>NC_140958.1:33494445-34831945 GCF_014529385.1 Adiantum capillus-veneris | reverse complement strand
TAGAGAACGAAGGGCTTCAACATCCTCGAAAAAGCGCTCAGAGAGATGAGAGCGTGACTCACCCATCGCTTGAGGAGGTGCCCCATTGGTCTGTGTTCGGTGGTGGTGCACTGATGCGCAGGGCCAAACAGAAAAGGTAAGAGCGACTGGGCGATTTGGGTGCACCGCATGGTGATCTTCCACTACTTCGGTAGCTCCTATGGCATCTCCGTCGCATTTTGAGGCAAAGGATGAGCACATGATCAACATGTGTGATGATTTACTAGCTCATGAGCATGACGTGTACGAGGAGGATTGTCAGCCCTGCACTAAACGGACTGCCAAAACGGAGGATAGATTGATGACGAGTGCCCAAACACCTCTTTACGACGGTGCACGGTGTCGAGAAATTTGCGGTCTTGCCAGGAAAGCACCGGGCTTATGGCTGTGAGAGTTTGTGAGAGAACTCAACAAAAACTATATGAAGGAGTTAAACCATAGATGCCATGAAGACTAGGGTTTGGAAAGAAGTGCAATCAAAGAAGACTCACTCTTTCTCTCTTGCATTCACACACACAAAGAAAGAACGCAAAAGAGAATGTCAAAACAATACGAAGATGAAAACATCAAGGCTATGGTCATATCGTATCATGGGTAATATGAAAGGGTTAATGGATGAGTTAATGGCATTTAATCTTGGCTGACCAAATAGGCTACGAATTGTTCTTTGGAATTGTAGTTTTGTGCTTACCATAATATATATATTTTGTCTAGTGATTGGGATTAATTGTGTGTACAAATCCTCTTGGTTCATAGCAAGATAACTACGCTTACATCAAAAGAAAAGTTATAGTCTATGAGAGGTAGTATGATGGGATCCGGTGATAGAAGTATTTCATTGAGCCTTTCAGGGCCGAAGAGAAACACTATACGTTGTTGAAAGTGTATTTTACGGCTAATCCATACGTTAATTCTAATAGATCGTACAGAGTGAAAGCGATAGAAATGATCATCATGTGGGTTATTCATCTAGGATAGTATGTAAGAAATGTAGATATGAGAGAAGTGAAGAGATGAGAAGTTTCCCTCCCAAGCCCTATTCTGTAAAGAATGAGGATGCAAGAGAGCTACACAAGACAAGCACACAGCACACAGAGATGGAAAGCTTCTTCTTCTTCTTCACAGAAAAGAGAGTACAAAATGACTAAGTGCTAAAGCTGAAAAAGTAGCACATATGTACATGCGGTCACTAAGTGTGAACTCGCTAGAAGCGTACTAGGCTGGCACTATAAGTGTAGTCCAGCTGTAGAATCACTGGCAGAGATCCTCCGTGTCGGTCACCTAACACGCCAGTGAGTAAATGCCGTAAGCGGCCAAGACCCGTAGTGGATGCCAGCTCAAGGTGTAGAGCTCGACATCTCAACATATTCTTGCCCGTAGGCAATAAGGATACTGCGGGGAGAGATGTACCTGTACCAAGAGAACCTAGAGAGGATGAATTACTAAGAATGAGGGAGATAGGTTTGGTTAAGGAGATGAGATTAGATACATATATATATATATATGTTGGATTAGAGATGAAAATGAAAACAACAAGAAATCAAGAAAACATCAATGTAGAACACATCTTACTTGAAACCCTTCGGCACCATTATTGATGAGAGAGAGAAGAAGAGTGGATAATTCCACTTTGATTGGTACACCAAGTGCAAGACCTTCTTTGATTAGAGTTGATCTTCCAAGGTTAGCTTGTTGCAAGAATGGCTAGTCTCCCTCTAGGAGAAAGTGTAGGCTTGGGCTTGTGTTAATGGCTAAGTACAATTAGGCATTACTACTCACTCCCTCAAGAATTCCTCTCATCAATGGCTTGAATGCTTGAGTTACTTCCAAGGAAGAAGAGGCCCCCTTTTATAGGTGAAGGGAACCCACAAGGGTTTACACAAGAAGAGAGGAGCCAGTGTGAACAGGAATTGGAAAAGTTGGAAATGAGCTGTCCCTGCATGATGTGGGCAGACTGGGGTCCAGTATTTTGATCATATCTCCTCAACCTTAGCTCCAAATAAAAAAGTACAAATATGGGCAGAAACTTCAGCTCATTAGCTACGATTTTCATTTTAAAATCATTTTCCAATTCGGATTGGAACCTTGTGTAAAAAATTTATCAAAATAGGGTCCATTTCTGGCAGCAAAAGTCTTCATGTGGTCCCCTTAGCCTAGACTTTCATTTGATTCCAAAGGACACCTCATGCCATATGAAAGCATGACATTGCTCCTTGACAAAGTTTTGTAATCATGCTTGCAATAATGCATTAAAATAAGTGTATCTTTGAAATCATGCCACCTAGTGTCCCACTAGGATTTGATTCCCTCCTAGTAGCTATTTAAAAAGAAATATAAGAAAAATATGAAAAATACATAGAATATATATAGATTGGAAATTATTCTAGATATAGGATCTAGATAGGGTGTGAGATAATAATGAGATGGTAGAAAGAAAGAATCAATGCTTTTTGCCCCAAGGTAAAGAGGTGGAGCTATTGACACTTTTCCCATAGTATTTTTTGATGGTAAAGTAAGAATACATTACCCTTGAGATAAATAATAAGATGAGATAGAAAGCTTATTTTTATACTTACATATGCATATGTACATTATAGGAAATATAATTATGTATCTAAAAAGTTACAAGATAACTCTTGTAGCATGTGTTCCCACTATGTACATGTCACAACACGACAACGTAACATCTGCGCAGGGTCATGGATCTGGTTGCTAATACAGGCAACCTCCATCTTTTCCAAAAACTCTTCCACATCTTCATCACTTCTTCCATGAAATTCCGGATAAGAGAAAGCCATGGCTACCCAAGTTACGATGCTTTGAGAACCCCTTCGAACACACGTGCAATAACCCAAAACATTTGACTGACTCAATCCCCAGAAACCTCAATGGAGCTCAACTTTAGATAAGGACAAACACATGCACATCAAATGAGTTTTCATAGTTAATCATCGGAATTACAACAGGCGAAGGACATTCCAGGATCTCTCTTAATCTTCTTGGCCCGAACATAAAGACTATGCGCTGCTGGAAAAAAATCTTCCTGGACACATGAACATTTATCTGGATTCTCTCAGTTAAATGAAAAGGAGTGAATTGAGGTCCATTTTGATCATCCATTAAAGCCAACCATGAAGCGTCCAAGAAGGCACACCTGACTTATCCTCTGATTTTGCCAAAATTTCAGCAGCATAACAGCATAAATGGCTCAAAAGACCAAAAAATCAGCCATCACAACTTGGAAAAATTTTGGCAAAGTTTCCCCAGAAGTAGAGCAGTAAGAACCCAAAATAGACTGTAGATGTATGCATAAACTGCCAACAATAGAACCCGAGCATCAATTAGGAATCACTAGTACATAGCCTATGGCAAGGTCACGAAAAGGGTGCTCCAGCTACCTGTATCACCAAAAGGATCTCCACATTTGAGAATCCCCCAGCTCAATAAAACCTCACGCTATCGACCCTCACATGAAGGCTTATGCAAATCTCGTATAGTCAAGTCTTAGAAATGACTATCTTCCAAATGAAGACTCAGAAATGGTTGGGACTGCCAAATAAAATCAAATATGGCTCTACAAAGGCATACAATGGGAGTTTCCACAAGTAACATACAATCCAGTAGACAATGCGCTGAAACAGGTGCCAAATGATGCATACCCAAAACAACTGCAAGTGACACCACTGCTAGTATGTCACTGTACTCCAGCTATATGTACCTATGTGAATCACCTATACTTGTACCTATCCCTGTAACCTGTACCTTGTAGTCTCGAATCTCGAAGCTTGAAGCTCGAAGCAGAAGGTACTCAAAGAAGATCCTCCGTGGGGGCACCAAAAGAATGTGAGCGGGATGGAAACACACAGAATGCCTCTATAATGACACGACATACACTCTTGGAAGGATACACACACACACACTATGGGGCACCACTCGGATTACACAACCCACCTGGCTGAGACAGGGAACACCCCTATGGAGTGAGAGGAGAGAGACTACCCATTTACCCACTCCACACAATAAGAGAGACACACACGCACCCAAACACTCATCTCAAAAGAGGATGATTTCTTATGTTTAGATACAATTGATCTTGGGCCAATACCAATGGGGCAAATAGAGCACACAATATGGGTAAAATATGCCAGATACAATCACAAATGGGAGCAGAAGCTTCGCTCATAGGAGAAACTTACACAGCCAAAACAACAGAAAACCAGTGAGTAATTTGGAAAAATGGACAGTGCCATCGCATCCGGAACAAACCAAAACCCCAGTCTACAATGTCAAAGTGCTCAAATCCGACCTCGGATGAGCAGTTTAGGGCCAAAACAGGCTCCAAAAACAGCAAAAAACACAGTTGCGGATTTTCTCCTTTCTTCTCCATGTTTTTTCTGGTCTTCTCTCTGTTTTTTCAATTCCCACATTTAGATTTTCTACTTGGGCACCCTTGGCCTTTTAGATGACCTCAAACGGACCCCGAACAGGCCAAAAGCTGACCTCGCAGTGCATAGTTGTCACCCTACTGCATCCATACGTACACCTGGCACTCGACTTTTTTCAATAATGCATCCCATTACCACGTGAAGTGGCCCCAAAATATGGTCCTCATGATGACCTTTCTGCATAATTATCACAAGAAAACATCCACGTTGTGCCCGTACTTCTTCACGTGCAAGTATTGACCCCATTCAACCTCTTGACGCCACTAGATGCCATCTGACGCATCTACTTACCTCATGTTGTCGGCCCGCGGATAGCTTCTTCAAGAAGTTTTACACGCTACCACCTCCTCATTATTGTAGAAAAAACACACTAGTACTGGTGATAGTGAAAATCGATGCACTATGTACATGCTGTCCTACCTGTACACATGTGGGCCCCACGTAACCACCTGGCTCTAGAAAATGGGAAATCCTTTATTTGATGCACCATGCATGTGTATGTACATATGCGCAATCCCTTGCTCCAAAAAATTCCTGATACCGCTACACTCCGCAACAGCTTGCTACGTACGACATTTCTCCGCAGACTACACCATGGGGGAGTCAGGGAGGGACTCCTTACCTACAGAGCCTCGCATCGACGGCACCTCCCTCTACTCTCCCTTCCTATCATTCTACTCTTACTCCATCGCAGGGTCCTACTCCCCTTGCATCGCAGGGTCCCACTCCCATGGAATCACAGGGTCATACGCCACTCCATTCCACTCCTGCTTTTCCAGAACATCGTCGACGGACTTCCTCTGGCAGCGCGTCTCGACGCTCGTCTCAAGGCAGCAAGCACCGTGAGAGACGAAGCGGCGGTGGATCTTGTGGTTGCGCATGTTTTGGTAGTGGCAGGGGAATGGAGTCTCTACTTTCAGAGCATGCCGCCCCTGACGCAGAGGACGAGGATACTGACGCACCTGTGCGAGACACGCATGGGTGCTACTACAGTGTTAAATATGGCGGGGAGGTGGATTTCGTCACAACATAGGGCAGGGCAGGGCATTTCGACGCCATCTACAAATTCTTACACATTCAACGTATAAGAACTGTTTTATAAAGTGTAGAGACCAACTGCCCGATCATGCACGGTACATTGAGGATGCTCTGTTAGCTAGATTTCCAAACGCTCTCGATCAACGTTTTTCACAACAATGGTTGGAGGGCTACATAAAGACATTTCTAAAAAACAAGAAGTCCAGTGTGCGGCGTGCAACAGCCAACCAGGTCAGAGATCCACACAGGAGTTACCGCGGTGGCAACATGTTAGACGCGGAGTGGGAGTGGGAGTGGGCAATTCAAGAGAAGAGCGATCAAGCTACGATGGGCTCATCATACAGACAATAATGTGAGGCTCGCGCAAGACAAACTCCCATGCACTATGGCTCAAGAGACAAGGGAGCTTCGAAGGATAAATATGTAAGATTAATTGAATTATAACGTCGATCGGTGATTATAAAGATTCTAGTTGATGATTTTGTATTGTTATTGCTAACTTAGAAAAATATCACCCTCTCTCGACCAACCAGAGAGATGGTCAAGTATCGGGAGCGACATACAGAATTTGATACTTGGCAATGGTTGTTCAAAAACAACCACATCTCTTGCGAGCAATTCGACGCGGCGGTTGGACCACTACAAGCGGTAAGTTTAAAGAAGTAATTTTGTATCAATTGTTTTGAGCTATTGATAATTGTTTAATTTGGTTTGGGATTATGTAGAGTCAAAGTGATCCAACATACGTGCCTCTGGACGACGACGAGATAGAGGAGCATTAGATAGAAAAATGTTTTATCCAAACTTTTGTAAAGTCCCAATGTGGCACAATGTATATACAACTATTTACTTTTTATTGTAACTTTTGTAAATAGTTGATCTTCTACATTTTTAATTGTCAAGGTAAAGTAAATTAAATTTCGGTTCTTTGGTATTTTTATACTCTTCCAAAAAACAATTGATGTTTCATTGTTTTATGCAGGTAAAAAATAAAGGTGCTCATTTGGGCCACTCAAAATTGGGTGGCCCAAATGAGCACCTTTATTTTTTAATTAGCGTGTAGCAGCAATATACGTGGTAATAAATGCGTCACCTGACGTGGTAATAGCTACGGGTATATTGCCACGACTATTATCGCGCTTATTGCTCAGAAACCACTCTCGCGCACATAGCCACGGTTATTGCCGCCCCTGTAAATTTTTCTCTCTCCTTTTTTCTTTGTTTTTCCACGGAAATGTTAGCGGTTATAGACAACTCCTCTTATAGTGCGACTTGCATGGATTGCATGAGTAGACCATACCCTCCTCCTTGGGAGAGAGATTCCGAGAGAGAGAGAGAGAGAGAGAGAGAGAGAGAGAGAGAGAGAGAGAGAGAGAGAGAGAGAGAGAGAGAGAGAGAGAGAGAGAAACTACATGAAAATCTCCTTTCTTTCCCCTCCATGGCTACTCTCCCTTGGCTCTGATACCAATGAAAGGACCTAGGAACTGCCGTGTCCGAATCCTCCACCCAACCTCCCTTTTATAGCCTCCTGGCCCTAAGATCCCTTCTCCACTGGGCAGTCGGCCCTTGGCCATGTCCTTGAGCTCCAGGGTGGCCCTTGGCCTAACATGACAGCATCCCTTTTGAGGTTCTTTCTTTGGGATATACAATCTATTTTCTACAAGGTGCAAGAAATGGTACACCGTAGATAGTTTGGTGTAGGGTAAGTTGTGGAAGCTCGCATGTTTTGTGGTGTGTATACACTTTAAGTTTGTGGTTTTAAAGAGGATTTTCGTGACGAAAGAATATATTTTCCTCAAGTGCAGTGGTTGGAGTATGCTATTTGTATCCATGCTAGGGCAGGTGCTTCCCAGTTTTCCATAGTGGTCTTTTGGGTGGACGTGTGCTTGTAAATTCCCAAGGGATCACTTGTCTTTGAGTTGTGGTTTTTTTTAGGCGTTCTTTGATTCAATATGTGGTAATTATTGTGTGTCTTGGGTGCTATTCGGAGACATTGATATATAGAGGTGTCCCTCTTTCCTTTTTTCCGAACAGTGTTTTGGTGTCCACCGAGGAATTGCTTCTAGCTACCTTCAGTTTACAGGTCTTGGGAGCCATGGCATTTAGTTTTCCAAATTTTCATGGGAAGGAAAATGTAAATGCCAAAGGTTTCATTGAGAAAATGGAGTTTGCTTGCCTTCTTGCTGAAAAGCAAGACCCAACGTTGGTGCTATAAATCTTCTACCTCTCTTTGAAGCGAGATTGGATTTTCCTATTAGTAGCGAGATCTGAATGCCAGCTTGTGTATCAAGGCGTACACACACACACACACACAAAATTTGTACACACACATATACACACAGCACTACCCGACTCCCTTCTTGAGGCCTGTGATGGCCGTTGCCCCTTGCATTTAGAAGATGTGGCCTTGGTATTGTATGAAAATCTGATTGAATGAGCCTTGCTCCAAGGCTGACAAGATTCCGACCATTAGTGGAATACCATCAGTTGTACCCTAACTCAATTATCTACCCAAGTCCCTTGAATTTGGTTTCCAGCCATCCATGCCTTGCATGCATTGCCTTGACATAACCTTTGTGGATCATATACATGCCTTGTGTTGGTGATGCATGCGAGGAGTTTTGATCATTGTTGCCTATGGGAAGAACCCCTAGGGTGGCCTATGGCACCCTTACGGTGCCCACTTCATGAAAACTGTTAAAATAAAATTTAAAATAGATTGAACATGTCCTCTCCTGCTAGCACGCCTTGCAGTGCACGAATTGCCACCTCCAAGAGACATCTTTTGGGCTTCATGCTGGCATGCATCTCCGAAGCCAGGCGTCACCTGATCTGGTGGACGTCGACCGAACTGGCTCTCCGCATATTAGGGGTAATGCCCACAAAGTACGCCCAGAAACCCTTCACCATCTCTTCGCAAGCGATTGTTCTCTTGGCCTCGACTTTGTCTTCCTCCCTACCTCCTTTCTCAAGAGATGGTAACTCTTCTCGGCCTTGCACTGAGATGGGAATCTCCTTACAAGGGACATTGCCCACGCCATGGTTGCCTGGGTCGAGAGAGAGAGAGAGAGAGAGAGAGAGAGAGAGAGAGAGAGAGAGAGAGAGAGAGAGAGAGAGAGAGAGAGAGAGGGACCATTAATCGAGGCCATGCCTCCATGCGTCCTTCTCCTCCTCCATAGCTATCCTTCTTTCCTGCACTCTGATACCAATGTAAGACAGACCTGCGAATAATCACCCAGTCGTCCTATATATAGGACCTTGTCCCTCTGGCTCTTAGCTATAGATAGACCCCTATACTGCAAGAGTATTTACATTTGTCTAGGGCCTTGCCCTCCTAGTCCTTTCCTTGGCATGACACAACACAACTTCAATTGCCCATATCTTGGCCATGTGAGCTCCAATTTTTTATCTAAACAGATTAACATGCTCCATAGATTGAGTACGTACTTCAGATCTATCAACTCACCCATGCTCTAACCATCCTGCTACACCTGTCCAATCTGGTGAGAATCTACAAAGCACTTTGTACTTCAACTGACCATATCTTGAGCTATACATCTCCAATTGACATGCCAGCATGTAGAGCACTATGAATAACACCTCCTGCATTTCCATTTTTTCACTTTGAACCCTCTTATCATCCACCTTTTAAAAGCCCTATAGTAGAGCATCTTGACCCAAATAACCTTAACAAACATGCACAAGCGGATCCACCTATATGACCTTAACCTCCATACATGCTTTACCACCCTAGCATGCACTTGTAAACACCCATGGCCCTACTTCTTGCCCTTAATTCTCACACGGACTCACTTTAGCTGCACTAATGACATCTGATATGATCCACCTTCACTAGATGAGTGGCTAAAAGAAGATTTCTTTGGAAGACATGTACATGTAAGACTGCTCCCAATATTTTGGTTGAAGAATGTGTACCAAGATAAAAAAGCACTAACACTAAACAGTTTACAAGTGGGTAAAACAAAA
This sequence comes from Adiantum capillus-veneris, assembly GCF_014529385.1. Classification (NCBI taxonomy): domain Eukaryota; kingdom Viridiplantae; phylum Streptophyta; class Polypodiopsida; order Polypodiales; family Pteridaceae; genus Adiantum; species Adiantum capillus-veneris. The sequence continues at coordinate 34,822,436 of NC_140958.1, read as the reverse complement.
GTGCACAATAATTATGAAGCCATTGAGGTTGATGTTTGATAACTCATATTACTAGTGGCACCATGATCCACACTAAAAAATGAGCCATCAAAAATGTGAATCCCCATTTCAAAAAGGATATGATTATTGATAAAGTTTACCTCTTCACGATTCTCATCAATGAATACTTGCTAGTTGATTAGCAGCATAGACATGATTATGACCTTCATGCTATTGTCTTTTGATGAACGGATGATGTATATGATGCCAATAATCACAAGGAAGATGATATTCGGAAAATTGAGTCTATTATGTGGTGATGCCATGTTTGTCATCATTTTGATATGCCCAACAATCAGAAACAACATTGTCATACTTATCACAATAAGATCATTGTGTAGTAGGATACATAAGTAGAGAAGAGCTTCCAAAACCATGACCACGACCACATGAGAAAGTAAACTTGTGAGAAACACAAATTGTTTAAAAATCTGAAGGAGCTTGTGCTATTGCAAGAGAATTACGCTCTCCAAGGAGACATTCATGTCACTAAGAATAGTCTAGTTCAAGCCGAAGTTTTGAGTTTTTGAGCTCAAGTTTCAATTTGAGGACCAGTTTTTCTATAGTGTGTCCTTCATTGATTTTGATCCTTATAAATAATCATAGATACAAATCTAATGTGCTTAGAAAAGATGTTGTGATATTCTTAGAAGTAAACGTTGTACTTGTAGTTTCTCATCGTCCACTATATAATGTTGAAAGAAAAAAGTTAGATGTAATTTTTCTTTGACCACTTTACTTATATTTAAATCCTTTTGTATGTGTATTCAAATCAAACGACCAACCATGGCTTCGCTTGCAAAATGACTCTGAAGAGTGAAATAGATTAAAGCTCTTTAAGTATCAAAGGTGACTAAAACATTTCAGTAGTGTTTACTTAGAACAGATCAACAATTTGAAACAAATATTGACCATTATCAATAAGGGAATTATCCACGGTTAGCTAAATACTATCCAATTGGGTTGCAACAAAAAAACTCACACAAAATGGTGCAATTTTCATTGCATTAGTTTCAATCATTTAGAGAGAAGCCCAGTAGGATTTATACTTAGACATTACATGAGAAGGATGTCATATGCATATAAAGGAAAGCACTCTGACTAAGATTACATGAGAAGGATGTCACATGCATATAGAGGAAAGCACTCAGACTATAAATGCCTTATTTGCTACTATGTGAGGGGGGCATCACCACCATCGGCCCACTCATCTAGTGGACCATTGATGTAGTCGACATAAACTTTGGTGCTAAGGAGAGTAGTGCCATTGGAAAGTGCTTCAGCATTGGCAATTACATTTGCACTATTAAGTTGGAAGACGAATTGATTCATGGAGGCCGAACCGTACTGAATGGTCAAGGCAGAGTTGGGATTTTGCTTACTTTTGCTGAGAGTAGTGGTAACTAGAGAGATGGGTACATTAGGCTTAACAATAGGAAAAGCCTCGTGTTGAAAGCATGCTTTCACTACATCTGTAGGCGAAGTGGTAGATTCACTTATATTCTTCTCCACCATGTACTTAGAAGCAAGCTCAAATGTTTTCTTTATTCTTTGTGTCGCTTCCTTCTTAGCCTCATCCTCAACCTCATTAGCGGTTACCAGAACAAACTTAGACAAAGCATCCACAATGGCATCACTAGTGGCTGGGGAATTTTGATATGCTCTCTCCTTGGTTGATCAAGGTAACATAGAACCAAAACCTGTAAATGAATTTCATGGTTGTTAGTACATTCAAACCATAACAACCTAGATTGATCACCTTCTAAAATCTTCAATATCACAAGCAATTAGAGATTAATTAGAAACCCCTCTAGACATTTGAGAAATTGAAATAAAACCACCCCTCTTCCTTCATAAACTTACAATTTTTTAATGAAAAATCCAATAAAAATCCCATCTTCAATGTGTAACTTTGTAACTCTCAAGAGCTATCCAACACACGTGATACACGACCTACATACTTAGAAGGTGCAACCTCCCAACCATAAAACTACTATAAGAAGTCCTATTCTACGTTTGAGATAAGAAAAATGGCACATACGCATCAAGCTAATTCAACCAAGCATTGAACTTGTTGATATAATCATTCCATTGCTCTAGGTTTAGTTGTTGCCCCACCAGATTGGGAAGAAAGCCAGCTTTTCGTCGTGCAGTGTACACAAAGGTGGCCAAAATGTTAGGATGGTTAGATAAGTCACGATAGTATGAGGGTGGTTGTAGACCAACAGGAGCCTCGATCCACCCAACCCCATCATCTGTATTTATAAGCATCGCAGCCATACTTGCTGCTGCTGCATAATCCTCATCTGCACCAGCTGTCCTAATGTTGCTCGTAGGAGTAACTCCTTTGGACCTGCAAAGCATTTTTGTGACTTCACTATGCAAATCTAACAAGGAGGGACGTGTGTGTGTTCTGGAGTGCACAAATTATATGTTTTGTTACTTCCTGTGCACACCGGGTGGACATGCCCGAAAGAGCTTTGCGTTCCTTTCTACCCATTCGGGGACCTGCAGGCAAATGCAGCGCGTCAGCACAGCTCTTGAGTCCTCTCTCTCTCTCACACACACACACACGCGCACGCAATGAGATCTGCTTGACAATTCTGCAAAAGATGTGCACCGTGTGGGAATCAGTAATCAAGGAAGGTATTGAAGTCGCCATGATCTTCCAGGACCTGCATCAATCCATACAGTACAGATAGAATGAGAGAAAGGATTAAGCCAATCCGAGAGAGAGAGAGAGAGAGAGAGAGAGAGAGAGAGAGAGAGAGACACACACAAAAACACACGGGGGGTAATATTGGGCAACTGTCAGGCTGCCGAGACGGAACGCGCAGTGGTGAAGGTGCCAGGGAGCCGCTTGGAGAGAGTGGTGATGGACCTACAGGGTTTCTTCTCTGCTCAACGTCTCATGTTAGCCTACACTGGGTACTTCGTGGCCCTCATATCCTCCTCCATCGTCCACCCCACGGATCCCCTCCAGTACACCCTTCTCCTATGCATTCCTGCAAGCTCCTAGCTTTCCTCCGATGCACCCCAAATTCGGAGCGGCCACCGCTTATATCGCCTTATCCGCGTTGAAGGTACATCTTTGAGAGAGAGAGAGAGAGAGAGAGGGAGAGAGAGATCAGAAGATCTCTGTGGTGTATCACTTCCTATGTAACTAGACTCCCACCTTCTTCTTTGCAGAAGTGCTTACTTGCAGAAAGTGCACACAAGCACTATCGAGCAAGCATCCTCACGTTAGAGATCAACCCTTGAACAATCATGTTGTAAAGATAGGGTGCTAGCTTCGCGTTATATTGCAAGCGGTGAATTTGGTGAGGCAGCTATTGCAACCTTGTCATGTCCAACTAAAAGGACCATTGGAAAACTCAAGACACGGCTCTCCTATAAGCACAGAGAGAGAGAGAGAAGAGAGAGAGAGGTTTCTTCTCCTGTTTACGATCACACTTCTACCATCTACAATGTCGATCATTCTCATAGCTAAGTCGGAGAGAGAGAGAGAGAGAGAGAGAGAGAGAGAGAGAGAGAGAGATCATTATTCATAGCTCCTAAGGTCAAACATGGCGTTGTGGGATGCATGATCAAGGAGTTCGCAGTCTTGCTACCTTGCTAAGTCATACTCCGAGAGAGAGAGAGAGAGAGAGAATGCGAGCATTACAGTGTGTGTCGGAGTGGAGAGAGAAGACGTCCTGGCAGAAGAGGAGGGAGAGGGCAGTATTTAAGATGGCGAGCCGCGAGGGAAGGAATCTGGAAGAGAGGGAGAGAGAGAGCGTCGTTATCCAGAGTGGCACGCGGCGCAGGCCGCAGGGCCGAGTGCGGTGACCGGCACATTGTGTGATACTTTTGGGTGTACTTCAATAGTCTCAATCAACCATTTGTAGCTATCATTAGGATAATCAATCAGTTGAGTATGCCCCACGAATCAATCAATTGTCGCTATCATTATGATAATGAGTATGTGCCTGTAATTTTCCGAGCAGGTCAAATTATCGGGAATCATGGAAGATGCTTCCAATGTTTTGAGGAGAGAAGCAACGGGGATGATATGTGTCAGAGAGAGGGAGAGAGATAGAGAGAGCCCTTATCCTGGCCATGCTCGGGCGCCCCAAGTGTCAGGAGGTGAGAGAGAGGGAGAGAGAGAGCCGTCATCCTGGGGCGCTGCGAACGTTCGGAGTGCTAATGAGGAGATGAGCATGGGAACAAGAGAGTGGCACAGTTCGGAGAACATTGAGAGCTGCAAGTTTCTCTCTTTCGGTTGCAGGGCAGGGTCTCGTGAAGGTCAATAGTTTTCTCCCTCTACGTAGATGTATGATGGTGGCGGTGTTGTAGTCGCCGTGCAGAGCACGTAGCCTGTGGAATGGTGGGAGTACGCGGACAGTGTGTGTGTGTGTGTCTACTGTAGGTAGGCGCGGTTTGTTGGGATGCACCCACACGCAGCGCAGGGTGGCGGAGGGAGAAAGAGACGTAGGGGGTACGTCGGTACATCAGGGAGGGGCACGTGCAGGAGGGCGAGACGAGGCGGCGCAGGGAGCAGAGGTCGCAGGAGGTCCCTTGCAGGCGACCTCGCGTGTGCAGCGGATGCAACTCGGGCATTTGATTAACAGTTAAGGTCGTGGCGGATCAGTATGTGCCGAAGGTTTCAAAAGATCAGTGATTAGTTAGAATCTCAAGAGATTCTCTTTTATCTCTTCTAGACTTCTACGCTTCTTTCAAAATTCCCATTTCTCTCTAGACACTTTATGATCTCTCCACTCCTCGTGTGGCTTGATCTCAAGAGATGCTCTTTTACCTCTTTCTTTCCCATTCTCTCTCTCTCTCTCTCTCTCTCTCTCTCTCTCTCTCTCTCTCTCTCTCTCGGACACACAACCTAAGAGAATTGGCATATTGAGATGACCGAAAAAGCCCATAGAAACAATCTGACCGCTTTCTTTCCCATTCTCTCTCTCTTATGGTGTGCACATGCAAGAGGTCATTGAAGCGTTCGGCGAAAAAGAGCAGCCACCTCAGCTTGGCTCCCCCACACCCCTGCACATAGGCAACGGATGCGGCGTTGGTCGTACCATAGTGAAAGGCCCCCCCTTCATCACGTTCACTAACGATGGGCGAGGTTCGCAACGCGGGCTGCCTTGCAAAAGATGCTAACTGCTTGCGTGGAGATGGCTGAGCTCTTCCCTCCCTACACTAAGCTTGCCAGTGCCAGCTGGAGTGAACGGTCGTTGACCAACACCTATCGTGTGCGCAAACTCCAGATCGGTGGCGATTGTTTCTGCTCTCACCGAACGTCGCCCTGAACGTGTCATGTGCGCTTCACATCTCTCTCTCTCTCTCTCTCTCTCTCTCTCTCTCTCTCTCTCTCTCTCTCTCTCTCTCTCTTTTGTGGCTTGATCTTCAACGTGTGGCTTGATTTTCAAACGTAGCAAATGAAAAGTGTCAAAACATGCTATGAAAGATTGGCATGAGAACATGAGCACGTGGACGAGATTCCTTGTAGGCAAGGGACTAGAGCGTAGATGCGTGGGAGGAGGCATAGATAAGCATACGAGAGCATGGGAGGAGATAGACAAGAGCGGAACAAGCAGTGAGGAATTTTTTGAAAAATCTAAAGAGTTGGGAGAGAGCAAAGAGCGCCCATGACACTTGTGAGGTCGTTAATAGAAGCATCAAGCAAGGGGTTTGGATCTTGTGCATGGCATTTTGGTGGATGCAGCATATGGCAAATTGATAAACTATGAGCAATGAACTTCTTGCTTTGGATGATGACCTCGTTAAACGTTTTTGTTTCTTCCATGCTCTCTCTTGCCCATTAATGATAATGATTCAAGTTTACCTTTTCAATCTGACGTTGTCGAGAAGTTGTGTGGTTTAGTTGGGAGGGAGCAGGAGCAGAACCTTTGGCTATGAAAGTTCGTGATGAGAATCACAAACACTTTGTAAAAAAATTGTTAATGGAAAATCACCAACCCTCTTCCTAAAGATGGTTTAAAGTCTAAGAGTGTTCATGAAAAAACAGCCACAAACCTAGGTTCTGAAAAGCATGGAAAATCCTTAAAAGCACTTGGAGCCCAACAAAGGAATTCTTCAACAATTTCTACTGCTTCCTAGAAGACTCACCTTGGGTTGGATTGTTTGCAGACAACCAAAGGCTTCCTATTATGAGGAGAGCACATAAGTGCTTTAAAGCACGCATTAGAAGATGGGCTAACTTTTTTGAGGGACACTCTCTCAAGAGTTCAGATCTGCTTCAAAGAGAATTTACTATCAGTAAGGCTGAAGCTAACTGGTGCTTGGAAAGGGTCCACCTTATCCTTTCCAAAATGGTTCTTTTTCCAAAAGCAAACCCAACCAACAGCCAGGCAGCTAAATTGACTCATGAGATTTACCATCAGTTCAAAGACACAGGTGGTGTGGAGGAGGATCTCAAGAAGAAATTAAACAGAAAATGGAAAATACAATGGAGTGCAAAGCAATGGACGTACAGGTTTAAATGTGTGTGAGCATATCCAGCTAAAATGAAGCACAATTCACTAATGTGGCTTATCCTCCATCAAGGAATCTGGACTGAAGAAAAAGCCTGCAGGGTAGGGGTGAGCAATGGTATATGTTCCAGGTGTAAAACTGATAGTGAGGATGTCCCACATCTCTTGTTTTACTGCATGCACAATGCCAAGATCTTGAGCATCATTCAAAATGCCAGTCTCACAGTTAGTCTAAAAAGGTGGAAAGGCAAGATCTGTTGCTAGGTAATTGTAAGGGTTTGTATGTCCCCTTGTGGAATATTTGGAGAGGCCTCGTTTTGTGGTACATCTGGCTTCAAAGGAATGTTGTTGTACTTTCATATGAACTCCCCTCCTCTCAATTCTGTCTCAAGTTTGTATTGTATAAAACGGCTGTGTCCCTTTGTAATCAAGTCAAGTATGTCCAAGCCACCCCACCCCTTCCCCCTCTAGAGCTACAAAAATCCCTAAGATGGCAGGTATGGAAGTCCAAACTGTCTCAAGTCTACTTTGCCATAAGATTTCGGATGAGGGATTCTCTCCTCCTTTAGCTATTCCTTGTTGGGGTTTCCCTCCCCCTATCTGAGGGTTTATTGTACTCTTTTTTGTTTTTGCTAATCTAATTTACACTTTTCTCCAAAAAAAAAAAAAAAAGCCACAAACCCTCTTTCCTATTTTGCCGCTTGGAATTTGCTTGTTTTTTGAAGTGAGTTTGTGATGGAAGGATCATCGATTCACATCCAATTTTAATTAAAAACAGAAATAAATATAGTAAACTTTCAACCATGAAACCTTGACTCTCATACAAGCACAAATCCCATTCAAAACCCAAACCTCTTTCATGGAATCATGTAGCCTCGCCCCCATTTATAAAGTCGTAACTTCAAACAGTTGAAAGGAATATACGAGCTTCCACCTTCACGAAGACCATTTTTTGATTTTGTAGATATTTAAGAGCTTCCACGTTGAATCCCACACACCATTTTGAAGAAGGGAAATCCTAATCACTCCCTCACAAGCTCAGATACAAGATTACGAAGAGGCAGGATTGCCTTACACATAGATTGAGCAACCATGAAAGGAATTGCAAAGAAGGAAAAAATTGTAGGTTTTCTTCATTAAACAGCAGCCATCTCTCTCTTCCCCATGGAAATATGACTTGATATGTCAATTGTTGGGCCATCTTGCCACTCCAGACCAAAACTAGGTCCTTTTTAGTTGATTTTTGACCCAAAAAACATCATTTTTTATGTGAAAACTCCCAAACAGAGTCAAAAAAATCCCTAGATTTGTGGGATCACTCGCATAAGCATAAAAATCATCTTTTTGACCCATAAATATCATTTTTTATGTGAAAACTCCCAAACGGAGTCAGAAAAATCCCTAGATTTATGGGATCACTCGCATAATCATAATAATCATAGTATGCATTAATTTTATATTACTTTTTTATTTTGGATCACTTTCTATGCAATTTTACGACAATGCCCGTTAGTTGTTGGCATTGTTGTCTGCTAGACAAGATGATTGTGCCTCCATTAAATACTTGGAATAAACCAAACTAGGTATTTTAGCAAGTGGAAAGACACGCAACCGTACCACATCCAGGGCCTTGTCTCCTCATAGTCTTTGAAATCTTTGTTTGCTTTTGGTAGAGGATACTCCCAAAGACTATCGGGGTTCCTCTCATGATTCACGCACATAGTGAAGAATTGCATAGCTTGCTTTCCATCTCTACTATTTATCTTGGCATAAGCAAAACCATCATCCAAAACCTTTGTCGCTATGCGAACGGCTATGATGTATGGATATCCATGGATAAGTGGATAGGTAGACATCTCTTGCACAAAGAAGTTTTTCTCACCTTTGACATTACCAATTGTCACTTTCACATTTGGACAAGCCCCATGTAGATCTCTTGATGAGTTATTTGCAACTTTAACCATCCATCCATGGTTTGTGTCTATCGACCACTTGCCCTACATGTAAAGACTCTTGGACATAAGAATGATTGTGTAGCCATGATCTGTCAATGCAACATATGGCTCCTCAAGATTACCCACCTTGACTAAATAAAGATTCCGATGTAGCTCTTGCCCAATGACTTTCAGAGTAGTGGATTTTATCAGAGGATTCACCATCATCATCATTATCATCCACAAATCTACCATGCATATCTCTTCCAAAAGAGTGGTAGTATCTTATCACATTTACTCTCTTGTACATGTATCCTCTCATGCCAAGGGTAGAACCAGGCACGGCCAAGGGCCAGTACGAACATGCAGTCAAGGGGGTCCCTATATCTAGCAAGCCAAGGGTCTATATAGGACATGGCTGGGTGGTGATGAGCATGGTCCAGTTCCTTATGTCTTACACTAGTATTAGAGCAAGGTGGGAGAAGGAAGAAGGGAGCTATGGAAGAGGGGAGATGGAGGTCTGGCATGGAGTTTGCATTCTCTCTCTCTCTCTCTCTCTCTCTCTCTCTCTCTCTCTCTCTCTCTCTCTCTCTCTCTCTCTCTCTCTCTCTCTCTCTCTCTCTCTCTCTCTCTCTCTCTCTCTCTCTCTCTCTCTCTCTCTCTCTCGTTCTCTCGTTCGGGATTATTTGCATGGCGAAGTAGGCAAGCAAGGTGGTCTGCAAAAAGGCTATGGGGAAGGCTTTGTTTGCGAGGAAGGCAAGTCCCAACAAGCAGGCAGTGGAATCGGCCTCTTGCCTGCAGGTATCGACTGAGTTGTAGCCGTGGGAAAGCACCCCGAGAGAGGCCCACGCAGATTTGGCGACCTACACCAAAGCAAGCATGCATGCTCTCATCGAGTTCGCCCTGGGCCAAGGTAGCGAAGTCGACACAGGAAGCTGGCCCAATAACCTCTACAGCACGTGCTCACGTGGAATCTTGGATCTGCGCAGGCGGCATAGAGCTGCCATCGCCAATTTGTTTAATTTTTCACATGGTTGGGCCCTAGGGTGCCCACGGGCCACCCTGAGGGCCTGTCACATCAACCTCATCAAAGCAAGGGCGACGACTTGGTTTGGGTAGTGGCTTCCAAGGAAACTGTTACATTGGGGGCACGACAGGACAGATTTGCAGCAATCTGAAATTAACGTCGAGAGTGAACAAATGAGCCCGCAAGGTCGTACCTTCCAAGATTTTCAAGACCTGGCCGAAGCATCGACAGTGATGCAACTCTTGCGTCCAAGCAAGTGTGATGACGACTGATGTATCTCTTGGATGACATGACTACAATTTGTTCTCTCACCTTCAAAGGTAAGATATGCATAGATTTGGTTTTTTGTTTGCCAAATTTTTCAGACATGCTTTGTAACTCTCGCATGCACAAGACGTGTAAGTGCATCCACAATCAAGGTTGGTACGAAGCACAAGGTGCTTCTGTGATTAGCATAAGCATAACAAGCACAACTATTCTCCATCATCAGTACGATCAAGCATGCATGGCATGTCTTGGAATCTTATAATGCTTGATATAACATAGTGGATAGGCCGGATGTTTTCGGTCAATCTGGATTTGCAATTGATTTTACATGCCTCGACAAACAATTTCAGGTACACTTTGTCGGTGCATTATGATGCTCATAGTTCATTGTTATCTACACAACTTGGTCTACAATTCATTTCTGTATCTCTACATAAAGTAATGCATGAGAATCGCATGATACTCTTTACATGCAACAGATGTGAGTGCAATTTCAGCACTCCAAACACAAGCACAGCTTGGGACAATTATTTTAAGCATTACAATTTTATTGTATACCAAGGACCAATGATTCGATTACTCATTCAACTCAATCATGGCTTGAGTACCTACCGCCTTGATCTGAAGCACGGCTCATCAGCGGCTCAATTTGATGATAAAGCATAGCAAATTTGCAATGTTTTGGAATCTCAAGGAGATTGGCACATCTTGTTGCTCGACTTGATGCAGGGGGCAAGTTGCTCGGCATGGCCAACTCCTTGTCATTATTTTTAAATATTGACAGAGGATGCTTACCACAAAGTACTCGCTAATTTCATTTGACATTGCTCGACAAGGGCGATTCTTTTGGGTCATGATATATGTATGTCAACAGCCGCATCCGTTGGCTATTAGCATGGCTTATATTTATGTGCGTCTTGCATTGAGACTCCCCACGTTTGGCATATGCTATGAGCATACAAACTTGGGAAGGATTTGGCAATATGCTTGCAAGTTAATTCATTATGTGACAGACGGGTGTATATGATACAAGGGACGTATATGCACATATGACAACTCCCACTCGTGCAGCAGATATGGCTATGATCCATTTTTACACGAGTTTTCTTTCATGGAATCTCGAGCCAACTGGTTACAACAACGATCAGGTTAGCCAATTTTACGTTCTTCTTATTTTTCCATGTTTACACCTTTGATTGGAAATTATTGCTTTTGTGCAAAGAAAAGTTCTTTGATAATTTTACATGAAGCAAGGCTTCTCTCTTGTGCCAAGGTACTGCCCAATGACTTGGCATCAAGGGTAGTGGCACACAAGTTTGAAAAAACTAGCAAAATAGGGAATATCACCTCACAAAGTACCTACCAGTTTAGACTGTGCAAGGCACTTATGGTTTTGGCTCTCACGTTTGAGGCCATCACTTTGGCCAAGGGGTTACGATTATGTATGCATGGCATACTAGCTAGGTGGATTCAATTCTACCTCCTCATGCAACACGCTTTCACTATAACACCAGACACTTTGTCACGGACAAGATGAGTTCTGGATTGTTTAACATGATTTTTGGGTTTCTATCAACACAACAACACTAAAAAGAACCTAAAACTCGGACTTCATTCAAAGGCGAAGTACTATCATTAAGTCACATGGGTGTCGTCACAACCACATACACGGTAGGTGGGTCATTCTGTGACTTGTTTGTGTTTTTCTATTACCTTTCTCGATGAGAGAGTCATAGGAGAAAACTGTCGCATGCTTATAGGATAAGCTGCACATTAGGCATAAGATGAACAAGAGCATGACAATCAACTATGAACGTCATAATCCTTTAAGGAACGTTCCTCATCCCAACATGCTCTTTCTTCTTTCTCTTGAAGAATAATAACTTTTTAAGAATATTTTGAATCTTGATACATGTTTTACTAGTGAGTCAGGCTGAGCCAAGGTGCGCTAACTCTCAGCTAGTAAGTGGCTAAGACGCCACTCCAATTAGTCTTCATCGGTTCCTCAATTGAACACTAATTTTTTATTGGCATAAAGGCTATGAGCCACATCGGCTAGGGGCCATATTCAATAGACCTCGGATAAGACCCAAATGATGGCATTTCTTGTGTGATTGTTCTGCAGCTTGAACATATCTACCTAGTGGACTCCCCATCAATCTTAATGGCCAAGCAAGAGTCTTGCCATTACATATGGGTATTTCGTAAGCACTACATGTTTTGGTGCGACAATTGAGCTGAGTTTTTTGAACTTATACTCCCATAGGCTGATCTATAACACAACGTATAGCTGCAGCAAGAATTTCAAACAACATGGCTGTCCATAAGAGCTGGGCATTTCACTTGTGTGGATCTCTTGCTCTTTCTATAACACTACGAGTGCCTATGGAAGTACAGTTTTGAGGTAAGACCCAACGGGTGTTTACTAAATCATCCCATCAGCATTGAGGATCACATTTTGATCTATTCTCGTTATACTTTCAAGGAAAGCAGTTCGCAATCTACCACGTGGTAGTGGACAAATTCAGCTTTTCAAGTTGACTCCAATCATTTTGTACACGGTTGACTATGTTGGTTACCATTACCTGCTAGTTGAGCAGTTCCTACAAAGGGTCTTACCAAGGGGTTTGACTACGTAGATTCTACCCAATGGGCTTGGTTTGCGAAGGCAACATCCATGGTTTCCAGTGCAATGTTACTTGATTTTTTCACAGGTGGGAGATATGCTCCTGTGCATTTGAATACGGGTATCTGAACTTTCAGCTCAATCCTCAGGGCCATGCCAAGGACATGTCGAAACAAGTATTTTGGGTCGTAGTGTCCGATGTACATTATGCTGTTATGAACCCACTTGTCGGATTTGATTTGGCACATGTTGTCTAGGGACTCAAGGAGTTTTGTTTAACGAGTGTGGAGCAAGGCTAATGAGGGCCCCTCTCACTCCCGTCGTAGAGTGTTTGCAGTTACCTCCACACACAAGTACATCTTGTACTTGAGGATGTTCTTTTTTTAGACATCCTTAGTTGAGACATATTCCACATGTGGCAAATATGAGTCTCTGGGACTGACACTGGCACCCACTATTTCAAATATGTGTCACGACAAAGTCCCTAGGTGCTGGTCACATCTGTTTTCTAAACCATTTTCAGCACGACGTATCAGGAGCAATTTCAGTGGCCAAAAATTGTTGAATGACTTGTTCAGGTACAAGTACTGCTAAACAACATTACAAATGGTTGTTTATACATATAGCAAGGCTCTAAGTTGGTAATGAAAAAGTTTCATTGTTTGTCCCTAGAAGTGATTAATGTCTTACCTTCTATTATGGCTCAAACATTTTAGCAAGGCTTGCAAATTATTGTAGCAGAAAGTATTTAGTTTCTTCTTGGAACTATTTAGATTCCTCTTTACTATGTGCTACGCACATCACATTTTCCATAAGTATTGGCAAGGATGATCATGGATATATAGGTTCGGATCTGTTTTTTGCTAAATGCATGCATACTAGGTGTTATGGGCCCTAGTGTTTAGCAAAGGCTGATTTGGAACGGCATGCATATTCATCAAGTTGTTGCTTATGAAGGATTTTGCACTCTATGTGCAGTATCTCTCTGAGCTTACTTTTGGATCTACGAATCACCAATAGAGGTCATGGCTCGGTTTGGGTGCTTGTGGATTTTTCACGTTAACCAAGATGGTTATTCATCAGGTTATTGTGGTTTTCTCAACAATGTTGTATGATATTGTGATCCCCGTTTACGGCCCATCTGAGAAGACTGTCTATAAATCATGGGGAAATCACCTCAATACTGTCAGTTATCCATGGGGATATGCAGATTAGAAAGTGTAATCTTGTGATGAAGGATATGCAAAGTGCGTACGTTAGCACCAAGCAATCCAATTAGTAAGCATTTATTGCTCTACTTGGAGTTTGCTTACCATAAGTTAAAGCATGTTTGCGACTAGGTGTAGTCTCTTCATGTATAAATCAAGTTCTCAACCTTGAACACTAGCTATGGTGGGGTTATTTACTTCTGAAATTGGAAAACAAGTCAAGGACTTAAACTTGGCTGCTGAGTTATGTTAGCAAGTTACTTTCATGGAAAGTGAAAAGAGGTACTCTTTAGGGTACATCTTGGTGTGATAACTCGTTTTTCATACTCATGTGTGTTCTAAATGGAGTCTACACACTATGATTGGATAGGAATCGGTAGCACAAGATGGTTGCAAATGGACAACAATGTGAAAAATCAAGATGTTACTCTTGGTTTCATTCAACCTCCTGCTCAACCGCATTCCGGTCAACCAAACAGCTGGATCCATGAAGTATGCCACTATAGAAAACATTAGTGTATCATCACTCTTGTTTTCGAGGACGAAAACACTTCTCCAAGGGCGGAGTAATGTCATGCGAAGGGTAGGACCAGGACCGGCCAAGGGCCAGGACGGACATGCAGTCAAGGGCGCCCCTATATTTAGCAGGCCAAGGGTCTATATAGGGCATGGTTGGGTGGTGATGAGCATGTTCCAGTTCCCTATGTAGTACATATCCCTTGTGCCTGCAATGATTCTCCTTCACCCTAAGATTGTAAAGAATAGACTCGGTGAGAGTTTGCCTCTTCTTTTTTATGACGTCTATAATCTCCTCGTGAAAGTCGTGCCTAGCTATGCCAAGAACTTCGCCCAAGGTAGACTCAGCTTTACTTTTCAAAATCCTTTCCTCCAATACCTGTTTTAAATTTCTGGTAGCGTCAATGTCAGATTGTAGTCAGTACACATCGCCTTTTGCTTTTGCTTTTCCTTGCTCTTTATTCTTCCCCATAGATGCTTCCTCCATAGGAACCTCATGAGGAGGTTGCACCTACGATAAAGCCTCGTAAGAAGGTCCATGATCCTTTCTTCCTCCAGCTCTTGTAACCCTCTTTGAAGTAAAGGGACCTGCATCTTCATTCTCACGTCTACATTTCTCTTCCACAATCACTTCATTGTTATGGCATTTTGAAAGATAGGCATGCACTTATAAAGTGTCCACATGATCATCCCAACATGTGGTATAGTGTATGCAATTACGAGCTTTGTGTAATACTTGTTTAGTTATGTTCTTTTTTTCAATTTACGTTGTTCCATACAATCACAAGCTATCAACCTCCTCAAAAATATGCAGGATAGGTTCAAAGATTGAGATTTACCATTGCAATATCCTAATTGGTAGACATCACCCAAATAGTAAAAAGATTTTATCGAGTTCTTCTCCCAGATTCCAAGATTTTAGTCAAACATAAAATTGAATATGCAAAAATCTCAAGCCCGATGGCTAGAAAGTTTTCTAGATATTTAGGGCAATAGTCATATAGTCACATAGAAGGTTTTTCTTTGAAGAGTCTGGACATATGATTTATCATTTGGTGAATTCTTGGCTAAGAAGCACATTTCTACTC
The DNA here is from genome assembly GCF_014529385.1 of Adiantum capillus-veneris. Classification (NCBI taxonomy): domain Eukaryota; kingdom Viridiplantae; phylum Streptophyta; class Polypodiopsida; order Polypodiales; family Pteridaceae; genus Adiantum; species Adiantum capillus-veneris. The sequence continues at coordinate 34,807,249 of NC_140958.1, read as the reverse complement.
GCAAGTGCCTTGGATGCAGGACTTTGGAAATAGCTGAACCTACCTTCTAGAATTGTTCTATGACTGCTAGCTAGTGGGAGAATAAGCAGACCAGATGGAGCATGGATTTAATATTCACGTGATCACGTGAAATTTCTTGTGATCACAATGTTTATTATCACATTCACATAATCACAATTAACGTGATCACAAAAAAGCCGGTAAGCGATGATGTGGCAACCCACCAAAACTCCACCGGAGTAATAGTCTTCTTTTATGTGAACCCTAAACCGAGCCTGTCCAGAAATGAAAATATTCAAGTAGACCTACCAAATTGGATGGTTTCTATAGGTTAAGGGAAAGTCACATGAATATTTAACGTGATCACGTATTTTGAAATGTGATCACTCAGCGTTATTAACGTGTTCACGTATTTGTGATCACGTTAATGATTAAATCCCTGTGATGGAGGAATCATTGGAACTTGGAAGATTAAAATCATCAAGTTTAATCTTATCTTTGAAACTTTAAAGGTGGAGAGCAATACATTGCATACTTATCTCTTTTTTGGATGTTTTCTCTTATTAGGTCTACCAAGAATGTATATTTTTTTGAGCAAATGAATGTAGCTCATTACTCGGTACCCTAGGGCAAAATGAAAGGTAAGCTACTTGATTGTACTGCTAAAGGGGTGAAAGCATGTATTGGTGGTAGCACTCTTTCACTTTTTGGTGTTTGGCTTAGCAAAAAGTAGGACACGGTAAAACTTTTGAAAATCTTATCAAAATTTTGTGGGCATTGCAATTTTGAATTCTCCTTGTCAAAAGCTTTCTAATGATATACAATATATCACCTTGGCCTTTACATCCTGCACCACAACCAAACACCTGGCGTTGGTATGGTTGGCCATCCTCATGCGCACATTCGACTTGACTCCCTTCTCTTTCATGGCTGCTTTCGTCATAACACAAACCTGTGCTCCACCGTCTATGTAGGCTTGTACCTGCATCCTCTTCTCTATAATCGCATCCACAAGCGAAAGAACGTCAGTGGGACTACCTACACTCAAAGCCATGTTTTGCACCGCTTTCACATTTTCCTTAGCTCTTGGCAACCTGGTGCTAACACTTATGGACCACTGCCTTCTTAACTTTGCATTTAAAGCTAACAGCTGACCAAAAATAATGTTTGCCTTCTGATTTTGAACATCACTTACCAGATTGTACTTGGGATAGCCACACCCTAGCTGGAAATCCGTCTGCTTGACCTTGGGACGCCTCCTTCTTTTGCTAGGCTCGGGCTGCTCTCTACCTTCATACACCTTCTCCTTGCCTTTGCGAGCTCTGGTTTCCCGCTCTGTCTATGTCTCCCTCTCAGTTCTTGCTCTCTTATTGGCCAAAACTTTGACATCCTGCTTATCCACCCCGATCATATTCACTCTTTGGACCTCACCTTCGTTTGGCGGAGCTGGCTACACAGGATTCTCTACCGCTTGCTCTCTTGGACCATTGAATTGCCCTTGCCCTCAACCTCTACCAAACAGTGGGTAGATACCTCCTCTTGCTCTCTATGGTTGAGGACAATCAGGTGCATAGTGCCCTTCTTCTCCGCAATTGTAACACCTACCTGGCAGCGGCCTTGCCCTATCCCTTGCTCCTCTTGGCTGTCCTCTATCCATCACACTGAGCCGCAACTCCTGCATCTGTTCGGATAAATCTTGCACCGTGCGTACCCAATTTTGCGGCACAATAGCTCTACCTTGGTTTCCATGATTTTCTTCATGCATAGCCTCTCTCGGACTCTGCAGTTGAACATGGGTCATCGTCTTGTATCCTGACACACCCTACTCTATCTTCTTCTTTATCTTCCTGCTCTTTGGTCGGGCAATCGCTACCGCACCATTGTAATTCTCTGGGCTCTTGAAATCGACTTTCTCTCTCACCTTGGGATGCAGACACGCCATGAACTTGTCTAGCTTGAAATAGTCTCCATTAGCCAACTGCATGGCTGCTCCTAGCTCTACCCAACACTCTTCAAAATGACCCAAAAACGATTGAATTCTTTACTTACATCTTGCTTAAGCACCTTCAACTTCGCATCCATCTCAACTGGGGACGCTTCCTTGCAATAGTCATGAAGAAAGCTCGCCCGTAGGGCCGGCCATGCTGGCTCCGGCTCGCCTTCCAATGCTTCATACCATGTTTTAGCTTTACCACGCATCACCAAAGGAAAAGTCTGCGTTTTGCTATCCTCATTCGGCATACGCAACGATAGCATATACAGCTCAAAATCCGACATCCACTCATCAGGGCTCTCTTCTCCTGTGAAAATCGGTCCATAGCTTCTAGCTGCCATAACTTCCATGAATGAGGAGCTCCTTATTAGTTTATATATGTACAACTTATAAGGATAGTTGTGGGCTATGGATAGTCGGGCACCAGATGTTCGCTCCTAGGAAAAGACACATCATCTGTACCCAACAAACTCCCACTTAAAGATTAATATTCCGATAAGTGAGTGCTACTCACTAAACTACTAGTATATATAAGAAAACAAGTAAAAGACTCTCTCAACCTGCACCCAGGGGCTTGCTCACTCTATCTACATGTAGTGTTTGACTCTAGGGAGGGCCCAACATGCATTTCCACACTAGAGTATGCTCGATGAAGAAACTTATGCATTTGAACTTGAAAGAAGGGAGCAGTGTTAGTGCACACTTGAATGAGTTCAATAGCATATTTTCTCAGCTAACATCAGAAGGGCTGAATTTCGATGATGAAATAAAGGCCATTTTCTTGCTATGCTCTCTGCCTTCTTCTTGGGACATGTTCAATACTACGATTAGTAGCTTTGCACCAGGCATTAAAGTGAAATTTGATGATGTCACTAGTACATTGCTCACTGAGGAAATTAGACTTCAATCTCTCGATAGTGGTGGGCATGGAGATGCATATATGGCAAGTGGCCATAATTTCCATAGACAAAGAGGTAGATGTTGTCGTAGTCGTGGTTGTTCTCAAGATTGTAAGCCAGGATTGCCTCAATTGTAGCAAGAGTCGAGGTCGTAACGTGAGAAATGTAGAATGCTATCATTGCGGTAAGAAATTCCATTTAAAGAAAGACTGACATCTTTCATAGCATGAAAAGGGAAAGCTATTATGAAGTTTGACTCTCCAAAGAGCAATTTAAAGATAGAGGAGATCAATCTGGTTGAATCTCCACATCCAAAGGTTGTTCTTGACGTGCAACAGCCATCAGGTGTGCTTGTTCGCACTTTCCAATTTGAGTGTAGATGCATTATTGTCTCTTGATGAGTGTTATGCACAAAATTGGATCGTTGATTCAAGTTCCAGTTTCCATGTTACTCCCCATAGGGAATGGTTCTACACATATACAATGATGCATGGTTCAATCAAGCTTGGAGATTAATATTAGCTTGATATATGCAGTATGGGAGATGTCAAGTTATGCATGATGAATGACATTGAATTTATGCTCCGTGGAGTCAGACATGTTCCTAAACTGACTAAGAGTTTGGTATCAGTTGGTCAGCTTGATGCTATAGGCTATACTACTGTTTTTGGTAATGGTTCTTGGATGGTGCATAAAACAAGTTTAGTTGTGGTAAAAGGTCACAAATCTAGTTCATTGTATTGTTTATATGTCTCTTCAGTCAAAGAGAGTTCTATCTATGTAACCGAGCAGCCTTCCATTGAATTGTCGCCAGCTACGCCGTATGAGCTAGAAAGACATGAAAATCCTTCAATGTTTGGCTACTTATCTGTTCTAAACTATTGTGATTCCAATTTATGTGAGCATTGCATCTATGACAAGTAAACTAGGCAAACTTCCTCGCCATTACATCGAGAGTTGGAAAACCCTCGAGATTTGGTTCATATCAATTGATGTGGGCCTATGCCACACAAATCTCTAGGGGGAGCATTGTATTTCTTGATTCTTGGCTTTTGGTAGGATCGAAAACATTGAAGGAGGTGTCATTAAAATATTATATTCATCAGATTTAATCTTCTCTTTGGAACTTTGGAGGTGATGGGCAATACTATGCATACTTGTCTCTTATTTGGTCTACAAGGAATGCAGCTCCTTTTTACCACGTGAGTCCGGATCATTATTCTCTACCTTAGGTGAAACAAAAGCTACGTTGCTTGGTTGTATTGCTAGAGATCCCATGAGAAAAACATCTCTCATGGAGATCTACTCTGATATGGAACATAATCCAAATGTAATTTTTTATTTCCACAAAGAGAGAGAGAGGAGAGGAGAGGAGAGGAGAGGGAGCCTATCTTGCTCTCGGGGGTTTACCTCTTAGACACATAAGTTACCACGTGAGTTCAAATGAATGGGTTTTTTAATTGCCAAAATTTTAACATTTTAATAGGATTATATTATTTGAAGGGGTTTTCTAATTGAATTTAGAGAAAAATCGGTCTGTTTTTGAAGAAAAAGAGGTCATTATATTACCTTAAGGGGTCTTTTTAATACCCTTTGAATGTACGTTGGAGAGGGGGAATGAGGGAACACGGCCGGCACAAACACAAAGGCCTCTCTATAGCTTAGGGTATCCACAACACCCGACTCTCGGAAATCACCTTCAAAGAAACACTTTACACTAGCAGACCACCGCCTGCTCAATTTCCACTGCTCACACACTCCAAAAATCTACCACACAAGGAACACCTGCTACCACGGCCTGTCTCCACCCTTACACACACTCACAGCCACTCAATCTTACTCTCTCACACAAATCACCGTCGGTCCGGAGGGGGCACACACTTCCACACAACCAGCACCGAGGAGAAACGTGAAAGCAGGAGAAAGAGAAGGGGGGAAGGGGAAACAACAACAAGATGGGCAAATGTGGCTTGATTGCACTTCAAAAAGCATATACAGTGGCTTGCAGTCCCATCACCATGGCCATTTTCCAAAAAAAGTTACAAAGGGGCTAGCTTGCTAGAGAATTCCACTTTGCATGCTTCAAACAGCACACAAAAAGCTAGAAAAAAAACCCCTAGTTTGATCCAATTTTGACTTTTATAGGGGGGGGGCTTAATTTGTGAATTTGCATTTCCATTGATCCATCTAGCATCTTGATTTCTCATTTTTGGAGGGGGGAACCGCTTTGCTCTATCTGCTCTCTTCTTCTCTCTTTTGCTCTTGGGGGGGGCATTAGCGATGTCACTATTGCCCCTTGGTTTTTTCATTTTTTATTTTTATCTTTGATTTTTTACCCCTTTGTGGGCTCAGCCTTGCACTGCTCTATTGGCTTGACTTTGACTCTTTCCCTCTCTCTATCCGACTCCTCTATCACCTCTCTTTTGGCCTTGGCCTCCATTCTACCCTTGCTTCTGCTTTGCCCGGTTGGCCCTTGAAATGGCTTGTTTACACCTCTTTACTGGGCGGCCCATTCGAACCCTCTCTTCTTCGGGTCTATCCCTCGGACATTTGACCTCCCGGTTGCCTTCAGGCTTTCTCTTCTCTCGCTCCCCTGCTCATTACGTGCGGGACACTTCCCTTTCATGCAAGGGGGAGGCAATAGTGATGTCTTTATTGCCCTCCCTCTCTAACTCAAAAACATGGGGGCCCAACTGGGCCTCGAGACCAACCCCTTAAGCGTTGCCACGTAAACAGTTAAAATCACCGCCACATGCGGCCCACTTTCCAGCGCGCCACCCTGCACCTCGACTAGGCCAAAACCGCCTGTGCGCTCCTTGTCGCACTGTCGAAGCAAGGGACTTGCCGATACACCATGTACGAGCCGCAGACGGCTCCAAGCACACAACTAGTTTAACTAGTAAGCTCAAAGAGGGCAATGGTGTGTCACTCACCGCCTTATGCTCCTGCCGTAGAGGATTCCTCGCCGCGAAGAAGAGGGAGACGCCGCTACGCCGCGCTCAACCGCCTCGCCGCCGTCGTGCCGCCGCAACGCTCGATCGCACACACACTCTCACTCTCTCTCTCTCTCTCTCTCTCTCTCTCTCTCTCTCTCTCTCTCTCTCTCTCTCTCTCTCTCTCTCTCTCTCTCTCTCACGCACACACACAAGGAGATGGTGAAGGAGAAGGTGGAGATGGAGCAAGAGCAGCTTCTATTGCACAATGAGAGAATGACTCAATTTTAGGTTTAATTGGCTTTTATGTGAGCTCACCCCATTCACACTTGGGTGTCCATGCTTAGCCAACTAACCCTAGCATGTTCGTGTTAGAGTGCGCCTCTCATCGGCGATCACTCTACCTTTCCCTATTGGACCGACAAGCCCGGTGCCTGACTCTTCTTAAATAAATAATACGATTACAGTGTCCGTCGTAGGCGATAGGGTGTCCGTGAGCCACGAGGGTTAACATTGCCTCCCTTCCTGATGTAGATTCCGTCCTCGGAAGCTATTGAGTTGAAGCTTGGTATGTCCATGTTGTAGAGCATCTAGATTTGAATCTGCAATGCAAAGTCACTGTTTTAGCAAGCGGAATTATATTGCCATAAATCATGAGGGGAATGTAAAGTACATGTGGAAATGAGTAAATGCAAGATTTATGAAATGTTGGACTACCATTAAGGACAAATAAATTGCACTTTGAGTAAATTAATTAATCAAGAGTTTTGAGCTTATGGGTGAGTCTATCAATTAGTTAGCTATGACTAAGGTTAAAGCAACTACTCTAGTACTAGCTAAGCTAAGAAGATTATCTAAATGCAAGATTCCCTAATTATTCTTTTCAGCTTTGATTAGCCAACTCGGTCTCACAACTGCAAACAAAAGCTTGAAATGTTAACTGTAAGCTCAATGGAAGTCTTGTAAATTTTTTTTTTAAATTATTTTTTTAATACTTTTTTACTTCGGGTCACAATCATGTGACGTGTGTGCTTATTTTGTATGTCCGGGGTTTTTTGCTTCTCAAGGAAAAGCGCCCACACTGGGAACCTCTAGGGCTCTAGTACCATAGACAATACATGTGAGTGAAGTACCAATTCAAGCCAGGATTTCTCTTCCAGCGTAAGATTTTTCATTTGTGGCACTTATGTTTTTTTTTTTTTTGCTTCCATTTCCTTGGTATTCGCACTAGTGTTTTTTGTTGTTTGAGTGAGCAAGCCTTTCTCTGCCTAAAACATTCCTAAGGTCTCAAATACTCGGATAATTTTATTAGCTAGGCCTAGTGGTCAAGTAAATGAGTTAACCTAAAGTCACGGTCTCCTAATCTCCAGGCTCATCCATAAGATTAAACTGGAGTTCAATCAACTTAAGCAAAGACAAATTTATACATCTATAACGGCAGATAACATCATAACTATTGCACTCAAACAAAGAATAAAAAATCATTATTAGCAATTACACATATCCACCAACATGAATCATGAAAAGTAGTACACCTGGAGGTATGGAGTGGCTCATTTCGTTGAAGCAGATGTCCTCAGCCATGTGGATGGAGATCCATATAAGTCCTACCTAACACATCCAAAAACAGGCACTATACCTCTAGGAGGCATGTCAGTGTGAAAAATTAAAACTCCTAAAAAAAAAACTCAAAACACAATCTAGACCCCTAACCTACCTATCTGTCACCCCTTTTAGAATCAAGGAAAGAGGATATTATATAAACCGGGTGGCCACCCTAAGGCTAGGCCTCTATCCTCATCATCTAGATAAATAAAATCGTTGTCCGTGAGGCCATAGTCTTCCTCGGTCTCTATTAGTTCCTCTTCATCATCCTCTTGTGCAAGCATGCTAATCAAGAACCTCGCGATGCGTGGATACTCATCTTGTGCAAAAGAATAAGCATGTGCCATTGGAGACACATTCGCTACTGGGTAGGGATCACTAGTTAGCCATAGACGTATCAGCCATTCTAACTCCTCAAAATTTCTCTCACATGCAAGGCTCTCTATCAAATCCCATTCGCAAGAAAGTATAGGGTAGCATACGTAGAACACTTGAGGAAACGACAAAGGGTACCTTTCATCAAAAATAGAAGTGCATGACTCTGGTGAAGTAGCCATTTCTGACAAGACAGATAGATTTGGTTAGGCCTTTAAAACATAAGAGTTGTTTTTGTGTGTTGCTTGAATTGACACGGTGAATTTGGACTTATATGTAAGATCTGATAGGGTGCTCTCTCGTTGCTAGTCGCTCTTGCTCTTTACTATTTTTGTTTTTTGTGAGTATAAGGCTATATATATACATTCCCTAAGATTGGAATTGAGAGGTCAGGGAGGAAGGTTGAGAGGGGAGCGAGTGAATGATTGAGGTTAGCAAACACTCCCCCCTTCCTTGGGTAGATCATACCTTTTGGAAGGAGGTCGTCACCTTTTGAAACCAATTGTTCCAAGTTGTTATGGGTGAAGGTTTTAACCAATAGTTTTCGACCGCCCTATGCGTTTCATCTAGTTGCAAGGGTGGTAAGGTACTCTCCCATGATTTTATTGGCAACGTTGTTGTAGATGGTGAACTTACCCCGGAAGGTGCAAACTCTTTCGTGCTTGTATGGATATGTACAGTGGTAGGTGGAGGTTGTGTCGAAGCTTCTATTTGCGTATAAGAACTACATGAAGAGCAAGAAGCTTCATTTGATTTCCCTGTTCCTGAGCTAGGTGGAACAAATAGTTCTTTCTTTGGTACCCAAACTAGCCCTAGATCGGGTGTGTAACATTCCATGATTTTTTCTTTTCCGCGATTTTCAATTTGTTTTGGAGCCACAGGATTGGGTTTACATGGGCCAGGTGATAGGTAAGAGTACACTTTACGTTTGGGCACCCAGATTTGATCATTTCCTTCATAGTATCCTTGGGCTTCCAATAGTCGTTTAGGAATCCAACGCAACGTTTCTTTACATTTCTTGGAGTGAGTGGGACGGTTCTTACTAGGTTTCCGTTTTTTTGCATCAACCATGCTCACTACAAAGGCTTTAGGGACCCACTTGTATGTTTTCTGTGTTATATTAGGATGGTTCGTGTGTGTCTCAAGCTTTCTTTCAACTACATCAGTTGAAGCTCTAGAGAGTTGGGCTATGGGGACGTATGGTTCAACCTCCTGGACATGCAATGTCTTGGGTTTTATTTCCTTAGGCAATATCTCAGGGACTATGGATTGAGTGGTAGGGCTAAGAGTTGGTTTTTGCGATGTAACACCCCGAGTCCCCCACTCAATAGTGCATTTGGTGGCTATCATCCACGTGCGGCCTAGGTTTATATTACCCTCCATAGTTCCAGTAGGCATGACCAAAAAGTCTTGACCTACAATCCCATTGTCATAACTGACAGAAGTGTGTCAGATTCCAAAAACCGTAGTTTTTTTCTTGTTGACACCCTTGACTTGGATAATACTCTCAGATAGAGGTGGCTTCCCTAACTGACACCACACCCCATAGGATAGCAGATTATTTTTAGCACCCGTGTCCAATAAGGCGTTATATAGCACTTTTCCATAGGCACTATTTAACTCAATGGGGTATCGTAGAGGTGTGTCAGAGTCCAACCCATCCTCTTCGATTTCCACGTGGAATGCATTTGTGACCCCAAGGTTAGCCTCTCGTTTTTGTCTTATACGTTGTTGTCGCTCCTTAGCCTCAGCTTGAGCTTGTATCTTGTTTAACTCGGTTTGTGCTTTGGCGGCTTCTTTTGATGAATGGCCCGTAGTTCTTCTTGGCTTAAAGGATCATAATATCTTTTGAATTTACTCCCATCGAGGAATCCAATGGTTTCAACTCCATCAAGAGTTTCCACACGAAGGGTACCTTGTGGGGTAATTTCACATACTCTATATGGTCCTTTACCAGCATATTTCAACTTTTTCTTCTCTTTACGTACTCCATACATAAGGACTTTATCACCAACTTTGATGTCCTTGTCCTTCACATGGCGATCAAACCACTTCTTTCTCCTATCCTTTTCCACAAGAGCATTTTGCACAGCCAACTGTCTCTCTTCGTCTAGTTTTTCTAAGATATACAAACGCTCGGTTAAGGGGTTACCATTCCATCCTTCTTGCGAAGCTACCCTAAGACTAGGAATGACAAACTCCCAAGGCATAACCGCTTCTTGGCTGTATACCATTTTGAATGGCGTACAATTAATAGCCACTTTATAAGCAGTACGATAAGCCCATAGAGCAGATGTCAACTTCAAATCCCAATCAGTGCGATGAGCTTCTACCATCTTGGTTAAAATAGAGATTAGAGTCTTGTTGGTGCTCTCGGCTTGTCCATTAGCTTGCGGGTAATAAGGTGTAGACTTATGGTGGGATATCATAAAGGTCATGGTAAGCTCTCTTATTACCTCATTTATAAAATGGGTACCATTATCACTAACAATTTCAAAAGGGCAACCAAATCTTGTGATAATGTTCTCAAAAAGAAACTTAGCTGTTGTCCTCGCGTCAGCTTTTTGTGAAGCCTTAGCTTCAGCCCACTTTGTTACATAGTCCGTAGCAACTAGAATATATCGAGATTGAGTGTTGCAAGCTGCGGGACTAATTAGACCTACAAAGTCTAAGCCCCATTTTTCAAATGGTTGGGTTACTTTAATAGGATGTAAGGGCATTCTGTCTTTGCGCTGTGTGGTCTTGTAACGTTGGCACTCATCACACCCTTTTGCAAAAAGTGATGCATCCTTAAATAAAGTTGGCCACCAATAGCCTGATTGCAGCACCTTTCTAGCAGTCAGGTCTCCTGAAAAATGACCTCCTGCTATGCCCATATGTGCTTCTTGCAAGATATACAAATATTCATCCTCGTGGGCACAACGCCTAAGAATATCATCCTTGCCTAATCTATACAGAGTTCCGGCAATCAAACAATAGGGTTCACATTCTTTTACTAGCCTTCGAGCGATATCCTTACGAAGTTCCTTGGGTGGAAAACCATTAACTAAAAAGTTAACAATGTTCTCACTCCATTCAGGCATAGTCTCAACTATGAATAGGGAAGTATCGGGTAATTCATCATCAACTCCTGTAGGGGCTTCACCATTGGGTATGCGAGACAAATGATCAGCCATGACGTGCCTTTTACCGGGTCTCACTACAATCGTGAAATCAAACTCCAAAAGAATTAACAACCATCGTGTGATTCTTCCTGTGGAGCATGGCTTGTTTACCAGATACAGCAACGCTTGATGGTCCACATAAAATACAAACTTGTTTGCCAGAAGGTAGTAGCGAAATTTCTTTACTGCATAAACCATTGCCAAACCTTCTCGCTCTGTAGTGGTGTAGTTCCTTTCAGCATCGTTCAATTGACGGCTTGCAAAGCTAATGGGATAGTCCAATTTATGTTCTCCTGGTTGAGTGAGAACACACCCAATAGCAAAGTTTGATGCATCAATATGCACATGGAAAATGACATCCCAGTTAGGTGTCCTTAAAATCGGAGCACTTGCTAGTGTTTTCTTCAATTGTTCATAGGCCTGGTCACACTCTTCAGTCCATTTAAATTCAATGAGAAGCTTGTACAAAGGACGTGCTATCTCAGCGAAAAATAAAATAAACCGTCGATAATAACCCACGTGTCCCATGAACCTTTGAACTCCCTTGTAATTGGTTGGTGGTGGTAACTCTAGAATCACTTTAATTTTGCTCTCATCGGTTGAGATACCATTCTTGGATACTATATGCCCTAAAATAACTCCATGCTTGACCCAAAATTGGCATTTGAACGGGTTCAATGAGATACGATATAACCTACACTTTTCAAACACCTTCCGCAAACATGATAGATGTTCCTTCCAAGAAGAGTAAACACAAAGGTCGTCTAAGAAAGCTTCACAAAACTCTCTCAAATATTCTTTAAAGGCAGTGTTTATTAATCGTTGGAATGTAGCAGGGGCATTTGTTAAGCCAAAAGCCATCACACGAAATGCAAACACGCCAAATTCTGTTATGAAGGCAGTTTTAGCTTGGTCCTCTAGCGCTATCGTGATTTGGTTGTAGCCTGAGTACCCATCTAGAAAGCTGTAAGCTTCCTTGTCTGCAACTCTTTCGAGTACATGTTCGGAATATGGTAGGGGGTAATGGTCTCTTCTAGTAGCTGCATTAACTTTTTTGAGGTCCACGCACACCCTGAGTTTCCCATTCTTTTTTGGCACGATAACTATCGGAGACACCCATTCAGAGTGTTCAATAGGATATATGAACCCACATTTGATAAGCTTTTCTAGTTCTTCTTGAATGATCTTTGCGTACTTAGGATTCATCGGGTAGGGTCTTTGTTGTACGCGCTTCGCAGTGCTAATCATAGGGATTGTATGTTGGACCACAGAAGGTGGAACACCTTTCATATCATGGTATGTCCAAGCGAATACGTCCTTGAATTCCTTGAGAAGCTCTTTGAGGACCGCCTCTTCAACTTCTGTGAGGTCTTGGGCAATAAAAACAGGTTTTGATTCTTCACCGGGGTCAGCTAATTCTATTTCTTTAACTATTGCCGGACCATCATAGATTCTATTATTCCCATCGATAGGTATTCTTTGGGCTTTTGTGTACACAACCTTTGATTCCCCTGTGGTGTAAGATTTGAAATGGTCTGGTGCAGGATGCAAGTCTGTGGATTCTGGTTGTGCTTTGGTTTGTGCTTCCATTTCTGCTTTCTTGTGTTGTCGAGCTAACTCTTGGTTTTGACGCCTCCTTGCAGTGCGGCTCAACCTTGGCTTGTCTATGATCTCTAATTGGGCTATGTCATGGGGTCGTGGTCTACACCACATAACATTTTGGAGATATTCACCCCAATTGTCTACCAATTTTTGATGAGCATCACATGCCCCTATATAACTAAGCCATTCTGCTGAGGATCTCTTCTTTTTTATCCTAGCACGTACATTGGCTCGATATCGACGCCTCTTAAGGTTTTTCTTTTTCTTATTTGAGACCTGCTTTTGATTTGCATTTAGATCTGGCTCACTAAAGGAGTCCTCGTTGGTGTCCTCTTCACTCTCGGGGGAGCTATCATTGGTTGATGTGCTCGGTCCTTCCGAATGTTTTGACTCTGAACTTGCTCCACTCTCTAATTCATGAGATTCAGAATCCGTTTCACTCTGGGAGTCAGTGTCCAAGTCGTGTTGGTCAAAGTCTTCTATTGAGCTATCGGTGTCACTGTCAGATTGGTCCACAATTGCCTTGCCCTTAGAAGATGCATGTATGGCACTTATCATGTTCAGAGGTGCAATTTGTGGTACCTCTTCCCCCTCTGGTGTGACCCAAGTGGTTCCTCTATTTCCCGAGGTATCTATGGTTGCAGCTAGGTGTACCCAGTCTACGTTGTCTGATTCCATCATACCCGGTAACACATCCATGTAAGGAGAATCTTGGCCAATGTCTGTATCCTTCTTACAAGTGTAACAATATTGTAGTGGGGCCGAGTGAACTGTGGTGTCAGAGCGATGATCAATAATGGTTTTACTCCCTAAGGGGTGTACCTTACCAGTCACCAAATCCACTCTAAGGACAGAGTCTTGGAATTGCAAATAGACATGATTTTTAGACCAATCATGAACCATTTGTGCTTCCCTCATGAATGGTCGTCCTAAAATCATTTCATATGACATAATGTGTTTAGAGAAATCCATTACAATGAACGTATGTCGTACCTTGTGTCCTAGAACTTTGATCTTAAGATCCTTGAGCATCCCCATAGGTTTGGCTATGGTACCATTTGCCATCTTTACCACAATGTTAGTAACACTGAGGCGGGGTTTTCCCATGGATTCCCAACAATCTTTTGTAACGATGCTAACTCCCGCACCACCATCAAGAATTCCCTTTATAGTTAATCCCTTGGTAGTGATGGGTAGGGTCGCATTAGACTCGTCGCCTTCAAAATACTGCCCTAATTCGTTAATGGGTACCTCGATCACAGACTCGTGTCCATCTAAGTCAAGTGATTGCACATGATTTTCCTCATCAATCATAATCGAGTCAGGCCTATTTGGTTGCGCAAACTGCGGTAATCCCGTTCGTAGCTCTCCGTTAAGGAATGCTCGAAGTGCAAGGAATAACTTAGGATCTCCATACAGCTTTGCTATGATCGTGGTTCGGACCTCAGAAGACATGAAGTCCACTAGTTTGGCAACATTCATTGGCATTTTGCAGGGTGCAGGTCCTTGACTAGGAACTGGTGAGGATGGAATCTCATATTCCTCAATGGGATCAGGTATTCCTTCGTTAAACATCCTTTCCAACAAGAAAGGTGTATGCTCACTTCCTGATGCCCCGTCCTCACTCCCTTCTTGGATGATACTAGATATGGCTAACGGTCTATGGTTCATGTGGGGTGGATGAACTTGCGTGGGAAACACTGTGTCATGAATTTTGACATGCATGGGTTCTGGTTCTAGTTTCCTTTGAGTCTCCTCCACTAAACCTCTTAGATGTTTCACCTCCTCAATCTCGTCTACTGGGTTTGGATACGTCCCAATCTTCTTTTTACGATTCTTCCCTTTTTGCCCCTGCGGTTTATCTTGGGGGTCTTGGATTGGATTTGGAAACACTAGTGGTGTTTTCAGGGGGTCTTTATGGTTTTCTCTTATTCGGTTTTCATTTGGTTCCATGTTACGGTTTTCTTTGTCGGTCTTTCCCTTTGTGGTATTGGTTCTAGTCTCCATTGTCTCGATTGAATCTGAATCATCCTCGAGGTCATTCATATACACGGGGTCATCTCCTATTCCTATGTTTGTTTTGGAACTTGGCTTTGAATTTCCCGTATTCTGCGACCTCTTCCTTCGTGTCTTCTTTTTCTTTGCTTGGATAACTGACGCGGTATCTCTCTCTTCGAGGATATGGCTTGGCCCTTGAAGCATGGACCGTGTAATCGCATAAGCGGGTGCGACGGGTGGTATTGGCGATGTCACACTAGCAATTTCGACCAAATTTAGGGGTGTGATTTTAGGCGCATTTGGGTTATAAGGGCATTGGGCAATCAAGTGATCTATGCCACAACGATTACATGTGAGTATTGGCATTGCAGACGTGCTCCCTTGATTCATTTGCATCTGTGCAGCATTCTTTTGCAGCCTAATAGGGCACTCCGCTGCCCGATGTGGTCCACCACACTCGTAGCATTGAAGAGGTGGCCTCCTAGCCTGGGTGTTGATATTTTGACCTCTGGATGAGAGAGCAGCAGCTTGATAAACCGGCTTGACTTGCCCCCAACAATCTTCCATGTAGTATATAGGACACTCTTCCAATGTATCAAGTCCGTAGGCAATACTAGTGTCTATTTCCTCCTCACAGCCATCTGCATAAGCATTTGATGGCTCGCAACCCACTTGGTTCATAGGGGCGACTCTTGGATGCGGGGGCTGCGGTCCTAGCACTGGAGGTGGTAGCGGTGTAGCTTGTACAACATTTTGAGGTATAGGGACCATGTGTTGCGGTAGTTGCTCAACAGGTGGAGCAGGCATCAATACAGGAGCTCGAGGTGCATTCGTCCAAGCTACAGGTGGTCTATTTGCCATAATGCGTTTGATCATTAAACAATCCTTAGCTTGGTGACCATACCTACCACATGCGTTGCAAGTTCCATTAAATTTTACTCTAAACGTAGGGCACTCACTAGTGCTATGTGGACCTAAGCAAATGGAACACCATTGTTGCTCCCTTCTTGGATACATGTGACTATTTTGAGGGGGTCGATTATCCTTAAGAGACTCTTGGATTGCCTTGGTGAGGTCTGTCAAGAATGTCTCAAATACCTTTGGCTCATTGGCAATGGGCTTTGCAGTCATGGGTTCATACTCAATGGCTTGTGAGCTAGTGGATCTCGTGTCAGTAGACACCCTCATGCCTGCTATCATCAAGTTGTCCTCTAGTTGGATTGCATTGGCAGTGACATCTTCCCAGGTTGTGATACCTCTAATCACTAGTCCATTATAGATTCCTTCATTCCTCAACCCTCGAATGAATCGATCAAGCAGTTGGTTATTGTTGAAGCGCTCATTTATAGGGCAGCGAGAGTTTAAGTGCTTTAGACGACTAATGAAGTCCCTTACTGACTCTCCTTCCTTACGTTTGGCCTTCTGTAGCTGAGATGCTACACCCCAAAGCACACCTTCTTGTATGTACTCCTTTAGAAACAACCTTCGAAGGGTAGGGTAGATTGTTTTCTCGTCCACCCTTAGGGTTCTATACCAATCTCCAGCCTTCCCACTTAATGTCAAGCTTAAGGCATTGCACTTATGTAGTTCGTTGCGTTCCCCTAAGGAATCACATACTTGTTCAAACACTTCAATGTGTTTCCTAGCATCTTCGTCCCCATTGGATTTTTGCGTGAGTTTGGCAATTTGTACTGCCTTACTTCTAGGCTCTCTATCAGATGCCTGACGCATATTTTCCGCGATAGATCGACCTATGGTTTGAGCAAACGCTGCCAAGTCACCTATGTGAGGAGGCAGGGCCGGTGGAGGTACTCTTGGAATCATATGTGGGAGAGGGACGGGTACCGGTCTTGGCATATGTGTGGATGATGGAGGATATGGAACATAACCGGGCATAGGTCCACTCGGATAAGGGCTAGGGAGCGGCACTCGAGGAGCATAAACAAGTGGTACAATTGGAGGTGTGGGGGCCATGTGTGCATAAGGGGCTAGAGGCACATACGGTCGAGGCCCCATATTAGGTACTACGACACTAGGTAGAGGCATTGCGCTAACCGTAGATGTCATCGGTACATTCTCTGTCAGGCTTTTCCCTGGAGTGAGCACTGGGTTTTCCTTAATAGAGGGTTGAGCCAAGTTAGGGAAGCTAAAGTTGTCGCTTGGAGGCTCAGATTGCATAGAGACCCCAGGTGAAATGACGTAAGATGGGTCCATGGGGCTCATTAGAGGAGTCTCCATTTGTGATAGAGTAGGCTGTTGAGCCTTGCTCGTATCCAGAAATCTCATGGGGCCAGTTGAGAGTATATTTACCCCTCGGTTTTGCCTTTCTGATTGAATAATGCCATGGATAACATTACAGATCATTTTCTGTTGATCTTCGATGCTCGTGGCACTAGAGGTGGATTGTACAATCTCTATCCATCCTACATGGTAGGCGTGGCCAGAGTGTAGATCCGTCAACACCTCAGTGTGGAGGTCGTATGTCCAATGATCATTAATGAACAATCCTTCTAGAGTCGACGTGTTAACGGTTTCTTGTGAGGTAGAAGCAATGTTGCTCCCCGTGGTTTTACTTGTCACCAACGGTACTCTAGAGGAAACTTCTGAAGGAGGCATCTCAACAGGGCCTTCTTGGTAAGAAGGTTGCAGGATATCCACATGGACACTCTTTGGGGGTGTGGGGTCCACGTGCGATGTGAAAGGAGAGTCCACTTCCCCACCCCCTTCGTGTGCTTCATTTGCATCAGGTTCCGAGCGAGTAGCTCTACCTAATGTTTCCATGAAACGGCTAAACATACTAGTACTAGGCTGTGGAGCTTCGGGAGGTGCATGGCCTTCTCTCTCTCAGTGTTTTGGGTAGGGTATGCTTCCATGATTTCTGAGTCGGAGGAGGAATCACTAGCGGCTATTTTAGGGTCTTGGGTGGTGCTACCTTGTGTCCCCGCTGAGGGTATAGATCCTATCGTGGATGGGTAATGGGTGTCCGTATGAACAGAGGCACCCTCAATATGCTCGTGTTCTAGCACCCGCCCAGAGCGTAAGTGCATGTGCTTTTGATACCCTAAGGTGTCAAAAAGCTGCTCTAGGAGGCCTTGTGACTAGTTTTTAGCGTGTTTTTTGTTTGTTTTTTTGCTAGATTTTTTAGAGCGTGTCGTGGAATGGGCCGTGTGATAGCTCGAAACGAGCGTATCGGTCAGAGGGTCGTGCCGTGCTTTACAGCCCTCCGTTTGGTCACTCTATGCCCTCGGAATCCCTAAAACTGTTAATTTCCAATAGGGAACTAGGCCCAAACTAGAAAGTCTAAGGGTGCAAGTGGGAAGAGAAGGGAGGAGAGTGGAGGACTTGTTCCACATGCTCTCATTCTCTCTTGAGGGAGTAGGGTATATATATAAGAGTGAGTCTAGTATATATCGTAAGACTGAGGATTGAGGCCTGGGCTTGGGCTTGGGCTTGGGGAAATGATCCAAATCTATCTTTTATACAGACCAACCCGTACGTTTTTATAACTCACGTTTTTTATTTTCAAAAATTTAACCTCCCACTCACTCGCGTTTTTATTTTTCGGATTTTTTTTCCCGATTTTTTTTTTTGAGATATTATTTGGTACGCGTTTTGGTGCGCGTTGACCTCACCTACCTATTTACTGTCCCACCTACCTACTGAACTGCTAATCAGTGGTTCACCTAATTACTAACCTACTTAATTAACTAACTGTGCGCCTAACTGTGCACAAACCAGAAAACACAGAAAACATAAAAAATGCAGAAATTGAAACTTGACAGAACTGTGCAGTGAAAACACAGAAAATGCAAATAACGCAAGAAATGCTAACTGTATGACTAATGCTAACTGTGTGCAAACAGAAAAACAGAATTTTGCTAACTGTCTAACTAATACTAAATGTACGCAGCAGAAAAACAGAAAATGCTAACTTCCTCTCCCTCTTCTTTCCTACTGCAAACCACTCATACAAGAAGCACAAAGTGCCTCTTGGGCTTAGTGCAGGGCTATTCCCCGGCAGCGGCGCCAAAAATGTGCGCTCCTTGCCGCACTGTCGAAGCAAGGGACTTGCCGATACACCGTGTACGAGCCGCAGACGTCTCCAAGCACACAACTAGTACTTTAACTAGTAAGCTCAAAGAGGGCAATGGTGTGTCACTCACCGCCTTATGCTCTTGCCGTAGAGGATTCCTCGCCGTGAAGAAGAGGGAGACGCCGCTACGCCGCGCTCAACCGCCTCCCCGCCGTCGTGCCGCCGCAACGCTCGATCGCACACACACTCTCACACTCTCTCTCTCTCTCTCACGCACACACACAAGGAGATGGTGAAGGAGAAGGTGGAGATGGAGCAAGAGCAGCTTCTATTGCACAATGAGAGAATGACTCAATTTTAGGTTTAATTGGCTTTTATGTGAGCTCACCCCATTCACACTTGGGCGCCCATGCTTAGCCAACTAACCCTAGCATGTTCGTGTTAGAGTGCGCCTCTCATCGGCGATCACTCTACCTTTCCCTATTGGACCGACAAGCCCGGTGCCTGACTCTACTTAAATAAATAATACGGTTACAGTGTCCGTCGTAGGCGATAGGGTGTCCGTGAGCCACGAGGGTTAACACCGCTGCGAAACACCACCCTGCAGGGCCGTGTCCGCTTGTGCAGCGCCAACAGCGCCCACTAGGGCCCGGCCATAGCCAACGGAAGGGAGAGCTCCCCTCTCTCTCCCCTCTTGTGTTCTATTGAGGGCCCATGGCCTAGGTCATATAGGCCACTTCGGAAGTCTTCTCCACTGCCTATGGGTTATAGGCGTGCCACATGGCAGCTCGTAGGGCATTTGCCTTTGAATGATCCTCCAAGCTCCTCAAAAGTCTTCCCAAAAAAACCTTTTTTTGGCCTTTTTCTCTAGGCTCCTCTCTACTGTCCCGGAGTCGGATCTTCAAGTGGTAAAGGCCTATTGAGACTCCGCATTCCAGGCTCCGTCTTCACTTGCTGTTTCGGTACTTTGGTCCCTCGGCACCCTTGAACCAAGGCTTCCAAAACGGCGAAAAAATCATCTGCAGTTGCTTTTGCACTATCCACTGCCAACTTTGATCGATCTTTTTCCGTGCTCCAACCTCGGAATGGCATGTCGTCGACTCCGACTAGCTCCACATAGCACACTCCATCACCGAGAACTTTGGTGAGGCCAAAAAGATGCCACGTGGCACATCCTCCAATGCAGTCAAGTGGGCTTTGACCCGGCCCTCGAGAAAATTTCAATTGACCATAACTTGCTAACCAGAGCTCCAAGTCGCATTCCGAGAAGATAGGCATGCTCTGGAACTTGAGCTATATGCATGTATCCATTGACACCTGCCTGGGCCACCTGTCCCAAGCCGCCCTGCCCGTCGAGGATCTGCTACACACTCTCCTTTAAACTTCAGTATCTTGCACACCGGGGATCCGTTTGACGAGCTGTCTGGACCGGCTTCTAGAGCACACTGAACACTACATTTTAGGACACTGATAGGGCACTTTGAACATCCTTATCTGCTACCCCAACTAGACCATCCCGCAGCTTTTTGGCCTTAAAAAACGCATGGAGTATACTTTCCCGCTACCTCTTGCCTGCCCAGGTCCTTGGCACTTGCCCTAGCCTTCTGCACTGCACTTGCCTGCCACCTCTGCCTGGCACAGACGATTTCCTATCTTAGACCAACTTTGGTAGCACCAACGTTACAGTGAATAGTTTCTTAAAGGTGCACCCCCCGAGATTTGGCTAGATTCTTCTCATTTTGTTTTTTTAACTAACATGGATCCAATTCTTCCACTTTGCTATTAGAATGAATTTATGGAAGTGTTGGATGTGCCGTATCCCATCGACACAATCTCTATCATCGGAGGCACTATGGAAAGATCTCTCTCTCTCTCTCTCTCTCTCTCTCTCTCTCTCTCTCTCTCTCTCTCTCTCTCTCTCTCTCTCTCTCTCTCTCTCGTTCGCTCCGTGCATATGCCACTTTCAAGGCTGAAAACATTTAATAAACTTTGAACATTCGCTAGCTTGTACCAGTCAACAGCTATATTCCATGCTTTTTGATGTTGAGTTTATATGTGAAGCTACTCAATATATGGATTCTCTATATATGGCACCCAGGTCCCCTCTATATATACATCATCTCATGTGTGTATTCTACACACACTTTGGGGTTCTATTTCTGTGCTCTCTCTTCCTCTCTTAACATGGTATCAGAGCAGTACATTTTTGTTTTCAATTTTTCTCCTGACTAAAAATGATTTTGCAGAAACTACCTGGAGAGACAATGGAATTGATGTGGTCTACGCAGAAGGAATTTTTTTCAAATTCTACACCGATTTTGAGTTATCGTTATCGGACTGCGTAGATGTCCGAAAAGCAACTTTCGGTTTTTGTTTTCAAGTTTTCTCCTGATTGAAAATGATTTTGCAGAAACTACTTGGAGTAGACAAAGGAATCGATGTGGTCTACAACTTTGCAGAAGGAAGTTTTTTCAAATTCTGCACCGATTTTGAGTTATCGTTCTCGGACTGCGTAGCTGTTCGAAAAGCAACTTTCGATTTTTGTTTTCAATTTTTCTCCTGATTGAAAACGATTTTGCAGAAACCACCCCGTGAAACACAACGGAATCAATGTGGTCTTCAACTTTGCAAAAGGAAGTTTTCTCAAATTCTACACCGATTTTGAGTTATTGTTATCGGACTGCGTAGATGTCCGAAAAGCAACTTTCGGTTTTTGTTTTCAATTTTTCTCCTGATTGAAAACGATTTTGCAAAAACCACCCGCCTAAGACAACAGAATCGATGTGGTCTACGACTTTGCAGAAGGAAGTTTTTCAAATTCTGCACCGATTTTGAGTTATCGTTATCGGATTGCCACAGCTGTCTGAAAAGCAACTTTCGATTTTTGTTCTCGATTTTTTGATTGATTGAAAACGAATTTGCAAAAACTACTTGTGGGAGACAACGGAATTGATGTGGTCTACAAGTTTGAAGAAGGAAGTTTTTCAAATTCTGCACCAATTTTGAGTTATCGTTCTTGGACTGCATAGCTGTTCGAAAAGCAACTTTCGGTGTTTGTTTTCGATTTTTCTCATGATTGAAAACAATTTTGTAGAAACTACCCAACTTTTGGTTTTTGTTTTTGATTTTTCTTTTGATTGAAAAAGATTTTGTAGAAACTACTTATCTTAAACAACGGAATCGATGTGGTCTACAATTTTGCAGAAGGAAGTTTTTTCAAATTCTGCACTGATTTTGAGTTATCGTTCTCGGCCTGTGTAGATGTCCGAAAAGCAACTTTCGGTTTTTGTTTTCGATTTTTCTCCTAATTGAAAACGATTTTGCAAAAACTTTTTGAGTGAGACAACGGAATCGATGTGGTCTACAACTTTGCAGAAGAAATTTTTTTCAAATTCTGCACCGATTTTGGGTTATCGTTCTCAGATTGCGAATATGTTTGAAAAGAAAATTTTATTTTTTGCTTTTGAATTATCTCATAATTAAAAACTTCTGAATTATATTTTCTCTTCATCAATCATACATTTGTTACTGATGTAACTTTGCTGCAAAAGCCGGTTACATATCGTTCCGATTCAGTCGAGCCGTTGATGATCGTCCAAATTCTATCGAGCTACTGTTGGTACATGATCTTTTGTTATATGATATATTCATTCATTGATTCTCGTATAATTATTCTTCTGGAGATATAATTTACGTCTTTTTATTGATAATCTCTTGTTGATACCATAGAAATTTTGATGGTACCATGATGATGTTTTGTTAGTACTTTGATCATGGTGATATTCGTTGATACCATGATGATATTTCATTGATACCATGATGTGGTTTCGTTGATACCATGGTTATTCTCGGTGATACCATGATGATATTTCGTTGATACCATGGTTATCCTCGGTGATACCATGATGTTGTTTCGTAGATGTCATGATGATTTTTCATTGATATTATGGTTATTCTCAGTGATACCATGATGTTGTTTTGTTGATGCCATGGTTATTCTCGGTGATACCATGATGTTGTTTCGTTGATGCCATTGTTATTCTCGGTGATGCCATGGTTATTCTCGGTGATACCATGATGTTGTTTCAGTGATACAATGGTTATTCTCGGTGATACCATGATGATTTATTTAATCTTATTGATACAATGATAATGTTTTGTTAATACTTTGATTATATTCATTGATTTCACTACGTTGATAAATGTCGATTTATGTAGTATATACACATATCATTTGCATCACATAATCACACATCTTGTACTTTTACGTTCATACTTTATGTACCATATGTTGTCGTGTGTATATATGTCGTCAAAAGAGTGGCGTCGCGAACCATCTCTTATGGCATTGTGAACGTAATTATTTTACTAACGATCCTAATAGTTTTCATGACTATGTTTTTTGAGTCTATGATCTATGTAGGATTGATCAAAGAATTGATTTTATGAAGACAAACTTGGTGACAATAAAAGATTTATAAAGACATGTTTGGTGATGCCATATTGATGAAAACATGAAGACATGTTTGGTGATGTCATATTGATGACAAGCTACACAGCAGATTCACGGAGACACTTCTGATTACGAGCTAATCGATAGCCTTTACACCTCTATATTGAACCTTTGTATTCATTATTGTATTTGATAGGATAGGAGTAATGTAACTCCTCATAAAACATTCATTTTAAAAGGAGTGATGTAGCTCCTCATAAAATATTCATTGTAAAAGGAGTGATGTAGCTCCTCATGAACATTTGTACATTCAATGTTTTTTATAATATAACGGTGGGTGTATATAGAGCTGTGGGTTTTTTCCTTGATCCCCCAAGGGTTTTTTCATCCAAAGTTAGGGACCCTTATTTGAGCGGGGGTGTTGAGCTTATATGTGAAGCTACTCAATATATGGCTTCTCTATATATGGCACCCAGGTCCCCTCTATATATACATCATCTCATGTGTGTATTCTACACACACTTTGGGGCTCTATTTCTGTGCTCTCTCTCCCTCTCTCAACATTTGAGGATCAAATAATTGAATGTTTACATACATACTAGTTTCACTTTGTACTCCCTACTAGGGCTTTGTTAAATAATTAAATTTGTTGAAAGATTACACCACCCCTCGCTTTTCCTTGTCGTCCCTCGACCCACTAGAGTGGCACTAAGCTCGTCTTGCTTGCACTACCTTGCTATATGCGCCTGTATTCACCATTAGCCCAAACCATTGCGTGCTACCTAATGACTCTGCTCTCAACAAAAGCTCTACCACCTAGTACCCTACCAATTTAGCTTGCTAATGTCTTGCACCCCCTAACCATGTATGGGCCTCACATACTTGCATGTAGAAAGAAGTCGAAGAACAAGGAAAAATTTCAATTGTGTGCAAGACACGCCGTGCATGAGCAATAGAGAATGAATATACATGCAAGCTAGAGAGAGAGAGAGAGAGAGAGAGAGAGAGAGAGAGAGAGAGAGAGAGGCTAGACTTTAAGAGGAGAGTGTAGAATGCACATACCTATGCTTGCACCTTGAAGGTTTGTGCTACAACAATGAGCGAGAGAGAGAGAGAGAGAGAGAGAGAGAGAGAGAGAGAGAGATTCTAGTTTGACATAAGGACTGGAAACTCTCTTTTTTTTTCCCAATGAAGTTAGAGAGAGAGAAGTTGTGAAAATTCTCCTCTATTTTTCGTTTTGAAATGGGTGCTGGCTCCTTGTTTATTTTATTTAGTTATTCAGGAGATTCCTTGGAATCTTATCCTTACGTCCCACTCCCAACCTTGGAACTCAATTCTGTCACCCTCTACAAGGGAATGGACGGGTCGAGCTCGCATGGAGTGAATAAACTATGCTCTGTGATGATTCCTATAACCAACCCACCATCCATGCGGTCTTGTTTTACGAGAGGCAACCCATATAATAAAAAGAAACCCCCACAGTATGTAGCTCCATTGCACACTCACCTCTTACCCTACTTCCTTTTGTGTTCGAAAATTTCCCGAGCTTGTACCCCCTTCTGGTTTCAGTTTTATTAAATTTATTAATTAAGGATGAAGATTCCCTCCGTCCCCCCATGCGTGGCACATAGCTGCCGCCTGCACCTTCTCTGCCCATGACTCCGACAGTGTTCGGGAAAAATGTGTCTCAACTTAATATCATGGCGTTTTCAATTTCAAAAATGCTAGTTGAGGGCAAGGGGAAAAGGAGAAACTCCTCCCAAAAA
Source organism: Adiantum capillus-veneris (assembly GCF_014529385.1). Lineage (NCBI taxonomy): Eukaryota > Viridiplantae > Streptophyta > Polypodiopsida > Polypodiales > Pteridaceae > Adiantum > Adiantum capillus-veneris. The sequence continues at coordinate 34,782,428 of NC_140958.1, read as the reverse complement.
AAGAGAAAAATAGTGTAAAAATATGAAAAAATTACCTAATTTTCTAAAATTTCCTCTTGGAAAATTCAAGAAAAGGAATCTTGTATGTTTGGAAAATTGATTTTTCCATAAGACTACCCATGAGGGAATCTTTGTAGAGAGAGAGAGAGAGAGAGAGAGAGAGAGAGAGAGAGAGCGCTGCCTTGTTCTCCCAAGTGTCAACAGCTCCTGTCTCGCGTCCTCCACCTCCAAGACGAGGCTTCACTTATGCAACAGTACAATCTCCCATCGACAATCTCCAACTAACTGTTCAACATGATAGAGAGACTCAGAGAGAGAGAGAGAGAGAGAGAGAGAGAGAGAGAGAGAGCTGCGGCCTGCCTTATTCTTCCAGCAGCTCCTGTCGCAACAGTACAATCTCCAGCTACCTACAATCTCGAACATGAGAGAGAGGGAAAGGAGATTCGACTCAGCGAGAATCGAGGACGAAATTGCAAGGCGTGTGGGCGTATGTGCCCAATCCTCAAACCACGACGTGATTGGGGACAGGACGTTTGGACAACGATATTGGCAAAGTGGAAAATGACTTGGAAAACGAAATCACTGGCCTCAAAAATCAATACCCCATTTTCCGTCGTCGTCCGTGCATGCACGCGTGACTGCGACTCGTGAGTCAGTCCGTCATCGTGAGAGAGAGAGAGAGAGAGAAAGAGAGCGCCGTAAGTGTGAGGGGGCTCGGTTATTTAAGAAGAAGGCAGCAACAGCACCATCTAACTGTACTACCTTCTTCAAGTATCTCTCTCTCTCTCTCTCTCTCTCTCTCTCTCTCAATTATATACGGTCACCTTTACACTTTTATTTGTGTTGCGCAGGGATTGCAGAATCATTGCAACAAGACCAGCTTCCGCTGCGGACGCTTATCAGGTGGAAAAAGAAAAGTCTATTTGCGTGCATGGGCGCTATTGTGTGTGTGCGTGCGTGTGTGTGTGTGTTGTGTGTGTGTGTGAGAGAGAGAGAGAGAGAGAGATGATAGTGGTGACAAAAATCTGCTATGGTGTGTGGGGGGATATATCTGCTGCAAGAGAGGTCCCCACAGAGCAGCTTCTGGTGGTTTCGTGCAGGAACTAAAAGTTTGAATTATACCTTTAAAAAATACCTTTGAAGGTAGAGAAACGTTACAAAATTGGATCGTCCAAATGTCAAAACAAGGCCGTTATGCATCAAAGGCAGGTTCCGGAATAGGTGGAGAGGAACAGCCAGCTCTTCAAGACTCCTCCACCAGGTTTCGATCCCAGCACGGTCAAGAAGAGGTGAGGCCCGAGGGACTTGGTGTACATCTCTATAGCAAAATTGTTATGAGTGAGCAACAAGAGAAACAAAAGCTGGTGATGCGAGTAGTGATTGAGTGTGCGCCTGCATGCAGGATGAGTGCAGCTGAGAGAGATGCGATTGCAGCATCGTTGTTCAAGGCTGGGGGCCTTCTGGATGCCGGTGTGGGCGCGGCAGACGTAACGGATGATGATCAGGGAAACATCAATTACCTGCCGGTGGGTCCCCAACCGGGCAACTACTGGCGCAACGTGGAGAACCACGGTAACATCCTCGTCACCTTTATCACTACCGCCCGCCGCAAATCAGGTTTCATTCCCCAACTCTCTAGTGCGGAATTCACCAAGGAAGAGGCTGAGGAGTATGCTCGCAAGTTCAATGCCTGGATGAACGAGATTGACTCGTACGTCATCATGATCAATGCCTTGCTTTTCATTGTGTTCCCATTGTATGTGTGTGTGTGGGGGGTGGGGTGGTGGGCTCAGCACTAAAGGGCACGGGAGCAAAGAGATGGGATCTACGGTTGAGGGTGCGCGCACGAATCTCAAGGAGATTTGAGGGCTCAAAAAAATGGGGCGTGGGGTGCTGCTCGCACGAAGTGAACCTCGGTGGGTGCTGGGCAAGGCGCATGGCTTATCCAACCCCCCGTGCGCATATGTTGACCATGGTGGGCAACAAACGCATGTTAAGTCAATGTGGACAGGTGTGTCCATGTCCAAGTTTACGTTTCGGCGTCCTAGTTTACTTCTGGTGCATCCTACGACCCTGCGCGCCTCTGCTTTTGTCTCCGGGCTTCTCAATCGTAGATCCCACCTCTGGGGCTTCATTTAATGCCCCGTGCCCTTTAGTGCTGGGGGGAGGGGGGCTAGATTGGTCAATGGTAACTTGTAAGCAACCTTTCGATTGACACACATGTACTAACTTCTAGGTGGCCTCCACAAAGAGGCGTGTTTTTACAAGTGATTGATGTGATTACCCATGCACTTACTACTTGCTTTGACCACCAAGGGGCCTCAATGACGTTAGGAAAAGTGTGCCTCAACTTAGCCTTGAGCCTGGGAGGAGGGGGTAAGTGTTTTGAGTTAACCCCATCCTTCAAATAACTCTACCTCAAAGAGGTAAAATTAGTACTACTCCCGCCCCCCTTTTCTTATGCATGTGTGTGTGTGTGTGTGTGTGTGTGTGTGTGAGAGAGAGAGAGAGAGAGAGATTTGTGATTACAAATCTCTCTCTCTCTCTCTCTCTCTCTCTCTCTCTCTCTCTTGCATCTCAAAACATCTCTCTCTCTCTCACACACACACACACACGCACAAGAAAAGGGGAGAGAGAGAGAGAGAGAGAGAGAGAGAGATGTTTTGTGAACATCTCTCTCTCTCTCTCTCTCTCTCTCACACACACACACACACACACACACACACACACACACACACACAAGAAAAGGGGGACGGGAGTAGTACTAATTTTACCTCTTGGAGGTAGAATTATTTGAGGGATGGGGTTAACTCAAAACAGTTACCCCCTCTACCTGGCTCAAGGCTAAGTTGAGGTACACTTTCCCTAGCATCACCGAGGCCCCTTAGTGGTCAAAGCAAGTGCATGGGTAGTGGATTGTGTGTGAGAGTTCGAAACTTCCCTAGAATCTTGGCACCAATTACGAGGCTTGATATTATGAGAAAAAATATGAGAATTTGACCGTAGCATTAGTGTCCAATGGTTGAAATCTCTCTCTCTCTCTCTCTCTCTCTCTCTCTCTCTCTCTCTCTCTCTCCACATGTATACACATAATTCTATATATGTATATAATACACCTCTATCTACATACCTAATCTTCATGTAGGAATCTGTGCACTCACTACTTGCATATGCAATTTAGAACCAACTAAATGCTCCTTTTTCTTGTATATTTCAAGTAAGAATGGCACCAACATCAAATACTAATATAGCTCACTTGCAACGACAGCTATGTAGGGTACATCCACCTGGTGGATTGGGCCCAACAAACAGCAAAGAATGATACCACTGATTGCAACGTGATTCTTAAGGGGGTTTCTAACTTTGTGGTGGGGGTCGTGGGATTGGCTGGAAAGTTAGCAGAAGTAGTAACTTTACGAATCACGAGTCTCATTAAGTCTGCAGCAAGCTACGCGACACAAAAAGGATCAGCTGTAAATGCGGGCTTTACAATTGAGACGACTGAGACCACTGGTGCCAAGGATCCCATCCAACCCATCTCCTATGCTTCTACAATCATGAGTAAGACCCAAAGCGGCAAGTCCATGTCAGAATCAACCACAATTACGTTGTCCTCCTTCATCTACAAGATCAACAATAATGCAATTATCTCCATGGCAGATCAGCTTGTTGCTGGCTCCACACTTTCAGGTGCTAAACAATATATGGACTATGTAAATGGTCCACTTAACAACTTTAAAAATTCCCGCCTCCAAAGTCACTAAGCTCTAAACTTTCTACTACGTGTTACTACCATATGAAGCCTTTCCATCCTCCCTCTCTAGTTGGACTCTAAGATTAATACAATGTCACAATTCTTGTGTGCACTATGACATCTCACGCTTGTAATATATCAACTCCTCTTTACTCTTAGCAATCATACTTTGCTTTGCCAATGTTTTCCTACCATCTTCAAGTGTTAACTTTTATGTTGTGCTGTGATTATGTGTACAATGCACTTCCAAGTCATTCTTGGCAAGGTTTAAGGAAAAAATTTAAAATGTTCCTAAGTCTATGTCCCATAGGCTGTGGCACATACAGAAATTATGCCAATACAAGAGTTCATAAAAAAAGGTATTTCAAAACACAAAAATATATATTCGAAGACGCCATTTATATATGATATTTGTAAACCTATCTTGTGAATTTGAGTTAAGGAAGGACTCATTACATTTACATTTACACTCAAATATTCATAGATAAGATATAAGACCTTAAAAACACACATGGCATAGTTTGATAGAGGGACTTCTAGAGAACTATACCTATAAGCCACTTCACATAAACAATAAGATGCATTTATGTCTAAGCAATGGTTGCTCTATTATTGGGCCATGTCTAGGATATATAGTAACACACATACTCCTTATCACAACAAGATGGGTGTAACCAAATCGAGGATTGTTCTCAACTTGCAAGACCATTGGCACTAGTTGTTCATCGATCTCTTGAGCTAGCCATTGCGGTTCACCTAAAATCAAGAGATCAAACTGCTTTGAAGAGAAAGAAATGGAATGTAAAGTTTGTAAAAGTAGTCCATGCCTTTACAAATCTAGTTTCTTAGTATCAAAACCACTTTCGTAGATTAACAAACTGCTAGAAAACCCTCTCATCGAGTGTGAAGCAAAATCCTTTCATGGCCTACTCATCAACATGTGGAGATTGACATCAACAAATGCTTGTATGATGGCATGTGCTAAGTGTAAGAGCCATGCTTAGCACTTGTCACCCAAGTGCATTGAAAGAGAACTACAAGAACACCAAAAGCTTTGGAAAATCCCTTTGAAACACCACAAGACCAACAAGAGTAGTCCCCTGGGGAATTTACTGGTCGTCGCCCACCCAAAAGACTATGTCACATAGGAGCAAAACCCTACCAAAGCATGGATTTACAACACACTCCAACCAATGCATATGAAGACAAGGGCCTCCCCTTTCACCATTGAACATCACAAACCCACAACTTCAACATCAATTCCACAATTCATAGATACATGCCCTCCCAATCTATCTGCACACAATTTGCCACTAGGTTGCCATAGCCATAACCCTGCAGAGGACTAGTCATCACCTGAAGAGCACAACTTTAATTGGAGCACTTTAAAGCTTGAAAAGTGAATGGCGAGAAATCTGAAGATGAAAAAATTTGAATCTACATGCCTCTATATGTAAAATTGATGCAAACAGGGAGTTGTCCCAACACGACTACACGTAGAGTAGGCAAGGCGAGGGCAAAAAATGCAACAAAAACCATCAAGAAGGCACACGAGCTCAAACCTGCGATTTTCTGGTCTTTTTTTGAACTTCGTTTAAGTTTGTAGTTGAGTTTTAGCTATTTACAAGTCTCACTTCAAAAAAATAACTCACGGGCACTTACAGTAGCCCGACATTTATCACTCGACTAGCGACTTGCAATGCATGTACATATGCTTGCTAAAGCAAGCTTAAAAAACCACAAAAATAAATCCCGCACACCTTTTTGACATTGGGCTTCATGTCCATATGTACAAATTTATTAAAAACGGGTGTCAGAAATGCGCCCAACATAATTTGCCACACCCCAGCCTGCTAGATCATTCATGATCAACAACACAAAAGAGATCCTGTAAACCACATGTGGGAGTCTTCACTTCATCTTCATCCTTAGCCACATGATCAAAAAATTCTTCAAAAGGAGACTCATCCTCAATTACAGTCATCAACCTTGTAATATACTTCTTCAACCTGTAGCCATTCACGCGCTTTATGTGGGGTACCATCCAAGTCAGCAAGTTGATATGTGCCATTGGAAACTTGTTTAAGACCAAGAAAGGACCTTGCCACTTGATTTGAAACTTCTTTTGAAAAGTACTATTAAGCTTGCTATTGTAATAAAGCACCATGTCGCCCTTCTTGATGTCTTTGTCCTTCACCTTCTCATTTTCCTTTGCTTGATTGTTCTTCAAGACCTGCTCATAATGCTCAAAAGCCACCAACCTATCCAATTGTACACATTTCAAATATAGAAGCCTTTCATTGAATGCACCATTGGGCTCTTCTTCAAGCTTTAGCATCATCTTCAAAGCTGGTATCTCCACCTCAATAGGAAGTAAAGACTCTTTGCAAAAACTAGATTGAAGGGAGAGAAACCAATACCTGATTTGATGGCAGTCCTGTAAGCCCATAGAGCACAAGGTAGATCTAAATCCCAAGTCTTCACATTGTTTCTTGTCATCTTTGTAAGCACCCTTATGAGATCTCCATTAAACCTTTCATTCATGCCATTGCATTGGGGATAATATGGAGTAGTAAACATGCGATGCACATGAAGCTTCTGACATAGATAATCCACCAGCTATCCCCTGAAACCTGGACCCTTGTCAGAAAGTAACTTCAATGGAATTCCAAATTTGTAGCAAATATCTTCATATATAAATTGGGAAACATCTTTTCCCGTGATGTGCTTAACAGCCTGGCTTCGGGCGTGGCTTCAGCCCACCTGGATAGATAGTCAACAACAGTAAGTATGTAACATTTGCCTCTAGCTGTCATAAGTAGATGACCTATTGCATCAATACCCCACTTCTCAAACACATCATAAGCCACAATGGTACCTCTAATTTCTGATTTGATAACCCTATTTGCGATGCTTTGACACTCTTTGCAAGACTTGCACCAATGATGAACGTCATGTTGAATGCTTGGCCACACATACCCTTCCTGCAAGACTTTATGCAAAGTGATCTTTGAAGCAAAATGACCACCACAAGAACCCTCATGATTCTCCTCTAAAATTCTATAACTTTCCTCTTTCCGAGGTACTTTTCTCATCACAACATAAGCCCCCTTCATATGTTTACAAGGCATCGCCAAGTAGCACATACCTTTTGGCACGGCGTAGGAAGGCATACTTTTTTGACTTCTCCAACTCGATGGAAGCATACCTATTTGTAGAAACTCTTCCTCCCTCTCTAAAGCTTCCCTTCTTAGATAAAGACGAGAATCAGCCCTTATTACATACAATTGTCCAATTGAAGCTTGTGCTGCACCATGTGCTTCTTCATTTTGAGCCTTGTCCACATACTTTAAACTCCAATCTTCAAAATGCGTCAACAGATTCCTCATTTTAAAACACATATTTTTCAGCCTTGCATTCTTGCTTTGCCACACCCCAAGTACTTAGTTAACCACCAAAAAAGCATCACCTCTGTCATAATAATCAATATCTAATTCTCCTAAATGATTTTCTCATATTAAACTGATCATTTAATGTGGGGAAGTGCCAGGGGAGAAAAGGCTAGAATATTGGTTAAGCTAGCAGACCGCCGGCCACAGTAGGGATCCAAAGGAGGGAAAATAGGGATCCAAAGGGGGGGCCATCTGCAAAAGAGCCATGTGCAACAATGGGCTAAAAAGACCCTAAGGTTCAGCCCATTAAGACTTCCAAAATGCTAAGGTTCCAAAATTCAAAGGTTGTGTCCAAAGGGTTAAAGCTTAGGGGGAATTGGATGCTTTGTGTGCTCTCCAAAGTCAACACATATCCCTACATGGGGAGAACTCATCACCTACTCCAAGCTTGTAAGATAGAAGCCTACATCAACACTCTCTTGGCTTGTGGATGCAAATCCAACCAAGAGCCAAGCTTCAATGCATGCTCATCTCCTCTACCAAGATAATTACTAAGATGAGCTATGCTAATATGAGTGATTATGTGAGGAGATGTACATCTTTCTCGTAAGATACTCCTTCTTCCTCTCAATCTACTCTCATACCCTGCTAGCTCTCACCAACTTCGAAGGTGTGTGAGGTCTTGGGTCTGAGAACGGGGATAATTCAAGTTGTGTTTGCTAAGTGTTTTGCTTAGTGCATGAAGCTTTCATCTTCATTGCACTAGCTAGTCTTGAAGGAACACAAAGAATTGTATTGTACAATGTCTCTCTTGATGGGAGAAACCATAATACAAAGCCTTTTGGAGGGGGGACCGGCTCCATGAAAATCCGGTCCTCAACTGTTGTCAATAGCTTAATTTCTCTCTCTTTTGAAAGTATTGTCAATGCTATCTAACTAGGTGTTATTCTTTTTGTTGCTCTCTCCACCCAAGCACTCTTGTAATTCTCATTAGGAATCTATTCTAATGAAATGCCCACTATGTTCATGCTAATTTCCGCTACACATAAGTTATTAGGCCATTAAATGTTACATTGGTATCAGAGCACAAGGTTTCTCTTTTCTTGCTCAAGAAGGGAGGTCCTCAAGCTAGCTACAAATGGTTGGTATTATTAATTGCCTGTGAGTAAGGAGAATAGGGATTTTTCAGCCTTGCAGTGCGCCTTCCTTTGTGCAGTTAACGGGGCATCACAGTCGAGAGCTATGGTCTTAATAGTGGAGTCCTACGGGGCTTGCCTACGGCTTAATCATATTGCTCATGAGCAAGCTACTAATGATGCTTCAATGCTTGTTAACTATCTTGTTTCTAGGCTTCAACAAGCCATGGGCAATCCATCTCTTCAAAGTGAAGTGCAAAGGCAGATCCGTGCTCACGGGATTCTCCAAGCTCATCACCATGACAAGAGAACACCTAGGAAGCCTCCTTGTGAGACTACCAAAAGAGGTCTCTCTCCGATTCGGGAAGAAGAAGAGAATCCATATGAAGGGCTCAAGAATTTACTTCTTGATGATGCATCTCCTTCCCAAAGGAGAACTCAAGAGCCTCCACTGAAGGAACGAGAAAGAAGCGAGTCTCCCGCCACCTCGGCGGAGATGGCTCCACGAAGACGGCGGGCTAAACGCTCTCCATCACCACCAAAGTGGAGAAGACCATCGTATTCTTCTCCTCACCACAATTCAAAGAGGGATGATAAAAAGCAAGAGAAGAAAAAGGCGAGAAAGAGGACACCCTCTTCTCCATCTTCTTCATCCTCTTCCTCTTATGAAAGTGATGGTGAAGACGACAAAGATCAAGACAAGAAATAGGTGAGAAAGAGGTCACCCTCTTCTCCACCTTCTGAAGAAAGTGATGGTGCAACCTTTGAACCGTCAAAAAGAAGAGGCCATAGGAAATCCTATGCCTCATGGAAGAGGTCCTCCAAGCTGAAGAAATTCAAAGAGGGAGGGAAGAGCATCTCTTTCCTTACCTATGATGGCACCTTTGGTGCTATGGACAAAGTCTTGGCCTTTATCCAGCAATTCGATGCGGCGTTTGGAGATGAGGGCTTCACAGAGTCCTCTAAGCTACGCCATGTAGCTATGCACTTTCAACAGTCCGCCAGACAATGGTGGTCTAGCCTACGAGCCAATGGTGAAGCTCCACGAACATGGAAATCTTTAAGAGATTCCATTATGAAGCAGTTTTTGGCCACCGATGCCAAAGACAAAGTACTCACCGAATGGCGAAGCTTAAAGCTCTCTCCCAATGAATCCATCCACAAATATGTAGACAAGTTTTGGGACCTACAACTCAAAGTCGCTGTCTTCAAAAAGTTGGATTTTGGAGAGCAAAAGCAACAATTTTGTGCGGGCTTAACCGAAGAAATGGTGGAGTATGTCAACTCCCAAAGGCCACGTACCATATCGGTGGTAATACACCATACTATGGTGGCCTCTTGAATCAATTTCCAAACGGGGGCTAAAAGAAATAATAAGCCCCCGGAAAACAAGGGTTCCAATGAGCCTAAGGGGAAGGACAATGTCCAAAAGTCTCCTAAGGACAGTGCCTTCAAGGGGCAAGAAGCTTCAGTCACTCCCTTAATTGGGAAATTGAGGCTTCATGTCCAAGGCTATGTGTACAAAGAGGACTTCTTTATCTCTCCTCTCAATCATGAGGACGTAATCCTAGGGGCACCATGGTTTGACCGCCTGGCTATCGATGTTAAATTTCCTGAAAGGAGAATCTCCTTTAAGTTTAGGGAAAAATACATGTATATAGATGCTAAGGAAATGGGTAACACTATCCCCATTGTACATACACCAGCTTTCAACAAGTCAATAAAGAGCTCTATTTCCGTGTACATGATTTTTGTTAAAGATTCTCAAAATGAACCTAATGCTTTAGCAAAAGAAAATAAAATCAACCAAAAGGAATTAGAGTTATCCAATTTTCTCAAGGGGTTTCAAGATGTTTTTATTGACGACATCCCTTGTGAGCTACCTCCTAAACGAGGTAACGATGACCATGCAATTGAATTTCTTCCAGGAAGTTCACCGCCTAACAAACCTCCTTATAGAGTTTCACAAGCTCAACAAGAGGAGATTATGCGGCAAGTGCATGAGTTAGTTGAGAAGGGCATGGTTAGGCCTAGCTCATCTCCATTTTCCTCACCTGTGCTATTAGTGCAAAAGAAAGACGGCACATATCGTATGTGTGTCGACTATAGAGCACTAAATAAGATCACTATCAAGAATAGGTTTCCCGTTCCACGGGTAGAAGACCTATTTGATAAGCTACAAGGATCAACCTACTTCAGTAGGATTGACCTAAAAAGTGGCTATCATCAAATAAGGATAAGTGATCAAGACATTGTAAAGACCGCATTTTGCACCACATTTGGTCTTTACGAATACATTGTCATGCCTTTTGGCTTGACCAATGCACCAGCCACATTCAACCGCTTGATGGAGAAGCTGTTTAGGCCTCATCGAACCTTCACTGGAGTGTTCTTTGATGATATTATCATCTACTCTAATTCATTGGAGGAGCACAAGAAACACCTCCAGGTAATATTTCAAGTTTTAAGAGAGAATAAACTTTATGTTAATCGAAAGAAAAGTGAATTTTTCTTGCAAGAGATTCAATATTTAGGTCATATTATCTCTCAAGATGGCATCCAAATGGATCCATCTAAGTTAGAGGTAATAAAAGGATGGCCTAAACCAAGGAATCTTCATGAACTAAGAAGATTTATAGGTATGTGTGCATACTATAGACGCTTCATAGAAAAGTTCTCACAAATTGTGGGACCATTACATGACCTAACAAAGAAAAGCGTTAGGTATACATGGTCTGCTAAGGAGAACAATGCTTTCGAAAAGCTTAAACAAAAGCTTATCTCTCAACCTGTGCTTACACTACCGGATCTCTCAAATCCATTTGAGGTCCAATGTGATGCTTGTGGTGATTGCCTTGGAGCTGTTTTGCTCCAAGAAGGGCATGCCATAGGCTATGAGAGTCAAAGGCTCGACCCTGTTGAGCAAGCTCTAGGCATATATGAGAAGGAACTCCTTGCAGTTCTACATGCCTTAGACTCATGGAAGCACTATTTATTGGGGACTCCTTTCATTATGCGAACGGATCACCAAAGTCTTAAGTACTTCATGATGCAGACCAAGCTCTCCGACAAACAAATGAGGTGGGAAAATTTCCTTTCGCAATTTCATTTTCATATTGCTCACATTGCTGGCAAGCATAATCAAGTAGCTGATGTACTCTCAAGATGGCCGAGAGTGAATGCGGTTTCCATAGCAACTCACAATGATCTATCTTCAATGATAGATGAGTATGCTATTGATCGCGATTTTAGACATGTGATTTCAGCCCTTGCATTAGGGAAGAAAGAATAACCATTTACCTTACAAGATGGTTATCTTCTCTATGGAAACAGACTATGCGTTACTAACTCACTACGTGAGAAAGTAATGTATGAATCTCATGCTCCACCTTATGCGGGGCATATAGGGATTTAGTCTACCTTAAAGGGAATTGAAACATATTTCTATTGGCCTACCATGAAAGTGAACATACAAGAGTATGTTTCTAAATGTGTGGTATGCCAAAAGACAAAATTTGATAGAGGGAATCAACTTGGATTGCTTCAACCCTTGCCAATCCCTAATTCACCATGGGAGAGCATATCCATGGATTTTATCTTTGAATTGCCTAAGTCTATCCATGGGAATACGGGAATATGGACGATAGTAGACAGGTTCCGTAAACAAGCTCATTTTATACCTGTCAAAAAGACTATCAAAGCCCATCAAATGGCAACCCTCTTCATTTCACAAATTTTCAAGTACCATGGCTTTCCAATGTCCATAGTGTCGGATAGAGATCCTAGAATGACCAGTAATTTCTGGAAGGGTCTCTTTGAGAATTTAGGGACAAGGCTAAACTTCTCTTCGGCCTATCATCCACAAACGGATGGCCAAAGTGAAATAGCTAACCTAACCATTCTCGATCTACTAAAAGCCTATGTAACGGAAGTAGATCAAAGATCCCAATGGGAGAAGTACTTACCCTTAGTGGAGTATGCTCACAATAACACTGTACATACTTCCACGGGAAAAGCACCTTTCGAGGTAATTGAGGGAAGATCAAAAAGTCCCTTGCTACTTAAGGTACATGGGAAGATCTTCGCTGCAGATGAGTATAGCCGAGACCTACAAGAATCTTTCCAAAATATTAAGGATGCTATCTCTATCTCACAGCAAAGGCAAAAGGGTGCTGCTGACAAGCACAGAAGAGCCCAAGCTTTTAAAGAAAATGACTAGGACTTGTTAAAGTTTCCCAAGGCTCGATTAAGGCACACGACGGGCAAGAATCCTACGGGCCAGCAAAAGTACTATGCTAAACTAGCAAAAAGGTACTATGGTCCCTTTCTGATTCTTAGGCCAATCAATGAGATGGCCTATCAACTCAAGTTGCCCAATCATTGGCTCATACACAATGCTTTCCATGTGAGCCTATTAAAGCCTTACAAAGGAGAGCCACCTCAAGAACCAACTATTGAAGACCCGCCGGAGATCGAGGACCAAGAGGAGGTGCTACAGCCCGAGTCCATTCTCCGACATGAAGACAAGGTGCTAAGAGGCGGTAAGACTATCCGATGATATCTTATTAAGTTTAAGAATTATCCTTTTGAAGATGCTAGATGGATGCAAGGCATACAATTAAAGTATAACCTAAACATTGTCAACGCTTACAATGCTTCCCAATGAGTAAGAAAATGTACAAAATGTTAAAAATGAACAAAGTTTTTGTCTTATAAGACTTTCTTTTTCTTTATTGTGCACAAAAATGAAGTAGTATGCATGCTTAGATCAAGTTTGCGGAGACGACGTCTCCCAAACACCAAGTAGAGCTTGTTACTCTATTATGGAAGACTGATAGGACTAATGTGCAGACATTCTAACAACTTTTAGGTGTAAACTTTTTAGGTGTACTTTGGCACTTCAAGCCCTAGTTGCTACTCCTCTTTACCGCTTTAGAAAAAGCACTCAAGCTACTATACCCGCGGCTCGAATACCATTAATTGCAAGGAATAGAAGAGACGGTCTTTCGACACCAAAACAACACCGGCTCCTGGCAAGCTTCTAATAGCTCAATAGTGATTAAGCCGTAGGCAAGCCCCGTAGGACTCCACTATTAAGACCATAGCTCTCGACTGTGATGCCCCGTTAACTGCACAAAGGCAGGCGCACTGCAAGGCTGAAAAATCCCTATTCTCCTTACTCACAGGCAATTAATAATACCAACCATTTGTAGCTAGCTTGAGGACCTCCCTTCTTGAGCAAGAAAAGAGAAACCTTGTGCTCTGATACCAATGTAACATTTAATGGCCTAATAACTTATGTGTAGCGGAAATTAGCATGAACATAGTGGGCATTTCATTAGAATAGATTCCTAATGAGAATTACAAGAGTGCTTGGGTGGTGAGAGCAACAAAAAGCATAACACCTAGTTAGATAGCATCGACAATACTTTCAAAAGAGAGAGAAATTAAGCTATTGACAACAGTTGAGGACCGGATTTGCATGGAGCCGGTCCCCCCTCCAAAAGGCTTTGTATTATGGTTTCTCCCATCAAGAGAGACATTGTACAATACAATTCTTTGTGTTCCTTCAAGACTAGCTAGTGCAATGAAGATGAAAGCTTCATGCACTAAGCAAAACACTTAGAAAAAATAACTTGAATTATCCCCATTCTCAGACCCAAGACTTCACACACCTTCGAAGTTGGTGAGAGCTAGCAGGGTATGAGAGTAGATTGAGAGGAAGAAGGAGTATCTTACGAGAAAGATGTACATCTCCTCACATAATCACTCATATTAGCATAGCTTAGCTTAGTAATTATCTTGGTAGAGGAGATGAGCATGCATTGAAGCTTGGCTCTTGGTTGGATTTGCATCCACAAGCCAAGAGTCTGTCGTTGTAGGCTTCTATCTCACAAGCTTGGAGTAGGTGATGAGCTCTCCATTAAAGCTTGAAAAGAGATAGTCTTCTCTTTCTTCACACATGAGATTGTGTGAGTGTGTGTGTGATAAATGCCTTGCAAAAATCAGCCCCCTCTCTCTCTTGGGCGAGCCCTCTTGCTATTTTCTCTTGCTCCAGCCTTATTGGCCCTCCCCAACTCAAGCCAATGACCATTAAGCAGCATAAGTGATATCCTTCTGACATGTGTCCCCCTTTCCCCTTTTGTGAGTGCTTTAGGTAATTTAATAATTAAACTGAACTCTCATTGGACCCCTTTGGCTCTTGGCCAATAGGAATCAGGCAAGCCATTGGGCTCCCGAATGCTCATTGGACCCCTTGTGAGACTGCCCAATAGTCTTCTAGGAGACTTAATTCTCATTGGTTTCTTTTATTGAATGTTTTTAAATTAATTAAACTAGATTTACTCTAGCTTAATTCTCATTGGTCCACCTCCAAGGCCATCCAGTAGGAATTGGGCACACCTTGTGGGTATCTGGGCTAGGGAGCTGACTTTCTCTCTCATCCCCTACCTTTAGGGATCGCCCCCTCATGTGTAGGGATGTGTGTTGACTTTGGAGAGCACACAAAGCATCCAATTCCCCCTAAGCTTTAACCCTTTGGACACAACCTTTGAATTTTGGAACCTTAGCATTTTGGAAGTCTTAATGGGCTGAACCTTAGGGTCTTTTTAGCCCATTGTTGCACATGGATCTTTTGCAGATGGCCCCCCCTTTGGATCCCTATTTTCCCTCCTTTGGATCCCTACTGTGGCCGCCGGTCTGCTAGCTTAACCAATATTCTAGCTTTTTCTCCCCTGGCACTTCCCCACATTAAATGATCAGTTTAATATGAGAAAATCTTTTAGGAGAATTAGATATTGATTATTATGACATTACCTCTCTCTTGAAATCATAGTCGTCCTCGACTATGATGTAGAGAAGATAAAGCATATTCATGAGTCCTTTTCTTAGCGGGTAGAGGATCCCTATGTTACCCTACGACATCATTCCACAATGGATGACTAGTCCATTTGGCGCTTGAGAGCCTGAGGCTTCTGCAAGCATGTCTGCACATTAGTCCTATCAATCTTCCATAGTAGAGTGACAAGCTCTACTTGGTGTTTGGGAGACGTCGTCTCCGCAAACTTGATCTAAGCATGCATACTACTTCATTTTTGTGTACAATAAAGAAAAAGAGACACTATAACATATGCGCGGTATTATCGCTCACATTACCATAAAAAAACAAACAAACTTGAAATATAAAAATTCCCTTACGCAAAAAATACTGCGGCAAAGTTTGCGGTAATGGTCTAGCGGTAACTTCCGTGGTAATGGCTGCGGCAATATTTCCGCGAACATTACCGCGCTTTTTGCTGCACACATACTCGCAAACTTTACCGCGACTGAATTGTCGCGAGCATTACCGCGGTGGGATTTATTATAAAAAACAGATGACCGTTTGGATTGTCCTTTGCAGAACCATCCAAAAGGTCATCTATTTTTTTATTTATTTTAGTTGTTTTACAAAATTATTATTAATTACAACAAAATATCACAATTGGACAATACATTGAGCTAAAAAAAGATTGATAATTTCATTTACATAAGTGGAATTACAATTGGGGGAGGTATTGAGCCAAAAAATGATAGGTATTGCATTTACATAAAGGGCAAAAAAAAGCCCGCGTGTACAAAATAGAGTATGGTCATGTGGGATAGGGCAAACGCGGCCCGCGTATACAAAATAGAGGATGCTCATGGAGGAGTTGGCGGCATTTCACGTGGAACTCCTTGACTCTGCAAAACCATAAAAAAGAAACAATTAACACTAGTTTGTTATTTAATATTTGATATAAAATCAACAATTTGATTATTTAGATAAGATTAAACTTACATGTTGCAGACTTCTGCACGCATTTTCGAACTCCTCTCGAGAGATCATTTGATTTTCAAACAACCAACACCAAGTTTGATACTCGGTATGGTTCTCTCTATATCTCTGCACATCTCTGGTCGGCGACTCATGGTAATGTTATACTGACAAAAAATAGCAACCAATTAATTAAATGAAAAACATTAGATTTCTTACAATAAAACTAATATTTTTACTTACATATTTGTCTTTCCAAGCCGTTTTTCCTCCCGAACCATAATGTGTAGGAGTCTGGTGGGAACTGGCCTCAACTTGACGCGTATACATCCTCGCACCCATTGCCCTTTCGTCCTCTTTCTCGCCCATAGCGGTCTCCCACTCCACATCATGGACATTTCCTGGCCGATAGCTATGCTCTGGAGACTCCATTATCTTCTTTGCCGCTCTCCTCACACTAGATTTTTTGTTCTTCAGAAATGTTTTGATATTCTCTTGCAACCATTGCCTTGAGAATTGTTGCCCCTCAGGGTTGGGGAAATGCATGTGGATGGTTGTCTCTATATATGTGAGGTTGTAGGGATCTTGCTGATCAAATTTGAGAAAACAATTGATATATGTGGAGTGGATTAATTGGTTGACGTGTGTGCGGAATCTCCTGCCCTGTGCTATCCCAAGATCCACCATACCTCCTCTATGAACTTGGTAGTATAACCCGCGAGCATTTGGTGAAGGCATGTCATGGTCCTCATCTTCTGCTGGAGCAGAGAGTGGCGACTATGGAGGAGAATCTGTAGTACTTCCCCCCCCCCCCAAAACAACAACTAGCTCCGCTCCCTCGTCGAGATCGACCGGCGCTAGCGCGCGAGCTGCCCTGACGCTGACTGCCAGAAGAGCGCCGACGTGAATCTGGGGCAGAAGGTTGGATAGGTGATGGATAGGTGGACGCCTGTGGCGTCGCACCCTGTGGCGTCGGACCCTGGGGCGTTGGACCCTATGAAGGAAAAGTTGAACCTGGAGCTGTAGCTGGAAAACTCTGCAGGTATGGAGTGCCACGAGTCGGAGTAGAGACCTCTGATAATCCAAAATCTGCTAGCTGCGCCGATGAATAACGCTGCGTAAGGGTCTGCTGTGAACCTAACCACTCAGCCCGAGGACACAATGCCCTCTCCACATCTGGATTGGTCACAGGTACGGCAGTGGACCCACCTAGAGCGTCCCGAAACCAGCCAAACCCTGATGATGACTGCTGAGGCGATGGCTGTGAATGATAGGCAGAGAGAGCATCGGGATATGACATCCCATCTGCCATGAAATCCTCAATGCTGCGAAAGCGTGGTGTGGAAGAAGAAGACATGGTCTGCATTTATTACGACAAAGATTAAACTAGGGTATAAAATTTGAATATATGATTAAAAATTTACACATTGATTTTTTTCAAACATTGGATTCTCTATAGTATCCAATGTTGAAAGAATCCAATGTGGAAAGAATCCAATGTGTATCTGCAACCTATAAAAGAGTCTTGCAAAGCCTTGAGTGCTAATAAGATATTAGTGTGTGTATTGACTAATAAGAGATTATTGTGTTTATGATTAGTGTGACCGATTGCGTGATCACTTGGACGGTCATTGGGGCCTAATACGTCACCTACGACTTAATCATGGAGGTATGTTTCTATTTCTGTGTTGATTGTTGTTTAATTTAACATAATTAGTGTGTGTTTTAGTGTTGGCTTGTTTAATTGGCTTGTGCACACACTAATTAGTGTGTGTTAATATACACTAATTAGTGTGTGCATTGGCTTGTGTAATTGGCTTGTGCACACACTAATTAGTGTGTTTTAACATACACTAATTAGTGTGTGCATTAGATTGTCCACACACTAATTAGTGTGTGTTAACATACAGTAATTAGTGTGTGCTAACATACACTAATTAGTGTGTGCATTGGCTTGTGTAATTGGCTTGTGCACACACTAATTAGTGTGTTTTAACATACACTAATTAGTGTGTGCATTAGATTGTGCACACACTAATTAGTGTGTGCATTAGTGTGTGCATACACTAATTAGTGTGTGCATTGGCCAATTCCATTGGTCAATGCACACACTAATCACACACTAAATAGTGTGTGTATTGGCCAATCCAATTGGCTTGTACACACACTAATCACACACTAAATAATGTGTGTATTGGCCAATCCAATTGACCAATGCACACACTAATCCCAAACTAATTAATGTGTGCATTGACCAATCTCATTGGCCAATGCACACACTAATTAGTGTGTGCATTGACCAATCACATTGGCCAATGCACACACTAATCACACACAAATTAGTGTGTGTTAACACATACTAATTAGTGTGTGAATTGGCCAATCCCATTGACCAATGCACACACTAATCACACACTAATTAGTGTGTACATTGACCAATCACATTCACTACAAGAGGTTGTGTGCTCTTGTGACGCTGTTAGCGACGGAAATACACTGGGTTTTTATAACCCCCGGTGTCGCTAAAACCGTCGCTACGAGAGCGTCGCTATAGGCATCGCTATATGCGTCGCTAAAAGCGTCGCTATATAGCGACGCACATAGCGACGCACATAGCGACGCTCATAGCGACGGTTATAGCGACGTTTACACAGAAGACTATAGCGATGCTCATAGCGACGCTACAGAGCCATAAATAGCGACGCTTATAGCGACGCCCGAGAGAATTTTTTTTTGGTGGCAGGGCATTCAATGCCCTGCCACCCATCAACCATATTGTACTTGATTCACTTTTTACAAAAAGTGCAAGGGTAGATAATAGACCCAAAATAGTCACCCACAAGACGCATTGTTTGCAAAATTGACAATTGTACACATCATAGGCAAAATGAATTGATTGGCAAATGTAATAATGACAATTGTACAACATCATAGGCATAAAGAATTGATTGGCAAAAGGAACTGCGGTGACAAATGTAATAATATACATGGTTCAAAAAGACGTATAAAATCCGTCTCATGATACATAAGCTATGAGAAACCCTAAACTAATGCTATCTAGCTACGGCTAAACTGACGTCGTCTAGTCAGACGTCTCATCGCGTCCAAGCGGCGTATCTGTCGGATTCTGCAAAAAAAGACAATAAGACAGCTTTCAGTAAGTATAAACATATAACGACATTTATAAAACAATACAAAAAATAAAAAAGAGTAAACCCTAATACTAACCATGCCGCCGCGAGAACTGAGAATGTCCATCAGGGCGTTTAAGCCCTTCCTGACTGCGTACTCGCGCTCGTACGGTGTGGGATCACGTCCTGTCATCGACCACTGTCAAAACATACAAAGATTTCATTATGTTAGAATTAAAAAACTCATAAACCCTAAACTATCGAACATAAAGAGCAATGTGAAAACACTTACAAAATCGGCCTCAAATGATGCCCATCCACCGCTCCCCAAGTGGTGCGAGCTCCCTGCCTCTACTCGCGCTCTGGCTGCATCCTTTTGTTGCTTCCACTTGTCGGGATTCTCGCGCGCTGCTTTCTTCGCATTCTTCCAATCTTCTTTGGCCAGCCAATCTGGCCTGTTCCACCCATTCTTGATTGCTTTTTGCACTTCGGAACGCTTGTGTTTGCAGTATTCGCGCATTCGAATCTTCATCAGGTCTTCATTGAAGCGCTGATCCCGTGTTGGAACGGGAAACTCATCATGAAGTATGCTGATGACTTTGTTTTTTAAATCACTTGGTACTTCACTCCATTTGTTTAGTATGTAGTGTCTAAACAGCTGAGAGCAAAGACCACGCATGCGCGAGATCACCTTCTTGTCGTCATCATCCATGATGATGCCGCCGCTGATGTCGACGGAGTAAGGCAAGCCCTCTGGCCGGTGACGCGTGAACCTGGGTGTCCCGGCAGGGGTCTCTAGCGACGTGTCGATGGGGGTACGGACGTCAGGTGTCTCCACCGGCGTCTGGGCCCCGAAGCGAGGAGTGTCGAGTGGGGTGGCTCCTGGCGGAGTAGGTAGAGGAGTGTAGCTTCTAGGAATAGTCAGCCGTGCAAAACCTGGCGTAGATGGCGATGCTGTGGCTGGTGTGGGGGCGGGCAAAGAAGGGGAGGGTAAAGAACCTCGTCGAACACGAGGCGGTGTGGAGGCATCGGTGGCGGAATCCCCACAACAACCGCCACCGCCACCACTAGAGCGCCGGTGTCTAGACGAGTGTGAAGCTCGTCTCGTCGACGCCGAAGCTTCGGAGCGCGCCGAATGCTCCGAAAGAGAGGGAGATGCGGATGGTGTAGGAACGCGCGATGATGCGCCAGAGCGATGACGCTCCACGTACCACTGTTTCTGCTGCGGTGACAAAGAAGAAAGAAACTCCTCATCATCCATACCTGCATTAAACACACGAATATTTAAACTTAATATTGAATGAATAGAGTAGACAATGACGCAAAGACCATTAAATACAATGACGTAATGACGCATATAAATACAATGACGCAATGAATTGAGTCATAGAAGAGGCAAGTCGAAAACTCAGAATTTTCAATCAAAAGATGTGAGCGCGAGTAGAAAAGAGCGTTATACACCATGGAAGGTACTTAGAGAACCAGAGCTTTTACAACACGGAGCAAAATTGTTCAAATACAATATTTGTGGCTTTAAGAGATCTCTCTCTCATCCTCGCCATGCTACCCTCCGGACGTGCCTTTTGACGCACATATCCCTTAAGCGTTTTCATGAAACGCTCTAAGAAGAACATCCATCTGTAATGAACTGTGCCAGCTATTTCCACCTCATCAACTATGTGAACAAGAAGATGCACCTGAATGGTTAGCATTGTAGTAGGAAAATGTTTCTCAAACATGCACACAAGCTCCGCAGCATTTAGTTTGGCGAATGGTATGGAGTCTACGTTGATCTCCTTTTGTGAGATCCATTGCACCAGCTTTGCAAGTTTGTAGATTGTGTTACGGATGTCGAGAGACAAACATCCCTCAATGGCAACCGGTAAAATAAACTGTAAAGTATGTGCAGCAATGATATTAAAGTCCACATTTTATGAAATGATATTAAAGTCCACTATGAACGTACCTGACACATTTTATGCCAATCGTGTGACTTCAAACCGGTAAGCTTTCCTTCTTTAGTAAAACACGTTCGGAGCGAGTGCATTACGCCAGTGGGGGTCCGCAAAGATCGAATGGTCTCTTTTACTTTGCGTTCTTGGGCTCCTGTGAAAATCCATGGTGCTTTAGGGAGTTTTATCGATCCATCAGACGCTGTTTGCGGCCAATATTTCTCCATACGATCCACATTTCTAAGGTCAACTCTGGCTCCCAAAGTATCTTTCTTGCCGGTCAGATGGTCCCATAGTAGATTACCCACATTCTTGAATATGTGCATTGGATCGAGCAAGTGATTGATCATGAGTCGGGGCCAGTATGGTAACTCGTACCATAGAGATAGTCTCTTCATCCCTGGAGGCAATCCGTCATCGCACATCTCCTTCTGCTCTAACCATGCTTGTGCAGACATCCTTGGTGGCTCTCTTCCCAAAAAGCCGTCGCGTAACACATGATTCTCTGGAAGATACGTTTGATGACCTTCGTAGATTTGCTTCTTCAGTGAGGGTGCCCTACGTGCATTCAGTCTAGGTCCACATGTGACACATGCTCTGTATCCGCTTGTTTGAAGCCCTGCATGTATACACATGATAATAGATCAACTATGGGAAAAAACAAGATTTACAGTGTCTGAGTGAGGAGTGTCAATAGATCACCTGAGCATTTCGTTAGCCCGGGATAGTCATGCATGGTCCACATTAGAATGCCTCTGATCAAAGCATTCCGTCGTCCTGTGTGTCGGCTCATATCCACCACCTCTATGCCAATCCACAATTGTTGTAGCTCTTCCAATAGTGGACGAAGATACACATCCATATTCCCCACTTTATATCGCCCTGGCACAATCAAGCTTAGCCATAGGTGCCCCTTCTTCGTAGTCAACCACGGGGGAATGTTGTAGTTGACGATGACAACGGGCCATACACTGTAAGATGTTGATCTTTGACCAAATGGATTTATGCCATCCATAGCCAGGCCTAAGCGCAAATTTTGAGCTTCCCTGGCAAAATCCGACCATGTTCCATCTATATGTTTCCACGCTACGCAATCTGCAAGAATTCGTAGCACACCATCCGAAGATTTATTCTCCTCATGCCATGATGCTAGGGCGGCCATGGACTTACATTCGAAGAAATGCTTGATGCGAGGAAGCAGAGGGAAATGTCGCAAAACCTTTTGTGGAATTTTTATCCCGTGGAGATCTACTCGATATCTTTCGGAATCACATTTCGGACACTTCTCCATGTCTATGTATTCCCCTCTGAAAAGAATGGAGTCATTAGGACAAGCGTGGATAGAATTGTAATCCATCCCCAAGTTTCGCAAAATCTTTCTTGCTTCATCTCGGGAATCTGGCATCACATTGTCAGCTGGTAGTATGTGCTCTTTCAACAATCTACACAACATAAAAATATGATACAGTCGTGTAAAAATCTATCAGATCATTATACATTTAGAGTTTTATTAAAGTAAACTAATTGTAATAGATCACCTGAAAAGCGCTGTGACGCTAGTGTCACTCCATCCAAACTTTGCCTGCATGTTGAGAAGAACCAGGAGTGCTTTCAATCTAGACATACATGCTCCATTATACAATGGCGTATCGGCTTCACTTTTCATATCATCATAGATAAGCCTTTCTGAATCCATGATCGTCTCGATCATTTCATCAATCTCGGGCTCAAACATTGCCTCGTTGGGAATGTGCTCTGCATGATCATCCCCCGAGCTGTCAGAGGCTACATCCTGTGGCCTCACATATACTGCTTGACCAAAGCGCCTACGAACATGTCTATTGGGTTGCAAGATTGCTGCTTGTTGGCCATCGTCAGAGTCCGACGAGTTATAATTGGCAACAACTCGATCTATAATAGATGGATCGAACTCGCCAAATTCGTGAACGTGCTGCAAAGAAACACGTCTTGTCCATCGCACAGCATGCTTGCATTGATTACAAGGACATAAGACCCTAGTTGAGAGATAGGTGTTTCGGTTGGACGGTCCCACATCCTCGTCGCTACTCATAATGAGGATAAAAAACTTATAACCTGGACAACAAATTTAATATTCTATTGGCATTCTTCGTCTTATCTCTCTCTCTCTCTCTCTCTCTCTCTCTCTCTCTCTCTCTCTCTCTCTCTCTCTCTCTCTCTCTTTACCTCACATTCTCTAGTCATGTCCAATCCCCGCACACCTCGGTCTAGAGGTGCACGGAGATCAGAACCACTGGGTTATAATCTCATCTTTATTGGTCAATACCTATATTTGTGGGTACAAGAAATCTACACACCCACTTCTACATGATACTGCATGTAGTGGACAAAACCCCTTTGCCTCTTCTGTAGCTGTAGCACTTCACAGCATCTTAACATCTTTTCACAGTAGATCTTTTCACTGTTCGTCTAACTCTAAACCCTAAACCGTAAGTAATTTTTGCGTGTACTCGATCTAATGTAAATAAGCGTAAATCTAAATAAACGTAAATCTAACTAGAAATAAACCTAAATCTAATTTAACGTAAGTCTACATCTAACCTAATCTTTAACGTCTTTTGGGATAGTTTCCTACGACGTTAAAACTCTCTTCTTCTTGTGTGTGTGTGTGTGTGTGTGTGTGTGTGTGTGTGTGTGTGTGTGTGTGTGTGGGTAAACCTAAATAAACCTAAGTCTAATCTAATATAACATAAATCTAAATCTAACGTAAATTATGTTATATTAAAAACAAAGAACTAAACTAACAAGGATTATAAGAACCTTAAAACTGATTTAACACATAATTTTTCACATAACTCGGCAAGAGTTGGCATTCTCATCACTAAAGATGTGAGAGTTAACTTCCGGCGGTGACGCTGCCTCATCTCCATCCACATCTGATGACAGCAATTGGCCCTTTAGACCGTTCTTGCTCTTGTTACTAACTTTGAAGTTGTTGTTGAATGACTAGAGGTTGTCTAGATGGTCATTGTGTCGGGGATGTAGTGACTCTTGCCGCCCTGAAGATCCACCTTCTTCCCTATCTTCTGAAGACATTTCACCAGTACTTTTGGATCGACGGAGCCCACCATGAGTGAAGGCAGCAATACCCTATATTCCATTGAGGGCTTTCGTCACCTGCTTCATGCAGGCATCGTAGTCTATGGAGACCTAAATCTAATCTAATATAACGTAAATCTAAATCTAGCGTAAATAAACGTAAATCTAGTTAAAAATAAACCTAAATCTAATTTAATGTAAGTCTACATATAACCTAATCTTTAACGTCTTTTAAGATAGTTTCCTACGACGTTATAACTCTCTTCTTCTTGTGTGTGTGCGCGTGTGTGGATGTGTTTGCCAATAAAAAGAGATAAATGGTATAACCTTTCTATCACCCATGCCAAGTATGATAGATTGATTATGCCATTTCCCTCTTGAATAATAGGTCTTGAGTTCAACTCCTCGTCGGCTAGATCTTTAGGTCTTTTAATTTTAATTAGTTTCCTACGACGTTAAATTAGTTTCTCTCTCTTTCTCTCTCAATGTGTGTGCGTTTTTTTGGATCGTATGCATGTTTTCTCTCTCTTTTCCTCTCTCAATGTGTGCGTTTTTTGTTTATGCATATTCTCTCTCTCTTTTCCTCTCTCAATGCGTGCGTTTTTTGTTTGTGCATGCTCTCTCTCTCTTTTTCTCTCTCAATGTGTGTGTGCATTCTTTGTTTATGTATGTGTGTGTGCGTTTTTGTTTTTGTTTGTACTCTCTCTCTCTCTCTCTCTCTCTCAAAAACACTATGTGTGTGTGTGTGTGTATGTGTGTGTGTGAGAGAGAGAGAGAGAGGGAGAGAGAAAGAGGGGAAGGGAACATGAGAATGAGGAGAGGGAAGGAGCATACTTGGCTCTCCTTCCTCTCCTCGTGTGTGTGTGTGTGTGTGTGTGGAGAAGAAAAAGAGAGAGAGAGAGAGAGAGAGAGCGAGGGAGAGCGTTACCTGCTCCTTGCTTGAGGGCGCCGAAAAACTCAGATCTGAGATCTGAGTTTTTGGGTGCGCTCGGTTATTTTTTTAGCCCAGCCGGCGTCGCTTTGAGCGTCGCTATGAGCGTCGCAAATTTCTTTGTAAATTTGCGACGCTCATAGCGACGCCGGGAATTTTCTTTTTTAGCGTTGCTGTGTGAGCGTCGCTAATATGAATAGCCTCTTGTAGTGATTGGCCAATGCACACACTAATCACACACTAATTAGTGTGTGCATGGCCAATCCCAAATTTAACATATTAGGTTATGCAAGTAATAAATTTAACAAATTTGATAAATCTGACAAGTTTAGATTTTGCAAGTAACTAATAATTAACAAATTTAATTTTTGGTGTGTCTTTACTTACACTAATTAGTGTGTGCATTAGAATAATGCACACACTAATTAGTGTGTGTAAAGAACACATACACTAATTAGTGTGTAAAGAACGTACACGTGCACTAATTAGTGTGTGTGTATGCATGTGTGTGCATGCGTGTGTATGAGTGTATGCATGTGTTAGTGTGTAAAGAACGTACACGTGCACTAATTAGTGTGTGTGTGTATGCATGTGTATGCATGTGTGTGCATGCGTGTGTATGAGTGTATGCATGTGTGTATGCGTGTGTGTGTGTGTGTGTGTATGCATGTGTGTGTATGCGTGTGAAAAACTCAAAAAACATAACAACAAAACTTACATGGAATTGAAGCGTTTGTTGGGAGAGGGTAGGAGAGTGGAAGAGTAGAGATGGTGGAGAGTAGAAGAGTAGAGATGGAGCTAGAGCTCAAGGTTGTGAGGTTCGCGCTCTCGGCTTCTGTGCAGAAGACGATGAAATTCGAATTTTAGGGCTTTGAACTTCGCGGGGCACGCGGGTGCCCCTATTTATAAAAAATTTTGAAATTTCTTTTCCGCTCCTATTACCGCGAGCATTACCGCGTGTCTTACCGCACAGAGTACCGCACCTATTAATGCGGTGCAAATTCGGGCCATATAAACAGATGGGCACGTTCTGACATTATTACTATTGATCCTCAAAATCTATTGGTACTATGTTTTTTATAAAAAATATATAAAATGAAAGTATTCCTAGTACTTTGAAAATGACATTTTTACCTAAAAGTTTAATTTTTACTTTTTACTGATATTTTATTAACATTCTTTGGTAATTTGATTTTAATTAGTGTATGTAATTTATTAATGTAGGTTGCTTGGGATGATTTTGGCCAGTCCACTGAACCGGATAGACCACGGTGGTTGGTCGAGCGATTACCATGCCCATGCGTGCAGTGCAAATGCGCCATTGCTCGACTTCGACGGATATGCTTGAGCCATGTAGAAGATTATGGACTATGGGACGATCCTCGCAAGTGTACATGGATGGAAACAAACGATCCGCGAATTGTAGCGGCTATTGACGTCACCCCTCATTGGCGTGTGGTTGGTGGAGGAGGGGAAAGGAGGGTGGAAGAGCGCATGCGCCAAGAATCCATTAGAGAGGGAGGAAGCACATCAAATCAGCCAAGTACTGCTGCTCCCTCTTATCCGAGTGAACACATCCCATCTCTTTACGTGGATGCAGAAGACGACCATTTGCATAGAATGGTTAAGGATCTCTTTGCACGAGAGGAGGAGCATGAACCAGAGTATGCATGCGAAGAAGCTTCCGAGCGAACGAGGAGTGAGCTACTCGATTCGGCACACACCGCACTATATGATAGATGCTCTTACTCCATTTGAAGAGCATCTCTCGAAGTCCTTAACCTTCAGGCGATGTTTGGATGGAGCAATGCTAGTGTCGACGCACTTTTGAGGTATGTATACATATTGTGAAGGATGCTTGTGGAGTGCATAAATTAGCTTCTAATGTACTTTCTTCTTGTGATAGATTGCTAGGAAAGATGCTGCCAGCTGGCAATCACATGCCAGAAAACAGACGAAAAGCCCGCAAAGTGGTGACTGCATTAGGGATGGATTATGATCGCATTCATGCTTGCATGAACGATTGTGTGCTCTTTCGTAATGAGCATGCCGATTGTGACACATGTCCATCGTGCGGGGAGCCTAGGTTCAAAGAAGGAATGCAGAGCAACAGAATTCCACATAAAGTTTTGAGTCATTTTCCAGTCATCCCTCGCATCCAACACATGTTTAGATCGAAGGGTACGAGCGAGCTTTTGAGTTGGTATGCAAAAAATCGCTCCACAGATGGTATTATGAGAGTGCCAGCTGACTCACCAGAGTGGAAGCACATAGAGGACACATGGCCAGAGTTCAGGGATGAGCCTCGTCACTTGAGGATTGGGTTAGCTAGTGATGGAGTGAATCCATTTGGGCACCGCTCTACTTCATGGAGCACTTGGCCGGTGGTTGTTGTAAACTACAATATTCCGCCTTGGGAGGCAACAAAAAAGGGAAACATTTTACTATCACTTCTCATTCCAGGAAAGCACAAGGTAAAAAACATGGATGTATATCTGCAGCCTCTTATTGATGAGCTTCAAGAACTATGGAGAGGCATAGATGTCATTGACATTTCACGGCCACCACGAGACTGCAAAGCCGTCATCAAGTGCATCCTCATGTGGACCATGCATGATTACCCAGGATTTGGAGAGGTATCTGGTAAGTATGCCCATGTTAATTGTACTCTTTGCTTTAGGTTTATCATTTCATGTGTAAAATTTGTTTACCTCTTGGTAGGATTGTCAACATCTGGACATAGTGCGTGTCCCACTTGTGGCCCTTCCCTTGTGACAGAGAGACCTCCTCTTCTTGGGAAGGTGATCTATCCCAACAACCATCGCTTCCTACCTCCTTCACATCGTAGATATGCTCCCCCTATCAATGGAGTGCAGCCGTTCCATTGGAACATGGCTGATTGGGCGAAGCATTGGGAGGAGCATCATGTTACCTCACCGCCTCCCAATGGGTTACCAAAGGGTATGTTGAGGTACTCAATCTTCTTTTCGCTCCCCTATTGGGCTTCGTTGAAAATTCAGCACTTATTGGACCCTATGCATGTATTCAAAAATGTTGGGCAAGCAATATGGGATCACATAATCGGCAAGAAGGATTCATTGGGTGCTAGGGAAGATTTAAGAGCCATTAGACGTCTCCCCCCTTCAGCCACGCCCCGCATGGGGGAGCGGGGAAAGATGATTCTCCCAAAAGCACCGTGGATAATGTCAAAGGCAGACCAAGAGCAGACAAAGCAAGTTATTTCATCCATCAGAACTCCAACGGGATATATGCGGTCACTCAAAGGTGCTTTCACAAAAACCAAAAAGGGTGGCTCCACTCAAGTGTAAGGATTGAAATCCCATGATTGGCATAAAATCCTTCATGTAAGAGTAGAACAGTTTGTGGTGTCTATGTGTCCTTATATATAGGTTGACATTCACTAAGATGTTTTATTGCTTGTAGTTTGTACTTCCCATAACTATTAGTGGTTATGGGGACACTAAGGTGAAGGCTGCAATATTCAAAGTGGGTGAGATTGTGAGGTAATGGGTTTTTTTCAAGTACTATATCATGTTGTGCATGCATGAACTTTGGATTTTTTTTTCATCTACTATATAACGTTTGCCCTGTAGATTTGTGAGCTCCAAGGAGATAGAAGTAGAAGCCATACCAGTAGCCCATCAGCTAGCAGTAGAGGTAGTGTGTGCTATTGAGGATGCATTCCCACGTACAATCCTTGTTAGCCAAATACACCTATTGCTTCACCTTGTTGAGGAGATTGCCATTTGTGGGGTGGTTCACTCTAGATGGATGTTCTTCTTGGAGAGATTCTTGAAGACTTTAAAGGATTTTGTTAGATTGAGGTCACAACCGGAGGTATGAAAAATAAATACAATATAGAAGCATTTATACGCTATGGAGTTACTAATAAAAATATGTGGTTTTAATGTTTTCAGGCGAGCATGGCAGAAGGTTGGGTGGTGCAAGAGGCATTTGTGTATGTCTCACAGTATCTCATCACAGTGGATCCATCATTGCCTTGTCTGTGGAGTGAAGAAGAGGATCCTAGGAAGCACTCAACCATTCCCAGTGGAAAAGGCTCACTCTTGGTCATGGATAGAGAGTTTCATGCCATAGTCAACAACTACTCTTTACTCAATTCCACTATCATGACCAAATGGGTCAATATGTACTTGGAAGCCCGCGCAACTAGAGAAAGGGATAGAGATGCATGGAAGAGGTCCCATGGAGGTAGACGTGCACCTCCTTTTCCTAAAGAGCTTGCAAAATATCCTGACTTGATTCAAGTAGAGTGGATCCATAATGCCATGACCAATGCCAAAGCACAAGGAGAACAAATAAGCCCTAAAGAATGGGAGTATGCGCGAGGATGCTTGCGCAAGGTGAGTGTGTATATGTTATGTATGCATGTATGAAAATCACTTAACAAAATGCGATGTAACCTCTTATGCATTGTGATTGTAGGGTCTCATTTTCA
Organism: Adiantum capillus-veneris; assembly: GCF_014529385.1. NCBI lineage: Eukaryota > Viridiplantae > Streptophyta > Polypodiopsida > Polypodiales > Pteridaceae > Adiantum > Adiantum capillus-veneris. Next base: position 34,752,782 of record NC_140958.1, on the reverse strand, counting down.
ACTCCATTTGGTCCGAAGGTCGACATTTTCGCACCCGCAAGATAGATGAGCACCGGACCACTAATGATTGTGGCGTGATGGGAAACTTTGACACAACAACAGATGAGGTCGGATATTGTGGTACTATAGAGAGAATAATCAAAGTGGATTTCAGATCTTTTCACAAATTCCTCTTTGAGTGTCGATGGTTTGCGGGTGAGGTCAAAAGACATGAAAATGGGCTCATTATGGTGGATTCCACCCAATTCCATCGGAGAAAAACTGACAACTTGGTGTATCCTAGTAGTTGCGAGCAGGTAATTTAGGCTATGTGCAATTAACTTAAATTAAAAATTTAAGTTATGTATATCAGCTTATTCTTAGTGTGTGACATACAGGTCTTTTATGTGCCATGTATATATCAAAGAAGACTTTGGTATGTCATTCCAGTCACGCCGCGGGGTAGATCTATCTTTGCAGAGACGGACATTGAGCCAGTAAATGATCCCATCATACCATCACCACAAGATGCAGAGGAAGATGTAGTAGAAGTTGAAGAAGGTCAGCCAAGCCTTGCAAATAGTCATCTTGAGGAGGAGGAAGAGGGAGAAAGCGATGATGATTCTACAGGAGGTGATGGAGAGGAGGAAGAATCTCTAAATTTGTTTATTGATTTGAATACTATGGGTCTAAATATGGATCCTAGTGCTTGTAGAGATCTTATACAAGATGAGAATTAATAAAACTCTCCATTCTTTCACTTGGTGTAGTATATGATTAATTTGCAAATGTTTCGTTATGTGCTTATGAATACTATTTGTAATGGTTTTGTTGTGAGTTCAATGATTTATGTATAGAATTTTTAGAGTGAAAGAGAGATTAAGTGAAGTGAGCAAGCATTCTGGAGAGTGTAGGAGTTGTATTGGATTTAAATGGAAACCCGCGGGAGAGGGAGGGGGAAGGAGGTCCAGCCTGTCTTAGCGGTAATATCAGCGGCAATAATCGCGGAAATTTACGCTGTAATATTTGCGGTAAAGTGCCACTTCAGCATCAAAAGGATTCTCTCTCCTCATTTTGAATTCCTCTCTCTTGTTTTGCGGTAATGGCCCGCAGCAAACACCACGATCTCTCATCGTGAGAGTCTTATAAGACAAAAAAAACTTTGTTCATTTTTAACATTTTGTACATTTGCTTACTCTTGGGAAGCATTGTAAGCATTGACAAGGTTTAGGTTATCCTCTAATTGTATACCTTGCATCCATCTAGCATCTTCAAAAGGATAATTCTTAAACTTAATAAGATATCGTCGGATAGTCTTACCGCCTCTTAATACCTTGTCTTCATGTCGGAGAATGGACTCGGGCTGCAACACCTCCTCTTGGTCCTCGATCTTCAGTGGGTCTTCAATAGTTGGTTCTTGGGGTGGCTCTCCTTTATAAGGCTTTAATAGGCTCACATGGAAAGCATTGTGTATGAGCCAATGATTGGGCAACTTGAGTTGATAGGCCATCTCATTGATTGGCCTAAGAATCTGGAAGGGACCATAGTACCTTTTTGCTAGTTTAGCATAGTACTTTTGGTGGCCCGTAGGATTCTTGCCCGTCGTGTACCTTAATCGAGCCTTGGGAAACTTTAACAAGACCCAATCGTTTTCTTTAAAGGTTTGGGCTCTTCTGTGCTTGTCAGCAGCAGCCTTTTGCCTTTACTGTGAGATAGAGATAGCATCCTTAATCTTTTGAAAAGATTCTTGTAGGTCTCGGCTATACTCATCTGCAGCGAAGATCTTCCCATGTACCTTAAGTAGCAAGGGACTTTTTGAACTTCCCTCAATTACCTCGAAAGGTGATTTTCCCGTGGAAGTATGTATAGTGTTATTGTGAGCATACTCCACTAAGGGTAAGTACTTCTCCCATTGGGATCTTTGATCTACTTCTGTTACATAGGATTTTAGTAGATCGAGAATGGTTAGGTTACCTATTTCACTTTGGCCATCCGTTTGTGGATGATAGGCCGATATTGAATGAATGGAGTAGAAAACATATACAAGTAGATAGAGAGAGAGAGAGAGAGAGAGAGAGAGAGAGAGAGAGAGAGAGAGAGAGGAGGTGCTCGTCGTCTCTGCTAATGAGAACATACCTAGAGCATACGTACCTGGAGTGGACGCAAAGACCATTAAATACAACGACACAATGACACATATAAATACAATGACGCAAATACTTAAAGAGCCAGAGAATCGTACAAGAACTTGAATGTGCTTGTAGCTTTGGAATGTTCAAAGGCTAGCAGCAACAGAAAGCGTTCTTCTTCTATTCAACTTGAGTGATGAAAGAGGCAAGTGCATAACTCTGAATTTACAAAACGGAGCAAAATTGTTCAAATACAATATTTATGGCTTGAAGAGCTCTCTCTCTCATCCTCGCATAGCTCAGCATAACTTCCTATATCTATATAGAGCTCTCCGTTTAAACAGATGTCCTCTGTTTCATTTTGTAGATCCTCTGCATGCACCCCATATAGAGTAGTAGTAGCTTGATGTTCGTCTGGCACCACCTCCACGGCTTCTAACTGGTCATCTTCTCCGATCTCCTCCATTGATGCCGCTGTGATTGTCACATGGTAGCCTTCATACGTCCGTGCACTACGAGGGGCTACCTCTATGACGTACCACCAGTTTGATGTAGACTTTGTGGGATGAAATATCACCTGCCAGAGCCACATAACTTACATGAGAGCTTCCAAGCACATAAATTCTAAAAAACACGTTAACTATTTACATACTTACTTGTTCACAATGCTCGGGTAGTACGAAAGTGTCTCTTAGGTCAGTCCATTTCTTAGTTGAATCCACCTCAAGAAAACCAGACTCTCCTCTACGCACAGTAGCGTTGCGACCCTCCATGATTATCTTGAACCATTGCACGTCGAACAAGTCGACAAAAAATCCTCTATAATCGATCCTCAAAATCTCTTGTAGCGTGTCGAAGTAAGTGAGTTCCGCCACCACAGGATTTGCATCAGAGAATTGTCGTCGACTAGACTGTTCAAATTTTGCCATGATTCCACAATCTTGAGTAAAACGTTTTTTGTCGATCCGTTCCACCCTAAAATATTGACCTTTACACTATGTTGCTGTGTATGACTTATACTACAACCAACAAAGATTATGAGTGGCCGTTCAAACATCTAGAAAGTTACTAGTCGTACATTGCAAACTTACCTTGGTCCCGCAACCCCTAGAGTACTCCCACTCTTCCTCAGTCACTTCTTCACTGCACTGTTGTGCGCTTTTCAGTTGGTTGTGCAACCATCTTAAGCTCATGAATGTTGGTAGGCTCTCCAGACCCGTCGGATAGTGCATCGGTGGTCGTCTTCCCCGTCTCCACTCGATTCTGGCCCTTTGTCGCTCTTGCTTTGCATCCTCATATTGTGAGATCCACTTCTGCATGACTGGATTGTGAAGCATGAAAAATCGGTTGATTTTAGCCTCTAGATCTTCCGTCATCTTCTTCTCAACACCGAGATTGCACATGAAAATTCCAGATATGCGCTCATCATCTATGGTTCGCCATAGCGTGTCCCGGGCTTTATCAAATCCGTCTAGCCACTCTCCAATGTACACTAGGGACTCTGATACCAGCCAACCTTCTGCCATGCTACCCTCCGAACGTGCCTTCTGACACACATATCCCTTGAGCGTTTTCATGAAACGTTCTAAAAAGAACATCCATCTGGAATGTACAATGCCGGCTATTTTCACCTCATCAACTATGTGAACAAGAAGATGCACCCGAATGGTTAGCATGGTAGTAGGAAAATGTTTCTCAAACATACACACAACCTCCGCAGCGTTTAGTTTGGCAAATGGTATGGAGTCTACGCTGATCTCCTTTTGTGAGATCCATTGTACCAACTTGTAAGTTTGTAGATTGTGTTACGGATGTCAAGAGACAGACATCCCTCAATGGAAACCGGTAAAATAAACTGTAAAACACGTGCAGCAATGATATTAAAGTACGTCCACACATGAATTTGTTACACAATTCTCACTATGATATACTCCACTATGAACATACCTCACACATTTTATGCCAGTCATGTGACTTCAAACCGGTAAGCTTTCCTTCTTTAGTAAAACACGTTCGAAGCGAGTGCATTACGCCAGTGGGGGTCCGCAAAGATCGAATGGTCTCTTTTACTTTGCGTTCTTGGGCTCCTGTGAAAATCCATGGTGCTTTAAGGAGTTTTATCGATCCATCAAACACTGTTTGCGGCCAATATTGCTCCATCGATCCACATTTCTAAGGTCAACTTTGGCTCCCAAAGTATCTTTCTTGCCGGTCAGATGGTCCCATAGTAGATTACCCACATTCTTGAATATGTGCATTGGATCGAGCAAGTGATTGATCATGAGTCGGGGCCAGTATGGCAATTCGTACCATAGAGATAGTCTCTTCATCCCTGGGGGCAATCCGTCATCACACATCTCCTTCTGCTCTAACCATGCTTGTGCATACATCCTTGGTGGCTCTCTTCCCAAAAAGCCGTCGTGTAACACATGATTCTCTGGAAGATACGCTTGATGACCTTCGTAGATTTGCTTCTTCAGTGAGGGCGCCCTACGTGCATTCAGTCTAGGTCCACATGTGACACATGCTCTGTATCCGCTTGTTTGAAGCCCTACATGCATACACATGATAATAGATCAACTTGAGAAAAAGCAAGATTTACAGTGTCTGAGTGAGGAGTGTAAATAGATCACCTGAGCATTCTGTTAGTCCGGGATAGTCATGCATGGTCCACATTAGAATGCCTCTGATCAAAGCATTCCGTCTACCTGTGTGTCGGCTCATATCCACCACCTCTATGCCAATCCACAATTGTTGTAGCTCTTCCAATAGTGGACGAAGATACACATCCATATTCTTCACTTTATATCGCCCCGGCACAATCAAGCTTAGCCATAGGTGCCCCTTCTTCGTAGTCAACCACGGGGGAATGTTGTAGTTGACGATGACAATGGGCCATACACTGTAAGATGTTGATCTTTGACCAAATGGATTTATGCCATCCATAGCCAGGCCTAAGCGCAAATTTTGAGCTTCCCTGGCAAAATCTGTCCATGTTTCATCTATATGTTTCCAGGCTGCACAATCTGTAAGAATCCGTAGCACACCATCCAAAGATTTATCCTCCTCATGCCATGATGCTAGGGCGGCCATGGACTTACATTCAAAGAAATGCTTGATGCGAGGAAGCAGAGAAAAATGTCGCAAAACCTTTTGCGGAATTTTTGTTCCGTGGAGATCTACTCGATATCTTTCGGAATCACATTTCGGACACTTCTCCATGTCTATGTATTCCTCTTTGAAAAGAATGCAGTCATTAGGACAAGCGTGGATCGAATTGTAATCCATCCCGAAGTTTCGCAAAATTTTTCTTGCTTCCTCTCAAGAATCTGGCATCACATTATCAACTGGTAGTATGTGCTCTTTGAGCAATCTACATAACATAAAAATACGGTACAATTGTGTAAAAATCTATCGGACCATTATACATTTAGAGTTTTATTAAAGTAAACTAATTGTAATAGATCACCTGAAAAGCGCTGTGACGCTAGTGTCACTCCATCCAAACTTTGTCTGCATGTTGAGAAGAACCAGGAGAGCTTTCAATCTAGACACACGTGCTCCATTATACAATGGCGTATCAGTTTCACTTTTCATATCATCATAGAAAATCCTTTCTGAATCCATGATCGTCTCGATCATTTCATCAATTTCGGGCTCAAACATTGCCTCGTTGGGAATGTGGTCTACATGATCATCCCCTGAGCTATCAGAGGCTACATCTTGTGGCCTCACATATGCTGCTTGACCAAAGCGCCTGCGAACACGTCTATTGGGTTGCAAGATTGCTGCCTGTTGGCCAGCGTCAGAGTCCGACAAGATTGACGAGGCACCTAGAGACCATGATTGTTGAGGTCATGCCATATTTTTTAGTGTAGAATGCCTATATTGACCCCTAGAGCTTCTACCCACAACCACATGATATTCCCTCATCTATGAAATCACGAGAACATTACATCAAGATTTCTTTGACCATGTTTCCCTTAGAGGACACCTTGGTAGATCAGGGTTCTAAAGACCTAGACCATGATGAGATGGCAAGGATAGATATTTCCTAGACCTTCCAGATGTTCCATCACATGATGCAATTTCTAGAGACCATTCCCCTCCTCCATACAGGACACTTGACATCAGATATTCTAGAAGGATATGATGATCATAGGACCATCATAGACGGGGTCATGAGCCATTTCTCACCTCAAAATTCTATTCACCGTGCTAGTGACTTAGAGCTAGTACAAAAGTGAGCCATTGTGGGATCATGAGCTACAAAGTTTGTTGACCATACAGCCATAGGTGCACTACTTCCATGACTTTTCTTACAATGATTTTATGGTAGACGTGTAAGGGTAGAGACCCTGTACAGTCTAACTGCTTGAAGAAGAGTGTTTCTCCATATGAAAAGAGCTATTGTGATTGGACTCATGTGTTATGTTTCTCATGGCAGCGTCGCTACAAGATTAAGATCACCTACATCACTTAGCCTTAGACTGAAGGGTTGTTGTTAACCCTCACGGCACACGGACACCCCATTACCTACGACGGACGTGTATTATGTATTTGGTAGAGTCAGGTACCGGGCTTGTCGGTCCAATAGGGAAAGGTAGAGTGATCGCCGATGAGAGGCGCACTTTAACTTGGACATTCAAGGGATTAGTTGGTTAAGCATGGGCGCCCAAGTGTGAATGGGGTGAGCTCCTATAAAAGCCAACTAAACCTAATTTTTACTCATTCTCTCATTTGTGCAATTGAAGAGTGCTCTTGCTCCATCTCCATCTTCTTCTTCTTCACCTCCTTGTGTGTGTGTGTGTGAGAGAGAGAGAGAGGGGGAGAGTGTGTGTGCGATCGAGCATTACGAAGGCACGGCGGCGGCGAAGTGGTTGAGCGCGGCACGACTGCAGCTTCTTCTTCATCGCGGCGAGGAATCCACCACGAAGGCGAGCGTAGAGCGGTGAGTGACACACCCTTTGTTCTCTTGAGCTTGCTAGTTTAGGCTTGTTGTGTGCTTGGAGCCGTTTGTGGCTCGCACACGGTGTATCGGCAAGTCCCTTGCTTCAACAGTGCGGCAAGGAGCGCACATTTTTGGCGCTGCTGCCGGGGATATGCGGTACACTAAGCTCGGTTAGCACTTTACGCTTCCTTGTGGTGCAATTTCTATCATAGGAAAGGCAGGGAAGGAGTGTGTGGAGATTTCTGTTTTTTTGCGTTTTCTGCATTTGCTGTCAAGTTTCAATTTCTGCTATTGTCTGCGTTTTTTCAATTTCCGCAATTTTTGCATTTTCAAGTTCGGCGTTTTCAATTTCTGCAATTTTCTGCATTTCTGCGGTTTTTTAATTTTCTGCAATTTCTGCAATTTCTGCGTTTTTTTCTGCAATTTCTGTAATTTTCTGCAATTTCTGCATTTCTGCGTTTTTCAATTTTCTGCATATCTGCGTTTTTTCAATTTCTGCGTTTTCTGAAATTTCTGCATATCTGCGTGTTCAATTTCTGCAATTTCTGCATATCTGCGTTTTCAATTTCTGTATTTTCTGCACCAAAAAAAAAAAAAACAATTTAAAATTTTTCAAATTTTTTTTTTGAAAAAAATAAAAAAATAAAAAAAAATTCGGGAATTAAAAACGCGAGTGAGCGAGCGGCGAAATTTTTCGAAAATAAAAAACGTGACTCTTAAAACGGACGGGTTGGTTTGCGTAAAAGATAGATCGGGATCGGGATCATTTTCCCAAGCCCAAGCCCAAGCCCAAGCCTCAGTCCTCTGATATATACTAGACTCACTCTTATATATATACCCTACTCCCTCAAGAGAGAATGAGAGCATGTGGGACAAGTCCTCCACTCTCCTCCTTTCTCTTCCCACTTGCACCCTTAGACTTTCTAGTTTGGGCCTAGTTCCCTACTGGAAATTGACAGTTTTAGGGATTCCGAGGGCACAGAGTGACCAAACGGAGGGCTGTAAAGCACGGCACGACCCTCTGACCGATACGCTCGTTTCGAGCTATCACACGGCCCATTCCACGACACGCTCTAAAAAATCTAGCAAAAAAACAAACAAAAAACACGCTAAAAACTAGTCACAAGGCCTCCTAGAGCAGCTTTTTGACACCTTAGGGTATCAAAAGCACATGCACTTACGCTCTGGGCGGGTGCTAGAACACGAGCATATTGAGGGTGCCTCTGTTCATACGGACACCCATTACCCATCCACGATAAGCTCTAGACCCTCAGCGGGGACACAAGGTAGCACCACCCAAGACCCTAAAATAGCCGCTAGTGATTCCTCCTCCGACTCAGAAATCATGGAAGCATACCCTACCCAAAACACTGAGAGAGAAGGCCATGCACCTCCCGAAGCTCCACAGCCTAGTACTAGTATGTTTAGCCGTTTCATGGAAACATTAGGTAGAGCTACTCGCTCGGAACCTGATGCAGATGAAGCACACGAAGGGGGTGGGGAAGTGGACTCTCCTTTCACATCGCAAGTGGACCCCACACCCCCAAAGAGTGTCCATGTGGATATCCTACCAACTTATTACCAAGAAGGCCCTGTTGAGCTTCCTCCTTCAGAAGTTCCCTCTAGAGTACCGTTGGTGGCAAGTAAAACCACGGGGAGCAACATTGCTTCTACCTCACAAGAAACCATTAACACGTCGACTCTAGAAGGATTGTTCATTAATGATCATTGGACATACGACCTCCACACTGAGGTGTTGACGGATCTACACTCTGGCCACGCCTACCATGTAGGATGGATAGAGATTGTACAATCCACCTCTAGTGCCACGAGCATCGAAGATCAACAGAAAATGATCTGTAATGTTATCCATGGCATTATTCAATCAGAAAGGCAAAACCGAGGGGTAAATATACTCTCAACTGGCCCCATGAGATTTTTGGATACGAGCAAGGCTCAACTGCCTACTCTATCACAAATGGAGACTCCTCTAATGAGCCCCATGGACCCATCTTACGTCATTTCACCTGGGGTCTCTATGCAATCTGAGCCTCCGAGCGAAACTTGGCTCAACCCTCTATCAAGGAAAACACAGTGCTCACTCCAGGGATAAGCCTGACAGAGAATGTACCGATGACATCTACGGTTAGCGCAGTGCCACTACCTAGTGTCGTAGTACCTAATATGGGGCCTCGACCGTATGTGCCTCTAGCCCCTTATGCACACATGGCCCCCACACCTCCAATTGTACCACTTGCTTATGCTCCTCGAGTGCCGCTCCCTAGCCCTTATCCGAGTGGACCTATGCCCGGTTATGTTCCATATCCTGCATCATCTATACATATGCCAAGACCGGCACCCGCCGTCCCTCTCCCACATATGATTCCAAGAGTACCTCCACCGGCCCTGCCTCCTTACATAGGTGACTTGGCAGCGTTTGCTCAAACCATAGGTCGATCTATCGCGGAAAATATGCGTCACACATCTGATAGAGAGCCTAGAAGTAAGGCAGTACAAATTGCCAAACTCACGCAAAAATTCAATGGGGACGAAGATGCTAGGAAACACATTGAAGTGTTTGAACAAGTATGTGATTCCTTAGGGGAACGCAACGAACTACATAAGTGCAATGCCTTAAGCTTGACATTAAGTGGGAAGGCTGGAGATTGGTATAGGACCCTAAGGGTGGACGAGAAAACAATCTACCCTACCCTTCGAAGGTTGTTTCTAAAGGAGTACATACGAGAAGGTGTGCTTTGGGGTGTAGCATCTCAGCTACAGAAGGCCGAACGTAAGGAAGGAGAGTCAGTAAGGGACTTCATTAGTCGTCTAAAGCACTTAAACTCTCGCTGCCCTGTAAATGAGCGCTTCAACAATAACCAACTGCTTGATCGATTCATTCGAGGGTTGAGGAATGAAGGAATCTATAATGGACTAGTGATTAGAGGTATCACAACCTGGGAAGATGTCACTGCCAATGCAATCCAACTAGAGGACAACTTGATGATAGCAGGCATGAGGGTGTCTACTGACACGAGATCCACTAGCTCACAAGCCATTGAGTATGAACCCATGACTGCAAAGCCCATTGCCAATGAGCCAAAGGTATTTGAGACATTCTTGACAGACCTCACCAAGGCAATCCAAGAGTCTCTTAAGGATAACCGACCCCCTCAAAATAGTCACATGTATCCAAGAAGGGAGCAACAATGGTGTTCCATTTGCTTAGGTCCACATAGCACTAGTGAGTGCCCTACGTTTAGAGTAAAATTTAATGGAACTTGCAACGCATGTGGTAGGTATGGTCACCAAGCTAAGGATTGTTTAATGATCAAACGTATGATGGCAAATAGACCACCTGTAGCCTGGACGGATGCGCCTCGAGCTCCTGTATTGATGCCTGCTCCACCTGTTGAGCAACTACCGCAACACATGGTCCCTAGATCTCAAAATGTTGTACAAGCTACACCGCTACCACCTCCTGTGCTAGGACCGCAGCCCCCCCATCCAAGAGTCGCCCCTATGAACCAAGTGGGTTGCGAGCCATTAAATGCTTATCCAGATAGCTGTGAGGAGGAAATAGACACTAGTATTGCCTACGGACTTGATACATTGGAAGAGTGTCCTATATACTACATGGAAGATTGTTGGGGGCAAGTCAAGCCGGTTTATCAAGCTGCTGCTCTCGCATCCAGAGGTCAAAATATCAACACCCAGGCTAGGAGGCCACCTCTTCAATGCTACGAGTGTGGTGGACCACATCGAGTAGCGGAGTGCCCTATTAGGCTGCAAAAGAATGCTGCACAGATGCAAGTGAATCAAGGGAGCACGTCTGCAATGCCAATACTCACATGTAATCGTTGCGGCATAGATCACTTGATTGCCCAATGCCCCTATAACCCAAATGCGCCTAAAATCACACCCCTAAATTTGGTCGAAATTGCTAGTGTGACATCACCAATACCACCCGTCGCACCCGCTTATGCGATTACACGGTCCATGCTTCAAGGGCCAGTCCATATCCTCAAAGAGAGAGATACCGCGTCAGTTATTCAAGCAAAGAAAAAGAAGACACGAAGGAAGAAGTCGCAGAATACGGAAAATTCAAAGCCAAGTTCCAAAACAAACATAGGAACAGGAGATGACCCCGTGTATATGAATGACCTCGAGGATGATTCAGATTCAGTCGAGACAATGGAGACTAGAACCAATACCACAAAGGGAAAGACCGACAAAGAAAACCGTAACATGGAACCAAATGAAAACCGAATAAGAGAAAACCATAAAGAGCCTCTGAAAACACCATAAGTGTTTCCAAATCCAATCCAAGACCCCGAAGATAAACCGCAGGGGCAAAAAGGGAAAAATCGTAAAAAGAAGATTGGGACGTATCCAAACCCAGTAGACGAGATTGAGCAGGTGAAACATCTAAGAGGTTTAGTGGAGGAGACTCAAAGGAAACTAGAACCAGAACCCATGCAGGTCAAAATTCATGACACAGTGTTTCCCACGCAAGTTCATCCACCCCACATGAACCATAGACCGTTAGCCATATCTAGTATCATCCAAGAAGGGAGTGAGGACGGGACATCAGAAAGTGAGCATACACCCTTCTTGTTGGAAAGGATGTTTAACGAAGGAATACCTGATCCCATTGAGGAATATGAGATTCCATCCTCACCAGTTCCTAGTCAAGGACCTACACCCTGCAAAACGCCAATGAATGTTGCCAAACTAGTGGACTTCATGTCTTCTGAGGTCCGAACCACGATCATAGCAAAGCTGTATGGAGATCCTGAGTTATTCCTTGCACTTCGAGCATTCCTTAACGGAGAGCTACGAACGGGATTACCGCAGTTTGCGCAACCAAATAGTCCTGACTCGATTATGATTGATGAGGAAAATCATGTGCAATCACTTGACTTAGATGGACACGAGTCTGTGATCGAGGTACCCATTAACGAATTAGGGCAGTATTTTGAAGGCGACGAGTCTAATGCGACCCTACCCATCACTACCAAGGGATTAACTATAAAGGGAATTCTTGATGGTGGTGCGGGAGTTAGCATCGTTACAAAAGATTGTTGGGAATCCATGGGAAAACCCCGCCTCAGTGTTACTAACATTGTGGTAAAGATGGCAAATGGTACCATAGCCAAACCTATGGGGATGCTCAAGGATCTTAAGATCAAAGTTCTAGGACACAAGGTACGACATACGTTCATTGTAATGGATTTCTCTAAACACCTTATGTCATATGAAATGATTTTAGGACGACCATTCATGAGGGAAGCACAAATGGTTCACGATTGGTCTAAAAATCATGTCTATTTGCAATTCCAAGACTCTGTCCTTAGAGTGGATTTGGTGACTGGTAAGGTACACCCCTTAGGGAGTAAAACCATTATTGATCATCGCTCTGACACCACAGTTCACTCGGCCCCACTACAATATTGTTACACTTGTAAGAAGGATACAGACATTGGCCAAGATTCTCCTTACATGGATGTGTTACCGGGTATGACGGAATCAGACAATGTGGATTGGGTCCACCTAGCATCAACCATAGACACTTGGGGAAATAGGGGGATGACCTGGGTAACACCTGAGGGGGATGAAATGCCTATACCCTTAAATATGCTACAAGCAATGCGTATCGCTTCCGACAAGACTCATCCTAAGGTAACAAACAAAACATACAAGTGGGTCCCTAAAGCTTCTTTAGTGACCATAGCTAGTGCTAAAAAACAGAAGCCTTGTAAGAAACGTACCACTCGCTCCAAGAAAAGTAAGAAAATGTTGCGATGGATCCCTAAACGACTATTGGAAGCCCAAGGCTACTATCAAGGAAATGATCAAATCTGGGTGCCGAAACGTAAAGTGTACTCTTACCTATCACCTGACCCAAGTGAGCCCAATCCCGTAGCTCCAAAACGAATCAATGATCGTGGAAAGGAAAAAATCACAGAATGTTACACACCTGCTCCCGAGCTAGTTTGGGTACCAAAGAAAGAACGATTTGTTCCACCTAGCTCAGGAAGGGGGGAGTCCCATGAAGATTCTAGCTCCTCATGTAATACATCCATAGAGGTAAAAGCTTCTACACAGCCTCCATCTATAGTAGTGGACCTCCATGAAGCTACAAAAGAATCCACACCTCCCAGTGTTCAAGAATCACCTGATGAACCACTTCAAGTTCGATCCTGGGAGAGTACCTTACCACCCTTGCAACTTGACGAGGCACCTAGGGTAATAGAAAACTACTGGCAAAAATCCTCACCTATTACCAACTGGAACAATTGGTTTCAAAGGGTGACAAGCTCATTTCAAACGGTATGATCTACCCAAGGAAGGGGGGAGTGTTTGTGGACATCCATCATTCACTTGTTTCCCTCTCAACCTTTTTCCCTGACCTCTTAATCTCCGATCTTAGGGAATGTACATATAAAGCTTTATACTCAAAAAAAAAAGAGCAAGAGCAATTAGCAAACAAGTATGCACATTAAAAGTCAAAACATTGACTCAGACCTACACATGTCACATCTGGTACAGTGAAACAGAAACCTATGCCATGAAACACCTTTGATCCTCATCACTTGAGTGATGGAGGGTAAGTAAGATTAGTACGATAGGAGTGTTTCTGTTTTAGAGTTGAGTGATTAGCGAAGTTCTCTTTTCCCACTGATGTGCCTCCTGGAGGTATTCCTTTTGTTTCCTAGTGTGTACAGGAGCGTGTTGCTATTGATAGGATTTGGACCTTCATGGAACCTTTCTCTCGTTCACACTTCAAATCAAGCACGACCATCAACACAAACAGGTGTTTCTTGTCCATTAGCATTGCCCTTATCTTTTTGCATCTATGATTGTCTGCTTTGATTGTGATTGGTAGCATACTATTCAGCGCATTGGCTTAGTATCCAACATTTAATTCAATGTAATGTTTTGTCATAATCACTTGTTTAGGTGTAAAAATCAAGCAGTCCGACTAAGCTAGTTTGACCAAGCTAGGTATTAGAAATCTTCTCTTAATACCATGGGGAATGCCTTCCTAATAAACAATGGTTACTTAGGTTCTTAATCCGATTTAGGCAGCATTGTATGAAATGTACTAGGGCTTTCTAGTGGGCTTAACACTAGTGACCTTTAGCTTAAGTATTATAAAGGGAGTTTACTAATGTGATGAGCCTGGGGAGGGTAACAGTGTTATATGACCCCCCAAAGTTACAAAATTTAAATGCTGAAAATGAACAAGCAAAAAATCAAAGTTCCACAATGTAAAATTTTAAGCTGGAAGAGAAATCTCAGCTTGATTTGGTACTTCACTCACATGTATCGCCTATGGTACTAGAGCCCTAGAGGTTCCCAGTGTGGGCGCTTTTCCTTGAGAAGCAAAAAACCCAAGGCATACAAAATAAGCACACACATCATAATTGAATCACTGTGAAAAGACCTTGGGGGGTCAAAGAAAAAGTAATCAGTCAGGCGATGATTTCATGAGAAATTCCTTTTATGGTAGCTTAACTACAAGGTTTTCTAGATATAGCCTCTAGTCAGCCCTCGAACATGAATACTTGGCCCTCGCGATTAAACAACTTAATTGACCACTGAAAATTAAGAAGCTTACCCATGGTATTAATATTCGATCTCTAGTGCTTTTCGACCGTCAAATTAGCGACCCCAGACTTGTTTAATTTTCTATCTTTACATCTGTTTATGCATTTGATTACATTGCAATTTAATGTTCATTGCTACCAAATTGTTTGAAATTCTTTGACCAATCAATTTGTCTACCTAAAACTGCATATGCTTTTTAAGAGAATGCAATTACTGTGCCAATGTTGTTTGTTTTTGCAGTGGCTGAAGAAGGCTAAGGACATTCATCTCAAATGCTCTTCCACCTCGACGAACCAGCTTCAACTCAATAGCTTCCGAGGACGGAATCTACATCAGGAAGGGGGGCATGTTAACCCTCACGGCACACGGACACCCCATTACCTGCGACGGACGTGTATTATGTATTTGGTAGAGTCAGGTACCGGGCTTGTCGGTCCAATAGGGAAAGGTAGAGTGATCGCCGATGAGAGGCGCACTTTAACTTGGACATTCAAGGGATTAGTTGGTTAAGCATGGGCGCCCAAGTGTGAATGGGGTGAGCTCCTATAAAAGCCAACTAAACCTAATTTTTACTCATTCTCTCATTTGTGCAATTGAAGAGTGCTCTTGCTCCATCTCCATCTTCTTCTTCTTCACCTCCTTGTGTGTGTGTGTGTGTGAGAGAGAGAGAGAGGGGGAGAGTGTGTGTGCGATCGAGCATTACGAAGGCACGGCGGCGGCGAAGCGGTTGAGCGCAACACGACTGCAGCTTCTTCTTCATCGCGGCGAGGAATCCACCACGAAGGCGAGCGTAGAGCGGTGAGTGACACACCCTTTGTTCTCTTGAGCTTGCTAGTTTAGGCTTGTTGTGTGCTTGGAGCCGTTTGTGGCTCACACACGGTGTATCGGCAAGTCCCTTGCTTCGACAGTGCGGCAAGGAGCGCACAGTTGTTGACCTAGGGCTATGCTCCATCGGGGGTGTTTCACTACAAGAGGTTGTGTGCTCTTGTGACGCTGTTAGCGACGGAAATACATTGGGTTTTTATAACCCCCGGCGTCGCTAAAAGCGTCGCTACGAGCGTCGCTACAAGAGCGTCGCTATAAGCGTCGCTATAAGCGTCGCTATATGCGTCGCTATGAGCGTCGCTATATAGCGACGCATATAGCGACGCCTATAGCGACGCTTATAGCGACGTTTACCCAGAAGACTATAGCGACGTTCATAGCGACGCTACAGAGCCATAAATAGCGACGCTTATAGCGACGCCCGAGAGAATATTTTTTTGGTGGCAGGGCATTGAATGCCCTGCCACCCATCAACCATATTGTACTTGATTCACTTTTTAAAAAAAGTGCAAAGGTAGATAATAGACCCAAAATAGTCACCCACAAGACGCATTGTTTGCAAAATTGACAATTGTACACATCATAGGCAAAATGAATTGATTGGCAAATGTAATAATGACAATTGTACAACATCATAGGCATAAAGAATTGATTGGCAAAAGAAACTGCGATGACAAATGTAATAATATACATGGTTCAAAAAGACGTATAAAATCCGTCTCATGATACATAAGCTATGAGAAACCCTAAACTAATGCTATCTAGCTACGGCTAAACTGACGTCGTCTAGTCAGACGTCTCATCGCGTCCAAGCGGCGTATCTGTCGGATTCTGCAAAAAAAGACAATAAGACAGCTTTCAGTAAGTATAAACATATAACGACATTTATAAAACAATACAAAAAATAAAAAAGAGTAAACCCTAATACTAACCATGCCGCCGCGAGAACTGAGAATGTACATCAGGGCGTTTAAGCCCTTCCTGCCTGCGTACTCGCGCTCGTACGGTGTGGGATCACGTCCTGTCATTGACCACTGTCAAAACATACAAAGATCTCATTATGTTAGAACTAAAAAACTCATAAACCCTAAACTATCGAACATGCATAAAGAGCAATGTGAAAAGACTTACAAAATCGGCCTCAAATGATGCCCATCCACCGCTCCCCAAGTGGTGCGAGCTCCCTGCCTCTACTCGCGCTCTGGCTGCATCCTTTTGTTGCTTCCACTTGTCGGGATTCTCGCGCGCTGCTTTCTTCGCATTCTTCCAATCTTCTTTGGCCAGCCAATCTGGCCTATTCCACCCATTCTTGATTGCTTTTTGCACTTCGGAACGCTTGTGTTTGCAGTATTCGCGCATTCGAATCTTCATCTGGTCTTCATTGAAGCGCTGATCCCGTGTTGGAACGGGAAACTCATCATGAAGTATGCTGATGACTCTGTTTTTTAAATCACTTGGTACTTCACTCCATTTGTTTAGTATATAGTGTCTAAACAGCTGAGAGCAAAGACCACGCATGCGCGAGATCACCTTCTTGCCGTCATCATCCATGATGATGCCGCCGCTGATGTCGACGGAGTAAGGCAAGCCCTCTGGCCGGTGACGCGTGAACCTGGGTGTCCCGGCAGGGGTCTCTAGCGGCGTGTCGATGGGGGTACGGACGTCAGGTGTCTCCACCGGCGTCTGGGCCCCGAAGCGAGGAGTGTCGAGTGGGGTGGCTCCTGGCGGAGTAGGTAGAGGTGTGTAGCTTCTAGGAACAGTCAGCCGTGCAAAACCTGGCGTAGATGGCGATGCTGTGGCTGGTGTGGGGGCGGGCAAAGAAGGGGAGGGTAAAGAGCCTCGTCGAACACGAGGCGGTGTGGAGGCATCGGTGGCGGAATCCCCACAACAACCGCCACCGCCACCACTAGAGCGCCGATGTCTAGACGAGTGTGAAGCTCGTCTCGTCGACGCCGAAGCTTCGGAGCGCGCCGAATGCTCCGAAAGAGAGGGAGATGCGGATGGTGTAGGAACGCGCGATGATGCGCCAGAGCGATGACGCTCCACGTACCACTGTCTCTGTTGCGGTGACAAAGAAGAAAGAAACTCCTCATCATCCATACCTGCATTAAACACACGAATATTTAAACTTAATATTGAATGAATAGAGTAGACAATGACGCAAAGACCATTAAATACAATGACGTAATGACGCATATAAATACAATGACGCAATGAATCGAGTGATAGAAGAGGCAAGTCGAAAACTCAGAATTTTCAATCAAAAGATGTGAGCGCGAGTAGAAAAGACCGTTATACACCATGGAAGGTACTTAGAGAGCCAGAGCTTTTACAACACGGATCAAAATTGTTCAAATACAATATTTGTGGCTTTAAGAGATCTCTCTCTCATCCTCGCATAACTCAGCATAACTTCCTATATCTATATAGAGCTCTCCGTTTAAACACATATCCTCTGTTTCATTTTGTAGCTCCTCTGCATGCACCCCATATAGAGTAGTAGCATCTTGATGCTCGTCTGGCACCACCGCAGCGGCTTCTGATTGAGCATCTTCTTTGATCTCCTCCATTGATGTCGTTGTGATTGGCACATGGTAGCCTTCATACGTCCTTGCACTACGAGGGGCTACCTCTATGACGTACCACCAGTTTGATGTAGACTTTGTAGGATGAAATACTACCTGCCAGAGCCACATAACTTACATGAGAGCTTTCAAGCACATAACTTGTAAAAGGGGGATGTTAACTATTTACATACTTACTTGTTCACAATGCTCGGGTAGTACGAAAGTGTCTCTTAGGTCAGTCCATTTCTTAGTAGAATCCACCTCAAGAAAACCAGACTCTCCTCTACGCACAGTAGCGTTGCGACCCTCCATGATTATCTTGAACCATTGCACGTCGAACAAGTCGACAAAAAATCCTCTGTAATCGATCCTCAAAATCTCTTGCAGCGTGCCGAAGTAAGTGAGTTCCGCCACCACAGGATCTGCATCAGAGGAACGTCGTCGACTAGACTGTTCAAATTTTGCCATGATTCCACAATCTTGAGTAAAACGCTTTTTGTCGATTCGTTCCACCCTAAAATGTCGACCTTTACACCATGCTGCTGTGTATGACTTATACTACAACGAACAAAGATTATGAGTGGCCGTTCAAACGTTTATAAATAAAGTCACTTGCTAGTCGTACATTGCAAACTTACCTTGGTCGCGCAACCCCGACAGTACTCCCACTCTTCTTCAGTCACTTCGTCACCGCATTGTTGTGCGCTTTTCAATTGGTTGTGCAACCATCTTAAGCTCATGAAGGTTGGTAGGCTCTCCAGAACCGCTGGATAGTGCATCGGTGGTCGTCTTCCCCGTCTCCACTCGATTCGTGCCCTTTGTCGCTCTTGCTTTGCATCCTCATATTGTGAAATCCACTTTTGCATCACTGGATTGTGAAGCATGCAAAATCGGTTGATTTTAGCCTCTAGATCTTCCGTCATCTTCTTCTCAACACCGAGATTGCACCTGACAATCCCAGATATGCGCTCATCATCTATGGTTCGCCATAGCGTGTCCCGGGATTTATCAAATCCGTCTAGCCACTCTCCAATGTACACTAGGGACTCTGATACCAACCAACCTTCTGCCATGCTACCCTCCGGACGTGCCTTTTGACGCACATATCCCTTAAGCGTTTTCATGAAACGCTCTAAGAAGAACATCCATCTGGAATGAACTGTGCCAGCTATTTCCACCTCATCAACTATGTGAACAAGAAGATGCACCTGAATGGTTAGCATTGTAGTAGGAAAATGTTTCTCAAACATGCACACAAGCTCCGCAGCATTTAGTTTGGGGAATGGTATGGAGTCTACGTTGATCTCCTTTTGTGAGATCCATTGCACCAGCTTTGCAAGTTTGTAGATTGTGTTACGGATGTCGAGAGACAAACATCCCTCAATGGCAACCGGTAAAATAAACTGTAAAGTATGTGCAGCAATGATATTAAAGTCCACATTTTATGCAATGATATTAAAGTCCACTATGAACGTACCTGATACATTTTATGCCAATCGTGTGACTTCAAACCGGTAAGCTTTCGTTCTTTAGTGAAACACGTTCGGAGCGAGTGCATTACGCCAGTGGGGGTCCGCAAAGATCGAATGGCCTCTTTTACTTTGCGTTCTTGGGCTCCTGTGAAAATCCATGGTGCTTTAGGGAGTTTTATCGATCCATCAGACGCTGTTTGCGGCCAATATTGCTCCATACGATCCACATTTCTAAGGTCAACTCTGGCTCCCAAAGTATCTTTCTTGCCGGTCAAATGGTCCCATAGTAGATTACCCACATTCTTGAATATGTGCATTGGATCGAGCAAGTGATTGATCATGAGTCGGGGCCAGTATGGTAACTCGTACCATAGAGATAGTCTCTTCATCCCTGGAGGCAATCCGTCATCGCACATCTCCTTCTGCTCTAACCATGCTTGTGCAGACATCCTTGGTGGCTCTCTTCCCAAAAAGCCGTCGCGTAACACATGATTCTCTGGAAGATACGCTTGATGACCTTCGTAGATTTGCTTCTTCAGTGAGGGTGCCCTACGTGCATTCAGTCTAGGTCCACATGTGACACATGCTCTATATCCGCTTGTTTGAAGCCCTGCATGTATACACATGATAATAGATCAACTATGGGAAAAAACAATATTTACAGTGTCTGAGTGAGGAGTGTCAATAGATCACCTGAGCATTTCGTTAGCCCGAGATAGTCATGCATGGTCCACATTAGAATGCCTCTGATCAAAGCATTCCGTCGTCCTGTGTGTGCCATACACTGTAAGATGTTGATCTTTGACCAAATGGATTTACGCCATCCATAGCCAGGCCTAAGCGCAAATTTCGAGATTCCCTGGCAAAATCCGACCATGTTCCATCTATATGTTTCCAGGCTGCGCAATCTGCAGGAATTCGTAGCACACCATCCGAAGATTTATTCTCCTCATGCCATGATGCTAGGGCGGCCATGGACTTACATTCGAAGAAATGCTTGATGCGAGGAAGCAAAGGAAAATGTCGCAAAACCTTTTGTGGAATTTTTGTCCCATGGAGATCTACTCGATATCTTTCGGAATCACATTTCGGACACTTCTCCATGTCTGTGTATTCCCCTCTGAAAAGAATGCAGTCATTAGGACAAGCGTGGATAGAATTGTAATCCATTCCCAAGTTTCGCAAAATCTTTCTTGCTTCATCTCGGGAATCTGGCATCACATTGTCAGCTGGTAGTATGTGCTCTTTCAGCAATCTACACAACATAAAAATATGATACAGTCGTGTAAAAATCTATCAGATCATTATACATTTAGAGTTCTATTAAAGTAAACTAACTGTAATAGATCACCTGAAAAGCGTTGTGACGCTAGTGTCACTCCATCCAAACTTTGCCTGCATGTTGAGAAGAACCAGGAGTGCTTTCAATCTAGACATACGTGCTCCATTATACAATGACGTATCGGCTTCACTTTTCATATCATCATAGATAAGCCTTTCTGAATCCATGATCGTCTCGATCATTTCATCAATCTCGGGCTCAAACATTGCCTCGTTGGGAATGTGCTCTGCATGATCATCCCCCGAGCTGTCAGAGGCTACATCTTGTGGCCTCACATATGCTGCTTGTTGACCAAAGCGCCTGCGAACACGTCTATTGGGTTGCAAGATTGCTGCTTGTTGGCCAGCGTCAGAGTCCCGACGAGTTATAATTGGCAACAACTCGATCTATAATAGATGGATCGAACTCGCCAAATTCGCGAACGTGCTGCAAAGAAACACGTCTTGTCCGTCGCACAGCATGCTTGCATTGATTACAAGGACATAAGATCCTCGTTGAGAGATAGGTGTTTCGGTTGGACGGTCCCACATCCTCGTCGCTACTCATAATGAGGATAAAAAACTTATAACCTGGACAACAAATTTAATATTCTATTGGCATTCTTCGTCTTATCTCTCTCTCTCTCTCTCTCTCTCTCTCTCTCTCTCTCTCTCTCTCTCTCTCTCTCTCTCTCTCTCTCTCTCTCTCTCTCTCTCTCTTTACCTCACATTCTCTAGTCATGTCCAATCCCCGCACACCTCGGTCTAGAGGTGCACGGAGATCAGAACCACCGGGTTATAATCTCGTCTTTATTGGTCAATACCTATATTTGTGGGTACAAGAAATCTACACACCCACGTCTACATGATACTGCATGTAGTGGACAAAATCCCTTTGCCTCTTCTCTAGCTGTAGCACTTCACTTCATCTTAACATCTTTTCACAGTAGATCTTTTCACTGTTCGTCTAACTCTAAACCCTAAACCGTAAGTAATTCTTGCGTGGACTCGATCTAACGTAAATAAGCGTAAATCTAAATAAACGTAAATCTAACTAAAAATAAAGCTAAATCTAATTTAACGTAAGTCTAATGACTAGAGGTTGTCTAGATGGTCATTGTGTCGGGGATGTAGTGACTCTTGCCGCCCTGAAGATCCACCTTCTTCCCTATCTTCTGAAGACATTTCACCAGTACTTTTGGATCGACGGAGCCCACCATGAGTGAAGGCAGCAATACCCTATATTCCATTGAGGGCTTTCTTCACCCGCTTCATGCAGGCATCGCAGTCTATGGAGACCTAAATCTAATCTCATATAACGTAAATCTAAATCTAACTTAAATAAATGTAAATCTAGTTAAAAATAAACCTAAATCTAATTTAATGTAAGTCTACATATAACCTAATCTTTAACGTCTTTTAAGATAGTTTCCTACGACGTTATAACTCTCTTCTTCTTGTGTGTGTGCGCGTGTGTGGATGTATGTGCCAATAAAAAGAGATAAATGGTATAACCTTTCTATCACCCATGCCAAGTATGATAGATTGATTATGCCATTTCCCTCTTGAATAATAGGTCTTCAGTTCAACTCCTCGTCGGCTAGATCTTTAGGTCTTTTAATTTTAATTAGTTTCCTACGACGTTAAATTAGTTTCTCTCTCTTTCTCTCTCAATGTGTGTGCGTTTTTTTGGATCGTATGCATGTTTTCTCTCTCTTTTCCTCTCTCAATGTGTGCGTTTTTTGTTTATGCATGTTCTCTCTCTCTTTTCCTCTCTCAATGCGTGCGTTTTTTGTTTATGCATGCTCTCTCTCTCTCTTTTTCTCTCTCAATGTGTGTGTGCATTCTTTGTTTATGTATGTGAGTGTGCGTTTTTGTTTTTGTTTGTACTCTCTCTCTCTCTCTCTCTCTCTCTCTCTCTCAAAAACACTATGTGTGTGTGTGTATGTGTGTGTGTGAGAGAGGGAGAGAGAAAGAGGGGAAGGGAACATGAGAATGAGGAGAGGGAAGGAGCATACCTGGCTCTCCTTCCTCTCCTCGTGTGTGTGTGTGTGTGTGTGTGTGTGTGTGTGTGTGTGTGTGTGTGTGTGGAGAAGAAAAAGAAAGAGAGAGAGAGAGAGAGAGAGAGAGAGAGGGAGAGCGTTACCTGCTCCTTGCTTGAGGGCGCCGAAAAACTCAGATCTGAGATCTGAGTTTTTGGGCGCGCTCGGTTATTTTTTTACCCCAGTCGGCGTCGCTATGAGCGTCGCTGTGTGAGCGTCGCTAATATGAAGAGCCTCTTGTAGTGTTTCCTAGGTCTTCTTCTTTTTTGTTAGGTTCATCTACACGGTTAGCTCGTCAGGGGTTGAATGACCTACATGGCTAACGCATCGAGGATTTTGCCTTGGCAAAGCGCAACACGGACCCCAACAGCCTCAAAACACCAAGAGCCCAATACACGCCGATCTGGCCATGATAAAATGAGGAGGGGGTAGCACCTAGCTTTGAGCGGCTAGGATGCAAACAACGGTCATTTGAAACAACACAAACTCTGCACACCGAGAGAGAGAGAGAGAGAGAGAGAGAGAGAGAGAGAGAGAGAGAGAGAGAGAGAGAGAGAGAGGTGATGAAAACCCCTTTCCAGCTTGACCCCTTCTCAGGACCAACTTCCAGGAGCATAGTGCACCGCTCCGGCCACCAAATGCAACACCGTAAAGCACGGCTCAGAGCCCATTACTTTGACTATCTTCAAAAAGTTAAAATCTTAGCATTTCTAATTTTCGATCATCAAGTTGGCCCATTTTCCTTTGTCGCATGCATCTACAGCCACTTTCTAAGTCAAGACCACCCACTTCAGACGCACATAACTCATCATGTACAAGTTCAATTCACAAGCAATAAAGCATGGCTAGAAATACTTATTGAAAACCATGTTTTGGGGACTCAAACAAACCAAAACATTAGCACACACGCCCGACAAAACCAAACATTTGTACATGAATGTTTATATAGTCACTCCCAAGACTCGAAGCACTATCACTACAAGCCATGCTTAACATTAGCGACGCCCTTCAAAAATGAAAATGCACGGCGTCACTATATGTGTCGCTATAGGCGTCGCTATGAGCATCGCTATGTTACTAGTAACATAGCGACGCTCATAGCGATGCCTATAGCGACGCCGATAGGGCTTAAAAAATAACCGAGAGCATCCGAAAACTCAGATCTCAGATCTGAGTTTTCGACGCATGCTCAAGCAAGCAAGGTAATGCTCTCTCTCTCTCTCTCTCTCTCTCTCTCTCTCTCTCTTTCTTCTCCACACACACACACACACGAGGAGAGGAAGGAGAGCCAAGTATGCTCCTTCCCTCTCCTCACTCTCATGTTCCCTTCCCCTCTTTCTCTCTCCTTCTCTTTCTCTCTCTCTCACACATGCACACACACACAAGGAGAGGAAGGAGAGCCAGGTATGCTCCTTCCCTCTCCTCACTCTCATGGTCCCTTCCCCTCTTTCTCTCTCCCTGTCTTTCACACACACACACACACACACATTGTGTTTTTGAGAGAGAGAGAGAGAGAGAGAGAGAGAGAGAGATAGAACGAGAGAGAGAGAGAGAGAGAGAGAGAGCACAAGCATAAACAAAAAACGCACACACACATGCATACACAAAGAAAGCACACACACATTGAGAGAGGAAAAGAGAGAGAGCATGCATAAACCAAAAACGCGCACACACACATGCATAATCAAAGAAAGCACACACACATTGAGAGAGGAAAAGAGAGAGAGAGCATGCATAAACCAAAAACGCGCACACACACATGCATAATCAAAGAATGCACACACATTGAGAGAGAAAGAGAGAGAGAGAGAGAGAGAGAGAGAGAGAGAGAGAGAGAGAGAGAAAAGAAGAAGAAGAAGAGAGTCTTAACATCGTAGGAAAGTATCCCAAGAGACCTTAAAGATCTAGTCGACAGGAGTTGAACTCAAGACATATTATTCGTAAGGGAAATGGCATAACCAATCTATCACACTTCGGTGATAGAAAAGTTATACCATTTTTCTCCTTTTTTATTGGTGTGCACACACACCCGAGAAGAAGAGAGTTTAATTTAACGTCGTAGGAAACTAATTAAAGAGACCTAAAAATCTAGCGACAAGGAGTTGAAACCAAGACTTGTTATTCAAGAGGAAAATGGCATAACCAATCTACCACACTTGGGTGATAGAAAGGTTATACCATTTTTCTCTTTTTATTGGCACACACACACACACACACACACACACAAAAGAAGAAGAGAGTTTTAACGTCGTAGGAAACTATCCCAAAAGACGTTAAAGATTAGGTTAGATGTAGACTTATGTTACATTAGATTTAGATTTATTTAAGTTAAATTAGATTAGATTTAGGTTTATTTTTAGTTAGATTTACGTTTGATTAGATTTAGGTTTATTTACCTTTGATTTAGATTTACGTTATATTAGATTAGATTTAGGTTTATTAATTTAGGTTTATATATGTTATATTAAATTAGATTTAGGTTATTTAAGGTTAGAAGAAATGGCGAGGAAATCGTATAAGATAAAGTTAGAAGAAATGGCGAGAAAATGACGTACCTACATGCTACAAACAAAGATCTACTATGAAAAGATGTTAAGATGCTGTGAAATGCTGCAGCTAGAGAAGAGGCAAAGGGGTTTTGTCCACTACATGCAGTATCATGTAGACGTGGGTGTGTAGATTTCTTGTACCCACAAATATAGGCATTGACCAATAAAGACGAGATTATAACCCGGTGGTTCTGATCTCCGTGCACCTCTAGACCGAGCTTTGCGGGGATTGGACATGACTAGAGAATGTGAGGTAGTTTACAGTGTGAACAACGAGAGAGAGAGAGAGAGAGAGAGAGAGAGAGAGAGAGAGAGAGAGAGAGAGAGAGAGAGAGAGAGAGAGATAAAAGACGAAGAATGTCAATAGAAGATTAAATTTGTTGTCCAGGTTATAAGATTTTTTCCCTCATTATGAGTAGTGACGAGGATGTGGGGCCGTCCAACCGAAACACCTATCTCTCAACGAGGATCTTATGTCCTTGTAACCATTGCAAGCATGTTGTGCGACGGACAAGACGCGTTTCTTTGCAGCACATTCGCGAATTTTGCGAGTTCGATCCATCTATTATAGATTGAGTTGTTGCCAATTATAACTCAGGGGAAATGCATCCCTTGTAAGGAGAGTCATCAATAAGAAATGTTCTTTGAGGGTCACATTCATACCCCATGGCAATTTTAGCTAGAGGCTTGAACATTGCCTTGAGCAGCAGTTGGATTGTCACGTCTAAATAATTTATTTCTTTGACAAGTGTAGAAACCTTCTTGATTCCAAATTGCAAAGAAAGGCAATGTACCTTTTGCTAAGCCCTCTAGTGCTTTAAGAATTTGAAGCACATTGTTTCTAGTAGCCGTTGACCAAATTGCAACATTAAACCTCTGTAATATAGTCTTCAAGAATCGGATGCAACCTAGCCTAAGTATAATATATCTTTTTGGATCTAGTTGCACTGACTGGTGGTATGAGGACGACTGAGGGGAATGTTTCAATAGCAGACCATTTAAGTCCAAAATAATTGTGAGTATGGATTTCTCAACATCTGCACTAGATGAAGTAGCAAAAATGGAAACGGCTCTTGAGTAGACATTTTAGTATCTTTTGAAGTAGGTTGTATTGTTGGAGTAGGCATTTCTTTATTCTCACTATTGCAAGATTGCTCAAGGTGCACATCACGAGACTTTGGTATAGACGTATCATCCCACCTTGGGCATATCAGAAATAATAGAATCAAGGGGTTCAACAATTGCGGACTCAACCACAGGGGCCTTATCTATCCCAATTTGTGAATCTAAAAAACACAAATAACATTGGTTTCTCAAAAATCACTAGAATTTAAATCACCAATTTTAAACATGTGGAAGTCGAACTTAGGAGTTTCTTCAGGGTAAAATTAATATTATAATCCTTGCAACTATCGATACACAAGGCAACACTAGTCTGTACTACAATCTTTTGTGGCAAACTTGTACACCCTACACTTTAATAAAATTTAGTACTTCACTGAACATTGAAGGCCACATAAAGTTAACAACAACCATGATTTACTTGATTGAGATTTGATCCATTAAAAGTGTAATTAAGACTTCTATCCATATAAATACTTGAAAACATCAAATAAAGTCATAGTCAACAAACTATGTGTCTCCTCATTCAAGTCGACCAATAGTCTCAACACATGCATAGCCATAACCTCTTGATTTAATGTCTAAAGATAAGCCTTTATCCAAAGGTGTTAATTTTGGATGAAATATATAGCTACATTTTGGACACTCGTACAATGAGAGGTATTTTTGTAATCCAACACGTTTCCCTTTTTTACAAATTTATAAATCTATGCCTAGTCAATCTCTCTCTTCTTCTACATTCAATTATTTTCTCAATAGAGACCTTAATAGAAGCAAGGTCTACCACTTGTCCAAGCGAGTGCAAGGAAATGTCTATTGTTTTAAGTCTATCACAATTAGACTCCACAGAAGGTTCACCACCACACTTGTTTGAATTAGCTTCCATGGAAGGTCCACCACTTGTCCAAGCTATATGGGGTTGTTTGAAGGTCTAACACACTTCTTGAGATTGCGATCTACATATGGATCACCTACCCATGCTAGCCTTGAAGGTATAAAATAAAGGGGATAGTACGAGGTCTAAAACTCATCAATTCAAGCTCTTAAGTCCAGGCTAGTGTTTTTTTTTAATCGAAGGGTTCATTACTCAAAAATTATAAAATTACTCTCTACATTTAAACCTTTAATTCTTAAAGATGAAAAAGATGGACTCGAAAAATACTACCTAAAACAAAACCTAACATTAAGAGTATCAAATCAACAAGAATAGATGTTAACATATACAAGAAGTTCAAAACATACGTTGATGGATTCCGGATTCTCCTCAGTCAATGCATCTGAGAGCTAGATAATCCTATGGACTGCCACTTCCATAACACCGATGCAAGTATTGAAGCCAGTTCAAAGCTTATCTGAGTAGAAGCTTTAGAAGTTGAGCTCAATGGGGACAATCCTTTCATTGTTGAAGATGACAATCTAGCACGAAAAATTTTAGCCATCATCGATCACGACCGTGAAGTTTCTCACGTTGTACATAGTCAAAAATAGTCAGAGCACGGCAGCTCTCGGTGGTGGCCACATCTGATGTAATGCATACGTCTCAGTTTCGGGGTCAATCGGTTGCAATGAGTCATGTTCATCGTTGAAAAAATCGTTGCTCCTGCAAATCAAACCACTGCAATCCGTCCATGAGTTCATGGCGAACGTTGCACTAAAAAGAGGAGGATTCTTCAAAAGGAGTCATGCTCTTGAGAGGCTCTCTCTTGGTGGAAGTCATCCCCTATTTTAAAAAGACATCAAAGGGAAATGAAGTAGGTTTTCCATTGCCTGCAATGATTATGAGCGTGGCCTGCACGTGGGCGCCGCCAGCAAGAGAAGGGGAAGCCGCCGCGGGGCGAGGTGAGGGGAGCCATGCTGAAGGCTTCCACTTGAAGAGCTTTATAAAAGGAGCGCACCGGGCAGAGCGAAGGGGGGAACGTTCAAGGGTCAGCCATCATGGCGTGAGGAGGAGGATCAGGCCGAGAAGCCACTCAGAGAGGAGGAGCTTTGGAACTGCAGACAGGAAGGGGGGAAACAATCTGACGAGCTCAGTAGGGAGCCCTCAAGGGAGGCTGCAAGGGTGGTGAAGCCAGGAAGACGCTGTGGCCATCATGGACAAGGACGGCCAGGTGTGAGGGCTTGCAGCATGGGTCTACGAGGGCACTGCCGTGGAAGCTTTTGGGAAGCAAGACCTGAGGGCAGTAGCTGCCACGGGGTTTGGTAGTCAAGGGAAAGGACAATAGAGGGTGATCACTCAGAGGTTTCCATCAGAAGGCAATGCATATCGAAGGATGGCCGTGAGGAGAGAAAAGACAGCTCCTAGTAGCGCTTTCACTAGGTGTTGATGAGGGGCAGCCAACCGGAGGAAAGAAGCACCAGAAGAGTGATGTATGAAGGTGGCCATGCATACCGCTGTGGAAAGGAGAGCTGCAGCTAGAATGGAAGAGCAAGGCCAGCTACACACGTGAGGCGGAGGGTGGTGGATGGTGCTGAAGTCGCATCGGTCAAGACAAGGAGGTGGGGAGTCGCGGACAAGTGAGAAGGCCATGCAGTACGAAGGAGTAAATCTGCCATGCACTCAATTGAGAGGGGCTGCTACTGGGAGCTTGTGAGAGGCGGCCGCCAATTAGAGAGGCCAAGCAGAGCATGGGGCTGGAGATCCCCAGAGAGTTGAAGGAGGTTGCCACAGTGTTGCAAGGCAGAGAGAAGGAACGCCAGGAATGCAATAGAAGAGGAAGTTGAGTGATTGGAGAAATCGAGGAGACGTACCGCCAGGATGGTAGCATAGGGCACTTGGGACTCAAGAGAGGGTTCACCTAGGAAAAGGAAGCGCGAGTCGAGTAGTAGTGTAGGCTGAGGATTGTTAGTGGGTAGGAGGCTGTGACGCCGGTGACAGATCAAATGTTAAAGGAGAGTAGTCTTCTTTAGAATCCATCAGTGTACCCTTTTTTTTCTTTGTTTGTCAATCTCGTCTGCAAGCTCTTGAGTCGGCTCAATATTTACCTCTTCTAATTTTTGCTCATCGTAGGCCTTTGTTCTGTGATGGTAGGGGCTCCGAACATATGTGTGTGTGCACAGAGAGAGAGAGAGAGAGAGAGAGAGAGAGAGAGAGAGACTGTTCCATCTATGCGCTCTCAAGAGTGATTTTTTTTTTTTTTTGAGGGGTTTGTTTCCAAAGAGCCTATCAGGGTGCACTTTTGGGCTAGGGAAAGAGTGAGAGGATTGGGTCTGGGTGTGTTTGCCCGAGCTCCATCAATTTCTAGCGATCCCGCTGGGGAACGGTGTGTTTTTTGGGTCGTAAAGCTCCCAGACAAGTCTTCTATGGCAATTCCAAAGATAATGCCGATCGAGCTAAAGTTTTAAGCTGCCAAGTGGATGCAAATGGCACAGTCCAAGATCGACAGGTGGTTTAGCGGAGCACCAGGGCAGAGAAGTCGACCGTGGATATGGCTCGTGGAGCTAGAGATGGAAGAGTTGCAGATCGATGACGATGAAGCAAAGGCAGATAATGTGTGGCAAGGGCTTTGTGGAGCTGCATGCAGGGTCTATTGCAACCTCTCAACAACAGAGCAAAGAAGCTGGTACAATGTAAACCTGGCACTGCTTATGGCCTTTTGTGAGGATCAAAGGAGGTTTATGGGACCAGCAGGAGCTAGAGCAGAGGCAGTATCTGATGATGGAGGGCCATCGGCATCTACCAATAGCGGATATATGGGCGAGTCTAAGGACAATGGTAGTTGCAGAAGCTCAGATAATGTCGAAGATTTGAGAATCTTGAGCGAGCTTTTGGATGCAGTACTCGATGGAGTGCAGACTGGAGGAGAGCAAGACAGTGAGGAGGATGGTGCATATTCTGATTGCGCACCCAATTCAATTGAAGACTTCCAAGAGATGTCAAAGGCTAGTGAGTCAAAGCAAGAGGGTGGACAGTCTGACCATGATCAGTAGCATGTGGAGGCGCGTCTGGTTCTAGAGTCGGTGTGTGGCCATGGAGAGCTGTCTCCGGTAGCAGACTCTGTGGAAGCTAATGGAGATGCAGCCTTGGAGTGCAGGCCATCATGTGTCAAGGACCAGGAAATTTTCCCTCTGTCTAATGGTGATGCAGACTTGGAGTCTGAGAAGGTATGGAATGAATTCATGTCTTGCTTGGTTGATGAAGCGATGGCTGAGCAGGTGCACTCAGAAGAGGCATCAGTGGTGTGCCAACTGATAGAGACTCTACCAGAGCAAGGGGTTGGGCAATCCCTCAATATCGAAGAGCAAGTGGTGATCGAGGTCGAAGCCGAGGTGGAAGAGATCTCTGCTGAAGAGGATGAAGTGTCAGTGCATGAGATTGCCGATGAGGACTTGGCTGCTCTTATTGCAGATTTATAAGCTCAGAATGTGGTCGATGGTGAGAAGGTTGTACCCATCAAGGAAGGCAGAAGTATGGGTGAGGATATGACACAAGTAGGGAGTTCTTTTGATGATGGAGAAGATGATATGGCTTTTATTGATAGTTCTCTTATCAGGAGAGGTTGATTACGAGCCTGCAACTTCTCCCTTTGATGCTGATATGTTTGAAGACCTTACCTGTGAGTATCTAGACAATTTGCTTGATGAAGACTTGCCTCTTAAGGTGGTCACAGGTGCTCCGAGGGAGTTGCTGGCATGTGCAGATGCCTGCAATATCTTCAAGGGATTAGTATACCTCTTTGCAGGGAAGTATGCTTTTCAATGCCTCTTGAAGGTGAATGCTGACGATGGTGCTGATGTGATGAGTGTCTCCCAGACATTGGATGTGCTGGATGACGGACAGGAAGTGGATGCAGATGATGATTGGGATTTCGGTGACCTTGATGTTTTGATAAATCCTTCCCAAGCTGTGTATGTCAACAAGGCTCTTGATAGGATCAAAGCTACGAGAGCCCTGAACAGTGTTCGGGAGTCAGAGGATCAAGAGATGCATCATCCAATGCTGGAAGAAGCCTCTCTCACACAGGAGGGTGGCAATTTAGAATGGTTTTATGGCAGTGTGGTAGCTACAGGTCCGGAGCTTCCGGTGGATGGTATGGCCTGTCTGCACACCTATCTGTATGCTTGTGTTCTTGTGTAGAGGCTTTATGTTCAAAATGCAAGCCTCGAGAGGATTTGCAGTTTCTTTGGGATCCAGGTGGAAGCCGGTCTTCGAGCTGGGAAGTTGAGAGCTTCTCATTTCACCCGGGTGGGCATTGGACTTCAAGCAGGGAAGCTGAGAGCTTTCCCTTTGATCCAGGTGGGATTTCAGTTCAAGTATCTAGCAGGTGGAAGCAGTAGAGGGAGTGATCTCACAGTGAACTACAATGTATATATGGTTCTTTTCACGTTCTCAAAGCCTTCAGCATGCTATACAGGTTTCTTGGTGGCGTGTTTCCATAGCTCTCTAGTGAAGCTTGAGTTGAGCATGAATGCTCAACTAGAGGGTTGGGCAAAGATGATGGATTCCGGATTCTCCTCAGTCAATGCATCTGAGAGCTAGATAATCCTATGGAGTGCCACTTCCATAACACCGATGCAAATATTGAAGCCAGTTCAAAGCTTATCTAAGTAGAAGCTTTAGAAGTTGAGCTCAATGGGGACAATCCTTTTGTTGTTGAAGATGACAATCTAGCACAAAGAATTTTAGCCGTGCTGGTCATGCTGAGCGGGATTGTCGAACGAAGCGCCAAGAACAACAACGGAATGATCGGCGTCCCTGTGTCAATTTGCAGAGAGTGGAGGTACCTGCACTTGGCCAATATGGTATGGAACTACTTCAATTGTTTGCAGCTTACCTTAATTCTTCTAATGCCCTTGTTACTACTCAAGATGATGCAACAGAATGGCTGCTTGATACCGGCGCCACACATCACATGACGCCTCACCGCCATTGGCTGCAGGACTACCAGTCCTTCACATAGAACGTGAGTTTATCTTGGGGATAACCGAAGCCTTACTGCTGTAGGTCTTGGCAAGATGCAAGTTGCCTTGCCAAGTGGCACCTCAGTCCTCATTCATGATATCTATCACATCCCCGGCCTGAGTCGAAACTTGCTTTCAGTATCTGCAGCCACATCCACCGGGTCCTCCATTGAGTTCTTCCATGGTTCCTGTGTGATCCATTTCAAGCTTCCCTCTGGCCAATATGAGATCATAAAACTTCCTCAGGTGAACCGTTTGTACCCCATTGTGATCTCCAAACCTGGCCGTCATGCTGTCATAGCCTCTACATCAACTCTTTCTCTGAATGTAACCAAATCCACTGCTACACTTCTGTGGCACTATCGTCTCGGACACATCAACTCTCCGACTCTTCATCGCATGGCGAAGAATCAGCTATGCAATGGCATACCTCAGAGGCTCTCACCAATTGACCTGTGTGAAGGCTGTCTCCTTGGAGAATCCAGCCACAAACCATTTCCCAGGTCTCAAACGAGATCTACACAAGTCAATCATCTGGTTCACAGTGATGTCTGTGGCCCCATGGAGACAACATCCCTTACAGGTTCCACCTATTTTCTAACATTTACTGATGATTTTTGCAGATACACCACAGTGTACTTTCTCAAGAAAAAATCTCAGGTGTTTGCCTGTTTTAAGGAGTATTGCATCCTCGCCTTGCGACAACATGATCTCCCAGTTCAGGTCTTGCGCTCTGACAATGGAGGGGAATACAATTCTAAGGAGTTTCAGGATTTTTGCAAGACTGAGGGAATTCAACAGCAGTTCACAGTGCCCTACTCTCCTCAATAAATGGGGTTTCTGAACGGAAAAATCGGACCCTTGTCCAATCTGCCCGCGCCATGCTCCTCACTGCTGGCCTCCCCAAACATTATTGGGAGGAAGCAGTTGCCACTTCCTGTTATCTTCAGAATCGAACCCCACATTCAATTGATCCTTTACACACCCCATATTTTCACTGGTTTGGGAAGATACCTAACCTACAGCACCTCAGAGCCTTCGGATGCGCAGCATACCCTGTCCAAGCACTTGAAATGAGGAGAAAGTTTGATGCTACAAGCACTCGAATGGTGTTTGTGGGCTATGGCGATCGATTTGGAGTGAAGGCCTACAGATTGTATGACCCACAGAAGAAAAAATTTCAGCTGTCCCACTCAGTCTACTTTGATGAACTGGCCTTGATCACTCCTCAGCATGATGCAACTGATCCATCCCTATCCCACAATCCCATGCCTCATTCTCAAAACCAACAGCCTGCCCTTACACCTCCTCCACAGGTTGCATGGGAGGAGCCCGACGAGGTTCTTACACCTCCAGAAGTACAACCGCAGCTGCCCCAACCTCCACAAGTTCCCACTTCCCCAGCCTCAATTCGAACCCCTGTACCACACCAAGCCCCTCCTTGGTCTCTTGGGGGTAAGACCAGATCTTTCCTCTTCCCTCAATCCCCAAATCCTCTGCACGATGCTGGGCATCTGATCCCCAAATCTTCCATCAGGAGAGGGCTTAATAAGCCTCTGCAACTTGAAAGCGCCAGTCCTCCTGGAGGTTATACCACTATCCCTATATCATCCCCTGCCAAAGAAAAGTCCTCAAAACCATCAGTTCCAGTTGAACCCATACACCAACCTTCTTTGATGGGTCCTCCTCAAAGATCCCGCCCATCCATGTCAAATAAGTTTCGATCTCTCCGTGAGATCTATGAAAGCAGTATTTTGTCTGCTTTGCTGGGTTCTTCAATCCAACCTGAAAGTGTCTTTGGGGCCGAAAAACACTTTGCCAACCTTACAGTTGCCAGTGCCTTCAACTTGCAGGTACTTCATGCTACAGCTAATGGCCCCTTGGATGACCCTGGCGCATTGGCTTTAAACCCTGAGCAGGTGGATGAAATTTCAGTGGACGAAGCTTTGTCAGGTCCTGAAGCCTCCAAGTGGGAAGAGGCAATGAACTCCGAATACCAGTCCCTGATGGATAACCAAACCTGGCAGCTCGTACCTGCTCCTGCTGATCGCAAGCTGGTCACTTGTAAGTGGCTGTAGCGCAAGAAGTTTCACTCTGATGGTAGTGTCTCTCGCTACAATGCCCGCCTTGTGGCTAGGGGCTGAAGAATCAAAATGACAACTGGCATCTAATTTTAGTATTAACAGATAATAAAAGATGAAAGCCAAAAGGCACATCGAACGTGTATACATTAACAGACACAACTAATCGAAAAAAAGCGTTCTGTCTATCTCTCTCTCTCTCTGTGTACGTGCAGCAGCGCTCTGTCTGTATTTTTCATATTTCTACATGGTATCAGAGCTAGAGAGGCGCGCAGACCCTCCACGAACCTTAACCGGCGTTCCCTTCCCTCTGGTGTTGCTGATCCGGACAGCCTCATCTGATGGCGCAAGGGAGTCGCTCCTACAAGATTGACAGGCTAACGGACACTAACTTTCAACCATGGAAGACAAAGATGGCAATGATCCTCCAAACACAGGATCTAATGGCAATAGTTGACGGCACTTCTGTGTGCCCCGCCCCGACGGCTCCTACACATGCTGATTGGATGGCGAAGGACCTTAAAGCAAGGCTCGAAATGCTTCTTCATATGGAAGATGCGCAGACGCAAACGGTACGCACACTCACCACAGCAAAGGCAATCTGGGATTACTTGATTGCTACATACGAAAGGAAGAACAAGGCATCTCAGGTAAATCTGTACAAAAAGTTAAATACATTGATAATGGAAGAAGATGGTGAGGCTGATAAGTTCATTCGCCTCTGGCGTTTGGCCATGGATGATCTTATCATTTCTGGTCTTGTTCTTCCTGATGAATTCCAAGCTGTCTTACTTCTTGCTGCTTTGCCTCCTAGTTGGCAGCCCTTTATAACCACTAAAACCAACTTACCCAATCTCACATTGCCCATTCTTATCCCTTCAATCCTTGAGAAATATGAGATGCGACGCACCATAGTTCCAAATGCCTCTTCAACATCCACCAACATTGCCATGTATTCCCGTAATATGCCCTCTCGAGGGCGCAAATTTAGACCCTCTTCCACCCGAACACAATTCCAAGGTGCGTCTTCATCAAACTGGCGACCTAGATCCTCATCACATCCGTCCTCACGGTCTAATAGACCAAGTACATCCCGACAACCTTTCCGTTTTCCTAAACCATATTGTAATGGCTGCAAAGTTACTGGTCATGATGATCGGAATTGCTGGAAACAACATGGTCGTCCACGAAGGAACCATGCAAATTACGTCTCAAACTCCGCCTCGGATGAGGAATCCGACTTGGATGACTTTGAAGCGTCTTCTCAATCTTCTCAGGAGGACATCCTTTTATGTCTCATGGCCTCACATATATCAGAACCTCTACCTTACAATATACCTACCACCTCTTGGATTTTAGACTCTGGCGCTACATGTAATTTAACATCCAGCCGTGAGGACTTGAGAAATTATAAACCATTGACTAAATCCTTTGAAGTTCGCTTTGGGAATAATAGCACTCAACAAGCCTTAGGAGTAGGAACAGCACACATTATGCTATCTGATGGCAATGTAGTGGCTGTTGACAAAGTATACTATGTTCCCCATATCGCTAAAAATCTGATCTCTGTCAACCAGATTGCACAAACCGGCACTAAGGTCGAGTTTGGAGCTAACCATTGTACAATCAAACATCACCTTCCTCGCGGTGGTTGGTATGAAGTACTAGGCCCCAAAATTGGGAAACTTTACCTTTTGGGACACACAAAACCTTCAGAAGAATGCCACAGTACCTCTTTGACCCCTAACCCCGACTATAGTACGCTACTATGGCATTATCGTTTAGGGCACCTTAACTTAGCCACAATGCAAACAATAGCCAACCGCAACTTAGTAAATCATTATGCATTACCAAGGAAAAGTCGCCTAGATCTGTGTGAAGGATGCATATATGGGAAACTAGCTAATAAGAAATACCCAACCAGCACAACCTCCACAAGCCAACCCTTAGAGCTTGTTCATTCTGATTTGTGCGGACCACTACCAGTCATATCCCTAACCCGACACAGCTACTTCATTACTTTTATAGATGACTTTACAAAGTATACTATGGTAGCCTTTATCCCGAATAAAAGTGGCCAAACTGTGCTGAAAGCTTTTCAATCCTATCACACCACTGTGACCGCTCACACAGGCTTACCCTTACGAGCCCTTCAAACCGACAATGGAGGTGAATATACGTCACATATATTTCAGTCCTATTGCCAACAACATGGAATTCGCCAAAGGCTTACTGTACCTCACAACCCTCAGCAGAATGGCATAGCTGAGAGAATGAACCGCACTCTAATGAACATGGCCAGGAGCATGCTTAAGATTGCTGGCCTGCCTCCCCCCTTTTGGGAAGAAGCGGTTGCGACTTCTTGCTACCTCCAAAATCGTGTATACACACGTAGTACCAACAATATCCCATACACCTTATGGTATGGCCAAAAGCCTGATTTTGCCATCCTACGCATCTTCGGCTGTACCGCTTATGCTCATGTTCCGCCAACACAACGACATAAGCTTAGCGACCATGCAATAAAAGCCATATTCGTCGGCTATGGCGAACCCTACGGCATCAAGGGCTATCGCCTATATGATATTGGAAAACGGAACTTCTTCTATAGCCGCAGCCTCATCTTTGATGAAGACTCCTTACTGTCCGTCGCCGCCGCTGGACCTCGTGTAGCTGCCTCATCCACTCCTTCCATGTCCTCCAAAGCTACCACAAAATCCACTGGTTCGTGGCGCGCACCACCTGATCCTGCACCTGCTCTCGCTGCACCAGCAGCCCCACTCATTCCTGCTCAAGCTCGCAACCCACCCTTTATCCCTGTGGCGGAAGCACCTCTAGTTCAGCCAGTCACACCCACTGTTCCCTCACGAACCTCAGCCAGCCATGGCACTGCTCGGCACACTCGCTCATTTACTCGGCTTGATTATCGCGACTCCACTGCAGTTGCACCCTCCTATCCTCCATGGGATCCTACCGGACCTCGTTCAGTGCGCAGACTTCCCCCTTCACTAACTGTTGGCCCATCTTCCACAACCCGAAAGAAAACTACTTACAAACTGCTGGCCATTCAGTGGGATTCATTGGACCAGGAGCCCGCTTCTGCAACAACTTAATCACAACCCGACTCTTCAGCTGAACCTCCATCTTTTGATTGCCCCAACACGTGGCCCAACTTGCCAAACGTATCCCCTCCTCTTTGACACCTCCGCAACCTCAACAACGTACTCGTTCTCTGGCTGATATCTATAAGGAATTAGATCCGCCTCTTGCAAACCTTGTGTCTTCCTTTAATGATGACAATTTCAACGGCTCTGCCTTCACTTTACCTGAGCCGCATGCTGATGGTAATTTTGACCCGCAAACTGTGGAAGATGCACTCGCTGGACCCTACGCAACCAAATGGCGTCAAGCCATGCAAGATGAGCTTGATGCGCTGCATAAAAACAGCACATGGTCCTTGGTTCCATTGCCACCTGCACGCAAGCCTATTTCATGCAAGTGGGTCTTGCGTCGCAAACTTCACCCCGATGGCTCAGTAGCACGATATAAAGCCCGACTTGTAGCTCGAGGTTTTAGTCAAGTTGCTGGACTAGACTATGGTGATACATTCTCGCCAGTACTACGCATGTCTTCTTTTCGACTGCTCCTTGCTCTTGCAGCTGCTCTCGATCTGGAGCTTTTCCATCTTGATGTGCAGACTGCCTTTCTTCATGGTGAGTTACCGGAAGAGCTGTATATGGAACAACCACCCTACTTTGTGTCAGAGACGGCTCCTAGCTTTGTGTGCAGACTCCGTCGTTCCCTCTACGGATTAAAACAATCACCACGGCTATGGTTTCACAAGTATAATGAGTTTATGCTTTCCCATGGTTACCATCGGCTTAATTCTGAATCCAATGTGTACATTAGGCACACACGTGATAGCATTTTGATTGTTGCACTCTATGTTGATGACATCCCTATGCTAGGTTCAACCCGAGCAGTCATTGATCATGCTGTCAAAGAACTACAATCCGCATTTCCCATCACCATTTTAGGCAATTTGACATACTTTTTAGGATTGCAGATCATCCGTGACCGTGCTAATCAAACTATAATTGTACATCAATCATCTTATATTGAGTCAATGTTAAAAGAATTTGGTTTTTCTCATATCAAACCCGCAGTTTCACCTTTGCCTGTGACATGTAAGCTTTCGATAAAAGATTGCCCAACAAACGCACATGAAATAGAGTATATGTCACAATTTCCATTCCGGCCTCTAATTGGTAAAATGCGGTACTTAGTTACTGGTACTAGACCAGATATATGTTATGCATGCAATTTTTTGTCCCGCTTTATGCACAATCCCGGTATGGCGCATTGGAAATCATTAATTCGCGTTGTTCGCTATTTAAAACACACTACAAACTATGGGATCAAGTTTTCCTCTCAATCTACGAGTCAATCCACCCCTCTTCTTGGATGGTCTGACTCGGATTGGGGGGGGGAATCAGATACCCGCAGATCTACTGCTGGATTTGTGTTTACTCTCGCAGGGGGCGCCATAACTTGGCAATCCAAAAGGCAACCTTCGGTAACACTTTCAACCGCTGAAGCTGAGTTTGTAGCTGTTGCACTAGCTGCTAAAGAAGGACTATGGTTACAATCCATCATCGAAGAACTAAAGCTAATTCCTAAACCATCCTTAAAGATTTATTGTGATAACATGTCATGTATTTTCTTAGCTAGCAACCCGAAGCATTCGGAAAAGACAAAGCACGTGGATCTAAAGTACCACTTTATACGAGAACTGGTGGAATCTAAGAAGCTTGAGTTGGAGCACACATCTACACAAACGATGTGGGCTGACTTCCTAACTAAAGCTCTACCAGCTGACAAACACAAAGAATGCTCAGAACAAGTGGGCT
Organism: Adiantum capillus-veneris; assembly: GCF_014529385.1. Lineage (NCBI taxonomy): Eukaryota > Viridiplantae > Streptophyta > Polypodiopsida > Polypodiales > Pteridaceae > Adiantum > Adiantum capillus-veneris. The sequence continues at coordinate 34,713,323 of NC_140958.1, read as the reverse complement.
TACTCAGAGCTCTCACAACAGAGGATGCCCTTGTCAAGGGGGCGTGAAGAATCAAAATGACAACTGGCTGTATTTTTCATATTTCTACAGGGGCTTCTCCCAAGTACCCGGCATGGACTACAGTGAGACCTTCTCTCCGGTACTCCGCATCACTACCTTTCGCATCCTGATTGCAATTGCTGCTCAATTTCGCTTCTTGCTCCATCAAATGGATGTGCGCACAGCCTTTCTACATGGCGACTTGGAAGAAGAAATATACATGAAGCAACCACCTGGCTACATCTCCAGCGAGCACCCTAATCATGTTTGCCAGCTACTCAAATCACTGTACGGGCTCAAACAGTCACCCCGTCAGTGGTACCAGCGCCTAATCAGTCTTGGATACCTGCGCCTGCAATCAGATCCAAATGTGTACAGCCGTCATGCTACAGGGATTTTTCTTCTGCTTGCCATCTATGTAGATGACATTCTGTTACTTTGTAACTCACAATCCGCTTTGGATGTTTCCAAAGAAGAGCTTCATTCCTCATTTTCTATGTCTGACATGGGACCTTTACACTTCTGTCTTGGTATCCAGGTACACCAAGATGCATCTCAAGGCATCATCACCATCAGCCAGCAGTCATACATCAGTTCTCTGCTCAAGAAATACAACATGGAGGCATGTAAAGGCATGGATACCCCACTTCCAGCAACTCTGAAATTACAGCCAGCAGAAACTGTGGAAGCAATTCCTGATCACAATGTGCAGGATTTCCCTTATTCCAACATCCTTGGTGGAGTTCGCTACGTTGTTACCTATACCTGTCCCGACATATGTTTTTTCACCAACGTGCTTTCCCGCTTCATGCAAAAACTAGGTGCAGCTCATGTGCAATACCTCAAGCGTCTCTTGCGCTACCTTCACCACACTAAGGCGTTTGGCCTCACCTATCAAGCCTCTACTCCCCTACCTACACCTGTCCAAGCTAGTTAAATTGCACAAAGCTATCTCTATTGTTTCACATTCAATGTAAGAATGGAGTGTAGCTACTTTGTTTACTACCATGGATGGTTTGGGGTAGAGTTCCACCACTTGTCCAACCTACTATCCATTCTGTTATGGAGGTTTTAGCCCAAGATTGTTTGAAGTTCCACTATCTGTTCAACCTATTTCCATTGACAGAAGATATCTCTAATGTTTCAAGGTCAATGTGTGAATAGAGTGTAGCTACTTTGTTTACTACCATGGATGGTTTGGGACGGAGGTCCACCACTTGTCCAACCTACTATCCATTGTGTTATGGAGGTTTTAGCCAAAGGTTGTTTTAAGGTCAACCACTTGTCCAAGCTAGCTCTATTCAAAGAAGCTATCTCTATTATTTGAAGGTCAATGTGTGAATGGAGTGTAACTACTATGCTTATTACCATGGATAGTATGGGACAAAGGTCCACCACTTGTCTAATATACTATCCATTCATTTATGGAGGTTTTAGCCCAAGGTGGTTTCAAGGTTGACCACCTGTTTAAGCTATCTCTAATGTTTCAAGGTCAATGTTGAATGGAGTGTAGTTACTATCTCTATTACCATGGATGGTTTGGGGCATAGGTCCACAACTTGTCCAACCTACTATCCTTTGTGTTATGGTGGGTTTAGCCCAAGGTGGTTTGAAGGTCCACCACTTGTCCAAGCTAGCTCTATTCACAATAGTCGTATCTCTATTTTTTGAAGGTCAATGTGCGAATGTAGTGTATCTAGTATGTTTATTACCATGGATGGTCTGGGGCAGACATCCCCCACTTTTCCAACCTACTATCCGTTGTGTGATAAATGTTTTAGCCCAAGGTGGTTTGAAGGTCCACCACATGTCTAAGCTAGCTCTATTGAATGAAGTTATCTATATTCTTTGAAGGTCAATGTGTGAATGGAGTGTAGATAATGTTTACTACCATGGATGGTTTGGGTGGAGGTCCACTGCTTGTCTAACCTACTATCTATTGTGTTATTGAGGTTTTAGTCCTATGTGGTTTGTAGGTCCACCACCTGTCAAAGCTAGCTCTATTGACTAGTCATATCTCTAGTCTGATCATTTGGATGCTTAGGGGTACTTGTCCAACCTACTAACCATTGTGTTCTGGAGGTTTTAGCCCATGGTGGTTTGAAGATCCATCACCTGTCTAAGCTAACTCTATTGAATAGTTCTATCTCTAGTCTGATGACGTCGAGGTCCAACACTTTTCCAACCTACTGTCCATTGTGCTATTGAGGTTTTAGCCCGAGGTGCTTTGAAGGTCCACCACCTGTTCAAGCTAGATCCATTTAAAGAAGCTATCTCTATTGTTTGAAGGTCAATGTGTGAATAGAGTATAGCTACTATGTTTACTACCATTGATGGTTTGGAACAGAGGTCCACCACTTGTCCAACCTACTAACCATTGTGTTATGGAGGTTTTAACCCAAGGTTGTTTGAAGATCCACCACCTCTCCAAGCTAGCTCTATTGAAAGAATCTATCACTATTGTTTGAAGGTTAAAGTGTGAATGGAGTCTAGCTACTTTGTTTACTATGATGGAGGGTTTTGGACATAGGTCCATCACTTGTCCAACCTACTAACCATTATGTTATGGAGGTTTTAGACCAAGGTGGTTTGAACATCCACCACCTGTCCAACCTAGCTCTATTGAATAGTCCTATCCCTACTCTTATAGCGTGGATTGTTTGGGATAGAGGTCTAACACCTGTCCAACCTACTATCCATTGTGCTATTGAGGTTTTAGCCCAAGGTGATTTCAAGGTCCACCACCTGTCCAAGCTAGCTCTATTGAAAGAAGCTATCTCTATTGTTTGAAAGTCAATGTGTGAATGGAGTGTAACTATCATGTTTAGTACCATGGATGGTTTCGGTAGAGTACCATCACTTGTCTAACCTACTAGCCATCGTATTATGCAAGTTTTAGCCCTATGTGATTTGAAGGTCAACCACATTTCCAAGCTCGCTCTATTGAATAGTCCTATCTCTACTTTGATAGAGTGGATGGTTTTGGCTATAGGTCCAACACTTGTCCAACCTACTATCCATTGTGTTATGGAGGTTTTAGCCCAAGGCAGTTGAAAGGTCCACCACCTATCCAAGCTAGATCTATTGAAAGAAGCTATCTCTATTGTTTAAAGGTCAATGTGTGAATGGAGTGTAGCTACTATGTTTACTATCATGGATGGTTTGGGGTAGAGATTCACCACTTGTCCAACCTACTATCTATTGTGTTATGGAGGTTTCAATCCAAGGTGGTTTGAAGGTCCACCACCTGTCCAAGCTATCTTTATTGTTTGAAGGTAAATTTGTGAATGGAGTGTAGCTACTATGTTTACTACAATGGATGGCTTGGGACAGAGGTCCATCACTTGTCCAACCTACTTTCCATTCTGTTCTGGAGGTCACTTAGCCCAGGTTCGTTTGAAGGTTCACAACCTATCCAAGCTAGATCTATTGAATAAAGCTATCTCTATAGTTTCAAAGTCAGTGTGTGAATGGAGTGTAGCTACTTTGTTTACTACCACAGATGGTTTGGGCAAAGATCCACCACTTGTTGAGCCTACTATCCATTGTGTTATGGAGGTTTTAGCCCAAGATTGTTTGAAGGTCCACCACCTATCCAAGCTAACTTATTTGAAAGAAGCTATCTCTATTGTTTGAAGGTCAATGTGTTAATGGAGTGTAGCTACGTTTTTTACTACCATGGATGGTTTGGGGCAGAGGTCCACCACTTGTCCAACCTACTATCTATTGTGTTATGGAGATTTTAACCCAAGGTTGTTTGAAGGTCCACCACCTATCCAAGCTAACTTATTTGAAAGAAGCTATCTCTATTGTTTGAAGGTCAATGTGTTAATGGAGTGTAGCTACGTTTTTTACTACCATGGATGGTTTGGGGCAGAGGTCCACCACTTGTCCAACCTACTATCTATTGTGTTATGGAGATTTTAGCCCAAGGTTGTTTGAAGGTTCACCACCTATCCAAGCTAGCTCTATTGAATAGTCCTATCTCTAGTCTCATCACATGGATGGTTTAGGGTAGAGGTCCACCACTTTTCCAATCTACTTAACATTGTGTTATGGAGATTTTATCCCATGGTGGTTTGAAGGTTTCACTTGTCCAAGCTAGCTCTATTGAATAGTCCTATCTCTATTGTTTGAAGGTCAAAGTGTGAATAGAGTGTAGCTACTACGTTTAATACCATGGATGGTTTGGGACAGAGTTCCACCACTTGTCCAACCTACTATCCATTGTGTTCTAGAGGTTTCAGCCCAACTTGGTTTGAAGGTCCACCACTTGTCCAAGCTAGATCTATTCAACAAAGCTATCTCTATTGTTTTGAAGTCAATGTGTGAATGGAGTGTAGCTACTTTGGTTACTACCATGGATGGTTTGGGGCAAAGGTCCACCAACCTTCCACCCTACTATCCATTGTGTTATGGAGGTTTTAGCCCAAGGTTGTTTGAAGATCCACCACCTGTAAAAGCTAGCTCCATTGAAATAAGTTATCTCTATTGTTTCAAGGTCAATGTGTGAATGGAGTGTAGCTACTTTGTTTACTACCATGGATGGTTTGGGGCATAGGTCCACCACTTGTCCAACCTACTATCCATTGTGTCATGGAGGCTTTAGCACAAGGTGGTTTCAAGCTAGCTCTATTGAAAGAAGCTATCTCTATTATTTGAAGGTAAATGTGTGCATGGAGTGTAACTACTATGTTTATTACCATGGATAGTATGGGGGAGAGGTCCACCACTTTTTCAACCTACTATCCATTGTGTTATGGAGGTTTTAGCTTAGGGTGGTGTGAAGTTGGCCCTGATGTTCAAGCTATCTCTATTATTTCAAGGTTAATGTGTGAATGGAGTATAACTACTATCTCTATTACCATGGATGGTTTGGGACATAGGTCCACCACTTGTCCAACCTACTATCCCTTGTGTTATTGTTGGTTTTTCCAAAGGTGGTTTGAAGGTCCACCGCCTGTCCAAGCTAGCACTATTCAATATTCCTATCTCTATTGTTTGAAGATCAATGCGTGAATGGAGTGTAGCTACTATGTTTACTACCATGGCGGGTATGGGGCAGAGGTCCACTACTTGTCCAAGCTACTATCCATTGTGTTACGGAGTTTTTAGCCCTAGGTGGTTTGAAGGTCAATCTGTGAATAGAGTGTAACTACTATGTTTACTACCATGGATGGTTTGGGACAGAGGTCCACAACTTGTCCAGCCTACTAACCATTTTTTTATGGAGGTTTTAGCCCAAGGTGGTTTGAAGGTCCACCACCTGTCAAGCTAGCTCTATTGAATAGTCCTAGTTAGATCATTTTGATGGTTTGGGGTAGAGGTCCAACACTTTTCCAACATACTATCCATTGTCTTATTTAGGCTTTAGCCCAAGGTGGTTTGAAGGTTCACCACCTGTCCAAGTTCAATCTATTTAAATAAGCTATCTCTTTTGTTGGAAGGTCAATTTGTGAATGGAGTGGAGCTACTATGTTTACTACCATGGATGGTTTGGGATTGAGGTCCACCACTTGTCCAACCTAGTAACCATTGCCTTATAGAGATTATAGTCCAAAGTTGTTTGAAGGTCCACCACCTATCCAAGCTAGCTCTATTGAAAGAATCTATCGCTATTGTTTGAAGGTCAATGTTTGAATGGAGTGTAGTTACTATGGTTACTACCATGGATGGTTTGGAGTAGAGGTCCATCACTTGTCAAACCTACTAACCATTGTGTTATGGAGGTTTTAGCCCAAGGTGGTTTGAAGGCCGACCACTTGTTCAAGGTAGCTTTATTGAATAGTCCTATCTCTACTCCAATAGCGTGGACGGTTTGGGATAGAGGTCCAACACTTGTCCGACCTACTATCCATTGTGTAGTTGAGGTTCTAGTCCAATGTGGTTTGAAATAATTTATGTCTATTGTTTGAAGGTCAAAGTGTGCATGGAGTGTAGCTACTATGTTTACTACCACGGTTGGTTTGGGCAGAGGTCCATCACTTGTCCAACCTACTAACCATTGTGTTATGGAGGTTTTAGTCCAAGGTGGTTTGAAGGTCCACCACGTGTCCAAGCTAGCTCTATTGAACAGTCCTATCTCTACTTTGATAGCATGGATGGTTTTGGGTAGAGGTCCAACATTTGTCCAACCTACTATCCATTGTGTTATGGAGGTTTTAGCCCAAGGTGGTTTGCAGGTCTACCACTTATCCAAGCTATATTTATTGAAAGAAGTTATCTCTATTGTTTAACGATCAATGTGTGAATAGAGTGTAGCTACTATGTTAACTACCATGAATGTTTTGGGGTAGAGCTCCACCATTTTTCTAACCTACTAGCCATTGTGTTATGGAGGTTTCAACCCAAGGTTGTTTGAAGGTCCACCACATGTCCAAGCTATCTCTCTTGAAAGAAGCTAACGGGCTATTGATTGAAGGTCAAAAGGTGAATGGAGTATAGATACTATATTTACTACCATGGAGGGTTTGGGATAGAGGTACATCACTTGTCCAACCTACTAACCATTGTGTTATGGAGTTTTTAGCCCAAGGTGGTTTGAAGGTCCACCACCTGTCCAAGATAGCTCTATTGAATAATCCTATCTCTACTCTAATAGGGTGGATGGTTTTGGGTAGAGGTCAATCACTTGTCCAATTTACTATTTTTTGTGTTATAAAGGTTTTAGCCCAAGGTGGTTTGAATGTCCACCACCTTTCCAAGCTAGATGTATTGAAAGAATCTATCTCTATTGTTTGAAGGTCATGTCCAAGATAGATCTATTGAAAGCAGCTATCTCTATTGTTTGAAGGTCAATGTGTGAATGGAGTGTCTGCTATGTTTACTACCAGGGATGGTTTGGGACAGAGGTTCACCACTTGTCAAACCTACTACCTAGTGTGTTATGCAAGTTTTAGCCCAAGGTTGTTTGAAGGGCCACCACCTATACAAGCTAGCTCTTTTTAAAGAAGCTATCTCTATTGATGGAAGGTCAATGTGTGCATGGAGTGTAGCTACTATGTTTACTACCATGGATGGTTTGGGACATAGGTCCATCACTTGTCCAACCTACTAACCATTGTGTTATGGAGGCTCTAGCCCAAGGAGGTTTGCAGGTCAACCAACTATCCAAGATATCTCTATTGGGTAGTCCTATCTCTACTCTAATAGCGTGGATGATTTGGGGTAGAGGTCCAACACTTATCCAACCCGCTATTCATTGTGTTATCCAGGTTTTAGACCAAGGTGGTTTGAAGGTCCAGCAGCTGTCAAATCTAGATTTATTGAAATAATCTTTCTCTATTGTTTGAAGGTCAATTTGTGAATGGAGTGTAGCTACTATGTTTAATACCATGGATGGTTTGGTGCAGAGGTTCAACACTTGTCCAACCTATTTACCATTGTGTTACGAACGTTTTAGCCCAAGGTTGTTTGAAGATCCACCATCTGGCCAAGCTAGCTCTATTGAAAGAAGCTATCTCTATTGTTTGAAGGTCAATGTGTGAACAAACTGTAGCTACTATGTTTACTAGCATGTATGGTTTGGGGTAGAGGTCCACCACTTGTCCAACCTAGTAACCATTGTGTTATGGAGGTTTTAGCCCAAAATGGTTTGAAGGTCCACCACCTGTCCAACCCAGCTATATTGAATAGTCCTATCTCTACTATAAAGACCCACCATCTCAAGCTAGCTCTATTGAACGAAGCTATCTCTATTGTTTGAAGGTCAATGTGTGAATGAATTGTAGCTACTATTTTTAGTACCATGTATGGTTTGGGGTAGAGGTCCATCACGTGTCCAACCTACTAACCATTGTGTTATGGAGGTTTTAGCCCAAGGTGGTTTGAAGGCCGACCACTTGTTCAAGATAGATTTATTGAATAGTCCTATCTCTACTCTAATAGCGTGGACGGTTTGGGGTAGAGGCCCAACACTTGTCCAACGTACTATGCATTGTGTAGTTGAGGTTTTAGTCTAATGTGGTTTGAAAGAATTTATCTCTATTGTGTCAAGGTCAAAGTGTGAATGGAGTGTAGCTACTATGTTTTCTACCATGGTTGCCTTGGACAGAGGTCCATCACTTGTCCAATCTACTAACCATTTTCTTATGGAGATTTTAGCCCAAGGTGGTTTGAAGGTCCACCATGTGTCCAAGCTAGCTAGCTCTATTGAATAGTCCTATCTCTACTTTGATAGCATGGATGGTTTTGGGTAGACGTCCAGCACTTGTCCAACCTACTATCCATTGTGTTATGGAGGTTTTAGCCCAAGGTGGTTTGCAGGTCTACCACTTATCCAAGCTAAATCTATTGAAAGAAGCTATCTCTATTGTTTAAAGATGAACTTGTGAATAGAATGTAGCTACTAAGTTAACTACCATATATGTTTTGGGGTAGAGCTCCACCATTTGTCCAACCTAATAGCGATTGTGTTATGGATCGTTTAGCCCAAGGTTGTTTAAAGGTCCACCACATGTCCAAGATATCTCTATTGAAAGAAGCTAACGGGCTATTGTTTGACGATCAAAGGGTGAATGAAGTATACATACTATATGTACTACCATGGAGGGTTCGGGATAGAGGTACATCACTTGTCCAACCTACTAACCATTGTGTTATGGAGTTTTTAGCCCAAGGTGGTTTGAAGGTCCACCACCTGTCCAAGATAGCTCTATTGAATAATCCTATCTCTACTCTGATAGGGTGGATGGTTCTGGGTAGAGGTCAATCACTTGTCCAATTTACTATTTCTTGTGTTATAAAGGTTTTAGCCCAAGGTGGTTTGAATGTCCACCACCTTTCCAAGCTAGATGTATTGAAAGAATCTATCTCTATTCTTTGAAGGTCATGTCCAAGATAGATCTATTGAAAGCAGTTATCTCTATTGTTTGAAGGTCAATGTGTGAATGGAGTGTCTACTATGTTTACTACTAGAGATGGTTTGGGAAATAGGTCCACCACTTGTCCAACCTACTAACCATTGTGTTATGCAAGTTTTAGCCCAAGGTTGTTTGAAGGGCCACCACCTATACAAGCTAGCTCTTTTTAAAGAAGCTATCTCTATTGATGGCAGATCGATGTGTGCATGGACTGTCGCTACGATGTTTACTACCATGGATGGCTTGGGACATCGGTCCATCACTTGTCCAACCTACTAACCATTGTGTTATGGAGGTTCTAGCCCAAGGAGGTTTGAAAGTCAACCACCTATCCAAGATATCTCTATTGAATAGTCCTATCTCTACTCTAATAGCGTGGATGGTTTGGGGTAGAGGTCCAACATTGATCCAACCCGCTATTCATTGTGTTATCTAGGTTTTGGACCAAGGTGGTTTAAAGGTCCAACACCTGTCAAAGATAGATCTATTGAAATAATCTATCTCTATTGTTTGAGGGTCAATTTGTGAATGGAGTGTAGATACTATGTTTAATACCATGGATGGTTTGGGGCAGAGGTTCAACACTTGTCCAACCTACTTAACATTTTGTTACAAAAGTTTTAGCCCAAGGTTGTTTGAAGATTCACCATCTGGACAAGCTAGCTCTATAGAAAGAAGCTATGTCTATTGTTTGAAGGTCAATGTGTGAATGAATTGTAGCTACTATGTTTACTAGCATGTATGGTTTGGGGTAGAGGTCCACCACTTGTCCAACCTACTAACAATTTTGTTATGGAGGTTTTAGCCCAAGGTGGTTTGAAGGTCCACCACCTATCCAACCCAGCTATATTGAATAGTCCTATCTCTACTGTGAAGAGCCACTATCTGGACAAGCTAGCTCTATTAAAAGAAGCTATCTCTATTGTTTGAAGGTCAATGTGTGAATGAACTGTAGCTACTATGTTGACTCCCATGTATGGTTTGGGGTAGAGGTCCACCACTTGTCCAACCTACTAACCATTGTGTTATGGAGGTTTTAGCCCAAGGTTGTTTGAAGATCCACCATCTGGCCAAGCTAGCTCTATTGAAAGAAGCTATCTCTATTGTTTGAAGGTCAATGTGTGAATAAATTGTAGCTACTATGTTTACTAGCATGTATGGTTTGGGGTAGAGGTCCACCACTTGTCCAACCTACTTACCATTGTGTTATGGAGGTTTTAGCCCAAGGTGGTTTGAAGGTCCATCACCTGTCCAACCTATCTCTATTGAATATTCCTATCTCTACTGTGAAGATCCACCATCTGGACAAGCTAGCTCTATTGAAAGAAGTTATCTCTATTGTTTGAAGGTCAATGTGTGAATGAACTGTAGCTACTATGTTTACTACCATGTATGGTTTGGGATAGAGGTCCACCACTTGTCCAACCTACTAAACATTGTGTTATGGAGGTTTTAGCCCAAGGTTGTTTGAAGATCCACCATCTGGCCAAGCTAGCTCTATTGAAAGAAGCTATCTCTATTGTTTGAAGGTCAATGTGTGAATAAATTGTAGCTACTATGTTTACTAGCATGTATGGTTTGGGGTAAAGGTGCACCACTTATCCAACCTACTAACCATTGTGTTATGGAGGTTTTAGCCCAAGGTGGTTTGAAGGTCCATCACCTGTCCAACCTAGCTATATTGAATAGTCCTATCTCTATTGTGAAGATCCACCATCTGGACAAGCTAGCTCTATTGAAAGAAGCTATCTCTATTGTTTGAAGGTCAATGTGTGAATGAACTGTAGCTACTATGTTTACTACCATGTATGGTTTGGGGTAGAGGTCGACCACTTGTCCAACATACTAACCATTGTGTGATGGAGGTTTTAGCCCAAGGTGGTTTGAAGGTCCACCACCTGTCCAACCCAGCTATATTGAGTAGTCCTATCTCTACTGTGAAGATCCACCATCTGGACAAGCTAGCTCTATTGAGAGAAGATATCTTTATTGTTTGAATGTCAAATTGTGAATCAACTATAGCTACTATGTTTACTAGATGTCCACCACTTGTCCAACCTACTATCCATTGTGTTATGGAGGTTTTAGCCCAAGGTCTACCACTTATCCAAGCTAGATCTATTGAAAGAAGCTATCTCTATTGTTTAAAGATCAATATGTGAATAGAGTGGAGCTACTATGTTAACTACCATGAATGTTTTGGGGTAGAGCTCCACCATTTGTCCAACCTAGTAGCCATTGTGTTATGGAGGTTTCAGCCCAAGGTTGTTTGAAGGTCCACCACATGTCGAAGCTATCTCTATTGAAAGAAGCTAACGGGCTATTGTTTGAAGGTCAAAGGGTGAATGAAGTATATATACTATATTTACTACGATGGAGGGTTTTGGACAAAGATACATCACTTGTCCAACTTACTAACCATTCTGTTATGGATTTTTTAGACCAAGGTGGTTTGAAGGTCCACCACCTGTCCAAGATAGCTCTATTGAAAAATCCTATCTCTACTGTGATAGGGTGGATGGTTCTGGGTAGAGGTCAATCACTTGTCCAATTTACTATTTCTTGTGTTACAAAGGTTTTAGCCCAAGGTGGTTTGAATGTCCACAACCTTTCCAAGCTAGATGTATTGAAAGAAGCTATCTCTATTGTTTGAAGTTCATGTCCAAGATAGATCTATTGAAAGCAGCTATCTCTATTGTTTGAAGGTCAATGTGTGAATGGAGTGTCTACTATGTTTACTACCAGGGATGGTGTGGGACAGAGGTCCACCACTTGTCCAACCAAAACCATTTTAGATGAAATGGGAAAATCCCACAACTTTGGGACTAATTTCAACGCCTATGGATCTGCGTTGCATTTATACATCCGTATAACAAAAATTATACGTATAAAACGTCAATATACGCCGTATCTCCGAATAATTACCGAATAGCCGTATACAATCGTCGCCGTATTCAATCGAAAAGCATTGTGCACTTTCTTGGGGATTGGAGAGCTTGGAGCTTCTGAGAGTTTGCCAGATAGAGACAGCGACTTTGATTTACAGTGGTTTTCAGGTATATTTTTTAAATTTTCAATAAATATTAACTTTTTTTTGTGTTGTGCCAGACTTGTGTGGTGCAGTAGTTTTGGCTCTCACCACAAAGTTGGCTTGCAGGTCGTAGACCACTTCGTGGTGTGTAGCCATAGGCCCATATGGCTCACTCCAGAGGTGTATAGAATATAGTTTTCTTTCCTGTGGTGTGTAGTTATATAACTCACTCCAAGGAAGGCTTAGGGTAAATTTAGATTCTCACTCGTATGGTGTAGTAGTATATCTCTCACCATAGAGATGAGTTAGGATTAGAGGTTGACTCGTGGAGTGTAGTAGGCATGATGCTACACCTCTCACTTCAGAGTGGCCTATAAAATTTACAATCTTAAAGTAAATCATTATTGATTATTCTACATAGAAGCACAAAAATTAACGTTCGTCATTTTAAGAGTGTAGAGATGCATACTTTATGCCCTCTTCATCTTAATACGACTTTCGTTACTTTTGTGCTTCTATTTCTGTAGTAACATCATTGTTCATCAGCAGATGACTTGGTGTTACTCTGAACGTAGATATATACAACAATTGATTTACATTTGAGATTGTTGAGTTGTTTGTTACCATATACATGTGGTAGTGATGTGTGTGAACACACTAGGACCGCCGGGGCATTTTTTCCCTCTTTAGGAGGTTTTTTCCCCCGTGCATTGTATATACGCCCATCACTCTAGGGCTATCTATCTTTCCATTGCACACTAAGTAACACACTCTCTATTGTGTGCCTTGAGCTTCCTTCGTCTTCTCCAAGCTGTGTGTGTTTCTCTGCAACCCTAATTCCAACAATTGGTATCAGAGCAGGTCACGTCCTCCCGGGCTTAGTCGCCAGCTGCTCCAGCACACGCCTGCTCACTTTCTCCGATTTCAGTGAGCTTTGGCAAGCGTTCGCAGGTCGACCAACAAAACCCAAGGTAGGTGTTCCTGTCGGTCATCCGAGTCGAGCAGGTTGGGATGTAAGTTCCACTTCCCTATGCTTGTTTTTATTACAAATATGTCTTGAAATAAAGTTAATTTTCTTTTCTTTATTTTTAAGGACTTTGTAAATCATTTGCCAACAAAGAAGCACGCATGGTCATGTACGATGATGAAATCTATGATCAGTGGATACACATCTTGGAGAAGCATCAGACATCAACTGCTCGTGGGTGACAACCAAGCATAACAACCTTTAGATGCCTAGTTCGTTTAGAAGATAATGATGTCAAGCTACTACAACAAGAGCTGGCAGATGAGAAGATCTGCTTAGTGAAGCAACCACGTCAAGCGGGCATGCTCGACCTCACTGCACGTGCACCGGTCTTAAAGAAGACCAAGGTTTTTGAGCCTCAAATGTTGATGGCATTTAAAGAGATAGATCCATCATCAATAGTAGTTACTTCATGGGATAGATGTAAGTCTCATTATAACATTACAGATGAGATTTACAAATCTTTCTTCACGAGTTGTACGCAATGGCTAAATCTAATACTACAAAAATGAAAGGAGAAAGAGCCAATTCCTAAGATCACTAGGGGATATGTGCAGTGGATCATTGCACAAAGAATGGCACTTCTAGTTTGCAATTCATTTTAACATGGAAAATCAAGTGTGTTGGAAAGAATTTGGAAGGCATTAAGTTTCTCTACAGTGAGAATAGCCCTAAAATTCGTGTTGGTGTTTGCATCATAGACACAACACACAAAAGTCTTACATCTAGTGGTTGGAGTGCTGCCCAATTTGGTAAATTAATTGATGGAGTATGTGGGGTAGCACATCAACCATCAGAGTTTTTAATTGCCGGCTTAGTCAAGTATCAACATGCTGCTTCCCTAGAGAAGGCAATTTCTAAATAAGCTAAATGGTATGAAATGCACGTTCTACCTTTGAGCTCCTTAATGGGATCAGAGACCATCCAAACATGTGCTCTTCGCGAAGTAATTTTTGGGGTTTGGGCATTTTTCAGTCAAGGAGAGCAGTACACCAACTACTCTAGTGTTAAAGAGTCATTGTTGGAGCCAATGCATACTCTCTGCATCAATGACGACGAGTATGATGCTGTGACCACGATCAAATCCTTTTTTGTATGTCGTGCAATCAAATGCATCTGTCTCAAAGAAGATGATCAAGTGATAGACATCTTCTCATTAGGCTATGGGACTAAAGAGGCACTACAACAACAGAGAAAGGTGATATCAGTTGCATGTAGTAGTGATCAAATGACGCAATTGGAATCTCTTTGCCATTCCATAGTGGAAGAAGACCTTGATCTTATAAGGTGGGCAGGTGTAGATAACACAGAGAAAGTCAATGCCAAGGATTCAGAGGAAGAAGAAATTGAAGAACCATTGGATGCAAGTGCTGAGGCCATTCTAGAAAGTCTACAGGAAACAAGTTAAGCTAGCCACCCATGATATTACATTACTGATATTTAGATTATTATTGTTGTCATTTTATTTTATTTGTCCCATCTCAAATCTAACCATGATGTTAAAAACATTGATGTTTGGCTCGTTATTTTTCTCAATTTATTTTCTTTGAAAAAATGTGAACTTGTTAGTTTGAGTTTTTTCACAATAAATGAATTAGACTTAAGTGTATGATATTATATGGACATGTTTTGGTAGATAGAATTCTACATTTATATATGGTCATAAGATATATATTGTGTAATACTTTAAAGTTAATTGATCATATGAGGTTTGGGAAGAATACACTATGACTTGAGGATCGTAGAGTTCTTTGTAGACATGACACCCTAGGGCCCTAGGGCCATAGAATCCCCCAAAAGAAGATGGGATACCCTACAACCTTACAGATGTAGGGTGATTACACCGAGTCTCTAAAAGGGCACATAAGCATCTGGGTTACTGTATAGCCTTAGGCCCATAGGGTGTCAACATAGAATCCCCCAAAAGCATTTGGCTACCCTACAATCTTACGAATATAGGGTGATTACATAGAGTCTTTAAAAGGGCACATAAGCATTTGGGCTAGTCTACAGCCTTAAGGCCATAGGGTGTCAACACAGCTATCCTACAATCTTATGTATATAGAGAGATTACATATAGTCTCTAAACGGGCACATGAGTATTTGGGCTATTCTAGAAGGAAACATAAGTTATCCAAGAGCATTTGGGATACCCTAAGGCCTTAGGGCCATAGGGTGGTGACATAGAATCTCCACAAGGTCACTTAAATCACCCCATGGATGCAAATCACCTAGCTCTTATGGGCACATCTTATAAAACATCACATGACACCCTATGGCCTTTAGACCATAGGTTGGTTATTCTAGGTCACCTAAATACTCTTTAAGTGTTTCAAGAACATTTTTCGTTGGCCCTATATCTTGTGTCCATATACATTACGGACATATATTTCTTATCTTGTGATTAAGGTTTAATATTCTATTGAGAATGAAATAAGCTAGAAAAAACTAAAAAGTATTTAGTCCTCAAAATTCCAAAATGAGAGTTTGAACAATTGATGTATGATCATTTTTTGTTGGGTGTAAGTTCTTCTATTGTGAATTGATGGTGTAAGCGTTTGAGATAATTATCTTTGTATTGCAACTAACTAGATTAAACATATTCGCTTTGAAATAAATATCTTTGTATTGCAACTAACTAGATTAAACATATATTCAACATTTGTTGTAAATGCCAATTATTTGCTTAGATAGTAACATCGAGTATAAATGGTTATTGAAGCATTTTTCCTTTGGATTATGTGAAGATCTAGTTCTTTGATTGTAACAAGATTTTATTCAAATATTGTTGGAATTAGGGTTGAAGAGAAACACACACAGCTTGGAGAAGACGAAGGAAGCTCAAGGCACACAATAGAGAGTGTATTCCTTAGTGTGCAATGGAAAGATAGATAGCCCTAGAGTGATGGGCGTATATACAATGCACGGGGGAAAAAACCTCCTAAAGAGGGAAAAAATGCCCCGGCGGTCCTAGTGTGTTCACACACATCACTACCACATGTATATGGTAACAAATCCCCCCTGGAGTGATGCGGTGAACGAGAGCTGGCACATGAGTAAAGGGAAGTGCCATGCCCTGAGGACAAGATCAGTCCACAAAGGGGAGTAAGCCCAAAGCTTTGCGGAAAGCTTCAAGCTTCTCACGAGACAATGCCTTTGTGAAAAGATCTGCAAGGTTGTCCTGTGTTGGCACATAAGCCAAGCTGATCTCTCCTGCTGAGAGCCTCTCCCTGACATAGTGGTAATGCACCTCAATGTGCTTTGTGCGAGCATGAAAAACTGGGTTCCTCGCAACTGCCAATGCGCTCTGACTGTCAGTGTAGATAGTGTTGGCAGTGTCCTGTCCAACACCCAAGTCAACCATAAGGCGTCTGAGCCATACACACTCAACCGTAGCTGTGAAGACTGCCCTGTACTCAGCCTCACAACTCGAAGTGGCCACAGTAGGTTGCTTCTTGCTCAACCATGATATACATGAACTGCCAAGCATGAAACAAAAACCACTTGTGGACACTCGCGTGTCAAAACAACCAGCCCAATCTGAGTCCGAAAAAGCATGTAAGTCTGGCGGCAATGATCCCCCCTTGGGATAAAACAAGCCAAGATGTAAAGTGCCACTAAGGTAGCGGAAAATCCTCTTGACAGCCTGCCAATGCTTAGACCCTGGGCTATGCATAAATCTGCTGACCTGCGAGACTGCAAACTGAATATCTGGCCTCGTGTTGCATACATAAATGAGGCAGCCAACAGCAGTTTGGTAAAGAGTGACATCAGCAGGATCGCCAGCATCATGTAGACTCAACTTCAAACCTGTTTCCATGGGAGTGGCAATAGGTTTGCAATCCTCAAGTCCAAACTTACATAGCAATGTCTCTATGTAACTTTTCTGACACAAGGCAATACCACCATCACACTGCTTAAACTGTATACCCAAGTAATGATGCAACAGCCCCAAATCTTTCATCTTGAAAGTAGCATTTAAATCAGCCTTAAATTCAGCAATATGTCTCTCATTTGGTCCAGTGATCAGCAAATCATCAACATAAAGAACCACAATGAGAAATACATCATCCTCACGCTTTACATACAATGTGCTTTCTGTTGGACTGTTACGAAAGCCTCGTTTAACCAAATGAGTGTCAGCTTTCTCATACCAAGCACGAGGAGATTGCTTCAACCCATACAAAACCTTCTTACATTTGCACACTTTGTCCTCTTGTCCTTTTATGACAAAACCGCGAGGCTGCGTTACATAAACTTCCTCAAATATGTCACCATTCAAGAAAGCAGTAACAATGTCTGATTGATGTACATCCCAACCAAAATGAGCTGCCAATGCACATAGAAAACGCACAGTAGTCATACGACAAGTGGGAGCAAAAGTCTCTTCATAATCTATGCCTTTTTGTTGTGCATAACCCTTTGCAACAAGTCGAGCCTTATGGCGATCGATCTCACCATCCGGCTTGCGTTTCAACTTGTAAACCCACTTCGTACCAATGGCCTTTTTGCCAGGAGGCAAATCACATAAAGTCCATGTGTCATTCTCTATAAGTGCATCATATTCTGATTTCATGGCAGCAATCCAATTTTCTGAATTCTGTGCTTCATCAAAGGACAGAGGTTCCTCAACATCATGTAAACTAGACACAGCCAAAGCATAACAATCTGATGCATAAGATGCATGGCGAGAGCCTGAACGAGTACGACTAGATAAAGGTGCATCCAATTTACTGTCACGCAAAGTGTGCACCAACCATTTTGGCATACCTCTAGCCTGCTCATTTTCAGCCCTTTCCTCATCAAGTACATCATGTACATCTGCATCAGTAATAGGCTGTTCTAAAACATTTTCAGAAACCCCCATAGGCTGTACATTTGCCTCATTGGAACTTACATTCGTATTTCCACCACTGAAAAGAGGCAACAAAGTGTCATAAATGTCCTGTGAGCTTACATTACTGTCTCTAGTACATGACAGCAAGGGTTGAACAGAATCTTCCACAAACACTACATCCCGTGAAACCAAAATACGTTTTGTTTGCGGATGATACAACCTGTAACCTTTGCTTTCAGCACTATAACCAACAAAAATACATTTGACAGCCTTATCATCCAATTTTCTGCGCTGCACTTGTGGCACCAAAGCATATGCCAAACAGCCAAAAACACGCATGTGCTCAATAGAAGGTTTTCTATCATGCCATGCTTCATATGGAGTAATAGACTGCAAAGCTTTCGTAGGACACCTGTTAAGTACATAAGTGGCACACATGATGGCCTCAAGCCAAAAAGAATGCGGCAAAGCTTGACTTTTGACCATACATCGTGCCATTTCCGTTAGTGACCTGTTTTTCCTCTCAGCAACACCATTTTGCTGAGGTGTATAAGGCACTGTACATTGGTGTTTTATCCCACGACTAGCCAGAAATGCATTAAATTCATGAGACATATACTCCCCCCCTCGATCGGAACGGAGGGTGCCCATAGTACATTTTGAGACATTTTCAGCCATAGCCAAAAATTGTTTGAAGCACATAAAAACTTCGGACTTCGCTTTAAGCGGAAATACCCACGCATGCCTGGAGTAATCATCAATGAAAGTCACGAAGTACAGGTAATTGCCCAAGGACGGAGTTTGCATGGGCCCACAAACGTCACTATGCACAAGCTGCAACCTGCATGTGGCCCTAACTGAACCATCCTTTGGAAACTTAGAACGCTGCATTTTACCCAGAATACAGCCTTCACAAACATGTTTGATAGGTGCTTCAAGAGGCGGCAAAGAAGCAACCATATCAGATTTCTGCAAACGCAGCAAACTGGCAAAATTCAGATGACCAAAACGTGCATGCCAAAGTTTTGCATCTGAAATAGCCCTTGAATCTGCAACAGCATTTGCAAAATTTTGTCCAAACTTGTCATACAAAGTGAGCTTATACAGCCCACGGCACAAAAGCCCAGATGCAACAATTTCATCACCAAAACTGAGATCATGAACTGTACATCTGTCATCCACAAATTTGACTACAAGTCCAAGTCTAGCAAGTGCGGATACAGACAAGAGATTCTTTTTGATCCCAGGTACATAAAGTGCATCAACAAGTGTGAAGGAACTGCCATTAGCAGCAGTGAGCACAATCTTTCCAACTCCCTGAACTGGATAAGAGGCGTTGTTGGCACAAGTGACTGAATTCCCATGAGGGACAGACTCGAGAGAGGTAAACAATTCACGATGTGAGGTAATGTGCTTTGTAGCACCACTGTCGAAATACCACACATGTGAATCTGCAGCAACTGACAAGCATGTATCATGGACAGCAGGATTGTAAGTGCACTCTGCGCTAAAAGCCCATTCTGCATCAACATCAGCATCATAATCTCCTTTCACAGAAGACTCAACAATGGCTGCATTTGTAGTGGAACCAGCATTTGCAGTGGAACCACCCTCTTTCTTCTTAGCCGCTTTGGCCTTCAACTTAGGACACGACTTGATCAAGTGATCATTGGCTTTACAATAATGGCAACGCATCTTCTTTTTGCCCTTATCACCAGAATTGCCAGACGAAGTGCTGCCAGCAGAAGCATTAGGAACAGAATTTTTGCCACTCGCAGCAGAACCATAAGAAGTGGCTGCATTACTGTTACCACCCTTTCTTTGAGAAGCAATAAAAGCCTGTTCAACTGCACGCTGCCTAGTCCTGTTTTTTCTAGAAAGTGACTCTTGCAACAGCAATGTGCATAATGCATCAAACTTGACAACTTCAGGATTTCCTTGGGTCA
The DNA here is from genome assembly GCF_014529385.1 of Adiantum capillus-veneris. Taxonomy (NCBI): domain Eukaryota; kingdom Viridiplantae; phylum Streptophyta; class Polypodiopsida; order Polypodiales; family Pteridaceae; genus Adiantum; species Adiantum capillus-veneris. Next base: position 34,693,582 of record NC_140958.1, on the reverse strand, counting down.
TCAGTCTCCAAGTACTAGCAAAAGTCTGGTAGGAATCTGGTAAGGCATCAAGAACAGTCTGCACAAGGGAACTGTCAGAAATGACTTCACCTGCAGAAATGAATTGCTCATTGATATCCTTGACACTAGCAAGGAAAGTGTCCATATCATCTTCCTCATGCATAATCTTCGACTCTAGCTCTTTACGCAGCAAAGCAATTTTAGCCTCATTGCGGCTTGCATAAAGACCTGCTAGAATATCCCAAGCCTGTTTTGCAGATTTTGCTGAACGGATGTGAGGAATAATGGTACGCTTCACAGACAACGCAATCAATGCATGAGCCTGCGCATCCTTAACATCCCAACGAGCTTGTTCTGCTGTAGGCAAAACAACTCTAACAGCTGCAATCCTTGCAGCAAGACCTGCAACATCCTCAACATCGCCTACATCTTCAGAACCAGGACGTACATCAATGCCCTGCACAATGTTCCAGACACCTTTTGACACAAGAACGTGTTGCATCATATAAGCCCACATAGGGTAGTTGTCCCCATCCAACCTGTCCTCAGCAGCAAACATCTTGAACACATCTGTGTTGTTGTTGTCAGCCATGGTAAATGCTGCACCTGATGTGAAAACTGCCCGAAAATAGGAGAAATGGAGCGGGAACAACTTGTGCTATATAGCACAAACCGTAGAAGACTATAAGGCACCTGTTATGCAGAAAACGGCACTGACAGAAAATCTGCACAAAATGACGAAATAACCTGTGCAGTACTGCCCGTAGTGGAAACGGAGGCCGAAATGAGCCCAAATCAAAATTCTGAGCAGACCGAGCTCTTCGAGCTCGCCCAAAATATTTGTCGACCTGCGAACGCTTGCCAAAGCTCACTGAAATCGGGGAAAGTGAGCAGGCGTGTGCTGGAGCAGCTGGCGACTAAGCCCGGGAGGACGTGACCTGCTCTGATACCAATTGTTGGAATTAGGGTTGAAGAGAAACACACACAGCTTGGAGAAGACGAAGGAAGCTCAAGGCACACAATAGAGAGTGTATTCCTTAGTGTGCAATGGAAAGATAGATAGCCCTAGAGTGATGGGCGTATATACAATGCACGGGGGAAAAAACCTCCTAAAGAGGGAAAAAATGCCCCGGCGGTCCTAGTGTGTTCACACACATCACTACCACATGTATATGGTAACAAAGATATAAAGTGCGAGTATTTTGTTCCAAACTATGATTTTGTTTCTCTTCTAGATGATGCAGAGAATTGGAATTTATATCTTGAATCTTTTCCATTTGACTATGTTGACACCCTATGGCCCTAGGGCCATAGGGTGCTCCTACGGCCACAAGGTGCCTTTCAACTTAGGAAGAGACCCTTTATGCCCTAAATTGGTACTCTTTGGCCTCAGGGTCATAGGGTGCCTTCTATGCTAGTAGGATACATTACATGGTCTCGGTTTCTACTCTATAGTGTAGGGATAAAAGGTTTGCTCTATGAAGAAACCATGTATACTATATGTTGGCAGTGTATGGCCCTAGGGATAGAAGGAAACCCTAGGGCTATATGGTGTCCTCTATACTACTATCCTATGGTCCAAGGGCTAGATAGTGACCAAGGTATCATGTGTGTGAGAATTCTCTACTATATATACAAAAACCACTTTATGGCACTAAGGCGTCCCAAGGGCAACAAGGTGCTAATAAAAAGGCCTCTATGCTCTATGTTGGCACCCTATGGTCCCAAGGCCATAGGGAGGTCTTTATGCTAGTAAAATTCCCTCTATGCACTATGTTTACGTGTATACTTATAAGAAGCCATTTATGCACTATTTTGGCGTCTTATGACCCTAGATCCATAAGATGTCCTCTATGGTAAAAGAGAAATTGTACATGGGATATGATGGCATCCTATGGTCCTAGGGCCATAGGGTGTCCTCTATGCTAGCAAAATGTGTAAGTTAATACTGTGATAAATATGCAACACGATATACAAAATTGAATCATTATCATACATCATACATTTGTTGCTTTGCCACACAGTTGAAGGGGTCTTTGCCTTCAAATATCATCATAACATTCAAACATTTAAATCATATTTGCAAGTACTTTAATTCACAAATGCATTGATCTGTTGGTGGATGGAAGGTCCGGCTCACCATGCACTTTGATTTACAAATCCTTAGGGGCAAAAGTATTTGTGTTGGATTCTCCTTATGGCATTGCAACATGTTTTGGAACTTTCATTGCCTTCTACTTCCAATTTACAAAATTAAACAATGTTTATACATTATACAATCATTTCTTTGCAAAAAACCTTGATACAATGTTCCGATTGCTACATGACAAGCTAAGAAATTCTCGAGGACACTAGAAAAGCTGAAATCAATTATGAAATGAATTTTCCAGCACACTATCACTTGCTTTAGCTCTACCTAGTACACCCCTCAACCAAAAAGTCCAATTACATTGGACATTTAAAAAATCCAAATTAATGTTGCATAGACACTTGGTTTCACAATATGTTATTTGTTTTGATATCCTATAAGGAATTCAAAGCTTGAAATGACCAAAAAAAGGTGTCCACAAGGATCCATGTAAAATATTGATGCAAAACCAATAGGTTTTAGTAAATTTGTGCATTTTAAGTACCCTTGGGGGTAGATAAGCCTAAAAGGGGCAGAAAAAGGCCTGGCCACAAGGGCGCGCAAGTGGCCCATCCATCAGTTTTGGATGGGCTATTTGCGCGCCCTTGTGGCCAGGCATTTTTTTGCCCCTTATAAGCCAATCTACCCCCTAGGGTACTTAAAAAGCACAAATATACTGCAATGGATTGGTTTTGCATCATTCATTTAAATGCACCCTTTTTATGGCAATTCTAGCATATGTTCAGACTCAAGGACACTAGAAAAGTTGAAATCAATTATGAAATGAATTTTCCAACACACTATCACCTGCTTTAGCTCTACCTAGTACACCCCTCCACCAAAAAGTCCAATTACATTGGACATTTGAAAAATCCAAATTAATGTTGCATAGACACTTGGTATCACAATATGTTATTTGTTTTGATATCCTATAAGGAATTCAAAGCTTGAAATGACCAAAAAAAGGTGTCCACAAGGATCCATATAAAATATTGATGAAATCCACTAGGTTTTAGTAAATTTGTGCATTTTAAGTACCCTTGGGGGTAGATAAGCCTAAAAGGGGCAGAAAAAGGCCTGGCCACAAGGGCGCGCAAATGGCCCATCCATCAGTTTTGGATGGGCCATTTGCGCGCCGTTGTGGCCAAGCTTTTTTTGGCCCCTTATAGGCTTATCTACTCCCAAGGGTACTTAAAATGCACAAATTTACTGAATACTGCAATTACATACAGAACTTGAAATTACAAAGATAATAGACAGAGTAGACACAATTGTTGATCATATTGTCATTGGAAAGTCAAATCATTACAAAGATAAGGGTGTGCAATACAAAAAGAGGGATAACTTCGGCTAATGCTCGAAGTCTCGTCGCAATCGACGTGCAAGCTGCATATCTTTTGGCTGTATTGTCACTCGCTTTGCATGAATGGCGCATAGGTTGGTATCTTCCAACACCAAAATGATGTGGGCCTCTGCAGCTTCTTGAATAGCCTCTAGCGCTATTGCTTGCATTCTATACTGATTTCCATAGCTTTGAAGCACCTCCTTCACAGTGCGAGCAAAGGGGGCGCGTCGAATCAATAGCTCCGTCGTCTTCTGGTAGTGGCGGATTTCTGCAAATGCCCTTGCTATTTTTCGGCGCCGCTGCGGTTGTCTTAGGGGCACTTGCACATTTGCTGGCGGGCGGCGTTTAGGCTTCTTGAAAAACTTAGACTTGCGCCTATTTACATGCAGAAAAAGGCCTGGCCACAAGGGCGCGCAAATGGCCCATCCATCAGTTTTGGATGGGCCATTTGCGCGCCGTTGTGGCCAAGCTTTTTTTGGCCCCTTATAGGCTTATCTACTCCCAAGGGTACTTAAAATGCACAAATTTACTGAATACTGCAATTACATACAGAACTTGAAATTACAAAGATAATAGACAGAGTAGACACAATTGTTGATCATATTGTCATTGGAAAGTCAAATCATTACAAAGATAAGGGTGTGCAATACAAAAAGAGGGATAACTTCGGCTAATGCTCGAAGTCTCGTCGCAATCGACGTGCAAGCTGCATATCTTTTGGCTGTATTGTCACTCGCTTTGCATGAATGGCGCATAGGTTGGTATCTTCCAACACCAAAATGATGTGGGCCTCTGCAGCTTCTTGAATAGCCTCTAGCACTATTGCTTGCATTCTATACTGATTTCCATAGCTTTGAAGCACCTCCTTCACAGTGCGAGCAAAGGGGGCGCGTCGAATCAATAGCTCCGTCGTCTTCTGGTAGTGGCGGATTTCTGCAAATGCCCTTGCTATTTTTCGGCGCCGCTGCGGTTGTCTTAGGGGCACTTGCACATTTGCTGGCGGGCGGCGTTTAGGCTTCTTGAAAAACTTAGACTTGCGCCTATTTACATGCTTAGGGGCTGCTTCTGCAGCCTCTTCTGATTCTTCTTCTTCCCTTGGTTGCCGATCTTGTCGTGTGGGGAGAGCTCCCTGGCCTTGAGGCAATGTCTTCCCCCCAACGACCACCCGGTGTGTGCGCGGTATTTTTTCTCGCAGCCGTGGTGGCTCACTCTCTGATTTGGTGTCTATATGGACCACCCGAGTCCTGGATGGTCCTGCTTGTGATTGGGGGCGCGACGGCTGCTCCCTATCGGACTCTGATGTTTGCTGACCTTAAACTTCAGCATCTATGATAAGAATAATACCAAAGAAAAAAGTAAAGTGTGTCACCTTCTTCAGGTAGCTCGTAAAATCTAAGCATGGCTTCTTGAAGCCTTCTAAGATCCATGAAAATATTGTTCCACATTGTGTAAGGAAAGCCCTTCTCCGAAGATCTTATGGATTGTTTCTTACCTTTTCCCCTTGTCTTTGTTGCGCACGAAGCATAAAGGGAAGTTGGCATTGTGTCATCAATGTGTAGGTATGTCCCAATGCGGGAGAACACATCTTCGTTTGTGGCCTTCTTTGCGAGCTTGACCTTGTGAGGAACGGGAAATAGGTTTTCCACAATGCCATGTTCTTTGAGGGCATCCTTTAGGAGTTGAAAAATAGCCTGATAGGCTTTGGTGCTGATTCTAGCCTCATCACAAGCTTGTTGAACATCATCATCACTAACCACATTTCTTAATTTACGCATAAGGTCCTTGGTGACTGCATCCTTAATCTGCTTACCTCCAGGTGATTGTAAGATAGAAATCACGTCCTCGGTATTGAGACAACTAGTGAGAAGGTTGACTTGATTATCTTGGCTTGTTCCACCGCATGCCTCCTGGATGAAGTTTCTGGCAACAAATAAACATAAATGTTAGAAAATAGTGTGAAGTAGGAATGCATCATGCAAGTAAAGACCAAATCACCTTGTGGCTGTAACTCGTCGTTTGCGTACTCCTCTGGAATGTGCAAGAGTTTCAATGGATGAATACGGGCGTTTGCGTTCCCTTGCACCAAGGGGTGTTTCTTTCAAGTATGTGATGGTGTTGGTAAGCTTCTAGATGTGGGACTCCTTTTCTTGCATTTGTTGTTCAAGACTTTTAACTACCCTGTTCGAAGAGGCAACACTCTCTTGTAATGCCGTCGTCTTGAGGTGAAGAGCTTGACATTCGTGCATCCACATATGCAAAGAAGCACCTGCACCCATACACAGCCGCTTGCAATAGCCTAACAAGCCTGCTTCTCTCCTCCCAAGAAATTGAATAAATGTGGAAAGGCTATTAAACGGTGGATGGAAGCGGCTTATAGGATTGTAAGGGTACAAATGGCCATCCACCCAAATGTCAACATTGGTCTCACAAGCGGTGCGATGTTCCTGTGATGACCTTTGATCACCCTCACTAGTGGTCTTCGGTGCAAATGCCGTGGGTAAGCGAATATGTATGCTTTTGGTGTGCGGAGTACGTGGTGGTGGAAGCAAACCATTTGTGATGTCCGTGAGCACCATGGAAGTTGTTGCGTGAGGAAGCAAATGATGAAAAGATAGAGGGGGAAGGGTAGAGAGGCCGAGCAGGATGGGAGGAGAGAAGGAGGGAGGGGGGGGAGGGAGAGATTTGGGAGGAGGAGGAAGGTAGAGGCAGAGAGGGAGAGGAGAGGGGGAGGGAGAGAGGAGGGAGGAGGGAGGAGGGAGGAGGAGGAGAGAACAAAATGTTTATTACTTTTTGGGAGAAAAGATTTTTGATAAAATGGACTTTCTAAGCTTCTGGGTTAAAAAATGGGTCAAAAAATGATTTTTGGATATGTATATATGTTGGGAGGGAGTTTTAAGTAAAAAACAAATAAAAATGAAACTTTTTTTAAAAAGTCAAATTTTGACTCTTTTTGACCCACGGAATTGCTGATGTGGACACACCCCTATGCTTCCTTCACTTTAAAAAAAGCTAGAGAGAGAAAGCAACCCTTTAGGTCCACATCCTACATTTGTCTAAAAAAAAGGCTAGAAAAGCCTACTCAAAACTACCATCTTCAATGCCCTTGCCCCCTAAACCCCACACAACATTATCCTTAATCCCTAAAAATTAGGATTCCTTACAAGGCCCATGCAAGGTTCATATTTCTCCTAATGATGAGAAGGATAATATCGTCCTTGGGGAGCTGCTACCATATATCAAAGCTCTCAATCATGTTAATGACATTCGCACAGTTACAGGGTCTCATTTATATGGATAAGCACCCATTGCTCAAGGTCATGAGCCTTATAACCGTATACACAAGGTTGTTGCGGAGTGGGAGGAGAGAAATCTAATTTTTCTAGGAAAAACCTACTCCAAGGGAAGGCTACCAGAATTTTCGCATCCTCTTCACACGACGATGAGAAAGTTACAACATCTAGCACTAGTGGAATGTCCACTCGAAGTAAAGACAAGAAACTTTCAGCACGTGATCGAGAAAAAGTAAGGTTCTTAAAGAATATCAAATCATTATCAGCCTTGAAAGGTACAGAAGCAATCATGCTGGCCCAAAAATTGGGATACAAGGAGCCTGTGATCAAAGTACATGAAGCCAGGAATTATATAAAGCATCTAAAAATTCAGTATGATCTCAAATAGCCCTATATCAAGAAATGATGGAGCAATGTTTTGTAACATTTTGTCATTTACAAAGATCTTTATGTACTCAGAGACTTTGTTAGAGTGCTTAGGGTTTCAAGATATATGAAGATGTAAATGATTAATAGTTTTTTAAGTTGTCTTTCAATACTATAAGTAACTTCTGAGTTTCATGTGCCAAATGCTCTTTTTTTTTTAAATCTTTTATAGTTGTTTGCTTTGAAATTTGAGTTCACTGTGCCATCAAGGACAATCTACATGCTCATAAGGTCAAATCTTGCTCTATAACCTTGGGGGAATTTCACTTTATGGTCTCAACACCCTATGAATCTAAGGCCATAGGGTCATAGTTTGGCATGTGTTCTTGCATAGGATTTACTAAGTGTAACCACAAATTAGCACCCTATGTCCCTAAGGTCTTCAACACACTTAAGATCTTTCTATTAACTTTTTTTTTTAATCATTTCAGGGCTTCTAAGAAAAAATGTTTTGCTATTAGACTATCACAAAATAGAGGAACTCCCTTTCATATTACATCAAATATCACATTCAAACCAAGAGCAATGGTTCCATTATCTACCAACATCTTTCAAACAGGACAAAAGAACGCTTATCTTGGATTTAGAGGGTGTGCTTCTTGTAACATTTGAGCTTCAATCAAGGCCAACTTGGACCAAGTACATGTGCATTGTAGAAGATAACAATGAGGTGTATGCGGTGCGTCCAGATGCAGAGTATTTCTTAAGATTTTGCTTTTAGTTCTTTGAGGTTTGGATTTGGAGCTGCCATCGTTTACAAAAAGCTCAACACATAATCAATACCTGTTTTCCTACACAAAGTCACAAATTCAAGATGATTATGGATAACTGGTGTTGCCAAAATTCAAATTTCATGATCGGTTACAAACGAGCCTATCACAAAAATCTTTCAACCATATGGAAGATATTTGATTATTTAGATGGGGCAACACTATAATATTTGATGATAGTCCATATCGAGTGATGTGGAATATGCAAGGAACTTATATGATTTTTCCAAAGTTTTGGAACCAACCTACTCAATTGCTTCAATGTTTTTTAAAAGATGAAATTGTTCCATGGTTATGTGGATGGTTGTATGCTAAAGACAACAGAGACTATACCATAAGAAAGTTTGTAATGTTCCATCCTAATCCTGAGACTCACTATGTAATGCAATTTGATATGTCTCAAAGGACTCAAAATCTCAAGAGAAGGAGGCCATTTTAAGTGTACTAGTTAAGTATTCTAAATAGCATCTACCAAGTATTTGGCAATGTGTACTTTTCAAAATTTAAACTTGATGGAATGTTGTGGGATATCTTGAAACATCTTTAAACTGTTTTTTTAATGAATTGCATCCTATTGTCAGGAGACTTCTCTCATTCAAGTTCTTTGGTTTCATTGTTTGATGCTTCTATGGTATTGTTAACTTTTTCTTCTTATTAATTGTCTTTATTTAGTGATCCAAACAATCAGAATTTCTTGAAATTTGGTAGTGTTACAAAACGGTGTTTTTTGAACACCCTCAATCTTGGAGATATCATACTCTTTCTAGTTAGTCTTTTATTGTACATGCGATGAAGACCATCTTTTTTATGAAACTGTCAAGTTGGTGGTAATCTTTATGTTTATACTTCATAATATTTTGACATAATCAATGTATACAATTCGTATTACTCACATCAAATGGTGTTTTTAAACACCTCCTTTTTTTGAGACACCATCTCTAAAACCTTTGAGTGAAGTTTTAAAGCATGTACTTGATGTAAAACATCTTCATCTTAACATTGATTCTTTGGTACAAACTTAGATTATGAGTTTTTATATTGTAGTTTTGTGTTAAGAAATAATTTCAAAGTTAGAATTATGATAGTTTATCTAAGTAAGTGCCTCATCTAACTTTGTATAGCTAAATAAAATACCAAATGGAATTATAGGTGCAATAGATGACATCTTATGGTCTTAGGGCCATAGGATACTCTATAGTATTGTTTAGATTTTTTAATTGTTTGTGAACATAGATCATAGAGGATTTTTCTCACTACCATAGAGGATATCCTATGGCTTTGGGGCCACATGGTCTCAATATTGAGCGTAGAGGATTTCTTACTAGCATAGAGGGTACCTTGTGGCCCTAGGTCCATAGGGTGCAAACACAGAGTATAGAGGATTTCTTACTAGCACAGAGGGCACCCTATGGTCTAAGGCCATATGGTAACAACATATAGAATAAAGGGTTTCTAACTAGCATACGAGGCACACCTTGTGCGCCTGGGGACATAGTGTGCCAACATAGAGCATAGAAGGGTTTCTTATTGGCATAAACAACATCTTGTGGCCCTAAGACAACCTACAGCCTTAGGGACATAGGGTGGCACATAAATAAAGTCCCATATGGCTTTGAAGGACTGGACCTCTTTATACGTTGGGACCAGCTAACAATCCTAACCCTATGGCATTGAGGTCATAAAGAGACATATTAAAGTCATAGACATGTCTACAAAGAGCACCATATGGCCTTAAGGCCATAGGTGCAATAGATGGCATCTCATGGTCTTATAGCCATTGGATACTATATAGTATTTTTTTGACTTTTAAGTGTACGTGAAATATTAGTTTGAATGTTGTTTAAACTATCATGTATTTAAAAATTGATAGCATGCTACAAAACCATGACCAAGTATTTTGTTATACATGGATTAAGGTCGCCAAATTATGACAAGAGTGTTTAATAGTATTTGCCTTTACATATTATCTTTTTTAATTGCTGTAATCAATCTATATGCTTCTTTAAAATCATATCAATTGGTTTTTTTGACACCTCATTTTTTGAGAAGCTACTTCTAGAAGCATTTGTTGAATTTTGAAAAGCACTGATGTCATACAAATCCTCTTTCCAAAAACTATATTGGAGGTTTATTCTTAAATTTTATAGTAGATAAATCAAAATAGACTCATACAATCATGATAATTTATCTAAATTAAAGGCAACTAGAGCTTAGAAATCGTTAAATAACACAATCCTAGCATACACATTTAGAATTTGGGAAACAAGATTTTCCCAAATTATCTAAAATGGTGTTAACCTACTAACCATTGTGGTATGCAAGTTTTAGCCCAAGTTTGTTTGAAGGGCCACCACCTATACAAGCTAGCTCGTTTTAAAGAAGCTATCTCTATTGATGGAAGATCAATGTGTACATGGACTGTAGCTACTATGTTTACTACCATAGATGGTTTGGGACATAGGTCCATCACTTGTCCAACGTACTAACCATTGCGTTATGGAGGTTCTAGCCCAAGGAGGTTTGAAGGTCAACCACCTATCCAAGATATCTCTATTGAATAGTCCTATCTCTACTCTAATAACGTGGATGGTTTTGGGTAGCGTTCCAACACTGATCCAACCCGCTATTCATTGTGTTATCCAGGTTTTAGACCAAGGTGGTTTAAAGGTCCAACACGTGTCAAAGCTAGATCTATTGAAAGAATCTATCTCTATTGTTTGAAGGTCAATTTGTGAATGGAGTGTAGCTACTATGTTTAATGCCATGGATGGTTTGGGGCAGAGGTTCAACACTTGTCCAACCTACTTACCCTTGTGTTACGGAGGTTTTAGCCTAAGGTTGTTTGAAGATCCACCATCTGGCCAAGCTAGCTCTATTGAAAGAAGCTATCTCTATTGTTTGAAGGTCAATGTGTGAATGAACTGTAGCTACTATGTTTACTACCGTGTATGGTTTGGGGTAGAGGTCCCAACTCACTAACCATTGTGTTATAAAGGTTTTAGCCCAAGGTGGTTTGAAGGTCCACCACCTGTCCACCCTAACTATATTGAATAGTCCTATCTCTACTGTGATAGCATGGATGGTTTCAGGTAAAGGTCCAACACTTGTCCAACCTACTATCTATTGTGTTATGGAGGTCTTAGCTCAAGGTGGTTTGAACGTCCATCACCTATCCAAGCTAGCTCTTTTGAATAGTCCTATAGCTATTGTTTGAAGGTCAATGTGTGAATGGAGTGTAGCTATTATGTTTACTACTAGGGATGGTCTGGGGAGAGGTCCACCACTTGTCCAACCTACTACCCATTTTCTTATGGAGGTTTTAGCCCAAGGTGGTTTTAAGGTCCACCAGTTGTCCAAGCTAGCTATATTGAATAGCCCTATTGGGAGGTTTTATCCCAAGGTGGTTTGAAGGTCCACCACATGTCCAACCTAGCTCTATTGAATAGTCATATATCTATTGTGATAGCATGGATGGTTTCGGGTAGAGGTCCAACACTTGTCCAACCTACTATCCATTGTGTTATGGAGGTCTTGACCCAAGGTAGTTTGAAGGTCCACCACCTATCCAAGCTATCTCTATTGAAAAATCGTATCTCTACTCTGATAGCGTGGATGGTTCTGCGTAGAGGTCAATCACTTTCCAATGTACCATCCCTTGTTTTATAGAGGTTTTAGCCCAAGGTGATTTGAAGGTCCACCACCTGTCCAAGATAGATGTATTGAAAGAAGCTATCTCTATTGTTTGAAGTCCATGTCCAAGCTAGATCTATTGAAAGAAGATATCTCTATTGTTTGAAGGTCAATGTGTGAATGGAGTGTCTACTATGTTTACTACCAGGGATGGTTTGGGGAAGAGGTCCACCACTTGTCCAACCTACTAACCATTGTGTTATGCAGGTTTTAGCCCAAGGTTGTTTGAAGGTCCACCACCTGTACAAGCTAGCTCTTTTTAAAGAAGCTATCTGTATTGCTTGAAGATCAATGTGTGCATGGAGTGTAGCTACTATGTTTACTACCATGAATGGTTTGGAGCATAGTCCAATCACTTGTCCAACCTACTAACCATTGTGTTATGGAGGTTTTAGCCCAAGGTGGTTTAAAGTTCCACCACCTATCCAAGCTGTCTCTATTGAATAGTCCTATCTCTAATCTAATAGCGTGGATGGTTTGCGGTAGAGGTCCAACACTGGTCCAACCCACTATCCATTGTGTTATTGAGGTTTTAGACCAAGGTGGTTTGAATTTCCACGACCTGTCTCACAGCTATATTGAAAGAATCTATCTCTATTGTTTGAAGGTCAATTTGTGAATGGAGTGTAGATACTATGTTTATACCATGGATGGTTTGGGGCAGAGGTTCACCACTTGTCCAACCTACTTACCATTGTGCTACGGAGGTTTTAGCTCAAGGTTGTTTGAAGGTCCACCATCTGGCCAAGCTATCTCTTTTTAAAGAAGATATCTCTATTGCTTGAAGGTCAATCTGTGAATGAAGTGTAGCTACTATGTTAACTACCATGTATGGTTTGGGGTGGAGGTCCACCACTTGTCCAACCTACTAACCGTTGTGTTATGGAGGTTTTAGCCCAAGGTGGTTTGAAGGTCCACCACTTGTCCAACCTAGCTCTATTTAATAGTCCTATCTCTACTGTGATGGCATGGATGGTTCTAGATAGAGGTCCAACACTTATCCAACCTATTATCCATTGTGTTATGGAGGTCTTAACCCAAGGTGGTTTGAAGGTCCACCACCTATCCAAGCTAGCTCTATTGAATAGTCCTATCACTATTGTTTGAAGGTCAATGTCTGAATGGAGTGTAGCTACTATGTTTACTACCAGGGATGGTCTGTGCATAGGTCCACCACTTGTCCAACCTACTAACCATTGTGTTATGGAGGTTTTAGCCCAAGGTGGTTTTAAGGTCCACCACTTGTCCAAGCTAGCTCAATAAGATCTATTGAATAGTCCTATATCTACTGTGATAACATGGATGGTTTTGGGTACAGTTCCAACACTTGTCCAACCTACTATTCCTTGTGTTATAGACTTTTCAGCCCAAGGCGGTTTGAAGGTCCACCACTTCAAGCTAGCTCTATTGAATAGTCTTATCTCTACTGTGATAGCATGGATGGTTTCGAGTAGATTTCCAACACTTGTCCAACCTAATATCCATTTTGTTATGGAGGTTTTAGCCCAAGGTGGTTTGAAGGTCCACCACCGTCCAAGTTAGCTCTATTCAATAGTCCTATCTCTTTTGTTTGGAGGCCAATGTGCGAATGGAGTGTAGCTACTATGTTTACTCTTGTGGATGGTTCGGGGTAGAGGTCCACCACTTGTCCAACCTACTATCCCTTGTGTTATAAGGTTTTAGCCCAAGTTGGTTTGAAGGTCCACCACTTGTCCAAGCTATCTCTATTGAAAGAAGCTATCTCTATTTTTTGAAGGTCAATATGTGAATGGAGTGTAACTACCATATTTACCCCCATGGACGGTTTGGGGAAGAGGTCCACCACTTGTCCAACCTATTATCCATTGTGTTTTGTTTTAAGGTTCACCACTTGTCCAAGCTAGCTTTTTTTAAATGAAATTGCCTAAATTTAAATAATCATGTCTAAATTTAAATTAATCCGCCCAAATTTAAATAATCCCGCCTAAATTCAAATCAAGCCGCTCAAATTTAAAAATAATCCCACCTAAATAAACTTCACCGTCTCACTTAAATTCAAATTTCCCCCTCCAGATTCAAATTTGAAAGCAAGTTCAGTTAAAAGGATGTCTTTGTCCCGCTTAAATTCAAATCCGCCCTTATTGCATCACATTTTTTGCATCTATAGCCAAACAAGGTCCACCACTTTCCCAACCAGTAACACCAAGAAAAACCCCAACATTATACATCCACCAAAATTCTAGCTCACATATTTCATATTTCAACCATTTCAGAAACAACAGACAAAGAAAGTAGCCTTCAGTAACTCAGCAAAGACCAACCATTTGGCCAAACCAATATTTAAGCAATTGACACAAGTAAGTCGACTTGTCATTCACGTTTACTGTTAATACACTATGTATTTAATATAACACAAACAATATATTTGCATATCTCTGTATGTTTGAAATATGTGTATTTGCATAGTAATACAATAGGTGTATTTGCATAATAACAATACTAAACCCTAAAACCTAAAAACGTAAATTATGTCTCTCTGAAAAAAAGAATGATAGATAATTGATGAGAGAGAGTGCAAGAGAGGGAGAGAGAGAGAGACAGAGAGGGGGGGGGGGGGGGGGGGGGGGGGGGGGGGTGTTGTTGGTACAAACATTCAGAACAGACAAACACCGGAATCAGAATGGAACTGGAATAGAACAGAAAAACAGACTAATTCCGCCATAACTTCCGCCTTCATATTCCCAAAAAGACACTCATCGACAGTTACATAGTTGGAGAATACTAATGAGCAACGCCCTTTCCCAAGAACACCCCTTGGAATCCCAAAAGTACAAAAGTTGATATTCCGAATTCCACTAAGGTAAAACATCAAAAATTCCCTCAGCTTAACACCTGGCACAGCCCAGTGGCTAGAGCCATAGCGACCTCGACCCATAATCCCTTGATCAAGTAGTTTGCTCCCCATCAACATCTTCTGCATCTGTCTCCAAAGCCTTTCTAGCCACAAAATTTGGATCCTCTTGCTTTTCCACCTCGGCTTCATCCTGCTTTTCCACTTCTGATTCCACTCCACCTGCCAAATTCCGATCTGGTTCCAAAACGCCACTGCTCAGCTCCGTCGTGCACTTAGTCAGACCCCATGCACTTACTTCAATTCCCTTGCTTTAATTCTTCAACTCCTCCATCTTTGCAACCAGCCTCTCATTCTCCATCTTCAATGCCTCATTCTCCCTCCTAATGCTCTCCTTTCTAGCTTACTGAAACCAATCCTTGAAGCGGTCCGTCGAGACTTCCATATGCTCCCTCCAAAGCCTAGTTGTTGTATTCCACATCTCTGCGCATATTCCAGCACTTCCTGCTTCAAGGCATCCAAATTAGCTACTAAGATGCCTGTCATTCCCTGGTTCTGCAATTCCGCCTTCTCCATATCCGCCAATGGAGTTAGTCTATTAATCAGAAAAACATTTTTAGTGGGTGGTCAAATCAGCCACCTTGTCCCCCAATTCTTTAAATTGCTAATCCACTGCAGTCTTCAGTCCATCTGCCCACCGAGTGAAATCTTCAGTTACACTCAAAACTTCAACATTCCTTGCCATAGCCTCAATTGTAGTCCTCATAACCTCCTCCTGCAATCTTTCCTTATCCGACCTCTCCTGAAATATTTGCATCCTGACTTTCTGCATTTCCCATTCTGGAATAGCTTTACACTTATTTTCCATCTTCTCACTTTCAATCACCCTAAGCGCCGCATCCTGATTCTGCAAGAACTCATTCAAATCATCCAAATAGTTAGTAGCCTCCTCTAGAGAGAAAATCCGCCTGGCCACATAACTGGCACTACAACCTGCCTTAACCTTCAAACTCTCTGGAACACTCTTCTCCATAGCTCCACCCATTCCTTTCATAAACAGTGTGACCTTCTTACCTTTAGACTCCGACTTCTTAGGTTCTGACTCCATGGTGAAAATGTTCAACTTTGATTCAGGCTCCTCCAAACCCTTCCAAGAAACTTTAAAAGGTGATTTGCCTTTTTCAATTGTTGGAGACCCCAACAACAACTTCCTCCGCTTCATTCCACATAATGTTCCCTCTTCCTTCACCACATCTGCAACCGGTGTCTTCAAACCTACTGCTACTGACAAAACCTTCAGAACATGCTCAAAGATTGCGGCCAAATAAGGCGCCACTCGGCCCACTGTCGGTGTTTGACACCGATATCTCTTGCCTGTAAGCTGCATCCAATCATGCAACAATGTTGCCCAATCAACCTTAATGCCTCTCTCAGCCTGAAACAATGGTGCAAAAGCCTCCTTAGACATATAAGCGGTCTTCTGCAGAATGCACACCTTCTCCAGATACCAAAACAAATTTGAGGCTCTGATTCCACCCGCATTCCGCACCATATAGTATGCCTTCGTCCCAACCGGATTTCCAAATTCCCCCTTCATCTGGGAGTCAGTCACCTTCCTCCCCTTAGCCGGCACAGGCAAATACGGAACTTTGAAAACCTTGGACACCAACCTTGGTGTCAAGCGCACATCCCCTATGATCACTCCGTCACTCTCCTTAATCATGTTACACTGCTGCTCAGCGAACTCGTTCTCTGCCCATGCGTCCCAAGGTAGACATGCAAACTCATAAAGGCCTATGCGCTTGAGCCATACCTGGGTTTCCACCTCATTTGGGTCAAATGCTGCCACCGCCGTCTCCACACTCCCCTGATCACTCATAGACTCAGCTTCATCACTCTCCACGTCGATGTGATCTTCCTGCTGTCTCGACTTAAACATCTCCTCCATCGCCATCTTCATCGACCTGGTGTGCGGCATTGATTCTGATGCATCGTCCTGCATCCCCACCATCAACTTTCCCTTGATATTTTCAAAAAATATTTTGCCCTTCTTCTCCAACTTAGCAGTCAGTGAACTGCGACGTTCACACACTTGGATGTGATCTCCAACACTTCTCACCACCTTAATCTTATAATGATGAATTTTCACCTCAATTTGGGCACGCCATGCAAGATTCGCCCAAAAAATATTCGTCCTTAAATGAGTCACATCAGCACTAAGCAAGTTTTCAGCCTTAAAGTGAGTACCCCCACTAATGAGTACCCCTTGACCCTTTTGCCCAATTCCATTCCTCTGACTTTCCTCTTTCTGGACTTCCAATCCCACAGTCCAAATTCCAACATCGAGTCCGCCATTCGAATTCCGAATTCCAGATCCCTTTACAGGTTTTGAATTGCAACAACAAGTTGCCAATACTACCTCCGAAAATTCCGATGCAACTTGCAAAACACTAATTGTTAACAACTTACTGCCAATATCCTCATCCTTATTGACTATCCACTTGGGAACCTCAGGAAGCTTTCCATAAAATTTCTTCAGTCTGAACCCATTCACAGGTTTTAAAATCTTGGTTCCGAAGACATCTTTCAACAAAAATGTTCCTTGACCCTATTCTGAAACAATCTAATAAGGTCCAAAAGATCGCAGCTTCAACTTACCCGGATGTGGTCCCAACTTAAAATTATATAACATCACCCAATCCCCCACCTGAAAAATTTTGAATTTCACCTGCCTGGATATCCATGCTTGTCTCCTCTTCTACCCAACTTCCACCAAGTAGGCACTCTGAATTCTATCCTCTTCCAATTTAAGCAGGTCCTTTTGTCTATGGGAAATTGATTACTCCGGACTCAACTTATGCTGAACTGACAACCTCAAGCTTGGAATTACATATTCCATTGGCACCACAACTTCAATTCCAAACACCAATTTGAAAGGTGTCATTCCAGTCACCACCTTAAAAGCCGTCCGAAAAGCCCATAGTGCTGAATCCAGCTTAATCATCCCAATCTGATTTGTTTTCCGACACATCTTCTTCAAAATTCTCACCAGCACTTTATTGGAACTTTCCGCTTGAGCATTTGCTTGCGGATGATATGGAGTAGATTTCTTATGCAAAATCATATGTCTAGATATCAACTCCTGAATCACAAAATCCAAAAAATGTACTCCCTGATCCGACTCCAACTCAATAGAACATCCAAATCTTTTCATAATGTTTTTATATAGAAACCGTGCCACACTTGCTGCTTTATTATCTCTCAAAGCCCCTGCTTCCACCCATTTGGTAGCATAATCGGTTGCAAAAAGAATGTATCTAGAACCCATCCTCTTTGCCCGTGGTTTTATTGGGCCTACAAAATCCAATCCCCACTTTTGAAATGGTTCCAATGGCAAGACAGGATGATCCTGCATCCTATCCCCTTGTGTAGGTTGCCCCATCTTCTGACATTGAACACATTCCTTGGCAAACCTATGTGCATCTTTCAATACCAAAGGCCACCAAAGTCCAGCTTGTAAAATTTTCCGACTTGTAATTCCCCTGAGAAATGTCCTCCAGCTGATCCCCAATGTGCCTCCTGCAACACTGCTTTCTGCTCTTCATCCGGAACACATCGACGTATAATCTGATCTACTCCTCTTCTATATAATGCTCCAACTATAATAAGAAATGGTATGCTCCTCAATGCAAACTTCTTCCTCTGATCCGGAGACATTGTCGAAGGTAAAACTCCATCCACCAAAAACTGAACCATCTGATCATACCAATTATCAAAAAACTGACCTTCCACACGGAACAAGTCCGCATCAGGCAATTTATCCGATACTCATGGTAATTCCTCCTTATGTTCCAATCTGCTGAGGTAATCAGCCACTGCATGCTAAGTTCTTGGAGTATGGACAACTATATAATCAAATTCTTGCAACATGAGCATCCACCTTGCTAATCTGCCTTCCAATTTTGGCTTCTTTACCAGAAACAATAAAGCATGATGATCCACATGAAAAACCACTTTATTTCCCAACAGATAATATCAGAATTTTTCCAAATCAAAAATCATTCCAAGAGCTTCCCTTACCGTAGCTGTGTAATTTTCTCTGGTGCTCTCAACATTCTACTAGCAAAATAAACTGGTCGAAACCATCCCTTGATCTCCTCTTGCATTAAAACAGCTCCTACTTCCATGTCGGAAGCATCTACATACACATGAAACGACAATTCCCAATTTGGTGGTTGAAGTATAGGTGAAACCACCAACATCTTTTTGATAATCTGAAAAGCCTTTTCTTGCGCTTCTCCCCAAACAAATTCCACATCCTTCTTAGTCAAATAACTAAGTGGTGCACTTATATCTGCCAAATACCACAAATAACTACCATGCCATTTGATCTGTCCAACAAACCGCATCACTGCTTTCAAATTGTCTGGAGCTTCAGCTTTTTGGATTGCACTAATCTTGTCCCCATCAATCGACATTCCTTCTTAAGAGATGATATGTCCCAACAACTTTCCCTTCTGCACTGCTATTGCACACTTATGAGGATTAAGTGACATCCGAAACATCCTACATCTTTCAAAACACTTTCGCAAATATTCCAGATATCTGACTTTTTCCCCAAAAATCGAAAGATCATCCATAAAAATCCTCATAAAATCTGTCAAATGCGGCTCAAAGGTTTTAAATGCTGCCTTCGAGAACGATGGTGTTCTGTTCTTCAAACCAAATCTCATCACTATATATGCAAAAGCTCCCCATTCTGTGATATCCTCCTCAGCCATTGGTATTTTTCAATATCCTCCTCAACCATTGGTATTTGATTATACCCTAAAAATCCATCAAGGAAAGTGTACATCTTATGTCCCGCTACGTCATCCAGAATTGGATCAATAAAAGGTAATGGAAATGGATCTGAAACTGTTGCTGCATTCAATTTTCTATAATCCACACAAACCCTTAACTTCCTAGTCTTCTTAGGTACCACCACAGTTGGTGACAACCATTCCGCCTGATCCACTGGCACAATGAATCCTACATTCAGCAATTTGTCCAATTCCTCTTTCACCTGCTTGGCGTAATTTGGATTCATCCGATATCTTTGTTGAATCACTAGAACAGCATCCGTTCTAAAATTTATATGATGCTTGTAAACTTGAGGATCCATGCCTTTCAAATCAGAATAATCCCATGCAAAGACATCAATATACTCCAACAGTAATTCCTTCTTCAAGTCCTTCTTGAAACCGTCCTCCAAATGAACACTAACTTTTACCATCTTTGGATGATCCTCCGTCCCCAAATTCAGATCCTGTAAATCATCCTCCTTAACTCGAAACTTTCTCCATCATCTTATCATACAGAGCCTTCGCTCTCTAAATTGCCTCCTTTGGCTCCAACTCCGAATCCTCCATCACAGTTTCTTTTTGGAATTTCCTCTCTTCCCTCTTTAATTCTGAACTTTTTTGCTCCACACCATCTGTATTCCTCTCATACTGATCAATTCCTAAACTGTCCTCTTTCACTACATATTTGTCAATGATCCGTTCCACATCAACCTCGAATATTGGAACAATTGTTCGATTTGCTGCTAGGAAATATGCCCCTTCATCATCCTTTAAACCTTCAGACATGTTAATTGCTTGTGCCAACATCGGCTTCGTTGATTCTAACATTTCCTTCTTCGGTCTCATTGGTAATGTAACTTCTCTCCTTCCTTTCTTAATCGTCACTTCATTTTTTCCCCAGTCATGTTTTCGCTTAGCAGTGTGAAACCATGGCCTCCCCAACAACATAGAATAAGTATTTTTTGAATCCT
The DNA here is from genome assembly GCF_014529385.1 of Adiantum capillus-veneris. NCBI lineage: Eukaryota > Viridiplantae > Streptophyta > Polypodiopsida > Polypodiales > Pteridaceae > Adiantum > Adiantum capillus-veneris. Next base: position 34,673,288 of record NC_140958.1, on the reverse strand, counting down.
TCATCCTGATGACTACAAAGTTTACCATAAAGTGCAATCCATGAATGGTAATACCCTGCCTCCTTAACATCTCCACTAGTTGAACGCTGCTCTGATCAGCCATGCGCACTTGAAATGGAGTTGGTTCCAACCTGACATCTTGCATCCTTAGAAATTTCGATTTCGAAAGTATGTTGACACCTGATCCACCATCCAATAGAACATCAAAAATTTTGATGTTATTAAATTCCAACGACAACCGCGGCACTTGCCCCCTTGGCTGTTGCTGATTCCCCCCTTGATAATTCCAATTTGGTTGATTCCATCCTTGTGGTTGTTGTTGCCAATTCTACCAACGCTGCTGCTGCTGATTGTGCTAGTGGTGTCGACAACCGTGGCACTTGCCCCCTTGGCTGTTGCTGATTCCCCCCTTGATAATTCCAATTTGGCTGATTCCATCCTTGTGGTTGTTGTTGCCAATTCTACCAACGCTGCTGCTGATCCCAATTTCCTCCCCATGGGGGTCTTGAATTCTGCCATCCTCCATATCTCGGTCCTCCTCCGGAATTGAAATTTCCTCTGAATGATGGTCCCCCTTGATTAAACTGTGGTCTCCACCCACCAGAATACGGTTGTTGCCTTTGCCAACCTTGATTGTTGAACATCCTCTACCTTCCTAATGTCTCTGGAAACACCCAAAAGTTTGAGTTCCTTGTTGTTGAAATCTTCTGTTGAATCCTTTCTGGTACAACACCCCTGAAATTCAGATTAAACCAACAATCCTTTGTCCAATGCCCATCCTCAACACAAATTTCACAATGAGGGGATTTTGATTCCACAACTTTCTGCACTCCCAACTTCTTCAATTTCTTCTCCACCAATTTTTCCATTTTATCATCTTTCCCTTTGTCCTTAGACTTTTTCTTCAACTTCTTCTTGATTTTCTTCTTCTTATCCTCATCTCCTTCTGAATCCGAATCATCACTAGAATCCCTCTTCACCATCATAATCCGTTTCCGAATCTGAATCAGTATCAGTTTCCAAATCCGAATCGGTGTCCGAATCTGAATCATCTGACCTCTTCTTTTTCTTCGACCTGCTTTTCTTCTTTTCTTTAGATGACCTCTTGGTTGCTTTCCCATGAGAGACCCCAAACCTTTTCTCTGCTATTTGAGTTGTTTCCACTAATGCTTGTAATCCACCCGCAACATCAACTCCAGCAACAACATTCTTCAATTCCTTCCTTAATCCGTTCAAAAAATACCCAGCAAGCATTTCATCAGTTGGCCTTTCTTGAGCAGTCAGCCTTTTCACATATTAGTTAAGCTTTTGTGCATAATCCTCAATAAACATTTTCCTTTGTTTCACTTCCTTAAGCTTGGTCAACACATCATGTGGAGTCTTTTCCCTTCTGAACCTATTCAAAAATGCTGCTTTCAAGCCATCATAATCAGCAAAATGACCTGTTGAAAAATTACTAAACCATTGCATAGCCTTCCCATCCAATGTAGCCTCAAACTGGTGCATCTTAGCCTGGGCATCATACACTCCGGCAAATCCTCTAGCCTTCCATCTTGTCTCGTATTGAGATGTGTGGCAATCAGGGTCTTCCTCGAAAAGGTCCGGAATTTGACGCGCATATCCTGCCTAGCCGCCGCCATATTTGCAAGTCCACCTGGTTGTACAAGATTTCCTGCACTGGTACTTCCCAACGGATCAAAAATCAATCTCCTTCTCGCCACTAATGCATGATGAAAAACTGCAACCGCCAACAGCCACGGAAATAAATCCGGTTCTTTGTTCTCTACTTCTTTTTCCCACCTGTCACTCAATAATCCTCTGCGCCATCCAAATCTTCCACAATATCATCAGAATCCTCTCCTACAAAAACTCAGTGCATCCCACTATAGTCCAAACTTCCCTGCAATTCCGAACTCTGACCATCTCGCCCATAAAATTGTCGGAACCACCTAGCAACTGACCTTGTCCAATACGGGAATGTATCCTCTTATGCTTCCTCAAGAGTGCAGCCAAACACCCATACCAACCCACACTATTCTGAACGTCTTCCCTCCATTCAACTAAACCTTTCACCGCCTCAGCACTAGCTCCTACAAGAGAAACTTGAATTCGTCCATGCTACATCACACCTACATCGTGATCGCCAAGTGTTTTTGGTACAGACATTCAGAACAGACAAACACAGGAATCAGAATGGAACTGTAATAGAAGATAAAAACAGACTAATTCCACCATAACTTCCACCTTCATATTCCCAAAAAGACACTCATCGACAGTTACATAGTTGGAGAATACTAATGGGCAACGCCCTTTCTCAAGAACACCCCTTGGAATCCCAAAAGTACAAAAGTTGATATTCTGAATTCCAGTAAGGTAAAACATCCAAAATTCCCTCAGCTTAACAAGGGGGGGGCAGAGAGAGAGAGAGAGAGAGAGAGAGAGAGAGAGAGAGAGAGAGAGAGATGTACCTGTTCTGCTATGTCCACCTGTTTTTTTGTGTCAATGTGTTCCGCAATAACAACCTGCTCTGCAATAATGACCTGCTTTGCAATAGCTACCTGTTATGTGATGGTGCAACCTGCTTTGCGATCGTGACCTGGCAATAGCGATTTGATTTTCTCAGATGGTGATGGCAAACTGTTCTGCGGTGTCGACCTGTTCTACAATGGTGATACCACTTGCGATAACAACCTGGTTTGCAATAGTGACTTGCTCTATGATAGCAACCTGCTCGGTGATGGCAGTAGTGACATGTTCCTCTGATGACAACCTTTGCAGCAATACCTATATCGTGTTTTGCCTGAAAGAGATCCTAGGTTTGTGTTTTTTGTGTGGGAATGCCATGTAAGCAGTGAACGTGGACTTTCAGATTAGAAGGATAATGACCTAAATCGTGGTTTGTGCCTCATGGCACATATGGGACCTAAACTTCAATTATAGCCTGTTTTGAGTTTTATTATCCTGTTTCAAGTCCAAGTTGCCTGTTCTTTCATAGCTTTTGACTGGGAACTCAGAATATAGTAATCAAGGGCTAGGATGAAAACTTGTGAGATAAGTTTTGGTTTTGAAGGTGTTTCTTAATACCTTTTCCAACTTAAAACTTTTGGGGTATCCAACTTAAGCATCCTTACCCTAAAAAGTCTAGACAAACACAAGTTTCATATCAGTTTCAAAGGCCACCTGCATAGAATTAAAGCACCAAAAGGGACAATTAAGTTGTTCATATTCCTAAAAGCTATCACATGACTTCACTTGAAAACCAATCTAGTAACGATGTGATGAAAGGACGAATGGTCAGGGAATTGGTGGAAGCAGCACCGTTGTTAGACCTTCCTATAGCATATAACTTCTTGGCCAAAAGGGTAATCAAAATAGAGACAAGTCACGTTATTAAACTAGTCTTAGACTCTTCCAAGATTGCTTCTATTGCTTTCCGATCCCTTCACATCGGGAAGAAAGATCTTAGCCCAAAACCTACATGACTCACTTGTTCAACATGTAGTCTAGCATAATAGGCCTAGTCCACTATCTGCCACCGAGACCCACCATTGATTGTCCAACCAGTTTGTTATTGCATTAGTATTTTACCTTCAGCATTGGCCATTAAAACTAAGTCCACCACTTGTCCAACCTATATTGTGGCAATGCCCTATCCATTGCCACCACTTGTTCCGTCCACCAACCACTTTGTTTTTGCATTAGTAGTTCATCTTAGTCATGGACCATAAAAAATAGGTCCACCACTTGTCCAAGTTGTACTACTCTAACATAGCACTATCTACCACTGGGTTACACGGCCAATTGTCCAACCATTTTGTTCTTACATTAATATTTCATCTTCGACATTGTCCATTAAAATCCGGTCCACCACTTGTTCAAGCTATACTTCTAGTAGGCCTCGTCCACTTCCACCACTTTTTCTACTCGTCAACCACTTTGTTTTTGCATTAGTAGTTCACCTTAGTCACGGGAAATTAAAACTAGGTCCACCACTTGTCCAAGTTGTACTACTCTAAAATAGCACTATCCGCAACTAGGTTCCACCCCGCCAATTGTCCAACCACTTTGTTCTTGCATGAATATTTCACCTTTGGAATTGTCCATTAAAACTAGATAGTAAAACAGGTCCACTATCCACCACTTGGTCCACCAACTAACTCCTTCTTGCATTTGTAGTTCACTGTTGGCATTGGCCATTAAAAGTAGTCCACCACTTGTCCAAGCTATACTCTTAGTAGGACTCATCCACTTTCCACCACTTGGTCTTCCCACCAACCATTTTGCGTTTGCATTAATATTTCACCTTATTCATTGGCCATTAAAGCTAGGTCCACCACTTGTCCAAGCTATGCTTGAACATAGTAACCATAGTCCACTATCCACCACCAACCACTCTGTTCTTGCATTAGTAGTTCAACTTCAACAAGGGCTACTTGGAGATTGGAAATTAAACTTGTTCATTAAAATTAGGTCCACCACTTGTCTAACCTTGCTTAAATTTTCAGAAGCAATGACTACTTGGACACTAGGAAGCAGGGTCTTGCACTAGTTCACCTTGGACAATGAGCTTTAAAACTAGGTCCACCACTTGTCCAAGCTATGTCACTAAAATAGGGAGGGGTTCTTGAGCCAATATCCACCACTTCTCAAACCTTGGTTCCATTGAAAGAATTAAGGCCTACTTGGACATTGAGATGCAAGTTCTATAGTAGTTTAGTGACTACATTAGAACTAGGTCCAACCTACTACCCATTATCTTATGGAGGCTTTAGCCCTAGGTGGTTTTAAGGTCCACCACCTCTCCAAGCTAGCTCTATTGAAAGAAGCTATCTCTATTGTGTCAAGGTCAATGTGTGAATGGAGTGTAGCTACTATGTTTACTACCATGGATGGTTTGGGGTAGAGGTCCACCACTTGTCCAACCTACTATCCATTGTGTCATGGAGGCTTTAGCAGAAGGTGGTATGAAGTTCCACCACCTCTCCAAGATAGCTCTATTAAAAGAAGCTATCTCTATTGTTTTAAGGTCAATGTGTCAATGGAGTGTAGCTACTATGTTTACTACCATGGATGGTTTGGGGCAGAGGTCCACCACTTGTCCAACCTACTATCCATTGTGTCATGGAGGCTTTAGCACAAAGTGGTTTGAAGTTCCAACACCTATCCAAGCTAGCTCTACTAAAACAAGCTATGTTTCAAGGTCAATGTGTGAATGGAGTGTACCTACTATATTTACTACCATGGATGGTTTGAAGCAGAGGTCTACCACTTGTCCAACCTACTATCCACTGTGTCATGGACGCTTTAGCCCAAGATGGTTTGAAGGTCCACCAGTTGTCCAATCTAGTTGTACTGAAACAAGATATCTCTATTGTTTCAATGTCAATGTGTAAATGGAGTGTATCTACTATGTCTATTAGCATCGAAGGTTTCAGGCAGAGGTCCACCACTTCTCCAACCTACTATCCATTGTGTTATGGAGTATTTAACCCAAGGTGGTTTATTGAAGGTCCACCACATTCCACGCTAGATATATTGAATAAGCTATCTCTATTATTTCAAGTTTAGTGAAAGAATGGAGTTGAGCTACTATGTTTACTACCATGGATGGTTTGGAGCAAAGGTCCACCACAACATTGTGTTATGGAGGTTTTAGCCCAATGTGGTTTGAAGGTCCCCCACCTATCTATTGAAAGAAGCTATCTCTATTGTTTCAAGGTAAATGTGCGAATGGAGCCGAGCTACTATGTTTACTACCATGGATGGTTTGGGGTAGAGGTCCACCACTTGCCCAACCTACTAATCATTGTGTTATGGAGGTTTTAGCCCATGGTGGTTTGAGGGTTCACCACCTGTCCAAGATAGTTCTATTGAATAGTCCTATCTCTATTGTTTGAAGGTCAAAGGTTGAATGGAGTGTAGCTACTATGTTTACTACCATGGAAGTTTGTGGAATAGGTCCACCACTTGTCCAACCTACTATCCATTCCTGTCCAGGCTAGCTCTATTGGAAAGTCCTACCTCTATTGTTTCATTGTCAATGTGTGAATGGAGTGTAGCTACTATGTTTACTACCATAGATGGTTTGGGGTAGAGGTCCACCACTTTTCCAACCTACTAACCATTGTGTTATGGAGGTTTTAGCCCAGGGTGGTTTGAAGGTCCACCACTTGTCGAAGCTAGTTCTATTGAATAGTCCTATCTCTATTGTTTGAAGGTCAATGTGTGAATGGAGTGTAGCTACTATGTTTACTACCAGGGATGGTCTGGGCAGACGTCCACCACTTATCCAACCTACTAACCATTGTGTTATGGAGGTTTTAGCCCAAGTGGGTTTTAAGGTCCACCACTTGTCCAAGCTAGCTCTATTGAAAGAAGCTATCTCTATTGTTTCAAGGTCAATAGTTGAATGGGGTGGAGATACTATATTTACTACCATGGATGGTTTGGGGAAATGGCTACTTGGACACTAGGAAGTAGAGTCACACTAGTTCATCTTGGACATTGAGCTTTGAAACTAGGTCCACCACTTGTCCAAGCTATGCCACTTAAATAGGGAGGAGGTTCTTGAGCCAATACGCACCACTTCTCAAACATTGCTTCCATTGAAATAATTAAGTATTCCTTGGACATTGATATGCAAGTTCTATAGTCCAACGCACCACTTCTCAAACATTTCTTCCATTGAAATAATTAAGGATTACTTGGACATTGATATGCAAGTTCTATAGTCCACTTTGATTGGGGCTCCTCAAATTGAAAGTCATCGAACTATCAACATTCATAACCCTCATGTCTTTGATAATGGAGATTATAAAATTTTGCTTAAAGAGAAGTACCTATGAGTATGAACTTGACAACGTATTTTTTTCACTTGCAGAATGAACTTTGAATCTGGGGAGAAAGTACATTTGATTCTTGATAATGAAATTGTTGGTACTAGTTGTGTGTGTAGAGCAGATCCAGATTCCACATGTGGTGGTACAAAGATAGGGCAAGGAAATGTATCTATACTAGTGGAGGAATGTTCTAAGGATGTGGTGCTCCCTTTTCCTACAATGGATACTACATCTCTCCAAAGCTCATTATGGAGTGTCATTCAACGGCCCAATCTTCTTTTGCAGTCTTCCATGATAAATGACAACCCAACTGACACAAATGAAAGCTACAGTGATGATGACCAAGGGATCAACCTCATTCTCTACTTACACATGCAATACCTATAACAAGCCCATAGTTTGAAACACTGATACGAGAATCTTGGAGAAATCAAAGGGTACTTTTAAAGGATGACACAATGATGAAAATTGTACATAAAGGGACCATATTATCTGTATTTCCAAACAATTATGTTAACTTCCATGTACTTGGTGATGATTTTGTGGGTGTGGGTATTGAAAGGGAGAATGAAATTAGTGAGAACGTGTGTGATGTGGCTAGCATCACTTTGGAAAAGTGGCCCATCAAGCAAACAACCATGTTGGATGGGATCCCATTACAACACTATGAGGACAAGGACAATGATGATGATGAAGACGACGATGATAACCCATTGTCTCCTCCGTTACCAAGATTAGTAGCAAAGTGATCGGAGTCCAACAGGGAGCATCACTCTAATGGAAAGGATGGAGATGCTAGAAGACATACACAATCACAAAAGGAGACAAAGATAGAAGCATCCCAAAAGCAAAGAGAACCAAGTAACCAACAACAATTGAAATAGAAATCTAGGGTAATGGTTAAAAGAGTTGATAATGGTAACCATTTTTTATTCCAAAATCAAATTTTGACTCTAATCATAATCACACCACTGAGTTGTTCCAATGACTAGATATTAATAAACTATCATAATCAACAGGTCTGTCAACTGCCTCCACACCAATCTGTGTCCAGGTGCTAGAGAGAGTGCCAAAGTGGTACATTACTACTAACGAATTGGTAGTTAATCCCTACATCAAGGATACTACCACTGATAATCTGCAAGATCAAGGGTTACAATTGGAAATGCTTCTATTCACCAATCCCACCTACAAGTGCATGAAGGACACCCAACTTCAGATCAAACAAATGTTGATTAAAATGGAGACTATAAGGGCAATTATGGACCAATGGACCAAGACACTACTAGAGGACAATGTCACCAGTACTAAGGGTCCAAAGACCTAGATGACACTAAGGGAACATGAGGTTCACCTCAAGAGCTGGAGGACAATGTCACTAGTAGTAAGGGTCCAAATTCCTAGATGACACTAAGGGACCATGAGGTGCTTCTCAAGATACTATATCATCTGGTCAGAATCACTAAAAAATGTTGCATCAAGAAAATCAGATGGTAATGAAATTCCCAGCATTTGTTTCGGATTTTCTAGTAATCCTATATATCATTCCTGCAAAAGAGGAAGAATTGTTGCATATATTTTCTCCACTTATTCAAGGTAAATTGAGCATGTTGAGAACCACATATATATTCACATTGTCAATTAGCTCAGAGAATGGTATGAAATAAGCAAAGCTGAGTGGGTTGCATGACAAGAGGCTTTAGAGAAAGATAAGGAGAAGCTAGTACTAGATGACTGAAAGCAGATCTAAGAAATTCATGACTCAAGATGTTTCAATGGTGGAGCATCCAGATGGAGCATTGATTTGCATCACTAATGCGATGATCCCCTTAAATGTCAAAGCCTCTAAAGTTCTTGAAAAGGAATTGGAAAACAAGTCAGCCTCTCAACAATAATTCAGAGACATGGTCGAGGTTCTCTTTGAAGCAAGAATCAAAGACAATCAGCCCATGCCAACCGGTTGGCTCCACACAACATCCTTTTGCCACAAACTTGCAAGGACGAGACTAACCAAAGGCAAATTAATTTTGTATGATGCTTGTACAAAGACGTGGGAACCCTTGACACCGTATGAGATCCAAATGAAGATTGAGTGCAAAGAGCAACTACATAGCAAGATCATCTGTGTTACACTTGTCTTGATCCTCGCCTTCAATCTAGAGATCTCATGTTCAATAATGCAAGCTTTATAGGGTTAGTAGATAATTATGAGCCTAGAAGTTAGAACCCAAACTAAGATTTTAGGAATTTAGGACCTAAACCTCTTGGAGCTCCACATAACGTCAATCAAAATCAAATACTATCTCAAAATAAGAAAATTTTTAGACCAAGGACTCCACCTTTTGTGAGGAATGGACTGCCAAGTAATAATAATAATGGGAAAAGCTTCAAGACAAAACCTTATCCAAGGTGATTCTCATGCAGTGATGTTGGCAGATCGTTTTGCGATCGGACAATGCAACCTAGCGAGTGTTGGGGTATAAAGCCCAATGTGGTCGCCCAGGTAAGTGGGCGGGCTGCCAGGTATGTACACATATTCTTTTGTAAAAACCTAATAAGAACTCACTATGCTCTACACATTACAGTAGAGCGAGTTCACCATATCGTCGTGCTCTTCTTCTCGCACTCTCTCTCGCGTCGCACTTCCGCTCGTACTCCTTCAACTGGTATCAGAGATCAGATCGAGGCTCGGGGCAGCACTGCAGGAGGCTAGAGTCACCAACTCAGATTGGAGTGAAATTCGACAGGCAAAGACACGGCCCCAAAGACACAGCAACCATTCGGCGTATGTTTCAAAGGCCTTTCAGGACTTTTGTGAGTCAAAAGGTATAAAACGTGAACTTACTGCTCCTTACAATCCTCCTCAAAATGGTGTTGCTGAGAGGATGAATAGGACCATACAAGAGAAGGTCAGAAGTATGTTGTCTAATGCACAGCTGCCAAATGGGTTTTGGGCTGAAGTTGTGTCAACAGCTGTTCATCTTGTAAATAGATCTCCTAGCAAGGTTTTGCAGAAGGATTCAGTGCCAGAGATGGTATGGTCAGGCAAAATGCCCTCATACAAGCATCTCAGAGTCTTTGGCTGTGAGGCATATACTCACGTTCCAAAGGAATTTAGGAACAAACTTGAGCCAAAGAGTAGAAAGTGCATCTTTCTAGGCTATGGTAATTCTGGTGAGATGGGGTACAGACTTTGGGATCTTGAATCCAGAAAGGTTGTCCGCAGCAATGTTGTTCACTTTAATGAATCCAAATATCATTCTAAACCAGAGAGGGTTGAGGAGATTAGAAGAGTTGTCTTCCAAGAAGATGGACCTGCACGTGCAAGACAAAATGCCAGGGCTCAAGAGGAGCAAGGGCAGGATAGAGTGGAACCACAAGTTGTGGCTGAGCCTGAGCCACCTATTGTGTGTAGATCTGGACGTGTCACGCGACCTCCTGATAGGTTTGTTCCATCTATGAACTATGTCATGTTGACTGATTGCAATGAGCCTTCATGTTACAAGGAAGCAGTGAAAATGAAGGACTCCTGGAATTGGCAATTGGCCATGCAGTCAGAGATGACAGCTCTGCATAAAAACAAGACATGGAAGCTAGTTAAATTACCACAGGGCAAAAAGGCTCTACCTTGTAAATGGGTTTACAGGTATAAGATCACCGCTCATGATAGTCAGCCAAAGTACAAAGCAAGGCTTGTTGCCAAGGGATTTAAGCAAGAACAAGGCATTGACTTTGATGAAGTCTTCTCTCCGGTGGTCAAGATGACTACATTGAGATGCTTTCTTGCATTGGTTGCCATATTAGATTTGGTGTTGCACCAAATGGATGTCAAGACAGCGTTCTTGCATGGTGATTTAGATGTGGAAATTTACATGCAGCAGCCAGAAGGGTTTGTTGAGAAAGGCAAGGAAGATTGGGTATGCCAGTTGTTAAAGAGTCTTTATGGCTTAAAACAATCACCGAGGGCATGGTACCATAAATTCCACAAGTTTATGCTTTCTCAAGGCTACAAACGTAGTGAGTTCGATCACTGTCTATATACAAAGAAGGCTAAGGATGGCAGCTGGCTGATCCTTATTTTGTATGTGGATGACATGTTGATTGCTGGCAAGCACTTGGAAGAAATTTCAGCTTTGAAGTCAAAGATGGCAAAATCGTTTGACATGAAAGACATGGGTGAGGCAAGTCATATACTTGGTATGCACATTGAGAGAGATAGATCAAAGAAGTTGATTTGGTTATCTCAAACAGAGTATATTGACAAGGTTTTGCAACGTTTCAATATGGAGAAGGGAAAGGCATTGAGTGTTCCATTGCCACCATATGTGAAACTTAGCAAACAAGATTGTCCTGTGTCTGAGGAAGAACAGGCTGAAATGGATAATATTCCATAAGCGTCTGCAGTGGGTAGTTTGATGTATGCAATGATTGCTACTCGCCCAGACATTGCATTTGCAGTGGGAGTAGTAAGTCGATACATGTCAAACCCAGGCAAGAAACATTGGGAGGCAGTGAAAGGAATATTGAGATACCTGAAAGCTACAAAGAGTATGCGTATATGCTATGGGAGTCAGGAGCTAAGTGTAAAGGGTTTTACAAACTCAGATTATGCAGGTGACTTAGACAACCGAAGGTCTACGTCAGGGTATGTCTTTACATTGGTTGGTGGAGCAGTATCATGGCGTTCTAGATTACAAGATTGTGTTACTCAGTCTACTACAGAGGCTGAATATGTTGCAACATCAGAGGCATGCAAAGAATTAATTTGGCTTAATCGACTAGTAACAGATTTGGGAATCAAAGAAGAGATGCCTATGTTATATTGTGATAGTCAAAGTGCTATACAATTGGCTCGCAATCCAGTTTATCACTCAAAGACAAAGCATGTGGATGTGAAGTGTCATTTCATCAGGGAAATGCTCGAGGATAAGAAACTTCAGCTTGTCAAAGTTCACACCACAGAAAATCCTGTTGATCTACTTACAAAAGGACTTCCCTCAGAGAGCTTTGCGTATTTTTGCAAGCAGTTAGGTGTAGGGTAGTACATCACTTCTCTACATCTCTTGTATATTAGCTTGTATAGTAGCTTCTCTCACACTTAAAGTACCACATTGGACTTTAAGTGGGAGGTTGTTGGGGTATAAAGCCCAATGTGGTCGCCCAGGTAAGTGGGCGGGCCGCCAGGTATGTACACATATTCTTTTGTAAAAACCTAATAAGAACTCACTATGCTCTACACATTATAGTAGAGCGAGTTCACCATATCGTCGTGCTCTTCTTCTCGCACTCTCTCTCGCGTCGCACTTCTGCTCGTACTCCTTCAACGAGAACTCAAACCAACAAAAATATGTCAATCAGAGGATGTAGCCAACCCAACTAGTGCATGGAAATGTCAAATGCAATGCCCAAATGACAAAGCATTGAGGAGAGAGGTGTCACCGTCAAGCAACTAAGCAGCTAAGTGGAAAATACCTAACTCTGGCAGTCTAACTAACATGAAAATGCTCGTATGGGGGTAAAATGAACTCCAAATGACATGAAACTTGATATTGGGGGTCTCTAGGCTATAGGCAATAGGTTTCCAACACTAAAACCTGCAAAATTCACAGTCGGGTAGATGAGAAACAGCAATTTTTTCCACCTCTCAACTTCACCAAAAATGACAAATGAGGTGTCTTTTGGCTCCTCCTAAGGCCTACCTACCTTTGTCCATGCTAAGTTTCAATACCATTAACAACACAAAACAAGCACTTAAATACACTAGGCAACCTATAGCTAAAACCGCTCATTGTGTTGCACACACACACTCAAACATAGCACATTGAAAATGTACATGATGCCAAGCGCATGAGGAAGCAACACATGAGATTTCATTAGCAATACTTACCCGTAAAGAGAGTAGTGAGTGCGCAAGCATAGTTGTACTCTTCACTACGTAAGCTCCAAATTTTTAAAAAAAGGCCTCTATTAATTATAAATTTTGGCTTATATACCTAAGGTGGAAAATTTGGGTTTTTGGCTAGAAAGGGATAAGTGTTTCAAAAATGTGATGGGCTCTAGCATATTGCCTTCTCTATTAAGTACAAAAATGGTTCAAAAATTATCACACTCTTTCGAGTTCACAACTTACAATGCCGACTTCGGTGAAAAATAAATGAGTGAGGAGAAAGTGGTTTTGCTAGCCCATCCGTATAGGCGTGATTGGGCTCCTTCGCTTCAACACTCCCCTCTCCTAGCTTCTTGTCGTCCCTGACAAGACTTCGATCTTTTAGTGGGGGCTTTCTTTTCTTTTTCTCGTTGACAACACACTGAAATTGCACTTTCTATGATAACTTGAACTTCAAGGAATTTTTGCCCCATTCACTATGGCAATTTGTTTTTTATGGTTAGGTTGAGGTTGTGGTCCAAAAATTTGAGGCTTTTACACAAGTTTGGCCTAGTTTTGCAATTTTTCCGCTTGTTAGACTATGGAACCAGTAAATCTTTGAGTAGGAATTCTATGTCATGTTTTCTATAGCTGTAAATTCGACTTTAATCCTCATTCATCTCTCCTAAGTAATCAGTTATCTTCAACATACACTCTTGTTAACACTAAAATCACCCCTAGCTGCACTCATTTCACTTGGTTTGACCCTACGTTGATTTTCAGATTTTTACAAAATCGAACCATAGCTTCTCTGAGACTTGTAAATTAAAAATCCGGCCTTGTTTTCCCACTAAAAAGCATTGAAAAATATAAAAAGGCTAAAAGAATTATTTTTTTCAAAATTGAACATGAAAACAACATTGCTTTTCATTTTTAAACCTTAAAACACTGCCAAACAAGCATTTTAAACCAAAAATTTATGAAGTGAGCATTGGAATCTATTTTTCTCATTTTTGAAAGAGACTCAAAAATCGGGGACCTTATAATTTCCCACACTTGAAAAATTTGAGGTGTCCTCATCTTGACATGAAATCTAGATAATTTAGCATAAATACATAATCAAGTTCTCAAGTAGCATCCTCCTCAGGATATGTTGACCGCTTGACAAGGTGTTCAGTGATGGTCCGATTATGAAGAGGTTTATTTCTACTTTAAAGGATAGCTTTTGTGTATACTTCAAATGTTCCATCGATGGAAGTAGATAATAGAGAATCATCAAGAATGTGATTTGGATCAGGTACATACCTCTTGAGTCAGCTGACGTGAAAAGCATCATGTATCTTGATATAAAATGGTAACAACAGTCTCTAAGCTTGGTCATTGATTCTCTCTTTGATGACAAAAGGTCCACAATATCTTGCACTAAACTTCTCACACATACCCATTGATAAAGAATTTTGTTTGGGTTTCTCTCTCAAAAATACCATCTCCCCTCTTTCAAAGAGTCAAATAGATTGTTTGGGGTCAGCATAACTCTTTCGTCTATCTTGAGAAGTTTTAATGTCTTGACATATGAGATACATCTATAATTGTGTCTCATCCAAAATATCGTTGGATTTTTGAACTCTTATGAGTGGATCTATCCACTTTAATGGAGTAAGACACTCTTATCCATATATTTCTTAAAAAAGAAACATCCTAATTGTACGTTGAAATGAAGAGTTATATGCAAATTTGACCAAATACAAATATCCTATCCACTTACTATGTTCATGCATACAATAAGGTTATAACATATCCTCAATGATATTATTGGTTCTCTCTCTTTGCCCATTGGTCTGATGATGATAACTTATAAGTAATGCTAGAGGTCAATTGGGTCTCTCTGGTGGAGAGCTTTTCAAAATTTTGAAGTAAACTTTGCATCATGACGTGAATTATACGACAATGTAAACCGTGATACATAAAACACCTTTTATGAAAACTTGAATTGTATCCTTTGTCATAAATGTTGTCTTGATGGGGAACAAATGACTCATTTTTTTAAGTATATCAACAGCCACAAAAAAAGAATCATATGGGAGAGATTTAGGAATGTTTATGATAAAATCCATGGATATGCATTTCCATTTCATTTGTGGTGCATCAATTGGATGAAGCTTACTAGGGTAATGAATCTGCTCATCTTTAATACATTGACATGTGAAGAATCTTGTAGCATAGCTCAACACATTGTACTTTAATCTTAGCCAAAAGAAGCTTTTCTTATAGTAGCATAAGTTTTAATGTAACCTGGATGTCCTACGATAGGTATATCGTGAAATTCCTAGAGTATTTGAAGTTTGATCTCATCAACCTTTGGAATACAAAGATGGTTTGTTAATATAAAAATCATTGTCCTCAATGGGTAAAATCATGTTAATGTGACATGGTTTTTGTGCTAGTTAGCATTATCAACTTGGCCCAAATATGGTGGTGACCCGAAAGGTAAACCCGTTGTATCTGAGTCATACAAAGTCCAAATGCGAAAATGAAAGATCCTCCAAAAATATAAGGTATGCATAGGGAATAATGGGATCAAAAAGGAAAATGAGTTTCCAGAAGCATTACGCACATATACTAACTTAAGGGGATTTTCTATTCATTTCCACCTAGTGAGTTTATGGGAGAGAGCGAGCGAGCGAGCACACGCATTCTTCAAAGAGCGCATACGCATAGATCAGGAATTTCCATGGCGAGAAGAACTAGTGGTTAGTTCTTTATCACCAAAAACACAAAAACAAGGTCTAGGCACCTCACAAAGAGAATTGGACACTGCACAAAGTAGGAATGTCCAAATGGCTGGTGCAGGGTATCAAAAGAACCCCCAAACCGTGGGGAAGGCAAGGATATGATCCAAGTCAACTACATATCCCAATGACAGCTACCGTGGTAGTTTCCACTTGGCATACCTATAGTTTGTGCATCATCAAAGGATCCCAACGAGGCCATGACCACCTGCACTAGATACCCAAAACCGAGCAAAAATAGGAAAAGTGTTCAGGAACTCAAAAACTGCCCCCACATCATGAGAACAAGATACCAAATTACAAATGCATGACCCAAGCAGGACCTCCTCGGCATGGGGAACCCAATTATATCAAAATTGTGTAGATTGGCCCCAATTGTCAGCTACCGCGGCGGTTACTGCCACAAGACTTAGTACATGCAAAATTTTTCATCAATAGTTTCCACAGGTCAAGAGGGTCCCAATGATACCTCATCTGCTCAATTTGGACCAACAAGGAAATTTGAAGCTCGCAAATAACAAAAGCTTCCAAATTTATGATCTCTAATAACCTTGTTACAACTCGATTGCATACTCCATCATCGGTGTGCACCTAGATCTGAAACACCCTAATTAGAAATCCCCAACCCGATGGAAGCAACATACTTGTCAAGCATACATCCCACCTTATACAATTCATATGCTCTTGAATCCCCAAGAATCCCATGAAAAAGACTATAAAACTACTCGTTTTCTCTTCCTTAATCATCGCCTACTTCTTATAGCCATGTTCACTAATCCCCTTTGTTGTCCTTCATCGTCGAGAGAGTTTAACCCTTAAGCACTTGCTCGACCCAATCTCTTGATCCTTCCTTTCATTGCTCACGCTATTTTTCCCAATCGAGAGGTCATCGGGCCCCTTCTTTATCTTCCCCAATCTATTGTTATTCCTTGAGAATGAGAGAGAGATAGTTCTCATCGTTTGAGCATGACGGTGTGAGGTGACCGAGCTAGCAGCTTCAGGCTTGAGAGCAAGAGTGAGATTGAGAGTATGGGTGTTCAATACTGATTTCAAAAGAGAGATATCCAAGCATTTTTGCATAAGGGAGAGAAATATTTCTCCATGCCTTCAGCATGAGGAGGAGAGAGCGAATTATGGAGGGTTTTGGCATGAGGGAAAGCTATGGAGAGTGTGTGTCATGAGAGAGATCTATGGCTTAAGTTTATGTAGAGCATATCTTCTTCTTCTTCTTCTTCTTCTTCTTCTTCTTCTTCTTCTTCTTCTTCCTCTCTCCTCTGTGTGTGTGTGTGTGTGTGTGTGTGTGTGTGTGTGTGTGTGTGTGTGTGTGTGTGTGTGTGTGTGTGTGTGTGCGTGTGCGTGTGCGTGTGCGTGTGCGTGTGCGTGTGCGTGTGCGTGTGTGTGTGTGTGTGTACAATACAGTGTACACATGTATCCACTCTCCACTTGGTCATTTTCTTGAGTACCCTTTCATTCATACCACACATTCAAGGGTAGTACTAGTCCCTAGGTACCTCTAGATATAGTCCAGATCATGGCTTAAACTCCATGCTAAGTCGGGTGCTGAGAACTTCTCCCCTATGCAAATGCGAGTCTTACAAGATGGTGAGCGAGTTTTTCCGAGCAACAAAAAAAACGAGCGAGCCCCTCAATAAATTTATTTGTAAATTAATGAGATTTTTAAAAATGATAAGGGAAAAGAGACATAGTGTGATAACACTGTGAAGAGTGGTTGTAGAGTATGAAAAAGACTTTAATCTATTCTACCCATGATAAATATGTACTAACATCCAAGCATATGTTCTTATACCCATGACAGTAGGTACATCATCAACCACATGCTCTAGATCTATGGCTATCTACTTGATCTTGTCCAAAGAGCTTGTTGCTTCAAAAACAAAACAATTGTTAAAAAGACTTAAAGCAATTAATCGACTACTTGTCCTCTTAAGGCTGAACAAAACTTACAATCTTGCACGGGTCTACTAGATGCAAGAGGGCGAGATGGTGGATCAACAACATCCGCCGGAAAGGATGGACGTATGTTTGTTGTGAACAAGGCTCCCGTATACTGTGCATCATGTAACTCGTGCTCTCTAACAAGAGCATGACCTCTGTCCATATGGATCCACCAATGACAATGCTCAAGCTCTCATTAGGAGAGATGATCCATGGTTGATGTATACATGCATCCATTGCTGCTCTCGGCCTGATTTGATTTTTACGCAGCACCGTGGACCTGTTCCAAGTGTCTCGCTACTTCTCCAACATGCCTCGATTTTTTTCCATAAAATGTGATTGAGTTTAACCAAGAAGCTGATTTTATAGAAAACAAAAAACAAAATACTACCCCACATCACTGCCTGACCTCACCGCAACACCACTTGGATCCACAATCTTATGCTGGAACCGGTCCGCACTGGCTCGAATTGATTTGGACTAGTTTCACCAAGGCCATATGTGGTGGTTTTCTAGATTCGTATAGCCTCTTGGAGCCGATTTAAAAACAAAAAACAAAAAAAAATTGCTTTGTATAGGATGTTGACAAGCTAATTAGGTGTTGAACTTGTGTATTAGAACTAAGTCTCTCACTCTTTGTCTCTCTTATATGTCTTTGAGGTCTCTTAAAAGTGTTCATACAACATTAAAATTCACTTCTCTCTTCCTCTCTCTGTCTCTCTCTCTCAAGTTCCTCGACCATAGCCTTTGTGCTAAAGTGACTATAATTTGACAGCTTTTTTAAAATTTGTAGGAGCTCATCACACATCAACCACTTGTGCTTCATGAAGACTCATGCATGTACCCACATCAAACTACTCCACCTCCATGTTATGCCACTTTTGGAATCAAGGCACATGCGCATGTGCACACACACACACACACACACACACAAACAGGCTAATAGCGCTTGCTCATTGATGATCTCTGTGGAATCAATGCATGAACAAACTCTCCTCTCTCTCTCTCTCTCTCTCTCTCTCTCTCTCTCTCTCTCTCTCTCTCTCTCTCTCTCTCTCTCTCTCTCTCTCTCTCTCCCCATCGGATAGATCTTTTAAGGTCTCTTGGTATAGTTTCCTACGATGTTAAAATTCTCTTTGTCTTCTTCTCTTTCTCTCTCATCACCCAGTGATCCTTGCAGCAGGCAGCTGCTTGCTAGCAATTGTAGACCACCCCTCATCGCCAACGTACAACACGTACTGACTATGGTACCATCTTCTGTGGCTAGTGTTGACATTGCCTTGCATGTAAAATACATCAAGCTGTACTTTAACCGCTTCACTCTCTAATTGGCTTCCAAGAGCCCCATAACCGATGAGCCTACACACGCATGCATGAGAGAAAGAGAGAGAGAGAGAGAGAGAGAGAGAGAGAGAGAGGATCCTTGCAGCAGGTAGCCACTTGTTAGCAGTTGTAGACCACCCCTCATCACCATCGTGCAGTACGTACAAACTGTTGCCATTACCTTGCAAGTACACTTCAACCTCTTCACTCGCTAATTGGCTTCCGAGATCCCCAAAATTGATGAGCATGCAGATGCGCATACACAAGAGATTTACCATGCTGGCGCAGCCCATGAGGAGTAGGGGATGCATGTTGGAACCAGTCCACGCCGGTGCAGAATGGTTTCGACATGTTTCACAAGGGGCAGGATGCTTGAATAAGGGGCTCACTCGATTGTTGATATTAGGGGTGGCGGGTGGAGCACCCTAGGAGAGGCTGGGGTGCTGAGCACAGTGGGGGTGCTCATTTCAAAGCTACCCCACTCACTTGTCGTCCTCCATCTCCATAGACAAATTAACAGTAAAAAAAACTCCATTAAAACTTTATTTCCTTGGAACTTTGCAAGGCACAGTTCCCACACACTTTGTAAAGGGTGGGATTATTTTAGAAATTTGCCACAACACTAGTTCACACATTGACTTGACCCTAGCACCAAATTTCATGGAGTTATTGTAAGCCATCAGTGGAAAGTTTATGTTGATTATTATCAAAGCCCATAGTAAGGCCATATATAACTACACAATCCCCTAACCTCATAGCATCCTCTCTATATTTTGGCACCAGGGAAGCGGATTCTTGCATTTGTGCATTCATGTATTTCAAGCTTCAGAGCATTTCGAAGCATTCTAGAATGAAACCAAGAAAGGTAGAGACAAAAGGGGAAGGGGCAAAAAACTAATTTTTGAAAATTTTCTCTTGGCAAATTCAAGGATCTTTGTATGTTTGGAAAAATGATTTTTCCTGAACAGACACAAAGCTATAAAAAAAACCTCAGTTTTGGGGCTCACGCTTTGGGTAATTATTGGTATTTGTGTTTGAGTGTTCATTGCTCATCCTTTTGTTTTTGTCAATAGGGCTCAGCTCGAGAAGCAAACCTAGGAAATTAGAGAAAATCCCATTTGTCATTATTCCCGTTGTGTCCAAGGAGATCAATGTATATCAAGTGAGGAATACCAGTTTGGCCTCGACCATCCCTTCAATGGTGCGCAGGTTCATGCTGACAATCGTTCATGCTAGTCAGAATATTGAAAAGGATGTGGAATACATGATACTAGAGTAAACCATGCAATTAGTTGGGCTTCAGAATCTTTTCTCTTTTGTGTGTTATCTTGTAAGTAGAAAGGAAACAAGACTGTTGGGATGGCTTATCTATGCAATCCATAGAAAAATACAGGGAGTATGAGAGCTCGTACATGCCCTTCTTGTTCAATATTCAGTTGGTCTCTCCCAATGTCTCACTCTTTCAAAGAAGACAAAAACACATACACATTCAGCTCTCTCTCTCTCTCTCTCTCTCTCTCTCTCTCTCTCTCTCTCTCTCTCTCTCTCTCTCTCTCTCTCTCTCTCTCTCTCTCTCTCTCTCTCTCTGTGTGTGTGTGTGTGTGTGTGTGTGTGTGTGTGTGTGTGTGTGTGTGTGTGTGTGTGTGTGTGTGTGTGTGTGTGTGTGTGTGTGTGTGTGTGTGTGTGTGTGTGTGTGTGTGTGTGCATCTATGTGTACAATAGGTACTTTAGTGTTGCAATTTGCAAGCCCAAAAGAAGTTAAAGGAAGTTGTCTGCTCGGCAAGGCTCCCTTGACATGGACTATTGTCCCCAACTCGTAAGAAAATGCACTTGGCCTACATGTTGCAACAAAAAAGAACATTCCCATTAGCTTCAAAAGAAGGTCCAGCATGTCAACCCCTGAATCCTTTGCACTTTTGACATCTATAAGGTTCTAACATGCAATGCTTTTAGTTGCCCATTTAATGCAAGGAAAGAATTTCAAGAGTAGCCAAGCTTTGGTTGATGAGGAAAGGGATTTCATATGAGAGGGCGGAACACCTTAGCTATATAGGATGAAACATCCATAATTAACCACTTTTTAGATACTCTTGTGGCTTCAGATTTAGGGCCTCAACATGTAAGGAGATTTGATATTTTGAAGCCTCCGCTGCTTTGTGGTAATTTAGGTGTACGACCATTTTGCGTTGAGATGCTAGGAGGTCGAATCCATCATGAAATAATTATTTTCTTCAATATAGCTTGCGCTTGCAGTAATTTTTCAAGGGTGTTACTCATATTTGCTCGAAAATTGGCTTCGCTCGTTGATTGGAAACCCTCTGCAAATGCTTCCGCAACTCTTATGTATATTGAAATTGTTTAAATAAGTAAATAATATAATTCTTGCATAGAATTGACATATTGACAGAGTGACTCTACTCTAAAAGAGACATTATCAAGCTAAATACACAACGCAAATAGGTTGAGCTTGTTTCATGCTAGTGTATTTAGCTATTATCAAGCTAAATACATAGAGCAAATAGGTTGAGCTTGTTTCATGCTATGTGAATAGTATCCCTTGGTTGCAAAGGGCATTGCAGAATCAAGTGCCATCACTACCACTACCGCTTATCCTAAACTCGTCCAACAGCTCTAAATCTATAGACGCTATTGTGCACATTTTGAGAACCCCCTGTTTTATATAAAACTTTGTAATATATGGGATAGAGATAGACCTTTATTATAGTTTTTGGGCATGCTCTTTTGGTTTTTTATGATTACTTTTGGATGCACATGTACATGCAGTGCAAGTCGCTATTGTAGCACCACGTGTCGGGTTGCCTTGGATGTCCATAAGTGAGGTTTTCGAAGTGTCACTTGTATATAGCATAAACTCGTGTACAAACTTTAAAAAAATTCATCCAAAATTTTTAGGCTTTTTCTCGTTGTAACACATATTTAGGAATTTTGGGAAAAATGCATAATTTTGGGACAAATGTTTGTGAACCAAGTTCTTGAGTGGTGGTTGCATTGTGCTAGGTTGTGGTGTTGTCAACAATTTTTGTCAAGTTCTAGAGTATAGTTTGTGTTATGTCAGGTTGCATCATCATCAACCACTGGTTTCAACTTTGCAAGGTTTCATCATTGTCAACTGTTGGGTGTCCAATTCTACTAACTCACAAAAGTTGCATTGTGCTAGCAATCATGAGTATATAGAGAACTTGGAGTTGACGTTTATATGGGGATCAAGAGTATCCAATGAAATGGAAAATGTTGAATTTTGACTTGCTTTGCCTTGTTCTACAAGTAGAAGTCTAATTTGAAAAAACTTGGAGGGTCTTAGATGGTTAAGTGTGGGGGCTACCATGTTCAATGTCACTTCTTTGAAAGCATGGTCTAGTTGTCCTGCAAAACTGAATCTTGGAATGCATTAGTTTGTGATAGAGAAAGCATTACTATTTTATGTCGCACAATGAAAGAATAGGGGATTTTTCTTTATTTGTAGACAACTTAAATCCCACAAGCAAGTTTCATTCACAAATTGACAAGAGGTAGCAGCAAACACTTGTAGGAACGAAGGTATTTTCTCTCATGTTTTGCCATATGGTACTCAACACTAGAAGCTTCTTGGGAGAAACCATATGCTACCTATGTGCATTTGAGGCCAAGGGGCTACTGACCCCCCATCATCTCCGAGGTTAATTGCCCCAACAGTACCTAGTTAGGTATGTGGTTCCTCCCTCACAAAAGCTATAGCACTTCTCTTGTACACTCTATTGGCAAGGCTCAAACTAGAGATTGAGGCTTCACATGCCACCTACAATTTAAAGATTCTAGTTGGTACTTGAGTTTTAGCTAAAACATCCGAAATAGAAAACTATAAGAGAAATGAAATCAAAACTAAAAGCAAGATGAAATTTGTGAGAGATTTTAGAAATTCTTAATGTAAGAAATTCGGGTTCATGAGCTTCCTCTTGAGAGGCATTGTACATCATTTGAGGGAAAGGGACCACATGCCCTCCAATCAACAAGGTGATCCTTTGCCCCAACAACACCTAGCTAGGCATGCCGCACACATTTCACAAAAGCTTATGCGATTTTTTTAGGCCATAGTTTAGAATGTATGATAACAAATTGTATAAACACACTTGTGATACATAACTAAGGTGCCGAGGCTAGTGCTATCAAAGTAGAATGGAGATGAAACACTTTTTAATTACAGAAAGTTGTATTCCTATTTCATCTAGTTTGTCTGCATCATGAATACTCTTTTGAGATGATTGTCATGAATGGAGTATTACGTAGTAGTGATGCGTAGACCACTCCACTAGCGTGTTGTTTGTAGGCATGGAGAGTTGGTGCAATAATATATGCCTTCACTAACACTAGTAATGGGGGTTGTCACAATATTGGCCCCCTTACCTTAGGATTTGATACTTCTTTTACAATTGTTAGAGCAGCCCCCCACAAGGCCGACTATGTGTAGGGACTTCCCAGCTTTGGAAAGGCCTCTTAGCTGAGATATGCATGCCCATAATATCATTGTTGTGTATGATCTAAATGCTACAGTACAACACAAAGCACCTAAATTGGGAGCCTCAAGTCGATTGAAGACTCCTTTTGACTAGGTATGACAAGTTTAGAGGCGATTATCTATTGTAGAGGGTAGTTCAACCGCCCCCTAGCTTGACCTGACGAGACGACTTATTTCATGGAGCTACAAAGCCAACCTATGGGTATGTCATGTTGTGACTATAGAGCCCTTTAGAATCACTTTTGACGGGTTTATGGGGGAGCGTTGTTAAGGCTCGAGCTTTAGTTCGAGCTTTGGTAGGGCCTTCCCAGCTTTGGAAAGGCCTCTTAGCCAAGATATGCAAGCCCATAATATCATTGTTATGTATGATCTAAATGCTACAGTCCAACACAGAGCACCGAAATTAGGAGCCTCGAGCCGATTGAAAACTTATTTTGACTAGCTATGATAGGTTTGGATGTGATTATACCTGAGAAGATGACTTATTTCACGCAGATACAAAGCCAACCTATGGGTACATCATGCTATAAGTACATAGCCGTTTAGACTCACTTTTGACATGTGTATGGGAGAGCATTGTTAAGGCCCAATCTTTAGTTCAGGCAAGCTTAATGAGGCACTGAGGAAACTACCCACACCCTTAGTCATTGACTAAGTCCGTCTAAATTGACGATGACGTTAGATTTCTCCGTCAAATTCGAAACCCAACATTAATTTTGAAATTTGAAAATGACGATGACGTACCGCTGCTATCCCCCTAAGCCCACCATGCCGCTTGCTGTTTTGCTGTGAGCTCGCCATGAACTAGGCGAAGGCAAGATCTTCAAGCACCATGAGCTTCTATGCCTTGAGCCAGCCATCCACTACAACGACTAAACTTCACATCAGCCGCCATGCCTCTTTCTCGCTATTGTGCTATGTCATCCATGCCTCTCCCTGCTTTGTTGTGAGCTCGCCATGAACATTGCCTCAGTCGCCATGATTTGTTGCATCTGCCATGAGCACAATTGATTTGATTCATCTTCACCTTTGTAACGAGCTTTGCTACCAAACCTGCAGTGCGTCGTTTCTAGCTTTGTTGTGTTTGCAATTACTGCTACGCCTGCTGCCCCTACTGCCGCCCTCTACCTCTTGTTCCGCCCCAAAAGGCCTTGATTGCCTGCAAGAAACTATCGTAGGTGGTCACCTCAAAAAGCACCGAGATTCTAGCCCTGTGTTGTTTGCATTTTTTTCTATGCCTGCTGCCCCTACTGTCGCCCTCTACCTCTCGCTCCGCCTCAAAAGGCCTTGATTGCCTGCAAGAAATTGTCGTAAGTGGTCACCTCAAAACTGATGCAGGTGGTCACCTCAAAAAGCACCGATTTCCTCCATGTGCCTACTTCTATAGCATGAAGCAGAAGATGCCCAACCCTTGCTCCCTCTTCTGCAACAATCAAGTCGCCGAATGTAGAAAGACCTGAGCTACACATTAATAGGCTTGACGTAAAGACTTTCTTTTAATGTGTGCTGAGGCGGTATAAGAAAATGCACATGACATGCATGTGTGGAAATCATTGGCTTGGATGCATAGTCTACACGACCATTTGCCACCAAGTTTATGAGTGAGGAAGAGCTTGGTTGCCTGACACCTATTGTGGAGGCAATCAAGAAGCTTCCATCCATGGAATTTGTAGTGTATGAACCTGAATGCAAGTACATCATATGGAAAAGAGTGCCTCCTGGGAAGCAGGTGGCGAGTATACTACATGGACAACAGAAGATAAGTATTGAGCAAGAGCATGCATGCGTTTGTGCACCTGTCATCCAATCTTGCCACATCCTACAAAGGCAATGACACTCATGCCCTTAATTTGTTTGTGGGTAGAAGTAGATCAAGGTATGATATCTCCTCTCTCTCTCTCTCTCTCTCTCTCTCTCTCTCTCTCTCTCTCTCTCACACACACACACACACACACACACACACACACATGCTTCTTGAAACAAAAACTCTTTCTGAGTAGTCGAGCATTTATTATATTCCACTTGGGCTCGAACTTAAGTTCGACCCTCATGACTTGGATAGTTTTCAAGCGTCTTGAGCATGATATACCTTATTTTAGTTGAGCATTTAGTCTCTAGCTTTGAGGCTCGAACTTAAGCTCGAGCCTCATGACATGAATGTTTATTTATTATATTCCTCCTTTGAGGCTCGAACTTAAGCTCGAGCCTGACCGTGAGCACTCAAACATGACTTGTTTTAGTTAAGCATTTAGTCTCTAGTTTTGGGGCTCGAACTTAAGTTCGAGCCTCATGACCTGAATGCTTAGTTTTCAAGCCTCATGAGTACTCAAATATAACTTGTTCTAGTTGAAAATCGAGTCTCAAGATTCGAGGCTCGAACTTAAGTTCGAGCCTCATGACACAGAAACTCACTTTTCAAGCCTCATGAGCACTCTAGTAGAACTCATCAGGCTCAAACTTAAGATTGAGCCTCATGACACAGACACTCAATTCTGAAGCCCCATGCCACTCTAGTAGAACAATTTCTATCTAGAAACTATGCCGAACGGCTTGTATCTCACAAGATTTGAATTGAATCTTCATGCGGTCCAAACTTGTTTTTGGGTCTCAACATCTAAAGACTCAATTTATAAGCATCATGAACACTCTAGTAGGACTCTTCCAAGCTAGAATCCATCTACAAGAATCCTGTCTCATCAGGTTGGAACTTAGGTTTGAGTCTCATGGGCCATAGACACATGCAAAACTCCTTCAAGTTGAAATCCATCTTTAAACATCTCTGACTCATGAGGCTCTTCATGCGGTCCAAACTTGTTTTTGGGTCTCAACATCTAAAGACTCAATTTATAAGCATCATGAACACTCTAGTAGGACTCTTCCAAGCTAGAATCCATCTACAAGAATCCTATCTCATCAGGTTGGAACTTAGGTTTGAGTCTCATGGGCCATAGACACATGCAAAACTCCTTCAAGTTGAAATCCATCTTTAAACATCTCTGACTCATGAGGCTCTTGACCCTCATGCCCTTGAGACTCAATTATTAATCCTCATGAGAACTCTAGGACTCTTTCTATCTGCAATACTATCTACAACACTTAGTAATCATATTGAGAGTCTCACAAGCTAGAGACTCTTGGAGAAGTCTTTCCAATTGAAAGACATCTTCCAAAGAGTGCCACATAAAACCTTTTTAACTAGAAACCATCCCCAAGTGTCTCTATCACATGAGACTCAAACGTTAGTCTGAGCCTTATGATCCCAAAATTCCTGTAAAACAACGGAAATTTATCTACATCAACTATACATCTCAAACTTCAAGCTTCCACCTCGTTATTCTTTAAAGTTTTTGATAGCTTGACTCAAGATTTTGTACCTATTCAATATATTGAAGCCAATTATGGGGGATTATCCCTTGCTTATCCTTCAACAATCTTGTGAGATATATATTAATTATTCTCATGAGAAGGATATGGACATGTGAAGACTCCCAACTTATCCTAAAATCTCTTTGTATTAGTTTGGAAGACTGAGGAATGAGAAGATTTGGAACTTTTAGTTTACCAATATTACTAGAATAGGTAGAATTGGTATTTTATTTTTGAGATATGGTTTGAATAGAGAGAGGGACATCAATAATTCTATTTGGTACAATTTTATGAAAGGACTTGCTAAGAGCATTATTATGGTATTCTTGCATTATAGCCTAGATTTAAATGAAGTTATGAATGTTTTATTATGTGATGTTTGAGTTTTTTCTTAATAGTCAAGCATATCTTATAGATGCATTCAAGTGCCACATTATCAAGATCTTATAAGGGACACATTAAGTAGCTTTATTTTTGGCTTCAGAGAGTTCCTCTTTGCAAGTGTCCAATTAAAACGGGCCTTGGTAGTCCTGATTATACAAAAATAGAAAGCAAAATGTATAAAAGTATGCATGAAGCCTTTTAGGAAAAAGTTACATATATTTTGCAAGAGGTAGATTGAAGGAAAAATACCTTATTCAAAAGAATAAACTTTGGTTATCTAAAAGCACCTTATTCAAAAGAATAAATTTTGGTTCTAATCCATGTTATGTCATCTTATCACTAAGGTATATGCCCAAGTATTCATGTCTTGAAGTAAAAATGAAATTTTCACAACTAAGTTATGTCATCTTATCACTAAGGTATATGACCAAGTATTCATGTCCTCAAGTACGAATGAAATTTGCACAATTATTTCTAGCACTAAAAAACGAGTCAAACACAAAAGGAGTTTTAATGATGCTTTTAAAAGTTTCAGTACTTGAATAAGTGCCAAGATATATAAAGATAATATTTATGTATCTTCGAGTATTTTTTTTCATAATTTTATGGCTTTTCATCATAACGGATTCTGTTTTATTTTGGTTTTTGAGTATATGTTGTGTTTGTAAAGACCACATTTGAAGTTTCATCAATTTCTCAAAAACTACTCTTATGTTCTATTCAAGTGATCAATACAAACAAATAGAGGATGTTCCATGCTTGGGGGATGTACTACGTAATCCTGTTAATGTATCTCGTGAGTTCAACAGGAGGGATTTTTAAAGGCAAATACTTTAGAAAATTTAACAAAGATACATTAAAATAAGGGGGTTTTATATTCAAATTTGGAAAAAAATTTCCTGAAATAAAGAGTCATTTATATAGGGGATACTAATAGTGCACCCCTTGAGGCTCCATGGAACTATCACATGAACTAGATCCCGTAATACATACTACTCTCTCCCAAAAGAAAACATGATTATACTCATCATTAAGAGACAATTCTAGCATTCGTGCTCAAAGAGATTTCCTCCTCCAATCAAGCATGCTAGTATAATGTTGTGCATTTAAGTGATGAACCACAGTCCTTTCCACTTTGATGCTAATTGATAAGGATTCTTTTGTTTTGTTTAGCTACTCTTAACCTATTGAAGATAAGAAAATGATACCATCCCCATGAAATTGTATCATGGACATATACTTCATATATGTGCTATTTAGTTGCAGAAGTAGTCATGCTTGTGCTCTTCATTATAAAAAATTCCTCCCTTTGCTCTCAAAGAGATGCCCTCCACAATCTAGCATGTGACAAGTAGTGGTTTATTTGGACCCAGGAACTCAAAAACTATACCTCTATACTCTTTGTTTTGCTAGATAGTGATGTGTTTATCTTAAGATATACAATGTAATGGAATGGTACAAATCCATGAAAATAATCTCATGGAAGTAGCCTATATCTACATACTGTTCAATTGGAATAGTAAGCATGATCGTTCTCTTCATAAGAGAGAGTCCCTACCTTTGTGATGAAAGAGATGCCCTCCCCCCTCATGTAAGTGGAATATGCACAAACATACTTTATTTTTGCAAAATTGTGGAGCCTATCAAGCGAAGAGATTAATTTGTTTTTAGGGGAACAACAATTGCATGGCTACCTAGATTGATTTATGCAAAGACAAGCGGGGATATACTTGTAGCACTCTAGTAAATGATTTGGCTTGCAATAGAGAAACAGAGTATGTCCAAGAGGAAACAAAATTTTTAAGGACACGTACGTATTAGGTTAACCGCTTGATATTGCTTAGAAACTCACGTTTATCTTATTGTAAATATGAATTGCCTACATAACTAAGAATACAAGTGTTAGTTTTTTTTTTTCTTCATTTGTTATCTTGGTGTTTCTAAACACCATCCTCATTTGAGATCCCCTCAACATGAAAAGTGCTTTAGTAAGGGCTTGTGAACAAGTCTAATTTGTTGCTCATTTTTTATCCTAGTTTCTTAACATTGTACTCTTTGATAATTCTTTTGATTCCATTGGCCTCCCTTTAAAATGTCTTGAATTTGCAAAAAATATATTGTTTTGATTAGCACAATGTTTGATGAAAGTGTTAAAAAGTTACTCTTCCCTTTTTTTTGCCATAAAAGTTACTCTTCCTTATCAACAATGTTAAAATTATGCTTCCAAATGCCATTTGTCAATTTATATACACAAACACAAAAATATATTTGTGTGATGAGGATATGGCTAATTGTTAAGGCTAAATTTTTGATACCATCCTCTAATCACATAGAATTGTCTTAAACTATGTTTGAGCCTCATGCCCACTTGCTAGTTTAAGTGAGCCATGTGATGCTGTAACTAGCTTCAAACCTCGTCTTAATATCATATAGAGCAACAATAAGTGAGGATTGAATTTAGGTTTGAGTCTCACATCCATGTGTTAGTGCCTTGAACTAAGTTTGAGTGTGTCCACCTGCTAGTTTAAGCGAACCATATGAGGCTCGAACTCAAATTAAATATTCTTAATATCCCACATGGTAGCAAAAAGTGAGGCTTGAACTTAAGTTTCATCCCCTGGTTCATGTGCTAGTGCTTCATTTTATATGGCACAAAGGGTCCCCACAAACAACCATGAGGTCAAACTTAGTAACAAAATGCTGCAATTTCAAGTCTCAATTTAAAAAATGGGACTTGAATAATTCCCAAAATTCCTAAATATGTCTTTTGTGCCTCCTTCATGATTTTTCATGCAGTTTTTCTCCTCAAGTAGCCTTGCCTATGTGTAGCCATGGCAGCTTGTTGTTCGTGCCAATTCTTCACATAGAGGAGCATAGATTTGCAAATTGTGGTCTTCAAAACTTTTGTTGCAAAAAATGCAACTAAGCTTTGAGGATTGAAATCATCCCTTTTGGAGTTATGTTTTTGGAGATATAGTCTATTTCCCAAAGGGTACAAGGGATGGCAGCCCATAGGCAGTTTGGTGTATGGTGAGTTGTGGAAGCTCGCTTGTTTTGTGGTGTGTATATACTTAGACATTGTGGTTTTGAAGAATCTTTTTGTGAAGGGCAAATATCTTTTCCTCAAGTGAATTGTCCAACGTGAGTTCTAAATCCATGTAAGGGCAGGTGCTTCCTAGTTTCCATGGTGGTCTTTTCAGTGGGTATGTGTTAGTGTCTGATGTGTCAGGGTACTTATCTTTTTGGACTGTAACCATGGTCTTAGTTTTAAACCTTGGGGGCATGTTTACACAAGTGCTTAATGCTTAGGTAGTTTGATATACCCGAATTGTCATATGACATGTATGGATGTAACCAACGAGCAGTTTTCAATCTTCCTGTTGTTGTACTGCTATTTTGGGTCTGTAATTTGATGATGATGATGAATACACGGTGAAGTAGTTCCTTGTTTATCTCAATCATGGTGTTTATTATGCATATGCATTGCAATTTTGTGACTTAATGTGCAGTCTATTGTCTTCTCTTTCTCCTACAATGTATGTTTCTTGTACTAAATACATGTTAGGGCTATGAGCCCCTAACACTTTAGCGATCCTGCAATTGGTTCAAATTCAGCTTAAACCATATGGCACTCAGGAATGCACCAGGGTATTGACATGTTGGTTGACATAGAATACCTGCAGGAATTCTCAAATTGGGTAACCCCGCAGGAAGAGTCTAAGGAATATGCATCAAAGTTCTTGGAGGAGTTCTTCCTGAATCTACCATGGAAAATCAAAATTGCAATTGCTGACAAGGTAGTTATATCATTTTTACCTTTTGGTGCCTGCAATTTACCTTCATGTTACAGTCTATATGAAAGGAAACTGTTGGTACAATATTTAAGACATGAGAGAAGAAGCAATGCATGAGGGGGTTAGGGCAAGGGTCCAATTTACCACAACACTCATATGGCACAAGGTTTACAATGAGAAGAGAGTTTTCTAGAAGGGGAAGATAGGAAGAAGAGTTTGGTAGTGATGACCAAGAAGAACCTTTGGTGAGGGGCATCAAGGATTCTACTACTTCTCTCCATCTCACTTTACCTTCTTATGTGCACTCAATGATTGCTCTCTCTCTCTCTCTCTCTCTCTCTCTCTCTCTCTCGTAACCTAGCTTATGTAGCTTCTAATGCATTGTAACTTCTTCTTGCACTGTTGCATGTCCCCCCTGGGCGAGGGCTGCCCTGTGGGGGGTGTTAGCCAATATCTTTGCTCGCTTCCCCTAATCTACAGCTACATCAGCGCTGCCATGACCACAACAGTGTTTCTAGCACGGTCACCTGCCCTAGCTTTGTCCATGGCCGCAACGACTGATGCACTCCTAACTCCTTCAGCAAGATGCACTCCTAACTCGTTCGGCAAGACAACTGGTCCCGAGCTCAAGCTTTCTTAGCAAGAAACCTCGCGATACATCACTTACAATCCGAGTTAATTAAGGTGGCAGTCCTCTGGCTTGGATTTAGAGAGTGAGGCCATCCCATCATGACGCAGCTTTGGAAACACTTTGAAGTGTTAATTAAGGCCTACTTTTATAGCTAGGTCATACTGAAGCTAAATCTCATCATGGATACCCCAAAGGTCACCCCGAGGGGTCGATCTAGTTTCGCGGTCATTGTAGCAGCACCAAGAAAACACGACCGGATCAAAGCGCTTCAAAGAGATGTCGATCAACTTATGGAAGCGAATGGCGACCTCAAAGCGCGTCTTAGCAAGCTCAAGGCTAGCCTTGACTCTATGATCAACCTCGCCACAGACAAAGTCAAAGAAGTTGAAGCCAAAGTCACCCAACCTCACGCTGTAGCCATTGGTAAAGTCTAGACATGTGTGACAACGGAGCTTCGAGACCAGAAACTTCAAGAAGAGAAGTCCCTCAAGGTTTGGATTGGTGGGCTCCCCTCACCATGGTGCACCACCGATGATACCCTTGAAGAAGCAATTACAAGCTCAACAATATTCTGCAAACAATCAACATCCAGTCGAAAACCATTTCTTGGATCAATGACACCCATAGGCAAGTTCCACCAGAGCATTGCCTTCTGACTTTCAAGGACAAAGAGGAGTGGGTGCGGCTATTGCGCCAAACCCACCTACTCAAGGGGACGAAGGTTTGGATTGCTGAAGAGTTGACCACGAATCAACTCAAGATGAAAAAACAAGAGCTCAAAAAGGTCCACGAAGCACGAAAACGAGGTAAATGCGCAGTATACCGAGGGGGTAAAGCCATCATCCAGGAGTTTCGAACTCCCAAAGGGGCTCTCCCCTTACCCGATCCCACCTAGGTTTTGTTTCTTTTTTTTCTTCTACCTCGTAGATGGACCCTCAGTCCTTAACTGATGTGTATCTAATGCACCTACTTAGAAGGTCTCTAGTCCTATGGGTCATATCTGACCTCCGTGGACGTTAATTTAATCTATCTACCTATCTCTCTCTCTCTCTCTCATTCATGAGCATAGCAATGACTTGTACTCAAGCATATGTAAAATTGTAGCAATAATGTGCTTCTTGTTCATTAAGGACGAATGTCCAAGGGTAAATAGCCTTAACTTTCCCAAAGTATAAATGGACTAAGCTAATATCTGCAAATACATAAACGTTACAATCTATGCATCAATAGCAAATTTTTACATGAGAAACACATAATATTTTACGTTACTTTGATCTTCTATAAGGTCCCATCAAAGATCCTTTTACAAAAGGCTACAAATTCAATGAATATTGCAACAACGAGTGCTTTAATCTATACCAACACACTTCCAAAATCATCAATATAGTATGCTCAATCGTTTTAAAAATACCATCTTTGTTCTAAACAACATCGTTGTAACGTAGTTGCATCTCATTACACTTAAACAACACTATATTACAACCTACTGTAAATCTTAGGTGAAAGGTAGTTTCAAAGTTACACTAGCTACAAGAATACACTAGGTGTCCTTCTGGCCTCTTTGAAAGAATTTCCCGATGTTAGGACCCGTAGGCTTAAAATACACAAGAGCCTCAGTCCGTGTGCGATACAAATAGTATATCTGCAATTGGGTATCAAGGATTCCACTATTTCGCCCCTCACTTTACCTTCTTATCATGTGCACTCAATGGATTGCACCTACTCTCTCTCTCTCTCTCTCTCTCTCTCTCTCTCTCTAGCAAAACAATGACTTGTACTCAAGCATATGTGGAATTGTAACAATACTGTGCTTCTTATTCATTCAGGACTAATGTCCAACGATAATGAATCATCATTTCTCTTTCTGTTTAAAAATGGAATAGCTTTAAGTTTCACAATGTATGAATGGACTAAGCTAATATCTACAAAAGAATAACGTTAGACGTTATGCGTCAATAGCAAATTTTCACATGAGAAACATATAATAGTTTACGTTACTTTGATCTTCTATATGGTCCTATCAAAGATTCTTTTACAAAAAGGCTACAATTTTATTGAATATTGCAACAACCTATGCTTCAATCTACATCAACACACTTTCAAAATCATCAATATAATATGCTCAATCATTCCAAAAATACCATCTTTGTTCTAAACAACATATCTCTCTCTCTCTCTCTCTCTCTCTCTCTCTCTCTCTCTCTCTCTCTCTCTCTCTCTCTCTCTCTCTCTCTAAGTAGTGGTTTTGGAAAGACGCACAACATGACAGTGCGAGACATATGGAACCACAATCCGGATGGCGGCATGGAATTGTAATGGATCATATAGGCTAGATGTGGGTGCCTTTGACGATAGCTTCAGAGATAGAGACATTGTCTTTTACTCAAAGACACATCAGAAATCTGGACAGTTGATGCCAAGTGTGATTGGTTCTTTATGGGAGACAGCTTGTTGGCCAGACGCTAGATCCCAGCATGGGAGTCAAGGTTCAGGAGGGGTAGCAGTCTTATTCAAGGAGGAGTTACAGCCGCTATTACAGATTGTCCGGAGAGATGACCAGGCGAGATACATGTGGGTGAGACTGAGAGTTGAGATAGGTAGATTCTTATACATCGCTGTATATTACTTTCCCCCTAGCACATCAGTCTATACCTCACCTAGAGGGAAATCCCCTTTCTCTATACTTGATGATGACATATGGGAGTTCTCTAGAGATGGAGATATCATTCTCTTGGGAGACTTTAATGCCAGGACGGCCAACTCCCAAACGGTATTTTATGATACCTCGAAGGAGATGCTTAGAGAGATGGATATATCGGAGATGGGGCTTGACAGACACTCACAAGATAGAGAGCACATAGAGTATGGGAGATATCTCATGGAGATGACAACTACGCATGGTTTGGCCATACTTAATGGTCTAGAGATTTTTCCTTCGTCTAGGGGATTCACATGCTTTCCACACAGACATGGGGCCAGTACAGTGGACTATGCCATGACTTCACTGAGCTTCATCTCTAATATTCAGGATCTCAGTGTGGGTCCTAGACCTGTTGGAGTAGCAGTGGACCATGCTCTCCTGACTTTTTCAATCTCTTTCCAGTATCGTGCCTCTCAGACACCACGGAGGATTGCACACACACGGTATACTTTTACACCAGAGACGGACTCGGTTTATGTGGAGGAGATTTACAGACGGATGTGGGCAGCTGAGCCTGTATATACCGTGGAGGAGATCACCACTCTATTGACGGAGATCTTGCATGGGACAGCAGCAAAGGCATACCCACACACTCAACCAGATCAGAGAAGACATTCTGGGAACATGCCTCAAAATAGTTGGTATGATGAGGAGTGCAGAGAGATGAGAGTTCAGATTCAGAGCGAGCTTATACTTGGAGTTATTACATATAGACATTCTCGGATTGCACTTTGACGTTAGTGCGACGGAAGAAGCGGGCCTTTTTAGCCCAGCTGGAACGTGA
Source organism: Adiantum capillus-veneris (assembly GCF_014529385.1). Taxonomy (NCBI): domain Eukaryota; kingdom Viridiplantae; phylum Streptophyta; class Polypodiopsida; order Polypodiales; family Pteridaceae; genus Adiantum; species Adiantum capillus-veneris. The sequence continues at coordinate 34,638,342 of NC_140958.1, read as the reverse complement.
TTTGTATCAGCTCTTTTTGAGTCAAGATTCAAGCGAGGCCTAGCGTCTCTTCCATAAGCACTCACCTCCTCCAGTGATTACTTCTCCCAAGATTTGGGGTCAGTATGCAGCATCATTATATACAGTACCTGGGCAACCACCATTACCAGACCCTCTAGAGCCATGTCCAACCACTAGTACCTTCTTTACCACTGAGATGGTGAAGAACGCCATTGACAAGATGAGTACTAGGAGAGCATATGATCATGATGGTTTGGTGGCAGAGCACTTGATACATGCTAGAGATTTATTGTCAGAGGTTCTTGCGCGGTTGTTTAACCATGTCATGTGTGAGGGACTACCCGAGTCTTGGAGATTATCTACTATTGTACCTCTCTTCAAGGCAAGGAACCCCACGGTGCCAAGGAACTACCATAGTATTATGATAGGGCACACATTGGCACGGTTGTATGCATCCATTCTTGAACAGCAACTGAGTAAATGGGCAGAAAATGAGGGCATACGAGCATCAAGATAGGCTGGATTTAGGAGGGGTTTCTCCACTTTCGACCATATTCTTACAGTCGGAGCCATTATTGAGGAGGGTCGGGCACATGGGAGATGGATGTATTGTTGTCTGCAAAGCATTTGACACAGTGCCGAGGGCCAGATTGATTCACAGGCTATTGAAGTTGGGAGTACCCACAGAGATCATATGGGGGATCATGGCTTTATACGGCTCAGTGATGACTGGCCAGGTACGCACTGTTGAGGGGATTTATGACATTACTCATTCCACTATTGGAGTGAAACAAGGGTGTCCTTTGTCCCCTACACTTTTTGGTATGTATGTAGATGAGCTCTCTGACTACATTGACAGAGAGGGTGACAGAGGCGCTCAGCTAGCAGGGACAAGGATCCCTTTATTATTATATGTTGATGATATTGTATTGATATCAGAGTCGCCAGAGGGCATGAAGAGACAGTTGGATGCATTGCACAACTTTGCAGAGGATAGTGGACTGTCTGTGAACCTTGGTAAAACCAAGGTTATGGTGTTTAACACCACACCACAGTGGGTCAAGAGATCGGCACCTACAATCGTATATGGTCACGACACTGTGGATTACACAGATGAATATACATATCTGGGGGTGGTATTCACGGGACCGAGGTTTACTCTGAGGAGAGCAATAGAGACTAGACTGTCCAGAGCCTATGCGGAATTGGGAGGGCTAGAGAGGATTTGTTCGCAGGTTCAGTTTCAAGAACCACGAACAAAGCTATGGCTCTTTCATACTTTGGTTGCTTCAGCTATGCTTTATGGGGTCCAGGTTTGGGGACCATCTGTGAATCATGACAGTTGGAGGAACATGGAGAGACCCTTGGTATTTATGATATCCTAAATGATTAGAGCCAAGGCCTCCGTACCACTTGCGATTAATCGAGCGGAGGTAGCCGCCCCTCCTATAGAGATTGGAGCTCTTACTAGATCAATTTCCTTTATGCACAATCTATGGGATACACGTTGAGGCAGATATACTAGATTGGCTCTCGAGTCCTCTAGACAGTTAGCGATGCAAGGAGACGCATCGTGTTGGTATGTGCAAATGACCTCATGGTTTCAAAGGCATGGTCTCAACATGGATAGATTGCCTCCTTTTCAATATTCCCTGGATGCACCCTCCCTGGCAATCACACAGACGGAGATCACTAGACTCAATCGTCGGGATCTTATACAGTTGGACACCAAGAGGACATGGGTAGAGTCGATGCAAGAGTTGTGCACGAAGATGGCTTTCTACAAAGAGCATCTTCTCCAACTTTCGGGAGATGGGTTTCTGACTCATCCGAGCTACATGGACACTCATTTGTCTTATGGTCTGCGATGTGCTATTGGTCAGATTCGCACATCCTCACACCAACTGGAGATTGAGACAAGTAGATTCAGAGGGATAGCACCGGAGTCTAGGATATGCCAACTATGCGATAGAGAGCCTGAGACAAAGCTACACTACATATACCACTACACTGTGTATTATGGCTTCCATTCCTTATTCAGGGAGGGTTTTGGATCCCTAGATAGTCATGAGGTATCAAGATAAGAGATGCCTTGGCTTATATCTACTTGAGCTACACCGACATAGAGATAGTCTGCTGAGGAGACATGGAGTACAACAATTTCAATAGAGAGATTACGGACTTTTTTGGATCGAGGGAGCCAGGAGACCAACCACCAACATAGGGTTGTACCCGCATTCATACCAAAGGCACGCTCATTGACGGGGCGACTGAGCTCGGGAGATCGAGACGACCACGACCGAGACACAGGAGCACGCTCTATCGACAGAGACTCCAGCAAAGGATCAGAGGCATTCTAGCACGACACCCACATTGTCATTGAGGGCCTATTCTACAATTTCACATTTCACACTTCATTTTCAGTTTTCCTTTTTAACATTCAATACTTTTTGTGCTTGTACTTCAGACATTGTATTAGATTCGCCATTTTGTATCTGATGGTCTCATAGGTCATTTTGGCCTTTTGAAGACGTTAATATATCATTTCATCTGTGTGTGTGTGTGTGTGTGTGTGTGTGTGTGTGTGTGTGTGTGTGTGTGTGTGTGTGTGTGTGTGTGTGTGTGTGTGTGTGTGTGTGTGTGTGTGTGTGCACGAGCGCGTGTTAAAAAGATATTGCATTTTAAAACGAAGTACCTTCTAACGAAACTTTTTTCTTTCTGGTTGTTATAAGAGAGGCATTAACCAAGCTTTGTATTTTGTATATGTAGGCCAATGTGTATGTGTGCGCGCGCTAGAGAGAGAGAGAGAGAGAGAGAGAGAGATCTGACATTTATTTTCCTATTGTATAAAGAGGGGCATTGAGTGGTGGGGCACACACACTCTTTCTCATCCTCTCATGTAGACCATTGTGATTTTTCACCTTGTTTACATCAGGGTCAAGGCTAGAAAAATACATTTTTCCTAACCGAACTAAGTAAGGGGAAACTTGAAATTCTCCTGGTTTTTAGGTCAATTTTTAGCTTTTGCCGGTAATTTCACTAAAACTTGTGTAAATTTGCCGGTTTTCTTAAAGGCGAGCTCAAAATCTAACTGGGATTTATAATTTCAGCCGGTTAAAATACACTAGACCCCGATTTTTTTTCTAACACTGATCAGGGTGTGTTATGACTAGGAGCTCAAAAAGCTATATACATGGCAAAGAAAAATGCGTTCCTTCACAAACTACGCTCTGTTGAGGGAGTGGGAAACTCGCGAGGGTGCGACCTCGAAGACTCCGCAACGTTCAAGCTCGCCAATCTGCTCAGGCAACTTTTGCAGATTTCCGCAACCAAAAGGATAGCCTCGATTGATGTCCTTCCAAAAGTCAACAACAAATCCACAGCTGCTCCTTGACAACCAGAAGCACGAAAGCCCATACCAATTGCATCCTCTACTATCTCAGCGTGCATATGGTTGGCATCAGTGGCTTGCAACCAGCCTCCCACAGTTACAATTAGACTCTGTGACTCACAAATGACCAGATCCAGCTCCTCGCTTTCATCAAAACCAGTATCTGTGCGCCCGTCCAACGCTCCCCTCACCTGCAATAAATGCATCACGTGAACATTACTATTGCCATACACTGCCAAATACAATTCATTCAAATAACACATTGCAAAACACTTGATTGTGGCTGTAGAAATTTTATGCGGCAAGAAACACTAATTGACCAATCAAAGAATCAGTCCTCATAATGCGGAAGAGTATTTTTCATCTTGATGGGGAGTATCCTTGATTCCTTCGTCTCACATTGAGGCCTGCAAGAACTACTTTGTTCCTCAGGAGAACAAAACATTAGCATGGCCTTGCCAACTGCACTGACTGCAAGAGTTGTGCTCTAGTAACACAGAAAGAAGAAAGCAAGAAAGATTGGTACATCTCTTAAGGACCAAACCCATAAGACCAGGTACAATCAATCATGAGCGCACTGCTTTTGTCACCCCGTTGATCTTCTTTGATCCTGGAGCCTCTAAGAACTTTCTCTGTTTTGCTCCCTTTGTACATATTTCCTTCTAAGAAAATTTCTATTTTTGACATCGAAGGATTATGATAAAGAATTGTTTAAAATATCTTGACCCATGATACATGGCCTACCAGCACGCCTTAGATGGTTACCTGAACCCGCGTAAGCGGCGATCCTCGATCCACTTGAGATAATGTTATGCCTAAATTGTCTATATTGGATGTCACCCATCTCAACTGTTAGATGTATCCCAGGACCCGTTCTAATGGTCATACACTAGACCGTCGGATGGCATCCGAAGACCCGCATTTACAGTTGAATGACATCCCATGACCCGCTCTGACGGCCACACTGAACGATCAGATAATATCTAAAGCTATGGTTTGCAGAGTTTATGCAACAATTCAGATTTTCTTGTTCAGAGTTTGCATAGACTGTATCTGTGATTTGCATGGCATCTATGTAAGCACACATGCTTGAATCAGTTTATCCGGATCCCATAGAAGCCAGCAACACAGCCACCGCTCTCAAATCCAAAACAGCCCATAATTGACATGTGCCATTGACCACGTGTCTCTTCCCACATGATTCCACAACTCGAATGCAGGTCCAAGCTGAGGTGGAGGGCCAAATATAGTTGCACCCAGAGAATATATTGTACAATTATCCAAAACTTGATTGGCAGGCATAGGTCGAGAAGGTTCAAACATTAGATGAACCCAGCCATAAATCTGTTCTTCACATACAATTATGGTCAAGATCCTTCACAATTTAATGCTTACTGAGATGCTTAAGGACCAGACACAAGAAAAATATACCTACTCTCTCTCCAAGTGGAGCAAAAAAATCTCAAAGCGAAGAGGGCATTTGTGATTTCATCTGACTTGCTACTGGACCTTACATACAGATTTGAAAACTAATCTGTAACCCTCGGCCTCCCATAGCGCAATCAATCTTTCACATGCACATCATGAAAACATGGGCAATGTCAAAATGCTCGGCATGGGCATAAAACCCCACATTCAAAAATCTACATCCGGTCCACCGAAGCATAGAAGATGCAGGACCAGGATCCCAACAAAATTTTGCAGGATTTCCACATTCAATGGAGGATCCCTTTGTATATATGGAGGATTGAGTATCATACCGTAGAGGCTGGCAGCTAAATAAAGATGCCCAAGGGCTGGATCAAATGGCATTCTTTTGGGAATCCAAGGCACAAATGAGCAAATGAGCCTGCAGGTCTTTCAGTCACTGACCCTAGAGATAAGATGTGACATGCAGGAAACGCTGTGCTGGCTAACATCTGGACCTGGCATACCCCATTTATATGGCTGTTGTTGTGGACGATGCAATTATATATGAAGGGTGGCTCCAATATGTTGGAGGATATTCATAGCTTAACTCTTGGTGCTTTTATGGAGACAAGGATACCAACATAGCTATACAAAGAAATTTTACTAGCTTGGGTAGCATTTTTAGGCAGTGTAATTGGTATTTTGAGAGTCCGCACTGATTTTCAGAAACGAGATCAGAACCACCAGACTATTTTGGCAAGAACTTAGGAGGATAACTACAAACTTCAAGGAGTCGGGGGGAACTTCCTTTTCGAGATCACCAAGGAAGAGCAAAGAGAAAGCACTTACTATATTTTCTTACCTTAATCAATGCTTGATGTAGATGATTAACCAAGCTGCACAGTTTCTGCAAATTCGATAGTACGCTCCATGAAAAGGCATTTTCAGTTTGTGACCTTCATGAACAAGCAAACCTGATTTAATTTATGGCTTTGTTTCAATTACAAAAAGAGAACAAACAAATAGGACCTATCGGTTCACTTGCCTGGCAATCCTAGAGTCATCCTTCACTCTAGTCCTGAGGAAAGTTTGAGCTTTAGATCTGAAACCCATGTTATTATGCCCCTTGACCCAGGACTTTGAAGGCCACTGAAGCAAAGTGGTTTTTCTATTGTGTTTACGATAATGATTACTTCCTGTTTCATCATGATATTGAGAGAGATGCTGCGGCTCACTGTAGGCAATCCTACAACATGTTAAGAAAAGAAACTATGCCATTTTACAGAAGCTCTTTCTGCTACAAGCTCACCACCGTCCTTGAATTCTTGCAAGTTCTTCGGTTAGATTAGCCACTTGTATAAGAGCATCTCCTTTGTCAATTGTCACCTGATTCCACCCAAGAATGAAACAATCTTCGAAATGACTACCAACAAACACTTTAACTTAAGCTGACCTTTAACAATTGCTTATGTAGCTCTGCAATCTTTTTTTCACGAGCAGCAATCATGTTCTCCCTGCAGATATTCCTTTCATCCTGTTGAGACAGTAGCAACAATGCAGCCACCTGAACAAAAAAAATCTTATTTTACTACATTGCACCAGATCAGATTCATGCACCAGAATGCCAGGCCTCAAGAGATTACTAGAATCATAGATGTGTGCTGCAATGCCTAGATACCGACGAATAATGCATACATGACTAAAATAAAATAAAATAAACAGTATTCAAAGATGTATTACCTTCTCCTCTAAAGCAATGGCTAATGCCTCTTTTGTAACTGCAATTTCGGATTCATCAGCTTGCTGCGGTAAAATTTTGTTGTTTGTAACATCTTTCTGAAAAATAGTTTGTTATAGTTTAGCAACATAGGTTGAGTTAGAAAAACACCATAGATTGCAGTTAAATTGCATGCTATGGATATGAGATGCAATATACAGAGACAAGCTACATTATCGCTTGACGGCATTTGGTTTTTCTTGTCATTCTGTCTCCAACCATTTCTTTTTGGCTTACACTGAAACACTTATGCTCACTTCAAAAGACGGGACTAAACCTACTATCACTTGAGTTCAGTAAACTAGATTGTCTAACAGATTCAATAAAAATCTCAGAGGTCCCATATAGTTGGCTAAAAAAGTGCGCTCACCACTGCTGCTGCTGAAACAGGAAAGGCACCTGAAAAGGCTGTATAGCTGCACCCTCTCACAACACCTCGGTAAAACGGATCACTATCTTTTGTTAAAAAAAGCTCTTATGAGTTATAAGAACCTTGAAGCAAACACTTTTTTTTATTTAATTTTCCATGATACCCAGAGTGGATCGCAAATCTAGATGTATGTGATTGATCCTATATGTTATGTCCCTAGGCATCAGGATGGGCGCCTGAGCTAAGCCCGGCCAAGTGTGGATATTGCCACTATTAGGTGAGTCCTATAAATAGGACAGAGGGAGTCTTTGGCAAGCTTTTCTTTTCTCATTCTTGGAGAGAGATATTAGTAGTCACCACATGGATACTTGGTGTGTCTTGACTTAAAGGTTCTACCTCTCTGTATCCGTTTTCACATGAGGATGCCCTTCAGAACCAACCACTCCTAGGACATGGAAACCCTCCGTACGCAATCTGGTGAAAAGTCTTGGATTTAATGGAGTATGCTTTGTGAATCTTGTTTCGCAAAGAGAGGGGAAAAGAGGGGAATTTTTATGTTTTGTACTGTGTACTGACATTGTTGTCCATTGGAGGAGTATTCCTCATGGTTTATGGAAGCCAAAGAGAAAATTGATGCATGGGGCCCGTATGCTTGCAAGGTTGTTCCCAAGCTAAGGACAAGATGAAAGTAGCACTCAGCTTCATAAGTAGCTTCTCGATATCTTCTGCATTCGGTATCAGTAACAGTTTACAAAGAGCAGCAGCACAAGAGATGTATACTCAGTTGGGGGCAGCCATGTGCAGACGCATGGTCTGTCGAGCACTCACACAGCGGTGCTTGGCAGCTAAGAGGCGTTTCGGACGCAGCGGTGGTACCCCCTCCCCTCACGTCAGCTGCAAACTCTCAACCCCCGCCTCTCCTTGTAACTCTACCAGATAGGGTGGAGTTTACACATTCATGCTCACTACCCCACCTTGCAGCACTGTTCAAGCACCAAAAGACAAGCATCCTCACATCACCTGTAACCATGCCTTTTTGAGGGTGTGAAAGGCCTCTAAGCAGGCCCTTCAGCAACCCACGCAGACTCCCTTCTGATTCACGACATGAGGATTTGACATCCACCCTAAAATTTCAATGGACACTCAGTTTCACGAATTGCCATTCCATATGGAATGGCACAATGCCATTCCAAAAACAATTCTCGATATTCATACCATTCCAGTAACTTTCGACATTCAACCTCAAAAAATAAATCTCCACATAGCACTGCAAAGAATACATTATAATAGAGCAATCCACCTCAATGCTAACTGAATTGCTTCTTGTACCTCATTAGGCTAAAAGATGTCGTGATCAAAGCACATTTTTTGGATTTTCAATCTTTGGAGTGTTCATACAAGGAGCATCAACAAATTTAAACTCTTAACAATTGATTGCGAAACTTGATCTTGATCTTATTCATCTTTGAAGTGCCTCTCTCACATGCCATGGTTGAGAGAGGTAGCATTAGCAATGCTCTTCAAAGCTTTATGGTCCAAGGAAAAGAATGCTCCCACTCTGCATGATTATTGGTATCCAACCATGATTATTGTTATCCAACCAAGTTACATACATATCTTTCCCTTTAGCAATTCCGCATTCTAGTTATGAAAGACCTGCCGTCTCCTTTGCACTCGTGCTCAATAATCGGCAAACTTTCTCCTTGCCTAAAGTGCTTACATAAAACTGTCAACCATTGTCTAAACAAAACATCTAGCTTTTCCAACTTTGGATCATAGTCTTTTGGTGAGAAATATTTTGCTGTTTCGAAAACACCAAAATCCACTTTAAAGTGATCCCACAATGATTGGCTTATGCTTCTAACATAACCGTGACATAAATGTATTGAATATACATATACGATATCATAAGTCTCACGAGGATTAGCTATATCTACTTCATACATTGGAGCCAAATGTAAACAATGAGAGTGCATGGTACCTTTCTCATCTTTATGTGCTTGTGGTAAGTATTGGCTCACCATTTGGGTACTACGTCAGTAATGCGGGGATATTGGTATTGTTATAATGAGTCAACTTCCCTTCCCCTTGCCAAAAGAACATATGGGCATCGGTCGGTAACGCGGCCATATGATGCTCGTATGCAAACTATTATTTGTGACGCGAGACATGGGAGAGGCAAATACATTGATAATGAAAAATACAGAGTACACAGAATAAATAGATGAAATAAAGAGTTTGTATGGATAATAATTACAAGAAGAGCATAGCTCGTTTCATAACCTCCCGACCACCCCCAACCTATCTCAATCTCAATCTCAATCACACTCTCACTCTCAATCACAATCGCAATCTCAATCTCAATCTAATGCACAATCTCAATCTCAATCACTCTCTCAATCTCAATCACAATCACTCTCAAAAATCGCAAAAATCTACTCAAAGGCAAGGACAGCATCAATCCTTTAGCAGCGTGCCTTGCACATCCAGATGATTTTGAAAAGTATAGTGTCACAAAACATCTTCCTGACGGGTTGCTGAAAGATTTGTTTCTTGGTCCTGTCACGGCTGTCTTTTTGCGAGTTTTGACAGAAACAAATTGCCAGCAGCAACAGGATAGCCTACAAGCAGCAACACGTTAGCTTACAAACAAATATACACAGGTAATATCTGTTTTGTTTCATCCAATCAAGAAGTGATTGCACTCTTTTATGATAGTACAAAATGATGTTTTAAATTTGATTATCATGTTGAATTGGTTGCACGAGTATGTTCTTTTGGCTATTTTGTAGACAATGCAAAAACCAATGTGTGAAACAGGATCTGTGCAAGGTATCATGATAATGGGACTGTGATCGTCTTGCGATTCCGATTATAATCGTTGTTGCCATCAAGAGATTGAAAAGCTTCAAACTCAAAAGCAATTGGCCTCAAAAGCACTAGCGCCAAAATCTGCTAATGCATTTTGCAAAAATTTGTATGGTTGTCACATCATCGACGTAAAACGCGAAAATCCGTGCACGCTGCCACGTTATCAGGTCAATGCAAAATTCGAAAACTCTGTACAGCCTCTGCCACGTCATCAGCTTATTACGCAGGCCTTTTATGTGTGTCCCCTACTTTGTTTTGATGTCTTCGGTCACTTGGGCCCCATCGAGCGGGGTCCCATAAGTTGGTGGGAGCTTCTCTTTTAAAATAGGCCACTCGGTAAGACTTTGCAAATTGGTAAAACTTCTTTTGTTGCTTTCGCTTCTTTTGATGCTTCTTGTTAGGGTTTAGGCCCCTCGGCCGGGATCTGCAGGTTGGCTCCGTTCTTCAGTGGCTTGACACGTCAGCAGTTTGTGGCATCCCCCCTTCTTGAAACAAAGTAATCGTCCCCGATTACAGTATATCTGCAAAACAACTCAACTTAGCTCAAAAAAATCCGAGGGTCATTCGGAGGGACAATCAGTTTTCTCATTCCAAAAAATTGGAGCTCTTGATATCTTGGCTCACTGGCTTTCCAAAAAAATATCATCCAATAAGGAGTCTCGTTCCAGATCGAAGCTCTTGATATTTTGGCGTAGTAAAATTAGCCATCACACCCACACCGTGTTGATCTCCAACAAGTGTCTTGATGCACTAAAATTACATACCCAGACAATCTTATCCAATTAGGAATATTCAGTGGTTGGCACATCACAATGCAGCACAAATGCTCACATATGCATGTTACAAGACATAGAAACATAAGGCTACCGATGAACACTCCCCGCGTAAATAACCATCCAGGTCCGAGCGATGAGCTGTTCAACGACTCCCTCAGCACTCCTCCCACAAATAACCTAAAAAGATATGGGTCGGGAGATATAGAGGCCTTTTGCAACCAAACGCCCCCAGACTGCAGCCTACGTCGTTTGGAGGTGCTGAGAATCCATTGCTCAGACTTCTTAATGCTCCCCCCGTAAATAACCACAAGGGTTCGGGCCATGAGTAAAAATAGTACTTTTCAAACATTCAATATTCCCTCCCCCCCAAATAACCACATGGCACAAGGGTCCGGGCCACGAGTATGTGCAAGCATTCTCAAACATCAATTTTCTCGCTACTCCACTCTAGAGTAAATCTCCAGATTCCAAACAGGATCACCAAACAAGTTCTCAAACAAAATTCAAAAAATTGTTGATTCAAATTGAGAAAGCATTCTCGACATCAGTTAAGCTCGAAAGCGGCATGATTTATAAACTCTTGAATCGTCGAAATTGGCTTGGACAAACAGTGTTCATGTGGTGGTGATAGTAGCCCAAAGCTATAGCAATCACACTAGGTCTTCACGGTTCGAGAAAGAGACACTTGCTAAGAGATGTCTCGAAATTCCAAGTTGTAATCTGCTAGGCTTTCCGTGGCAAGCATTTCAGGATACCCCACTTTGCCAGAATCTGCACTCTGAAGGAAAATGCCAAAAAGCATGTAACTTCGGGCAAAAATTTTATTGATAGCTTACCAAGTCCTTGGAGTGTGCGGCTTGGTAGCTATAGACATCCACCATTGCATGGCATTGCCTCTGAGAAAAACGGTGGCTTGAAAAAAAAAACGATCCTTCTCGTGCAAGTGATCTTGAATTCCTTATGGCTTATGCCATGTAAGACAACGATGAAGACGAGAGCGCGCAACCTTGTGAGCATGTACGCGGGCCGTGCATGTCCAAGCACGAGTAGCTACATGCCCTTTGATTGCACAACCAAGGATCATTCGCACCATGACTCAATACCTAGCATGAGCATTTTTCACCATGAGAACCCAGTGTTATGACAACATGTGAACCACCTCTTATAGGTCACTTAATTTATTAAGTGACTTAATAATTTACCAAATCGTGGGGGCTAGGGGAGCAATTGCTCGACCCAGTTTGTGGCAAGTACAAAAGAAGGCCCTTGGCAATAGAGAGAAGTAGAAGACAAGAAGGGAGCACATGCATCAGGTGCACACGCCTCCCAGTGTTTTCTCAAGCAGTTCAACCCAACGTTTTCAGCATCAGAAAATCAGCGTTTTCAGCCCACAGCCACCAGCGTTTCAGTTTCCAGCCTCAGCCTCACGAGAACCTGCAACAACCATTGCAGATCCTCGCCGGTTGTCCCATCTACACCCAGATCAGCCTAGCGTTTTCAGTTCAGTAGAGATCAGCCTAGCGTTTACAGATTCAGCACAGATCAGCCAGCGTCGTAGAGTACCGCAGCATCTAGAAGCATTGTACCAAACTTTGTGCAATTTAAAGCAAATACCTCTCTAGCAATAAAGAGAAGGGCCCTTGGAGGGGGTTTTGGGACCCCATCTGGTGTCATCTCTCTCTCTCTCTCTCTCTCTCTCTCTCTCTCTCTCTCTCCTCTCTCTCTCTCTCTCTCTCTCTCTCTCAGTTTGCATTCCACTCTCTTGTTTGGTCACTGCACATTCTCTCACGAAGCACAAAAGGCTCTCCCTTCCGCTAAGTAAAAGGAACCTTGAGCACCCACTGATCACTCATCTTGAGCCATACACCATCATTCACTTCTGCTACACATTACAAACGGGGACGGGCACCAAGTGCCAACGAAAAAGAACAGATTGAACAACTTTAAGCACTTCAAATAACACTGAACTGAAAGATATGCACAACACACGAGACAAGAGTGGCGGAGTTCCACCCCAAGAGAGCACTGGCCTCAAACCATGGCGCCCCTTTTGATGTTTCTTTATATTGCTTCAATTGAATACATCATCGGTACTCCATCCTTAGCACCTTCACACTGAAGCATACCAGAGAATGAGCCCATGGCGCATATTAGAGAACCTTGGCCTTTGAAAAGCAATTACATGAGAAACTTCAAACTCAAAAGCATCTGGCCTCAAAAGGACTAGCACCAAAGCTGCCCAGCACGTTTTGTGGAAATCAGTACAGCTGCCACATCATCAACGTAAAACGCGAGAGTTTCACCTACAACAATGAAGGCCAAGTCGCCATGAGTTGGTGCCTCGGCACTGAAATCCGAGCAGTAAAAGATTGGATAGGCTCAGTTCGAAGTCTTTTAGGCTCCACACGACACATTATAAGTTGGTGGGTACTCACACACATAATAGTTCACAATGAGTCAAACTCAGCCTTCCTCTTCTCCTTCATCGATTTTGGGCGCCCCCTCTTACTGATGAGTCTGGGAATTGCACTTGGAGCCGCCATGTGTCCTCTATGCCCATTTGAGTTAAACACCTAGTAGTGGGTGCACGTGATCATAGCTTTAATAGAAATCTTGCCTCCTCCCTTGTTCTATGTAGCACGATAATTCTACTCTCCTGCACCGCTCTCCCCTTTGAATACAAAATTGTGATGCCCAGCTCAAGGGCTACCCATATGTATGTACAGTTGTGTGGGTTCATGCGCCTTTGCCGAGGCAAGAGCCTCTTGTACAAGTACTAGATTAGCTAGTTGCTAATCCCCCATAGGTACACGTTGATTTGGAGAGATTTCATGCGAGAAATGTCGTCAAAATGAAAGGGCAAGTAGCCCTATAGGTGCGGTAGCTCGATAGCTTGCTACGGATGCGACCATCACGCGAAACGGAGCCCGAAACAGGTAATTACAGCATGCTGTGTATTTTTGCAGGTTTAGGGTTCTTACCCTTTTTGATCCCTAATAGTCCCAAGAGCTTCGACGAAGCTAGGGAATTTCTGTGCAAGTGTTTTGGTGCATTTTAGAGGCCGAAAACAGAGAACTCACCGTGCTGTAATTTCTTGCTAGGTTTTAGTAAAGTGCTCTAATGAGCCGGGAAAGTCACCTATTGCATGGGGATTGTCTGTGAAGCCTCCTACAGTAGTTATGCTACCGAAAATGGGCTAGAGTAGGTCATTTTCAGCCCAATAAAAGTGGGACAGCTCGTAGGAATTTACAAGTTTTCTCCAAAGTTTAATTGAATAAAGAAATACCGAAAGAGGCCCAACCTTTTGGGCCAACGCAGTGTCACTGTTTGCTTGGGAGCACTCTAGCTGCCAAGGCGTGGTTTGTTTGAAGTATTAAATTCCAATCTCAAGTTTATTCGTGAAGTTCCTTTGTGTCGTAAAGTTCAAGTAAAGTTAAACAATGTAAAGATCAAGGTGAAAGCCAAAGTCTACAGTCCTTTAGTGAGTCTACGGGCCGGTTTCAGAACTGGCAGCTTGTAAAAAAATTCCTAGAAAAGAGGGAGAAATTCAGCCCTCAATGATTCAAGAGCTCGAGAAGATCAAAGAACATGTGAAAACTTTCCGGGAAGAGAAAGAGCAGAATTCGAGAACAACCTCTTCCTGGGCGGATGTCCTCACCAAAATGCAAAAGAAGTTTGTTGAAGTTAAAGAGTGGATTGAGGTTGCAAAGAAGGGAAAGGCTAAGTTGATTGAAGCTACACCAACAACCACCATTATCAATATGACCATCGAGGAAGAGCAGAAGAGGAAGACTAGAGCCCTTCACGTGCGTGTTACAAGCCTTGAGGACATGAGGAAGAACCATGAAAGAACTCTTGAAACACATGGGCATTTCTGAAGCCACACGCACAGGTGCATAGAGAGTGGGAAAGAAAGGAAACGGTGGGGAAGGAAGTTCTGCGAAAAGAGCACTCATTTTACATTTCCCCTATTGTGGATACTAGGAGAGAGTTCTTGAAGAAGAAACCAACTCTTGGGATATTTCTCGGTAATGACCTAGCGCAAATTGCACACATGCAAGAGCTGATGCCAAAAATCAAGGCTGCGAGGGAGAAGGGAAAAATTGCTTTCTATAGAGGGGGGAGAGTGGTGATCTTGGAAAGACACATCACATGATGGCGCAAGACCTATGGGAGCAGCCTTAAAACGGGCATATGGCACTATAATGGATCAATGAAGCTAGATGTTGGTGCATTTGAGGATAGCTTCAAGGGAAGAGACAATATTTTCTACTCTGAGACACATCAAACTCGCGGTGTCACATTTCTTAGAGTGACCGAATACCATTGGGAGACCACTTGTAGACGGGAGGTGAGATCATAGCATAGAGGACATCGGTCAAGAGGTGTCACAGTTTTATTCACGAGAGAATTGCACCCTTGTATTGCTAAGAGGGATGAGCATGCTAGATATATGTGGGTCATGGTGAGAGCAGAGATGGGGAGGCCACTTTATATTGCAATATGCTATTTCCCCCAAGCACACCTCTCTATGCATCACCCAAGGGGCAGTCACCAACATGATTTTAGATGAGGACAAATGGGAGTTCTCTAGGGATGGGATACCATCCTCCTAGGGGACTTCAATGCCAGGACGGGCCACTCTCAAACAGCCTTCTATGATACCTCAAAGCAGATGTTAAGAGAACTGGATGTCAGTGATCTAGGATTGACCAAGTGCCACCACTGACCAGAGGTACATTGAATGACAGCGCCATTGAGCTTGGGAGAGCTAGACGCCCACGTCTACGAGGGCCACCACGACATCGCAAAGACTCCCTCAGAGGATAAGGACTATTCTAGCACGGCATGGAAGATTTCATGGGAGACGTCCATTACAGCTAACTATGATACAGTACATCCTCGGACACTAAAGTTCTCTCTCTCTCTCTCTCTCTCTCTCTCTCTAACTTTTAATGGCCTATTAACTTGCGTGTAGCAGAAAATAGCATGAATATAGTGAGCATTTCATTGGTGGAGAGAGCAACAAAAAGCATAACACCTAGTTAGATAGCATGAACAATACTTCAAAAGAGAGAAATTAAGCAATTGAAAATAGTTGAGGACCGGATTTGCATGGAGCCGGGTCCCCCCTCCAAAAGGCTTTGTATTATGGTTTCTCCTATCCAGAGAGACATTTTACAATACAATTCTTTCTGTTCCTTCAATACTAGCTAGTACAATGAAGATGGAAACTTCAAGCACTAAGCAAAACACTTATCAAACACAACATCAATTCCCTCACGGTCTCAGACCCAAGACCTCACACACCTTCGAAGATGGTGAGAGCTAGCTTGGTATGAGAGTAGATTGAGAGGAGGAAGGAGTAGTCTTACAAGAAAGATGTACATCTCCTCACATAATCACTCATATTAGCATAGCTTAGCTTAGTAATTAGCATGGTAGAGAAGATGAGCATGCATTGAAGCTTGGCTCTTGGTTGGATTTGCATCACAAACCCAAGAGTTGTTGGTGTAGGCCTCCCTTCTCACAAGCTTGGAGTAGGTGATAAGATTTTTATTAAAGCTTGAGAAGAGAGAAAGAGTCTTCTTACTCTACACATGAGCTTGTGTGAGTGTGTGTGGATAATTGCCTTTTAAAAATCAGCCCCCTCTCTCTCTCTCTTGGTCGACCCCTCTTGCTATTTGCTCTTGCTAGCACCTCATTGGACCTCCCAAGGCTTAGCCAATAGGATTTCAGGAGCATAAGTGATACCCTTCTGACATGTGTCCCCCTTTCCCCTTCTGTGAGAGCTTTAGGTAATTAATAAATGCAATTCAACTCTCATTGGATCCCTTTATCTCCTCGCCAATAGGAATCAGGCAAGCCATTGGGCTGCTGAATGCTCATTGGACCCCTTGGGAGACTATCCAATAGTCTTCTAGAGAGCTTAATTCTTATTGGTTCTTTTATTAAGTGTTTTTAAATTAATTAAACTAGATTTACTCTAGCCTAATTCTCATTGGTCCACCTCCAAGGCCATCCAATAGGATTTGAGTACACCTTGTGGGCATCTAGCCTAGGGAGCTAACATGTGTCCCTCTTTCCCCTTGTGTACAAGGGAAGCTTGTGAGAGTGTGTGTTTCTCTCTCATCCCCTACTTCTTGGCCTCGCCCCCTCCTATGTAGGAGTTTGTGAAGACTTTTTGGGGCACACACAAAGCATCGAATTTCCTAAGCTTTTGACCATTGGACACAACCTTTGAATTTTGGAACCTTAGCATTTTGGAAGTCTTAATGGGTTGAACCTTAGGGTCTTTTTAGCCCATTGTTGATCATTGCTCTTTTGCAGATGGCCCCCCCTTTGGATCCCTATTTTCCCTACTATGGATTCCTACTGTGGCCGGTTTGCCAGCTTAACCAATATTCTAGGAGAACCAATTCCCCATATTAAATGATCAATTCAACATGAGAAAATCATTTAGGAGAACTAGATATTAGTTATTATGACATTACCTCTCTCTTGAAATCATAGTCGTCCTCGACTATATGGTAGAGAACATAAAGCATATTCATTAGTCCTTTTCTTAGCGGGTACAGGATCCCTATGTTACCCTACGACATCATTCCAGAATGGATGACTAGTGCATTTGGCGCTTAAGAGCCTAAGGTGCTGCAAGCATGTCTGCACGTTAGTCCTATCAATCTTCCATAGTAGAGTGACAAGCTCTACTTGGTGTTCGGGAGACGTCGTCTCCGCAAACTTGCTCTAAGCATGCATACTATTTCATTTTTGTGCACAATAAATATAAAAGAGAGTTTTATAAGACAAAAACTTTGTTCATTTTTAACATTTCTACATTTGCTTACTCTTTGGAAGCATTGTAAGCATTGACAAGGTTTAGGTTATCCTTTAATTGTATGCCTTGCATCCATCTAGCATCTTCAAAAGGATAATTCTTAAACTTAATAAGATATTGTGGGATAGTCTTACTGCCTCTTAGTACCTTGTCTTCATGTCGGAGAATGGACTCGAGCTGCAGCACCTCTTCTTGGTCCTCGATCTCCGGTGGGTCTTTAATAGTTGGTTCTTGAGGTGGCTCTCCTTTGTGAGGCTTTAGTAGGCTCACATGGGAAGCATTGTGTATGAGCCAATGGCTTGGCAACTTGAGTTGATAGGCCATTTCATTGATTGGCCTAAGAATCTGGAAGGGACCATAGAACCTTTTTGCTAACTTAGCATAGTACTTTTGGTGTCCCGTAGGATTCTTGCCCGTCGTGTGCCTTAATTGAGCCTTCGGAAATTTGAGTAAGACCCAATGATTTTCTTTAAAGGCTTGGGCTCTTCTGTGCTTGTCAGCAGCAGCCTTTTGCCTTTGCTGTGAGATAGAGATAGCATCCTTAATCTTTTGGAAAGATTCTTGTAGATCTCGACTATACTCATCTGCAGCGAAGATCTTCCCGTGTACCTTAAGTAGAAGGGGAGTTTTTGATCTTCCCTCAATTACCTCGAAAGGTGCTTTTCCCGTGGAAGTATGTACAGTGTTATTGTAGGCAAACTCCACTAAGGGTAATGAAACGAACGAGGAGGAAGGATCTCCCAGCCACACGGACCGCCTACAGATACGCGTCGGACGAACCACCCGACCATAGCCACCATCCGGCAGCTCCCCCGTGCTGGGCCAGCGTCTGAGGACGTAGGCGTGCACTTGTAAGACCGAGCGTCCCATACCACCCGGCCTCACCTCCTCGAGGTGACCTCGCGGGCTAACCACTGGCACTCTGCCAGTGGTGGTCGATAACTGTAAAGAGGCCTTGGCCTCCCTTTTATAATAATGGCCGGCCACACTGGCCGGGTTCACACTACGTCCTCCCGGACACTGGACGCCCATCTCGACGCTATCTAGACCAGATCCCCTCTCCCGTGAGCGGGACATAACATACTTCCCCCCTTAAGAACCATTGATGTCCTCATCAATGAAGAGGGGATACTGAGCCTTCAAGGCTCTAACACGTTCCCAAGAAGCAAACCTTTCAGATTGACCCTTCCATTTAATTAAGTACTCGTCATAAGCCTTGTGACGTGAATGACGGGTACGATGATCTAAAACTGCTTCTGGTTCTCGAGCAATATACTCAGTTTGCATATCTTGCCATACATTTTCCTCGATAGAGACCACAACGTCGGCTTCGCCCAATTTTACTTTAAGGCGGCTGACATGAAACACTGGATGTACACTAACATCCGAAGGAAGAGCCAGTTTGTAGGCAACTTGGCCAATTTTCTTTGTGATCAAGAACGGACCACAATGTCTAGCTAAAAGCTTATAATGCTTTCCTGTTCGCATAGTCTTGGAATCCTTGGGTATCTTCAGATAAACCCATTGTCCCACATCTAGAGTCCTTGGAGACCTCTTTTGATTAGCATAAGTAGTGACTCGATCACAAGCCGTTCTTATACTATGCTTAGCGAATTCGAGCATTTCCTGCATGTCATACAGGAAATCACGAGCTTGGCGTTCTCTGACTTGCTCTAAGCCAATAGCATTGGGGATTTAGGCTCGAATCCATACATCAGCATGAATGGGCTAAATCCAGTAGCAGAATGCTTGCTACTATTATAGGCAAACTCTAACTGTGGGAGATACCTTTCCCAATCAGATTGTTTGTGAGAGACATAGGCTCTTAACATGTCCTCTAACGTCTGATTCATCCTCTCAGTTTGTTCGTCGGAGTCAGGATGGTCAGAAGACGACATACTCAACTTCGTCTGAAGATGAGCAAACACATCTCGCCAAAATCGGCCAGTGAACTTAGTATCTCGATCATTGACGATATCCTCTGGGAGACCATACAGCTTAGTTGGTATAAACCTCGCCATTTTTGTGAGTCTATCGACCACAACCCAAAAAGCGTCATTGCCCCGACTAGTATTTGGCAAACAAACGATGAAGTCCAAGGAAATACTCTACCACTTGGCATCTAGGATTTCCAATGGATGTAGCAGGCCGGCTTTCCTAAGGCGCTCTGCCTTATTGACCTGACACTGAGCGCATCTCTTCACATAGCTCTTTATGTAAGAGCGCATTCTTGGCCAATAGAAATATCGCTTGACCAAAGCCAAAGTTCTCTGGATGCCTAGGTGCCCAACGCCAGGAACATCGTGGCATTCGCACAAAATCCTTTGTCGAATCTCATCGATTTCAGGCACGCAGACTTTACCATTTCTGAACAATAGTCCACCTCTAATGGAATATTGTCGCTGTCTCGTCTCTCTAACACAACTCACTTGGGTCTCCGGACCACCCAAGCCTGTATGCGAGTCATGCCCCGCTTCGACCTCGTTCCATATCTTGCCAAAATGGCCATCGGAGCGACATAGCCCTCGGACAGAGAGATAGAAATGCGTCGAGATTTCAGCCACAGACAAGGCATTCACCTCGGGAATCCTGCTGAGCGCATCGGCAACTCCATTGCTGGATCCTTTTCTATAACGGATCTCGAAGTCAACTGCAACAAACGTAGAGCCATACAAGTAGTGTCGCCATTTCCTGAGGGCGTGGACTACGGCGTAAAGCTCCTTCTCGTACGTTGGATAACGCATCTCAGCGTCAAAAAGCTTCTTACTTTCAAACGCGACAGGACATCCATCCTGATATAATGCCGCACCAATAGCATAATCACTAGCATCCGTTTCAACCCACAAACGGTTTGCTAGGATCCACAATGTGCAATTGGCGCAGTAGTCACCAAGTGTTTTAGCATCCGAAAGCTCTCGTCGAGACGCTCATTCCAAACAACAGGGGGATTACCTTTACAATGAGGACTCGAAGTCTTCAGCCCTTTCACCCCTCCTTTTAAAAGTTGCGTAAGCGGAGTAGCAACTTTAGAGTAATCCTTGATGAACTTGCGAAAGAATCCAGTAAAGCCTAAAAAGGACTTTACTTGGCGTACATTCTTCAAAATGGGCCAATTTCGCAATTTATCCAACTTTTCAGGCTCGACGCCAATTCCATCGCGAGTAATAATGTGACCCAAGTACAAAAGCTCTTTCTTAAAGAATTCATACTTAGAAGCCTTAGCGTAAAGCTTCTCAGTTCTCAGTACTTCGAGAATAGTGCGTATATGCACTAGGTGCTAAGACAAACTTCGGCTGTAGATCAAGATATCATCGAGAAATACAACAACGAAGTTGCCCAAAAATGGTCTCAGGAGATCATTCATCATCTGCTGGATCGTAGGTAGAGCATTGGTCAAACCAAAAGGCAAGACCAAAAACTCGTAGTGACCATAACGCATATGGAAGCCTGTCTTTGGAATATCTTCCAGTTTGCTCCGTATCTGATGATAGCTTGATCGCAAGTCTATCTTCCTAAAATACAACGCTCCATGGAGCCGATCTATCAAATCGTCCATGCACGAGAGCGAATACTTGTTCTTGACAGTGAGCTTATTCAACCCCTTGTAATCCACGCAGAAGCGCATAGTGTTATCCTTCTTTCGAGAAAGTAGCCCTGGCGCTCCCCACGGGGATTTGCTAGGCCGAACAAACCGCTGTCAAGATAATCCTTCAGCTGTCGTCGCTGAACCTCGTCCTCCTCGGTTTTACTTAACCGATAGGGTTGCTTTGAGAAGGGCTGACTACCAGCCACCAACTCAATGCCATGATCTACTCCTCTCGAAGGCGGTAAGCCAGGAGGTAGATCATCAGGAAAAACATCCACGAAATCAGTCATGATTCCTCAGATAAAGTTGGATTCGTCGGAATCCCCAAGTTCAACAGAAGAACATGAAACATTTTTACGAAATTCAGTGACAGAAGTACCAAGCACTAATGAATCAAACCAAGCAGATGGTACACATTGATAAAAGTCAACATCAGAAGACTTTATTTCTTTATACATTTCCAAAGCAGTAACAAGTAGTATTGCAAAACCATTATTTACAGACTTCTTATTACAAAGCGACACAGATACATGAGGCATGTTCTGCTTAACAAAACAAGAGAGTGATGTACATAGTCTATATACAATGAGTCTTGTTTATCATAAAACCATGGAATTCATAAAATAACATCTGCTCTATCCAGGCGCATGATGTGGAAATCCAGGTTCTCTTTGTAATCAGCCAGCTCGAGCGACAAGTCTGAAACCATCCAATTCCATACATCCGTATCCACGCCACGAGCTATCTTCACGCGATACTCATGGTCACTGTCCCGCGTCCGCAGGCTCAGTTTCTGCACCAATTTTGCATCCACAAAATTGTGTGAGCTTCCATTATCAAGGAGTACGGTCACGTCGTGACCATTGATCTTTTCGGGGAAACAGAGAAGATCGTGCTTTCAAACACTTTGGTGCTAAAAGTACAATTAGTGCATGAACTGTGCGCTAAATGATGGATTTCAACTTGAACAACACCAGAGTTACCTGAGATCTCGTGGATTTGTACCGAAGGACGGCCTTGCGGTTTCTGCGTCTTTTTCTTCTTAGGGCAATCCTTGATTTGGTGACCCGTCTGGCCACATCTGAAGCAAGCCCCTTTCTTCACTGCATCAACAACTGAAGCATTTCTAGCTTTCTTCTTTTCCTGCGAAGATCTCGGCGGTGATTTGGACTTATGCTGGAATCGGGGTCGCTTCCTCGAAGCACCCTCACCGGATTGATGGTCTACAGTTCTTTTCTTCTCATAATTCGCTCCATTTATCAAATGGAACGTCCTGGCCTTTGCCACTGCATCCTCGACATCAATCGGGGCTTTGTCCTTGATCAAGGCCCAACGGTAATCTTCATGTAACCCCAGCAAGTACATGTGCACGGCGTGCGTAGAATCCACCTTGCAGAAGGTGAGCGCCTCTTTGAAAGTCGTCGTATATTTATCAAAAGACAGAGTTTTCATCGAAAGAATCTGCAGTTTGGCATAAGCTTTCAAAGGGTCCATTTTAGCGAAATCCCTCTTGCATTTCACACAAAAATCAGTCCACGTCGTAGGCTTTTCTATCATGTCACGCCACCAGGTAAGCGCCTTGTTGCACAGATAGAGAGGAATCGTCTGAATCCTCCGTTCATCATGCTCCCCATAGAGGTCAAAGTATGTGGTCCACTGGTGCAACCAGTTATTTACGGCCAATTCCGTACACTCATTCTCTTCACCTGAGAAATTTGTGGTTTTGTACGGAATTGTGGCAGTCGGACCACCCTGCGAACGCCCAAAAGCAGCAATCTGCATCCGCAATTGCTGGAGATTGGTTTCCCCCTCGGAAATACGCGCAGTCGTCAACTGGGCCATATTTTCGAGAGTGGAAAGTCGGGAACTGAGCCCCTGTACGACCCCTTCGAGAGAGGCCAAGCAAAGGTTCGTCTGAACATTCGAGTTTTCCAGAGCGGTGGTAACACGCTGGTCAAAACTCTAAAAAGTGCTTGTAATCCATGTGTAGAGAGCATGCGTGAATGAAATTTGGATGTTACCTGGCGCGTCGTCACGTTGCACATCAGAGCTAGAGGAATCCATGGCGAAGTACGTGAAAAACTGGAATTTTCACGCGAAACCGGGCCTTTTCTGCACTTTTCAGTAGCGAAAAAGTGAAGTTCGATGAGCTCCACGCATCGGCTGTGAGCGTCTAAACGCGAGCAGGTGATGGCGAGAGCGCGGGGGAGCACGAGCAGGTGGGAGAGAGTAGACTCGAGAGAGGAGCACAAGAGAAAAAAAAAATGAAATGCTCTGTAACTCACATGTCTCTGTAAGTGAGTTTTTTAACAAACTCAGGTTTCAGACTTGTTCTTTTTTAAAAACTTAAGTGGCCTGGCCCTTTTTAAATTAAAAGGCCCACTTAGCAATAAAAAACAAACTTACCTGCAGCGTGGAAATAAGGTAGCGCAAGAAAAATCGCACCCCCAGGCGCGTGGATACCCATGCCCAGCGCACGCCAAAGGAGCCAGCGCTTAGCAAATCCTCCATGCTGGAATTGTCCTCTCAGAGAAAAAACAACGCAGGACTTCTGTGAAAGTTGCACACCTACACTGGGTGTGCTCAACTCCTTCAGGTACCCAATTACCAGAGAAAGCACATGCTCTCTCTCTCTCTCTCTCTCTCTCTCTCTCTCTCTCTCTCTCTCTCTCTCTCTCTCTCTCTCTCTTTGCTTCGCACAGAGGGACTTACAAAGAGAGGGATTTACAGAGAGATGTTAAATGTGTTGTATGCTGAATTTAGTCTAAATTCAGCAAATTAAGAAGCAATTCTCTGATTTTCATGGAAATCAGTAAAATTTATCAGAAACCTTTCAATTTCCAGCACTCCCAGCTGTTTCCAACACTCCCACCTGTTAATTTGCTGTTTTTAATTAAAAATCAGCAAAAGAGCGCTAATCCTCACCTGCAAACATGCTTTCGAGAAGAAAAGTAAGTAATTTCAATAATTGAATCACTAAAAAATTACGCGAACTCGAGGTTCCCTGACTCGAACCAATCCGTAGGTGTGCACACAATCCCTCGTGCAGCCAAGCTGGCTCTGATACCATGAAACGAACGAGGAGGAAGGATCTCCTGGCCACACGGACCGCCTACAGATACGTGTCGGACGAACCACCCGACCATAGCCACCATCCGGCAGCTCCCCCGTGCTGGGGCCAGCATCCGAGGACGTAGGTGTACACCTGTAATACCGAGCGTCCCATACCACCCGGCCTCACCTCCTCGAGGTGACCTCGCGCACTCCTAGCCTCGCGGGCTAACCACTGGCACTCTGCCAGTGGTGGTCGATAACTGTAAATGAGGCCTTGGCCTCCCTTTTATAATAATGGCCGGCCACACTGGCCGTGTTCACACTACGTCTGCCCGGACACTAAACGCCCATCCCGACGGTATCTAGATCAGATCCCCTCTCCCGTGAGTGGGACATAACAAGTAAGTACTTCTCCCATTGGGATCTTTGATCTACTTCCGTTACATAGGCTTTTAGGAGATCGAGAATTGTTAGGTTAGCTATTTCACTTTGGCCATCCGTTTGCGGGTGATAGGCCGAAGAGAAGTTTAGCCTTGTCCCTAAGTTCTCAAAGAGACCCTTCCAAAAATTACTGGTCATTCTAGAATCTCTATCCGACACTATGGACATTGGCAAGCCATGGTACTTGAAGATTTGTGAAATGAACATGGTTACCATTTGATGGGCTTTGATAGTCTTTCTAACAGGTATAAAATGAGCTTGTTTACTGAACCTGTCTACTATCGTCCATATTCTTGTATTCCCATGGATAGACTTAGGCAATCCAAAGATAAAATCCATGGATATGCTCTCCATGGTGAATTAGGGATTGGCAAAGGTTGAAGCAATCCAGGTTGCTTCCCTCTATCAAACTTCGGCTTTTGGCATAGAACGCATTCAGAAACATACTCTTGTATGTTTGCTTTCATAGTAGGCCAATAGAAATATGTTTCAATCCCCTTTAGGGTAGACTCAATCCCTCTATGCCCCGCATAAGGAGGAGCATGAGATTCATACATTACTTTCTCACAGAGTGAGTTAGAAACGCATTGTCTATTGCCATAGAGAAGATAACCATCTTGTAAAGTAAATGGTTCCTCTTTCTTCCTAGTGCAAGGGCTGAAATCACATCTCTAAAATCGGGATCAATAGCATACGCATCTATCATAGAAGATCGATCATTGACAGTTGCTATGGAAACCGCATTCACTCTCTGCCGTCTTGAGAGTACATCGGCTACTTGATTATGCTTGCCAGCAATGTGAGCAATATGAAAATGAAATTGCGAAAGAAAGTTTGCCCACCTCATTTGTTTGTCGGAGAGCTTGGTCTGCGTCATGAAGTACTTAAGACTTTGGTGATCCATTCGCAGAATGAAAGGAGTCCACAATAAATAGTGCTTCCATAAGTCTAAGGCATGTAGAACTGCGAGGAGTTCCTTTTCATATATGCCTAGAGCTTGCTCAACAGGGTCAAGCCTTCGACTTTCATAGCCTATGGCGTGCCCTTCTTGGAGCAAAACAGCTCCAAGGCAATCACCACAAGCATCACATTGGACCTCAATGGCTTTGAGAGATCCGGTAGAGTAAGCACAAGTGAAGATAAGCTTTTCTTTAAGCTTTTCGAAAGCATTGTTCTCCTTAGCAAACCATGTATACCTAATGTTTTTCTTTGTTAGGTCATGTAATGGTCTTGCTATTAGTGAGAACTTTTCTATGAAGCATCTATAGTATGCACACATACCTATAAAGCATCTATAGTATGCACACATACCTATAAAGCTTCGTAGTTCATGAAGATTCCTTGGTTTAGGCCATCCTTTTATTACCTCTAATTTTGATGGATCCTTTTGGATGCCATCTTGAGGATAATGTGACCTAAATACTGAATTCTTGTAAGAAAAATTCACTTTTCTTTCGATTAACATAAAGTTTATTCTGTCTTAGAACTTGAAATATCAACTAATATTTCAACATGTCAAAGCCTAAAGAATGGAGCCAACTTGCAGATGCTGGCCGAGAGGCCTCAACCTAAGAAGAACAAGTAACACAAGAAGTCCTCCCAACTTATGGGGACCCCGTCCGATGGGGGCACCAAGTGAAATAAAGGATTAAAATAAAGCGGAACCCGCACACACACAAAAACTGCTGACGTGGCAAATTTCCAAAATTGCGCTGGTATGATGACGTGGCAGGCTGTACGGATTTTCGTGTTTTGCAATGGCTGATGACGTGGCAGGCTGTACGGGTTTCCGTGATTTACGCTGCCAGCTTTTTGGCTTTGCTTTTGGACCAGATGCTTTTGAGTTTGAATGCTTTTTACTGTAACTTGCTTTGGGACCTAAGGCCTTTAAATATGAGGTTAGGGCTCATTCTCTGGCATGCTTCCTGGAGAGAAGGTGCAGAGTCCGGAGTATTGGCTTGTACTGTGTTGATGCAATATAAAGAAACATCGAAAGGGACGCCAAGGTTTAGGGCCAATACTCTCTGGGGTGGAATTCCGCCACTCCGTGTCGCATGTCGTCTCTCTCTCTCTCTCAATTCAATTGTTAATAAAGTGCTAAAAGTTTGTTCAATCTGTTCTTTCTCTATCGGCACGTGGTGCTCGTCTTGTGACAGTGAAGCTAACTCCTTGATCGAAGAGCACAAAGGAGAAGCTAACTCGTTGATCAAAAGAGCCAAAAGAAGAAGCTAACTCCTTGATCAAAACAGCCGAAAGGAGAAGCTAACTCCTAATCAAAACAGCCGATAGGAGAAGCTAACTCCTTGCTCAAAAGAGCAGAAAGGAGAAGCTAACTCCTTAATAAAAGAGTAAATTGATTGTCCCTCGCAATGTCCCTCGGAAATTTTTGAGCTAACTTAAGTTGTTTTGCAGATATGCTATAATCGCGGACGATTACTCTCTTTCAAGAAGGGGAGATGTAACAAAGTGCTGACGTGTCAAAGCCTAAAGAATGGAGCCAACTTGCAGATGCTGGCCGAGGGGCCTAAACCCTAAGAAGAACAAGTAACAGAAGAAGTCCTCCCAACTTATGGGAACTCCGTCCGACAAGGCCCCAAGTGACATAAAGGATTAAAATAAAGGAGGATCCGCACACACACACAAAAACTGATGACGTGGCAGATTTCCAAAAATTGCTTGGCATGATGACGTGGCAAGATGTACGGATTTTCGCGTTTTGCGCTTGCTGATGACGTGGCAGACTATATGGATTTCCGTGATTTATGCTGCCAGCTTTTTGGCTTTGCTTTTGGACCAGATGCTTTTGAGTTTGAAGGCTTTTTCTTGTAAACTGCTTTTGGGGCCTAGGGCCTTTAAATATGAGGTTAGGGCTCATTCTTTGGCATGCTTCCTGGAGAAGGTGCAAAATCTGGAGTACCGGCTTGTATTGTGTTGATGCATATAAAGAAATACCGAAAGGGGCGCCAAGGTTGGGGCCAATACTCTCTGGGGTGGAATTTCGCCACTCCGTGTCGCGTGTCGTCTCTCTCTCTCTCAGTTCAATTGTTAATGAAGTGCTAAAAGTCTGTTCAGTCTGTTCTCTCTCTATTGGCACGTGGCCGTCTTGTGACAGGAGGTGTTGCTTGTGTTTGTCTAATGAATTAAAGTAGATAATGATATCATCAAAGAACACTCCAGTAAAGGTTCGATGAGGTTTGAATAGCTTTCATCAAGCGGTTGAATGTGGCTTGTGCATTGGTCAAGCCAAAAGGCATGACAATGTATTCGTACAAAAAAAACGTAGTGCGAAATGCGGTCTTACAATGTCTTGATCAACTATCCTTATTTGATGATAGCTATCACAAAGTGATGACGTGGCTAAGGAGAAACCCTAATTTCAGGCTGAAAACCTAAAATCCCTACAAACCCTAAAATCTGCCAGAAACCCTAATTTCTGACAGCAAACCCTAATTTCTGCGGGGGCCCATGTGGCAGCAGGAGAGCAGTACGGATTTCCGGAATTTGCGCCGCAAATTGCGCTGACAACTTTTGGGCGTTGCTTTTTGGACTCCACGCCATGTGAAAGAGAGAGAGCTTGCTTTTTTTTTTAAAGAAAAAAGACTCTCTAAGAGAGAGAGAGAACTGATGCTTTTTATTTTAAAAGCTTTTGGGGCTCTGCTTTTGGGCATCCCTTGTACTTTAAATACGTGGTGAGGGCTTCACTTCTCAGAGCATCTGGACGCAGAGTCTAAGAGTGAAACCCTAGCCACACTCTTGTACTTTGATCTAATTAATATAAAAAAGAATACCGAAAGGGGCGCCAGTCTTTGGGGCCAATATCTCTAGGCACGGAACTCCGCCGGGCCAGTGAAATCTATTGTGATCTGTGAATTGTTTTGAAGTGGTTATTGGTGCTGTCGCGGTTGATTCTTGACTTGGAGTGTCCAAGTCTATTACAGTGGTATCAGAGCACGGCCAATTTCTCTTCTACGGGAAATCCGATCCCTAAACTTTTTTTTCCGCAGCACCTATGGCTTCAGGCAATGATCAATCGACTCCCTCTGCATCTGGAGATGCGGGCAAGGATCACAACAAAGATTCCGGCACGGAGTATGGCCCGCCTAGGCCTACTCCAGCAGAGCAGCGAGAGATGGAGCGTCGAAAATTGATTGATGATGCAACAAAGATGATGCCCAATTTTGCCAAGGACCCGAAGATGGCAAAATATATGAATTAGACCTCTTTGGAAGAGGTACAGACGGAGTGGCAGAGAACCACAATACCACTCCCGAAACCCGCTCTCAAGAAACCTTCTGCCTCCAAGAAATATACGGAGAAGGAACTGGAGAACGTGGTTGATGCACGAATTGCTCAGCTTTTCGACGTGCAAAAAAAAGGACAAAAAGCACGGCAAAAAGCGGAAGAAAGCCACTCACTTCCTGGGATATTTGGGTCGTCGGTCGACTTTTGAAAAGGCAAATAAATTGAAGAAGCGCAAAGGCTTACCCAGTTATTCTTCTTCTTCTGACAGTTCTTCTAGCTCTTCAGATTCGAGCGAAGAAGACAGAAAAAGCAAAAAGCGAACCCCAAGAAACAACGCTTCGGAAAGGCAAGAAAAAGGCAAGGAAGTCTAAGTCTCGCCCAGTGAGTGACACTTCTACAGAGGACTCGTCTACGGACAGTTCAGACTCTGACAAAACGGAAACTTTTATGCGAACAAGAAGAATCTTCACAAAGCCAACCAATATGACTTTCTCGAAGATAAAAGCAAGAAAGTCCGAGAGTTTAAGGAAGGTGGCCAAGAACTTAAGTTTGATACTGTTTCGGGATACTCCGATGCTTCGAAGGCTTTGTCTTTTATGCAGCAGTTTGACATTGCTTTCGCGGGGGGACGCTATTTAGAGCACTCCAAGATTCAGAGAGCTGTCTTATTTTAAGGGGAGCACTTGGTGGTCCACGCTTCTATTAAGCAACACTATGCCAGTTACATGGCTGAAATTCAAGAGGCTTTTTATTTCTTCTTGGTTGACTCAAGAGTTTGAGCGAGATATACGAGCTGCTTGGAACCATCTCCGGATGACCAAGAGCGATACAGTGAATTCTTACTGTGAAAGATTCTGGAACTCTTTTCTACCCGCCTCTTCATTCAAGAAGTTCTCGTTCAGAGAACAGATTGAGCGGTTTACCTTGGTCTACCTACAGAGATCCGAGACCACTGCTTGGAACAGAGTAGCTTCTATTCAGGAGTTGATGAGTCATGCGAAGCGGGGCTTTGCAATTCACTCTGGCAGTCTGACCTACCCCACAGATGAGGTCGCGATAGAATGAACCGGACAGACTTCTGGGTATGAAAGTAGAAAAAGACAGAGCAACCCAGAGAAAAAGGATGCACGACCCAAGCTTACTCCTCAGGAGCGGACTCGCTTCATCAGGGAGGGAAAATGCTTTGGATGCGGGGAAACTGGACATATCTCCGTGAAGTGCCCTAAAAAGGCACAGAAAGAACAGAATGACAAGGACGACGAAAGGCCTGAGAGTTCGAGAGCAGCTGAGGACCGTGTACGAAAAGGCAAGATGAAAACAGGACTGGTTCCAGATTATGTGGGTACTGATCCCGACACCATGGATGAGAGTACGAACTTTCCGAGCTTGGGGCAAAGTGAAAGATCAAGAGGCCCTGATTTTCTTTGATGGAGGAGCCAAGCCCAACTTCATTTCACCGGAATTGGCGGCGCGGCTCGAGATCACTCCCGATCGGATGCGACCACTTGCAGAGGCCGTTCTAGCGGCACCTGGCAAGGACGAGCCAATACACCTGTCATTGGCAAACTTCGGTTGCATTGTCAGGGATATTTGGGGCATGACGGCTTCTTCATAATGCCTTTGGAGGGTTGTGATGTTCTCTTAGGGATTCCCTGGTACCACAAGAACAATGCCGTGGTCGATTATCGGACGAGGAAAGCAACTTTGACTACAGAGAAAAGGACAGAACAATTGTACTTGATATCAAACTGAAGGGCGAGTCTGTCCCTATTGTATCGGCTTCGGCCATTTCAAAATTAATGAAATCCAGTCTGTTTGTTTACTCGATCTTTCTGAAAGAGTTGAGTGATGATGATAGGACAAATATGTCTAAACTTGATAAACTTGTGATGCTTGTGGTCGTAGTCTCGGTGCGGTCTTGATGCAAGAAGGCCATGTCATAGCTTACGAGAGCCATTTGTTCTCTAGGCCGGAAATGACAGCACAGATTTATGAGAAAGAGCTTTTGGAGGTTATCCATGCTCTTACTCAGTGGCGGCATGACCTACTCAGAGCGGATTTTACTGTCTTCACAGACCCTCAGAGTTTGCGCTACTTCTTGTCACAGAAGCAGCTATCGGAGAGCAGATGCGGTGGGCGAACATCTTGTCACAGTTTCACTTTCAAATTGTCCATGTGCAGGGACAAAAGAATGTGTTGGCAGATGCTTTGTCTCGGAAACCATTGGTTCTGGCTATTTCCGCGATACATCATAGGAGCTTCGAGGATATGGTTGATCAGTATGCCACAGATACAAATTTTGCAGATATTTTCACACGGATACGGGATGGGGAGACAGTAGCTGGATACTCCCTTCGGGAAGGCTACTTGATGAAAAAGACTATGTTGTGCGTTACACAGCCGTTGAGGGAAAAGGTTATGACTGAATGCCACTGTCCACCTTTTACGGGTCACCGCGGCATTGCTACCACCATGAAAGGGGTAGAGAGATACTTCTTTTGGCCGAGACTCAAGAAAGATGTGGAAGAGTTTGTACGCAGTTGTTTGGTATGCCAGAAGGTCAAGTTTGACAGGCATAGGGCACATGTAACAAATTGTTGACGTGTCAAAGCCCTGAAGAAGGGAGCCAACTTGCAGATGTCGGCCGAGGGGCCTAAACCCTAATTTCTGCCAGAAACCCTAACTGCTGAAACCCTAATTCTGGAAACCCTAACCCTAAAACCTGCAAACCCTAATTTCTGCCAAAAACCCTAACTGCTGAAACCCTAATTCTGGAAACCCTAACCCTAAAACCTGCAAACCCTAATTCTGCTGCCAGAAACCCTAAAATTGCAGAAACCCTAACCCTAACCCTAAGGACAGATTTCTGCGTTTTGCGCTGGCTGATGACGTGGCAGGCTGTACGGATTTCCGTGATTTACGCTGGCAGCTTTTGGCATTGCTTTTTGGACCAAAAGCTTTTGAGTTTGAAAGTTTTTATGTAGACTGCTTTTTGGACCAGAAGCTTTTGAGTTTGAAAGCTTTTCATGTAAACTGCTTTTTAGGCCAAGGGCCTTTAAATATGAGGCTAGGGCTCATTCTCTGGCATGCTTCCTGGAGAAGGTGCAGAGTCTGGAGTACCGGCTTGTACTTTGATGATGCAATATAAAGAAATACCGAAAGGGGCGCCAAGG
Source organism: Adiantum capillus-veneris (assembly GCF_014529385.1). Classification (NCBI taxonomy): domain Eukaryota; kingdom Viridiplantae; phylum Streptophyta; class Polypodiopsida; order Polypodiales; family Pteridaceae; genus Adiantum; species Adiantum capillus-veneris. Next base: position 34,606,413 of record NC_140958.1, on the reverse strand, counting down.
TTTGGGGCCAATACTCTCTTGGGTGGAATTCCGCCACTCCGTGTCGCGTCTCTCTCTCTCTCTCTCTCCTCTCTCTCTCTCTCTCTCTCTCTCTCCTCTCTCTCTCTCTCTCTCTCTCTCAGTTCAGTTGTTATTGAAGTGCTAAAAGTCTGTTCAATCTGTTCTTTTCTATTGGCACGTGGTGCCCGCCTTGTGACAGTGGTATCAGAGCATCAGGCGTGTGCTTTTCTAAAAGCATACCGGTCCTACAAAAGAACAGACAGAGCTATTGGAATTTGATTCGAGGATATCTTCGCCCTACAACCCGGACTTATTAAAGAGCAGACAGAGCTTTATTCGAGAAGACTGATCAGCCACTCCCACCCTTACTTCATCGCGCATCGGGCGCGCTCCCGTCTTCACCGCAGTGTCTTACAGGGGATAAGCCAATTAAGATCACTTGCAAGAGAAGGATCCAGATTTGTTTCAAGTCACTGTTTTTTCTCAGAAGCAGTGCTATGCAGATGTTGATTTCTACAGCTACCAAGCAGCATACTCCAAAGTGCAACTTCTGGCAGAGTGGGGTATCCTGAAATGCTTGCCATGGAAACCCTAGCAGATTATAACTTGAAGTTTCTCGACATCTCCCAGTAGATGTCTCTTCACAAGTAGATGAACTTGGAGAGCGAGTGCGATTGCTATCATGGGACTACCATCACTGCCGAAGAAACATTGTTTGTTCAAGAGCTGATGGACCATGCTGTGCTCGGCTATGACCTTATGGAAGAAACCTAACCCTAATTTTTGGTGCAGGTTTCAGGATGGAAAGTCACTCGACTTTTCGAGCTCGATTGATGTCGAGATTGCTTTTTAAGTTTGAGTTCTGTTTGAGCTTGTTTGGTGATCCTGTTTGGAATTTGTTTGAAATGGATGCTATCTGTTTTGAACCTGTTTTGGTGCCGATTTGAATTGTTTGACTCTGGTTTGATACTGTTTCAATGATTGGTGATTTTACTCCTGGGTGGAGAAGTGAGAAATACTGTTTTGGTATTGTTTGAACCTCGGAACGACACAGGCCGATGCCTGGGGAGCGTTTCGTTGTATGTTTGAAAACCTCCGAACGACGCAGGCCGATGCCTGGGGAGCGTTTGGTTGTATGCTTGTAAAATAATTGTTGGTGTGACTCCCGGCCCGAACCTGGATGGTTATGCGGGAGGAGTATTAAGAAGTCTGAGCATGGTTACTCTCAGCACCTCCAAACGACGCAGGCTGCGGTCTGGGGGGCGTTTGGTTGTAAAAGGCCTCTATATCTCCCGGCCCGGACCTTTTAGGTTATGCGGGAGGAGTGATGAGGGAGTCATTGAATATCTCCCGGCCCGGACCTTGTTAGGTTATGCGGGAGGAGTGTTCATCGGCGGCTTTATGTTTCTATGTCATGTAACATGCATATGTGAGCATTTGTGTTGCATTGTGATGTGCCAAACACTGAATATTCCTAATTGGATGAGATTGCCTGGGTATGTAATTTTAGTGCATCAAGACACCCGAGGAAGATCAGTACGGTCTGGGTGTGATGGCTAATTTTACTACGCCGGAATATCAAGAGTTCCGATCTGGACGAAAGGAGAAGCTAACTCCTTGATCAAAACAGCCGATAGGAGCAGCTAACTCCTTGATCAAAAGAGCAGAAAGGACAAGCTAACTCCTTAATAAAAAGAGCAAACTGATTGTCCCTCAGAATGTCCCTCGGAAATTTTTGAGCTAACTTGAGTTGTTTTGCAGATATGCTGTAATCGCGGACAATTACTCTCTTTCAAGAAGGGGAGATGTAACAATTGTTGACGTGTCAAAGCCCTGAAGAAGGGAGCCAACTTGCAGATGTCGGCCGAGGGGCCTAAACCCTAATTTCTGCCAGAAACCCTAACTGCTGAAACCCTAATTCTGGAAACCCTAACCCTAAAACCTGCAAACCCTAATATCTGCCAAAAAACCCTAACTGCTGAAACCCTAATTCTGGAAACCCTAACCCTAAAACCTGCAAACCCTAATTCTGCTGCCAGAAACCCTAAAATTGCAGAAACCCTAACCCTAACCCTAAGGACAGATTTCTGCGTTTTGCGCTGGCTGATGACGTGGCAGGCTGTACGGATTTCCGTGATTTACGCTGGCAGCTTTTGGCATTGCTTTTTGGACCAGAAGCTTTTGAGTTTGAAAGTTTTTATGTAGACTGCTTTTTGGACCAGAAGCTTTTGAGTTTGAAAGTTTTTATGTAGACTGCTTTTTGGACCAGAAGCTTTTGAGTTTGAAAGCTTTTCATGTAAACTGCTTTTTAGGCCAAGGGCCTTTAAATATGAGGCTAGGGCTCATTCTCTGGCATGCTTCCTGGAGAAGGTGCAGAGTCTGGAGTACCGGCTTGTACTTTGATGATGCAATATAAAGAAATACCGAAAGGGGCGCCAAGGTTTGGGGCCAATACTCTCTAATTCCGCCACTCCGTGTCGCGTGTCGTCTCTCTCTCTCTCTCTCTCTCTCTTCTCTCTCTCTCTCTCTCTCTCTCTCTCTCTCTCTCTCTCTCTCTCTCTCTCAGTTCAGTTGTTATTGAAGTGCTAAAAGTTTGTTCAGTCTGTTCTTTTCTATTGGCACGTGGTGCCCGCCTTGTGACAGCACAGGGATTGTCACAGCCTTTACCCATACTCACCTGCCCTTGGGAAAGTATAGCGATGGATTTCATTTTTTATCTCCCGAGAACACAGAGTGGTCACGATGGTATCTGGACTGTTATTGACAGATGTAGCAAACAGGCTCATTTCATTCCAGTGAAGAAAACAATCAAGCCAGATCACTTAGCGAGACTGTTTGTGGCCCAGATTTTCAGATTACATGGCATGCCTGAGACGATTGTCTCCAACAGAGACCCCAGATTTACGAGTTTGTTTTGGAAGGCAATTTGGGAGAACATTGGAACGCGGTTGCAGTTCTCGTCATCGTTCCACCCGCAAACTAACGGGCAATCCGACATTGGCAATTCAGTGGTTCTAGATTTATTGAAGTCTTATATCTCAGATCAGAAGACTCAATGGGAAAGATATTTACCTTTGGTGGAATTTGCCTACAATAACACGATACACTCTTCGACGGGGAAGGCGCTATTTGAGATTGTTGAAGGTGCTGCGAAGGTTCCACCCTTCCTGAGCACGAAAGATAAGATCTTTGAAGCGGATGAATATACGCGAGATCTCGATACGGCTTTTGCCAAGGTTTGCGAGACTTAGCAGAAGTCTCAAGAACAACGGAAAAAGGCAACCGATCGCCATCGTCGCGACATGAAATTGAAGGAGGATGATTGCGTGCTCTTACGTTTTGAGAAGGCACGCCTACGAAAGAAAAAGGGAAAGGAGAGGCTTTTTCCAAAGCTTAGTATGCGATACTACGGCCCTTTCCAGATTACTGAAAAGATAAATGATGTCTCCTTCCGATTGAAACTGCCAGATACTTGGAGGATTCACAATGCATTTCATGTGAGTCTCTTGAAACCTTTTAAAGGTGATGTGCCCGATGATGGGGAGCCTGATGAGCAACCCGAAGTGGACGAAAACGAGGAGATCCTTGTTCCTGAAAAGATTTTGGCACATAAGCATACGAAGTGAAGGGGATCGGGGAGCACCACAGACAGAGAGTGAGAGAGAGAGAAGGAGACACACATACGATGTGGGTGGGGAGACTCAAAGAGTGAGCAGCCCCCTATACACTTATGCTATGTATAAGGTATACAAGTCAGTGGGCGCCCAGACTCTGGGCGGCCGGGCAAGGCACAGGAGCCTATACCCCAACAACCTCCCACTTAAAGGCGACTGTGCCTTTAAGCAAGAGAATCAGTCTAAAGACTACAAAAGGCGAGAGAAAACCGCTCTCAACCGATGTCCACTAGCTGGCTGTGATCGTGTGCATCCAGCTGTCCTACTCCCGTGTAAGTCCATACACCACCAGACGTACCGCACACGTACTGCAAGTATGTACGCAATACCTACATATCTCCCTCATGCACTATGCCATCATCAGTCAACAAACGACTGACAACCCCAACTGCAAATGCTCCCACTACAGCTGCGATATCCGGTCTCAAGATCAACATCTCATACATGAGACCACCGAATGACGATGCAATGCTAGCGGGCCCTGCTAGCTCTACGGAGCATGCATCAACATATATATCCCTGGCAATAGGCATCTCTGACTGACAAGGCGTGTCAGCCACATGCATCTCCTAATTGTCCGTAAAAGACGCATCAACCTGTCGTGCAACCTCAGAGCAAACCAGCTGCTCTAGGTGTCTGCTGGAAGACATATCCTGCACAACTATGTCCCCATGCTCACTGTCGAGCATAGAAAGGAATGAATGCATAATCGCTGACATCTCAGCCTCCTCTACAATCATCCACTGCAAACATGACCACTCAATCTGCTGTGACTCACTAGAGCTCTCATGCTCTAACTCCGTATGCATAGACTCTTGCACAACGTCCTCCTGTCGTGACTCACTAGAGCAAGACCGCTCTACCTGTCTATCCTGCATAGAAGTATCTCGCACAACTGACTCTCTGCTTTGCTCAGTCACTAGCACAGCATGCATGTCTGACTCTGTCACCTCTCTGTGTGACTGCTCAAGTCGTGCCCCAACTGTGTGCAAAACGAGCTCACTACTCTGCACTCCATGCAAAGTACCCTGCAACCCACAAGCAAAAGAGACTCGCCTGCTCTCTCGCTCTCTACCTGGCTGCGTGATCACAGAGACAACACCGTCTCTCGCGTGATCCACATGCAATGGGTAACCTGTACCACTCCTGGCACCTCTCGCAATCACTAGCGAACCCAAATGCATCACAAAATCTCGCTCTCGTAGCGAAATCTGACATCCACAATCTCTAAGCTGACCAATCGAGATCAGACTCACTGTCAAATCTGGTACATAGCGCACATGCCGTAACAAGTAAGATGCACCACTCGATAATGACAGTCTCACATCTCCTGCACCTGGTCTGTAAAGACAGTAAAATCCATTCCGAGTAGGTAATGCCGCCACTGTGTAAGAGCATGGATGGTCGCCAAAAGCTCTTTCTCATAGATCTCTGCTGTCATCTCCAGCCTAGAGAACAAACGGCTCTCGTAAGCTATGACATGGCCTTCTTGCATCAAGACCGCACCCAGACTACGACCACAAGCATCACAATATACTTCAAATGACTTCTGCATGTCCGCCAAAGTCAAAATAGGTCCCGTAGTCAATTTCTCTTTCAATGTCCGAAAGGGAGTCACCTCTGTGGGTCCCCACGACAAAGGTACTCCTTTCTGTGTCAAGGGATGCAAAGGGGAAGCAACCTCTGCAAACTTTCGTATGAACCGCCTGTAGTACGAACACAGTCCCAAGAAGCTTCTAACTTCATGGACATTCCTCAAATCCGGCCAATCACGGATAGTCTCTATCTTGGCCAGGTCCATTTGCACTCCTGCTCTGTTGACACAATATGTCCCAAAAAGTGCATCTCTAGTAGGAAAAATTAACTTTTCTTTGCATTCATCACTAACGTGTGATCTCGTAATGCCTGAAAGACTTGAAGCAGATGATCTCTGTGTTCGGCCTCATTCTTCGAGAAAACAATGATGTCCTCAAAGAAAGTGCCAACAAATAGCATGTACTCTCGAAAACTCATGTCCATCATCCGGTTAAATGTCGCAGGAGCATTGGTTAAGCCAAAAGGCATCACCAAAAGTTCAAATAACCCAAAAGTCGTCCGAAAAGCTGTCTTGTAGACGTCTCCTGGCGCTATCCTGATCTGATAATATCCACTCTTCAAGTCAATCCTGCTAAAGCACGAGGATCCCTGTAACCTGTCGAGTATATCATCGATCCTAGGAATCGGAAATCTCTTCTTGATGGTGATTTGTTGAGAGTGCTATAATCGATGCACATAATTCAAGATCCATCTTTCTTCAAAACCAACAACACTGGAGAGCAGTACGATGAAGTACTAAGCTGGACAAGACCCTTTTCCAAGAGGTCTTTCATTGGGTTCATAATCTTTTCATTCTGTACTCGGCTCACACGGTAAGGTGGCCGATTCGGTGGCGTGCTTCCATGTATCAGATCAATGGTCTGATCTTCAAGCCCTCTGAAAAGCAATCGGCATGAGTGTGGAGAAAAATCTTGGCGTTCTTTTGATCAGGTCAAAACATATTCAACCTTTATCCATCGTTCAGTTCTCTTCCAAAAGAATGAGTAAGAAACTGAAGTTCATTAAGTACAATCTCTAAGCCCTTCATTTATCAAAGTAACTTTCTCGGCCCGGTAGTCAACCACGGCGTAGTTCTTGTGGTACCAAGGGATCCTGAGTAGAACGTCACTCGCGTGCCCTGAACACCCCTGTTAAATGTCACAGGAGCATTCGTTAAGCCAAAAGGCATCACCAAAAACTCAAATAACCCAAAAGTCGTCCGAAAAGGTGTCTTGTAGACATCTCTCGACGCTATCCTGATCTGATGATATCTTCTCTTCAAGTTAATCCTGCTAAAGCACGAGGATCCGTGTAACCTATCGAGTATATCATCGATCCTAGGAATCGGAAATCTCTTCTCGATGGTGATTTCGTTGAGTGCTATCATCGATGCACATTCTCCAAGATCCGTCTTTCTTTAAAACCAACACCACTGGAGAGGAATACGGTGAAGTACTAGGCTGGACAAGACCCTTTTCCAAGAGGTCTTTCACTTGGTTCATAATCTCTTCATTTTGTGCTGGGCTCACACGGTAGGGTGGCCGGTTCAATGACGTGCTTCTAGGTATCAAATCAATGGTATGATCTTCAGGCCCTCTGAAAAGCAATCGGCATGAGTGTGGAGAAAAATCTTGGCGTTCTTTAGATCAGGTCAAAACATATTCAACCTTTATCCATCGTTCAATTCTCTCCCCTGTCATTGCAAACAAAGTTTGCCAATGCGCGATGTAATGGCAACATCCTATCCGGGTGCCAGTCGAACTACCTCCGCTTGTGGCGTGAGTCTGTCGGACGTAATTCCAAATGGAGCCGCCAATTCCAAGTGAAAAGAAGTTGGCCTCGGCTCCTTCAAAAGAGCTTCCTGACCCTTCACTTTGCCCCAAAAGCGGCAAAGTTTGTACTTTCATTCATTAGATTCGGTGCAGGTCCCACGCCATGTGGTACCAGTTCTGCTTTTCTATCTGTCTTTTTTGCCACATTCCTCAGCTGCTCTCGAACTCTCAGGCCTGTCGTCGTCTTTATCATTCTGTTCTTTTTGTGCCTTTTTAGGGCACTTCGCGGAGATATGTCCATGTTCCCCGCATCCAAAGCACTTCCCCTCTTTGATGAAGCGAGCTCTCTCCTCAGGAGTAAGCTTGGGTCGTGCATCCTTTTTCTCTGGGTTGCTATTTTTTCTTTCTACTTTCATTCCCAAAAGTCTGTTCGGCTCGTTGTGTCATGGCCTTATCTGTGGGGTAGGTCAAACTGCCAGAGTGAATGGCAAAGCCCCGCTTCGCATGACTCATCAACTCCTAAATAGAAGCTGACTTCTCTTCCAAGCAGTGATCTCGGATCTCTGTAGGTAGACCCAAGGTAAACCGCTCAATCTGTTCTCTGAACGAGATCATCTTGAATGAAGAGGCGGGTAGAAAAGAGCTCCATAATCTTTCACAATAAGCATTGATTGTGTCTTTCTTGTTCATCCGAAGATGGTTCCAAGTAGCTCGTATATCTCATTCATATTCTTGCGTTAACCAAGAAGAAATAAAAAGCTTCTTAAATTTCAGACATGTAACTGGCGCAGTCTTGTTTAAAAGAAGTGTGGACCACCAAGTACGAGCATTCCTCTTAAAGTAAGAGGCAGCTCACCGAATCTTGGAGTGCTCTGAATAGCGTCCTCCCGCGAAAGCGATGTCAAACTGCTGTATAAAAGACAAAGCCTTCGAAGCATCTGAGTATCCTGAAAAAGTATCAAACTTCATCGAGTGGCCACCTTCCTTAAACTCTCGGACGTTCTTGCTTTTATCTTCGAGAAAGTCATACAAGTTGGCTTCGTAAAAATTCTTCTTGTTCGCATAAAAGTTTCCGTTGTCAGAGTTTGAACTGTCCGTAGACGAGTCCTCTGTAGAAGTGTCACTCACTGGGCGAGACTTAGACTTCCTTGCCTTTTTCTTGCCCTTTCCGAAGCGTTGTTTCTTGCTTCGCTTTTTGCTTTTCTTGTCTTCTTCGCTCGAGTCTCAAGAGCTAGAAGAAGCGTAAGAAGAAGAAGAAGAAGAAGAACTGGGTAGGTCTTCAAACTTGACGCGCTTCCTCAATTTCTTTGCCTTGTCAAATGTCGACCGACGACCCAAATATCCCGGGAAGTCAGTGCCTCTCTTCTGCTGTTTGCCGTGCTTTTTGCCTTTCGTTTGCACGTCGAAAAGCTGAGCAATCCGTGCATCAACCACGTTCTCCAGTTCCTTCTCCGTATAATTCTTGGAGGCAGAAGGTTTCTTGAGAGCGGGTTTTGGGAGTGGTGTTGTGGTTCTTTGCCACTCCATCTGTACCTCTTCCAAAGAGGCCTGGTTCATATATTTTGCCATCTACGGAGCCTTGGCAAAATTAAGCATCATCTTTGTTGCATCATCAATCAATTTTCGACGCTCCATCTCTCTTTGCTCCGCCTGAGTAGGCCGAGGCGGGCCATACTCTCTGTCTGAATCTTCGTTGTGATCCCAGCCCGCATCTCCAGATGCAGAGGAAGTCGACTGATCATTGCCTGAAGCCATAGGTGCCGCGGAAAAAAAAAAATCGGGGATCGGATTTCCCGTAGAAGAGAAATCGGCCGTGCTTTGATACCACTGTAACAAACTTGGACACTCCAAGTCAAGAATCAATCACGACAGCACCAAATAACCACTTCAAACAATTCACAGATCACAATAGATTTGCACTGGCCCGGCGGAGTTCCGTGCCTAGAGATATTGGCCCCAAAGACTGGCGCCCCTTTCCGTATTTCTTTTTGTATTAATCAATCATCAAAGTACAAGAGAGCGGTTAGGGTTTCACTCTCAGACTCTGCGTCCAGATGCTCTAAGAAGTGAAGCCCTCACCACTTATTTAAAGATACAAGGGATGCCCAAAAGCAGAGCCCCAAAAGCTTTTAAAATAAAAAGCATCAGTTTTCTCTCTCTCTTAGAGAGTCTTTTCTTTTTTTTTATTAAAAAAAAAAAGCAAAATTCGCGTCCCTCATCATTTTTATTTTATTTTTTCAACCTCCGCGATTTCCGGAAATTAGGGTTTTTGGCAGAAATTAGGGTTTGCAAGAATTTTAGGGTTTTTGGCAGAAATTAGGGTTTTTGTTGTCCGCCACGTCATAACTTTGTGACACATACTGGTTGGCTTTATAAAAATTCTTATTGTTCGCATAAAAGTTTCCGTCATCGGAGTCTGAACTGTCTGTAGAAGAGTCCTCAGTAGAACTGTCAGTCACTGGGTAAGATTTAGGCTTCTTTGCCTTTCTCTTGCCCTTTCCAAAGCGTTGTTTCTTGCTTCGCTTTTTGCCTTGCCTGTCTTCTTCGCTCGAATCTGAAGAGCTAGAAGAACTGTCAGAAAAAGAAGAAGAAGAAAAACTGGGTACTCCTTCAAAGCGAACATGCTTCTTCTGTTTCTTTGCTTTGTCAAATGTCGACTGACGACCCAAATAACCCACGAAGTCAATGCCTTTCTTCTGCTTTTTGCCATGCTTTTTGGGTTTCTTCTGCGCGTCAAAAAGCTGAGCAATCCGTGCATCAACCACCTCTTTTAATTCCTTCTCTAGATATTGCTTGTGATCAGAAGGTTTCTTGAGAGCGGGTTCTGAAAAGAAGTCTCGCTCATATATTTTTCTAGTTTCGGATCCTTCGCAAAAATGAGCATCATCTATGTTGCATCGCCAATCAATTGACGACACTTCATCTCTATTTGCTCCGCCTGAGTTGGCCGAGGCGGCCATACTGTGCCGGAATCTTCGTTGTGATCCCTGCCCGCATCTCCGGATGCGGAGGGAGTCGATTGATCCTTGCGAGAAGCCATAGGTGCCGCGGAAAAAAAATTGGGGATCGGATTTCCCATAGAAGAGAAATCGGCCGTGCTCTGATACCACTGTATAACTTGGACACTCCAAGTCAAGAATCAATCACGATAGCACCAAATAACCACTTCAAAACAATTCACAGATCACAATAGAGTTGCATTGGCCCGACGGAGTTTCCTGCCTAGAGATACTGTCCCCAAAGACTGGCGCCCCTTTCGGTATTTCTTTATGTATTAATCAATGTCAAAGTGCAAGAGAGCGGTTAAGGTTTCACTCTCATACTCTGCATCCAGATGCCCTGCAGAGTGAGCCCTCACCGCTTATTTAAAGTTTACAAGGGATGCCCAAAAGCAGAGCCCCAAAAGCTTCAGTTCCAAAAGCAAACTCTCTTTTTGTTTCTCTCACAAACTCACTTGAGTTTTTACAAAATAAAGCAATCAATTCTCTCTCTCTCTCTCCTTGCCCATGCGTAGAGAAAAAGTAACAAGCTGCCGTCGTTGAAAGGCTTGAAAAGCACCGAAAATCCGTACTGCTTGCCACGTGGCATTTCTGCCGCCAGTTTTAGGGTTTCAGCCAGCAGTTAGGGTTAGGGTTTCCCAAAATTAGGGTTTTTGCAAATTAGGGTTTCTGGAAGAAATTAGATTTCGCAAGCTTTAGGGTTTTTGGTAAAAATTAGGGTTTCTGCTCTCGATAGCCACGTCATCACTTTGTGACAGTATGAATTCTTCGTGATGCCTTTTGGACTCACTAATACACCAGCCACATTCAACAGAATGATAGATTGAATCTTTCAATCATATAGAAAGTTTTCTTCGATGACGTCTTAATCTTCTCAAAGATGGAAGAAGAACACTTAAAGCATCTCGCATTAGTGTTTGAACTACACAAACACAAATTATTTGTGAATGCTAAGAAGAGTGAGTTCTTTCTAAAAGAAATTCACTACTTGGGCCATATAGTATCTCACAACCACGTGAGAATGGACCCTGATAAGATTCAAGCAGTTGTAGAATGGCCTACGCCAACTACAGTACATGATCTACGATGTTTTCACGGCCTTTGTTCCTATTATCGGGGTTCCATTCGAGCCTTTGCCGCCATAGCAAGTCTTCTCCATGGTCTGACAAAGAAGCGGATTCCATTCCATTGGGGACCTGGAGAAAAACAAGCTTTTGAAAAGCTTAAGTATCTACTTAGTCACAGACTTGTCTCACCGTCCTTGATCTTCGCAAACCTTTTGAGGTGTACTGTGATGCATCTGGAGATTGTGTAGGAGCAGTTTTGACCAAGAGAGTCACGCCATAGCCTACGAAAGTCGACGCCTTATAGATGCAGAGTGGCGTGCTTCCATTTATGAGAAACAGCTAATGGCAGTAATTAATGCTCTTTCCATTTCATAACATTATCTGTTAGGAGCCGATTTTATAATCAAAACAAATCATCAGAGTCTTCGCTACTTTCTCACAAAGAGAAAGTTATCAGAAAAGCAGATGAGATGGGACAACTTTCTTTCAATGTTCCATTTTCAGATTTTACACACTTCTGGAACAAAGAATGCGGTTGCAGATGCTCTCTCTAGGCATCCAAAGATCGATGCAATGACAACAATTTTATCATGAGGAACTAGAATCTCTCAGTGAGATGTATCCTCAAGATCCAGACTTCGCTACAATTTGGGTAGATCTTCAAGCTGGTCACTCAAGGCCACCTTATTCCATTAGAGATAATACGCTATATCGTCAACAAGCAATATGCATAGCTCAACCCTTATGACAGAAGGTGATGGATGAAGCACATAATTCTCCTTATGCCGGGCATCAAGAAATTGCTGCTACCACTAGCGCCCTCGAAAGATATTTCTTTTGGCCAACTCTCCGGGCGGACATTGAAAAATATGTACGCGAGTGTTTAGTATGCCAAAAAGTGAAATATGACAGACATAAAGTTTATGGCAAGCTTCAGTGTAATAGACTTGGACACTCCAAGTCAAGAATCGATCACGACAGCACCAAATAACCACTTCAAAACAATTCACAGATCACAATAGATTTGCACTGGCCCGGCGGAGTTCCGTGCCTAGAGATATTGGCCCCAAAGACTAGCGCCCCTTTCGGTATTTCTTTTTGTATTAATCAATCATCAAAGTACACGAGAGTGGCTAGGGTTTCACTCTCAGACTCTGCGTCCATGTGCTCTGAGTAGTGAGGCCCTCACCACTAATTTAAGGGTTACAAGGGATGCCCAAAAGCAGAGCCCCAAAAGCTTGAAAGCAAAAGCAGATTCTCTCTCTCTCTCAATGAGAGTCAGTAAAAAGCAAGTTCTCTTTTTCTCTTTCTTTCTCCCAAATCAAAGCGAAAAGCTAAGATTTGCATCGCTCAAAATTTCACCAAAAAATTATAATAATAATAAAAATAATATTCCGCCTCCGCGATTTCCGAAAAGTAGGGTTTTTGGCAAAAATTAGGTTTTGCAGGAAGTTTAGGGTTTCTGCTGTCCGCCACGTCATCACTTTGTGACATACCCCCCTCTTGAAATCATTGTAATCGACCGCAATTACGCCTGCAAAACCGACAAAAGCCATAAACCGTCTTAGCAGACACTGACTGTTAGTACCTACGTACTAGGAACACACATCTAGCACATGTACGAAATCGACAGTCACATCACACGACATCACAGGACATCACCACACATCACATGACATTCAACATTCATTCGGATCTTAGACCATGATTTATCGGCAATGTAGCTAGCAATCACATATAGGTCCAATCGGGACCTCAACGATGTCCGATTGTCTAACCCCTATTGCAACCATGTCTATTCGAGATCAATCAGACCAAAATGCTGCAGTCATTTCGGCTATCAGTTCCTGCACTCACAAGAAGTCAAGAACAAATCAGTATCATATCAGGAATTCCATTTCATAAAGTCATCCAGCAGAATACTGTCAGCTCTCAGTATCCCTGAAGCTCAGAGAGACATCAGTGACTTTAGTATCAAAATCGAGGCATCCGTTGACAGAGGAGCGGAGTAACTCCCCTCTTGTGCATCCCACTCCACCAGATCTCCGGCCAAGCTCAATTCTGGGTTCCGTTTGGAGTAGACTATGCTAAACCAAAACATCGAGGTAAAGTTTCACAATCCGAGGAGTGGTCCTCCCCTCCATCCACTTCGCATCAAATGCAGGAAAGTTCTTGAACGTTACCAAGAACCCGCCTTCGGACTTTACCTTTCTTCGTATCATTATGTGCCAAAATCTGTTCAGGAACAAGGATCTCCTCGTTTTCTTCCACTGCGGGTTGCTCATCAGGCTCCCCATCATCAGGCACATCACCCTTAACAAGGTTCAAGAGACTCACATGCAATGCATTATGAATCCTCCAAGTATCTGGCAGTTCCAATCGGAAGGAGACATCATTTATCTTGTCAGTGATCTGGAAAGGTCCGTAGTATCACATACTAAGCTTTGGAAAAAGCCTCTCCTTTCCCTTTTTATTTCGCAGGCGTGCCTTCTCAAAAGTAAGAGCACCCAATCATCCTCCTTCAATTTCAAGTCGCGACGATGGCGATCCGCTGCCTTCTTCTGTCGTTCTTGAGACTCTGTAAAGTCTCGGGAACCTTGGCAAAAGCCGTATCCAAATCTCGCGAATATTCATCCACTTCCAATATCTAATCTTTCGTGCTCAGGAAGGATGGAACCTTCGTAGCACTTTCAACAATCTCACATGGCATCTTCCCCGTCGAAGAGTGTATCGTGTTATTGTAGGCAAATTCCACCAAAGGTAAGTTCTTTTCCCATTGAGTCTTCTTATCTGAGATAGAAGACTTCGATAAATCTAAAATCACTGAATTGGCAATCTCAAATTGCCCGTCAGTCTGCAAGTGGAACGATGACGAGAACTGCAACCGCGTGCCAATGTTCTCCCAAATTGCCTTCCAAAAAAAACTCATAAATCTGGGGTCTCTGTCGAAGACAATCGTCTCAGACGTGCGATGTAATCGGAAAATCATCGTGATCATTCTATATTCTCGGGAGATCAAAAAAAATAAAATCCAATTCAATATTTTCCCAGGGGCGGGTGGGTATAGGTAAAGGCTGTAACAATCCCTGTGCCTTATGCCTGTCAAACTTGACCTTCTGGCATACCAAGCAACTGCGCACAAACTCTTCCACATCCTTCTTCACTCTCCGCCAAAAGAAATCTCTCTCTACCCCTTTCATGGTGGTAGCAATGCCGCGGTGACCCGTAAAAGGTGGACAGTGGCAATCAGTCATAACCTTTTCCCTCAACGGCTGTGTAACGCACAACATAGTCTTTTTCATCAAGTAGCCTTCCCGAAGGGAGTATCCAGCTATTGTCTCCCCATCCCGTAACCGTGTGAAAATATCTGCAAAATCTGTATCTGTGGCACACTGATCGACCATATCCTCGAAGCTCCTATGATGTATCGCGGAAATAGCCAGAACCAACGGTTTTCGAGACAAAGCATCTGCCACCACATTCTTTTGTCCCTGCACATGGACAATCTGGAAGTGGAACTGTGACAAGATGTTCACCCACCGCATCTGCTTTTCCGAAAGCTGCTTCTATGACAAGAAGTAGCGCAAACTCTGATGGTTTGTAAAGACAGTAAAATCCGCTCCTAGTAGGTAATGCCGCCACTGAGTAAGAGCGTGGATAACCGCCAAAAGCTCTTTCCCATAGATCTGTGTTGTCATCTCCGGCCTAGAGAACAAACGGCTCTCGTAAGCTATGACATGGCCTTCTTGCATCAAGACCGTACCCAGACTACGACCACAAGCATCACAAAACACTTCAAATGACTTCTGCAAGTCCGACAAAGTCAAAATAGGTCCCGTAGTCAATTTCTCTTTCAATGTCCGAAAGGCAGTCACCTCTCTGGGTCCCCACGAAAAAGGTACTCCTTTCTGTGTCTAGGTATGCAAAGGGGAAGCAACCTCTGCAAACTTTCGTATGAACCGCCTGTAGTACGAACACAGTTCCAAGAAGCTTCCAACTTTATGGACATTCCTCAAATCGAGCAAATCACGGATAGTCTCTATCTTGGCCGGGTCCATTTGCACTCCTGCTGCTGACACAATGTGTCCCAAAAAGTGTATCTTTGGTAGGAAAAAATTCACTTTTTTTTTTGCATTAATCACTAGCGTGTGATCTCGTAATGCCTGAAAGACTTGAAGCAGATGATCTCTGTGTTCTGCCTCATTCTTCGAGAAAACAATGATGTCCTCAAAGAAAGAGCCAACAAATAGCCTGTACTCTCGAAAAATCCTATCCATCATCCAGTTAAATGTCGTAGGAGCATTGGTTAAGCCAAAAGGCATCACCAAAAACTCAAATAACCCAAAAGTCGTCCGAAAAGCTGTCTTATAGACATCTCCTGGCGCTATCCTGATCTGATGATATCCACCCTTCAAGTCAATCCTGCTAAAGCACGAGGATCGCTGTAACCTGTCGAGTATATCATCGATCCTAGGAATCGGAAATCTGTTCTTGATGGTGATTTCGTTGAGAGTGCTATAATCGATGCACATTCTCCAAGATCCGTCTTTCTTCAAAACCAACAACACTGGAGAGCAATACGGTGAAGTACTAGGCTGGACAAGACCCTTTTCCAAGAGGTCTTTCACTGAGTTCGTAATCTTTTCATTCTATACTCGGCTCACACGATAAGGTGGGCGATTCGGTGGCGTGCTTCCAGATATCAGATCAATGGTATGATCTTCAGCCCCTCTCAAAAGCAATCGGCATGAGCGTGGAGAAAAAATCTTGGCGTTCTTTTCTTCAGGTCAAAACATATTCAACCTTTATCCATCGTTCAGTACTCCCAAAAGAATGAGTAAGAAAACTGAAGTTCATCAAGTACAATCTCTAAGCCCTTCATTTATCAAAGTCGCTTTCTCGGTCCGGTAGTCAACCACGGCGTAGTTCTTGTGGTACCAAGGGATCCCAAGTAGAACGTCACTCGCGTGCCCTCAACACCCCTGTCATTGCAAACGAAGTTTGCCAATGCTCGGTGTAATGGCAACATCCCATCCGGGTGCCAGTCGAACTACCTCCGCCTATGGCGTAAGTCTGTCGGGCGTAATTCCAAATCGAGCCGCCAATTCCAAGTGAAAAGAAGTTGGCCTTGGCTCCTTCAAAAGAGCTTCCTGATCCTTCACTTTGCCCTAAAAAAAAGCGGCAAAGTTTGTACTTTCATTCATTTGATTCGGTGCAAGTCCCACGCCATGTGGTACCAGTTCTACTTTTCTATCTGCCTTTTCTGCCACATTCCTCAGCTGCTCTCGAACTCTCAGACCTGTCGTCGTTTTTATCATGCTGTTCTTTCTGTGCCTTGTTAGGGCACTTCCCGGAGATATGTCCATGTTCCCCGCATCCAAAGCACTTCCCCTCTCTAATGAAGCGAGCTCTCTTCTCAGGAGTAAGCTTGGGTCGTGCATCCTTTTGCTCTGGGTTGCTCTTTTTCTTTCTACTTTCATTCCCAAAAGTCTGTTCGGCTCGTTGTGTCATGGCCTCATCTGTGGGGTAGGTCAAACTGCCAGAGTGAATGGCAAAGCCCCGCTTCGCATGACTCATCAACTCCTGAATAGAAGCTGACTTCTGTTCCAAGCAGTGATCTCGGATCTCTGTAGGTAGACCCAAGGTAAACCGCTCAATTTGTTCTCTGAACAAGATCTTCTTGAATGAAGAGGCGGGTAGAAAAGAGCTCTAGAATCTTTCACAATAAGCATTGATTGTATCTTTCTTAGTCATCCGGAGATGATTCTAAGCAGCTCGTATATCTCGCTCAAACTCTTGAGTCAACCAAGAAGAAATAAAAAGCCTCTTAAATTTCAGCCATTTAACTGGCGCAGTCTTGTTTAAAAGAAGCGTGGACCACCAAGTACGAGCATTCCCCTTAAAGTAAGAGGCAACTCTCCGAATCTTGGAGTGCTCTGAATAGCGTCCTCCCGCGAAAGCGATGTCAAATTGCTGTATAAAAGACAAAGCCTTCGAAGCATCTGAGTATCCTGAAAAAGTATCAAACTTGATCGAGTGGCCACCTTCCTTAAACTCTCGTACTTTCTTGCTTTCATCTTCGAGAAAACCATATTGGTTGGCTTTGTAAAAATTCTTCTTGTTCGCATAAAACTTTCCGTCATCGGAATCTGAGCTGTCTGTAGACGAGTCCTCAGTAGACCTGTCAGTCTCTGGGCGAGATGTAGCCTTCTTTGCCTTTTTCTTGCCCTTTCCGAAGCTTTGTTTCTTGCTTCGCTTTTTACCTTTTCTGTCTTCTTCGCTCGAATCCGAGGAGCTAGAAGAACTATCAGAAGAAGAAGAAGAAGAACTGGGTACATAGTAAAGGGACATAGTAAGCGGAAGACAGACTCTCTAACAGACATGGACACTCCAAGTCAGAATCAATCGCGACAGCACCAAATAACCAGTTCAAAAAAATTCACAGATCACAATAGATTTGCACTGGCCCGGCGGAGTTCCGTGCCTAGAGATATTGGCCCCAAAGACTGACGTCCCTTTCGGTATTTCTTTATGTATTAATCAATGTCAAAGTACAAAGAGCGGTTAGGGTTTCACTCTCATACTCTGCGTCCAGATGCTCTGAGAAGTGAGGCCCTCACCGCATATAAAAAGGTTACAAGGGATGCCCAAAAGCAAAGCCCCAAAAGCTTAAAATCAAAAGCAGAGTCTCTCTCTTTCTCTCAATGAGAGCAACAATAAAATAAAGCATGTTCTTTCTCTCTCTCAAAGCGTAGCAAAAAGCCAGGAATAATGCCTCGCTAGCTGCTTTTTATTCCAGCCCGCTTTTTTCGCCGCAAATTCCGAAAGCCTTCGTACACTGCTACCACGTGGCACTGCCCCACCTGTTTAGGGTTTCCAGTCAGCAGTTAGGGTTGGGGTTTCTAGAAATTATGGTTTCTGAAAATTAGGGTTTCTAGCAAAAATTAGGGTTTGCAGGAATTTTAGGGTTTCTGGCAGAATTTAGGGTTTCTGATGTCGGTAGCCACGTCATCACTTTGTGACATACCCCCCTCTTGAAAGCATTGTAATCGACCGCGATTACACCTGCAAAACCGACAAAAGCCATAAACCGGCTTAGCAGACACTGATCCTAGCTACTAGGAACACACATCTAGCACATGTACTAAATCAACAGTCACATCACACGACATCACAAGACATCACATGACATTCAACATTCATTGGGATCTTAGAGCATGATTTATCGGCAATGTAGCTAGCAATCACATCTAGGTCCAATCGGAACCTCATTGATGTCCGATTGAGTAACCCCTATTGCAACCATGTCTATTCGAGATCAATCAGACCAAAATGTTGCAGTCATTTCGTCTATCAGTTCCTGCACTTAAGAGAAGTCAAGAACAAATCAGTATCATAATCACGAATTTCATTTCATTAAGTCATACAGCAGAATACTGTCAGCTTTCAGTATCCCTGAAGCTCAAAGAGACATCAGTGACTCTACTATCTAAATCAAGGCATCTATTGACAAAGGAGCGGAGCAACTCCCCTCTTGTGCATCCCTCTGCACCAGATCTCCGGCCAACCTGAATTTTGGGTTCCGTTTGGAGTAGACTATGCTAACCCAAAAGCATCGAGGTAAAGTTTCTCAATCTGAGGAATATCTGCTAGGTCCTCCTCCTCCATCCACTTCGCATCCAATGCAGGATAGTTCTTGAACTTAACCAAGAACCGCCTTCAGACTTTACCTTTATTCTTCGTATCCTTGTGTGCCAACATCTATTCAGGAACAAGGATCTCCTCGTCTTCTTCCACTTCGGGTTGCTCATCAGGCTCCCCATCATCAGGCGCATCACCCTTAAAGGTTTCAAGAGACTCACATGGAATGCATTGTGAATCCTCCAAGTATATGGCAGTTTCAATCGGAAGGAGACATCATTTATCTTTTCAGTGATCTGGAAAGGTCCGTAGTATCGCATACTAACTTTAGAAAAAGCCTCTCCTTTCTCTTTTTCTTTCGTAGGCGTGCCTTCTCAAAACGTAAGAGCACCCAATCATCCTCCTTCAATTTCAAATCGCGACGATAGCAATCCGCTGCCTTTTTCTGTCGTTCTTGAGACTTCTGCAAAGTCCTACGAACCTTGCAAAAGCCGTATCCAAATCTCGCGTATATTCATCCGCTTCAAAGATCTTATCTTTTGTGCTTAGGAAGGGTGGGAACCTTCGCAGCACCTTCAACAATCTCAAATAGCGCCTTCCCCGTCGAAGAGTGTATCGTGTTATTATAGGCAAATTCCACCAAAGGTAAGTACTTTTCCCATTGAGTCTTCTGATTAGAGATATAAGACTTCAATAAATCTAGAACCACTGAATTTGCAATCTCAGATTGCCCATCAATCTGCGGGTGGAATGGTGACAAGAACTGCAACCGCGTGCCAATGTTCTCCCAAATTGCCTTCCAAAACAAACTCGTGAATCTGGGGTCTTTGTCGGAGACAATCGTCTCAGGCATGCCATGTAATCTAAAGATCTAGGCCACAAACAGTCTCGCTAAGTGATCCGGCTTGACTGTTTTCTTCACTGGAATGAAATGAGCCTGTTTGCTAAATCTGTCAATAATAGACCAAATACCATCGTGACCACTCTGTGTTCTCGGAAGATCAAAAATGAAATCCATCGCAATACTTTCCCAGGGGCAGGTGGGTATGGGTAAACGCTGTAACAATCCCTGTGCCTCATGCCTGTCAAACTTGACCTTCTAGCATACTAAGCAACTGCGCACAAACTCTTCCCCATCCTTTTTTAGTCTCGTCCAAAAGAAGTATCTCTCTACCCCCTTCATGGTGGTACCAATGCCGCGGTGACCCGTAAAAGGTAGACAGTGGCATTCAATCATAACCGTTTCCCTCAACGGCTATGTAACGCACAACATAGTCTTTCTCATCAAGTAGCCTTCCCGAAGGGAGTATCTAGCTATTGTCTCCCCATCCCGTATCCGTGTGAAAATATCTGCAAAATTTGTATCTGTGGCATATTGATCGACCATATCCTCGAAGCTCCTATGATGTATCGCGGAAATAGCCAGAACCAACAGCTTCCAAGACAAAGCATCTGCCACCACATTCTTCTGTCCCTTATCATGAACAATCTGGAAGTGAAACTGTGACAAGATGTTCTCCCACCGCATCTGCTTTTCCGAAAGCTGCTTCTGTGACAAGAAGTAGCGCAAACTCTGATGGTCTGTAAAGACAGTAAAATCCGCTCCGAGTAGGTAATGCCACCACTGTGTAAGAGCATGGATAACCGCCAAAAGCTCTTTCTCGTAAATCATCTCCGGCCTTGAGAACAATCGGCTCTCGTAAGCAATGACATGGCCTTCTTGCATCAAGACCGCACCCAGACTACGACCACAAGCATCACAATATACTTCAAATGACTTCTGCAAGTCCGGCAAAGTCAAAAATGGTCCCGTAGTCAATTTCTCTTTCAAGGTCCGAAAGGCCAGTCATCTCTATGGATCCCTCCGAGAAAGGGACTCCTTTCTATGTCACGATATGCAAAGGGGAAGCAACCTCTGCAAACTTTCGTATGAACCACCTGTAGTACGAACACAATCCCAAGAGGCTTCTAACTTCGTGGACATTCTTCAAATCGGGCCAATCACGGATAGTCTCTATCTTGGCCGGATCCATTTGCACTCCAATTGCTAAGACAATGTGTCCCAAAAAGTGTATCTCTGGTAGGAAAAAATTCACTTTTCTTTGCATTAATCACTAACTTGTGATCTCGTAATGCCTGAAAGACTTGAAGGAAATGATCTCTGTATTCTGGCTCATTCTTGGAGAAAACAATGATGTCGTCAAAGAAAGTAACAACAAATAGCCTGTACTCTTGAAAACTCTTGTCTATCATCCGGTTAAATGTCGTAGGAGCATTGGTTAAGCCAAAAGGCATCACCAAAAACTCAAATAACCCAAAAGTAGTCCGAAAGGTAGTCTTGTAGACATCTCCCGGCGCGATTCGAATCTAATGATATCCACTCTTCAAATCAATCTTGCTAAAACACGAGGATCCATGTAAACTGAGTATATCATCGATCCTAGGAATCGGAAATCTGTTCTTGATGGTGATTTTGTTAAGAGCTCTATAATCGATGCACATCCTCCAAGATCCATCTTTCTTTAAGACCAACAACACTGGAGAGCAATACGGTGAAGTACTAGGCTGGACAAGACCCTTTTCCAAGAGGTCTTTCACTTGGTTCATAATCTCTTCATTATGTGCTCGGCTCACATGGCAAGGTGGCCGGTTCAGTGGTGTGCTTCCAGGTATCAGATCAATGGTATGATCTTGAGGACGAGCAGGTGGTAACTCTCCTCGTAGGCCCTCTGAGAAGCAATCGGCGTGAGAGTGGAGAAAATCTTGGCATTCTTTATCAAGTTTAGACATATTTGTCATAGCCTTTATCACTCAATTCTTTCATAAAGATCCAGTAAACAAACAGACTAGATTTCATTAATTTTGAAATGGCCGAAGCCGATACAACAGGGACAGACTCGGCCTTCAGTTTAATATCAAGTACAATTGTTTTGCCCTTTTTTGTAGTCAAAGTCGCTTTTCTCGCCCGATAGTCGACCACGGCGTTGTTCTTGCGGTACCAGGGAATCCCTAAGAGAACATCACAACCCTCCAAAGGCATTATGAAGAAGTCCTCATGCCCTAAATACCCCTGACAATGCAACCGAAGTTTGCCAATGACAGGTGTAATGGCTACGTCCCTATCGGGTGCCGCTGGAACTGCCTCTCCAAGTGGTCCCATCCGATCAGGAGTAATCTCGAGCCACGCCGCCAATTCCGGTGAAATGAAGTTGGCAGCTCCTCCATCAAAGAAAATCAGGGCCTCTTGATCTTTCACTTTGCCCCAAGCTCGGCAAAGTTCTGTACTCTCATCCATGGTGTCAGGATCGGTACCCACACAATCTGGAACCAGTCCTGTTTTCATCTTGCCTTTTCGTCCACGTTCCTGAGCTGCTCTCGAACTCTCAGGCCTGTCGTCATCCTTATCATTCTGTTCTCACGCCTGTCGTCGTCCTTATCATTCAGGCACTTCGCGGAGATGTGTCCCTGTTCCCCGCATGCAAAGCACTTCCCCTCCTTGATGAATCGAGCTCGCTCCTGAGGAGTAAGCTTGGGTCGTGCATCCTTTTTCTTTGTGTTGCTCTTTTTCTTTCTACTTTCATTTCCAGAAGTCTGTTCAGCTCGTTGTGTCATGTTCTCATCTGTGGGGTAAGTCAGACTGCCAGAGTGAATGGCAAAGCCCCGTTTCGCATGACTCATCAACTCCTGAATAGAAGCTGACTTCTGCTCCAAGCAATGATCGCGGATCTCTGTAGGTAGACCCAAGGTGAACCGCTCAATCTGTTCTCTGAACGAGATCTTCTTGAATGAAGAGGCGGGTAGAAAACAGCTCCAGAATGTTTCACAATAAGCATTGATAGTATCTTTCTTGGTCATCCGAAGATGGTTCCAAGCAGCTCGTGTATCTCGTTCATATTCTTGCGTCAACCAAGAAGAAATAAAAAGCTTTTTAAATTTCAGCCATTTAACTGGCGCAGTCTTGTTTAAAAGAAGCGTGGACCACCAAGTACGAGCATTCCCCTTAAGATAAGAGGTAGCTCTCCGAATCTTGGAGTGCTCTGAATAGCGTCCTCCCGCGAAAGCAATGTCAAATTGCTGTATAAAAGACAGCTTTCAAAGCATCTGAGTATCCTGAAAAGTATCAAACTTGATCGAGTGGCCACCTTCCTTAAACTCTCGGACTTTCTTGCTTTTATCTTCGAGAAAGTCATACTGGTTGGCTTTGTAAAAATTCTTCTTGTTCGCATAAAAGTTTCCATCATCAGAATCTGAGAATCTGAGCTATCTGTAGACGAGTCCTCAATAGAACTATCAATCTCTGGGCGAGATTTAGCCTTCTTTGCCCTTTTCTTGCCCTTTACGAAGCTTTGTTTCTTGCTTCACTTTTTACCTTTTCTGTCTTCTTCGCTCGAATCTGAAGAGCTAGAAGAACTGTCAGAAAAAGAAGAAGAAGAAGAACTGGGTACTCCTTCAAATCGAACACGCTTCTTTTGTTTCTTTGCCTTGTCAAAAATCGACTGACGACCTAAATATCCCGGGAAGCCTATGCTTTTCTTCTGTTTTTTGCCGTGCTTTTTGCCTTCCTTTTGCGCGTCAAAAAGCTGAGTAATCCGTGCATCAACCACCTCTTGTAATTCCTTCTCTGAGTACTGTTTGTGATCAGAAGGTTTGTTGAGAGCGGGTTTCAGAGGTGATGTAGTGGTTTTCTACCACTGTACATGCACTTCCTGAAAAGAAGTCTCGCTCATATATTTTGCTAGTTTCGAATCCTTCGCAAAACTAAGCATCATCTTTGTTGCATCGCCGATCAATTGACGACGCTTCATCTCTCTTTGCTCTGCCTGAGTAGGCCGAGGCGGGCCATACTCTCTGTCTGAATCTTTGTTGTGATCCCTGCTCGCATCTTCAAATGCAGAGGGAGTCGACTGATCCTTGCGTGAAGCCATAGGTGCCGCGGAAAAAAAATTGGGGATCGTACCACTGTAACAGACTTGGACACTCCAAGTCAAGAATCAATCGCGACAGCACCAAATAACCACTTCAAAACAATTCAAAGATCACAATAGATTTGCACTGGCCCGGCGGAGTTCCGTGCCTAGAGATATTGGCCCCAAAGACTGGCGGCCCTTTCGGTATTTCTTTATGTATTAATCAATGTCAAAGTACAAAGAGTGGTTAGGGTTTCACTCTCAGACTCTGCGTCCAGATGCTCTGAGAAGTGAGGCCCTCACTGCATATAAAAAGGTTACAAGGGATGCCCAAAAGCAAAGCCCCAAAAGCTTAAAATCAAAAGCAAATTCTCTCTCTCTCCCAATGAGAGCAACAATAAAATAAAGCATGTTCTTTCTCTCTCTCAAAGCGTAGCAAAAAGCCAGCAATAATGCGTCGCTAGCTGCTTTTTATTCCAGCGTGCTTTTTTCGCCGCAAATTCCGGAAGCCTCCGTACATTGTTGCCACGTGGCACTACCCCGCCTGATTAGGTTTTCCAGTCAGCAGTTAGGGTTAGGGTTTCCAGAAATTAGGGTTTCTGAAAATTAAGGTTTCTGGCAGAAATTAGGGTTTGCAAGAATTTTAGGGTTTCTGGCAGAATTTAGGGTTTCTGCTGTCGGTAGCCACATCATCACTTTGTGACATACTCTCATTCATGAGAGCTTCCGTGGATTTTTGTGGAAGATAAGACTCTCATTTACGAGAGCTTCCCAAAATCTCGCAGCAGAGGGAAAATCCTCTCAGTATTCAAAGAGTAGTTCTCTCACTCTCTCAGTCAGAAGCAGCAAAGAAAGAATAGAGGACGGGCTTTTGCCCCCTTCCTGTGCTTGTAAAGATTCTCCCTTAGTAATAAAGATATTCTCTAGTGTGAAGCTTTCTCTCTCTCTCTCTCCAATTCTCTTGAGTATTTGAAGTACAATTAAAAGTTAGTTTTACTATTTTTGTGACAGTCGAGGACAATGATGACGACGACGAGGACGGCTGAAAACTGAAAACGCTAGGGCTGAATGCTAAAATCTGGAAACTCTGAGCTGCTGCTGAATACTAGCACTCTGTCTCGACGAGGATGGCGATGACGACGACTCGACGATGATGCGCTGAAAACGCAGATGCTGAAATCTGAAAACAGCGGGCTGAAACTGAAATGCTGGCTGATCCGACGGTACGGCGAGGATCTATTGCGGGTTAGGTGAGGTCTACGAAGCCAAGGGGTCAATCTGCAATGGCTAAGGGCGGAAATCTGAAAACGCTAACCTGTAGGGCTGGATCGGACTACAGACTGCTGAAAACGCTAGGTGGATCTGCATGATGCAAAAACGCTAGGCCTGATCCGCAAACTGCAAATGCCAAGTGCTGGGATCTGAAAACGCTGAGGTTCCCTACTGGTCTTGCTGCAGAGATGCACTGCAAGTTGCCTGAACTTCTTCTACTGCCTCTTCTGCCTGTAGTGAGCGGCCCCTCTTCTCCTTATATAGCAAATCCAGATTGGGTCGAGCATGCTCCCCTTCAGCCCACGACGCCATAAAATGGATAAATAAAATGATAAAAAAGCCAAATAATGTACTGCCGCGACTTTGGGTACACTGACCAGGAAGTGAACATGCTGGTTGGTGTTGGGTTGTGCAATTAGAGGATATGCAACTACTCTAAGTGCCTGGACATGCACGGCATGCGCACAGGCTCACAAAGGTGCCAGAACACTTCCTAAGCTAACCTCAACCCTAGACCTGAGATAGATTGCCCACATGCACATAGGGTTAGATGTGCACCTGACAGGCCGAGGGCCAATAAATGTGTGCCATGGGCTCATTCTCCAGCACGCTCCCCCATGAGATGTAGAGGATGGAGTATCGGCGTTGTATTGAGTTCAAGCAATATAAAAAAATATCGAAAGGGGCGCCAAGGTTTGGGGCCAGTGCTCTCTTGGGGTTGTACTCACCACTCCATGTCTCGTGTGTCGTGCATCTCTTTCAGTTCAGTTGTTATTTGAAGTGCTTAAAGTTGTTCAGTCTGTTCTTCTTCGTTGGCACGTGGTGCCCGTTCTCGTGACACACACATGCTGAGTATGGAATTGCACGCCTAAACAGATTTCATTACATGTACACGGATGTTGGACTTGTGGATCCTTTTGCATCCCAATGTTTCGGGGTACACGTTTCGGCATAATGCTCATTCTGCATAGATCAGTGGTATGTCCTCAACATGCAACAATTTGATGAGTTTGTATGCGAAACTAGAGTTAAATCTGTCTATTTTATGTGTGCCAATCATAGTTGCATTTAAACTCGTTTAAAAAAGTTTGAAAAATTTGAAGTTTAAAATCGGGTTTCAAACCTAACCCTGATTGGGTTTTACAAATTGGGTTTCTTTCACAATAGTCGTTGATTCACGAATCATTCTAGTGCATAATGTTATATCATCATGAAAATAGAGCATGCTTGCAAATGCTTTATTTTAATACTAAATGGTTATTTGGACTTGAATGCTACAAATTAATTTTAAAATGCTCAGAAATTAGGGTTGCATTCAAATGGCCTACAGGTCCAAATCAAACTTGTTTGATTGGCATTTCAAAAGGATACGGTGCCAATAACTACTTCTCAATGGAACAAAAGTTCAAAGAGCCTCAGATCATATATTGCTTCTGCCTCCACTTCTAGTTCTGAGATACTCCCTTATTTGGCCATGATGCTCATGGAAAGGTCGAGTCAAATAATTTTATAACGGCACTGGGATTATTCCCTTGCAAACTGTGTGGGGAGTTTTCATTTACAGGAATTTGAGTTTAAGAAAACTTTCATATGTGCAACAAACCCTGAAATCATAAGATATTCACTAAACATAATCAAAACTCTCTTCGAGCACCAACTACAGTCCTGACAGAAAGTGTCCAAAACCATCTAATAGCCAAAAAACAATACCTGAATTCCACTGGCATCATGAGAAACATCTCTATCACCCAGACCTTCTGTAATGTCAGGTGGCCTCGTCAATAGCTCGCTTGTGTGACTTGAGGAATTAATCTGGATTACGAAAGATATCAAAGCTGCAAACATTGAATCTGCCCAACTTTGTTCTTCTTTCAACCTCCTCATGGTTTCTTCCTTTAACCCAGCAATTACTGAACGTAAGCTTCTTAACTTCCCCTCAATTATCTCTGTCAAGTGCAACTGAGAACAATCTGTCATTCAAGCATCCAATAAATAATCACAGTGGAGCTTTTTTTTAATGTACCAGCTTTTGTTCCAGTAACAGAGAATGTTGCTTTGCATGTTGATTAGACAGAATTTCCTGCAAGGTCGCAAGTTGTGCAATATTTAAAATTGACATTACGAACCGCAGCTTGTAAATTATCAAAGGTCAAACAAACAAAAAATGACAAAACCTTGCACACATTTGCAGGACTCAAGGGCCTGCATTGCTATTCAAAGCCTTTCTTTGATTGAGATGATACAATCAAGCAAAAAAGTACACAGTGCACTGTGCGAGCTTCCTTTTTATGCCAGATATTGAAATTTTAAGTGGAACACTTCAATCGCATTCTTAACTACATGGAGCTTCAAGAAAGTAGTCCTGGGATCACCACACGACTGCTATCGCCCTGCTTATATAAAAAAGTTTCCATTTGAAAGCTAGGATTAATCTGCATTCTCTATTGTTTATTGCCTTAAAGTATTGGATTAGAGACCAGCAGCTCAATTGCTTTCCCATGGGCAATTTCAAACCCTTCATACCTATTCACTCGTGCCAACTTCTTCCATCAAGCTCAACCCTTGCTTTCTATGCATTTACTTGTGCGCTCTGAAACCTTCAGCATGTTCCACACACACACACACACACACAAAAATTCATTCAGAATATACTTAAGATGATCTACACACATTAAATGTAACACACACACACACACACACACACACACACACACACACACAAGAAAATGGCAATGACTTACACTCACAATATCGCATTTCAACTGCAAGTGCAAGGATGCAATCAATGCAAGGTGGCACGTGGTGCATTTAAAACCTTGCGCTATGTTGATATGCAAGGCACAAAAGCATCCAAATTTTTACAATCAAGAGCAAGTAGAAGCTGATTTTGGCTTTAAATCACGATGCTTGGAATAAAATGATAAAGAATCACATAAGCACAGTATGAAACAACTTGGAAGTGGCCCAGGAAAAAGAAACCCAATTACAAAAGATCACATGCTCATTGACTTTGAAGACGGCCATGGCTCCTAGCCAAACTAGTATGAGATGCAATCACACTTGCCCCCCGCATTGAGGACAGGAGATATTTCATTCCAATAAAAGATTTGCTGTGAACCACACATCTTTGAGAAAATGTGCTCACAAGGAATGTTGGTGTAGGCCCTCGCCCCCCCCCTCCATCTCACCTGCATTGAGGAGCGTTTGAGGCAGCCGCTTGTTTGGAACCCAATGGTCAGCACACAGCAAGGCCACATGGTTGGTAGCAAACCTCATGTCTCTTGGGGTCCCATGGCAGAGGGTCCACCCCCCTCATGTCTTGCAGCTGAATGCTCTGACTATCCTCGGAAAGTAGTGTAAATTGCAGCCAGTTCCCAAAAATGAGTTCCTTAGGTATGGATAGGTTCTGTTAGTCCTTGCCTATAGTCTTCTAGAATTTGAGCATGTGCCAAGATGTTGTAGACGCTATACCTTTAGAGTGGCACACCCCTCTTGAGCCAGCATCTCCCAATTGGATGGGGGATTTCACGTAACTAGAGGTCCTCATTTCCGTTAGGGCTTGCTCAGACACATGTTCTTGCATGTTCTTTGAGTTTCACAGGGAGGGTCGCCTCCACGGAGTCACTGACGAGGCATCAGAGGTGGTTGAGAGTTGCTTTCAACGGATCAGAGTTGGACATCAATGGGAGGACTTGTATCATAGACCCCGACCCGTCAGATCTCGAGTCAAGACACTGGTGACTCTGGGCTTGCAAAAGCCGCCCTTTGGTGCAAGTGCAGTGGGATCCCCAGGGAGTGGTTTTGGTGGGATCCCTTCACTCCAATTGATCACCTGGGGACCCCCTTCTACCAGTACACAGCTCAACTGGGTTGCCACATACTAACAGCACGGAGAGAGGCTCGTCCTGCTGTAGCAATTCACTGGTAGGATGAAGGTCTTATGTCTGTGTTCTTGGCAGGATTTTGGGACAGGAAACAGACGAGGAGCGTCACCATGTTCTAGTGGCTAGTTGCACATTGAGCTACTGCAGTCGGGAGTTGGTTGGTGCACAGCGGCCTCAGTATGTGCCACTTGTGACCACCCACTTAGGACCCAGCGTCACTGTTTCTGGGATTGCCGCATGGCACAGCAAGATTGGCTTCAGATTCTTCAGCTGATGCCTGCACTTTCTACAGCCAGCCAGTACACTCGGGGTGTTGTAGCTTGGTCCACACTCACGGGCCCAATACTTCGTTTTGAGATGGCTTCAATCAGCAGGATGATTGTGATGCAAGAGCCGGCCTACACTCCAGCCGGCCACAGAGCTCGTCCCTCAGGAGTGGAGCAGAGATAGAGAGTCGTGTTGGGAGCTCATTTGCAGCCTGACACTGGTTCATTTGGCAAGCCCGCTGCTTCCGCATCTCTGAGGCTCGACCCGTCCCACCGGCCAGTGACATTTGGTTGAAGCTGATCCATACACTCAAGGGCCAGTTTGAGAAACTTCACGGCAGCTCCGATCACATGCGGAAGCACCACGAGGCCTTCTTACGACTTTGGCACCCAACGCCCTTCTTCACCATGGTTCATGGCACGCCTATATGGCAGTACCGTCCACCAGTGTGGTTGTTTCCTCCTCCAATTTCCTGATTTAGCCATCATTGTACATATTTTTCCTTTCATTCAGAGAGTCCCCCACATTTTGATGTAGCCCTCTCTAGCAGGGGCAGGTTGTAGCCCGTTGGGCAGTTTTCTTAACTAATGGAAGTATTTTTTTCTTACAAGAAGAAGGAATGTTGGTAACCACAGTGAAAGATTTCAGTTTTTAGGAAACAACGCTTTTCAGAAAAATAAGCTCAAAATCTAGCAATATTTAAGAGCTTCACCAATTTTTTAGCATCATTGCAAGTCCAAGGAATTCTTTACTTATAATAATGGCCTATATAACCTAGCAGACCAAACAGGCCCAAACAAATGCCAAGTTCAGTTTAGAAAGGCATACAGCTCACTTCTTCCAACTGCCTCTCTAAGACAATCACCGACTCTTTGGCAGCACAAACTTCTTCTTGCAAAGCAGCCTGCATTAAAAGCTTCATCTTGTTATTATATTGCTTTAGAAAAGTATCCACCTAACATTCCAGAAGAAATAGAGAACAACTTCACATCCTACTTACCATGGCAGCTCCAGACTCCTTTACTTGACAGCTCAACCTCTCCAGTTCTTGTTTGGTGTTCCCGAATGCCCAGCTGCTTGCCCCGTCTTGCAGCAAAACTGCACCCTTATCCTGAATGTTCTGAGCGTGTTCTCCATCACTTAGCTCGCTACGAATTTTCCAAAAGAACTGCACAACCTGTAAATTCAATTGAGGTGGCATAATGCATACAATGAAGTACAGTCATCAAAAATAAAGGAGCTATTTTTTATCAGCAGTACATCATGGAGTTTTTCTGACTCCTCACGGGCTGCATTTGCTTGCTCTTGTAAAATCTGGAAACATTTCTTCTGCTCAAGCAGATTTGAGGTTAGTAGGCCTAACCTGCATATGAAGACGATACAAGCGGGTCAGTGAGGTAGACAGAGTTTCACAACTAACGCACATTCCTATCTACAACGTTCTTTCTTTGTCTGTGTGTGCAGCTTTGAAACAAATCCAATTTAAAATACCTTCCTTCTAGCTGATGTACTTTATCGATGAGTTTCGCCTCCTGCTCAAGACAGTTCTCCACCTGAAAAGGCCAAACAATTATAGAGAGAGAACAATGAATGCTCTTAAATCAAATATTTGTGCCAAACCTCTAAAAGTGCTTGATCTCTCTGCACAAGAGCAGTTGCAGCTTCACCCTGAAAGAACTTTATTTCCTTGCCCAGTTCAAGATTCTGTTAATAAGGGAGGAGACAAAGCAATTTAGCTTTTCAGTTTCCACACTTTAAAGCTGAGCGCATATTACAGTTAGAATTGGGAAACCCTACCTTATCTGTCTCAGACTTCAAAAGGTCAGCGAAGTGAGCCTATTTGAAACAAAGATTAAAAACTTTAGCTACACTTCTACCATTTTAATTTATTACAATCACATGGAAATGTTGGCAAGTTTGCTAACCTTTATTTGTTGAACTTCTGTCAGTTCATCCTGCAACTTTTGATTCTTCACAATGCATGCCTGCAGCTTTTGCTTCCACAATTCCATCTCTTGCTCAAGGCCAGTGATCCTGGAAAGTGGCTGAATCATTAATGATGCAGCAATATAAGTACTAAGAGATGAACTTCTGGTTTTCCCTACACATAACTGACTGGCCTTCTAAAGCTGGTTGGTCTTAAAGATTTGTTTGGTCATTGAAATTTGACAATTTTTAACTTCCCAAACAGTTTGGCTTTGTAACTTATAACTTAAAGATCAAAAGGTGCTCATAGATCTTGTTGAGGACTCAGCAGAGTATACCACTCTGCAATCCACACTCGCATTGTAAACTCACAAACAGTCTGATGTTGTAGCTTCCAACTTGAAGATCAACAGGTGCTCATAATCTTGACGAAACCACTTTGTACCATGCACTCCATGTCAAATTTAAGCAAGAGTGTTTAAACATGTTGAGAAGGATGCTATATGACACAAGCCACCCTTCAAAAAGGGTTCTGAAATAAACAAAGAAAGATGCGGGCACCTTTCTGCAGAAATTAATCAATAGAGCATACCTTCGAGCCTGTATTTGAGAGGATATGTCAACTTTGCTTGGCATTCCTGAATGTTGCATGCATAATTGCTCCACATCAAGCCGAAGTTCATCACGCTCTACAATAAAGAAACTCAAAGTTCAGATTTTGCCTTGTACAGACAAATGTGAGAGGCACCCAAGTTGTAGCGTGTAGCACACGACATGAACTGAAATGTTTATTTTAAGTCTGCAAAAGTCCTAAAAGACCTGTAAGACCAGAGTACTACATCATCATCATATGATCCCAAATGTCTACTGTCCAGTGTAGAAAGTATAAAAGACTAAGATTAAAAAGCTAAAAACCATAAGTGAAGCAGTAGAGCCAACTGGTGGTCTATCTGCCAAGCCTGATCTCCTCAGTGGGCTGCCCCCTATAAGCCTAAGCTTGAGTTCCACGCTTGTAAAAACATTTTCTTTCTTGCAAAGTCTCATCTTAAAACTTGTAGCTAATTCTCAGAGGATGTAAAAGCTTCTGAACTGATCTTTACTTTTCCCCTTTCAAAAATTGGCACCATCATACTAAGCAGCAAAAGCCAAGGAAAAGGTGTAAAATCAATATTCTTGCTTCAAAGGCCTCTGCCTCCAAGCTGCATTCCAACACAAAGTACATGTGGAACCACAGATAATCGGACCAATTACAATGCCATGTAGTGGCAAAAGATCTCGAAGGTTGTGGCTACTGAGGAAACCAATACCAAGTGCAACCCACAGAGAAATCAAGAAGAAAGACCACCAAGCCATACGCAACCACCTTGTTCAAGTTGCTGAATGTGTTGCATTAATATTGCATTACTCTTCACCCTTTCCTCCATCCTTCAAAACAGGTTCTAGCCCTGAGATCAAAAAATACTACACAACATCACAAGCACATCAAAGGCATTCTGGCAATAATTTCCCATGAAAAAAGACTACAAAAGAGGAGCTGTTCAGTGGACATTGCACAAAATGACTTATTTTCCAATAATTGTACTTCAATTCATGGATTTAAAAAGTGAAACAAAGATGGACTCCATTCAACGCTTCTTAAACTGATGAATGATACTAAGAAAGTCTGATTGCAGTTTTTATTGTAGAGCGTTATAAGCATCATGTACTCCTATCATGGTGAGATATGTGAGTAACAATTTGTGACACACGTTCTTCAATCAGTGGACATCTCATTGTGTCACGGTGCCTAACATGACTCTCAAACAAAGTAATTTATGAACATGATTCTTTTGGTTATAACATTTATTTTTTGGGAACATTTGATGCATCTAGAGAAGCTAGGTACTTAAATATGTTTGATCAAGATACACCTCAAGTAATAAATGCTAAGCAATTCCCGCATGTTGAACTAGTGGGATGGTTTAGAAGAGCCACACATAAGTACATGGGAAGGGGCTTTCGAAACCACGTGTTGGAGTGAGCCGTGGTTGTACTACGAGCTGAATGAGGTGTGTTTCAAACTCATAAGTGAGCAAAATGACACTTAAAGTGTGCAAAGAGCAGTGCATTGGATGTATTGTTTCCACTACCTGAACGGTGCCTATTGTTTTTGGCATGCGATGGTGGTATTGATCTAAAGATTTCCAGCTTGCACCCATGGCATATGTGATGCATGATTTTGTTTGCTTGCTGTTTTATGACAGTGTACCGACAAAGTGTCCAAACACCTCCATGTAACACTCATAAAAACACCCCATCGCACGCCTCCTTCACCTTCCCCCCTGCTCTCACACTAGTCCACCCCCACACACACCCCCCCCCCCCCCCCCGGCCCGGCATTGTTCCCCCACCCCTACTCCCCTCTTCACGCTGCCCGCCCGCTGTCATAAACTGCTGACGTGTCAAGCCATGAGCCAACTTGCAGATCTCAGCCAAGGGGCCTAAACCCTAAGAAAAGAAGCAACAGAAGAATCAGATCAGCAAAAGACATAGAAGTTCTTACCAACTTAACAGATCCTCGCCGGGTGGGGGCAAACCTTTAAAAAGAAATCTTTACCAACGTAAGGGACCCCATCCGATTGTCACAGTGAGTAGCGGAAGGTGGAGAGAGAAAGAGAGAGACAATGGCGATCAACATGCAAGAGACAGATGGAAAAGGCTGGCAAGCCTCAATAACTTCAGATGGCAAAACTATTGTGTACAAGACAAGATGAATGGGAGAGTGCAGCCCCCCCTCCTATATATAGGAGAATAGGGGGAGGTAGGGCAGACCAAGGAACCCACCGACCATGCTCAAAAAACCATGAATATGGAAAAAATGAAAAAGGACCAGAATAGGTCTGGCCGAGCGAAGTGGAGCAAGCCCTAAATGTGTCTGAAGCTCCCTGTCTAGTAGGCGTAACCCACAACCAAGGGCCAGTGCACGTGATGTGTGTGAAGCCTGTAGGCAGGGTGCGAAGCATCTGGAGATGAAGAATCTAACACCGCGCCTCAACGATAGATGCAGAGTCGCTGAGGAAGAAGATGCCACACGCATGGCAAATCTGGAGTGTGAAAAGAAGAAGCACCAGCCAAACAAAACGACGAACCATCCAGCACCAATGTGATGATGACCAAAGTGAGGTCAGGCTCATCAAGTCGCATAAGGAAGCTGATGGAGAGGCTAACAACAAAACAAATCGCTGAAGAGGATGTACATGAGGGAAAGATGGAAGACGAGCAAAGAGTTGATCTATGGAGATCAGCAATAGAGAGAGAGAGAGAGAGAGAGAGAGAGAGAGAGAGAGAGAGAGAGAGAGAAAGAAAGAAAGATTTTTTACGTCTATGTCAGGCCGAAATCGGCCTATGAGACAAATCAAATGTACATGGTGTGTATGTCATCCGTCTATCGAAAGACAAATGAAACAAAACTGATACAAAACTGAACTGAATGTAGGTAGTGGAGTATCTGAAGAGGATATACATGAGGAAAAGATGGAAGACGAGCAAAGAGTTGATCTATGGAGATCAGCAATAGAGAGAGAGAGAGAGAGAGAGAGAGAGAGAGAGAGAGACACGGAAGTCTTTTCCAAAGCGAGGATCCTTCTGGGTGTCTTTGCCTCGTACATGTTGCAAAGGAAACCCCATACCTCATGTGCAGTGGTGTGAGAGCGTAAAGACGTCAACATGCTATCCGCACAGTTGATGAGTAAGAAAGAGTAAACTCTGCAATGGTTCAGATTCCACTGATCCACCATAGCATGTGTGACCACAGTACCTGATCCGCCAGAAGCAGTACCATGAGAAGAAGTAGATAAGGAGCCAGCACGTGTAACAACAGAAGAAGTGGTAGCTAATGATGTCAATGTAGGAGCACCAGATGTAGGAGCAAGGCTGAGACACACGGCATTGGCAGGATCATTGAGCCAATCCCAAAGGTCAAACTGCATAAGCATCACCATGATCTTCATCTTCCAGACAACAAAGTTGGAGCCGTCAAGCTTTTCGCCGGGAGGAAAGAAGGGCATGGTTAGGAGTGTTGCCATAGGTATAAACAAAAAATCAACAGAGAAGTCCCGTGTGTAAAATCAAAAGCAAAGGTGATGATAGGATCAGAAAACCATGCCGGATAGAATGCCAAAAGACCACGAAGTATAGGGTAAGTGATAGGAGAGGTAAGGGAAACCTGAAGGGATGCCGATGAAGCAAAGTAGAGGTGCTGTCCAAACCTGAAATCGCAGCAAAAGGGAGCTGGAAACTCCGCGAGCAACACCTGGGTTTGCGCAAAACGCCAAGTGATGAACACCGGATGCCGAGAAGGTAAGGTGAGGGCTGTAAATGCACCTGCAAAACAGCAAGTAAGTGATCGGAAAGATGCCGGAAAGATCACAGGGCTGATCAGCTTTCAAGTGGGGAGACCAAGGGGGCTCCGAATATCCAAGGCTGCAATAAGGAAGGGTTGAAGCAAATAAAAAAACGCTGGTCCAAAGGCTGCTGTCCTGCCCAAAACTTAAGGCCAAAGGCTGCCGGCTGGAAAACGCTAATGCAGAGAAAAACGTAGATCCAAAAAGGCTGGCTGTCCTGCAACAAAAAACGCTAGTCAGTAAAAAACGTTGGTGGAGATTAGGTGATTCTTTGCGATGAAATCCTCTGCAATGTCCTCCCAGGGGTAGGCGATGGCCTAGAGCTCTGATACCATGTCAGAGTGAGCAACGGAAGGTGAAGAGAGAAAGAGAGAGACAATGGCGATCAACACACAAGAGACAGATGGAAAAGGCTAGCAAGCCCGAATAACTCCATATGGCAAAACTGATGTATACAAGACAAGATGAATGGGAGAGTGCAACCTCCCCTCCTATATATAAGAGAATAGGGGGAGGTAGGGCAGACCAAGGAACCCAACGACCATGCACAAAAACCCATGAATATGGAAAAAATGGAAAAGGACTAGAATAGGTCCGGCCGGGTAAAGTGCTAAGCAAAACCCTAAATGTGCCTGAAGATCCCTAACCAGCAGGTGTAAGGGTGGCCAACCCACAACCAAGGGCAAGTGCACGCGATGTGTGTGAAGCCTGTAGGCAAGGTGAGAAGCATCTGGAGATGATGAATCTAACACCGATGGGGCCCTAGTGACACAAGGCACATATATAAAGCAGGACCAGCAGACACACACAATTCATGCGTAAAGGATGGAATTGAGCTGACAGTGCCGCAAGGCAGGTTGTACTGACTTTTGTAATTTGCATTGCAACATGTTGATGTGGCAGGTGTACGGATTTCCACGTTCTTAGCTGTTGCCAGCTTTTGGGAATAGATGCTTTTAACTGGACGCTTTTCATGTACTTCTTTTTAAGAGGCCAAGTGTCACAAACGGGAGCGCATAGCAATATAAAATATACTCGGATAAATAAAATTTATCACTTAATATTGAAGCCAGAGGATATAGAGAGAAATAGAGAGAGAGAGAGAGAGAGAGATAAAGTGAGAAGATCGACACAGTACTGGGGACCAAAAGATGGGTTGGTCCCCCCCCCGTAATAGTATCTTTATTACTGAGGAGAAGTCTATACAAGCACTTGAACCGAACGTATTACCACGTTCGTTCTAGAATAAGACTTGATGGTTCCCGGAAGACTCAGCTTTCGATTCCTAGGGCAAAACCCTATTCCAAGGAACTTCCGTTCCTTATTTCAATTCCTCGAGAATCAAGGTTCTCGCGCCTCTGGATCTCACCTTCCAGACTCAGTGCATGACATCCCTGCAACTCTCTTTTAGAACTCTATTTCCAGAGTCCTCTTCCCGCAGAACAACTCTGCTTTCCTGGACACGAAGTCCTTACCTGGGAATCCCAACTTCCGGATCGCAACTTGAAAGACTACCTCTCTCCGATCCGTGGATCTATTTCCCAAACTCGGGTACGAAACCCCTGGGCTGAGTTGGCTCTACTTCCTCAGAGCGCTTTTCTCCTGCAGAGGCTCATACCTTCCTCTGATCCTACTCCCTCACTAAGAGGAAGTACACCTGCAAACAAATACTCAGAGTTCATAACATGAAAATCGTTACCTTCAAAGTCTCGATGCTCGAAACGCAACTCCGTTCTCGAAAAGCAATTCCCCGGAAGAGATCTCTCCATAGAAAATCCTCTCTTCCAATCCTACACACAAAAGAGGTGTGTTCTGCGGTTCCTTCTCATAAATCAGCCCCGTCTACGACGTTTAGGGGCTGAAATCAGAGAAAAGACAGCAGCTTGTCGCGATGGAAACACACTCCGTAGGCACTTCTTCGCGAGGGGACTTGCGCACTGGGTCTTGGCGACATCTGGTACACTTGGGGCAGCCATGGGCATCACTTGCAACGTCTTCTTTACGGCAGAAATTTCCAGCAGCATCTCCTCCTTGCAAAGATTGGTCCTCCTCTCAGAGTAAGGACATGTGATGCTTTTATAGCTCCTAGCTACGGGCACGAATAGCTGCTCGCGGAGAGATCGCGGCCGTTTGTTTTTTTTTTTTTTTTTCGCTGCTCTGCCAGAAAAAGAGATAGAAAACGCTGGCTGATCTGTTGCCTTATTTATTAGATGGCTGCCCACTTATTAAGTGGGCGGTCGGTCACCTTTAAAAATGGTCTGAATCTGTCCAAAAACTCAATAAAACCTTATAAGTTAAAAACAATGCTTTCACAGCACTTCCCAGGCGTCCCTGGATGCAATCACATGCACAGTTGCAATGCAGACATAGACTTCGTGAGAAAGCATCTGCTTTCCCGAAAGGCAATCCCGCTTTCTCAAAAAGCATCTGTTTTTCCTCAAAGTTTCCTCTGAACCCATCTTCATTCAAGTGCTTGCTTTTTCCTTGTGCACAATTCTAACACAGTTCGGAATTTCTTCCCAACTATGGATATTCCCTTTCCGATGCACCCGTCACCCACCTTGTGACGCATCAAGAATACCCATCACCTAGTCCTTTCCTACCGAACTTACGGTACAATTTCCTTCACGATGCTCTGTCACCCATCCTATGACGCATCAGAGATGTCCATTCCCGGATGGTCGAATACTTCTTCCCGATGCTCCCTGTCACCCATCCGATGTGACGCATCAGAAGTACCCGTTCCTGGTGGCCTTACAGATATTCCCTTTCACAGTGCTCCCGTCATTACTCTGAATGACGCACTAGGAATATTTTGTACTCGGATGTCTCCAGTGAGAAAAACCCTCTCACTTAAAATTCCAATAATTCATTTAGAATTATTTTTCCTTGGTGTTCCAAGCGAGAAAACCCTCTCACTTATAAATCCATTAATTCATTTAGAATTATTTTTCTGTAAGATAAAGCCAATTTAGCAACACCAAGGGACTTGAAATGTCACAAAGTGATGACGTGGCGAACAGTAGAAACCCTAAAATTTCTGCAAACCCTAATTTTTGCCAAAAACCCTAAATTTCGAAAATCGCGGAGGCGGATTATTAAATTTAAAAAAAATGGAAAATGATGAGCGACGCGAATTTTGCTTTTGCTTTTTTTTATAAAAAAAAAGAGAAAAGACTCTCTAAGAGAGAGAGAGAACTGATGCTTTTGATTTTAAAAGCTTTTGGGGCTTTGCTTTTGGGCATCCCTTGTAACCTTTAAATTAGTGGTGAGGGCCTAACTTCTCAGAGCATCTGGACGCAGAGTCTGAGAGTGAAACCCTAACCGCTCTCTTGCACTTTGATGATTGATTAATACAAAAAGAAATACCGAAAGGGACGCCAGTCTTTGGGGCCAATATCTCTAGGCACGGAACTCCGTCGGGCCAGTGCAAATCTATTGTGATCTATGAATTGGTTATTTGGTGCTGTCGCGGTTGATTCTTGACTTGGAGTGTCCAAGTCTGTTACAGTGGTATCAGAGCCCAGCCGATTTCTCTTCTACGGGAAATCCGATCCCCGATTTTTTTTATTTTTTTTTTCCGTGGCACCTATGGCTTCAGGCAATGATCAGTCGACTCCCTCTGCATCTGGAGATGCGGGCTGGGATCACAACGAAGATTCAAGCAGAGAGTATGGCCCGCCTTGGCCTACTTAGGCGGAGCGGCGAGAGATAGAGCGTCGCCAGTTGATCGGCGATGCAACAAAGATGATGCTCAATTTTGCCAAGGACCCGAAGATGGCACAATATATGAACCAGACCTCTTTGGAAGAGGTACAGATGGAGTGGCAGAGAACCACAACACCACTCCCGAAACCCGCTCTCAAGAAACCTTCTGCCCCCAAGAAATATACGGAGAAGGAACTCGAGAACGTGGTTGATGCACGGATTGCTCAGCTTTTTGACACACAAAAGAAAGCCAAAAAGCACGGCAAAAAGCAGAAGAAAGGCACTGACTTCCCGGGATATTTGGGTCGTCGGTTGACATTTGACAAGGCAAAGAAACGGAAGAAGGGTGTTCGATTTGAAGGAGTACCCAGTTCTTCTTCTTCTTCTTCTGACAGTTCTTCTAGCTCCTCGGATTAGTGCGAAGAAGACAGAAAAAAGCAAAAAGCGAAGCAAGACACAAAGCTTCAGAACGGGCAAGAAAAAGGCAAAGAAGGCTCTCGCCCAAAGACTGACAGTTCTACCGAGGACTCGTCTACAGACAGCTCAGATTCCGATGACGGAAAGTTTTATGTGAACAAGAAGAATTTTTACAAAGCCAACCAGTATGACTTTCTCGAAGATAAAAGAAAGAAAGTCCGAGAGTTTAAGGAAGGTGGCCACTCGATCAAGTTTGATACTTTTCAAGATACTCAGATGCTTCGAAGGCTGTCTTTTATACAGCAGTTTGACATCGCTTTCACGGGAGGACGCTATTCAGAGCACTCCAAGATTCGGAGAGCTGCCTCTTATTTTAAGGGGAATGCTCGCACTTGGTGGTCCACGCTTCTACTAAGCAAGACTGTGCCAGTTACATGGCTGAAATTCAAGAGGCTTTTTGTTTCTTCTTTGTTGACTCAAGAGTTTGAGCGAGATATACGAGCTGCTTGGAACCATCTTCGGATGACCAAGAAGGATACAATCAATGCTTATTGTGAAAGATTCGGGAGCTCTTTTCTACCCGCCTCTTCATTCAAGAAGATCTCGTTCAGAGAACAGATTGAGCGGTTTACCTTGGGTCTAACTACAGAGATCCAAGATCACTGCTTGGAACAGAAGTCAGCTTCTATTCAGGAGTTGATGAGTCATGCGAAGCCGGGCTTTGCCATTCACTCTGGCAGTCTGACCTACCCCACAGATGAAGCCATGACACAACGAGCCGAACAGACTTCTGGGAATGAAAGTAGAATGAAAAAGAGCAACCCAGAGAAAAAAAAAGGATGCACGACCCAAGCTTACTCCTGAGGAGAGAGCTCGCTTCATCAGAGAGGGGAAGTGCTTTGGATGCGGGGAACATGGACATATTTCCGCGAAGTGCCCTCATACGGCACAGAAAGAACAGCATGATAAAAACGACGACAGGTCTGAGAGTTCGAGAGCAGCTGAGGAATGTGGCAGAAAAGGCAGATAGAAAAGTAGAACTGGTACCACATGGCGTGGGACTTGCACCGAATCAAATGAATGAAAGTACAAACTTTGCCGCTTTTTTTTAGGGCAAAGTGAAGGATCAGGAAGCTCTTTTGAAGGAGCCAAGGCCAACTTCTTTTCACTTGGAATTGGCGGCTCGATTTGGAATTACGCCCGACAGACTGACGCCATAGGCGGAGGTAGTTCGACTGGCACACGGATGGGATGTTGCCATTACACCGAGCATTGGCAAACTTCGTTTGCAATGACAGGAGTGTTCAGGGCACATGAGTGACGTTCTACTCAGGATCCATTGGTACCACAAGAACTATGCCGTGGTTGACTACCGGACCGAGAAAGCGACTTTGATAAATGAAGGGCTTAGAGATTGTACTTGATGAACTTCAGTTTTCTTACTCATTCTTTTGGGAGAACTGAACGATGGATAAAAGTTGAATATGTTTTGACCTGAAGAAAAGAACGCCAAGATTTTTTTTCTCCACACGCATGCCGATTGCTTTTGAGAGGGGCTAAAGATCATACCATTGATCTGAAATCTGGA
Source organism: Adiantum capillus-veneris (assembly GCF_014529385.1). Lineage (NCBI taxonomy): Eukaryota > Viridiplantae > Streptophyta > Polypodiopsida > Polypodiales > Pteridaceae > Adiantum > Adiantum capillus-veneris. The sequence continues at coordinate 34,565,334 of NC_140958.1, read as the reverse complement.
AGCACGCCACCGAATCGGGCACCTTATCGTGTGAGCCGAGTACAGAATGAAAAGATTATGAGCTCAGTGAAAGACCTCTTCGAAAAGGGTCTTGTCAAGACTAGTACTTCACCGTATTGCTCTCCAGTGTTGTTGGTTTTGAAGAAAGACGGATCTTGGAGAATGTGCATCGATTATAGCACTCTCAACGAAATCACCATCAAGAACAGATTTCCGATTCCTAGGATCGATGATATACTCGACAGGTTACAGCGATCCTCGTGCTTTAGCAGGATTGACTTGAAGAGTGGATATCATCAGACCAGGATAGCACCAGGAGATGACTACAAGACAGCTTTTCAGACGACTTTTGGGTTATTTGAGTTTTTGGTGATGGCTTTTGGCTTAACCAATGCTCCTGCGACATTTAACCGGATGATGGACAGGATTTTTCGAGAGTACAAGCTATTTGTTGGCACTTTCTTTGACGACATCATTGTTTTCTCGAAGAATGAGGCAGAACACAGAGGTCATCTACTTCAAGTCTTTCAGGCATTACGAGATCACACATTAGTGATTAATGCTACGAAAAGTGAATTTTTCCTGCCAGAGATACATTTTTTGGGACACATTGTGTCAACAGCAGGAGTGCAAATGAACCCGGCCAAGATAGAGACTATCCGTGATTGGCCCGATTTGAGGAATGTCCATGAAGTTAGAAGCTTCTTGGGAGTGTGTTCGTACTACAGGCGGTTCATACGAAAGTTTGCAGAGGTTGCTTCCCCTTTGCATACCTTAACACAGAAAGGAGTACCTTTTTCGTGGGGACCCACAGAGGTGACTGCCTTTCAGACATTGAAAGAGAAATTCACTACAGGACCAGATTTGACTTTGCCGGACTTGCAGAAGTCATTTGAAGTATTTTGTGATGCTTGTGGTCGTAGTCTGGGTACGGTCTTGATGCAAGAAGGCCATGTCATAGCTTACGAGAGCCGTTTGTTCTCTAGGCCGGAGATGACAGCACAGATCTATGGGAAAGAGCTTTTGGCGGTTATCCACGCTCTTACTCAGAGGGCGGCATTACCTACTCGGAGCAGATTTTACTATCTTTACAGACCATCAGAGTTTGCGCTACTTCTTGTCACAGAAGCAGCTTTCGGTAAAGCAGATGCGGTGGGTGAACATCTTGTCACAACTCCACTTCCAGATTGTCCATGTGCAGGGACAGAAGAATGTGGTGGCAGATGCTTTGTCTCGAAAACCGTTGGTTCTGGCTATTTCCGCGATACATCATAGGAGCTTCGAGGATATGGTCGAACAGTGTGCCACAGATACAGATTTTGCAAATATTTTCACACGGATACGGGATGGGGAGACAGTAGCTGGATACTCCCTTCGGGAAGGCTACTTGATGAAAAAGACTATGTTGTGCGTTACACAGCCGTTGAGGGAAAAGGTTATGACTGATTGCCACTGTCCACCTCTTGCAGGTCACCGCGGCATTGCTACCACCATGAGAGGGGTAGAGAGAGATTTCTTTTGGCGGAGACTGAAGAAGGATGTGGAAGAGTTTGTGCGCAGTTGCTTGGTATGCCATAAGGTCAAGTTTGACAGGCATAAGGCACAGGGATTGTTACAGCCTTTACCCACACACCCCTGGGAAAATATTGAAATGGATTTCTTTTTTTTTTTGATCTCCCGAGAATACAGAATGATCACGATGATTTTCCAATTACATGGCACGCCTGAGACGATTGTCTCCGACAGAGACCCCAGATTTATGAGTTTGTTTTGGAAGGCAATTTGGGAGAACATTGGCACGCGGTTGCAGTTCTCGTCATCGTTCCACTTGCAGACTGACGGGCAATCTGAGATTGCCAATTCAGTGATTTTAGATTTATTGAAGTCTTGTATCTCGCATCAGAAGACTCAATGGGAAAAGAACTTACCTTTGGTGGAATTTGCCTACAATAACACGATACACTCTTCGACGGGGAAGACGCCATGAGAGATTGTTGAAACTGCTGCGAAGGTTCCATCCTTCCTGAGCACGAAAGATTAGAAATTTGAAGCGGATGAATATTCGCGAGATTTGGATACGGCTTTTGCCAAGGTTCGCGAGACTTTGCAGAAGTCTCAAGAACGACAGAAAAAGGCAGTGGATCGCCATCGTCGCGACTGGAAACTGAAGGAGGATGATTGGGTGCTCTTACTTTTGAGAAGGCACGCCTAAGAAAGAAAAAGAGAAAGGAGAGGCTTTTTCCAAAGCTTAGTATGTGATACTACGGACCTTTCCAGATCACTGACAAGATAAATGATGTCTCCTTCCGATTGGAACTGCCAGATACTTGGAGGATTCATAATGCATTGCATGTGAGTCTCTTGAACCCTGTTAAGGGTGATGTGCCTGATGATGGGGAGCCTGATGAGCAACCCGAAGTGGAAGAAAACGAGGAGATCCTTGTTCCTGAACAGATTTTGGCACATAACGATACGAAGAAAGGTAAAGTCCGAAGGCGGTTCTTGGTTTAGTTCAAGAACTTTCCTGCATTTGATGCGAAGTGGATGGAGGAGGAGGACCTAGCAGATACTCCTCGGATTGTGAAACTTTACCTCGATGTTTTGGTTTAGCATAGTCTACTCCAAACGAAACCCAGAAACTCAGCTTGGCCGAAGATCTGGTGCAGTGGGATGCACAAGAGGGGAGTCACTCCACTCCTTTGTCAACAGATGCCTCGATTTTGATACTAAAGTCACTGATGTCTCTTTGAGCTTCAGGGATACTGAGAACTGACAGTATTCTGCTGGATGACTTCATGAAATGGAATTCCTGATTATGATACTGATTTGTTCTTGACTTCTTGCGAGTGCAGGAACTGATAGCCGAAATGACTGCAGCATTTTGGTCTACTTGATCTCGAATAGACACGGTTGCAATAGGGGTTAGTCAATCGCACATCGATGAGGTCCCGATTGGACCTAGATGTGATGGCTAGCTACATTGCCGATAAATCATGGTCTAAGATCCAAATGAATATTGAATGTCATGTGATGTCCTGTGATGTCTGGTGATGTCCTCTGATGTCGTGTGATGTGACTGTCGATTTTGTACATGTGCTAGATGTGTGTTCCTAGTACGTAGGTACTAACAGTCAGTGTCTGCTAAGACGGTTTATGGCTTTTGTCGGTTTTGCAGGCGTAATCGCGGTCGATTACAATGCTTTCAAGAGGGGGGTATGTCACAAAGTGATGACGTGGCGGACAGCAAAAACCCTAAAATTCTTGCAAACCCTAATTTTTGCCAGAAACCCTAAATTCCGGAAATCACGGAGGTGGATTATTTTTATTTAAAAAAAAAAATTTTGGAAAATGATGAGCGACGCGAATTTTGCTTTTGCTTTTTTTTTTTTAAAAAAGAGAAAAGACTCTCTAAGAGAGAGAGAGAACTGATGCTTTTGAATTTAAAAGCTTTTGGGGCTCTGCTTTTGGGCATCCCTTGTAACCTTTAAATTAGTGGTGAGGGCCTCACTTCTCAGAGCATCTGGACGCAGAGTCTGAGAGTGAAACCCTAACCGCTCTCTTGTACTTTGATGATTGATTAATACAAAAAGAAATACCGAAAGGGGCGCCAGTCTTTGGGGCCAATATCTCTAGGCACGGAACTCCGCCGGGCCAGTGCAAATCTATTGTGATCTGTGAATTGGTTATTTGGTGCTGTCGCGGTTGATTCTTGACTTGGAGTATCCAAGTCTGTTACATGAAATACACGGGTTGCGCTCTTTCTCTAGCATTCAGCCGAGGGGTAAAGCAGAGCCGAGTCCTAGGGTTCCCATCGTTGTATTGGGTTCAAGCAATATAAAGAAATACCAAAAGGGGCGCCAAGGTTTGGGGCCAGTGCTCTCTCGGGTTGGAGCTCGGCCACTCCTCGTCTCGTGTGTCGTACACCCCAGAGGGACTCTGGCGAAGTCCCCCTTGCCCGACCTTGTAAAGACTACCATCCGACTTGCTCTATCGCCGACGGAGCAAGCGAGCCTTGCAGCAGAGGTGGAGCGCCTTTAGACCACCTCCGTCATCTGCAAGATCATTTGCACCCAAACTAGCAGAGGTGGGGTGCACGACCTCCTCCAAGCCCGCGCCCGCCTTCTTTTAAGGTGGGCAAGATCATCGACATACAACTCCTTGGGCGTGGTTAATATTAGATCGAGTTCGACACTCTAGAGATGGCTTCCGAGGTCATTTCCAGAAGCCCGTTGGCCATCAAAGCAATCAGGGCTCATTATCGACAATGGAGCCATGGTTTCGACCCAGCTTCCGATGTTCTTGTCACTTGTCCATTTCGGTATGCTTCGTAACAGACTTGGACACTCCAAGTCAAGAATCAACCGCGACAGCACCAAATAACCACTTCAAAACAAGTCACAGATCACAATAGATGTACACTGGCCCGGCGGAGTTCCGTGCCTAGAGATATTGACCCCAAAGACTGGCGCCCCTTTCGATATTTCTTTTTATATTAATCAAATCAAAGTACAAGAGAGTGGCTAGGGTTTCACTCTCAGACTCTGCTTCCAGATGCTCTGAGAAGTGAGGCCCTCACCACTAATTTAAAGGTTACAAGGGATGCCCAAAAGCAGAGCCCCAAAAGCTTCAAATCAAAAGTAATTGCTCTCTCTCTCTCTCTCTCTCTCTCTCTCTCTCTCTCTCTCTCTCTCTCTCTCTCTCTCTCTCTCTCTCAGTGTCAAAACTTGAAAGCAAAAGCATTCTCTCTCTCTTTCTCATTAGGTAGAGAAAAAGCAAAATTTGCGTCGCTCATCTTTCTATTAAAAAAAAAAAAAAAAAATTAATAAGCCTCCGCGATTTTCGGAAATCAGGGTTTATGGCAGAAATTAGGGTTTCTGCTCTCCGCCACGTCATCACTTTGTGACATACCCCCCTCTTGAAAGCATTGTAATCGACCGCGATTACGCCTGCAAAACCGACAAAAGCCATAAACCGTCTTAGCAGACCCTGATTGTTAGTACCTACGTACTCTCTAAGAGAGAGAGAGAGAGAGAACTGATGCTTTTTATTTTAAAAGCTTTTGGGGCTCTGCTTTTTGGGCATCCCTTGTAACCTTTATATTAGTGGTGAGGGCCTCACTTCTCAGAGCATCTGGACGCAGAGTCTGAGAGTGAAACCCTAACCGCTCTCTTGTACTTTGATGATTGATTAATACAAAAAGAAATACCGAAAGGGGCGCCAGTCTTTGGGACCAATATCTCTAGGCACGGAACTCCGCCGGGCCAGTGTACATCTATTGTGATCTGTGACTTGTTTTGAAGTGGTTATTTGGTGCTGTCGCGATTGATTCTTGACTTGGAGTGTCCAGGTCTATTACAATATCAGGATCACTCTGTGTTCTTAGGAGATCAAAAATTAAATCTATTGCAATACTTTCCCAGGGGTGGGTGGGTATGGGTAAAGGCTGTAACAATCCCTGTGCCTTATGACTGTCAAACATGACCTTCTGGCATACCAAGCAACTGCGCACAAACTCTTCCACATCCTTTTTGAGTCTCGGCCCAAAGAAGTCTCTCTACCCCTTTCATGGTGGTAGCAATGCCGCGGTGACCCGTAAAAGGTGGACAATGGCATTCAGTCATAACCTTTTCCCTCAACGGCTGTGTAACGCACAACATAGTCTTTTTCATCAAGTAGCCTTCTCAAGGGACTATGCAACTATTGTCTCCCCATCCTGTATCCGTGTGAAAATATCTGCAAAATTTGTATCTGTGCCATACTGATCGACCATATCCTCGAAGCTCCTACGATGTATCGCGGAAACAGCCAGAACCATCAGTTTCCGAGACAAAGCATCTGCCACCACATTCTTCTGTCCCTGCACACGGACAATCTGGAAGTGACTGTGACAAGATGTTCGCCCACCGCATCTGCTTTTCCGAAAGCTGCTTCTGTGACAAGAAGTACCGCCAACTCTGATGGTCTCTAAACACAGTGAAATCCGCTCCGAGTAGGTAATGCCGCCACTGAGTAAGAGCATGGATAACCACCAAAAGCTCTCTCTCATAAATCTGTGCCGTCATCTCCGGCCTAGAGAACAAACGGCTCTCGTAAGCTATGACATGGCCTTCTTGCATCAAGACCGCACCCAGACTACGACCACAAGCATCACAATATACTTCAAATGACTTCTGCAAGTCCGGCAAAGTCAAAATAGGTCCCGTAGTCAATTTCTCTTTCAATGTGCAAAAGACAGTCACCTCTGTGGGTCCCCACGAAAATGGTACTCCTTTCTGTGTCAAGGTATGAAAAAGGGAAAGCAACCTCTGCAAACTTTCGTATGAACCGTCTGTAGTACGAACACAGTCCCAAGAAGCTTCTAACTTCATGGACATTCCTCAAATCCGGCCAATCACGGATAGTCTCTATCTTGGCCGGGTCCATTTGCACTCCTGCTCTGCTGACACAATGTGTCCCAAAAAGTGCATCTCTAGTAGGAAAAATTCACTTTTCTTTGCATTAATCACTAACGTGTGATCTCGTAATGCCTGAAAGACTTGAAGCAGATGATCTCTGTGTTCGGCCTCATTCTTGGAGAAAACAATGATGTCCTCAAAGAAAGTGCCAACATATAGCCTGTACTCTCAAAAAATCATGTCCATCATCCGGTTAAATGTCGCACGAGCATTGGTTAAGCCACAAGGCATCACCAAAAACTCAAATAACCCAAAAGTCGTCCGAAAAGCTGTCTTGTAGACGTCTCCTGGCGCTATCCTGATCTGATGATATCCACTCTTCAAGTCAATCCTGCTAAAGCACGAGGATCCCTGTAACCTGCCGAGTATATCATCGATCCTAGGAATCGGAAATCTGTTCTTGATGGTGATTTGTTGAGAGTGCTATAATCGATGCACATTCTCCAAGATCCGTCTTTCTTCAAAACCAACAACGCAAGACCCTTTTCCAAGAGGTCTTTCATTGGGTTCATAATCTTTTCATTCTGTACTCGGCTCACACGGTAACGTGGCCGATTCGGTGGCGTGCTTCCAGGTATCAGATCAATGGTTTGATCTTCAGGCCCTCTCAAAAGCAATCGGCATGAGTGTGGAGAAAAATCTTGGCGTTCTTTTGATCAGGTCAAAACATATTCAACCTTTATCCATCGTTCAGTTCTCTTCCAAAAGAATGAGTAAGAAACTGAAGTTCATTAAGTACAATCTCTAAGCCCTTCATTTATCAAAGTCGCTTTCTCAGCCCGGTAGTCAACCACGGCGTAGTTCTTGTGGTACCAAGGCATCCTGAGTAGAACGTCACTCGCGTGCCCTGAACACCCCTGTCATTGCAAATGAAGTTTTGCCAATGCTCGGTGTAATGGCAACATCCCATCCGGGTGCCAGTCGAACTACCTCTGCCTGTGGCGTCAGTCTGTCGGGCGTAATTCCAAATCGAGCCGCCAATTCCAAGTGAAAAGAAGTTGGCCTTCTATCTTCCTTTTCTGCCACATTCCTCAGTTGCTCTCCAACTCTCAGGCCTGTCGTCGTCTTTATCATTCTGTTCTTTCTGTGCCTTTTTAGGGCACGTCGCGAAGATATGTCCATGTTCCCCGCATCCAAAGCACTTCCCCTCTCTGATGAAGCGAGCTCTCTCCTCAGGAGTAAGCTTGGGTCGTGCATCCTTTTTCTCTGGGTTGCTCTTTTTCTTTCTACTTCATTCCCAAAAGATTGTTCGGCTCGTTGTGTCATGGCCTCATTTGTGGGGTAGGTCAGACTGCCAGAGGGAATGGCAAAGCCCCGCTTCGCATGACTCATCAACTCCTGAATAGAAGCTGACTTCTGTTCCAAGCAGTGATCTCGGATCTCTGTAGGTAGACCCAAGGTTAACCGCTCAATCTGTTCTCTGAACGAGATCTTCTTGAATGAAGAGGCGGGTAGAAAGAGCTCCAGAATCTTTCACAATAAGAATTCACTGTATCGCTCTTGGTCATCCGGAGATGGTTCCAAGCAGCTCGTATATCTCGCTCAAACCTTCTCCGTATATTTTCTTGGAGACAGAAGGTTTCTCGAGAGCGGGTTTCAGGAGTGGTGTTGTGGTTCTCTGCCACTCCATCTGTACCTCTTCCAAAGAGGTCTGGTTCATATATTTTGCTATCTTCGGGTCCTTGGCAAAATTGAGCATCATCTTTGTTGCATCGCCGATCAACTGGCCACGCTCCATCTCTCGCCGCTCCGCCTGAGTAGGCCAAGGCGGGCCATACTCTCTGCCGGAATCTTCGTTGTGATCCCTGCCCGCATCTCCAGATGCAGAGGGAGTCGACTAATCCTTGCATGAAGCCATAGGCGACGCGGAAAAAAAAAATTGGGGATCGGATTTCCCATAGAAGAGAAATCAGCCGTGCTCTGATACCACTGTAACAGACTTGGACACTCCAAGTCAAGAATCAACCGCGACAACACCAAATAACCACTTCAAAACAAGTCACAGATCGCAATAGATGTACACTGGCCCGGCGGAGTTTCGTGCCTAGAGATATTGGCCCCAAAGACTGGCGCCCCTTTCGGTATTTCTTTTTATATTAATCAAATCAAAGTACAAGAGAGTGGCTAGGGTTTCACTCTCAGACTCTGCATCCAGATGCTCTGAGAAGTGAGGCCCTCACCACTAATTTAAAGGTTACAAGGGATGCCCAAAAGCAGAGCCCCAAAAGCTTCAAATCAAAAGCAATTGCTCTCTCTCTCTCTCTCTCTCTCTCTCTCTCTCTCTCTCTCTCTCTCTCTCTCTCTCTCTCTCTCTCTCTCTCTCTCTCTCTCTCTCTCTCACAGAGAGTCAAAACTTGAAAGCAAAAGCATTCTCTCTCTCTTTCTCATTAGGTAGAGAAAAAGCAAAATTTGCGTCGCTCATCTTTCTATAAAAAAAAATTAAGAAGCCTCCGCGATTTCCGAAAATCAAGGTTTCCGGCAGAACTTAGGGTTTACAGGAATTTTAGGGTTTCTGGCAAAAATTAGGGTTTCTGTTGTCCGCCACGTCATCACTTTGTGACATGCTTCCAGGGCCTGAGGAGAGAGTACCTCCACTTCTATCCAAGATTGGTTCCGAGATAGGGACTATCTTGGAGACCCCGCATACGGCAGCTTCAGTCATTGCCAAGGCAGCAGGTATACCTATTGTACGCGTTTTGGTTCGGGACACCCACACTCTCCAGAAGGTAGTTCTTGTGCCTAGGGTGAGTGGCGGCCGGCTCCACCAGAGTGTTCGGGTCTCCCAAATCAGTGCTTCACATGCAGACAGATGGGCCATCTCGCAAAGGCTTGTCCTCGCAAGGGACCACGACCCGCGACACATGATCAACCTTAAAAGGTTTCAAGAGACTCACACGGAATGCATTGTGAATCCTCCAAGTATCTGGCAGTTTCAATCGAAAGGAGACATCATTTATCTTTTCAGTGATCTAGAAAGGACCGTAGTATCGCATACTAAGCTTTGGACAAAGCCTCTCCTTTCCCTTTTTCTTTCGTATGCGTGCCTTCTCAAAACGTAAGAGCACCCAATCATCCTCCTTCAGTTTCAAGTCGCGACGATGGCGATCCGCTGCCTTTTTCTGTCGTTGTTGAGACTTCTGCAAAGTCTCGCGAACCTTGGCAAAAGCCGTATCCAAATCTCGCGAATATTCATCCGCTTCAAATATCTAATCTTTCGTGCTCAAGAAGGATGGAACATTCGCAGCACTTTCAATAATCTCAAATGGCGTCTTCCCCGTCGAAGAGTGTATCTTGTTATTGTAGGCAAATTCCACCAAAGGTAAGTTCTTTCCCCATTGAGTCTTCTGATCCGAGATACAAGACTTCAATAAACCTAAAACCACTGAATTGGCAATCTCAGATTGCCCGTCAGTCTGCAAGTGGAACGATGACGAGAACTGCAACCACGTGCCAATGTTCTCCCAAATTGCCTTCCAAAACAAACTCATAAATCTGGGGTCTCTGTCGGAGACAATCGTCTCAGATGTGCCATGTAATCGGAAAATCATCGTGATCATTCTGTGTTCTCGGGAGATCGAAAATGAAATCCATTGCAATACTTTCCCAGGGGTGGGTGGGTATGGGTAAAGGCTGTAACAATCCCTGTGCCTTATGCCTGTCAAACTTGACCTTCTGGCATACTGAGCAACTGCGCACAAACTCTTCCACATCCTTTTTGAGTCTCGGCCAAGAGAAGTATCTCTCTACCCCTTTCATGGTAAAAGCAATGCTACGGTGACCAGTAAAAAGGTGGACAATGGCATTCAGTCATAACCTTTTCCCTCAACGGCTGTGTAACGCACAACATGGTTTTTCTCATCAAGTAGCCTTCCCGAAGGGAGAATCCTGCTACTGTCTCCCCATCCCGTATCCGTGTGAAAATATCTGCAAAATCTGTATCTGTGGCATACAGGTCGACCATATCCTCGAAGCTCTTATGATGTATCGCGGAAAAAAAGCCAGAACCAACGGCTTCCAAGACAAAGCATCTGCCACCACATTCTTTTGTCCCTGCACATGGACAATCTGGAAGTGAAACTGTGACAAGATGTTCACCCACCGCATCTGCTTTTCCGAAAGCTGCTTCTGTGACAAGAAGTAGCGCAAACTCTGATGGTCAGTAAAGACAGTAAAATCTGCTCCGAGTAGGTAATGCCGCCACTGAGTAAGAGCATGGATAACCACCAAAAGCTCTTTCTTATAAATATGTGTTGTCATCTCCGACCCAGAGAACAATCGACTCTCGTAAGCAATGACATGGCCTTCTTGCATCAAGACCGCACCCAGACTACGACCACAAGCATCACAATATACTTCAAATGACTTCTGCAAGTCCGGCAAAGTCAAATCTGGTCCTATAGTCAATTTCTTGTTCAATGTTTGAAAGGCAGTCACCTTTGTGGATCCCCACCAGAAAGGGACTCCTTTCTGTATCAAGATATACAAAGGGGAAGCAACCTCTGCAAACTTTCGTATGAACCGCCTGTAGTACAAACACATTCTTCAAATCGGGCCAATCACGTATAGTCTCTATCTTGGCCGAATCCACTTGCACTCCTACTGCTGAGACAAAGTGTCCCAAAAAGTCTCTGAAGCAGATGATCTCTGTCTTCTGCCTCATTCTTGGAGAAACAATGATATCATCAAAGAAAGTGCCAACAAATAGCCTGTACTCTCGAAAAATCCTGTCCATCATCCGGTTAAATGTCGCAGGAGCATTGGTTAAGCCAAAAGGCATCACCAAAAACTCAAATAATCCAAAAAGTAGTCCGGAAGCCTATCTTGTAGACGTCTCCCGTCGCGATTCGGATCTGATGATATCCACTCTTCAGATCAATCCTGCTAAAGCACAAGGATTCCCGTAAGCTGTCGAGTATATCATCGATCCTAGGAATCGGAAATCTGTTCTTGATGGTGATTTTGTTGAGAGCTCTATAATCGATGCACATTCTCCAAGATTCGTCTTTTCTTCAAATCCAGCAACAGTGGAGAGCAGTACGGTGAAGTACTAGGCTGGACAAGACCCTTTTCCAAGAGGTCTTCACTTGGTGCATAATCTTTTCAGTCTGTACTCGGCTCACACGATAAGGTGGCCGGTTCGGTGACGTGCTTCCAGGTATCAGGCTCAATGGTCTGATCTTCAGGCCCTCTAAAAAGCAATCGGCATAAGTGTGGAGAAAAATCTTGGTGTTCTTTTGATCAGGTCAAAACATATTCAACCTTTATCCATCGTTCAGTTCTCTCCCAAAAGAATGAGTAAAGAAACTGAAGTTCATCAAGTACAATTCTCTGAGCCCTTGCATTTATCAAAGTCGCTTTCTCGGCCTGGTAGTCAACCACGGCGTAGTTCTTGTGGTACCAAGGGATCCTGAGTAGAATGTCACTCGTGTGCCCTAAACACCCTTGTCATTGCAAACGAAGTTTGCCAATGCTCAGTGTAATGGCAACATCCCATCCGAGTGCCAATCGAACTACCTCCGCCTGTGGCGTCAGTCTGTCGGGCGTAATTCCAAATCGAGCCGCCAATCCCCAGTGAAAAGTTGGCCTTGGCTCCTTCAAAAGAGCTTCCTGATCCTTCACTTTGCCGCAAAAGCGGCAAAGTTTGTACTTTCATTCATTAGATTCGGTGCAAGTCCCACACCATGTGGTACCAGTTATGCTTTTCTATCTGCTTTTTCTGCCACGTTCCTCAGCTACTGTCGAACTCTCAGGCCTGTCGTCTTTATCATTTTGTTCTTTTTGTGCCTTTTTAGGGCACTTCGCGGAGATATGTCCATGTTCCTTGCATCCAAAGCACTTCCCCTCTCTGATGAAGCGAGCTCTCTCCTCACGAGTAAGCTTGGGTCGTGCATCCTTTTTCTCTAGACTGCCCTTTTTTCTTTCTACTCTCATTCCAAGAAGTCTGTTCGGCTCGTTGTGTCGTGGCCTCATCTGTGGGGTAGGTCAGACTGCCAGAGTAAATGGCAAAGCCCCGCTTCACATGACTCATCAACTCCTGAATAGAAGCTGACTTCTGTTCGAAGCAGTGATCTCGGATCTCTGTAGGTAGACCCAAGGTAAACCGCTCAATCTGTTCTCTGAACGAGATCTTCTTGAATGAAGAGACGGGTAGAAATGAGCTCCAGAATCTTTCACAATAAGCATGGATTGTATCTTTCTTGGTCATCCGAAGATGGTTCCAAGCAACTCGTATATCTCGTTCATATTCTTGCGTCAACCAAGAAGAAATAAAAAGCTTCTTAAATTTCAGCCATTTAACTGGCGCAGTCTTGTTTAAAAGAAGCGTGGACCACCAAGTACGAGCATTCCCCTTAAGGTAAGAGGCAGCTCTCTGAATCTTGGAGTGCTCTGAATAGCGTCCTCCCGCGAAAGCGATGTCAAACTGCTGTATAAAAGACAAAGCCTTCGAAGCATCTGAGTATCCTGAAAAAGTATCTCGGACTTTCTTGCTTTTATCTTCGAGAAAGTCATACTGGTTGGCTTTGTAAAAATTCTTCTTGTTCGCATAAAAGCTTCCGTCATCTGAATCTGAGCTGTCTGTAGACGAGTCCTCAGTAGAACTGTCAGTCTTTGGGCGAGAGCCTTCTTTGCCTTTTTCTTGCCCTTTCCGAAGCTTTGTTTCTTGCTTCGCTTTTTACCTTTTCTGTCTTCTTCGCTCGAATCTGAAGAGCTAGAAGAACTAGAAGAAGAAGAAGAAGAAGAAGAAGAACTGGGTACTCCTTCAAATCGAACACGCTTCTTCTGTTTCTTTGCCATGTCGAATGTGGACTGACGACCCAAATATCCCGAGAAGTCAGTGTCTTTCTTCTGCTTTTTGCCGTGCTTTTTGGCTTTCTTTTGCGCGTCAAAAACCTGAGCAATCCGTGCATCAACCACCTCTTGTAATTCCTTCTCTGAATACTGTTTGTGATCAAAAGGTTTCTTGAGAGCGGGTTTCAGGGGTGGTGTATTGGTTTTCTGCCACTGTGCATGCACTTCCTGAAAAGAAGTCTCGCTCGTATATTTTGCCAATTTCGGATCCTTCGAAAACTGAGCATCATCTTTGTTGCATCGCCGATCAATTGACGACGCTTCATCTCTCTTTGCTCCGCTTGAGTAGGCTGAGGCGGGCCATACTCTCTCTCTGAATCTTCGTTGTGATCCCTGTCTGCATCTCCGGATGATCCTTGCGTGAAGCCATAGGTGCCGTGGAAAAAAAAAATTGGGGATCAGATTTCCCTTGGAAGAGAAATCGGCCATGCTCTAATACCACTGTAACAGACTTGGACACTCCAAATCAAGAATCAATCGCGACAACACCAAATAACCACTTCAAAACAATTCACAGATCACAATAGATTTGCACTGTGCCTAGAGATATTGGCCCCAACGACTGGCGCCCCTTTCGGTATTTCTTTATGTATTAAATCAATGTCAAAGTACAAAGAGCGGTTAGGGTTTCACTCTCAAACTCTGCGTCCAGATGCTCTGAGAAGTTAGGCCTTCACCACATATTTGAATGTTACAAGGGATGCCCAAAAGCAGAGCCCCAAAAGCTTGAAAGCAAAAGCAAATTCTCTCTCTCTCTCAATGAGAGAAAAAATAAAGCATATTCTCTCTTTATCTCTTCCAATTTCCTTGCAAAGCCAAAAAGCAAGGATTTGCGTCGCTCAAAAAAAACAAACAAACAAAAAAAATCGACCTCCGTGATTTTCGAAAATTAGGGTTTCTTGCAGAAATTAGGGTTTGCAGGAATTTAGGGTTTTTGGCAGAAATTAGGGTTCTGCTGTCGGTAGCCACGTCATCACTTTGTGACAAATTCCGCCACTCCCTGTCGCATGTGCTCTACCTCTTTCAGTTTTAGTTGTTATTGAAATGCTAAAAGTCTATTCAGACTGTTCTTTTCTATTAGCACGTGGTGCCCGCCTTGTGATAGAGGTAGGTACTGTTGCGATGTAAACACGGACCAATGTCAAGTGTAGCGGAAGTGTTTAGGATTTAGCTTGGATCTAGTTTTCCGCACAAGCACAAGGTTACTTTACTTCACTTGAAAAGAAAAACTGAACTAAACACAATGAAGGAGAGCGAGGGAGAAAGAGAAAAGAGAGACGACACGGCATCTCGGGTCCCAACCACCTTCAAGGGCCCGTTTGCTCTGTTGCCAGAGCAAGTATTGGCTCTGTTACTTGCACAATGCTGTTACAATGATCCTAGATGCTGAAAGGTTGTTGGTACTCGCGGTAGATGCTTGGCTCTACAAGGCTAAGGCTGAGATACTAAAAACGCTAGGCCTAATGGCTTGGATCTACAACTTGGCTGGCGATAGGGGCTGAAATCTGCTATCGCTGAAAACACTAAACTGTTGAAGGTACTGAAGGCTTAAATTGTTGATGCTGATACTAAAAAACGTTGGAGACTTAAGGTTGAAAATGCTGATGGAGATGGGTTGAAAACGCTGGTACTATGGTGCTGAAAACGTTGGGTACTATGGGTGCTACTACAGTACTGGGAGTCCTCCCCTTGAAGTGACCCCCCTTGGGTCACTTATATAGCAAAATGTAACAGACTTGGACACTCCAAGTCAAGAATCAACCGCGACAGCACCAAATAACCACTTCAAAACAAGTCACAGATCACAATAGATGTACACTGGCCCGACGGAGTTCCGTGCCTAGAGATATTGGCCCCAAAGACTGGCGCCCCTTTCGGTATTTCTTTTTATATTAATCAAATCAAAGTACAAGAGAGCGGCTAGGGTTTCACTCTCAGACTCTGCGTCCAAATGCTCTGAGAAGTGAAGCCCTCACCACTAATTTAAAGGTTACAAGGGATGCCCAAAAGCAGAGCCCCAAAAGCTTCAAATCAAAAGCAATTGCTCTCTCTCTCACAGAGAGTCAAAACTTGAAAGCAAAAGCATTCTCTCTCTCTTTCTCATTAGGTAGAGAAAAAGCAAAATTTGCGTCGCTCATCTTTCTATTAAAAAAAAAAGCCTCTGCGATTTCCGAAAATTAGGGTTTCAGGCAAAAATTAGGGTTTCTGTTGTCCGCCACGTCATCACTTTGTGACACAAAATGTCACTTATATAGCAAAATCAAGCTGGGTCGAGCAACATAAATTAGCATGTTCACGACCTTGACAAATAATGCCTAAAATGTCACTTATTATTGAAATGACTTAAAGGACTGTTCACATGCCTATCTGCTGAAATAATTGTACTGTGCAACAGAGGGTATGCAACTATGACCTACCCTGAACATGCACATCCTACAAGAGGCTCACAAAGTGCAAGGCTAGATCCTATGCTAAACTAGGACTGACGCTAGACTGTAGTAGACGCTTGTCCACGTGGCTCTAGTGCAATGTGCACGTGACATCCCCCCTGTTAAAGGTGAGACACAACTGCCGAACTTCTTTTTGTGGATACTTTCTGTACTTCTGGTGTTGAATGCTTCTGATGCTTGTGGATGCATAAGCCGATGACAACTCCTCCGAACTTGTGGATATTGCAAATGTAGGTACTGCTGCGATGTAAACACCGACCATACAAGTTACTAGGTAGCCTTACAACCGTCGTAGGATACCTGCCTTGATGCTTACTCTGCCTTGCAAGCAAGTACGACGACTCAAATAGTCCTGTCGTGAAAACATTGCGGGTGGGTGCTCGCCGCTCGGAGGTATTTCCAAGGATGGGTTGTCGACGAAAGTGGATGGACGCTACATGGGAATGCAAATACAGAAGAGGGTTAGAGAACCTTGCACCAACTCCTTCCATATCCGTATACAAGGCAAGCAAATCTTGGTATTCAAGATCTAGACTTTCGTGTATCCGATGTCAATCTTTGTTCAAAGACATAGCGATGAAGACGGGAGCGCGACCGATGCGTGTTGGACTGCCTAATAAGTCTGGGGTAGGGACGCTAAGCTTCTTTGAGGAAAAAAAGAAAAACTTAGAGAGATTCTTTGGATTCTTGGTTCTGCTTGGGTTCTTGATTCTTCCCTCGAATTCATGAAGTCAAAGCACGCACAGAGCTCTAATACCAATGTCAGGTACAAGAAAGTGTTTAAGGATTTAGCTCGGATCTAGTACTTGTCACAAGACGAGCACCACGTGCCAATAGCAAAGAACAAACCGAACAGACTTGTAGCACTTCAATAACAACTGAACTGAAAGGGAGAGACGACAAGCTACACGGAGTGGCGGAATTCCACCCCACAGAGTATTGGCCCCAAACCTTGGCGCCCCTTTCAGTATTTCTTTATATTGCATCAACACAGTACAAGTCGGTACTCCATACTCTACACCTTCTCCAAGAAGCATGCCAGAGAATCAGCCCTAACCTCATATTCAAAGGCCCTCGGCCTAAACAGCAGTACAATAAAAAGCCTTCAAAACTCAAAAGCTTCTGGTCCAAAAGCTACCAACGCGTTTTGTGGAATTTCGCACAACTGCCACGTCAGCAATCAACGCAAAACGCGGAGCGTCCATACAGCTGCCACGTCATCAATTTTGTGTGAGTGTGTGTGGGTCCTGCTTTATTTTACTTCCTTTGTCACTGGGGCCCCATCGGACGGGGTCCCCATAAGTAGGTAGGACTTCTTCTTCTGTTACTTGTTCTTCTTAGGGTTTAGGCTCCTCGGCCGGCATCTACAAGTTGGCTCCATTCTTGAGAGCTTTGACACGTCAACAGTTTGTGACATCTTCCCTTCTTGAAAGAGAATAATCGTCCGCGATTACAGCATATCTGCAAAACAACTCAAGTTAGCTCAAAAAAATTCCGCGGGTCATTCCAACGGACATTCTGAGGGACAATCAGTTTGCTCTTTTTGTTAAGGAGTTAGCTTCTCCTTTCGGCTCTTTTGATCAAGGAGTTGGCTTCTCCTTTCGTCCAGATCGGAACTCTTGATATTCCGGCGTAGTAAAATTAGCCATCACACCCAAACCGTACTGATCTTCCACGGGTGTCTTGATGCACTAAAATTACATACCCAGGCAATCTCATCCAATTAGGAATATTCAGTGGTTGGCACACCACAATGCAACACAAATGCTCACATATGCAGGTTACAAGACATAGAAACATAAAGCAGCCAATGAACACCCCCCCTACAAATAACCATCCAGGTTCGGGCCATGCTGTTCAACGACTCCCTCATCACTCCTCCCGCAAATAACCTAAAAAGGTCCGAGCCATGAGATATAGAGGCCTTTTACAACCAAACGCTCCCTAGACCACAGCCTACGTTGTTTAGAGGTGCTGAGAGTAACCACTGCTCAGACTTCTTAATACTCTTCCCGCATAACCATCCAAGGCCGGGCTGGGAGCACACAACAACAATACTCCCCCCGTAAATAACCACAAGCGTCCGGGCCATGAGTAAAAACAACACTTTTCAATCATTCAATACTCCCCCCACAAATAACCACAAGGATCCAGGCCATGAGTAAGAACAACACTTTTCAATTATTCAATACTCCCCCCGCAAATAACCACAAGGGTCCGGGCCATGAGTATGAACAAGCATTCTCAAACATCATTTCTCACCCTCCACCCGGAAGTAAAATCACCAATCGTTGAAGCCAGTATTAAAACCAAAGTCAAACAATTCAAATCGACACCAAGACAGGTTTAAAACAGATACCAAACAAATCTTGGATCCTTCTTTTGCAAGTGATCTTTTTGGCTTATGCCCTGTAAGACATGAGCGGTGAAGACAGGAGCGTGCCCAATGCGCGATGAAGTAAGGGTGGGAGTGGCTAATAAGTCCGGGGTCGAAGGCCAAAGATACCTCAAATCAAATTCCAAAAGTCTCTAGTTTGCTTTGTCTGCTCTTTTGTGGGACCGGTATGCTTTCAAAAAAAGCACACGCATGATGCTCTGATACCACTGTCACAAGATGGGCAACACGTGCCAATAGAAAAGAACAGACTGAACAGACTTTTAGCACTTCAATAACAACTGAACTGAAAGAGAGAGACGACACACGACACGGAGTGGCGGAATTCCACCCAAGAGAGTATTGGCCCTAAACCTTGGCGCCCCTTTTGGTAATTATTAATATTGCATCAACACAATACAAGCCGGTACTCTAGACTCTGCACCTTCTCCAGGAAGCATGCCAGAGAAAGAGCCCTAACCTCATATTTAAAGGCCCTTGGCCTGAAAAGCAATTACAATGAAAAGCCTTCAAAACTCAAAAGCTTTTGATCCAAAAGCAATGCCAAAAAGCTCCCAGTGCATTTTGCGGAATTCCGTACAAATGCCACGTCAACAGTCAACGCAAAACACGGAGCGTCCGTTCAACTGCCACGTCATCATTTTGTGTGAGAGTGTGTAGGTCCTGCTTTATTTTACTTCCTTTATGTCATTCATAGTTACCCGGAACACGGAACACGGAACGGGAACGGCAACGGGATCCCCGCAGAACGGGGGAACGGCTAGGGGTCCGGAACGGGAACGTCGCGGAACGGGAGGTATAAAAACACCCAAATAGTGCAATTTTTAGCTCCTTGTGTTTAAATACAAGGAGTATTAGAGTGCTTTGACTCTAATACTCACAAAAAACTCGTTTTGAAAACCATTCAACCTTGCTATGACTAGATGATGAGAGAGAGAGAGAGAGAGAGAGAGTGAGATGGAGAGGGAGAGATTTGAGAGAGTGGGAGGGAGAGGAAGAGAGCTTGAAGGCTTGAAGCCTTGAGCCTTGAGAGAGTGAGTCTTGAGAGGGAGAGATCTTGAGAGTGAGAGGGAGAGAGCTTGAGCCTTGAGGATTAGCTTGTGAAGAGAAAGGGGGAGGGGGGTGCATTTTATGAGTCCTTGAGGCCTTGCACACTTTCAAAAGAAGCCCAAACATTTACTTCAATTTTTTCAATTTTTGCCAAATTTGTTTGTAGCCGTTGGCCATTCCATGGGCATTCCGGAACGGTCCGGGGGCGTTTCGAAACGTTCCGGAACGGCCGTTCCGGTTTGCATTGGCCACCCGGAACGTCAGACATTCCGGAACGTTCGGGAAGGGAACTGCCCCCCGGAACGTCGGAACGGGGGCTAGGGGGCGTTCCCCGGTAACTATGACGTCATTAGGGCCCTATCGGACGAGTTGGTAGGACTTCTTCTTCTGTTACTTGTTCTTCTTAGGGTTTAGGCCCCTCAGCCGGCATCTGCAAGTTGGCTCCATTCTTCAGGGCTTCGACACGTCAACAGTTTGTGACAGTACTCCGCACAAACACAAGGTTACTTAACTTCACTTGAAAAGAGAGACTGAACTGAAGACAATGAAGGAGAGAGAGAGAGAGAGAGAGAGAGAGAGAGAGAGAGAGAGAGAGAGAAGAGAGACGACACTGCACGTCGGGTCCTAACCCCCCTTGCTTTGTTGCCAGAGCAAGTACTTGCTTTCTTGACTTGCACAAATGCTATTACAATGAACCTAAATACTGAGATGCTGATAGGAACTAGGTACTAACGGTACTGAAGATGCTTGGTACTGCAAGGCTAAGGACCGGATGCTGAAAACGCTAGGGAGCTCTGACTGGAATCTTTGACGATAAGGGCTGAAATCTGCTATCGCTGAAAAACGCAGATGAGGGAGGCTGAAATCTGCTGATGCTGAAGCTAGAAACGCTATTGAAACTGGGCTGAAAACACTAATGGTACTGGGCTGAAATCGCTATGGATCTGGAAGTGCTCGCGATGAGGTTGTGATGGAAAAATGCTGATGGGGAGAGGCTTGGTGCTTGAGGCTGAAATCGATGGTGCTGGCCGAGGGTGAGAAACGCTAATGGGTTGCGGGTACTTGTACTGCAGGTGTTGCAAGAGGCTTGGTGCTTGAGGCTGAAATCGATGGTGCTGGCCGAGGGTGAGAAACGCTAATGGGTTGCGGGTACTTGTACTGCAGGTGTTGCAAGTGCCGGTGCCGGTGCCGGTGCCGGTGCTGCTCCTTGCTTCTTGCTTTCTAAGGAGAAACCCCTTGGTCGCATATATACCCAAAAAAAGCTGGGACGAGCATCATAAATCTAGCCTCCATGATCCTTGACAAAAAGGCTAAAGTCACTTAATAATAAAATGACTTAAGAGAACCTTCACATGCTATATGCTGAAATGACTTCTACTGTGCAAGAGAGGGTATGCAACTACGACTATGACTTGCCTGGACATGCGCGTCCTGCTAGAGAGTCTCACAAAGTGCCTGGCTAGGTATTAAGCTAGACTACGGCTGATGCTAGATTGTAGCAGAAGCTTGTCCACGTGGCGCAAGTGCAATGCGCACGTGAAATCCCCCTGTTAAAGGTGAGGCACAACTGCCGAACTTCTACCTGTGGATCCAGGCCATGATCAAACATCAATTCTCTTCAGTACTCCTCCCTGGAACAAATCACCAATCATTGAAACTTGTACCAGTATTAAAACCAGAGTCAAACCATTGAAATCAACACCAAGACAGGTTTAAAACAGAAACCATCCATTCCAAACAGGATCACCAAACAAGTTCTCAAACAAAATTCAAAAAACTGCTAAATCAAACTGAAAAAGCATTCTCGACGTTAGTCGAACTCGAAAAGACGACTGGCTTTCCATTTTGAGACCTGCATCAACAATCAGGGTTAGGTTTCTTCCTGAAATTTGTAGCCGACCACAGCATGGTCCATAAGATCTTGAATCGTCGGTCAAACAATGTTCCTATAGCGGTGACGATAGTCCAATGATATAGCAATCACACTGACCTCTTTAATTCTTCTCTTTACAAATGGTCTTGGGTTCTTTATGGCTTATGCCCCTTAAGACACAGCGATGAAGACGGGAGCATGCCCGATGCGCGATGGACTAAGGGTGGGAGTGGCTGGTAAGTCTAAGCTGGGGACACAGATTCTTTCATAAAAAATTCTGAAAAAAATTGGAAGCGCCCATCTTGCTCTGTCTGCTCTTTGATAGCACTGGTATGCTTTCAGAAAAGCACACGATTGGACTCTAGAGCTCTGATACCAAAACAGATTGAACGGACGCTTCAAAACAATTGAATTGAAAGAGATGCACGACCCATGAGACACGGAGTGGCAGAGTTCCACCCCAAGAGAGCACTGGCCCCAAATCCTGGCACCCCTTTTGGTATTTCTTTATAGTCCTTCGACACGGTAAAACTCCCATGGCTCTGCTCTGCATCTCCTGCCGGTAGACTATCAGAGAGAGAGAGCCCATGGATCTTATTTAAAGGCCCCAGGTCCAAAAGCACTTTACATAAAAAGCATACAAACTAAAAGCATTTGTTCTCTCCAATAGCCTACACTCAAATCAGCCAGTGTGTTTTGCAAAAATCCGTACAATTGTCACATGGCACTACAACGCGATTTACGGGACTGTGTGCAATCTGCCATGTCAACATGTTAACACAATCTTCGGCATGTCCGTACAGCAGCTGCCATGTCAACAATTATTACGCTAGTTTTTTTATGCGTTGGGTCCTGCTTCATCTTTAGTCAACTGGGCCCATCGGACGGGGCACCATAAGTTAGTAAAACTTTATTATTATTTGGCCCTTCACGACAAGGATCTGTAAGTTGGTAAAAACTTATGCTTCTTCTAATGCTTCTAGGGTTTCAGGATCTGCAAGTCAGCTCGGGTCTTCAGTGACTTGACACATCATGTCACGTGACACATCCAACCCTATGTGTCCGTGGACAAGCTACAGCATGACCAAGGTTCGGTTCAGTCAAGTCAGTCTAGAATAGGAAGTGATCTGGCACTTTTTGTGAGCCTGTTCGCAGACCATGCATGTCCAGACACTTAGATTAGATACATATCCTCTGGTTGCACACAGCATGATCATCAACATTACCATCAGAATCCATCAAAATTCATCGGGAGCATTTTCCAATACATTAAACCTATTTTCCCTATTTTTGACATTTTTCAGTTATTATTTTTAAGTGACTTTTGTTGGGAACTAGGTAGGGCAATTTTGCAAGGAAGTATAAAAGAAAACCTAGCGCTAGCACTTTCTGGCAAAAGAGGCAGCAAGAGCACTTGCTCAACAGGCATCTTCTCAGCAGGACCCCCAACAGAGAAACCCTAGCGTTTTGTAGCAGGCAAGGCTAGCGTTTTTCAGCATACAAATCAGCCAGCATTTTGCACTTGCAGTTTCGTGGCGACAGCAGTACGCAGATCAGCCCTGGCGTTTTTGCATTACAGAGCAACCCAACAACAGCAGGACAGTAGATCCCTAGCGTTTTTGCAACAAGGACAAGAATTCAGCCAGCGTTTTTGGTTTATAGATCAGCCCTTGGCATTTTGCAGTTCCATCGCGACAAGATCCACAGTAGGACCAGCGTTTTCAGTTTTCAGCAGTCAGACATCGTAGAAGAAGTCCCGAACCTTGCAAATCTCACCTTCCCGCAGCAGATCCTCGCCGCACGGTCAGATCCCGCAAAGTTTGCAATTTCAGCCGAGAAAATGCAGATTTCAGCATCTGCATTTTTCAGCACGTCGCCATCGACATCGTCACCGACATAGTCAGAATTCAACAGATAAAGATTTTCAGATTTCAGCTCGTCTCGTCGTCGTCCTCATCGTCAGCAAGTCCAAAGCATTGTAGAGATTTGTGCAATCAATAGTAGACCACTCTCGCCATAGAGAGTGGGGCCTTCGGAGGAGGGTTTGACAACATCTTGGTGTCGTATTCTTCTCTCTCTCTCTCAGTCTCAGCACCTTCATTTACAGTGTCTATTCACTTTGTTTGTGTCCATTGCACTCTCTCACTTAAAGGAACGGAAGGCTCTCCCTTCCATAAGTAAAAGGAACCTTGAGCACAATTCGAAGCACTCGTCCTGAGCAAAGTTTAACATTCACTTCCGTTGCACCTTACACGTTAGCACTTTGTGACACCACGTGGTAGGTTGTACGGACTTCCACGATTTGCGTTGGGCTAATGACGTGGCAATTGTGTGAGCTTTTTTTAGTACTTATGTTGTTGGGTGACGTGCTTTTGGGATTGAAGCTTTTCGGGGCTTTGCTTTTAGGCATCCCTAGTGAATTTATAAGAGCCCCTGGGACCTCACCCTACAAAGCATGTGGACACAGTCTGAGAGTAGAGAACCCTCCGGAGAGGTACTTTGCACTGAGCAATAATAAAGAAATACCAGAAGGGGCGCCAGCCTTTGGGACCAATGCCTCTAAGCACAGAACTCCGCCGTGTCGTCTCTCTCTCTCTCTCTCTCTCTCTCTCTCTCTCTCTCTCTCTCTCTCTCTCTCTCTCTCTCTCTCTCTCTCTCTCTCGTGTAAAGTTCAGTGATTTTGCAGTTTCTATTTGTGTGTTGCTATTGATGTCTCCCTTGGAGTATCCAATCCCGTAACATGAAAAGCAGTATGTTCTAAAAGCATCAGGTCCAAAAACTAAGCGTTGGAATCTGCCCAAAACTGCCAATGTAATTTGCGAAAATTCATACAACTATCAAGTCAACATGTCGACGCAAATCACGGGCGTCCGTACAATAGGCCACGTCATCGGTTGTTACGCAAAAACTGTGTGTTTGGTGTCTTTAATAATTAAGGCCCCATCGGATGGTTCCATAAGTTGTTGCGAGGTTATGATTTTTAATCTTAACCCATCTTTAAGTTTGGGCCACTCGTCAAGAGTCTATAAGTTGGTAAATCCTTCTTCTTCTTCTTCTTCTTCTAGGGTTTAGGCCACTGAGCTAGGATCTACATGTTGGCTATCTTGGACACGTTAACAGTTTATGACATCCCCCCTTTTAAAAAGAAGAGTAATCGTCCGCGATTATATATGCAAAACAACTCAAGTTAGATCAAAATATTTGAGGATCATTTGGAGGGTCAATCCAGCGGGTGACCATATCAGAGCTCTTGATATTCTAGTAGCTCTTCTAGTGTAGCAAAATTAGCCATCACACCCAAACCATGTTGATCTTTAGAGGGTGTCTCAATGCTTTAAAGTTGCATACCCCAACAATCTCACTCAGTGAGGAATATTCATTGGTTGACACATCACAATGCAACACAGATGATTACAGATGCATGTTACAGAACATAGAAACATATAGTCGTCGATGAATACTCCTTCCGCAAATAACCAAGAAGGTACGGCGTACGCGCCATAACATACTCAATGACTCCCTCATCACTTCTCCCACAGATAACCTAAAAAGGTCCGGGCCATGAGATATAGTGGCCTTTTAAAACCAAACTCAAGAGTAAACTTTTCTCATACCAGATCCAAATTTCTTTTCAATACTCCTCCCAGGAAAGGCCAAGCCATGAGTAAAGCACCACTTTTCAATCACTATCTCCTATTGAATACTCCTCTGGGAAAGCCCAAGCCATGAGTATCCACAGATTTTCAACCAACATCAAAACCAAAATCAAGCAATCTCAAATCGGCACCAAAAACAAGTTCAAAACAGATTAATTCTATTCATACAGATTCTCAAACAAAGTTCAGAAAGTAGTTCACTGATAATAGAAGGGAATGTACAATCCAATGAAGGAAAAAAGTAAGGTCTAAATAGTTATAAAAGAAACGATTTACCATTTTTTTGAAAAACAGGCATTGATTCATAATGGCTAGCGTTTGCAAAACATTTTTGTACTTACTCGCTCACTTATATCTCATTAACTATATTGTTATAAATGGTTTGAGTCTACTCTCTTGATCTCCTCCTTTTGAAGCTCTCAAGATTTAAGCTCTAGACTCTTCTAACCCTAACCCTCATACACTATTTCATGTTCACATATTAACACTGTGATAGCCCATATCTTGGCCCAACTATATAAATCCCTTGAGTTTAGTAATAGCTTAAAGATATAGTATTTCAACACTTTTATTTATGTTCCTACTTTGCACTATACTAAACGTAAAAAGCTTAGTTAAAATAGGATTCTTCAAAACATCCAAAACAGTGCAAGAAAAAGTTTAATTTTTGGCATTTTCAATTATGCAACACTGTCTTCCACTCGTAAAAGTATGCATCTTATATTTCCCACACATCAGCAATCTTAAAGATTTTGAAATTATTTGAATGTAATCAAGAAAAGAAAACGCGAGGCTTCTACAAGTGATGACATATTATTGTTGAAAATCAAGGGAAAACTTCCCGAGAGTTCATCCCCCCTAGCCATGTCGTCACATTGTGCGCTGATCTCAAAGATTTCCCAAACAAGTCTAGCCATCTAGAACCCAAGACCTTAAGGTGATAGGCACCCCCGGGATGGCCAATTTGAGTTCTCTTACATGTATGTTGGCAACATTTCAACACCCCCCTTGTTGCCAACTTGCCCATGGTTGTAGGCATGCCAAGATGCCCATCGGGAGTGAAGACGGCGTGATGAATGGCTACCAACCGATTTGAAAGGACACAAGCATAATATAACCATCAACCATCAGCTCCATCATGCATAGTATGACTGAATACTACGACCTGCCCACTAACACCATCACTGCCCAAGGGATAACATATATATACTTTACTGCATGCGTTGTGCTTTGATCCTTGTATTAGCTTCCTATTCCGTCTGAGAGCTAAGGGATGCAGCCATAGCTTCTTCAAAATGCTCTTGGAGTTTTTGCATGTGCCTTTCGTTTACCTTCATTGATCAGAAGTAATATTTCAACTCCATAGGTTGTCCTACCATCTTTGTATTAGCTCCCTTTGTCTGAGAGCTAAACGGATGAAAGCCAACCATAGCTTCTCAAAATGCTCTCGTCGTTCTCGCATGTGCCTTTTCAAGTCATCGAAATGAGCATGCAAAGCAAGCCATCGCTAAGCAAATGAGTATCTAGTGTACCTTGAAAGCGTGCTACTTTGCACACAGCAGCTCACTGCTTCTTTGCTCCTTTGCACGCGTCCAAGTGTGGACGGCCCTGTCTGTGCAACTTATTGTTGGCGCTGCCTGCTTGCAGGGAGCGATATAGGCGTGGTGCCTATGAAATGTTGCACACAATTTTCAAGCAGGGAGTGATATAGGCGTGGTGCCTATGAAATGTTGTACACAGTTTTTAGGCTTTTTGAAGCTATTTCAAGATGCTTGCTTTTCAGCGTTCCTTTGGAGCCACAAGCTCACGCGACCCGCCTTCGATGAGTCTTGTTCGCTCTTACCAAGTGGTCATTCCTTTACAGTTTGTCAAGCTCCAATCTGAGTATGTGTGTACGTACTCACATCTCCAGAGGACTCAGGAGTGAGCGTCCAAAACGAAGAAGATGAGACACAAATTTGAATTGAAATTTGGGGCACACGTCATGGGCAGCACTGGGCAATGGCTAGTCGACACGACTCATGATCAAGGAGAAGGATCACTATTTTCTTGCGAAATGCTTCTGCTTGTGCTATTATCCTCCACTCCAGCTCGCCAACCTATAATGAAGCCATAGCCTTGGCCGGTACCTTTTGGACATCTGCTGCTTGCAAGCCTCAACTTGCACTACTTGCCACGTGACACCCCAAAATCTCCTTTGGAATCTCCTTTGCCTTGAAGATAATATATATATTTTTTTTATTTTTTTTATTTTTATTTTTTTTGGCTTGAGCATGCTCGTCCGAAATTTTTGTGTTTTGCTCTCTAAGTTGGTCTACCATGTGTGGATTCTCCTAGTCATTGCCGAGCAGGATTGAGAAGCTATTGTGGTTTGTGAAACTCCGATGAATGTTTGCACGTCATGTCGTCCATCTCTAGTGGTGCCCCCACAACACATCATGGAAATAGAAGTCTACTTTATTGGAGTAAGGGTTGCAAAAATGCACACACAACTTGGCATTGCTGCTCACCAGAGGAGTGGCATTAGTATTGTTCAATACCATGACCTCTTCGTGGAGGTAAGCCTATCCCACAAAAGTGCGTTGAACTCGAAGTAGCCGAAAGCAGGAGCAAAGGAGAAGGGGAGGCGGTTTCCAACCGATGGCCGAAGGCGACTGTCTCAAGACGTAAGAGACTCAAGGAGGAAGCACGATAGGCAACATGCAGAGCCTACAGCAGGCAGTGAAGGGCTTCGTTAGTCTGAACGATGGCAAGCAAAGCCACCGAGATACATTGAGTGCAGTATTGGTTGTTTTGGGGGACTCGGTTGTGCAATAGAGACGAGGTGATGAGTTGTGGAAGTTGGAGAGACTAAGGGACTTGAGCAAGCAGTCAGTTATCTGCAGTTGGCTATGGCGTATGTTATCTCCCACAATGGACTTACGCTCTTCTCCTCTAATCGCACATCCATGACATTGGCCAGTCAACCCTACTGAAGGCGGAGGATCATTGTTTTTTTCTTGTGGAATGCGTCTTCTCTGGCCCTCTTGTCCTCTCCAGCTCCTACAACAGCCGCCCCACCATAGATCAATCGGCTCGTAGGTGGTGGTCTGTTTCATAGTGTTGTTGTACTACACGAGATCAAAGATAGTGCAGGGGCAATGGTCGGCAACAAACAATACTCTCTCTCTCTCTCTCTCTCTCTCTCTCTCTCTCTCTCTCTCTCTCTCTCTCTCTCTCTCTCTCTCTCTCTCTCTCTCTCTCTCTCTCTCGGTTGCGCATGTTCACCTCCTCGCAAGGTGCTCGGCAAAAAATAACCTTGCTCGGTTGCTCCCCATCTTTTCTAGCTGCCACCATGTGGCATGCCTGAATTCCTTTTCCATAATAAAGTAGTATAGATACCAATTGTTGATCTTTCTTCATCCATTTGAAGGTATACAACATCCCTTGTTGTAGATATAGATAGGGTGCAAGAGTGAAACATTTCTCGTTGTTGGCGTCATAACTCTAAAGAGACCCACTCCTCGTATGTCTATGGGGGGTAGAGGCTTCTCTTCCTCCATCTCTTCATGCCATGGGGAGGGCGAGGACCCTTGCTTTAAGCATGGCTTCTCACACGCTTGTAAGAAGGTGGGGTTTCTCTATCACAGGTCAAAGTAGATGAGAAAGTGTGTAGAAGAACCTGAAAGGCTTGAGAGGAGGGAGCCCTATGGAGATCAGTAGTGGAAGAGGGGGTGAGAAGTAGGTGTTGGTGGTGGTGGTCAACCATAGGAGGCGAGAAGAAGGTGTTGGTGGTGGTGGTCAACCATAGGTGGTGGTGTTGGTGGTGGTGTCAGCCATAGGAGGCGAGAAGAAGGTGGCGGGCCAAAGCTCTAGCTACGGGGTCTATGGGAGAAAAAAATAGGGCAACATAGAGTAGAAGATAGAGATGTGAGGCCACTAGCCAACATTAGATTAGCTAGCAAAGGAATATACATGTTGTGTGTTTCTTTTCTATGCCAAAAATAAAATCTGACGCTTCAAGTCAAACCTGACATTGGAGCGGAACTATGACACTTGACATGCAACACCCATAGATCTTAGAATATACTATTGATATTGTAGATTCATATATGATCTCTCTCTCTCTCTCTCTCTCTCTCTCTCTCTCTCTCTCTCTCTCTCTCTCTCTCTCTCTCTCTCTCTCTCTCTCTCTCTCTCTCTCTCTCTTCCACCTCTTCCAAGCCCAAGCCGTTATATTGGAGGTTAACGCCTTCAACTTGCAATTCATGACATGTAGCAAAGCACTCACTTTGCCATTATACTATTGTATGGATATCTCTTTTAATGTAACAAAACATTGTGTGTCTGATTGTGCACTCATCTCCTTTTGATACCATGGATCACCCTTCCCACATTTTGTTACTTTGTACTTTTGTCCTTTTTGGATAGATGGAGGACACACATCTATATTTGATTTGTGTCCTATGCTGATTTTGACCTCTAATAGACATTAAAAGATCTTTTTTTCTTCATTGTGCGTGTGCGCGGGTGTGTGCGTGAATGGAAAAAGGAAAGATGGTTCTTCAAAAAATACACTAAGATGTCAAAGAGGATCACCCTTCCCACATGACCACATTTTGTGGAACCAGAACTCTATGTGTGTGTGTGTGTACGTGCACGCAAGTGTGCATGGAAATGCACCCATAACCCCTAGACATAGGTCTCCCTATCCCTCATATGCCATGGATAACCGTTTCCACCCTTCGCACATGACCACATTGCGTTACTTTGTCATAGGTTGACTTTGACCTCTACTAAACGTTGAAGATCTTGTTGGTTTGGCATCCAAGGTAGGTGGAGTGCGACCTCTGACTTTGTTCCACCCTTCTCATAGGTAGACTTTGTCTCTAAGAGCCTTTAGGGTAGCTTCGACCACATTCAAGAGCATTGAGACGCTTTCTCGTGATTTTGGTGCCCAAGCCCATTCTTCACCATGGTGCATGTCACGCCGCCTAGATGGCAGGATCGTCTACCAGTGTGGTTATATCCCCCCCCCCCTTCATGATTTAGCCATCATTGTACATATGTTGTGTTTCCATTAGGAGAGTTCCCCCACATATTGATGTAGTTTTCCTCTCTCATAGGGACAATTTGTAGACCATTGGGCAGTTTTCTTAACTAATGGAAGAATCTTTTTCGTGGACAATCTCTCTCTCTCTCTCTCTCTCTCTCTCTCTCTCTCTCTCTCTCTCTCTCTCTCTCTCTCTCTCTGAGCTTTGGTTGAAGTTACTTGGTGTCTGCACACACATGTGTGTTGAGTCAAAAGTCGCTTAGGCTATGGTCATGAGAGGCTTAGTTTCTTGTGACACTCTCTGATGGCAAACAACTTTCCACTGGCATAGCTTTTAAAAGGCACAATTACAAAACTATGCCTTCCCACTACCACTTAGCTCCATGTTTATCTCTCATGTTTGCGCTTTGCTCTCCCTCTCTCTTCCTTTTGCTCATGGTGACGCCCTCAGCTCTTGTCAGATGTTGTCGCAGGTTTATAGATAAACTAAGCATCGCGTGACCATAGCCTTAGACTACGTGTGCAAAGTGTGGCAACTGGTTTTGAATGGAAGGAAGCTTTGAAGTTTGAAAGCTATATAAAAGGAAGAAAAAGTCTCCCTGATTGCCTGGCGGTGCCAACCTGCAGGAGGTGGAGGTGGCCTACCATGCATGACTCGTGATCCAAGAGGTGTGTGAGTGTCTGAGGGCAGTAGGACACGAGTGGAGGCCTACAGTGCGTGAGCCAAGAGGTGTGTGGGTGTGTGAGGACAGAGGCTCTCGGATGGTGCCGACTTACAGAAGTGGAGATTGCCTAGAACACTACCCAGGCTAGGTAGGTAGGCCAGTGCAGGTAACACCATGTGTTGTACGCAATGATCTAGATCTCATGAGTCATGATAATGGCTTTGCATGGATTTAGCTAAAGCCTATTTAATACACAACCTATTTCATTGCCAAAATCTCCCTCTTCTATCCTGGTTCCCTGCTCGCTAGTGCGGTTGACGTGCCCTAAAACGCACAAACAACAGGGCTGCACGACTTATATCTGCTTCTTTCTCAAGAAAGAAATTTTTTTACACACAGGGAGGTGGTAATGCGTGTGCTAGTCTTCACCCAACCATGCTATCTTATAGCCTCCCCCTAGCGTACACACTGTCCGACCGTGCCGGTGGCCTTGCCCATAGGACCCATGTCCTTACATTACCCCCCCCCCTTGGAGAATCGTTTTTTTCCTCAAAAACGAACATAGAAAAACGTTTCTTGAGTGCAGAGACATTCTCCCATGTAGAACCTTCTTCAGGTCTATCCATTTTACCAACACCTGTCGTCTGCCATGATGTTTGGTGTGAAGGTCATGAGAATCCAAACTCTTTTCGGGCTCATGAGGGATGCTTGGCGGTTCGATAAGGTCAACTAACACACCTGTATCATTGACATTATCATTATGTCCTAGCTCTTTTTTTCAACGGCTAATATGAAAAACAGGATGAACTCGTGAGTGCTCTGGAAGAGCTAACTTATAGGCCACTTGACCTATACGTTTGAGAATGGTAAACGGTCCACAATAGCGTGGTGAAAGTTTAGCAAATTTTCCCGTCTTCAGACTTTCTGAATGCTCCGGGACTTTGAGGAAAACCTTGTCTCCTTCTTCGAAAGGAGCAAGACAACGATGTTCATCTGCGTACTTCTTATATCGATCTTGAGCTTGCTTAACATTCTGTCGAGCAACTCGAAGCATGTCAAAATGGTCTTGGAGAAAATACTTCGCTTGTTGTATCTTCTCCTTAGCCGACCCCACTGTAACGAGTGATCTAGGTTGAAATCCATACAAAAGCATAAATGGACAAAACCTTGTAGTCACATGCTTTAAACTATTATAAGCAAATTCCAGTATAGGTAAGTAGTCTTCCCAATTGGTTTGCTTCTTGCTAACGTACACTCGTAGCATATCCTTTAGCACTTGATTAACTCTTTCGATTTGACCATCCGTTTCTGGATGATCAACCATACTTAGATTAAGTTTAGTTTCCAACTTTTGGAACACAACTCTCTAGAAGTGATTATCGAACTTTCGATCTCTGTCACTAATTATACTAGCTGGAAGACCGTAGAGTTTATATATATGCTCTACAAATAGCCGTGCTAATTTCGGTGTCTTAACCGTAGTCTTAGTGGGAATGAATCGGTCCATGTTTTTGAGACCGTCTACAATTACCCAAATGGCATCATGGCCATGATTTGTAGTGGGTAGTCCTACTAAAAAATCCATAGAGATACTCTCCCACTTACCTTGTGGAATCTCTAAAGGATGTAAAAGGCCACCTACCTTGAGGCGCTTTGCCTTATTAACTTGGCATTGTTGGCAGTTTAGTACGTACTCTTGAACATCATGATGTAAGCCAGACCAATAAAATAAGGCATACAACTTACGAATACCTGGATGACTAGCACTTTGACTATCGTGACACTCAAATAAGATTTGTGCCTAGTGTCTGAGTCCTTTGGTATGCATACTCTACCCTTGTGGAGTAAATAGCCATCATCAATGGAAAAATTATTCCATCGCTTAAGTTCTTCCTAAGTAGGGCTGGAGCTCTGTGTGTTAGAGATTTTATCTATGCGTGCAGAGACATGTTGATCTGGCTGTTCAGAGACATGTGAGTGTGAGGGATCCCTTTTTAAAACTGCACTCCACACTTTAGCATATGATTGATCTTGTGCACACTTGCCATGTAATGACTTCAAAAATCCACTCTTTAGTTCCGTGAAAGCAAGTGAATTAATATGAGGCATCCAACTTAGTGCATCCGCTACTACATTATATCGCCCCTTGCAATATCGTAGCTTACAATCATAATCTTGAAGGATTTCTGCCCATCTAGCTTTACGGCCCTTCAAGTCTATTTGAGTACTAAACCATTTGATACTCTCATGGTCAAAAACTACTTCAAACTCGGCACAATATAAATAGTGTTGCCACTTTCGTAAAGCGTGAATTATGGCATAGAGCTCTCTCTCATAGACAGAATAATTCAGTTGAGCTCTATCTAACTTTTTGCTTTCAAATGCTATAGGTCTTCCCTCCTGGAGAAGTATCGCACCAATTGTTATCACTAGCATCACTCTCTACCACAAACGGCTTAAGTGGGTCAACGATTGCTAGGATGGGAGCAGTGGCGATAGCTACCTTGAGCTGTTCAAAACTTCGTTTTTGGGCTTCTTCCCAAGCAAAGGTTTTACCTTTTTTCTTTAAGTTGATCCATCATAGGAACAACGATTTTGGCATAGTCACGGATATATTGTCGATAAAATACTGCCATGCCTAAAAATATTTGAAGCTCCTCAACCGTGTTGGGATATGGCCATCCAAGAATGGCAGCGACCTTGTCAGTGTCCATCTTGATGCCAGAATAAAAGATCACATGATGGAGGTAATGTATCTCTGTTTTAAAGAAATCGCACTTGCTTTGCTTAGCATACAGCACGTGAGCTCGTCGCTATTCAAACACTAATCGTAAGTGTTCTATCTGCTCATCTTTAGTCTTGCTGTAAATGAGAATGTCATCAAGGAAAACCACAACAAATTTTCCAAGATAGGGACATAAAACACTATCCATGAGTGTCATAAATGTAGCCGGAGTATTGGTTAGACCAAAAGGCATAACCAAAAATTCAAAATGCCCGAACCGTGTTCTAAAGGCAGTTTTGGAGATATCTTGTAAAAGAATACGCACCTGGTGGTATCTTGAACAAAGATCTATCTTTGTATAGTATCTTGCCCCATGGAGTTGATCAAACAACTCATCTACTCTTGGCAGAGGATACTTGTTCTTGATGGTTATGGCGTTCAATCCGCTATAATCTACGCACATTCGCACAATGCCATCTTTCTTTTTTACGAATAGAATTGGTGATGCCCAAGGCAAAGTGCTAGGTCTTATGAAACCACGGGCGAGGTAGTCAGCGAACTGACTCTCAACCTCCTTGGCTTCTTTAACACTCATACGATAAGGTGGTTTACTCACCGGTTTAGTGCCTGGCAAGACATCTATGCCATGCTGCACATCACGTACAGGGGGTAAACCCGATGGTAAATCACTTGAAAACACATCACTATACTCCGTGAGTAAGTGAGTCAGCTTGTGCCGTGCAAAAGGAGAAAGCAAACTAGAGTTATGTTGGATGGAGAATCTTGTAATTCCTGTAATGTTTGTTTTACAACAGTTGCACGTTCCTCTATAGAATTAAAATTGAGAGCACTTTGCTCGTTAGATTTTTTAACACTTTGCTTATCATTAAAATTCGTTGCACTTTGCATACCATTACTATAAGTCACCGCACTTTGCTCTTGAGAATTCACAAGACTTGGAGACAAGCAATAACACAAAAAGACTTCATTTATTAAATCTATTTTTTGCAGTATAGAAAACATATAAGAGGTGCACATGGTATATTTTTCTCACCAAGCAAAAGCACATGTTTACCATTGGCCATAAAGGATAAGGAGTTGTGTTCATAACTAGTGTGCAATGTGTTTCCTAAACCATGCAGTCACTCCCATCCTAAAACTACATTAGCACGGTCCATGTTCATAACTTGGAATTCAAGGGTCATCGTATGATCTTGAACGATAATCTCAACCCCTTGAACTACCGTGTCCCATACTTCTTTATCATTTCCAGACATCTGCTCCACCACATACCTGTGAGAGTAGGGAGTCTGTGTAAGCTTCAATTTCTTGACGAGCTTATAGTTCAAGAAGTTATGAGTTGCACCATCATCCACTAAAATATGAACACGTTGTCCGTTAATAGTGCCATGCATGCGAATCAAATCATGGGGGCCAAAGGTAAACTGCCATATTGAAGCAGGCACACAACACTTGTGCTTTTCTTCCATATGAAGAACCTCTACATCACAATATTTAGGAGATGAATCTAATGTGAGGCGTTGCACCGTGTGCATGGCCTTTTCTTTGCCTTGCAAAAGAGGACAATCTTTCTTTTTATGTTGGTCCGAAAGAAATCTAAAACACAAATTGTGTTTCTTCGCACGCTCAAAATCGGCAGTGCTAAGAGACCCACGTGGAGTATCTCGTGATTGCTTAGGCTTCTTAGCCTCTTGTGGGCATGGAGAGGTAGATTGTCTCTTATTCCTCTTGGAACGTGTGGGAGATCTACCTCGCCATTGTTTCTTAGCCACATTGCTCTTAGCAAAATTATTCTTAGAGTAGGGAACATTTCCTTTCCTCTCTTGGTCATCATCATATCTTTGGGCATGACTGATGGCTTCTTCCAAAGTTTTTGGATGTTGAGTCTTGACATGAAGACGATAGTCTTTGTCAAGACCCCTATTAAAACGCCGTATCTTTTGGAATTCATCTAGACCTTCTAGTTTTAATACGAGTTCCCGATTCTTTGAAAGGTATTGTGTGAGAGAGAGGCCAGACATGCGGCATGCATCCCATGCTAACCAATTCTTATCTTCTTCATTGGTGTCCAAAAACTCTTTGGAGAAAGAAGCTTGAAATGCAGCCCAAGACGAAGGACGGGCATCTATTGGGAATGTCATCCACCACTTATATAAGGCCTTGTCTTTAAGTCCGGGGTGTGTCTCAATCTATGAATATCACTCCATTTACGTAAGAACGTATTGACCGCATCCTTGTTGCGATCACGCTCTTCCCCGTGAAACTCATGAATGGTGATATTCTTAAGTAATGCATTGCTACCTTGTGCATCTTTTGAAGCACTTGTCTCTTGGACTCCTTGACTCGTGCAAGCTTGGTTCCCTTGAACCGTGCCACTTGTGGCTCCTTGAGCCGTCTATGAATTCATAAATTTCACAACTAACTCTGTAAGATTGGTAACATTTGCATTGAGTGCAGAGAGGTTGCGTTCAAGTACATTTTGGTGATTTTCCAAAGTCTTGAAAGCAGCCATATCTACAAGGCCATGATCTCCTAGATCATCGTCATCATGCATATTAGTGTCAGTCGTACCCATGGTGCCCTGATTTTGGTCTACGTACTCAAAATCAAACCTGTGTGTAGGTGGGATATCCTCACCGACCATGGTAAACACACACTAATATAAAGAGAGAGAGAAAAATGTCAACTTGCACCTTATGAAATTGAAGTCTTTGTGTTTTGTGTGCGCCGCGATTTGCGTTGCATGCGAACCTCGCCTTGCGATAATTGTAGCGCTTCACGTGTCGTTCGTTTTAAGAACTCCTTTGTTGATTCTTCACAAAAACTCGTCGTTTTTGTGAAGGCTTTTGTTCACTTTGAAGCTACCTCCTTGAAGAAAAAAGAATTTTTGGAGAAAAACTTGCCTTCAAGAAGTGAAAAGGAATGGTGAAACTACTTTTTTGAAGTTTGAAGCTTTCCCTTTCCTTCTAGTTTTCTTTTCAACACAAGTATGCTATCTTTCCTTGTTATACACAACTAATGCAGCCGAAGCCACCTCTCTCTCTCTCTCTCTCTCTCTCTCTCTCTCTCTCTCTCTCTCTCTCTCTGTGCGTCACTGTATTTCCCGGACCTGCAGGCGACACTGTCGGATTGATCTACTGTTGACGCGTGTCAGGGGGGGGAACTGGAATTCCCTCCCCCTTTATCTATAGTATAGACAAGGGTCAATAGCTTGCTGGTACAGTGTTGGCCTCTTACCCTCAAGGGGTGGGTTCAACCCTCCTTCATGCAAGGGTTAAGTGGGCCTTCCTATGCGCGCAGTCAACGACGCCAACGGAAGCCTTCGGTGCCGTAGAGTTGACGGTTGAGTTTGCCTTCGTCGCCCGCCTCAGTCGTGCGTTGTGGAGGGCATAGATGGGGCTGTCGTTGTCTGTCTACGTGCACTACACACAAGAAACTGTGCCTGCCTTCTTTTTTGCAGCACAACGGAGACGTCGTTGTTTGCGGAACATGGGAGAGAAGCAGCGTGTTGCATGCACATGCAACCCGGTTTTCTCCTTCTCCAAAAATAGCTCGGATACCAGTGGAAGGACGGTGGTAATGCGTGTGCTAGTCTCCACCCAACCATGTTATCTTATAGCCTTCCCCTAGCGTATACATTGTTCGGCCATGCCGATGGCCTTGCCCATAGGACCCATGTCCTTACAGAATGAAAGGTACTTTACAACTCTAATTACAAACAATGTTGAAAACGGTGCAACGCTTATGGATTGGTTTCTCGCCCATGAGTTTACGATCTGTGATTGGACTGCAAGCGACTGCCATGAACCAGCAAGTGTGGTGGTGTATTTGTGTGTGATGGCCCTTCAAACTGTGTGAGGACAACTGCAGCACAAAGCAAATGAGGGATTAGAACTGTGTAGCTTCAAACTGCCTTGGAGGATGTGCCAGGCCATGGCCACTCACAAATTGATCATTAAGGCCTCTAGGCAGTGGCGAGCTTGCTTGCCCTAACTGTGGAGAAGGTCTTTGAACTCAAGCCAATCCTAGCCTCTGCAGAACCATGCCCCTCGCTCCCAACTCCTTCAGCAAACCAACTAGCCCCGAGCTCAAGCTCTCTCAGCAAACCACCTCGCGCAACAGCAGTTGCAACCTCTCGCTCTGTAAATCCGAGCCAAAGGTCTACAAACCAACTCGGACAGCAGCAGCCCATCATAACGAAGCTTTGTAAAACCCTTTCGAAGTTTTAATTAGGCTTGTTTTATATCTAGGTCATACTGAAGCTAAATCTCATCATGAATAGCCCAAAGGTCACTACGAGGAGTCAGCCTAGTTTTGTGGCCGTTGCAGCAACACTGAGCAAACGCGGCCAAATCAAACAACTTCAAAGAGATGCTAATCAACTTATGGAAGAAAATTGCAACCTCAAAGAGCGCCTTAGCAAGCTCGAGGCAAGCTTCGACTCTATGGCCAATCTCGTCGCAGACAAAGTCAAAGAAGTTGAAGCCAAAGTCACCCAAGCTCACTCTACAGCCATTGAAAAAGTCTAGACCTGTGTGACAATGGAGCTTCAAGAACAGAAACTTCAAGAAGAGAACTCCCTCAAGGTCCGGATTGGTGGGCTCCCCTCACCATGTTGTACCACTGACGATACCCTTGAAGAAGGAATTATCAAGCTGAACAATATTTTGCAAACAATCAACATCAAGCCGAAAGCCATTTCTTGGATCAATGACACACATAGGCAAGTTCCACCAAAGCTTTGCCTTCTGACTTTCAAGGAAAAAGAGGAGTGGGTGCGACTGTTGTGCCAAACCCACCTACTCAAGGGAACAAAGGTTTGGATTGCTGAAGAGTGGACCACGAATCAACTCAAGATGAAAAAGCAGGAGTGTTAGACAAGGGGAACTAGAACCTAGAAGTCCACCACCCAACCACCCACTATATAGCATAGCCCCTTGCCCTTTGCCCTAGTTGGACTCCCTTTCCACACTGCCTAGCCCAGCCCTGCCCTTGTCTAGTCTGGCCTTGCCGGTGTCCTGACATTACTCCCCCCTTAAGAAGAGTTTTCATCCTAGAAAACAAAAGTGGGGAACTTCTTCTTAAGAACACTAATGTTTTCCCAAGTGGCACCTTCCTCAGGTCGGTCTTTCCACTTGATTAAGGCTTCTTGATGTACGTGATGACGTGTACGCAACTCATGATAATCAAGAACATGTTTAGGTTCATGCGGTAAGGTAGGAGGTTAAATGAAATCAACCAAAATTTGTTGGTCAATGACATTGTCGTCCCCATGTAACCGCTTACGTAAACGACTTACATGAAACACCGGATGAATACGAGAATGTGAAGGTAGCAATAATTTGTAGGCACGATCACCTACTCGCTTGAGTATTTTGAAAGGCCCACAATATCGGGGAGATAATTCCGGTGTTGGCCTAGTTTTCAGGCTTTTTGAATGTTCTAGCACACGTAAAAATACTTCCTCCCCTTCTTCGAAGGTAACTAGACGATGTTTCTCATCAACGTACTTCTTATAACAATCTTGTGCTTGGCGAACATTCTGACGAGCAAGTTTCAACATATCCATGTGGTCTTGGAGAAAATCCTTAACCTGTTAGAGTTTTTCGGTTGCCAACCCCACCGTAACTGGTGACCTAGGTTGAAACCCATACATGAGCATGAAAGGACTAAAGCATGTTGTGACATGCTTAGCACTGTTGTATGCAAACTCAAGAATAGGTAAGTATTCTTCCTAGTCTGGCTGTTTTTTGCTGACGTATGCTCTTAGCATATCCTCTAGCACCTGGTTAACTCGTTTCGTCTGACCATCTGTTTTTGGATGATCAGCTGTACTGAGGTTCAGTTGTGTAGCCAATCGTTTAAACACAGCTCTCCAAAAGTGGCTGTTAAACTTGGGATCACGGTCACTGACATGTTTGCTTGCTTAGAATTAGCAATTGGTGGAATAGGTGAGAGAGAAGCATGCGGTGTTGAGGAATGTTCAACAGATTCAATGGTAGAAAGAAAATGAGACAGTGAGTAACACAAGAAAACTTGATCTATTTCATTATCAAAAACGAGCTGCATAAGCTCAGCGGTACAAATCAATGGTGATGAAGGTATATCTTTTTCTCCTAACAACAATACATGTGCGCCATGGGATTCAAACATCAAGCTGTTGTGCTCATAGCTACGCTTCAGTGATGGTCCTAAGCTATGCAACCACTCCCTACCAAGAACCACATCTGCCCTTTCCATGTTCAACCTGATAATCCAAGCATGTGCACTACCCTTGTACTTCCAATGGAACAGCTCGGCATTGAGTATCCCAGATTTCGGTATCATGTGCATTCATCATTGCTACCTTGTAGCGGTGGGTACTAGGAGTTTGAGGCAATTTGAGTTTTTTCACCAATCCGTAATTGATGAAATTGTGAGTAGCACCATCATATACCAAGATGCGCACCTTGTGCCCTTGCAGATATCCGTGCATACGTACTAACTCATGTGGTCCAAAGGTTGGTTGCCACATGGAAGCTGTGAGACAGCATTCATGCACCACTTCGGTGTGTGTTACTTCCATTGTAGAGAATCGTGAGGAAGACTCAAGAGGCAGCAGTTGCACCATGTGCACTGCTTTCTCCTTGCCCTGAGCAGCAGATTTCCCCTTGGGACAATCCTTTTTGCCATGATCTCTTCCTAAACGTTGAAAACATAATTTTTCTTTCTTAGCTTTATCAAAGTCCTCAAGAGAGAGAGGACCCCTGGACCCCTTGGGTTTTTTAGATACATCCGAATTGGCAACTATAAATTTTCTTTTATTGTGCCCATACTGAGTGTGTGTATTACCATGTGTATTAGCATGCACGTGACTATTATGTGTTTTCTTTTCATCTGGATCATCATGAATATGTACTTTCATTATGGCTTCCTCAAGCGTTTTAGGGTCTTGGGTCTTGACATACTTCTTAAGCTCGGGTATCATACCTCGTATGAACCCCCGTACTTGTTGAAAGGTATCTAAGCCTTCCAACTTGAGGATAACATCCCGATAGTGAGAGATATATTTAAGTAGTGATGGGTATTGGCACATAGAACATGTGTCCCAAGCCATCCAATTCCGATCTGTCTCGTTGTAGGCAAAAATTATTTGCTAAACATAGCTTCAAAAGCTACCCAACTCTGTGGTATGATGTTCTTCTCCTTGATAGACATCCACCATTGGTAGGCCTTTCCTTCTAGAGTTAAGCTCGTTTGTAGAGCTCTGACTGCATCCGGAGTACGCCGCAAGGCGTGAATTCCATCCCACTTGTTGAGAAAGATATTCACTGCATCCTTATTGCGGTCTCAGTCTTCTCCCTTAAAAATCGGTGGTTTGGTGTTTTTCAACAATTCATCCACCTCTTTTGCAGTGAGAGTATGCAACGTATCAGCATTTGGGCCTTGCCCTAGATTAGCAAGGCACTTGTGTAGCAACGTGCTTATGCATGTGCGTGTCAACAGGACTCTTGAACTACTGGTGCATTAATTGAATTACTAATGTGGATAGTTTAGTAACATTTTCATTTAAAGCTTTAAAATTTTCATCCATGACTGTCATGCGTGTCTGAAGTGCACGAACTTCTTGAATATCGAGCAATTCGTAAGTATCATCACTTGCCATAGCGTCGTGGGTACTCTCCTTGAGAGGATATGGCTACGGGCCATCATTGGTTGGATTAGGTGTACTTTGCTCAAAATTGAATGTCATATTGATATCCGAATCCATGGGGACATAGTGCGGTGCAAGGAGTAGTCAGAAAAAATACCTGATATTGAGAGCACTCGCAAAGTGTAATTAGCCTTGCTAATTCCGTCAAAATCGATAGTATCCTGGTGGAGAGTGATGCGAATTGTCTGCCGTATATGGAATTCCACAAGTTCTTGATAGCCGAATCAATTAGACTTGAAAGTATTAATTGATTTTACCAAATAATTGTACTTGCACTCCGTCATAATGGTGTTCTTTAAATCTCCGAGTTTCTACATAGTACGCAGAGAATTTGGCTCGAAGTTTGTGCCGGCCTCGTTGATGCTATGCCGCACCTCTCCAGCCTTGTTTAATCCGCACGTGGAGTAAGGGGGTGGGGTACCCTACTCTGTGTACCGCCCCTTATATTTAAATTTTGGGTATGGCCACTAACCCCCAAGGGGGTTGGGCACCCGTAAGTGGAAAAAAAAAACGTCCACACTCGGCTATGGCCACTCAAAGCAGCGTGCAGGTAAGCACCATAACCGTGGAGCTCACTGTGTTGAGGTAGGGGCTCCGGCCCTGTGACGTAAATTCCTCCCCTGCCCAGCGCGCAGCCGTAGAGCCCACGAGTAGCGATTTTTGTGTAGGTCCGCCTCGGCGGAGCCTCTTTGCAAGGGGGGTTGCCTACAGCGTGCTTGCCTTGTCGTCCTCCTCACAGGAGGGATGCTCCACGCCCCCTTGACCCCGACATGCACAAAAGCATGCACAATTGTGTGGCTCCCCTCCTCCATGGATGTGCCTTTCACAAGAAAGGAACCTTGCTCTTGATACCAATGTTAGACAAGGGGAACTAGAACCTAGGAGTCCACCACCCAACCACCCACTATATAGCATAGCCCCTAGTCCTTTGCCCCGGTTGGACTCCCTTTCCACACTGCCTAGCCCGGCCTTGCCCTTGTCTAGTCCGGCCTTGCCGGTGTCGTGACAAGGAGCTCAAAAAGATCCACGAAGCACGAAAACAAGGTAAATGGGCAGTATATCGAGGGGGTAAGGCCATCATCTAGGAGTTTCGAACTCCCAAAGGGGCTCTCCCCTTACCCAACCACCCCAGGTTTTGTTCTTTATTTTCCCACCTTGTTGATGGACCCTTAGTCCTTAACTGATATGTATCTAATGCACCTACTTAGAAGGTCACATTGTAATGCTTTTTTCTCCGGTCCCATGGGTCATATCTGACCTCCGTGGGACGATAATTCAATATATCTATCTATCTCTCTCTCTCTCTCTCTCTCTCTCTCTCTCTCTCTCTCTCTCTCTACGCAAGCACAAGTTGTGGCCATGTGTTTGTGTCACTCTTGTGCACCATCTGTGCTCGTTGTCGGTGACGTTGGCTACCCCAAGGACGTCTTTGTAGCATCGCCTCTGTCGTCTCGTTGTGCTCTCTTTCCCTACAACCTTTTTTGTGTTGCCACGTTAGTGGCAAACATTAAAAGGGTTATAACCCTCATTTAGCTAATGCTATCGTTCGCTTGTATGCGAGTTCATAAAATATAGGGAGGTCATGTGAGTAGGCCAAATGAATGGTAGCAAAATATGTAACCCACCCAATACGATGGGGGCTTCCATTGCGAGCTTTTTTACCTTGACCAATACTAGCTACTCTAAAATGTTTACACATTGGTTGTCCAACCTTGAATACCTAGCATGTATGTTGGTTTGTGGACACGAGACGATAAAATGTGATAGGTGCCAAAACAAGCAGGAAGGGCAACTTGATGGGCAACCAATACATTTTATTCAAGGATAGGCATGACTTGAACCCTGGCCCATTGAACCCTGGCCCAATCTGGTGGGGGGACTTTTCTTTGTCTCGATGGTGTCTCCATTGTGTAAGAGGCACGTACAATGCACTAAGGGCCAGATGTCTTTGGATCACCCTCAGTCCCTCTTAGAAGGAAATTCCATTGCCATGGAGAATCATATGACATTTCTTTACCTCACCATCATCTTGGAGTTTTTGGTGAAACACCTATTGAAAAAAGGTCATGAAAAATAGGATCTCCACAGCCTTTTTATATTAAGCACCATAAACATGTAGAACATCATTGACATAGCCTCCCTCTCAAAGACTCGTGGCCTTGTAATCCAAGGACCTTTCATAGAGTGAGATAGATGTAGCATCGGCTACAAATGTAGACACGGAGATTCCCCTTAATGCAACAATTTTCACAATTTTTATCACCTATTTTAAGAGCCATAAACATGAAAAACATCATTCACATAGCCTCCCTCTCAATGGCTCGTGGGATTCTAAGTTGGGGACCTTGCATAGAGAGAGATAGATGTTGGGTCCAATTAGCATAAAACCATGTGTTAGCATATGGGCTTAGGTGAGTTCTTGATGAGTTGCATAAGGAGCCAAAAGATTGCCCTTTGGATCCTACATTGGCAGGGTGACCTTTGCCCTTTGGGAAGATTCCTCTTGGCCCTTTAGAGGTGCACTTAGCCATTGTACTACCACTTACACTAGCCTTACTACTCCTATACTAAGTAGCGACACTTTGTACACACAATAGTAGTGTTGCTAGTTCATTTCATTATCAAGTATTGTTATTGGTTTCACACTTTTTGCATTGTCCAATTGATATCTCTAATCTCTCATTATGAATGCTAGTCTAATCATGCCACCTTAACCCTAACCTTAATAACTCGTGTGAGCTCTAACTAGTGATAAGTACCTTCCTAATCACATTAGGTCCATTTAGTTTATCTATCCTTTAGTCAATCCATTGACCAAGCTTTGTGAGGGTAAGTTCATGGTGTGAGTCCATCAAGCCACTACCCTCCATGGTTAGATCATGATTTGAATTAGGGATTTTTAGGTTTTGTTTGTATTTCATAGGGTATAGGCATTGTGTAATCATTCTAAAAGTA
Source organism: Adiantum capillus-veneris (assembly GCF_014529385.1). Taxonomy (NCBI): domain Eukaryota; kingdom Viridiplantae; phylum Streptophyta; class Polypodiopsida; order Polypodiales; family Pteridaceae; genus Adiantum; species Adiantum capillus-veneris. The sequence continues at coordinate 34,521,515 of NC_140958.1, read as the reverse complement.
GATTTATTGGGAATTTTCTCTCTACTCTCCAATCAAATTCACCCCCATTTAAGTGTGCATTGCATCGATTTCTTGTAATATGGGCCCTCCAATTAATGTCATTTCATCAGCCTTTTCCTTACATTGTTTTTGTGTGGAGGAAATACTCCTAAAGGCCTCTCTGATGAGCTATGAATCTCTACATTCCAAGCTCGAGAACGTCCCCTTGATCACCATTACCCAAATTTCTCCTATTTTGGGGTGTGTGTGCGAGTTTTGTGTGTGTCCACATTGCAGAGCTGAAGAATAATAGTACTTTCTTTGGGCTACTTCAAAAATCAAAATGTCATGAAAATTAATTTCTAACCTTCTAAAAGTATTTTCCATCTAAATTTGGCCACTTAAATCCGAGGAAAATAAAAGAGAGCAAGTAAAGTTGATTCAGGTGCTTATGGACCAAAGGCTTGGGACCAAAAGGAGAGGTCCATAAAAGAGCAATGGTAGTTGTTGTTTAGTTATCTCAGCCATGGGAACACGTCAAAGAAGGATGAATGCAAAGATATATGACAAAGGAGATTATCTAGAGCAAATATAGGAGTCTACAAATAGAAAGCAGTTTTGCTAAGTTCAAGTAATCAAAATAACTCTTTAAAATACAAGTATGAAGTCTAGGAGGCCTTATGTCTAACTTGCCATACAAATAGTCTAAACTTAACATATCTCGATTTAGTAGGCTTTGGGATCAGCTTGGTGGCACCTCTAAAGCACTGTGCTAAGGTTTCGCATAGGAGGTAAAGCTCTAAGGCCCCAAGGGTGAGTTTTATTTTTGATAAAGTATGTACTAATTTAGCAGGTCCTAAATTATCACGTAAGCTCTAACCCCGACCAGCTAACCCCGACCAGCTTCATAAATCCTCCACCAAGGTTTGTGCAAAGGTCTTGCAACCAAGCTACTTAACTTAAGGATAAGTTTATGGTTTTAATAGTGAAAGAGAAAAGCTAAAGTCTAAGGTTAGATCAACCCTTCTTTATTTAGAAAGTTAACTCTAGTCCTTCTTTTCCAAGTATGGCTAGACCACTTGTCTAAAGCAGCATGCATATTCTTAATGGGTAAAAGACAAGTGTATGAGTATGTTGGTGAGTCAAAGGCAAGTCCAAAAAGGGAAGGTGGGGGGGCGGGGGGGGGGGGGGGGAATCTCTCTCAATCTATCAAGGAAGAGAGGGGAATGTGTTCACATGGCCTTCAACTTGCACTTTAGAACATCACTTCTCATTGGCCCACATAGCAAGCATTCTATTTGAATATTGGGCAAGTGTAGGATGAGATTTAACAAGCGGGGCTCATGGGATTCTACTCTCTCTCTCTCTCTCTCTCCCCCCCCCCCCCCCCCCCCCATTCTCATTGGCCCACATAGTGAGCATTCTATATGAATATTGGGCAAGTGTAGGATGAGATTTAACAAGTGGGGCTCTCTCTCCTTCTCATTGGCCCACATAGTGAGCATTCTATTTGAATATTGGGCAAATGTAGGATTAGATTTAACAAGCGGGGCTCATGGGATTCTCTCTCTCTCTCTCTCTCTCTCTCTCTCACTCATTTTTTTCAAGCCTTAAGTGTGGGAAAGGAAAGCAAAGCAAGTGCACTCTCTCGCATTTTCCATGGGAGCTTGAGAGGTGGTCATCATGCTCAAGCACTTGATATGGATGTAAATCCAAGAAAATGAAGGCTTCATCATCTTCTACTACTTATTATGCTAAGCTATGCTAAGAGCTTGCTCATGGAGTGAGCATATACAAATTACAATTTCTCTTGCTTGAAAAGTACTTTTTTCACCCTCATCTACCTCTTATCCCGTACTTCTTACTCCCCGTTGGAGTGTTCAGGGCTTGGAAAGGAGGGTTACACCATGGAACCTCGAAGAACACCATCTTCTTGGTTCAAGGAAAGATCCTCAAGATGAGAAGTTGTGTTGTAATTGAAATTCTCTTTGGGAGAGAATTATAATCCCACCCAAAGAACCCACTTACATTCAAAATGACACCAACTCCCATGTTCCATTTGCATCAAAGGCAGCCATCTCCTCATCCATAGCTTGTCACCATTTATTATCCTTTATAGAAAAATAAGAAGAGGTGAGGGGTTAATCATCATGTTGAGCTCCACCCAAAACTCTCTATGTTCTCTTTCCTCGCACAGCATGCTGAGCATGCATGCACTCTTCACAAGTGGTATAGAGTTAAATTGTTGTTGACGATAGTGCATTATCATCATGAGTATGTTGTGCACTATTTAGAGATGATTTGTAGCCATTCTTGAGTGATTATGGAGTAGAGTATTCAACTAGAGTGTTGTCCTCTAATTGCACACACATTGGAGTGCATTGGTTTGTGCTTACAACAGGATTTAGAGCAAGAAATTTGTAGTTATGTATGGGATCCTGGAGCTAAGATCTTCAGCTTGTGTTTAGATCATTTAGGAGCTGATTTTGTTGAGAGTTAGGACCATTTTGTTGCAACAATTGGGAGCGCAGAGGACCCTACAAAATACCAAAAATAACATACTACAAGCCAAAAAACAACATATTTGCATGCGTGACAAAATCCCACAAGCACATTATCGACTCTACACATGATCTAAGAGAAACATAGAGCACAAGAGTATAACAAAGCATGTACAAGTGCACCTCCTAGAGTGGAATGACATACATGCATTGTGAGAGAGGGGAGGTGAGAAGAGAGTAGAAAGACATAGACACTGGGTGCAATCTCTCCTCGTGCAATAGTGAGTATTTTTCTCTTGCACGTATTTATTTATAGATTGATCAATGCTCAAAAATGATTATGGAATGTTCGCCCGCACATAAAGTAATTGTAGCTAATAAAGAGCTCTATAATTGTACAATATCAATAAACTTGATATCCTTTTGTATTTTTTCGTAGTCTAGCCCATATTTTTCACTTGTCACCACCTGCATTTATTTCTATCTATTTATCATTTCCATTACATACCTCTGTGGTAGAAAAGCAATTGTCCTCAATTGCTAAGTTAAAAATCTCCAAACCATGTAAAAAACAATGGTTAAAATTATGTGTCAAAAATATCATGGAACAAAATTAAAAAATCATAAACTTAAACAAATAAATTTTCTATGCCTGTTATCATCCACATATTGCATATTCTAGTGTCCCATACCATGATAATAAGCAAATTCAAATATGGGACACTAGAATAATGTTAGATGTATCAGGATATCATTGGTCACATTCATCATTTCATAATCAAAGTCCATTAATTCCAAATTCAATTCAATATACACTATCGACATTATATGATCATAAACCCAATTCAAATCCAAATCCAAATAATCAAAATCAAATCCATTATATATACTTGGATAACAAAATCATACTAGGGGCAGTGGTGGCAGCCAATTTAGTATGAATTTGTGATCCTAAATTGGCAAATCTGTAGTTGTGCTGACTAAACCAACCAATCTGTACTTAATATTTTAAAGTAGTGAATATGTTGTTTGCTGATGTGCCACCTAAATCAACAAATTTGCACAAAAAAAACTAGTGTTGCTTAAATCGGCAAATCTACACTAGGATGAACATTTACACACTGCCTAAATTGACAAATCTATGTATACGTGACCAATGGATTAGGCAAGGCATAAAAGACAAAACACTTACTACCTATTTGACACAAAATTACTCTCCCACTGGACATCTTTTGATGTATTGCTTGAAACAAAGTGAAGCTTCCTTCACCTTTTCGTTTTCCTTTTGTCTGAAAGCATAGATAAGAAAAACCGTGTTGTGCTTGATTCCCCTCTTAGAGAATTCCTCGGCAAAATTTTGTAAGAGTTGATCAATGGTGAGGAATTCTCTACTAATTAGTGGTTGAGACTAAGTCAACATCATTCCCTCCAGTGTCAAACCAAATTCCTCATATTGTGTGTGGAAATCCGCTACTTGTTTCAATCTTAAGACTTGCTTAAAAATAGAAACATGGGCGTATGGATCTCCCAATCAACTATACTTCTTTGGCATGCACTTAACCACTTGAGAAGGTCGTATACTTTGAGTTTTTTCTACCATCCTGATCATTCTAGGTTCTCTGACCATTATATCTCTTGTCTCATATCCACTGACAGGTGCTCTAGAAGGGGTTCGATCAACCGCTTTTCTTTTGTGTCTTACATCTCGGCTTCCAATTCTGATATCCGGCACTCTCGTGCTGAAAATTGTGTCAACAACATCACTACCTTGATGTGTACACATAACCGCTTGAGAAGGTCGTATTCTTTGAGTTTTTGCTACCATCCTCATCATTCTAGGTTCTCCTACCATTATATCTCTCGTCTCGTATCCATTGACAGGTGCTTTGCAAGGGGTTCGATCAACAGCTTTTCTTTTGTGTCTTACATCTCGGCTTTTAGTTCTGATATCTGGCACCCTCATGCTGAAAATTGTGTCAATGATATCACTACCTCGATGTGTAGACATAGGAACCCAGGAATCCAGGGATCTCATCAATTTCGATATAGAAAGATGGGGTGGACTAAATGAGTCTTCCACATAAGATTTCAGAGGACTCACTCTCGTAGTTTCCTGCCTTGATGTTTTTGAGACTGTAGGTCTGTGCATGCTAGGGGTGACATAATACTGATGGAGTGGACCCCCAAAGTATGTATATCTCTCCAGCTCATTATTACGACTCACTACCAAATACTTCTGACCATACTTGTCTAATATGATTATTTGTGTATCTCTCTCAACCTCAAATGTAAATATGTACAAGCATTTCTGCTCAATAAACTCTATCACATCGGGCTCTTCACACCTATAGTATAGCATTTTCTCTCTGTTATCATACTTATATAAGCCCACATGTGTGTTGTCGGTGTTGACGTGTGTAGCCACATTTACTCGTCTAAGCTTGGCATTTGGAATGTCTAGCTCTGGCAGCCTCTCCTCAAGCTCTACGTCAACTTTTTCTTTCGTGCATGTTAATCTCCACTTGTCCACAATAAGAGGATTAAGCACAACTATATACATGTTTCCCTCTTCATCTAAATACCGATCGCCTCTATAATCTACGGGCACTACGAGCTTGAGCTAACTACGCCTCTCTTCAATTTTAACACAGTAACGATCCATACTGTCTTTATAGATTTGAGCACCTTGCTTATTTTCAAAATGATATTGCAAGTGCAAAAGTTTCAGGTTTGGTGCAGGCTACGATGATCTGCTCCCATTTTGGTTTCTTCCTTGAAACTCACATTTTTGGATCCCTTAACCATATAGGTATATGATCTCTCCGAAGAAGTATCAGGCAGACTCTCCTCCAAGATTGACTCTAAGGTGGGTATGGTCCCTCGATTGACACTACCCTCGGTTGAAATATGGCTTGCTTGGTCTCTAATACTAGGGTTTTACTTTGATAAAATTTACCTGATCGCAAATATATCAAGAAAACAAAGCTTGAAAAACCCTGACCTGTTACCTTTTATGGTGCATTCAATCCTTCGACCAAAGGAAACTTACTGGAACTCTGATCCATAGAACCTATACAAAATTCACTTGGTGGCTATAGCTTTACAGCTGGGTTAGTCAAAATCTAATGGAATCAAAATTTTGTTGAACTTGACACAACTCCTATTTTGCTTGCAATTTGCACAATCCAACTCCAAAATGAATTTTGGAAACATCAATATGCTCACCCTGATATCAATCTGGGTAATTTTTGTGATAGGGGGTCATGGATTGCAATCCATGTACCCCAATGTCAGAATCACCTAAAACTTAAAACACAGGTCTCTTATAGATTCTTGATAGCTGTTAAGTGAATTTTAGATGGTTTGATTCCCTTCAGGTCTCCCAAAAGTCACTTTCTTAACCTATTTTGTGGTTTTTAATCTTGATTGTTTGTGGTCTTGTTTAAGCCTCTTTTTAATGTTTTTTGCTACCCTTGTTTTTGGATAAAATGTTGGTGTTGGTCTCTGCTACACTTTTGTAAAGCCACAATCCCAAAAACTAGCAGGGGGAAATGGTTCGCGATCCATGTTCCACCATGTCTGAACCCCAAACTTGGTTAGAAGATTGTTACTTGAAGTTTATGGAGTCTACCTATCTACTTATTTTGGATTTGAAACCCTTTCACCTTGCTAAAATCAAAATTTTGTGGTTGCTTGCGGTTTTTGACTTACTGCTGCTATTTTTGTGTTTTGGTCAACTTTTTGTTGTTTTTTGCTATGATGACATTCACAAAAGTTCTTCCAAATGGTATCATCTTCTTCATGCCCGAACCTCAGCCTCAGATGCTTCAAGGGGTCATGGATCGCATCCATGTTCCACCTTATATGGTCATGGAATTTGGTCAGGTGTATGTGTAGACCCTGTAGAAGTCAAATTTTCACTTATTTTTGAGTTTAGACATCAAAAAGTAAAAAAAGGCCCAAATTTTTATCTATTTTGAAGGTTTTTTGTGTCTTTGCCCAATTCTCCTGATTTGGGTGAGTTTTTGTCTTTTTTTTTTCACCAAAAGTGTGTATCTGGAGATTTAGAACCCACCAAAATTCTTTGATATCAATTTCTACCCAGTTTGTCTCAGGGGATCATGGATCTCGATCCATGTTCCTGTAGCAAACTGCATGAAACTTTCCAGATTCACTCTCTCTGGTTTAATTATGCTCTTTTTGCACTTATTTTTGAATTTAGATCAGCTTTGGAGTTCTCACTGTCAAATTTTTAGTTTTTCAGAGTTATGATCGTTTTGTCCAAAATAGAGTTTCACCCTTTTTTTCTCTGATCTTTCAGCTTAAATTGATGGTGGCAGTTTCTACTTACCCTACTCCAAAGTACTAAAATGAAAAACAAAACGGTACAAAATAAAGTCAAAATGGAAAACGGTACAACACTATGAAAGTAACAAAAAAATCGAAGAATGAAATGATTTTGGTTATCTCACTCACAACCCTCTTTACCTCTTGAGGATAGATCTAGCAAGTCCTCAACTTCTAGACTCTACCAAGCACTAAACCGCGCGTCTAGCTTCCTGATTGCTAAAGTGTAAATGAAGTGGAAATCAAAATCAAAGTGTGTAAGTAAAAAGCTACTACTAGGTCACTCACCACCTAAGGATTGCTATCCTCGACAACGAACTAACATATTGTCAATACTCAGGGAAGCGACTCGGATGGGGCACGGAGACTCTTTAAGGGTGTCAACCTCAAGAAGTGAACCTAAAGAATGACAATATCTCTAGCGCATGCATATCTATCACTCTAGGATCTGGCAACCTGCCTATGTCCTATGTCATCACACTGAGTCATCAACCTATTTAACACTCGAATGAAGTCCAAATGCTACAAAACTTTGGGAGGAGGTCTAAGACACTTAGGGGCACAAACCTACCAAGTTTAATCGCAATCTGAGGAGGTACCAAACTCACAATCCATCATGATCAAGGTTCTAAAAATTGCAATAGAACATACTAGAAAGGTCGCCCTAGAGAATGGCAAAAAACAGTCATTAACGAACTCAATAAAAAAAATTTAGCCTACTAACACGTAGTCACAAATCACAAACAGAATCAACAATGAGTATACTTGAATGAAAGAGCAATGGATAAGGGACACAATGCAAGTTTTGAAATCTAAATGTGATTACCAGAGCTCAAGATATGAGGTTTACAAGTTGTAAGATAGTAGTCACTCTCAGTCATACGCTTCAAAACTCAAAACTTGATAATGATAAGGGTCATTTTCCCACTTTACAAAATACACTTCATATGTAGGGCTCTCTTGGCCAGTGGTCGACTCTACAAGATTTAGGCTCCATTACAGACTTTATGGCTTGGCTTTTCAAAGATTTCCCATCCATAATCAGAGATTATCAAATAACTACAAGGCTTTCTGAAAAAATAATGAAGATACATCAAAAATTTGGGGCTCATGGAAGAAGGGGTTGACTCGAAGGGCGCCCATTTGTCTTGATTGCAATCAGTGTCTATCGTCCACTTGCCCTTCTTGTAAAAAATCTTGGACATAAGATTTATTTTGGAGCCTTGCATTCTCATTAGGCAATTCATGAAAATGTGGGAACCCGTTCGCCATGTTTGATTGCCACAAAAACACTTACGCGTGACGTCGAAAGCTCAAGGGATGTCGATGGATCGCTCCAATACCTAATCTATCTCACACCGGGTAACATGGTCCCGAGTGCTTGGCTTTACAAAACCTCACAACCCCTCAAAGGCTGCAATCCAATTATACAATCGCCTCAAGTGCTGTCCACAATTTGCACATACATCCATAAGGACCCACATCCCTTTTACATTATGATGTTAAGTGTGCAAATGAAAAGACAAAACAAGTGCCTCTATAGCCTAGCACAAATCACACTGTCAGAAGGAAGAACTATCGCCGAAAACACCTGTGGTAAACACCTATAGAGATTTATGAAAAACCCTTCAAGCATGAAACACACTTGAAATTAAGAGAAACATAGGACATAATGATGTCCGTAGAGTATCGATAGGCAAAAACAGGTGAGAAATTATGAAGTTATGGCCACTCGAACATGGAGGTGTCCTTTCTCTTGCTCAAAAAGGAGCTCTCTGGAAGTTGTGTAGGTGTTATAGCTATTAAAATGGGCTTTCTTATCTTTTATCCCCAAGGATTTCTCTCTCTTCTTAGCCGACAAGGCTCTCTATCAAGGCACCTTTCAATCGGCTCATTTTAGGCCTTTTTTGGGCAAAAAATGAGGTGTCGGTGACCCTTTGACCAAGGAATGGGGTGGAGGCAAGTGGCATGGGACCAAAACATTGACCAAGCACCTAGGCAGGTGGTGTGAACAGGCTGAAAAATGCACCACCTCTCTGCCCTAGCCTCCACGAGCCCACCAAGCCAAGCTTGCATCAAGTGATACACCTAAGGGGTACTCCCCCTTTAGGCTATATACCCTCCACCTTTCACTTTTCCCTTCTCATGTGGGATTATTTACATGACACATGGCAACCTCCTCAAGCTTCCCAACTCCCTCATGCCCAAAAATTTCCAGATTTTTCCCAAAATATGTGAGCTTCTCGGACAACTTCCCCCAAGCATAACTTGCTACTCCGGTCACCAAATGACACACCGTAACACACGGTTCAAACCCCATCATCTTGGCTACATATAGAATTCTTAAATCTCAACATTTCTAATTCCTATTGTCAAGTTGGCCCAATTTCCCTTGTCGCATGCACCTATAATCACCTTCTAAGTTGAGACCGCCCACTTCGGATGCCCATAACTCAGGATATATAAGTCCGATTCATGAGCTATAAAGCACGGCTGAAAATACTTATTAAAAACCATCTTTTGGAGACTCAAACAACTCAAAACATCAGCACCCAAGCTTGGAAAAATCACACCTTTGTACATGAATTTTTACATAGTCACTTCCAAGACTTGCAGGGCTATGTACACATATATGCATGAGGCTAGTGGGCAAGCTTTTTGGCATGACTTAGTGACTTTATGCTCATCCAAAAAATGTATGGAAATGCCATCACTTTGTAATAGTGTGTTAATCTAAAGTTTTTGATTTGCCACTAATCTACTTTGCATTGTATCTTTGTCTACTCTCCTTGCTACTAGATCCTTATTGTATTCCACATTTCTTACAGATCAAACACACGGAGTGGGTGTCACCAATCGTAATGGTACCTAACGATAAATTATGAATGTGCGTAAATATCAAACAAGTGACTATTGATATGATCAGAGATAACTATCCATTACCCATCACACCAATCATGTGATTGAAAGGGTTGCTGAGAAGGAATCCTACAAGTTTTTAGATGGCTTTCCAGGCGCTATAATCAGCTTAGAAGCAAGCTGGAGGATCAACACAAGACTACCTTTGCTACAAAATGGGACATATTTGCATATCTAGTAATGCCATTTTGCGTAACCAATGTGCCTGCCACATTCCAAAGGTTGATGAGCATGCATTCAAGGAATATTCAAGACAATTCTTGGATATTTATATGGATGACCTGTGTGTGCATTCTCTCCATTGAACTAAACATGTCCAACATTTAAAGAAGGTCCTTGAGAAATATAGAACATATCGGGGCTTTCCAATCAATGAGCAAAGAAAATAGAGCAAAACCAATTTCCGAGCAAATATGAGCAACACCCTTGGCAAATTGATGCAAGCGCAAGGTATACTGAAGAAATGATGCACCCACTTATCTTGCATGTTTCCTCCAACATGCATATAATTAAACAAGTCCACCCCAATTTTTGAGAAAATATGAGCAATACCCTTGGCAAATTGATGCAAGCGCAAGGTATATTGAAGAAATGATGCACCCACATATCTTGCATGTTTCCTCCAACATGCATATGGTTAAACAAGTCCACCCCAATTCTAGGGCCCATTGTAGACATCTTGAAAGCATGAGGTTGTTGGCCAACATCCAATTGACAAGGGATATTTTGTCCAAGAATGCCCATCAAATTGTTGTTCCATACCATACATGCTTGAGTTCTCACATTGTGGTGGCATCTCAAAAGCAACGCTCCCCCATCTCTCAATGCTTTGTGTCTACCCATCTTGCTTAGCTTAAATTTTTCTAGCTCGTCTACCTTAGAGCGCCTTCCCATAGGCCTGTGAAAAGCCCCATCCATGAGAAGGTCTGCGCAGAAATATAGGATCGCCCAACCAAGTGGATGCATTCCCATATGCATAGCTGCCAGTTTCATCCAGCGATGACAGGTTGTGGCAAGCAAATGACATGGACGTGAATTCAATTGGGCCTTCTATTGTTTACATTCAAATGCTAGCTCCACTCTATTGAGACAGACCCGCACCTTCCTCCACTCCTTCTGTGTGTCCCTCCATGTCCCTTCTGCCTATCCAACCCGTATGGACGACGGATGCCACTCGGTTTCTTATCGCAAGGTATGTTGACCGGTGTATTGAGCATGCACAAATGTGCCTTGTAAGAAGTAGTACTCATCTGCATGTGTGAAAGCACTAAGAGACACAATAGGTTTGTTGTAACATCGATTCAATTATATGAGGTGCCTCTTTGTGTATCAAACCATGGCATACTTATATATATATATATTCAATTATACGAAGTGCCTTTATTGTGTATCAAACCATGGCGTACTCACAGCTACGTGTGTGAATGAGTCTCTCTCTCTCTCTCTCTCTCTATATATATATATATATATATATATATATATATATATAGTATCATCACAAGCTCTTTCCTACAGTGCCTGTGGCTGGTCCTCTTCAATGCTTTTGCTAATTCAATCCTCTACTTGCATGCTTTTGTGTAGTAGCACGATCTACTCTGCCTCTTGCCCAGCTTGCCGCCCTTAGCTTGTGGTCACCACTGAAAGCCGACCTACACCCACTATCTATCCAGCGAGTGACCACTGTCACTCAACACGCCAACAACCATTTGTGAGCTTCGTGTTCTTGCTCTATTGCTTTCTCATCAACTTACTCTACTGCCACCTAAATCTGCAGAACCGTTGCATGTGGCGCCCTTAATACAATTTCCGCCAGCAAAGATCAGTCAAGAGAGAGAAAGAAGTGGCTTGAAATCGGTTGGTCAGGTCAACTGTAAGCAATGTATTGCGACGAGCTCTTTAGTGCGCAGTCATCCAACGAAAGGCGTGGCCTTGAACCTAGACAAAGCTTCAAGAATCCAATAGTATCCACTGCTCGACGACTTTCTAAAACCTGTTAACCAGTGGGTGCTGACGTGGACTGGTTCGAGCAGGTTTAGTAAACTAATCAAAACGCAAAGGTGTTTTGTTTTTTTAAATAAAATTGGCATAAGCAATCCTTCCCATGATGAGTTCCACACTAACACAGACGACACATCCTAGACTATTGCTCTATTTGTTTTTTTAGGGAAAATTACCAAAATACCCCTTTAATTTGCAAAAGGTTCCAAAATACCCCTCAAATTTCAAAAATTCCCAAAGTACCCCCAATATTTAGTCATAAATTTCCAAAATGCCCTTCAAATTTTTTGAAATTCCTAGAATACCCCTCGTTGTGAGATTAAATTTCTTCGAAAATAGAAAAAAAATGTAGCTTTTCATAAGAAGATTGATTGTCTATCAATACAAGATGTTAACACTAGAATAGGAGTTGGTTATGTAGGCTTTGGAGATGAATTGCTTCATTAATTTTAGACATAATTGCCTTATTGCGAGGTAATTTGTGACTCAAAAATGGATCTCAAATGTCAAAACGGAATAAAAATTAGAAAATCTTGAGTAATCCAACCAAAATACATACAAAGGTGTTTTAGGATTTTTTGAAATTTGAGGGGTATTTTGGGAATTTCCACAAATTAGAGGGGTATTTTGGTAAATTTTCCTCTTTTACAATTTAAAAATTAGTAGCTCATTAAAAATTGATCACATTTACATTTGAAAAAAAGGCTCTCGAGTATGTTGGAGAAGTCGAACAAGCGCTAGAAAGGGTCCAACTTCTCCAACATGCTCGGGAGCCCTTTTTTATATAATATAAATGTGATCAAGTATGTCTCTTTTATTTTTAAAAACAATTTATATCAATGGAATCTAGATAGATCCTCTCACGAGCCTCACTTCTTGATGGAACCAAATATATTTAGATCCATCTCTCTCTCTCTCTCTCTCTCTCTCTCTCTCTCTCTCTCCCCCCTCCAACACCTAGGTGTGTGTGTGGCTCAGCTTCAAGCCCTCCGTAGGGAGCCACATCATGTATCTCCCTCATTTTTGATGCATCACCTCCAAATATCACCTTCAAGGCTTCAATACGAGACAGAGATTGAGGGTCCTATGGTCTTATTGAATGGTGAGTAGATTGAGGGTCCCGAGGGGAAGGCGACATAGATTGAGGGTGTAGGAGGACTTGAGAGGCACACTCTAACTGGAACATTCAAGGGATTAGTTGGCTAAGCATGGGAGCCCAAGTGTGAATGGGGCGAGCTCATATAAAAGTCAACTAAACCTAAAATTCACTCATTCTTTCATTTGTGCAATTGAAGAGTGCTCTTGCTCCATCTCCATCTTCTTCTTCTTCACCTCTTTGTGTGTGTGTGTGTGTATGCATGAGAGAGAGAGAGAGTGTGCGATCGAGCATTGCGACGACGGCACGGCGGCGGCGAAGCGGTTGAGCGCGGCGCAATGGTGGCTACTTCTTCTTCATGGCGAGGAATCTTCCACGACAGCAAGCGTAGAGCGGTGAGTGACACACCATCACCATCTTTGAGCTTACTAGTTTAGGCTAGTTGCGTGCTTGGAGCCATTTGTGACTTGCACACAGTGTATCGGCAAGTTCCTTACATTGACACGTACGACAAACACGCACACTTGCTCTCATTTTATAACATCTCTCTTGGTAAAAACTTTAAATTTACGCAAAAAAGTTTGATTTATCGCACTAAATTTAAAATTCAAGCGGGAAAATTTGAATTGGAGCCTAGAAATTTATATTCAAGCGTAAAAACTCAAATTGAAGTGGAAAATTTTGAATTCAAGCGGGAAAATATGAATTCAAACGAGAAAGTTTCAATTCACTTTGTTCAAAATTGACATGTGATGAATCTATTAGGCACCAACCATTGTATTTACCTTCCAACACTTGGTTAGAATGGCCAAGTGGTGGATCTAGGGTCTAGCTATCCCACACACTTCATTTAAAAGTGGAACGTGGTGGATATAGAAGACACCAACGACTGCATCCATCTTTCAAGACCTGGTTAGAATGGCCAAGTGGTGGATCTCGGATGTACCGTTTTCACACACTTTATTTGAAATGCCAAGAATGCATCTACATTTCAAGACTTGGTTAAAATGGCCAAGTGGTGGACCTTTAATGCATCCAACTTCAAGACATCATTAGAATGGCTAAGTGATGGATCTTGGATGCATCCACCTGATACTTGGTTAGAATGACCAAGTGGTGGATCTTGGATGCAACCACCTCCCAAGACTTGGTTAATATGGGTGAGTGGTGCATGTTGGATGCATCCACCTTCAAGACTTGGTGAGAATGGCCGAGCGGTGCATCTCGGGCTTAGCTAGCCCACATATTTTGTTTAAAATTGCAAGGTGTTGGATGTAGGAGAAACCAACCATTACATTTGCCTTGCAAGACTTGGTTACAATGGCTAGGTGGTGGATCTCGGATGCAACCATATTCAAGACTTGGTTAGAATAGCTAGGTGTGGTGGATCTAAGGTCTACCTATCCCACACACTTGGGTTAAATTTGGAAGCTAGTAGATTTAGGAGACACCGACCATTACAACCACCTTCCAGAACTTGGTTAGAATGGCCAAGTGTTGGATCTTGCATGCACTCACCTTCTAAGATTTTCTTAGAATGGCCAAGTGGTGGATCTAAGACCTACCTTTTTCACACACTTTATTTGAAATTTCAAGGTGGTGGATCTAGGAGACACCAATGATTGCATCCAAATTTGAAGCATTTATTAGAATGGGCAAGTGTTGAATGCACCCAGCTTGCGGACATTGTTAGAATGACCAAGTGGATCTTGGATACATGCACCTGCCAATACCTGGTTAGAATGGCCAAGTGGTGGATCTTGGATGCACCAACCTCCCAAGAATGGGTGAGTGGTTGATGTTAGATGCAACCACCTTCAAGACTTGGTGAAAATGGCCAAGTGGTGGATCTCGGGTTTACCTATGCCACACACTTTGTTTGAAATTTCCACATGAACCATTATATCCACCTTTCAAGACTTGGTTATAATGGCCAAGTTGTGAACCTGTAGTCTACTTATCCTACACACTTTGTTTAAAATGGGAAGTTGGTGGATGTAAGAGAAATCAGCCAATTCATTTACCTTGCAAAACCTAGTTAGAAGATGGATGCACCCACCTACCAATACTTGGTTAGAATGGCCAAGTGGGGGATCTTAATTACAACCACCTTCAAGACTTGGTTAGAAAGGCTAGGTGGTGGATCTAAGTTCGACATATTGCACACACTTTGTTTAAAATGGAAAGTTGGTGGATGTAGGAGAATCAACCATTGCATCCACTTTGCAAGGTTTGGTTAGAGTGGCCAAGTGGTGGATCTTAATTGTAGCCACCTTCAAGACTTTGGTTAGAATGGCAAGGTGGTGGATCTAAGGTCTACATATTGCACACACTTTGCTTAAAATGGGAAGTTGGTGGATGTAGGAGAACCCAACTAGTGGATCCACCTTACAAGACCTGGTTAGAATGGCCAAGTGGTGGATTTTGGATGCAACCACCTTTAAGAATTGGCTAGAATGGCTAGGTGGTGGATACCTTTCTCACACACTTTGTCGAAAGTTGTAAATTGGAGGATTTATGAGACACCAACTATTGTACCCACCTTCCAAAACTTGGCTAGAATGGTCAAGTGTTGGATCTTGGATGCACTCACCCTCTAGGACTTGGTTAGAATGGCCCGTTGGGTAAATTAAGGTCTACCTATTTCACACACTTTGTTTGAAATTGGAAGGTGGTGGATCTAGGAGACACCAACAATTGGATCCACATTTCAAGCCTTGGTTATAATGTCGAGTGGTGGATCTTTGATGCACCTACTTTCCAAATCTTAGTCAGAATGGCCAAGTGGTGTATCTAGGGACTACTCATCCCACAAACTTTGTGTAAAATTACAAGTCTTATAATGGCCAAGTGTTGAATGCATCTGGCTTTAAGACATGGTTAGAATGGCCAAGTGGTGGATCATGGATGCACCCACCTATCAATACATGGTTAGAATGGCCAAGTGGTGGGCTATGGTCTATCTTTTCTACAAACACTATTTAAAATTGATAGATGGTGGATGTAGGATAAACCAACCATTTCATCCACTTTGCAAGATTTGGTTGGAATAGCCAACTGGTGGATCTTAATTGCAGCCACCTTCAAAGCTTGGTTAGAATAGCTAGGTGGTGGATCTAAGGTCTACATATTGCACACACTTTGTTTGAAATGGGAAGTTGGTGGATGTAGGAGAAACCAACCATTGCATTTAATTGCAAGACCTGGTTACTATGACCATTGAAATTGCAAGGTGGTGGATCTAGGAGACACCAACAATTGGATCCACATTTCAAGCTTTGGTTATAATGGCCAAGTGGTGGATCTTTGATGCACCTACTTTTCACATATTAGTAAGAATGGCCAAATGGTGGATCTAGGGTCTACTCATTCCACAAACTTTGTGTAAAATTACAAGTGTTATGATGACCAAGTGTTGGATGCATTTAACTTTAAGACATGGTTAGAATGGCCAAGTGGTGGATCATGGATGCACCACCTACAAATACTTGGATAGAATGTCCAAGTGGTGGATCATGGATGCACCCACCTACAAATACTTGGTTAGAATGACCAAGTGGTGGATCTTTATTACAACCACCTTCAAAACTTGGTTAGAATGGCCAGGTGGTGGATCTAAGGTCTACATATTGCACACATTTTCTTCAAAAAGAAAAGTTGGTGGATGTAAGAGAAACCAACCATTACATCCACGTTTGAAGATTTGGTTAGAGTGTCCAAGTGGTGGATCTAAGGTCTACATATTGCACACACGTTGTTTAAAATGGGAAGTCAATGGATGTAGGAGAACCCAACCATTGCATCCACCTTACAAGACCTGGTTAGAATGGCCAAGTGGTGGATTTTGGATTCAACCACCTTCAAGAATTGGCTAGAATGGCTAGGTGGTGGATATAAGGTCTACCTTTCTCACACACTTTGTTGAAAGTTGTAAACTGAAGGATTTATGAGACACCAACCATTGCACCCACCTTCCAAAACATTGCTAGAATGGCCAAGTGTTGGACTCTTGGATGCACTTACCTTTCAAGACTTGGTAAGAATGGCTTGCTGGGTAATTTAAGGTCTACTTATTTCACACACTTGATTTGAAAAAGGTGATGGATCTAGGAGACAACAACAATTGGATGCACATTTCAAGTCTTGGTTATAATGGCCGAGAGGTGGATCTTTGATGCACCTACTTTCCAAATCTTAGTTAGAATGGCTAATTGGTGGATCTAGGGTCTACTCATCCCATAAAATTTGTGTAAAACTACAAGTGTTACGATGGCCAAGTATTGAATGCACCTAACTTTAAAACATGGTTAGAATGGCCAAGTGGTGGATCTACGGTCTATCTTTTCGACAAACACTATTTAAAATTGATAGATGGTGGATGTAGGAGAAACCAACCATTGCATCCACCTTGCAAGACTTGGTTAGAATGGCCAAGTGCTGGATCTTAATTGCAGCATTCATGACTTGGTTAGAATGGCCAAGTGGTGGATCTAAGGTCTACATATTGCACACACTTTTAAAATGGGAAGTTGGTGGATGTAGAAGAAAGAAACCAGTCATTGCATCCACCTTGCAAGACCCGGTTAGTATGGCCGGTGAAATTGCAAGGTGATGGATCTAGGAGACACCAACAATTGGATCCACGATTCAAGCCTTGGTTATAATGACCCCCTACTTTCCAAATCTTAGTTAGAATGGCCAAGTGGTGGATGTAGGGTCTACTCATGCCACAAAATTTGTGTAAATTACAAGTGTTATGATGGCCAAGTGTTGAATGCACCTAACTTTAAGACATGGTTAGAATGGCCAAGTGGTGGATCATGGATGCACCCACCTACCAGTACTTGGTTAGAATGGCCAATTGGTGGATCTACGGTCAATATTTTCTACAAACACTATTTAAAATTGATAGGACATAGGAGAAACCAACCGTTGCATTCACCTTGCAAGGTTTGGTTAGAATGGCCAAGTGATGGATCTTAATTGCAGCCACCTTCAAGGATTGTTTATAATTGCCAAGTGGTTGATCTAAGGTCTACATATTGCTCTATCTAAGGTCTACATATTTCACAGACTTTGTTTAAAATGAGAAGTTGGTGGATGTAGGACAAAACAACCATTGCATCCACCTTGTAAGACCTGGTTAGTATGGCCATTGAAATTGCAAGGTGATGGATCTAGGAGACACCAACAATTGGATCCACATTTCAAGCCTTGGTTATAATGATTGAGTTATGGATATTTGATGCACCTACTTTCCACATCTAAGTCAGAATGGCCAAGTGGGGGATCTATGGTCTACTCATTCCACAAACTGTGTAAAATTACAAGTGTTATGATGGTCAAGTGCTGAATGCACCTAACTTTAAGACATGGTTACAATGGCTAAGTGGTGTATCATGGATGCACCCACCTACCAATACATGGTTAAAATGGCCAAGTGGTGGGCTATGATCAATATTTTCTACAAACACTATTTAAAATTGATAGATGGTGGACGTAGGAGAAACCAACCATTTCATCCATCTTGTAAGATTTGGTTGGAATGGCCAAGTGGTGGATTTTAATTGTTGCAGCCACCTTCAAGACTTGGTTAGAACGGTCAGGTGCTGGATCTAAGGTTTACATATTGCACACACTTTGTTTAAAATGGGAAGGTGGTGGATGTAGGAGAAATTAACCATTGCATCCACCTTGGAAGACCTAGTTAGTATGGCCATTGAAATTGCAAGGTGGTGGATCTAGGAGACACCAACAATTGGATCCACATTTCAAGACTTGGTTATAATGATCGAGTGGTAGATCTTTGATGTACCTACTTTCCAAATCTTAGTCAGAATGGTCAAGTGGTGGATCATGGATGTACCCATCTACCAATACTTGGTTAGAATGGTCTAGGGTTTACTCATCCCACAAACTTCGTGTAAAATTACAAGTGTTATGATGGCCAAGTGTTGAATGCACCTAACTTTAAGACATGGTTAGAATGGCCAATTGGTGGATCATGGATGTACCCATCTACCAATACTTGGTTAGAATGGCCAAGTGGTGGATCGATAGTCTATCTTTCCTATAAACACTATTTAAAATTGATAGATGGTTGACATAGGAGAAACCAACCATTGCATCCACATTGCAAGATTTGATTAGAATGGCCAAGTGGTGGATCTTAATTGGAGCCACCTTCAAATCTTGGTTAGAATGGCCAGGTGTTAGATCTAAGGTATATCTTAGATCTACAAACACTATTTAAAATTGACAGATGGTGGACATAGGAGAAACCAACCGTTGCATCCACCTTGCAAGGTTTGGTTAGAGTGGCCAAGTGGTGGATCTTAATTCGAGCCACCTTCAAGACTTGGTTAGAATGGCAATGTGGTGGATCTAAGGTCTACATATTGCACACACTTTGTTTAAAATGGGAAGTTGGTGGATGTAGGATAACCCAACCAGTGGATCCACCTTACAAGACCTGGTTAGAATGGCCAAGTGGTGAATTTTGGATGCAACCACCTTCAAGAATTGGCTAGAATGGACAAATAGTGAATCTAGGATCTACCTATCCTACACACTTTATTTGAAAATGCAATGTGATGGATCTATGATACACCAACAATTGTATCCACCTTTCAAGACTTGCTTAGAATGGCCAAGTGATGGATCTTTGATACATCCACCTTTCAAGGCTTGGTTAGAATGGTCAAGTGGTAGATCTAAGATGCATAAAATCTTGTAAACATATTTCAAATGGCTAATTTTATAAGATTCAAGATGTACTACCTTAAAGAACTTATTCTAAATGACTTATGGGATCTAGGATACAACTACTTTGGTTATCAAATGTCTACATTGGATAAATGATTGATTTTAGAATTTAAAAGTCTTGAAGAGTTTTTATACGCTTTCAAAAAAGTATTCATTCAACGTGCCATTATAGATTCTAACTAGTTATTTGTGTTTTCTTTTATTCAAAGAAAACATGGTTCAAAAATGAAAATCTGTGACGGTTCCTGTTAATGTTGACTTTACAAGTGATGATAATAAAAAATGGTACTTAGACATGTATGGAGTGCAAGGCGCATAATTTCATAAAGTGCATGTCTTTGTGGCTAGTGATGAAGATGAGAATAGATTCAATGATCTAGGGCAGGTAGTCACTGCAAGTGTTTCAACAGTTGAAGGACATCTTGACATTGAGTGCATTAACATTGGGTACATGGCAATTTTGAGTACCAAGTATTGATAAATTTCTATGTCGTTGAAAAAATGGTCAAAGACAAGGAAGAGACAATGTTTTCATGAGTTTGGTATGTAAATGAAGATTTATTAGATATCTCTGCAGATAGGTTACAAGATACAATTATTATTGCTTTAAAAGGCAAGCAAGTGAAGGATAAGAAATCAACCAAGAAGACCACAACCAAAAAAGCAAGAGGTGTTACAACAACTAGTGTTGTAGATATAGATAAGGTTATTTTGAGATCAAAGCACACAAGCAGTCAACCCTTATTAAGATTTGTGGAGCTTGAACGCTTAGAGAATGAGGTACAAAAAGCAAAGAAGCGTGCTACAGGAGGCATGTAAAAATATTCTACATAATTTCCTTTCAAGTATAAGGAGTAGGAGATTCCTGTCACTAATTGTTTTCTTTCTCTTGATCAATATAATTGTCATCAACTAAAGCATGATCAACTACAAAACTGTATGCTCTTCTTTGGAGCAAGTGCAAATGAGCCTTCATCGTATGCTTATCTAATTCCTTTAAAGAATTGTGGCCAAAGGTCTAGAGTTTCAATGACATGTACTGAGGTAGAAGAAGAAAGACTTCTTGAATACAAGTTTTGAATCATTGATGGCCAACATTCAATTTATGTAGCCAAAATGTTAAAATTTCAAGAAATGAAAAAGGACGGTGGCTCCCAGGATCTCATACAAGTTTATGAGAAAAGAACCCGCATTGTTGTAGATCCATCCCCCAGGCTGCAACAACCATACCAGCCATAGAAAATGAGGAGGCCAAGGTGCTATATGTTAAGTAACCTTAGGAGAAAAGGAAGGCGTAGAATCTCGCCTGTAAGTTTTTTTTTTCTCTCGGATGGCTATAAAATTAGAAAAAATCTCAAATTCTTATATTTTATTTGTTTTTGGTTTTGCAGGTATTTCTCAAAATGGCGAGGATTTTTGTTGGTGCATCATTCATCACCAAACAAGCTCATATGGTCAGTTACTCTGATCCTATTTATGATCGATGGCTGAAGATCATAGACAAATTAGAGAGAGATAATAAGAAACCAAAGGCCACAATTTTTAGATATTTGTGTGGTCTAGACGAAGATGAAGTAGAGAAGATTCAAACATGTATCCATAAAGGTATAACTTGAAGAATTGAATCCAATTACTGATACTCAAATGAAAATACGTGAGGCCTCTTTGCTGCATCTTTCATCAAAAGAAGCCATGGGTGAAAACTTGCAAGAGAGTGGTGTTGACGCAACTACTTTGGTTTCATCAAATCCCAACAAATTCATGTTGACAACAATATTGGACTTGAATGATCTACTATTGAAATGAAGTCAACAACCTTTATTAATTCACAAATCTATTCAATATGGTTCACGAAGGCATATTGTGTTACGGCCAAGGTGTATCCACTTTTTGAAGACCATATTGAACAGATTCAATTTTGGATTTGGTTAACATCTATAGAAGCTAATGTTTACCAGACGTTGAGAACATTTCAAAGCACTGTAGAGGAGATATTGTCATTTTTTGCGGTTTGGTCTCAAGAATCTTGCTATGTTCTCAAAGGCGTGAAGTTATTTAGACCAGACAATCCTCAAGTTCTAGCTATCTTTAAGCCATTGGCAAAAAATATCTGCATGCTTTGAATGTGATCCACACATAACAATTCTTGTTGATGACTCTCCATACAAATGTTGTGTTTCACCTACAAATAATTGCATATTTACTTCAAAGTTTGATGAAGAAAATATGGTTGATAATGTTCTCATAGAAGAGTTTCTCCCATACTTGTTGCAACTTGATGAGAGCAAAGAAGTGGCTGAGTTCATTGGCTCTAATTGTTATGGACAAGCCCCAATTTCCAATGACAATGAATACAAAGGTTTCATGGACTATTGGAAAGATCAAAACTCAAGACGTTCTCAAAAGGAGATAACCACAACTAAGCTACCAATTTTTGAGAAGCTAGGAGACCTTATCGACAAGTAGGAGGAGTCAACTAATCCAAGCAGGGAAAAGGAGATTAGAAGGAACGAAAGAGTATAAATAATGAAAAAAAAACCAATATTGATATGATGAAGGGAGCACAACTAATATCCGTGCTACAACCAGTTTGCACCGGCGCGGACTGGTTGCAAGAGCAAACCAGTCCTGGCTATGGTGCAAAGATTATCTCGGACCATCTACATGAGCATGCACAACCACATTAGCGATCATTGATCATTTGGTCGAGGCGCATGTACTCGCCCCGCTCCCACGCCCTCCTCTCTACGCATCCTGCTATGATTACTGGCTCGCACTTGCCTTCTCTGTGCACCCGAGGAAACTCCTATAGACGAACATGAAGCTCGCCTTGCAAACACCATGATCTGTATATATCCCTGCACTTGTCCTTATCCATTGCAGAGCCACCAGATCTCTTTTTCTCTTCATGCTTGTACTGATGAAGAGAGAGAGAGAGAGAGAGAGAGAGAGTCTTCTACCCTGCCCGCCAACCCAGCCAAACATTTGCAGTGGCACTTTGTTCACATGCGCTCTCTATGAACTGGCCACCATTCATCCCCACCCCTTCTGTGGTTTCACCCCAGCTTTTGCCTTGCAAAATAAAGAGACGGCGCATCTCCTACCCTACACGCTTTGCTTCCACCTTTGACCCCGCTTTTGTTGCCCTATACTTCTAGCTCAACCACTCCCAAAAGCTGCACACATTGCAAGTCTCTTGCCTCTCCTTGCACGAGAGAGAGAGAGAGAGAGAGAGAGAGAGAGAGAGAGAGAGAGAGAGAGAGAGAGAGAGAGAGAGAGAAGACATCTTTTATTTTTGCCATTCAATTCAAAGGGGGAATCCGTTTAGACACCGCTTAATCAACCACAAAACCAAAATTGTAGCAACCTAATTGCCTTTTTTTTTGAGATAATTTGTGACAATTACATGTAATCACTCAAAAACGGATCTCAATTATAAAAAAAGAATAAAGATTAGAAAATGTTGAACAATCCAACCAAAATAGATACAAGGGTATTTTGGAAATTTTTGAAATTTAAGGGGCATTTTGGGAATTTCCACAAATTAAAGGGGTGTATAGGTAATTTTTCAAATATATATTTTTTTTGTCAGGCAAAAAGCAGCCCATCTGAGATGGCGAGCCCTCGTTGGCTGCAAGAAAGAAAATGGTGGTCCCCTCACCTTGTCAAAGGACCGGCCTTACCAGCTTGACCATCTTTTCTCTTGCGCGTCGGCACGCCCATTCTCCAAAAATGGGAGCACGAATGTAGCTTGTAAGCTTTGGGCCTTGGTAGTCGGCAAGAAATGTGCACACCTTACCACTTGACCACGGGACACTCACTAAAACACATGGCCAACATTTTTCTTATATCCTAATGTGACACTATGAGGCTGCCTTTATCCAAAGGAAAACTAGGCGGGTTCTCTTTGACATGTGGTTTAACTATGTAGTTTTTGCATTCTCTAAATTTTGGGAGACTTGACTTTAATTTAAAGAAACAATCTTGTTGGATAAGGACAAGCAGACAATTATTGACCATATGGTTGATGATCCACCACCTATCTTGGCTATAAGGTCGGTGGCTCTGGTGTCTTTTGCAAGCAAAATACTATGTGTAAATAGCCAGTGCAATTTCAAATTGTTTGACTAGTATTGGCATTCCTAAAGAGACTCGCTCGTTAATTTTGTTGCTTCAAAATACTTGCTCACCATCTCGTATAACCTCCTCGTTGGTTGCTAGATGAGGATGCAATTTTCCACGTCACACCACATCGTGAGTGGTTTAGCATCTTCTCTAGTGGGAGCTTTGGTTGTCTACACTTGGCCAATGGTTTGGCGTTTGACATTGCAGGTGCAGGAGATGTTTTCTTGTTATTACCCAGTGGTGCATTTTATACGCAACGACATGTATGCTATGCTGCTCTGCTGAGACAAAGCTTGATCTCACTGAGACCACTAGCAAATTATGGGTGTTAGACATTGCTTTGAGAGTAGTCTATTTTTTTCTTTATTCTAGTATCGTTTGCATTAGTAGTCCCAAAGCAAGTAAAAGCAGTCTTTGTTACAATCGTTGGTGATTGTCAGGGGAGCCCGCAGTGGCTTGACATAGCCTATGCATGTATCTGAGGTACGAGATGGCATAGTTTTGGTTTTGTTGTTGGCATGCATTGAATGAGAGACAAGACGTGTCTCCTTCGCAGGTGAGCTCCACCATGCTCACGAGACAGAGCATTTAGTTGTGAAGGACATGTCAGTAGACTCTGTAGAGACAAAGATAGAGCGGCAATGCTCTAGTGAGGCACACCAAGCGTTGTCAGAGTATATGGAGGCAGAGGTAGAGCATGATTGTTCCCTAGAGGCACATGTAGAGATGAGGACATGGAGTTATATGGGTTGATGCCAAGACGCATGGTTCCGTCTATGGGTGAGAGGGATGTAGCCATCCCAGTGTCGGCGATGACACATCCATACACGATGGGTATTCCTGATAATGTAGTACATACTAACAACACAGGGGAGGCTAGGATAGACATGTTTGTACAGATCTTGTCAATGTTTGGGCGTCTCATGTACGACCTACTAGTGTCAAGGCCCGACCTAGTAACTGCAGTGGGAGCATTTGCAACAAGGATTGTCAGTCGTACGGTGACTAACACTAGCATGATGCATCGTGGAGCTTTGCAGACCATTTAGAGTTGTCTGCAGGATATACATGCAGGCTCTAGCATGGATACAAACGCTTGCCTATCACTAGAGCCGATACGGCTACATGTAGATCAACTGAGTGAGCCAGTGGGTGTAGTTGAGAGAGTCTCCCGCCTATTTGTTGTACATACTAGTAGTTTAGCTAGTAGGCCCCACTCATCGATGCAGTGCCTTTAAGTGGGAGTTTGTTGGGGTAAAGGTGTTGTGCCTTTGCCCGGGGCTGGAAGTCCGATGTCCGATCACCCACTGCGTGTACATAACATTCCTTATTCTTCATATACACAAAGAATAAGGAGATCCTCACCATTCCTAGAGGTTGCTCCATCCACACAGTGCTTCTCCTTCCTTCTCCCCTTGCACGCACTGCACCGCACCGCGCACTCACGCTTGCATGCACGAGCGCATTCACAACTTTCTCATTTTTTATCTCACAAAAAAGCCTCTTATTACTAAATTCCTCTCAATGACTGTTCCTAAGCCATATTGAACTTTCACCTTGTTCTAAAATAACTTTATGTAGTCTCTCACACGAGAGAGAGAGAGAGAGAGAGAGAGAGAGAGAGAGAGAGAGGTTTTTGGCCTATCCCAAAGGGGGAAGGCCTTCGTGATGCCTCCCCTTTTTGCTAATGAAAAAGGGGAGGTTATTTAAAAAATGCATTTTTACTTTTTTAAATTATTTTTTTTACTAAACGAAAAAATTATTTTTGACTAATCTTGTTGGTTTTTATGATACAGGTATTCATGGCTCTCAAATTTTCATTGGTTGACACTAAATGCATTCAATTGTGAGAAAGGGTGTGAAATGCGTAATAAGTAGTTGTACATCAATTTCATGGTTCTCCTTTATCGTTTCTCTAAAGGCTAGTGTCTTTGAAATTATATAATGTAGTGCTCATTAAATGTACTAGTATCCACTAGCTGCTCTAGAGACTAGAACGGTGAACCCAAGACCAAAGGAGTCTCTAGGTGACTTTCTTTCACTACTTTGGCCTTGGGTTCACTATTTTAGTCTCTAGAGCAACTAGAGACTAGAAGGGTGAACCCAAGCCAAAGCACTGAAAGCAATCCATGGGTGGGTTAGTGACCAAGCCTCACGTGACTCCCCTATAATGGACCACGACAAGTGGGGGAGAGTACGGTTTACGCAAATAGTGTCGGAGATCTTCTCTCTATGCTTTTTCCTCATTGCAAAGAAGTGAACTCATGTTGTCCCTATTGTACATTTGCATCACGTTGCTTGAGGAAAGACTCTGTGAATGGTAATGGGCTAAGAGGAAGGAACAATGAAAGGCATAGGGGACTAGAACGTGTGATTCTCCTCCCAATCGTGTCCTATATAGGCCCTTGGCCTGGCTAAATATAGCAACCCCCTTAACGCACGTCCGTCCTAGCCCTTGGCCTTGGCCTGTCCTACCCTTGGCATGACATTACTCCCCCCTTGGAGAAGCGTTTTCATCCTCGAAAACAAGAGTGAGGATACACTAATGTTTTCCGCAGTGGCATCCTTCGTGGATCCAGCTGTTTGCTTAACCAGAACACGGTTCCATAGGAAGTTGAATGAAACCAAGAATAGCATCTTGATTTTCCACATTGTTGTCCATTTGCAACCATCTTGTGTTACCGGTTCCTATCCAATCATAGTGTGTAGACTCCATGTAGAACGCACCTGAGCATGCTAAAGGAGTTATCACAACAAAGATGTACACGAAAGAGTACCACTTTCCATGAAAGTAACTTGCTGACATAACTCATCAGCCAAGTTTAAGTCCTTGATTTGTTCTCAACCCACAACCCAAATTGCTAGGCTCCTACATGACCTGGTCATCTCTTAAGAGGAAAAATGGAGGATAACATAGTTCGCAAATCCTGTCCCAAATTTCCCGCCTGCAAAGGCCCATGAACACTAATTGAAAATTAGTGAAATGCAAGTAGTATTGCACATGTAACCTTGGGTGTTGCCTTTGCAATCAAGACCCCTTGGTTAAATTTTGTAGGAAAACTGCTCAACTAGCAATCGGCCCTTGGCCTATGTCCCTGACCCCCCTTGGGTTGCTCCTGGTATGACACTACCCCTTGGTAGTCGGTGGACTTCTTTCCTTGAAAATGCAAGTGTGAAGGTTCCAAGAATAGATCATCCACTCGTACTAAGTGATTTAGTAATGCTGAATCGTATCCCAAAACTATACTCATAGAGGCACTCTTAGTGCTAAGAGAAGCTCCACTGAAATTGGACATCCAAAAATCCATAATCGTGGTTTTTTGTGAACAAACTGCTGCCAAAATGCCGTCTTCATCCATACACCTTGGTAGAGATAAGCCCTGGCGAGTTTAAGATGTTCAAAATCTCAACGTGACTGTCACACGTAAAGTGTGTAGTGCTAAAATAATGCCGAAAAAACTAATGGCAAGACCCTTGCTTGTCCATTATAAGCGATGCGTACTCAACTGAATAGAGTTGGTTGATTTTGAAAGCTATCACTAATGGATTACAAAAAGATGGCTCTTAGCCATTCACAAAATAAGTGACAATAGAGGACTCTTAGCCCTTCCTGTGACGTATTGACATAGAAAGATGTCAATGAAGGCACGCCTAGTTTCATTTCACCTTTTCCACAAAGAAGTTGGAAAGAGAGAGAGAGAGAGAGAGAGAGAGAGAGAGAGAGAGAGAGAGAGAGAGAGAGAGAGAGAGAGAATGCTGGGTTGAGGAAAACCCCTTATTCAAATGTGTTGTATGCCCCGTGCATATGATCCCATGCAGACCATGCATGCATGGTGGACAGCGCCGAGAGGAAGAAGCGGGAGATGGTGCACCCTACAAGAGGATTTGGGGAATCCCCCTGTGACAAAAAATCCTCAGCCTCACAGGGCGACTCCAACAAGCCAACTCCCTCATGGTTTTGTGCAGATTGATAGCATGGATCCATCCTTCATAAGCGGGCTTGCACACAACTGCCTTCTCCCCGATATCTCCTCCCTCCAAGGGATCTTGCCCACGACCCATATCCATGGAGCTCCGAGAGAGAGAGAGAGAGAGAGAGAGAGAGAGAGAGAGAGAGAGAGAGAGAGAGAGAGAGAGAGAGAGAGAGAGAGAGAGAGAGAGAGAGAGAGAGAGAGAGAGAGAGAGAGAGAGAGAGAGAGAGCACATAAAACGCCCTGCATGCCATGCAAAGCCTTCCTCCTCCATAACTCTCCCCTCCCCTGGCTCTGATACCAGTGAAAGGCATATGGGACTGGAAAGTGTGATTCTTCTCCCAACCGTGTCCTATATAGGCCCTTGGCCTGGCTAAATATAGGACCCCCCTTAACAAACGTCCGTCCTAGCCCTTGGCCTTGCCCGGTCCTACCCGTGGCATGAGAAACAATCCCATGATGGTGGTTACCACCTTGTAAGAGGCACATGAGAAATGATGGTGGGTAGCAACGGGACTCTGTTTGAAATAAGAGCAGTACAGCTTGGTCTTGATGCCCATCAAGGGCATTGAGTAGGGCTCTTGAGGTTAGTGCTGCAGATCAATCTCTAATGGGTCTCTACTAGCGTTAACTTCAGGTCCCCATGATATGCAATAATGTCCATTGCATTCAGCTACACTGTTGCTTTGAGACCCATGGACAAAGTGCAAAGTATCACGACTTCCATATGCACCATGCTTGGTCTTCTTGATGGGGATCCATCATAGAGAGAGAGAGAGAGAGAGAGAGAGAGAGAGAGAGAGAGAGAGAGAGAGAGAGAGAGAGAGAGATATTTCTTGCCATGAGCACACTCACGGACAAGGTAGAGGTAATGGTGACGCCTCCATGGACAACGTGCAACTGGAGCTTGCAATGCCACTAGAGGTGTTGGGCACGGAGTTCTTGAGAAAATTAGTGGAGTAAAAATTGAGCAAATGACAAAGGTAGGGCAAGTTTAGCATGTGCAAGAAAAATGTGTTAAGGATAATATTCAATCAGTGTTACCATATACATGTGGTAGTGATGTGTGTGAACACACTAGGACTGTCTGGGCATTTTTTCCCTCTTTAGGAGGTTTTTTCCCCCTGAGCATTGTATATATGCCCATCACTCTAGGGCTATTTATCTTTTCATTGCACACTAAGTAACACACTCTCTATTGTGTGCCTTGAGCTCATTAAGGCCTCCGTTTCCACTACAGGCAGTACTGCACATGCTATTTCATCATTTTGTGTTAAATTTATGTCAGTGCTATTTACTGCATAACAGGTGCCTTGCAGTCTACTACCGCTTGTGCTATATAGCACGTGTTGTTCCCGCTTTGTTTCTCCTCTTTTCGGGCAGTTTTCACATCAGGTGCAACATTTACCATGGCTGACAACAACACAAATGTGTTCAAGATGTTTGCTGTTGAGGATAGATTGGATGGGGACAATTACCCTATGTGGGCTTACATGATGCAACATGTTCTTGGGTCAAACGGCGTCTGGAATATTGTGCAGGGCATTGATGTACGTCCTGGTTCTGAGGATGTAGGCGACGTTGAGGATGTTGCAAGTCTTGCTGCAAGAATTGATGCTAGTAGAGTTGTTTGGCCTATGGCAGAACAATCTCGTTGGGATGTAAAGGATGCACAGGCTCATGCATTGATTGCATTGTCTGTGAAGCACACCATTGTTCCTCACATTCGTTTAGCAAAATCTGCAAAACAGGCTTCGCATATTTTGGCTGGTCTTTATGCAAGTCGCAATGAGGCTAAAATTGCTTTTCTGCGTAAAGAGATGGAGTCGAAGATTATGCATGAGGAAGATGATATGGAAACTTTCCTTGCTGGTGTCAAGGATATCAATGAGCAACTTATTTTTGCAGGTGAAGTCATTTTAGACAGTTCCTTTGTGTAGATTGTTCTTGATGCCTTACCAGATTCTTACCAGAATTTTGCTAGTACTTGGAGACTAATGACCCAAGGAAATCTTGAAGTTGTCAAGTTTGATGCCTTATGCACATTGTTGTTGCAAGATTCACTTTCCAGAAAAAACAAGACTAAACAGTGTGCAGTTGAGCAGGCTTTTATTGCTTCTCAAAGAAAGGGTGGTAACAGTAATGCAGCCACTTCTTATGGTTTTGCTACGAGTGGCAAAACTTCTGTTCCCAATGCTTCTGTTGGCAACACTTCATTTGGCAACTCTGGTGATAAGGGCAAAAAGAAGATGCGTTGCCATTATTGTTAAGCTAACGATCACTTGATCAAGCAGTGTCCTAAGTTGAAGGCCAAAGAGGCTAAGAAGAAAGAGGGTGGTTCCACTGCAAATGCTGGTTCCACTACAAGTGTAGTCATTGTTGAGTCTTTTGTAAAAGGAGACTGTGACGCTGGTGTTGATGCAAAATGGGCTTTTAGTGCAAAGTGCACTCATAATCCTGCTGTCCATGATGCATGCTTTTCAGTTGCTGCAGATTCACATGTGTGGTATTTCGACAACGGTGCTACAAAGCACATTACCTCACATCGTGAATTGTTCACCTCTCTTGAGTCTGTCCCTCATGGGAATTCAGTCACTTGTGCCAACAATGCCTCTTATCCGATTCAGGGGGTTGGAAAGATCGTGCTTACTACTGCAAATGGCAGTTCTTTCACACTTGTTGATGCACTTTATGTACCTGGGATCAAGAAGAATCTTTTGTCTGTATCCGCACTTGCTAGACTTGGACTTGTAGTCAAATTTGTGGATGACATATGTATAGTTCATGATCTCAGTTTAAGCTCACTTTGTATGACAAGTGTGGACAAAATTTTGCAAATGCAATTGCAGATCCAAGGGCTATTTCAGATGCAAAACTTTGGCATGCACGTTTTGGGCATCGAATTTTTCCAATTTGCTGCATTTGCAGAAATCTGATATGGTTGCTTCTTTGCCGCCTCTTGAAGCACCTATTGAACATGTTTGTGAAGGCTGTATTTTGGGTAAAATGCAGCGTTCTAAGTTTCCAAAGGATGGTTCAATTAGGGCCACATGCAGGTTGCAGCCTGTGCATAGTGATGTTTGTGGGCCCATGCAAACTCCGTCCTTGGTCAATTACGTGTACTTCGTGACTTTCATTGATGATTACTCCAGGCATGCATGGGTATTTCCTCTTAAAGCAAAGTCCAAAGTTTTTATGTGCTTCAAACAATTTCTGGCTATGGCTGAAAATGTATCGAAATGTACTATGGGCACCCTCTGTTCCGATCGAGGGGGGGAGTATATGTCTCATGAATTTAATGCATTTCTGGCTAATCGTGGGATAAAACACCAATGTACAGTGCCGTATATGCCTCAACAAAATGGTGTTGCTGAGAGGAAAAACAGTTCTCTTATGGAAATGCAAGATGTATGGTCAAGAGTCAAACTTTACCACATTCATTTTGGCTCGAGGCTGTCATGTGTGCTACTTATGTACTCAACATGTGTCCTACGAAAGTGTTGCAGTCTATGACTCCATATGAAGCATGGCATGATAGAAAGCCATCTATTGAGCACATGCCATGACAATATTTTTGGTTATACTGCTGAAAGCAAAGGTTACAGGTTGTATCATCCGCAAACAAAGCGTATTTTGGTTTCACGGGATGTAGTGTTTGTGGAAGATTCTGTTCAGCCCTTGCTGTCATGTACTAGAGACAGTAATGTAAGCTCACAGGACATTCATGACACTTTGTTGCCTCTTTTCAGTGGTGGAAGTTCGAATGTAAATTCCAATGAGGCAAATGTACAACCTATGGGAATTTTCAAAAATGTTATAGATTAGCCTATTACTGATGTAGATGTACATGATGTACTTGATGAGGAAAGGGCTGAAAATGAGCAGGCTAGAGGTATGCCAAAATGGCTGGCGCACACTTTGCGTGACAATAAATTGGATGCACCTTTGTCTAGTCGTACTCGTTCAGGCTCTCGCCATGCATCTTATGCATTAGATTGTTATGCATTGGCTGTGTATAACTTACATGATGTTGAAGAACCTCTGTCTTTTGATGAAGCACAAAATTAAAAAAATTGGATGGCTACCATGCAATCAGAATATGATGCACTTATAGAAAATGACACATGGACTTTGTGTGATTTTCCTCTTGGCAAAAAGGCCATTGGTACGAAGTGGGTTTAGAAGTTGAAAAGCAAGGTGGATGGTTAGATCGATTGCCATAAGGCTCAACTTGTTGCAAAGGATTATGCATAGCAAAAAGGCACAGATTATGAAGAGAATTTTTCTCCAACTTGTTGTATGACTACAATGCATTTTCTGTGTGCATTGGCAGAGTTTAAGCAGTGTGATGGTGGTATTGCCTTGTATCAAAAAAGTTCCATAGAGACATTGCTATGTAAGTTTGGAGTTGAGGATTGCAAACCTATTGCCACTCCTATGGAAACAGGTTTGAAATTGAGTCTACATGATGCTGGTGATCTTGCAGATGTCACTCTTTACCAAACTGCTGTTGGATGCCTCATTTATGTATGCAGCACGAGGCCATATATTTAGTTTGTAGTGTCACAGGTCAGCAGATTTATGCATAGCCAAGGGTCTAAGCATTGGCAGGCTGTCAAGAGGATTTTCGGCTACCTTAGTGGCACTTTACATCTGGGCTTGTTTTATCCCAAGGGGGGATCATTGCCGCCAGACTTACATGCTTTTTCAAACTCAGATTGGGCTGGTTGTTTTGACACGCGAGTGTCCACAAGTGGTTTTTGTTTCATGCTTGGCAGTTCATGTATATCATGGTTGAGCAGGAAGCAACGTACTGTGGCCACTTCGAGTTGTGAGGATGAGTACAGGGCAGTCTTCACAGCTACGGTTGAGTGTGTATGGCTCAGACGTCTTATGGCTGATTTGGGTGTTGGACAAGACACTGCCAACACTATCTACACTGACAGTCAGAGCGCATTGGTAGTTGCGAGGAATCCAATTTTCCATGCTCGCACGAAGCACATTGAGGTGCATTACCACTATGTCAGGGAGAGGCTCTCAGCAGGAGAGATCAACTTGGCTTATGTGCCATCACAGAAAAACCTTGCAGATCTTTTCACAAAGGCATTGTCTCATGAGAAGCTTGAAGCTTTCCGCAAAGCTTTGGGCTTACTCCCCTTTGTGGACTGATCATGTCTTTAGGGCATGGCACTTCCCTTTACTCATGTGCTAGCTCTCGTTCACCGCATCACTCTAGGGGGGATTTGTTACCACATACATGTGGTAGTGATGTGTGTAAACACACTAGGACCGCCGGGGCATTTCCCCCCCCCCCCGAGCATTGTATAACGCCCATCACTCTAGGGCTATCTATCTTTCCATTGCACACTAAGTAACACACTCTCTATTGTGTGCCTTGAGCTTCCTTCGTCCTCTCCAAGCTGTGTGCGTTTCTCTGCAACCCTTATTCCAACAATCAGCATGAGGCTTAGGTTGATCATGGGACCGAGGGGTGCGATGAAGAGTGGATGAAAGTTGTACGGGCGCTGCTCACCAACAACCTAAGGAGGAGGGAAAGATTGGAACAAGGAGAAGACCCGCTTGGTATAGGACAAAGAGTGCCTCTCACTGATCTCTGATCTACTAGCGTTAACAAAACCTCAGGTCGTCATGATTTGCAACAATGCCCATTGCATTTAGCTACACTGTTGCTTTGAGACCCATGGACTTCCATATGCACAAGGCTTGGTCTTCCTGATGGGGATCCATCATGGAGGGAGGGGGGGGGGGGGTGAAGGAGTACGAGCGGAAGTGCGACGCGAGAGAGAGAGAGAGAGTGCGAGAAGAAGAGCACGATGATATTGTAATGGAATTTGCCTATTCAATTTGAGAATAGCGGAATTTAATGAGAGTACTTTCAAGAAATGATTTTGTGAGCATAGCGGGTAGACATAATTGAAGATAGCAACATAATCATAGCAATTAGTTAACTTGGCATAGACAATACTTTTGCAAGAGAGAGAGTTTAGAGAACATGACAACAATTGAGGACCGGATTTATGTGGAGCCGGTCCCCCCTCCAATAGGCATTTGTATTATGATTTCTCCCATAAAGAGAGACTTGTTACAATACAGTCTTTGTGTTCCTTGTGACCTAGGTGATGCCATGAAGATGGAAGGCTTCATGCACCACAAACATAACATAAACTTGAAGAAAGCTTTAACTATCCCAAGCCTCAGTCCCAAGACCTCAAACACCTTCGAAGGTGGAGAGAGCTAGCAGGGAATGAGGGTAGGGAAGAGGAAGAAGAAACATTTCGTAAGAGAAAGAATTAGTTCCTCACTTATCATACTCTTGTTGCTAGCATACATAATAGCATAGTAATGAAGAAGAAGGAGATGGCAAGCTTAAGCATTGAAGCATGGCTCTTGGTTGGATTTGCACTCCATAGCCAAGAGTGTTGGTGTAGGCTCTCAACCTCTACTTGCTTGGAGAGGGAGCTCTTGCACTTTGCATAGCACACCATGAGAGTGATTGTGAGTGTGTGTGGGTGAGTATACCCCCTAGGCACCCCCCTAGCTTGCTTGGGTCGACCCCCCCTTGTAGCTCATGCCTGAAGCTCATTGGACCCCTCCAGGCCTAGCCAATCACAAGCAGGAGCCATTACAAGCAACATGGGTAGCCTTGGGACAAGTGTCCCCCTTTCCCCTTTGAGAGAGAGGACTTGATAAATGCTAAAACAATTAGATAATTCATGTAATTTATCATTGGACCCCTTTGAAGCTTAGCCAATAGGCTTCAAGCAACACATGAAGGTAACATGGGTAGGGGCCTGACATGTGTCCTTGCTGCCTCTTCAAGTTGGGGCTTCCCTTGTGTGTGTGAGTGGGTGTTCTCTCTCTAGCTCCTAGGAAAAGGGCTCGCCCCCCCTCTTGTAGGAATGATTTTGACTTTAGGTGATCAAGCACCTTACTCATCAAGCATGACAAAGCACTTGAACTAGGGGGTGTTCCCACAAGCATCTCAGGCAAGCTTCTCAAGGCACCTCAAGTACCTTAATCATGCAGCAAGTCAAGCACCTCAAGCATGGAGCCAGTCAAGCACCTCAAGCATCTTAATCAAGCACCTCAAGCATGAAAAACACCTCAAGCATGACAAGCACCTCAAGCAGGACAAGCACCTCGAGCTTGGGCCGGGTTCCCACCTCAGCCCTAGCTTACTTAAGGTCAAAAGGACTTTTACACACATTGATTGGAGGTCTTCAATGAAGCTAACCCTAAGGTCTTATGCTCCATTGGTTAGCCTTGCTCTTTGATAGACCATCTCCCTTTTGGGCCCCTTTACATTGGCCCCGTGTTGAGATAGATCTAAAAGCACATACCTATATCTTAACACTTGTTCCCGTTTATTCTCCCACATTAAGTGATCAATTTAATATGAGAAAATCATTTGGGTTAGTTAGATATTAGATTTTATGACATTACCTCTCTCTTGAAATCATAGTCGTCCTCGACTATGAGGTAGAAGAGATAAAGTCTTAGTCATTAGTCAATCGTACTTAGCGGGTAAAGGATCCCTTTTCACCCTACGACATCTTTCCAAGATGGATGACTAATCCATTTGGTGCTTGGGAGACATAGCTGCCGCAAGCATGTCTGCTCTTTAGTCCATTTCATTCTCCCGAAGTAGAGTGACAAATTCTACTTGGTGTTTGAGAGACGTCGTCATCACAAACATGATTCTAAGCATGCATACTAGTTAAATTTGTGCACAATTAAAAAGAGGTCTAGTCATATAAGACAAAAACATGAGTTATTTAAAAGAAATTTGTACATTTGCTTACTCTAATGTAGCATTGTAAGCATTGACAAGGTTCATACTATCCTTAAGTTGTACTCCTTGCATCCATTTAGCATCTTCAAAAGGATAATTTTTGAACTTAATAAGATACCGTCGGATAATCTTACCATGTCGTAGTACCTTGTCTTCATGCCGAAGGATAGCTTCGGGTTGTAGCACCTCTTCTTGGTCTTCAACTTCGGGAGGGTCTTCAATAATTGGTTCAATTGGTGGCTCTCCTTTGTAGGGCTTAAGTAAGCTTACATGAAAGGCATTGTGTATAAGCCAATGGTTGGGCAACTTGAGTTGATAAGCCGTCTCATTGATAGGCTTCAAGATTTGGAAAGGACCATAGTATCTTTTTGCTAGTTTAGCATAATACTTTTGATGGCCCGTAGGATTTTTGCCCGTCGTTTGCCTTAATCGAGCCTTAGGAAACTTGAGTAAGACCCAATCATTTTCTTTGAACATTAAGGCTCTTCTGTGCTTATCAGCAGCAGCTTTTTGCCTTTGTTGAGAGATGGCTATAGCCTCCCTAATCTTTTGAAAAGATTCTTGTAGGTCACGGCTATACTCATCGGCGGCGAAGATCTTTCCATGTACTTTCAGTAGCAAGGGACTTTTAGGTCTTCCTTCTATGATCTCGAAAGGTGCTTTGCCCGTAGAAGTATGTACAGTATTATTGTAGGCATACTCTACTAGCGGTAAATACTTTTCCCATTGTGAGCGTTGATCTACTTCGGTAACATAAGTCTTGAGTAGATCGAGTATCGTAAGATTGGCTATCTCACTTTGGCCATCCGTTTGTGGGTGATAGGCCGAAGAGAAATTCAATCTTGTTCCTAGATTTTCAAAGAGACCTTTCCAGAAATTACTGGTCATTCTAGGATCTCTATCTGACACGATGGATGTGGGTAATCCATGGTGTTTGAAAATCTGAGATATGAAGAGAGTTGCCATTTGATGTGCCTTAATAGTCTTTTTGACAGGAATAAAATGTGCTTGCTTGCTAAACCTGTCGACTATTGTCCATATTCCTGTATTCCCATGGATAGACTTGGGTAATCCAAAGATGAAATCCATGGATATACTCTCCCATGGTGAATTTGGAATAGGCAATGGCTGGAGTAATCCAGGTTGCTTCCCTCTATCATACTTGGTCTTTTGGCATACTACACATTTTGAAACATACTCTTGTATGTCCACTTTCATGGTAGGCCAATAGAAATACGTCTCTACTCCTCGGAGAGTAGGTTGAATACCTCTATGACCTGCATATGGAGGAGCATGGGATTCATACATAACCTTCTCACGAAGGGAATGGGTAACACATAGCCTATTGCCGTGGAGAAGATAACCATCCTGCAAGGTGAATGGTTCCTCTTTCTTCCCCAAAGCAAGGGCTGACATTATGTCTCTAAAGTAAGGGTCAGTAGCATACTCATCTATCATAGAGGATAGATCATTGTGAGTAGCTATAGACACCGCATTAACTTTTGGTCGTCGTGAAAGTGCATCGGCAACTTGATTGTGCTTACCAGCTATGTGAGCAATATGGAAATTAAATTGCGAAAGAAAATTTGCCCACCTCATTTGTTTGTCGGAAAGCTTGGTTTGCGTCATGAAATACTTGAGACTTTGGTGGTCGGTTCGTAGGATAAATGGAGTCCCCAATAGGTAGTGCTTCCATGTGTCTAGGGCATGTAGAACAGCTAAAAGCTCTTTCTCATAAATGCCCAAGACTCGTTCATCACCATTGAGCCTTCGGCTCTCATATGCTATGGCATGCCCTTCTTGAAGTAAAACTGCTCCAAGGCAATCACCACAAGCATCACATTGGACCTCAAATGGCTTTGAGAGATCCGGAAGCACGAGGACTGGTTGGGAAGTAAGCTTCTCTTTGAGTTTTTCAAAAGCATTTTGCTCCTTAGCAGACCATACAAACTTAACGTTCTTCTTGGTTAAGTTGTGTAGTGGTCCTGCTACTTGAGAGAATTTTGCTATGAAGCGTCTATAGTATGCACACATACCAATAAAGCTTCTTAGCTCATGTAGATTCCTTGGGTTAGGCCATGATTTTATTACCTCTAACTTTGATGGATCCATACGAATACCATCGTGAGAGATAATATGGCCTAGATATTGAATCTCTTGAAGGAAGAATTCACTTTTCTTTTGGTTGAGAAAAAGTTTGTTCTCCCTCAAGGCTTGAAAAATCACTTGGAGATGTTGCTTATGTTCCTCCAAAGACTTGGAGTAGATGATGATATCATCGAAGAACACTCCAGTGAATTTTCGATATGATCTAAAAATTTTCTCCATCAAACGATTGAACGTAGCTGGTGCATTAGTCAAGCCAAAAGGCATGACTAGATATTCATAAAGACCAAATGTTGTGCGAAACGCGGTCTTTAAGATATCCTCATCCACTATCCTTATTTGATGATAGCCACTCTTAAGGTCAATCCTACTGAAGTAGGTAGAGCCTTGTAGCTTATCAAACAGATCTTCTACCCGAGGTACGGGAAATCTGTTTTTGATAGTGATATGGTTTAGTGCTCGATAGTCCACACACATACGGTATGTACCATCTTTCTTTTGCACTAAAAGGACTGGAGAACAAAAGGGAGAGGAACTAGGCCTCACCATCCCTTTGTCTACCAGCTCTTGTACTTGCCTCATGATCTCCTCTTGTTGAGCTTGTGAGACTCGATAAGGAGGTTTGTTAGGCGGTGAGCTTCCTGGAAGGAGCTCAATACGATGGTCATCATCCCCTCGTTTTGGAGGTAGGTCCATAGGGATATCATCGATGAACACATCTTGGAATCCTTTTAGAAAAGTAGACAAGTCTAACTCTTCTTGATTCCTATCATTTTCATTTGATGAAACATTATTAGCTTCTAGAGACTCTTTGACATAAATCATGTACGCAGAAACTGAGCTCTTCATTGATTTATCAAAAGAAAGAGGATTTACAAGTGGAATAGTGCGACCACGCTCACTAGCATCTATATACATGTTCTTTCCCCTGTAGGTGAAGTAAATTCTCCTTTCAGGGAACTTCATGTTGGCAGCCATGCGATCAAACCATGGTGCCCCTAGGATAACATCCTGATGTTGGAGGGGAGAGATGAAGAAGTCTTCTTTGTCGACATAGCTTTGGACATGAAGCCTCAACTTCCCAATCAAGGGAGTAACGGAGGCTTGTTGTCCCTTGAAAGCTGCATCAGCTGTTACTATATCTCCCATCTCAAAAGCTTGAATGCCCAACTTGGTGGCCAACTCTATTGATATGAAGTTGAGAGTAGAGCCAGGATCAAACAAGATGAAGGCATCATGCTCTCTTACCTTTCCCCAAGCATAGGAGAGTGATGATCCTTTGCAATGAGCATCCTCTTTTGGAGCTTCGATGGTGGAAGCCCTAGGAGTCTCATTGCGAGTATTCTTCTTGGGGCAAGAACGATAGCCATGTCCTTGCTCCCCACACTTGAAACACTTATGGTCCTTGCGAAAAGCTTCAAGCTCTTCAGGAGAGAGTTTGTTTTTACCTTTGTAAACTCCCTTCTCCTTGGACCGATTGTTGTTGTTGTTGTTGGAAGTGCCTTGGGAATTATTTTGAGCATTGGATTTCCCCTTTGCATCATTTTTATCTTTGTTTTCCATGGGCTTGACATTACGTCTAGCCCCTTGATGGAAATTGATGCGTGAAGCAACCATGGTGTGGTGGATTACTTCGGTAATAGTACCGGGCCGTTGAGAGTTGATATATTCGGCCATCTCTTCAGGTAATCCCGCACAGAATTGTTGTCTTTGCTCGGCAAAGTCTATCTTTTGAAAGACAGTAGCTTTGAGATGTAAATCCCAAAACTTATCTACATACTTGTTGATAGACTCATGAGAGAGGAGCTTCAAGCCGCGCCATTCGGTAAGAACTTTATCTTTAGTATCGCTTGGAAGAAATTGCTTCATGATGGAAACTCGTAGAGTTTTCCATGTCTTTGGGGCTTCTCCATTGCCACGAAGGCTAGCCCACCATTGACGAGCTGATTTTTGGAAGTGCATAGCTACATGGCGTAGCTTGGAGGACTCTGTGAAGCCCTCGTCCCCAAAGGCCGCATCAAATTGCTGGATGAAGGCCAACACTTTGTCGGTAGCACCAAAGGTGCCATCGTAGGTGAGAAAAGAGATACTCTTTCCTCCCTCCTTGAACTTCTTTAGCTTTTGTGACCTTCGCCATGCAGGAAATGATTTGCGATGTCCTCCCCTCTTGTATTCTCTAGGAGAATAGCCATAACTTTCATCGAAAGAGAAGGAAGGTGAAGAAGAAGGAGAAGAGGGTGACCTCTTCCTAGCCCTTTTCTTCCTTTGTTTCCTCTCTTGCCTTTGAGAGTGATGAGGAGAAGGACTATGGGTTGCTCTTTTCCTCTTGGGAGGAGTAGGCGATCGTCTAGACCGCCTTCTTCGTGGAGCCACATCTTCAGAAGAACTTAGACTTTCATTGCTTTCTTTCTCTTTGGATTCCTCCTCTCGAATGGGAGAGAGTCTTCTTTTGGGGGTCTCTTCAAGAGGCCTCCTAAGCTCTCTCTCCTCTTGGAGAGGAAGGGAAATTCCATAAGCACGAAGTTGTTGAGTAACTTCGGCTTGCAAGGTTGGGTTGCCCATAGCTTGTTGCAACCTAGTCACAAGATAATTCACAAACATGGGAGCATCATCATTAGCACCTTCATGTGCAAAATCAAAGCTATCAATGTTCATTCTACTCTCTTGATTATTGTCAGCCATGATAACAAAATTTTATGTATGTACTTAGTGTATGCTTTGGCAATTCAAAACCTTAGTTGCCACTCCTCTTAGCCTTTGAAAATCGGCTCTTAAGTATCTACACCCACGGCTCAAAGTGGTTAATTATAGAGAATAGAGGAGTAGGTCTAACATAGCAGAGTTGCCAAGGGCTAGCTCCTTTCGGACTTCTTATGGCTCAATAATGGTAAAGCCGTAGGCAAGTCTAAAAAGACTCCATTATTAAGTCCAAAGCTCCCGAGGTGTGCACCATCCCCCACATAGTGGGCTTAACAAAACCGGTATTAGATCCCAGTTCCACTTACTCTATTATAATTAACAACATCAACCATTTATAGGCTACTTAAGGACCTCTCTTCTTAAGCAAGAAAAGAGAAACCAAATGCTCTGATACCAATGTAATGGAATTTGCCTATTCAATTTGAGAATAGCGGAATTTAATGAGAGTACTTTCAAGAAATGATTTTGTGAGCATAGCGGGTAGACATAATTGAAGATAGCAACATAATCATAGCAATTAGTTAACTTGGCATAGACAATACTTTTGCAAGAGAGAGAGTTTAGAGAACATGACAACAATTGAGGACCGGATTTATGTGGAGCCGGTCCCCCCTCCAATAGGCATTTGTATTATGATTTCTCCCATAAAGAGAGACTTGTTACAATACAGTCTTTGTGTTCCTTGTGACCTAGGTGATGCCATGAAGATGGAAGGCTTCATGCACCACAAACATAACATAAACTTGAAGAAAGCTTTAACTATCCCAAGCCTCAGTCCCAAGACCTCAAACACCTTCGAAGGTGGAGAGAGCTAGCAGGGAATGAGGGTAGGGAAGAGGAAGAAGAAACATTTCGTAAGAGAAAGAATTAGTTCCTCACTTATCATACTCTTGTTGCTAGCATACATAATAGCATAGTAATGAAGAAGAAGGAGATGGCAAGCTTAAGCATTGAAGCATGGCTCTTGGTTGGATTTGCACTCCATAGCCAAGAGTGTTGGTGTAGGCTCTCAACCTCTACTTGCTTGGAGAGGGAGCTCTTGCACTTTGCATAGCACACCATGAGAGTGATTGTGAGTGTGTGTGGGTGAGTATACCCCCTAGGCACCCCCCTAGCTTGCTTGGGTCGACCCCCCCTTGTAGCTCATGCCTGAAGCTCATTGGACCCCTCCAGGCCTAGCCAATCACAAGCAGGAGCCATTACAAGCAACATGGGTAGCCTTGGGACAAGTGTCCCCCTTTCCCCTTTGAGAGAGAGGACTTGATAAATGCTAAAACAATTAGATAATTCATGTAATTTATCATTGGACCCCTTTGAAGCTTAGCCAATAGGCTTCAAGCAACACATGAAGGTAACATGGGTAGGGGCCTGACATGTGTCCTTGCTGCCTCTTCAAGTTGGGGCTTCCCTTGTGTGTGTGAGTGGGTGTTCTCTCTCTAGCTCCTAGGAAAAGGGCTCGCCCCCCCTCTTGTAGGAATGATTTTGACTTTAGGTGATCAAGCACCTTACTCATCAAGCATGACAAAGCACTTGAACTAGGGGGTGTTCCCACAAGCATCTCAGGCAAGCTTCTCAAGGCACCTCAAGTACCTTAATCATGCAGCAAGTCAAGCACCTCAAGCATGGAGCCAGTCAAGCACCTCAAGCATCTTAATCAAGCACCTCAAGCATGAAAAACACCTCAAGCATGACAAGCACCTCAAGCAGGACAAGCACCTCGAGCTTGGGCCGGGTTCCCACCTCAGCCCTAGCTTACTTAAGGTCAAAAGGACTTTTACACACATTGATTGGAGGTCTTCAATGAAGCTAACCCTAAGGTCTTATGCTCCATTGGTTAGCCTTGCTCTTTGATAGACCATCTCCCTTTTGGGCCCCTTTACATTGGCCCCGTGTTGAGATAGATCTAAAAGCACATACCTATATCTTAACACTTGTTCCCGTTTATTCTCCCACATTAAGTGATCAATTTAATATGAGAAAATCATTTGGGTTAGTTAGATATTAGATTTTATGACAGATATGGTGAACTCGCTCTACTATAATGTGTAGAGCATAGTGAGTTCTTATTAGTTTTTAACAAAAGAATATGTGTACATACCTGGCGGCCCGCCCACTTACCTGGGCGACCACATTGGGCTTTATACCCCAACAACCTCCCACTTAAAGTCCAATGTGGTACTTTAAGCGTGAGAGAAGCTACTATACAAGCTAATATACAAGAGATGTAGAGAAGTGATGTACTACCCTACACCTAACTGCTTGCGAAAATGCGCAAAGCTCTTTGAGGGAAGTCCTTTTGTAAGTAGATCAGTAGGATTTTCTGTGGTGTGAACTTTGACAAGGTGAAGTTGCTTATCCTTGAGCATTTCCCTGATGAAATGATACTTCACATCCACATGCTTTGTCTTTGAGTGATAAACTGGATTGCGAGCCAATTGTGTAGCACTTTGACTATCACAATATATCACAGGCATGTCTTCTTTGAGTCCCAAATCTGTTACTAGTCGATTGAGCCAAATTGATTCTTTGCATGCCTCCGATGTTGCAACATATTCAGCCTCTGAAGTAGACTGAGTAACACAATCTTGTAATCTAGAACGCCATGATACTGCTCCACCAGCCAATGTAAAGACATACCCTGACGTAGACCTTCGGTTGTCTAAGTCACCTGCATAATCTGAGTGTGTAAAACCCTTTACACTTAGCTCCTGACTCCCATAGCATATACGCATACTCTTTGTAGCTTTCAGGTATCTCAATATTCCTTTCACTGCCTCCCAATGTTTCTT
Organism: Adiantum capillus-veneris; assembly: GCF_014529385.1. Lineage (NCBI taxonomy): Eukaryota > Viridiplantae > Streptophyta > Polypodiopsida > Polypodiales > Pteridaceae > Adiantum > Adiantum capillus-veneris. Next base: position 34,478,406 of record NC_140958.1, on the reverse strand, counting down.
GCATGTGTTTGACATGTATCGACTTACTACTCCCTCTGCAAATCCAATGTCTGGGCGAGTAGCAATCATTGCATACATCAAACTACCCACTGCAGAGGCATATGGAATCTTATCCATTTCAGCCTGTTCTTCCTCAGACACATGACAATCTTGTTTGCTAAGTTTCACATGTGGTGGCAATGGAACACTCAATGCCTTTCCCTTCTCCATATTGAAACGTTGCAAAACCTTGTCAATATACTCTGTTTGAAATAACCAAATCAACTTCTTTGATCTGCCTCTCTCAATGCGCATACCAAGTATATGACTTGCCTCACCCATGTCTTTCATGTCAAACGATTTTGCCATCTTTGACTTCAAAGCTGAAATTTCTTCCAAGTGCTTGCCAGCAATCAACATGTCATCCACATACAAAATAAGGATCAACCAACTGCCATCCTTAGCCTTCTTTGTATATAGACAGTGATCGAACTCACTACGTTTGTAGCCTTGAGAAAGCATAAACTTGTGGAACTTATGGTACCATGCCCTCAGTGATTGTTTTAAGCCATAAAGACTCTTTAACAACTGGCATACCAAATCTTCCTTGCCTTTCTCAACAATCCCTTCTGGCTGCTGCATGTAAATTTCCACATATAAATCACCATGCAAGAACGCTGTCTTGACATCCATTTGGTGCAACACCAAATCTAATATGGCAACCAATGCAAGAAAGCATCTCAATGTAGTCATCTTGACCACCGGAGAGAAGACTTCATCAAAGTCAATGCCTTGTTCTTGCTTAAAGCCCTTGGCAACAAGCCTTGCTTTGTACTTTGGTTGACTATCATGAGCGGTGATCTTATACGTGTAAACCCATTTACAAGGTAGAGCCTTTTTGCCCTGTGGTAATTTAACTAGCTTCCATGTCTGGTTTTTATGCAGAGCTGTCATCTCTGACTGCATGGCCAATTGCCAATTCCCGGAGTCCTTCATTTGCACTGCTTCCTTGTAACATGAAGGCTCATTGCAATCAGTCAAAATGACTTAGTTCATAGATGGAACAAACCGATCAGGAGGTCGTGAGATCCGTCCCGATTTACGTAAAATAGGTGGTTGAGGCTCAGCCACAACCTGTGGTTCCACTCTATCCTGTCCTTGCTCCTCTTGAGCCCTGACATTTTGTCTTGCACGTGCAGGTCCATCTTCTTGGAAGACAACTCTTCTAATCTCCTCAACCCTCTCTGGTTTAGAATGATATTTGGCTTCATTAAAGTGAACATCATTGTTGCGGATAACCTTTCTGGATTCGGGATCCCAAAGTCTGTACCCCATCTCACCAGAATTACCATAGCCTAGAAAGATGCACTTTCTACTCTTTGGCTCAAGTTTGTTCCTAAATTCCTTTGGAACATGAGTATATGCCTCATAGCCAAAGACTCTGAGATGCTTGTATGAGGTCATTTTGCCTGACCATACCATCTCTGCCACTGAATCCTTCTGCAAAACCTTGCTAGGAGATCTATTTATAAGATGAACAGCTGTTGATACAGCTTCAGCCCAAAACCCATATGTCAATTGTGCATTAGACAACATACATATGACCTTCTCTTGTATGGTCCTATTCATCCTCTCAGCAACACCATTTTGAGGAGGATTGTAAGGAGCAGTAAGTTCACGTTTTATACCTTTTGACTCACAAAAGTCTTGAAAGGCCTTTGAAACATACTCTCCACCATTGTCAGTGCGTAAGCATTTAAGCTTCTTGCCACTCTGATTCTCCACAAGTGTCACAAACGTTTTGAAAACACTAAACGCTTTATCCTTGTGCTTGAGAAAGTAAACCCATACTTTCCTCGAGTAATCATCTATAAATGTCATAAAGGAAGAAGATCCCCCTAGAGATAGGTTAGGCATAGGTCCACACAAATCACTATGAACAAGTGCCAACTGTGTATCTCTTCTACTGCTTCTATGCTTATGTGGCTGTTGTGTTTGCTTACCATACAAACAATGTTCACAGAATTCAAAATCATTAAATGACAAGCCAGGCAAATAACCAGAACGAGACAAGATTTCCATTCCCTTCTTGGACATATGTCCTAACCGGCTATGCCACAAAGAAACGTTCGGCTGCTCGGTTACATTGATTACATTTTTAGAGACATTTGATACATAAATCATGTAAAGTCCTCCAAACTTTACTCCATGTGCTACTGTCATAGAACCCTTGGATATCTTCCACATGTTCTTTCCAAAAGTGGTGACGTAGCCAGCATCATCAAGTAAACCTGTGCTGATCAAGCTCTTTGTAATTGCGGGAACATGTCTCACATTCTTCAGCGTGAAAGAAGAGCCATTCTGAAACTTCAATTGAACATATCCAACACCTAAGGTCTCACATGTCTGCCCATTGCCTAGCCGAACATGATCTTTAGTGGTCACATAAGAGGTAAACCACTCCTTGTTTGGAGACACATGAAGTGATGCCCCTGAGTCTATAATCCAGTCACTCAGTGCATTTCCATCAGATGCTTTAAGAAGAGCTGAGTCCATTGTATTCTTCAAGAAGTAGATGTCTCCTGACACTAGACTGTCATCCTTTGCAACAATGTTTGTCACATTTATTTCTTGAATCTTCACTGAGGACTTGTTCTTCTCACCATGGTCTTCAGCTTTCTCTTTGCCTTTTTCTGCTTTCCATTCTCTGCAGTCTCTTTTCATGTGACCCTTCTTGCCACAATGGTAGCATTCTATGTCACTCTTGCCTTTAGCACTGCGGGACTTGCTACGAGATTGATTCCTCTTTCCACCTTTGTCCTTTTCTTTGGTCCTTCCCCTGACAACTAAGGCTGTTCCTTTGCCTTTGTCCATTGTCTTTCTGTTGGTTTCTTCAGTAAGCAGACTGCCTTCTACACCTGCTATGGTCAAACCATCTGGAGGTGCAGAATTACTCAAAGCTGTGCGAAAAGTGTCCCAACTTTCCGGTAATGTGATCAACAGGAACATAGCTCTAACAGGTTCATCAAACTTGACACCTTGAGCTGACAAACTGACTGTAGTTGGTGTTGAATTCATTCAGATGATTGGACATAGATGTCCCTTCTTTCATCTTCAAGTCAACAAGCTTCTTAAGCGAGTATACCTGTGAAGCTGCACTCTGCTTCTCATAAAGATCACTCAGCTTTGTCCATGCTTCATAAGCCGACATCTCGTCTGCTACATTGAAGTAAACGCTTTCAGCCAAAGTCAGCACAATGGTAGAAAGTGCCAATTCATCCATTTCACTCCATTCATCTTCGTCCATATCTTTTGGTTTTATCCCTTTGAGCTTTATAGGTTTTATCTGCTTCTTTTGTACCAACACGTGCCAAATCTGCTTCTTCCACAATGGGAAATTGGTTCCATCCATCTTCTTGATATTGTAAAGAGCAGTGTCCTGTGATCCAGCCATAACTACGGTTCACAGTAGTTTACTTTCCTGGGAAAAATTCGGCAGAGTTTCCCCTGTAAACTGACCTCTGAACCAATATCAACCTGTCAAATGAACCGAGAAAGCTTCAGATTCTGCAGAAATTTCGGCAGAGTCTCCTTTGTAAAATGGCTATGGTGTACTAAAAAACAGACCAAAAACAACTCAAAAAACCATTGTCTCTCTAACACTGTAAGTTGTGGGTAAACCTGTCCTGCACCTGTATTGTCTCTCAATGTCCTGTCACTGTCCTGTAAGCATAGACTGCGACAATGCCTCAACGGCAGTAAAGCAAAGATGCAATCCCAACTGTCTAACTCACAATCAATACGTCCTAGCTGCCTATGTAAGGGTGCTCGAGGGATCGCTCCAAGACCTGTATCACCGAAAGGATCTCAACATTCGAGAATCCCCCAGCTCAATAAAACCTCACTCGACCCTCAACAAAGGCTGCAGTAAATCTGACAATACATAGACTTCCCACAAAGTCATATATCCACAAATTTCCCACTATATGCTGTAACCGCTGCGGCGGTTGTTTGCTGCGTGACTCACAGCCAGCAAACCCTCAACATACATACATCATTTCTGACAATACATCCCATGTGGAAGTACCTGCAATGTTAGGATGAAATCTGAAATATCAAGCAGCAAACACAAGCTACCTGATGAACTAGTGGATGTTGCCTACAGTCTGTGTGTAGATGCGCCCGTGTCATATGTGACACACCTCCAAGAACTGTGAGCCTTCCTTCGATGTGTAGACAGCCACAAATCAGCACTCTGGGAGTGCTGATATCCTCAGCACACCTGCAGTCGTCGTAGGCCGAAACCCCAAATTTGCAGAGTCGGATCTGCACCCGCTGAGACCACGTAGTCGAAAATGGCTTGCGCAGAACTTTGTCGAAGCCAAACGGTGGCCGAGATGACCTCAGAATGAAATTCTGAGAACACCTAGCCCTTCGAGCTATCCCATAGGACTTGGGGCCGTGTCTTCGCCTATCAAATCTCACTCCAATCTGAGTAGGTGACTCTAGCTTCCTGCAATGCTGCCCCGAGCCTCGATCTGAGCTCTGATACCAGTTGAAGGAGTACGAGCGGAAGTGCGACGAGAGAGAGAGAGAGAGAGAGAGAGAGAGAGAGAGAGAGAGAGAGAGAGAGAGAGAGAGAGAGAGAGAGAGAGAGAGAGAGAGAGAGAGAGAGAGAGAGAGAGAGAGAGAGTGCGAGAAGAAGAGCACGATGATATGGTGAACTCACTCTACTATAATGTGTAGAGCATAGTGAGTTCTTATTAGGTTTTAACAAAAGAATATGTGTACATACCTGGCAGCCCGCCCACTTACCTGGGCGACCACATTGGGCTTTATACCCCAACCGAGAGAGAGAGAGAGAGAGAGAGAGAGAGAGAGAGAGAGAGAGAGAGAGAGAGAGAGAGAGAGAGAGAGAGAGAGAGAGAGAGCTTACACCCTAGGCTTTGTGTTGTTGATTATGCCATGTCACATTCCAACTGGTAGCAACTCTAGAATTTGTAGCAAATGCATCCCTGGGTTTTTGTGGTTTTTGTAAGATAGTAAGAGGTTTGAGTGGCCAAGAAGCCATTCAAAAATTCATGGAAGGTGTCCTGCCATAACTAGAGCCACAACAAGGTTGGTCATCACTGAGAGGCGCTCTTTGTCCTATACCAAGTGGGTCTTCTCCTTGTTCCAATCTTTCCCTCCTCATGAGGTAGCACCTGTACAACTTTTATCCACTCTTCACCACGCCCGTCGGGCCCATGATCAATGCAAGCCTCGTGATTAAAGATTATCCTCAACACCTCTTTTTCGCACATCTAAACTTGCCCTACCTTTGTCAATTGCTCAATTTTTACTACACCAATATGCCTGAGAACTCCATGCCCAACACCTCGGCTCCCAAGTGACTGGAAAGGGGAGGGGGATCTCAAGTTTCACGTGTGTTTTTCCCGTATCCAAGCAATAACCCACTTGGTAGAATGGGATTTCGCAACAATCACCTCTCATACATCGCACCAATTACGCAATTCTCACTTTCAAGACCAAGGCGGATTGAATCAAACTCCTTGAGCAATCAAGGCTTCTCAAGGATACTAATATTTGGTTTGCAGAAGATCTCACACCCGCCAACTCAAACAAAAGAAGGTAGAATTCCAGAAGATGCGAGAAGCGCGCACAACAGGGAAATGGGCAGTCTATTGAGGAGGTAAAGCCATTATTCAGGAGTTTCGAACTCCCAAGCTGGCTCCTTCCTCACCTTCCCCTTCTTAGTTTTGTTCATTTTAGCTCTTCTTTTTGACACATCTTTGGAAGTCCTTAACTGAGATGTATCTCATGATCCTTTCGTTTAGAAGAACCCCTTTGTAATGTTTTGATTTCCGTTCCATGGATCATATCTGATCTCCACGGACGATAATTCAATCTCTGTGTGTGTGTGCGTGTGCGCGCGCAAGGCGCCAAAGCACGCACGAACAAAAAGGAGGAGAGAAGTACACAAGGGGAAGGTTGCCGTGTTGCAATAACAAAGGTTCCAAGGATATTGGCGTGGGAGGAGATGATGAGCTAATGGAGAAGAGAGAAGCTGAGTGCATAACTCAATGGTTCGTTCTCAGGTTGGCTCTTAAAGACGTGTCCACCATCTATCCACATACCATGCCCTCTGCATGGCACTGTCAAGAAAGAAGGGGGGAGGAGGGCGTGTGCGTCTGCCGCAACAAGCGCGAGTAGGGGGAAGTCAGAGGTAGAAAATCTTTGAGGGGCTCTTTGGGATAGTTGATTTTTTAAAGATGAACCGGTATGCCACTATCAATGGCCTTGTGATTATCACTTGTTTTATATAACTTCATGCAGTCTCTTTAGAGAGAGAGAGAGAGAGAGAGAGAGAGAGAGAGAGAGAGAGAGAGAGGCCTCAGGACTAAGTAACACCCATATTTAAAGGGGGGGGGGGGGGGGGGGGGGGGGGGGGGGCAATGGGATCAAAGGCGGAGAAGCTCACGCTCGAAAGCAGAGGAGATCGCAGCAGCAACAGTCAAATCAAAAACTAAACCTGGACGGGCACTAAACCTGGACAGCTTGAAAAATGCATGTTAATAAAATGTTGTAAAAACGGTTGTGGGTACACAATGCATGCGCGAGTGAGGTGGTTAGCCTATGCGTCCCTAAACCAGGACGGCCAAGTCTTGGATTCAAATCGCCTCACCGCGCCTCATTTTTCTCATTGGCCATTTTTAATACGCCTTGCCTTTTTGACGACGTGCCTCGTTTTTCCCGTTGGCCAAGTATAGTGTGCCTCGAGATCCTGCCCTGCAACCCCGACCGTTGATCCCATGGCATTTAATATGGGTGTCACTTAGTCTCAAGGAGAGGGGGAGAAAAAACGGGAGTTTTATGCGAGAGAGAGAGAGAGAGTTGAGTGAGAGATGGCTAAGGTGTGCAAGCAGCACCATCTTTTATTGGGCTTGGGCGCTCGGCAGCAGCGCGTTTCGAAGGAAAACTTGAAGCTGTCTTCTTTTTCCTGCATTCAAAGGCAGAGAAGCTCGTCATGGTTCAAAATATCAGCTGCTGCCGGCTCTCTTCCCCAAGACGATGCCAGCTCTAGGAATACCAAGCAGGCTCCCCCCTTATTCAGAAGAAGAGGGGAGATTCCTCCAGAATGGGAGGAGCTTTCGACACCTGTTCCTGAGCCTCCCAACTACCTCCTTTTGGCTGCTGGTTAGTTTTGTTTCTCTCTCTTCACTGATTGTTTACTCTGTGTGTGTGCCACACACACACACAGTCAGAGAGAGAGAGAGAGAGAGAGAGAGAGAGAGAGAGAGAGAGAGAGAGAGAGAGAGAGAGAGAGAGAGAGAGAGAGAGAGAGAGAGAGAGAGAGAGAGAGATCTGTGGCACCTCTGGCTCTATGCTTTCCTGGATAGAGTGCTTTCGATCGAGCTTTGATGCTATCATCCAGCTCAGATGTGCACATTGCTGGTTGGGAGCTTATTCAGGTGGTGGGTGCTATGCGCAAGCCATGGTTTGTCGACTTGCTGTTGCTTTTGGGGACCACCAGCTAAGATATGAGATGATTGATGAGCTTTGACCCACTTCTAAAAATAACTCATGATTTTCAAGGCGCTTCTGCGCTTTTTGGGCCAATGCCTAGCGAAGCAAAAAGCAAAGCTTCTGAAAGGGCAAGAAAAAGGCAAAGAAGTCAAAATCTCGCCCAGTTTTGGACATTTCTACAAAGGACTCGTCTTCGGATAGTTCGGACTCCGATGACAACAGCTTCTATGCAAGGAAGAAGAATTTTTACAAAGCCAACCAGTATGACTTTTGGGAAGATAAAAGCAAGAAAAACCGAGAGTTCAAAGAAGGTGGACAATCAATTAAATTTAACACGTTTTCTGGTTTTGGAGATGCTTCGAAGGCTTTGGCCTTCATACAGCAGTTTGACATAGCTTTCTCTGGAGGGCGTTACTCAGAGCACTCCAAGATTCGGGGGGCTACTTCCTACTTTAGGGGAAATGCTCAAACTTGGTGGTCCACGCTTCTATTGAACAGGAAAGCGCCAGTTAAATGGTTGAAATTTAAAAGGCTTTTTTATTTCTTCTTGGTTGACTCGGGAGTACGAAGGCGACATACGAATTGCTTGGAACCATCTTCGGATGACCAAGAAGGATACTTTGGACGCATATTGCGAGAGATTCTGGAGCTCTTTTCTACTAGCCTCTTCATTTAAAAAGATCTCGTTCAAAGAATAGATTGAGCGGTTTACCTTGAGACTTCCTACAGAGATCCGAGATCACTGCGTAGAGCAAAAGTCAGATTCCATTCAGGAATTAATGAGTCATGCGAAACGGGGTTTTGCCATTCACTCAGGCAGTTTGACCTACCACACAGATGAAATCATGACGCAGCGAACTGAACACACTTGAAACAATGAAAGTAGAAAGAAGAAGAGTAACCCAGAACAGAAAGAAAAGGATGCACGACCCGAGCTCACACTTTGGGAGAGAGCTCTCTACATCAAAGAGCGGAAGTGCTTTGGATGCAGGGAAACTGGGCATATCTCCGCGAAGTGCCCTAAAAAGGCACCGAATGAACAATATGAAGAAAGGTTAGAGAGTTTGAAAGCAGCTGAGAAACGTGGCAGAAAAGGCAGATGAAAGCAAAACCGGTACCACATTGTGTGGGGCCCGAACCGAATCAAATGAATGGAAGTACAAAACTTTGTCGCTTTTAGGGCAAAGTGAAAGATCAGGAAGCCCTTTTTTTCTAAGATGAAGGAGCCAAGGCCAACTTCTTTTCACTTGAATTAGCGGCTCGATTTGGAATTACGCCCGACAGCCTGAGGCCACAGGCAGAGGTAGTTCTAGCGGCACTTGGATGGGATGTTGTCATTACACCGATCATTAGCAAACTTCGTTTGCAATGTCAGGGGTACGAGGATTTCTACGTAATTCCCTTGGGAGGTTGTGACTTCCTACTCGAAATCCCTTGGTACCACAAGAACAACGCCGTGGTTTACTACCGGGTTGAGGAAGCGACTTTGACGAATGAAGGGCATAGACATTGTACTTGATGAAATTCAGTTTCTTTACTTTTTGGAAAGGACTGAATGATGATGAAGGTCGAATATGTTTTGACCTCGAAAAAGAACGCCGAGATTTTCTCTACACTCATGCCAATTGCTTTTGAGAGGGCTTGCCAGGTGAGTTGCCACCCGCTCGTCTTGAGGATCATACCATTGATGTGATACCTGGAAGCACACCACCGAACCGGCCACCTTACCATGTGAGCCAAGCCCAGAACGAAGAAATTCTGAACCAAGTGAAAGACCTCTTGGAAAAGGGTCTTGTCCAGCCTAGTACTTCACCGTATTGCTCTCTAGTGTTGTTGGTTTTGAAGAAAGACGGATCTTGGAGAATGTGCATCGATTATAGAGCTCTCAACAAAATCACCATCAAGAATAGATTTCTGATTCCTAGGATCGATAATATACTTGACCGACTACAGGGATCCTCGTGCGTTAGCATGATCAATTTGAAGAGCGGATATGATCAAACCGAATCGCACCGGGAGATGTCTACAAGACAGCTTTTCGTACGACTTTTGGGTAATCTGAGTTTTTGGTGATGCCTTTTGGCCTAGCCAATGCTCCTGCGACATTTAACTGGATGATGGACAGGATTTTTCTAGAGTACAGACTATTTGTGGCACTTTCTTTGATGACATCATTGTTTTCTCCAAGGATGAGGCAGAACATAGAGAACATTTGCTAGAGGTCTTTCAGGCATTACGAGATCACAAGTTGGTGATTAATGCGAAGAAAAGTGAATTTTTTCTACCAGAGATACACTTTTTGGGACACATTGTCTTAGCAGCAGGAGTGTAGATGGACCTGGCCAAGATATAGACTATCCGTGATTGGCCCGATTTGAAGAACGTCCATGAAGTTAGAAGCTTCTTGGGTTTGTGTTCGTATTACAGGCGGTTCATTAGAAAGTTTGCAGAGTTTGCTTCCCCTTCGCATATTTTGACACAGAAAGGAGTCCCTTTCTCGCGGGGACTCACAGAGGTGACTACCTTTCAGACACTGAAAGAGAAATTGACTACAGGACCAATTTTGACTTTGCTGGACTTGCAGAAGTCATTTGAGGTATATTGTGATGGTTGTGGTCGTAGTCTGGGTGCGGTCTTAATGCAAGAAGGCCATGTCATTGCTTACGAGAGCCGATTGTTCACAAGACCGGAATTGACAGCACAGATTTATGAGAAAGAGCTTTTGGTGGTTATCCATGCTCTTACTCAGTGGCGACATTACCTACTCGGAGCGGATTTTACTGTCTTCATAGACCATCAGAGTTTACGCTACTTTTTGTCACAGAAGCAGCTATCGGAAAAGCAGGTGCAGTGGGCGAACACCTTGTCACAATTTCACTTCCAGATCGTCCATGTGAAGGGATAGAAGAATTTGGTGGCAGATGCTTTGTCTTGGAAGCCGTTGGTTCTGGCTGTTTCCGTGATACATCATAGGAGCTTCGAGGATATGGTCGATCAGTATGCCACAGATACAGATTTTGCAGACATTTTCACACGGATACGGGATGGAAAGACAATAGCGGGATATTCCATTCGGGATGGCTACTTGATGAGGAAAACCATGTTGTGCGTTACACAGCCGTTGAGGGGAAAGGTTATTGACCGAATGCCACTGTCCACTTCTTACGGGTCAACGTGGCATTGCTAGCACCTTGAAAGGGGTAGAGAGATACTTCTTTTGGCCGAGACTCAAGAAGGATGTGGACGAGTTTGTGCGCAATTGCTTGGTATGCTAGAAGGTCAAGTTTGACAGGCATAAAGCACAGAGATTGTTACAGCCTTTACCCATACCAAGCCGCCCCTGGGAAAGTATTGCAATGGATTTCATTTTTGATCTCCCGAGAACACAGAGTGGTCACGATGGTATCTGGACTGTTATTGACAGGTTTAGCAAGCAAGCTCATTTCATTCCAATGAGGAAAACAGTCAAGCCGGATCACTTAGCGAGACTGTTTGTGGCTCAGATCTTAGATTACATGGCATGCTCGAGACAATTGTCTCCGACAGGGACCCTAGATTTAGGAGTTTGTTTTGGAAGGCTATTTGGGAGAACATTGGGACGCGATTGCAGTTCTCGTCATCTTTCCACCCGCAGACTGACGGGCAATTTCAGATTGCCAATACAGTGGTACTAGATTTATTGAAGTCTTCTTACATCTCGGATCAGAATACTCAACGGGAAAAGTATTTACCTTTGGTGGAATTTGCCTACAATAACACGATACACTCTTCGACGGGAAAGGTGCCATTTGAGATTATTCAAGGTGCTACGAAGGTTACACCCTTCCTAAGCACGAAAGATAAGATTTTTGAAGTCGATGAGTACATGTGCGACTTGGACACTGCTTTTGCCAAGGTCCGCGAGGCTTTGCAGAAATCTCAAGAAAGACGGAAAAAGGCAGCAGATCGCCATCGTCGCGATTTGAAATTGAAGAAGAATGGTTAGGTGCTCTTACAACCATGAGGTCATCTGCGTATACCAACATGATGCATCTCCCTGCATCGCTAACTGTCTAGAGGACTCAAGAGCCAATCTAGTATATCTGCCTCTATGTGTATCCCATAGACTGTGCATAAAGGACACTGATCTGGTAAGAGCCTCAATCTCTATAGGAGGGGCGGCTACCTCCGCTTGAATAATCGCATGTGGTACGGAGGCCTTGGCTCTAATCATCTGGGATATCATAAATACCAAGGGTCTCTCCATGTTCCTCCAACTGTCATGATTCACAGATGGTCCCCACACTTGGACCCCATAAAGCATAGCTGAAGCAACCAAAGTATCAAAGAGCCATAACTTTGTTCGTGGTTCATGAAACTGAACCTGCGAACACATCCTCTCTAGCCCTCACAATGCCGCATAGGCTCTGGACAGTCTAGTCTCTGCTGCTCTCCTCAGAGTAAACCTCGGTATATTCATCTGTGTACTCCACAGTGTCTTGACCATATACGAGTGTAGGTGCCGATCTCTTGACCCACTGTGGTGTGGTGGTAAACACCATAACCTTGGTTTTACCAAGGTTCACAGACAGTTCACTATCCTCTGCAAAGTTGTGCAATGCATCCAAATGTCTTTGCATGCCCTCTGGCGACTCTGATATCAACACGATATCATCAACATGTAATAATAAAGGGATCCATGTCCCTGCTAGCTGAGCGCCTTTGTCACCCTCTCTGTCAATGTAGTCAGAGACCTCATCTACATACATACCAAAAAGTGTAGGTGACAAAGGACACCCCTGTTTCACTCCAATAGTGGAATGAACAATGTCAGAAATCCCCTCAAGAGTGCATACCTGGCCAGTCACTGAGCCGTATAAAGCCATGATCCCCCATATGATCTCTGTGGGTACTCCCAACATCAGTAGCCTGTGCATCAATCTGGCTCTCGGCACGTGTCAAATGCTTTGCGGAAGTCCACAAAGCAGCAATACATCCGTCCCATGTGCCCGACCCTCCTCAATAATGGCTCTGAGTGTAAGAATGTGGTCCAAAGTGGAGAAACCCCTCCTGAATCCAGCCTGTCCTGTTGCTCGTATGCCCTCATTTTCTGCCCATTTACTCAGTTGCTGTTCAAGAATGGATGCATACAACCGTGCCAATGTGTGTCCTATCATAATAGTACGGTTGTTCCCTGGTACTGTGGGGTCCCCTGCCTTGAAGAGAGGTACAATAGTAGATAATCTCCAACACTTGGGTAGTCCCTCACACATGACACGGTTAAACAACCGTGCAAGAACCTCTGACAGTAAATCCCTAGCATATATCAAGTGCTCTGCCACCAAACCATCATGATCATATGCTCTCCTAGTCCTCATCCTGTCAATGGCGTTCTTCACCATCTCAGTGGTAAAGAAGGTACTAGTGGATGGACATGGCTCTAGAGGGTCTGGTAATGGTGGTTGCCCAGGTACTGTATATAATGATGCTGTGTACTGACCCCAAGTCTCAGGAGAGGTAATCATTGGAGGAGGAGAGTGCTCATGGAAGAGACGGCAGGCCTCACCTGAATCTCGACTCAAAAAGAGCTGATACAAATCACGTTCCATCTGGGCTTAAAAGGCCCGCTTCTTCCGTTGCACTAAACGCCGAAGGGCAATCCGAGACTGTCTATATGTAATGACTCCAAGTATAAGCTTGCTCTGAATCTGAACTCTCATCTCTCTGCACTCCTCATCATACCAAGTATTGTGAGGCATGTTCCCAGAACGTCTTCTCTGATCAGGTTGAGTGTGTGGGTATGCCTCTGCTGCTGCCCCATGCAAGATCTCCGCCAATAAAGTGGTGATCTCCTCCACTGTATATACAGGCTCGGCTGCCCACATCCGTCTGTAAATCTCTTCCACATAAACTGAATTCGTCTTTGGTGTAAAAGTATACCGTGTGTGTGCAATCCTCCGTGGTGTCTGAGAGACACTATACTGGAAAGAGACTGAAAAAGTCAAGAGAGCATGGTCTACTGCTACTCCAACACATCTAGGGCCCACACTGAAATCCTAAATATTAGAGATGAAGCTCGGTAAAGTCATGACATAGGCCACTGTACTGGCCCCATGTCTGTGTGGAAAGCATGTGAATCCCCCAGACGAAGGAAAAATCTCTAGACCATTAAGTATGGCCAGACCATGCGTAGTCGTCATCTCCATGAGATATCTCCCATACTCTGTGTGCTCTCTATCCTGTGAGTGTCTGTCAAGCGCCATCTCCGATATATCCATCTCTCTAAGCATCTCCTCCGAGGTATCATAAAATACCGTTTGGGAGTTGGCAGTCTTGGCATTAAAGTCTCCGAAGAGAATGATATCTCCATCTCTAGAGAACTCCCATATGTCATCATCAAGTATAGAGAAAGGAGATTGCCCTCTAGGTGAGGTATAGACTGATGTGCTGGGGGGAAAGTAACATATAGCAATGTATAAGAATCTGCCTGTCTCAGCTCTTAGTCTCACCCACATGTATCTCGCCGGGTCATCTCTCCGGACAATCTGTAATAGCGGCTGCAACTCCTCCTTGAACAAGACTGCTACCCCTCCTGAACCTCGACTCCCATGCTGGGATCTAGCGTCTGGCCGACAAGCTGTCTCCCATAAGTAACTAGTCACACTTGGCATCAACTGTCCGGATTTTTGATGTGTCTCTGAGTAAAAGACAATGTCTCTGTCTCTGAAGCTATCCTCAAAGGCACCCACACCCAGTCTATATGATCCATTACAATTCTATGCCGCCATCCGGAGTGTGGTCCCATATGTCTCGCACCATCATGCTGTGCGTTTTTCCAAAACCACTACTTTCCCCCCTCTATAAAAGGCAATTTTTCCCTTCTCCCTTGCTGCCTTGATCTCTGGCATCAACTCTTGCATATGTGCTATTTGTGCTAAAGTAAGGTCATCCCCCATAAATATTCCAGTTTTCTTAAGTGCTGGTCTCTTCTTCAGGAATTCCTTCCTTGTTTCCAAAGTTGGGAAACACAAAATAAGTGCTTTCTCTTTGACGTTTCCCTTCTCATCAACTCCCTTCTTTCCTACTCTCCAAGCACCTGTGTGCATAGGTTCCGGGATGCCCATGCGCTGCAAGAGTTCCTTCACTTCGTCTTCTACATTTTCGATGTCACGAGGACGTGGCAGTTATTAACCATGTCACAAGGATGTGGCTACTGCTAACCTTGGTTGTTGGTTTCTTTCCAATGGGGTTTATTTTATTTGTTTTGAGACCCTCTTTTTGAAGTAGCAAACGGTCGGACATTGTATGGCCAATGTGAATGGTACATTCATCCGCAGACGGGAAGTGGTCGGTACTGGAATTCGTATGGTAAGAGGATGTCTAGGCTCAGAGCAAGATCATATAGGTCCCCCCGTTGCACTTAGTAAGTTGGTGGATACAGGAAGTGAACTCAATTAAGGCGTAAAGTCAAGGTGGGACTACCAACAAAAAGTATCCGACAGTTGGGCCACATTGCACTTTTGGATGCGGTTCCAATGAGGATAGACGGTCAGAAGACCAGTGGGAGCCCAACGGAAGCATCTCCTAAAATTTAGGGAACTGCTATTTTGGGCCGTGAAATGTGTTCCCTTCATTACCTCCGGTATGACTAGGGGAACACTTTATAACTCTGCCGCGAAGTCAATTGACGCGTCGGTTGGGATATTTTTAAGCGGCGAACCCGAAACGGGCAAATGCTTGAAAATGCGCCAAGTGTCATTTTCTTATGCACTTACCTCTCCAGGAAGAAATGGCGCTGAATTTTTAAGCTGGGAAGGCCTCATTATGCAATTTGTCACAGGTTAAGAGCTATGGAGTGCTTCCTTTCCCTCTCATATACAGTGTGGTGCTAGGAGTGATTCCTTGCACGCTACACACTGCTCTCTCTCTCCCCTACGTGCAGTTATGTGATGCCCCACAAGAGGGCTCCTCATTTGACTGATGTACAGCTGTGTGGGTTCATGCTTTCGTGCTGAGGCAAGAGCCTCCTTGAGCAGGAACAGGGCTACTCCAAAGCAGGCACTGGTGAGGGTCATAACCTCACCATACAGGTGCAAAATCAGCGCTGTGCATGCGCTGTAATTTGACTGTTTTTCAGCCATACGGACGCCAGGACACTTGGGAATCGTGCCCCACTGGCAGAGGACAGTAAGGGGACTGTTTGGGGCTGAAAACAGGGCAAAAACCAGTAAATACAGCGCAGGGTGGTCTCGTACGGTCTTGTACGTTTTGTACACGTACGATGATGTGCGGTACTAAACGAACTAAAAAAAATTATGATGTACGATGACGTTATGTACGTTCAAAATAAAAAAAATAAAATAATTCTTAAGCCTAAGGCTTAGGCCTTAAAGAAACTTGACATTTAGACAGATTACAATTATGAGAGCTTGAGAGGGAGAGACGATGGAGAGCTTGTCACTTGAGACTCGAGAGCTTCAATGGGGGCTTGAGGGGGAGAAACCCAAGGGAGAGAAGGAGAGCTTGAGCCTTGTCACTTGAGAGCTTCAATGGGAGCACATGGATGATGAGAGCATTGAGAGGCTAGAGCTTGTAGCTTGTAAGTTGTGTTGAGAACAAGGTGGAGGAGTTGCTTAAATAGATTATAGGAAGAGGAAGAGCATGGGAGAGGGAGAGCATGGGGCATTATGGATGTGAGAGGGAGAGCATGGCAATAGGCATTGGTACATGCCACATGATTGCAAACATGCTCCAAAATGGCTCCCTAAACGCCCACTAACACGTGCAAAAACTGCCGCCAACGGTCATAAACGGCTACATTTTTCGATCGTACAGAACGTACTAAACGTACGGAACGGAACGGGTCCGACCGAACGGTACTAGACGTCCCGTACGTCGAACGAAAACTACCCTGATACAGCGTGCTGAATTTACTGTTTTTGGGCAGGAATCAAAGGGTATATGCCAATGCAAGTGAGTTTTAGCAGGGGAATTGGTTTCGCGCAAGTTTTGGGGTTGTTATGCTGCCGAAATTTGGCCAAATCAAATGGTATCTAGGTGGATACACGTGAAGGATTCCCAGGACCTTACCTTGTAATTTACCCTCCTAAAGAAAAAAGAAATACCGAAAGTGGCGCCAATTTTGGGGCCTACAGGTTGTCGGTGTTTGCTCGGAGCATTCTAGCTTCCGAGTCGTGTGTGTGATTTAGTGTTAATTCCCGTTATAGGTCTCCTTTGCAAAGTGCTCTGTGTGTGTGTTTAAAGTAAAGAATTTTGGGTGAAAGCCAACGCCTACCGCCCTACGGGCCGGTTTCATGGTTCCGTTGCCGGGACATCAATCACTTTTTCCTTAAAGAGTGAGCCTGGATTGTTTTGGGATAAAGACACACTGCAGGAACGCGGGGATTACACTATGGCCGACAAGGGGGAAGGGAATTATGTAAGAGGGTTTGTCACCAGCGTGTGACTACTATCTATCCTTTTTGTTGATTTCTTTCTTATTATCTATTTACTTTCACTTTTTGGAAACACCCCTCGGGAAATCTAACTGCCCTGCATTGCATAGCTAGTGTGGAACTGTCCAGAGGGAGTCCAGGCCTGAGGGCAAGAGAGCACTAAGGTTGGACAAGGACTATGGTTAGCCAAGTGGGGTCATTGACTAGCCAAAGTGGAATCCTTTGCTACAGAGGCTACATTTCAGTTCTGGATGTGGCCGCAGTGTACAAAGAGGGTCGGATGACCTAGAAAGATACAATGGCAGTATCTCCTAAATTTTAGGGAACTGCTATTTTGGGACCTGAAATGTGTTGACGTCATTACCTCCGGAATGACAAGGGGAACATTTTCTTACTCTGCCGTGAAGTCAACTAGGCAATCGGTTGGGATATTTTTAGACGGCAACCCTGAAACGGGAAAATGCTTATAAATGTGCCAAGTGGCACCTTCTGGTGCACTTGCCTCATGCAACAAGAAGTGGCGCTGAATTTTAAGCTGGGAGAGGCTCATTTGCAGCTTTTGTCACAGGTTAAGAGCTATGGAGTGCTTGCTTTCCCTCTTATGCACAGTGCGGTGCCAGGAGTGATGCCCTGCACGCTACGCACTGCCCTCTATCTCCCCTTTGGCAGTATGTTATGCCCCTCTAGTGGGCTCTTCATTTGACCAATGTACAGTTGTGTGGGTTCATGCGCGATTGCCGAGGCAAGAGCCTCTTGCACAGGTACTGGATTAGCTAGCGGCTAACCCCCCCGCAGGTACAGGTGAATTCGGAGAGGTTTCACGCCAGAAATCTCGTCCAATTCAAAGGGCAAGTAGCCCTACAGGTGCGGGAGCTCGAGGACTTGCTACTGATGCGACCGGCACGCGAAACGGAGCCCGAAACAGTGAATTACAGCCTGCTGTGTATTTTTGCAGGTTTAGGGTTTTGGCCCTAAACGGACCCTAATACCCCCAGGAGGTTCGGGGACGCAAGGGGACCGTTGTACAGGTGATCTGGCGCATTTTCAGGGCTGAAAACAGAGAATTCAGCGTGCTGCAGATTCTCGCCAGGTTTTACAAAGTGCCCGTATGCGTCGGGAAAGTCAGTCAATGCGTGGGAATACTGACTGTGAAGGGTTCTAGTACAGTTATGCTGCCGAAATCGGGCTGGAACAGTGGAAATTCAGTCGAGTTTGTGCGGGGCAGCTTGTAGGGAACCACAGCGTTCATTCCCTCTTTTGAACAATAAAGAAATACCGAAAGGGGCGCCTAAGTTAGGGGCCAATCTGGTGTCGGTCTTCTCATACAGGTGCATTCTAGCATCTGTATCCCATTCCCCTCTCTTGTGTCACTATAGCGCAGGTATAATAGACGGCTAATAATGGGTGAAAGCTAAATCAAGGTTTGAAGTAAAGTCTACCGCCCTTTTTGGATTGAACAGGCCGGTTTCAGGGTTCCTCTTCAAAGGACAGGCAGGAGATCCCTATGGTTTTTGAGATTGGCGAGAGCTCACGGCCACGTCAATCTGTACCTCCTGTCAACGTGAATGTCCCTCCAGTAGTACAGGGCTTTATGACTGGGCAACTTGAGGATGATGCATTCAAGACCCAGTTAGTTGCCGCGGTGAATGTCTTTTCGCAACTGGTGCAGAATCCGAGGTTTATGGAATTCTTGCAAGCGCCACGAGTGCAACAACAAAATAGGCAACCTACGCCGCGTACGGAGCTTGTTGATGCTCAAGTCCAGGTACTTCATGTGGCGCAGGAGGAAAGGGAACACTCGCATGTTGCGGAGTCAGGGGCTCCAAAGCAGGTTTCTCCCGTGCTTGAACAGGTGGCTAGAACGCCTATTCCACTGGTTATGCTAGTTCAGCCCGCCACCTTTCAGAGCCAGCATGCTGTCTTGAATGGACAGGGAGCTGGATACCAGGCTATGCACTCAGTTTTTCCACCACCCACGGTACATCCTGGGTATTTCGGGGGTAGATCAGTGTTCCAAAGTATGGCTGGTTATGGACCTGGAAGTCAGCCGTACATGCCAGGAACAGTGTTCGGGGGTATGCAAGGCATCATGCCAAACCCCATGTATGGTAGTATCGGCATGCAGCAAGGTTTCCACTGCAACCAGGGCCAATTTGGGGTGCCACAGGGTCATTTTGGCATGGTTGGTTTTTCTGGACAGTAGCCAGATACCACACCTCTGACGCAAAATGTGAATGGCCAAGGCGTGCCGATCACGCCTACTACAGTGCCCATGTTGCAGACCATTCCGTATGACAATTTGGGGGCACTAGAGAAGCCGAAGGCTTACAAAGAAGGTGGTGTAGCGGTAAAATTCAGTACCTTCAGTGGTTTCGAGGATAAGACTAAGGCCCTCACTTTCCTCCAGCAGTTTGATACAGCTTATGCGGGAGGGAATTTTACGGAGGCCTCGAAGGTCAGGAAAGCTGCCACTTTCTTAAAGGACAATGCGCTTACATGGTGGGCGACCTTGTTAATGCAAGGACATGCACCCGCCACTTGGGTTTACTTCAAGCAAATGTTTGCATCTGCTTGGCTGTCAAATGAATTTGAAGCCGATGTCTTGACAGATTGGCACCAGCTTACTTCAGCTTCGTGCAAGAGCTTGCTGGAGTACAATAGGAGGTTTTGTAAAGCATTACTCTCAGTGACCTCCTATAGATTTGTGCCACTGATAGAGCAGATAGAGAAGTACTGTTGTGGGCTGCCTAAAGGGCTTCCCGATTACTGTACAAAGAACAGAGTGGCTATCCTTACTCAGCTTATGGAAGTTGCGAACACTGGTCTTGCCTTGTTGAAAGGAGAGGACAATGGATTTCCGAGCAGTGACAAAGGAGGGCAGCAAAAGAAAAATTCAGCGAAGAAGCCCTTTGTGAAAACGGCTCCTGATGCGTCACGGGGGTCAAAAAAGGCCACCAAAGACAAGGATTCAGCCGGGACTTATGGAGCGCAGGCAAAGAAACAGAAAAGGAAGCCTTTTGTGCGCAAGTCGCTCGAGGAACAGAAGGTCCTAATGGCTGAGAACAAATGCTTTATATGCGAGCAGCCTGTTCACTTTTCTATCAATTGTCCACAAAGGAAAAGGCCAGCTGACTCAGAGGATAAAGAAGACTAGAAAGGCAAGAAGCCAAAACCCACGGCAGGTTTAGTGCCAGACATGGTGGGTGACAGGCCTAGCACAGATGCCAGTGAGTTATGTAGGGCATGGGGTAAAGTTAGGGATCAGACGGCACTCATCTTCTTTGATCCAGGTGCCAAAGCCAACTTTATCTCACCAGAGTTAGCTATGAAGGTGGGCATCAGAGCTGAAGAGATGGGATACACAGCAGAGGTAGGGTTGGCATGTCCTGGCCACTCAGAGTGTGTTACTCCCATCATTGGAAAACTGCGTCTGCATATTCGGTCGTATGTGGACACTGAAGAGTTTTACATCATGCCGCTGGAAGGTTGTGACGCCTTGTTGGGGATCCCGTGGATGTTCCGAGTGCATGGAGTCTTGGATGCCTACAACAAAAAGATCACTGTACAGCATAGGGGCAAAACTCACATCTTGGATGTAAAGCTTAAAGGAGAGTCAGTCCCTATTGTATCTGCTTCTGCTTTCACTTCTGTAATAAAGAATCATCTTTCTGTGTACTTGATTTTTGCACGTGATGTCTCAGACAATGATCAGTCAAATTTATCTGTGTTAGATAAAGAAAGGTCAGCATTTTTGCAAAAGTTTAGTGACTGTTTTTCTGATTCATTACCGTCGCAATTGCCGCCAGAGAGACCTGAGGACCATCGGATAGATTTGGTGCCAGGGTGTAGCCCACCAAATAGACCTCCCTACAGGGTTAGTGCGGCGCAGCAGAAAGAGATTATGGGCCAGGTTGAGGAGTTATTAGAGAAGGGGCTGATTCAGCCTAGTTCTTCACCCTTTTGCTCCCCAGTGCTCCTAGTGCAGAAGAAGGATGGCTCATGGCGCATGTGTATTGAATACCGTGCGTTGAATAAGAATACCATCAAGAATAGGTTTCCTATTCCTCGCATTGATGATATTCTCGATCGTTTAGAGGGTGCTGCAATTTTCAGCAAGATAGACCTTAAGAGTGGGTACCATCAGATTCGTATAAGGCCAGAGGATGTGCACAAGACTGTGTTTAGAACGACATTTGGTCTTTATGAGTTTCTAGTGATGTCGTTTGGGCTAACAAATGCTCCTACCACGTTCAACAGAATGATGGACCGGATTTTCCGCTCGCATCAAAAGTTTGTTGGAACGTTCTTCGATGACATGATAGTGTATTCGAAGAATGAAGAGGAGCATAGGCGTCACTTGACCATTGTGTTTGAAGAGCTGCACAGTCACAGGTTACTTGTCAATCCTAAGAAAAGTGAATTCTTCCTCGAAGAGATCCACTTTCTGGGCCACATTGTTTCAAAGGATGGTGTTAGAATGGATCCCGCAAAGGTGGAAGCTATCAAGACATGGCCAGACTTGAAGACTGTGCACGATGTCAGAAGCTTCTTGGGATTGTGTTCCTACTATAGAAGGTTTATCAGAAATTTTGCAGAGATAGCATCGCCTCTTTACGCATTGCAAAAGAAAGAGGTCACTTTTAGATGGACCCAAAAAGAGATTTCAGCTTTTAGTCTCTTAAAAAAGGAAAAGTTGACTTCAGATCCAGTTATTGTTTTGCCAGATCTCAGGAAGTCATTTGTGGTCCAGTGTGACGCGTGTGGCAGTAGCATCGGAGCAGTGCTAATGCAAGATGGACCGGTAGTAGCTTATGAAAGCGGAATTTTGCAAGGGCCAGAGAGGACTATGTAGGTCTATGAGAAAGAGCTCTTGGCCGTGATTCATGCGCTTTCTAGCTGGAAGCACTACCTCTTAGGTGCTGATTTTGTTGTCCAAACAGATCATCAGACCTTGCGATACTTCTTGACACAGTCAAAGTTATCCGAAAAGCATATGCGATGGGCAAACATTCTTTCCATGTTCCACTTCCAGATTATGCATGTGGAAGGCAAGAAGAATGTTGTGGCTGATGCGTTATCAAGAAAGCCACAAATTTCAGCTGTGTCAATTCCTTATCATCATTAGTTAGATGACATGAAGGAACAGTATACTGCTGATGAAGATTTAGCAAGGATCTTTGAACAGTTACAAGAGGGGCAACATCACGAGCACTACCTCCTCAGAGATGGTTTTATGATGATGCATGGCAGACTTTGTGTCACTAGGCCATTGCGACATAAGGTCATGGAAGAGAGTCATGTCCCACCGTATGCAGGGCATCGTGGCATTGATGCAACAGTTAAAGCGGTAGAGACATTCTTCTATTGGCCTACCTTGAGGAGAGATGTGGATGCCTTTGTGCGAGCATGCATAGTTTGCCAAAAGGTCAAGTTTGACAGGCAAAAGGCACCAGGGTTGTTACAACCACTGCCGATTCCGGATAAACCATGGGAAAGCATTGCT
Source organism: Adiantum capillus-veneris (assembly GCF_014529385.1). Taxonomy (NCBI): domain Eukaryota; kingdom Viridiplantae; phylum Streptophyta; class Polypodiopsida; order Polypodiales; family Pteridaceae; genus Adiantum; species Adiantum capillus-veneris. Next base: position 34,455,963 of record NC_140958.1, on the reverse strand, counting down.
ATGGACTTTATCTTTGATCTTCCAAGGACGCCAACAGGGAATGATGGTATATGGACCATTATCTGCAGGTTCAGCAAGCAGGCCTATTTTATCCCTTTCAGGAAGAAGATAAAATCTGATCAGATGGCACGCTTGTTCATGTACAATGTGTTTAAGTACCATGGTATGCCACAATCGATTATTAGTGGTCGTGATCCTCGCATGACCAGTTTGTTCTGGAGAGGATTGTTTGAGAACATGGGTACTACGCTCAAGTTCTCGTCTTCGTTTCATCCACAAACTGATGGACAATCAGAAGAGGCTAATTCTACTGTCTTAGATCTGCTGAAATGCTATGTGTCAGATAATAAGGGCAAGTGGGAACAGTATTTGCCTATGCTTGAGTATGCTTACAATAATACGGTGCATTCGTCTACTTGCAAAGCACCTTTTGAGATTGTCGAAGGCGGCAAAAAGGTTCCTCCCATTTTGCATACAAAGGACAAGATCTTTGAGGCAGATCGATATGTTGAGAACATGGATGAGATGTATAAGAAGATTAAAGTTGCCTTGGATAAGACTCAGGCAAAGCAGAAAAAGGCTGTTGATTGTCACCGTCGTGAATTGCTGCTATCACCTGGTGATTGTGTTTTGTTAAGGTTCGAAAAGGCAAGGTTAAAGAAGATGAAAGGCAAGGAACGGCTGTTTCCTAAGCTCTATATGCGTTACTATGGGCCTTTTCAAGTGCTTGATAAGATCAGCGTTGTGGCTTACAGGCTGAAATTGCCTGATGCGTGGAAGATTCATAATGCGTTTCACGTGAGTCTTCTAAGACCCTTCGTGGGTGATGTGCCAGAAGATATGCCAGATGAGAATCAGCTAGAAGTTGAGGAACTTGATGAGATCCTGGTACTAGAGCAAGTTTTGGCACATAAGGACAGAAAAGTTAAAGGACAAGTTGCAAGACGCTATTTGGTGAAGTTCAAGAACTATCCGCCTATGGATGTAAAGTGGATGGAAGAGCATGAACTGTCAGAGTCACCAAATGTATTGCAGCTTTACCTTGAAGCCTTTGGGTTACAGCCTACTTATGCCCCAACCCAACGTGTGCAAAGGAGGGGTAATGATAGAGCTAGTACATCAAATGTACATATGAATTCAGTGCCATAGATGGAAATGGCAAAAGTATGAAGGTCTCATTAAGTCATTTGTATCTATGTATGTTACGACCTTTCTTGTGGATACATGCGATGATAAAAGAGTGTTGACAACACAAGATCATCAATGGCGTGTATTTATGGTATGCAATCGAGGACGTTTGCGATTTCAAGAGGGGGGTATGTCACGAGGACGTGGCAGTTATTAACCATGTCACAAGGATGTGGCTACTGCTAACCTTGGTTGTTGGTTTCTTTCCAATGGGGTTTATTTTATTTGTTTTGAGACCCTCTTTTTGAAGTAGCAAACGGTCAGACATTGTATGGCCAATGTGAATGGTACATTCACCTGTAGACGGGAAGTGGTCGGTACTGGAATTCGTATGGTAAGAGGATGTCTAGGCTCATAGCAAGATCATATAGGTCCCCTCGTTGCACTTAGTAAGTTGGTGGATACTAGGATGTGAACTCAATTAAGGCGTAAAGTCAAGGTGGGACTACCAACAAAAAGTATCTGACAGTTGGGCCACATTGCACTTTTGGATGCGGTTCCAATGAGGATAGATGGTCAGAAGACCAGTGGGAGCCCAACGGAAGCATCTCCTAAAATTTAGGGAACTGCTATTTTGGGCCGTGAAATGTGTTCGCGTCATTACCTCCGGTATGACTAGGGGAACACTTTATAACTCTGCCGCAAAGTCAACTGACTCGTCGGTTGGGATATTTTTAAGCGGCGAACCCGAAACGGGCAAATGCTTGAAAATGCGCCAAGTGTCATTTTCTTATGCACTTACCTCTCCAGGAAGAAATGGCGCTGAATTTTTAAGCTGGGAAGGCCTCATTATGCAATTTGTCACAGGTTAAGAGCTATGAAGTGCTTCCTTTCCCTCTCATATACAGTGTGGTGCTAGGAGTGATTCCTTGCACGCTACACACTGCTCTCTCTCTCCCCTACGTGCAGTTATGTGATGCCCCACAAGAGGGCTCCTCATTTGACTGATGTACAGCTGTGTGGGTTCATGCTTTCGTGCTGAGGCAAGAGCCTCCTTGAGCAGGAACAGGGCTACTCCAAAGCAGGCACTGGTGAGGGTCATAACCTCACCATACAGGTGCAAAATCAGCGCTGTGCATGCGCTGTAATTTGACTGTTTTTCAGCCATACGGACGCCAGGACACTTGGGAATCGTGCCCCACTGGCAGAGGACAGTAAGGGGACTGTTTGGGGCTGAAAACAGGGCAAAAACCAGTAAATACAGCATGCTGAATTTAGTGTTTTTGGCCAGGAATCAAAGGGTATACGCCAGTGCAAGTGAGTTCTAGCAGGGGAATTGGTTTCGCGCAAGTTTTGGGGTTGTTATGCTGCCGAAATTTGGCCAAATCCAATGGTATCTAGGTGGATACACGTGAAGGATTCCGAGGACCTTACCTTGTAATTTACCCTCCTAAAGAAAAAAGAAATACCGAAAGTGGCGCCAATTTTGGGGCCTACAGGTTGTCGGTGTTTGCTCGGAGCATTCTAGCTTCCGAGTCGTGTGTGATTAAGTGTTAATTCCCGTTACAGGTCTCCTTTGCAAAGTGCTCTGTGTGTGTGTTTAAAGTAAAGAATTTCGGGTGAAAGCCAACGCCTACCGCCCTACGGGCCGGTTTCATTCGGTGTCTCTGATACCAGTAATACGCACATGGAGGGCTCTAGTCCTTCTCTTCTATTCGTCCTCAATGGTCATATTGATGATGGTAGAAGTCTGTGCGGTTTCTGGCATCCGTACCTTCCCTTTCTTTGCACCTTCAATCCATGTTTCTGCTTCGTCAACTTTCTCCTGTGTTTAGAAAGGCGCTCCATCCATTAGGAAGCCTCTTTCGAGTTTTGTTCTTCCCCTTCACGCAGAGTTTTCACGTGCTCCTTAATATCTTCGAGCTCCTTTAACATCGAGGGCTGATTTCCCCCTTCCGTTTTGGGCATAATTTTGCAAGCTGCAAGTTCCCCTTTAAGCTCTTCAATCACTGCATCTTTTTCCTTCATGCACTTTTCCACATTGGTTTTCCAAGATTCAAAGCTTGCAATTGCCTCATCCAACTTTTTCTGCATAATACATTCCATTACATTCACTTCTGCCCGCATTAGAGCCTGCATCTCCCCTTTCACAGATAGATACATCTCATCATGCCTACCAAGCATCGCTTTATCTAATTCTTTCCTCATATCTGCATACATAGAATTCTTATAACTATCTGCGTTTGCGTACATCTCTTTCCTGATGTCACCTCTCATAAAGCTGAGCTCAGATTTAATCATCACTTGAACCCTCTCCATCATTAAATCATCTTGGACTCTTGACGGTTTTCCCTGCCTGCAGTGATCGAGAGTATACTATCTCTGTTCCTCCGCTTGAAAGTCGCTTTCATTTTTTGTGGGGTGGTGAAGCCACTTGCATCACCATCCTCGGCTGGTTGGTCCATCTGAAAGAGAAGAAACAAAGCGAGCATTGAGTCAAGGCCCTCACCGGCAGAGGTCTCGCCTCCGCCTTGGTTGGCCTCGCTCTCGTCACCAAGTCCTCGCCCTCGTCCTGGCTGACTCCTCGCCCTAGCCTTGGCAGGCTGGCCTCGTTTCGTCGCCCTTGGCTCTTCTCGCCCTCGCCCTTGGTAGGCAGCTCGCTTTCGCCCTTGGCAGGTAGCTCGCCCTCGTCCTTCAGAGGTCAGGACCCTCACCCTCGCCCTGGGCAGGCAACTCGTCCTCGCCCTTGGTAGGCTCCTCGCCCTCGACCCAGGAGCTCGCCCTCTTGACACAGGACCAGCAGCTTGCCCAGGCTTAGCAGCTCACCCTTGACCAGGTCCAGCAGTTTGCCCCTCGCCTTTCGACCAGCAGCTCGCCCCTCACCCAGTCTAGCTCGTCCCTCGTCCAAGATCAGCAGCTCTCCCTCGCCCAAGCCCCTCGTCCAGCAGAGAGAGAGCTCGCCCCTCGTCCCTCATCCAGCAGGTTGGCAGCGCGCCAGCTCGCCCTCGCCTCAGCCAGCTTGCATCGCCTCAGATTCCTGCTCGCCCTCGCGCCACAGAGAGAGAGAGAGAGAGAGAGAGAGAGAGAGAGAGAGAGAGAGAGAGAGAGAGAGAGAGAGAGAGAGAGAGAGAGAGAGAGAGAGAGAGAGGGGGGGGGGGGGGACTTTCACACGCGGAGGTGCTCGTGCGAGGGGAGTCCCGCTCCCACCCTGGTGCACGTCATTAGTTCGTTCCTGCCCTTGTAGGTCACCCCCTTTTTGTGTTTGGTTTTTCGTTCTCTTTACTGGGGTTCTTGGCCTGTAATTTTTTTTTCGGCTGATTGTATTTGCCTGTTTGCTACATGTTCTCCCTGACCTAACCAGATTTGTTGTAGACTGGAGTGCCACTTCTGCTTGGGTGTCCGAGGGTGGCTTGGCTATTTCATATGTGTTTCTTTCACTGGGGTGGTCATTGTAGATCTTGACTCAGATATGGTGATTTGGTGGAGATGGCAGTCAGGTGCTGTTTGGTGAAGTTCAGTGTGTACGCTTTTGCTTCTTGTGTTGATTGTCTAGTTCAGGATCTAAGAAACAGTAGGTCACTGGTTTGAAGGGTTTCGTTTAAGAGCGTTTAGGTAGGTAGATGTACTGGCACTGCAACAGACTGCACTCAATTGTACTCAGCAGTTTGTACTCTTTATCATCATAGTCAGTATTATTCAGAAAGTTGTTTCTACTGTCTGAGTTCTATAAAAAGAATTCTCGAGCTTCTTTGTGAGATGTCCTCTTTGCTCCTGTTTTTTTTTTCTTTTCATTATTTGATTTTTCATGCAGATTTTGTCAGGCTAAGCCAGTACATGAACAATTTTTCTCATCAGGATGTTTCTCTGGATTATAACGATGCTCACTGCTTGACTGATTAGCTTGGAATCAGTCAAATGCCTACTTTAATTATTTGCTTCTTTGCCTTTTACAGGATTCACCCTTGTATATCTAACCAGGCAAGCAATATTGGAAGAACTTGTCCAATGGGCATCAATCCTAGTAGTAATGGCCCTTGCAAGTGTCGGTTTCATACAGAGGCTGGCTCTTCTTTTTTTGGTCAAAGCACTACAGCTAGTGAAAGTGCCGGTTGCATGGGTGCTGACATTGGCAGGATGGTTTAGCATCTTTGCAAGAGGTGTGTATACAGTGATTGTCAATACCACGTCGATATGGCCAACAACGAGGGCTTTACTGCTTGTTACATTGGTCTTGAGTATTGGTGAGGCTGTCAACCCGGGAGCTGTAAGTGAGCAGCCATGGTCCTTTCTGATGGCAAGTGCTTTTGGAGCAGCTGTAGTTTGGAGGGTGATCAATCCTACTGTTTTTGTTCTGCTGCTGCTGCTTTTGACGGGCTATTCTCTGTTAGTGCAAAAGAAAGATGCAGTCTTGGCAGCTCTGCCAGCAACAGCTCTACTTGTTGCCATTTCTGAACCTGCCTTGAAAGCTGCGGTCTTGATTTTATATCTTGCAACAGCTATTTACAACCACTGGAGGGCTCCTAAGGAGGAAATTGAGACTTCTGCAAACAACAAAGCTACAGTGCAGCCACTGCTTATGGTAGCTGCGGCAATTTTCTTGGGTCTCACGGCTGGTTCGAGGTTTCTCAATGCATGGCAGATCCTTTGGCTTGCAAAAGGATGATAGGAGCTTTAGGTTACTGTTCTTTTAGAGTCTTGAGTATCGGAGCAGATATTTGTATTGCGGGTTGCATAAGGACCATAAGCAGAGTAATATGCCTATTTTCTTCTTCTTCTGCTTCTTTTGGGAGGAAGGATTGTCTGTCTTGCTCTAATTAACATGTCGTAGGCTCTTCTGTGATGCATCTGTATGAGGAAATGGGCAGGTGACTTGTGCGTGCGACACACACAACGCACACGCGCACTTAATAGTGCAAACAAAAATCTACTAATTACCTGGGCTTCAGCACATATAACTGATAGTTAGCTTCTTTTAAGGTCACTCCTTTCAGTTATACAGATATTTACATGGAAGGCACTACTAATAGAGTATACTTGCAGCAGAAAATTTGTAACAATTTGTCTATCTTGGCCGGGTAAATGTGAACACGATGCCCCATTAGGATATGAACCTTGGGTAAGACCTCACCTATTATGAGTTCAAAGTATTGGTTGGTCACTCTGCATATGCAATGGCGAATGTTATCTGCAAATCTTCGCACTCCCCCGGAATACGCCATGCCATCCTACTCGAGGTGTTATTGGAGAATCATTACCTCTCTTGCTGTTTAAGGTGAGCAACACTTTGCTCACTCTCACATCTTTTTGTTTCCACCTCACTGTTTTTTGCTAGCACCTATGGCTAAACTTGGAAAAGTGGTGGTGACCTTGAACTTTCAACGTACTTAAGTTTTCTTTCATTTTGAATACCCAACATGTAGTAGTGGCTCAAACTGAAAGGCTGAATATTAATGGTATGTATTGTATGGAAAGTTCGCTAGTTCTAGTTACATTGATTAACTTTTAGAACACTGTAACGACCCTTTTACTAGCGCATAACTGCATAAATAGATGGCGGAATGTTTGAAACACTGATTAACATTATTTTGGGCTAACTTTGCTTTTCTCGGAAAAAGTTACATGTGGCATTTTGGTTCTTCTTGTTGAAGCTATGACCAGTCCTTACATGGGCTTTAGGAATTTTCAACTTAGATATCAGCTCTAAATAGACTTTACTTGACTTTCAGATGGACATAGGATTGGAAATTGGCTTAATTGATATTCTGGACTGGTTTTTGTTCACTGGGATTCTCATGCTCGTAAATATACATGGAGAATTTTCTAAACTTAATTTAATGGTATAAGAAGACGTACACTAATAGTGGATGCCCACAAAAATGTTAGGTATGGAGATTGAGAAAAGAGCCATTCATGGTTAACATAATCATAAGAGCATTAAGCAAGAGAATGGAAATGAAAGTACAACTTGATAATCGAATTAAATGAAAGCCAGTCACCCGTAGCCTTGAGCTAGGCTTGAGAGCAAGTATGAATTAGTGAAGGTGGCATTCTCACTAGGTGCCAATCTCGTGCAAGCATTCTCACTAGGTGCCAATCTTATGTACAAGCATCCTTACAAATGGGGTCACCCTAAAAAGGGGGGAATGAATTTGGACGTCAATTGATGCACACACTTCATATACATTGGGTTTCATTTTTTGTCATGCCATCAACTATCATGTAATGTCATGTGCATATCTTAAGAAGTGGTTCAAAGGCTAAAACCCATCTTAATAAAATTTCCTCTTGGGGTTTGGATTGTGTAGAAACACTCATATGTCAACAATGGCTCATATTATACTCATAAGGTATCTATCATGACTCGGACTTGGACTCATACTCAAACTCGTAAGAGTCTAAAGGTGGCTCATAAATCATAAGTGCCTCACAATTGCCAAAGTGACTATCTCATGGAACCCTCCTCTTAAACTAATGTTGATAACCATGACGAAGTATTCTGGGGTTATCTCCAAAATGATACAATAGAATGAGGTGGAGGGTGGTAGTCACATGTGCTCCACAATATGTTTGAATTGGAATCAAGCGTCGATGATGGCCTTCTTCTTCTTGGTTTGATCTTTGAAGTAGTATCTCACGTGGTAGACCTATTGTTGTCACAATGGGTGCCTTTGTTATTCTTGTAGCAATTCTTTGCTTGGTGTCTTAGCTTCTCGCATGTAAATAATTTGGTTTGACAAGTAGAAAGCTAAATAGATTAACCCCCCCCCCCGAATGGATCTTGTGCTTCTTCTCCTGCTCTTGTAGAGAGTTGATGACTCTTTAAAGATCTGGTGTATGCTTTGTCTTTCTAAGATTGTGACAATGTGAGGATATGGGGTCGGAAGTGCTCTTGGTAACATTGCAGCTTTGTCTTCTTTTACATGTTCACATTTGTTGTATATAAGTTGTGTGACTAGGATTACACGTCTATTGGTGAAGGTTGCAATGTTCTCCCCACTCTCCATTGTAAGCCTATACAATTTTGTTTTTAGATCGATCTTGTGCACTCAAAAAATTGTACATAATTTGTGTGCAAGGATATGATTGGAGATGTTCAATAATATGTGAAGATGAAGCCCTAGTTTGTGTTGGATGTTTAGGTTGGGTTACTTATCTGAGGATGTCTTGATGATACTTTACAAATTCTTTTTCATAAGGTAAACTCTCATTTTGGTTTGCCAAGTGGAGAGCCCTTGACCATTGAACTTTCCATAATCCTTCTCTCCCATAATGCTTGATGGAGCGGTTTTAAGAATCTATGGAATAGTATTAATCGATCTTAGTGTCTAGACTCCACATAAATGCATTATGACTATACCATCTCCAAAGGGAATGAGGATATGTATTTCCATGTGTGAAAAATGTTTTGCTTGGATGCATAGAGTTTTAATGTGTGTGCGCGCGCGCGCGCGAGAGAGAGAGAGAGAGAGAGAGAGAGAGTTTGAGAGAGTTTTCCTAAATTTGAAACTTGAAAATTTTAATGCCCCTCTTGAAGCCTCTTTGTTGAAATGGTTGAAACCTCTTTGTTGTGGTAGCTCATTGCCTAAATGCTGTGTGAATTAGCCCTTAGCAATAGAAGATTCACTGCTTTTGCTCTGTGGAACCTTCTCTTGTAGAAATGAAAGTATAATTTAATTATTGAACTAGAGGAAACCCATACAAACAAGCTAGGCTTGGCTACAGGGTGTTGGGAATATTTATTGACTTCAAATCAAACCTAACTAATGTGCCTCTTTTGAAGACCATTAACAGCACTGTGGAAACTTCACCAATTCACACTAACTCTCAAGCACTGTGAATTGACCCATTCACAGCACTGCTTGGCTACAGGGTGTTGGGAATATTTATTGACTTCAAATCAAACCTAACTAATGTGCCTCTTTTGAAGACCATTAAGATTTGATGTAATAGAGGTGTCTCTTTTAGGAATGTATGAGGCCTAGCTTGCATAAATACTTCTCTTTGCAAAAAAGCATATAAATCCTTTATTGTTGGGTGATAGGGCCTTTATTTACTAACTTATATGCTATAAGACTAATAAAGCTACTCCATAGTTCAAGGAGTTAAAGCTTCTAAACTTTTACTGGGTGCTGAGACTTTTTATTGGCTAGTTTTGAAACTTCACAAATAATATTATGGAAATGATATCCATTGGGCTCAGTTCAAGAGGCTTCTTGTTACACTCATACATTACACGGTCTAATCACTCTTGGTTCACTTGTAAAATAAGGACCTTTTGTGGAAAGAAAAATAGTAATCTCTAAATAACATCTAGGATCCTCGTTGTGATGATTAGGAGATCTCTAAATAACATCTATGATCCTTGTTGTGATTATTAGGAGATCTCTCTCTCTCTCTCTCTCTCTCTCTCTCTCTCTCTCTCTCTCTCTCTCTCTCTCTCTCTCTGCCATGAATATGGTCTTACATAGTATACATTGATACTTGTTCACACTCAAGGAATGCCTACCAAGGAATATGTTTTAAGACGATTAGCAAGAGCCTCTAAAGTGTATTGGTCAAGAATTTGGCTTTTGGTTCTTATGGCTATGGTTGTGACCAACACACTTATTGAGAAAGAATCATTGATGCTCTCTTTAGTTATCAATTACTCATCGTATGATAATAAGTATTTTGGATTCTTAGGATGAATAACAACTAGTGGATTTGTTGATGCCTGTAAATCACATCCAAGCCTAATATTCTGCTCATGTTATTTGTATGGATGTCGATGAGGACCCTTCTTCCTTGATTCTAGGGTCTCTTACTATACAAAACTTTATGAAAGAGGACATAACCTTCTACCCTATACTAAATAGAATGAAATTTCATTCTTTGACAACTTTGATACAAAGTTTTATTAGATTTGAAAATTTGTACAATGAAATCACTACCATTGATTAATTGTCTCCTTGAACTATCAAGTTCTTTTGTGTTTTATGCACTAAGATTGGACAAAGACACACACACACACACACACACACACACACACACACAAACAATAAGTGCACAACCGTTGTACCTTTTGGGTTGGTTTGTGATGAGGTAGTGAGGTTAATGATTAGTCTAGGGAGGAGAGGTTCCTACACACAACAATAATACCTATCAAATTTGTTGGTTCTTTTAGGATCTAGGAGCACCTAAATCTACTTCCATTGTGCCAATTATCTTACCAAAGCCTTGGTTTTCCATGAAACTATTCTCTTCAAAAAGACCATTAGAATGAAAGTTATCTCACTGATGCTCATGAAAATGGCTTTAGCTAAATATAAAAGCCTATAGGATGAGAACTTACCTGGAAAAGTGCAAAAAGCTCCTTTAAACTTACTTTCAAAGTATTTCTCTTGCCCAAAGCTTGGAGATACCAATCAAGACTATCTCTAGAGCTAGCCTTTTGGTAAAATGTTTCCCAAATATTGAAGCACCTAATCAAATAATCTCTTCTTATGTCTCAAAAGGTTCTCAATCTCTCTTCCATTTGCTTAGATTCAATGATTGGGTTCGACTACTTGCAACTATTAACAAGATGCAAAGGAAAGTGTTAAATCCCTTGTGGATATTAGCAAAGGAAAGTATTAAACCCCTTGTGGATCTTAGCAAACGAATGCATGTCGTCACTAAATGTCATAGTGAAGAATTAGATGCCTTCTTATCTTCAAGTGCCGATCTTGCAAGCTTCTTACAAAAGTTGTATGGTCCTAGTATGGTATTTTTTACCATTCCAGCCACACGTGTTGTACTTGCCAAAGGTAGTGTGTTTTGCAAGACTCCAATAGTGATTGAAGCTGTCAAAGAGTTCCAACAAAACTATTCTACCATGAGTGAAACCACATTTTTTTGGACCTTGTGCCCAAAGTCACCAAACTCCCTTCCTCCTAATAAAGTCACCAAAACTTTCCCTTCCTCCTAATTAAGCAAGTTGAGGTGGCTCAATAAGAGTTGACCATCAACTCTAAACCTTACCCAACAAAGGCTTTCTAGATCTTATTTAGATAGAGGCCTAAATTTTCCTAGACAACTTACCAAGTTGAACCATAGACAGCTACACAATAAAAAATATGGCGGTGATATTCTATGAAAACTAGATCTGGGAGCTCTAGGTTGTTCAACGCATACCATACTACTTGATTGAAGCAAGTAATACTTGGCTCATAGGGGTAATATTGTCTAAAAACTTACAGGCACATTTTATATAAGGTATGTAAATATTCCAAGTAAAGTGAGAATAATACTCTACGGTTGCTTATGGCATCTTGGTTTTCTATATAGATCCGTTTGAGACACACTTGCTAGGATCCAAAAAGCACGTATTGAATGGTGATTTGATTAACTTGGCTTTGTCTAGAGATAGACTCCCTTGAGCCTTATGTAAAATGTGCTTGTAAGTTTTTTGATACCAAAGCCCCGATGAGTCAAGTATTATTTGGTTCATTCACATAGTATGTATGCTTTGAACAACATGAAGCTCCTAAATCTCGTTGTCATAATATATCATCACCATGATGGATTAAAAATCAATTCAAAGGACACCAACTCATTTAGATAGATGTAATGTGTTTAGGGAAAAAGCATGTAGAACATAAATAGAAGAAAAATAATTAAATTAATCCAAAAAATACCAATAAATCTAAATAAATAAAAAATAAAATGAAAAGCAGCTATGTACACTCATTTGTAGTATTTTTGGCCGGATTGCTCCATGTTTCTCATTTTTTTTTTTTGCATAAAAACTACTAGTTTTTTCACCCCCCCCCCCCCCCCCCCCCCCCACTAGAGGCTCATTTTTGGCGTTTGTCCTCATATCTCTGTAGAATCACATTAGATAAGGGAATATATACTTGGGTTTACCAAAAAATCCAAAAGAAACAAAATTCAAAAGCATAGAAAATAGTGCCTTGTTAGTACTTTTAAGTATGTCAAGAATGCCTCCCCCCCTCCTAGTGGGAGTCCTCTTGGACGATGGTGTTTTTCCTTAGGGTATGTGTTGTGAATAGGTATCAACTATGTGCTAATGCAGGCCATGTAATGTAGCCCTATGTGCATACTCGATCAATGCAGGGAAAAAATTAATGCTGTGCGAGAGGAGGGTATAAGCAATTTTCTTATTGGCATTCGATGTTCAGGTTTCTTGTTATGGGAGTACCAATAATAGAGCGGTGAAATAATAATCATTCTAATTGTGCCACTCGTTGTTTGATTGAGAATGGATGCCTTTGTACTCCTGGATCGTGTTGCAACTTGTGATGACATTCTTGTTTGAATCCAAGATCCACATATATCATTTGTGTTGTCCTTTGTTTAGGTATCCAAAATTGAGTTGGTTTTTTTGAAGTTGGTCCTAATTTCTTGGGTACCCAAATCTGCTTCACATTTTTTCGTGGGTTATATGGCTTTGGTTTTGGTTGGATCTGAGGGATTTGTACTGAAGGGAGTTCCTTGTTGTGTCGCTTTGGAATCCAGATGTGCGCTTGGTTATCTTGTACATCAATCAACTTATTCGACACCCATACTTGATCATACTTGATTTTGTTTCCATGGTTTATCATTTGTCTTTGTTGATGTAGCTTTAAGCTTGGTTTGCTGTAATTGTGCAGCCTCTACCTTCTTGACCTAGACTTGCTTAGGTGCTGTTGGTGACCACATTGGTGGTTGTTTCTTGGTAAGTTTGTTGAACATATCCCTTGGAATATGTTCTGTGCTTGGCTCCACAATACTAATCTCCTTTGATTTGGTCTTTGGAATCCATTACTGATCTGTTGTAAGGAAGGGTTGTTTGCCCTTAGCTTTTGAGTCCATTGTCGATGGTTTGTCATTTTGTTCTGCCGCAAAGGGAACTTCTTGGTTTGTAGTAGCATGTTGAATGTTTACTGTATCAGAGCTCCAATCAATCTGTACATTGTATTGTCTCTGCCATGGTTGACCGAGCAATAATGGATGTTGCACTGACGTATCTTTGACCACATAAAACTTATACAGATAGAAATAGTGATTAATCTGTACCATTATTACTGTCCATACCATTACCTTGATTGAATGCTTCAAATAGATTTCAAGGTCTTGTTGTTCCTACGCGATTTTGCACCAGGTGTTTAGGGTTGGGATTTTGGTTCATGGACCTTAGGGAGAGCGACCTATTGGTGTTAGTAGGGTCTCCTTCAAGTTCTGTGGCGTTTCGAGAACGTCTAATGGGCTTTTGGCTTGCGGTAGCATCATAGGTGACTCTCACATTCACAAAACCGATGGCATGTAGATTTGATATCTCTGTAGGAAGTAGTCATTAGTCGGTCGAGTAGAGTTTGACACCCTTTGCTTGCTTCCACGCGCGTGTGGGTTGAGCTCCGTCTTTAGTTGACATTATATTTTAGGTGAGTTCTCGCTATGCTGACGTCCGTCGCGGCGTATCCGTCCAACAATAACTTCACACATATGCAAAAAACATTTTTTGGCATTTTTGAGAGTATGCAAAACATGCAAATGAAAGTATTTGACCTGAAACCAATACATCAAGCTGAACTCCATAATATAGAATATCACTCTATCACATCACTTCATCCATATGGTACTCACACAACAAACGATAACCCCAAAAGAAAGCCACTTTAATCATATCTGCCTAATATGCGGTTCGGGATGTTTAACCATATACTCTCACATAAGTTTATAGCCATCTAATAGTTGAAATCAACTCACCAAAACAAACCATAAAACATATAAAAACAGCCCGGTTAACTCACGACGTTATATGGTACCCCCCCTTGGTAGCAACGCTATACGTGTAGGTAAAACAGGTTATAGAACGATTAATAACTCGCATTCTCGAAGTGATAACGGAGACCTAAATTCATTTAACATCAAGTTTCATGAAGATTTTCAATTGTTTAAGTGGGTTTACCCATTCGGTGAATCTATACGGTGGTTCTCCAAGGAGCATGGTGTCAAAAAAATTTGGTCAAGTACAGTGGGCAGTAAGCTGTTTTTTGACCACATCTCTTAGCTCGTGCATGTTTTTCACATGACACCAAGAGAGAAAATGTTCTAAATGATGTGTTTTATCTCTGGTATAAACGGTTCGGGCTGATTCATAACGATTTCTAATTTATGACCAAAATAGTGTTGCTACCGCCTCTATGACGTGAAACAACAAGCGCTTTTTATGCACGTACGTGATCATAAACGCATCATGTGCATAAACCAACGTGTTAAACATGATAAAATAATCATGGGACAACTTTCGTAGGTACTCGGCTAGTCCACATATGCACTTGTATGTGAAAAAACAATCACTGAGAGGGTGACTACTCATCGTAACGTAATGTTCCGACATAATTATGTCTTCCCGGTACTGCCCCAACGTATTTACGGTACCGCTTTTTATAAAAAAATTCGCATTAAAATCCCGACTGGTCCCGTTTTTGCTCCAGGTGATCATTTTTAAATCCGACGAAGACTGAAATTAATATTTTTTCGTTTGGATCATCATAAAAAGCACATTGATTTTCGAAAACGCAAAAAGCACGAAAAGCTAAAAATAGCGTAAAAAACAAAAAAAAGGCAAAATTTTATAAAATTGAGCTATGAGTTCTCCTCGTCTACTAGAATAAGAAAGCGGACTCGCTTTTTACTAAAAAACACTAAAAATCATGAAAAACTATAAATAGAGTAAAAAGCACTCAAAAAACAAATTTTTATAAAATTGGACCATAGCTTCCTTGGAACACGTAGATCAAGGATCCGACCTTGTTTTTTGGAAAAAAACACCTAAAAGCATGAAAAAGGCTAAAAATAGCATATTTTTTCAAAACTGCACCAAACGTATGTCTAACCTACTGGAACATGGAAACAACCTTGCTATTTTACTTTAGAACCTTCCAACAATGTCAATCAAGCATCTTAAGTCAAAATTTGGTAAAATAGATATGGAAAGCTATTTTTCTTATTTTTAGAAGAGACCCAAAAATTGGGGATCTTACATCCTCCCACACTTGAAAAATCCGAGGTGTCCTCACCTCGATATGAAATCTGGATAATTTAGTCTCATTACATCATCATGCAAGTGGCATCTTCTTGAGGATACATTGACCATTTAACAAGGTGTTCAATAATGGTCCGATTATGCGTAGAGGCTTGGTTCTGATATGAAGTATTACTTTGGGATATACCTCAAAAGTTCCATTGGTAAAGTTAGATAATAGAGAATCATCAAGAATATGTTGCGGATCAGGTACATACTTCTTGAGTAAGCTAACGTGAAAAAAATCAAGTACTTTTATGTGTGGTGGTAACAAGAGCCTGTAAGCTTGATCATTAATCCACTTTGTGATTACAAAAGGTCCATAATATTTGGCACTTAGCTTCTTACACTTACCTATTGATAAAGAACTACGTTTGAATTTCAACCTTAAAAAATACCCTTTCACCCTAAAAAGAAGTTTGGCAGATCGTTTTGGATCAGTATAACTCTTCTGTCTATCTTGAGCAGTCTTAATATCTTATCGTATAAGATCGGTTTGTAGTTACATTTTATCCAACATTTCTTTGGATGCTTGAACTCGTATGAGAGGGTCTGTCCATTTGAGTGGAGTAAGATACTCTTGTCCATACAATGCTTAAAAGGAGACATCCTAATTGAGCGTTGGAATGAGAAATAATACACAATTTCAATCAAATACAAATATCTAGTCCATTTACCCTGCTTATGCATATAATAAGCTCTTAACATGTCTTCAATGATTTGATTTGTCCTTTCTTTCTGTCCATCAGTTTGAGTATGATAAGCAGTACTAAAGGCTAACTGGGTTCCTATAGCTGAGAATAAGGCTTTCCAAAAATTAGAGGTGAATTTTGCATCACAATAAAAAATTATTCGTAGAGGTAAACCGTGATACATGAAAACACCTTTCATGAAGAATTGAGCTATATCCTTAGCCATAAACATTGTCTTGACTGGAAATAAATGAGTCATCTTTGTAAGCATATCAACAACCACAAAAATAGAGTCATATCCTAGAGATGTAGGAAGTCATGTAATAAAATCCATGGATATGCATTCCCATTTCATTTGTGGATCATCAATAGGTTGAAGCTTACCGGGGTATCGAATTCGTTCAGCTTTAATACGTTGACATGTTAAGCATCTTGTAACATAGTTCAACACATCATATTTTAGTCCCAGCCAAAAGAAACTCTTTCTTACAGTAGAGTAAGTCTTAATGTATCCTAGATGTCCTGCTATAGGTATATCATGAGCTTCCAATAATATTTGAAGTTTGATTCTACCTTGATTTGGAATACAAAGACGGTTACCAAAGTAAAGGTCATCTCCTTTAGAAATCAATCTTTTCTTGTATTTCTTATTTTGTGTGGTAGTGACAAGCGTTTGCACTTCTGCTCCAGTTTGGAAATGCTTTTCCACCATAAGGCGAGAGAGTATATCCGCCCATACCCACGAGGTAAGATGTCAGTCATCTACACACACACCCCATCACTCAGTTAGTTAGGATGATAAATCAAGATTCAAACTCAAATATTAAATCCTCAAAACAATATGTGTTATATCAAAATCAAATTTTTATAACCGCAGAAGGCCAAAAAGATACATAGTGTATCTAGGGAGATACATAATTACAAAAAGGGTCCTATGAACCGATTCTTGGTTCCTACAACTGTGGTTCTACCCTTATACTTGTTCACATCTCGGGTATTAAAGTTTAACACTTCTTTCATACTCTGATTATGAATTTCTCACAAAAGCCGTATCTTTGGTTTAGTATAAGGGCGTTCTTACTAAGTATGAGTTCATGACTTGGTATGTCCAAAAGAGAGCATAAGTTAAGGTAAAGAACATATCCTTGCACTTTAAGATCGCCTTCTTGGATCTTTTCCTTTACCCAAAGCTGTGGGTTGGTCATAAACCTATTAGGCACTTGTGCTTGATGTTCAGGCTGAGCTTCAACATATAACTCCCATTCTACGTAAGTGTTGGGTACAAGGTAATCTTTAGTCCCCTTTGAAACTCGAACCACTTTAATTTCCCAATGGAGACTGAATCCAACCGCATAATTGAAAAATTTTCTTTGTGCAAAATCACTTGGGAGTTCATCTAGACGATTAAGAAGATCCATCTAAAACAAGACAAGGAGAGAGAAAACTTAGTATATATGTGAACCAAAATTGAGTCTATGCTTCTTTTATTCATCAAAAATTGATCTTTACGATTTCATTGCAATATTATGGGTGTCTTGGAGCTAATTCTCTAAATAATATTTTAACTCTTATAACAGGGTATTCTCTCAGACCTCCCACGCGACAATATGGTCTGTAGTTATCTTCCAACTTCTCTTTTCCTACAGCTGCAAGAGCTTCAAACTTCTTAACGACTTTGACAATCCTTAACATTTGGGAACACATTGCCAAGTAGTATAACATATCTTCTAGGCCTAACCATAACCAGACTTTAAGTAGTTTGAGGTTGGAAAACCAATTTCTTGGACTGTCACATCAATATAGATGAAGAATGACGGAAGGGTTCTTGGTGACGAGTAAGGTAACTACAACCAACACTCTTCCAATAAGTTGTGCTTCTTGGCATTCCAAAAACTTTGGTCCCGATTTCTAAGTAAAAGAGTTCCCGTTCATCCCTTGACACTCGTGTCACCATATTGCTGAACACTATGGTCAAAACCTCATTCCCCTGGCTAAAGCATTGAGACATCACATTGGGAGCCATTTTTTACTACAAAACAAATACTCAAAGAAATTACAACACCGTTGTTTGAACACTTCAATCATAACTCAAAGCAAACACTTCCACTCAAGAAGACAAGTCAAACAAGTACCACCAACCAATGTCACTTATAGATGCATCATGAATACAATATCTTTTTTCAAACAACATGCATGAATGCGTGCACAATGCATAACTAACTTGACTAGTATCAGGCTTTAGGATATCCCATAACCCTAAGCATTATTCTGAGACCAAGTGAGAGATACCCTTCCCGGAAGTCTATGCACAAAATATACAATTCACACCTTTATACAAATTTCAATATACATCAGAGTTGCAAAAGAATTTGCATAGGGGAGGAGTTCTCGAGTCCTCAACGCTCGACCAAGCATGGAGTTTAGGCCATGAGCCAGACTGCATCAGAGGTACCCAGCGACTAGTGCTACCCTTGAATGGGTGTTATGAATGGAAGCGTACTCAAGAAAAATATAACATTGTGGAGGGTGAATATATGTGTACACCGCAATGCGGGGAGAGAGAGAGAGAGAGAGAGAGAGAGAGAGAGAGAGAGAGAGAGAGAGAGAGAGAGAGAGAGAGAGAGAGAGAGAGAGAATATAGTGGAGGGTGAAATAGAGTGCACAAAGACGCGAGAGAATGACAACAGAGAATCTTTAAATGCCCCGTCTAAATGAAACAGGCAACCATGTATTAATGCAATGACAAAGTCTGGGTATACCATAACATCAAAAATTTCAGAGCACCGAACCCTATGTAGTAGGGATCGACCGGTCCACCCATCCGCCTCCACTCTACTATGGACATAGAGAATTTCACTTTGCTACCAGAACACCTCCAACCTACCTGAGCCAGACATAACCGTGTAGATGAGCCTAACAAAAAAGAAGAAGACCTAGGCAAGACCCCCAATCCAGCAAAGGCCCATGTCAATGACCCTTTAGTCTAAGGCTAAGCGATGTAGGTGATCCTAGTCTTGTAGCGATGCTGCCATGAGAATGCATCCAATCACAATAGCACTTTCGATATGCACAAACAATCTTTTCCAAGCAGCTAGACTATACAGGGTCTCTACGCTTACACGTTTATCATAAACCATCTCGATCACTTCATGATCCAATCGAAAACCATAAAACATAACCCAATCCCATCACATTGGTGAGCACTCTACCCAACTTGGTTGAGGCACAACCAATCCTGCATAACCACTTTAGAACATAACATGGCTGCACAAATTTCGGCAACATAACCAAATCCAGAAAAAGAAAAAACCATAAGCCACACCGGCTTCCACCATAAAATTTCAACCATAATCCATGAGGGAATCTCAAACCTTAACCATAAATCATAATCACATTGAACCAACTCCCACACTTGGAGTTTGACATAACCCTACAATCAATTTGGAGTCCATACACATGTGACCCTTAGGGCGTGATTCTTTCATGCATAAAAAGGGTCCGGTCAAAAACTAATGATGATATAAAAATCCAATTTTTGACAACATCCAACCATGCAAAGTTGATGCATCACATCTACACTTCACCCCTCTACCACATATAGCTAAGTTTGACCCAGAAAGGTGGAAATCAATCATAACCATGCATATGGGGCACCCACATCAATCCATAAGTTTCCATACATCATATGATAACATTCCAACACCATAAACATGATGCAAAACAGCTCTGACCTTTAGGTCAACCATAACCCATAACTTCACACATATGCAAAAGACAAATTTTTGGCATTTTTGAGAGTACGCAAAACATGCAAATGAAAGTATTTGACCTCAAACTAATGCATCAAGCTCAGCTCCATAATATAGACTATCACTCTATCACATCACTTCACCCATATGGTATTCACACAACAAACGGTAACCCCAAAAGAAAGCCACTTTAATCATATCTGCCCATGTGGTTCGGGATGTTTAACCATATACTCTCAGATAGGTTTATGGCCATCTAATAGTTGAAATCAACTCACCAAAAAAACCATAAAATATATAAAAACAACTCGGTTAACTCACGACTTCATATGGTACCCCCCCTATATGTGTAGGTAAAACTGGTTACATAATGATTTTCAATTGGTTAAGTGGGTTTTGCCCATCTGGTGAATCTATATGGCGGTTCTCCAAGGAGTATGGAGTCAAAAAATTTGGTTAAGTACAGTGGGCAGTAGCAAACTGTTTTTTGACCATATCTTTTAGGTCGTGCTTGTTTTTCACATGACACCAAGAGATAAAATATTCTAAATGATGTGTTTTATCTTTGGTATAAAGGGTTCGGGCTGATTCATAATGGTTTCTGATTTATGACCAAAACAGAGTTCCTACCGCCTCTATGACGTGAAACAAAAAGCGCTTTTTATGTACGCACGTGATCATAAACGCATTATGTGCATAAATTAGCGTGTTAAACATGATGAAATAATCATGGGGCAACTTCATACATACTCAGTTAATCCATACATGCACTGGTATGCGAAAAACAATCACCGAGAGGATGACTACTCAAAAAAACAACAGAGAGATGATGGCTATGGAGTTTAGAGCTTCTCACCGTGCTTTACAATCAATAGGATCTTTTGAAAGGCTTATTTCTTTTCTGCAAGAGAGCGGTGATGAGAGCTACATAGAGGTATCCACCACGAAAGATTCTGGAGGGCGTGTACACCGTGAAACGAGAGAGAAGATAATGAGAAAGTAGAGAGAGAGAGTACCCTTCTTCTTCTTCTTCTTCTTCTTCTTCTTCTTCTTCCAAAGAGAGAAGAGCTTATGAAGATGGTGATAAAGAGCTTACACCACTCCGTATAATAGATACGTATAGCCTTGCGGTAGTAGATGCAATAGACGGCACTGAAAACTCAGCACTCTATGCCAACTTATAGGTTCTACTGCTGGTCAGAGTGATGACCAAGCTACAAGTAGTGCTAGATTTTAGCTTGGAATAGCCTCCTGCTTTTGGGAAAAGACTCCACTCTTTACTTAAAGCATGGCACATCTTTTGGTGGTCAACTCCCTCACTTACCATTCAATTTTTACAATAAAATTGGCCAGCCGGAGAGTATCTGGCCAACTAATGGAAATCGTAGCTAGACTATTGTTGGACGGGTACGCTGCGACGGACATCAGCACAACGAGAACTCACCTAACAAGTAATGTCAGCTAAGGATGAAGCTCGACCCGCAGGCGCGTGGAAGCAAGCATAAGGTGTCAACCTACACTCGACCGACTCCTAACTAATTCCTGCAGAGGCTCCTACCACTTGTCTAAGTCACAGTCTTCAAGAGAACAAAAGAGGATGCTTCCTACAACGCTTGCTAGAGCCGAATACCTATCAAACACTTCCGAAACACCATAGAAATTGAAGGAGACCCTACTAATACCTATAGGCCACTCTCCCTAAGGTCTGTGCACCAAAATCACGACCCAAAACACCCGGTGCAGAAATACGTAGGATGTCTGGCCAAAATCTGGAGGTCTTCGTTTTTGAAATATGAAGTGCCTAATGTGTAGTTCTACTCATTGTGAATGCGTGGATATGCTGCAATGCAAAATCGGACAACGTATGCTCACCCAAACAACCGATGAAGCTCGTAGAAGGAGCTCCCAAAGCCGGGCCGTACGCGCGCAATGTTGGTATCGGCTCGTAGCTCTAGTCGGGGGCAACACGCTGCACTTCTCCGCACTCGATTCCGACCACTGTAGCATACGTAGCGTCAAGACAAAGCTCACACTCTCTCTCACGTACACAATATGCTCACTCACAAACTTAAACTTGTTTAAAATGACAAAAGGTTTTTCATTAAGGTCAAAAAGTGATATATATACCTTACAACTTCTCAAACCCTAAAGTTTCAAAATCATCCATCTACTTCATCTAACTATCAAAACTGGGATACAATCTGGAAACTTCTGTAAGTCCCAATATTTACAAGGTGAAAAACCGGATTTTCCTCAATGAATGACTAATTACAAAAAAATAATAATCCGCCGAGTAGTTAGATGCCGTGGGGTGTGTCCAGCTTCTAACATCCCCCCCCTCCTTGTTCATGTCGTCCCCGACATGGCCTTGATCTTTTGCTTCACCTTATGGTCTCCCGCATCTTTAGCAGTGATTCGTACCGTGCATGTAGATTTAGCATTGTTGGTCCAAAGATGTCTGTATGCATGGTAAAGAATCCCGTGTAGAAAGCTTCTTCAAACGCCTGGAGGTGATAAGATGGGAGGAACATGATTCTTTGGTATAATGCATGTATCACCTCCTTGGAAGGCTGACCTGACATATCATAAGCACATCTGTATGTGTCCTGGAATAAAAATATGCTGTCAGTCACTTGTCCTGGCTTGAAGGTTTCAAACACTGCTAGGATTGTTCTGCAGATCTTTCTCATCATGATGCATGTAAGGTCAGGTGAGCCAGTGAACAACTTTATGGCGCCCATTAGGGTTTTCACCATGTATTGTACACTTATTCTCTCACCTGCCTTCACGCCTGGCAGCTTTGGGTAGTTCAGCCAAGTGGGTTGGCTTCTTTGTAAGAGTTCGTGTGCTTTCCACGTCCTAACCCTTGGTAGAGGGCAGAAGCTGAGGTTGTCTCTGATGTGTTTAGGTGCCTCTACCAAGTGTATTAGGTACTGCGGGTACTTGGTAAGCCAAGCCTTCCTCCACTTGGGCTGAGAATCCACTATCAACCTTACTTCTTCTGGCCTCGAGGTGTCGGCGTTGTAGAGAGGGACCGTTGGCTCTTCTCTGATCCGCTGGTTTATTGTTTCCGCTTCATATTTAAGCAATGGATATGGGAGAGAGGGTTGTAGCCATTCACGCCTGAGATCGCTGGCGTCGATTTTTTGAATTGTCATTGATTTGAAAACCCTCTGTTCCCATTCCAAGGCCTCTTTGGTGCTTTCTCTGAGCTCTGCCTCTATTGCTTTTCGCAATTTTTCCTCCTCTTCTAGTGTTAGAGCCTGGGGCTCTTGAGAGGAGCCTGCTATGCTTTCCTCTGGCATGGGTGTGTCCACAGGATCTGCCACATTGTCAAGGTCGATGCCCTCATTGGCAGCTGGCCCTGAGCTCTCTGCTTCTGCTTGTTGCCGGCCTTTCAACTCCTCAATTTGCTTGAGGAGCGTCTGCTTTTCCACTTCGGCTTGTTCGCCCATAGTCACTAGGAGGTCATTGAGTTCAGCATTTACTTTTTCAGCCTCCTCGAGCTTTATCTTTATGCTCTCCAACTCTTCTTGTAGGGCCTTTTGGCTGTCCTCCAATTTGGTTTGCATTGCGATAGAACCTTCAGCCATGATCACCCTCTGCTTCTTCTCAAGAGTCAACTCCCTTTGGAGTTCTTGCATCTGCTCTTCATACATTTGACTCTCCGAAATAACTTGAGTTGAGCTTGTAGCTCTAACTCTCGCAGGTGATGCTCATAGCCTCTGGATGGTTTGATCTTTGACTTTTAATTGGTCCTTGAGCTCAAGGACTTCATCCAGGCTTGCTTCTTGTTCTATTTCCGCCTTCTCCTTGGCATTCCTCAAGGCCTCTACTTCTTTAGTTTCTTCTGCTAGCTGGAGTGTCATATTATCTCTTTCTTTTTCTTCATCTCGCAATGACTTGCTGAGTTGCAGGCACTCTTCTTCAGCTGCTTGCAATCTCTTTGCCGCTGCCTCATTTGCTTCTTCCTTTGCTTGGCAGTTTTGTAGAGCAGTGGCCAGGCTGGCCTGGAGGTGACCTGGAGGTGAGCTTCTCTTTCTTTGTGTCCTTGGATTTTTGTCTACAGTAGATCTCTTTCCATCTTGGTCTTTCCTTCAGTGGCCTTTAGAGTTATCAATTCCTCGTCTGATGCCACAGATTGTGCCCTTATTCCGGCTAGCATTGTCATCACCACATCCCAATCATTTGAGGGCGGTTGCAGGTCTACCGTGTCGGTAGCAATCTCCTTTAGCTCAATTAGCCGGATGCTTGGCATCTGCTCTTCATGCCCTGTCCTCACCAAGTCGAATGCGACTGTGGCGGCTTCTTCTCTTGTACAACCTGCAGCTAGCAGGTCCAGAAATGCATAATATGCTTCTTCAAGTTCTTTTTGCTAAGATGCAGGCTTGGCCTCTTCCTTGGGCTCAGGTTCTAGCTTTTGCTCTTGATCTTTAGCCCGGTGTTCTTCTTGATTGTCTCCAGCCTCCTTATCTTCTGGTGGAGGGCTGCTAGGAGGTGGTGATGGTGATGGTGATGGCTGTGGGCTAGGTTTAGGGCTATCTGGTAAAGCTGTAGGTTTGCCCTTTATATCTCTATCTACTTTCGTCTTTCTTTCCCTTTCCTGGTTTTCTTGTTCATCTAGCAAGGGTATCTGCTCCACTTCTTCCTCGGTGAAAGGGATGTGGGGAATGTTTTCCGCTGCGGCATCAAGAATCTCGAAATTCTTGATGTAGTCTTCAAAGCGGTCCCTCTACACTCTTCTTGAGGATCCGGACATAGACTCGAGGTATAGATTCCATAATTCGTTTAAATTGCCCTTGAGGGCTCTTTCTGCTCGGAAACTCTCCATCAGCCTCTTGAGTCTAGCCGCTTTTTGTGATCGAGTCTCTTTGATTGGCACTTGAGAAGATTCTTTTTTGCCTTTCCTCTGCTCAAGTTTCTCCTCTTCCACTGGCTCTAGTCGTCTCTTCAACCTTGTAGCCACCCTTGGTTCTCTTTGTGGCTCGTCTTCTTTGTCTTCCTTCACCCTGAGCCAGTCATTCTGAGATGGGGGGTCAGGCCACCTTCCCTTGGCGTGCAGTGCTGCATAAACTACCTTGGTTATCATCTCTCTTGGCACTATGTAGGTTGGCTTTTTTTTCCCCATCTTCACTAGGATGTCATGTATGTATGCCGCATAATTGATTATCTTTGGGGTGCCCTTCGTCATTGCCCAAATAAATGTTGTGGCACTTGCTCCTGGCGGCATCCTGTACTTCTGCGGCCTCTTCGTGCACATGTGGAAGTATTGGTTGTACAATTGGCTCATGATCGCCACCTTTAGGTTGGCGATGTCTTCAAAAGTGTAATTATCCTTTTTCTCTTTGTACACCTTTACTTCATCCCTTCTCTTTGTCACGCTGTCTCCCTGATTGGAGAGATCTAGTGCATGGGCGACAACCCTTTCCGTGATAATGATCTCTATGTTGGGTCTGCCGTGCAAATCAGTCACCTTGGCCACTCCATCTTCTTTAATGCTGGTCACAAACTCCCATACCCTTTTGACGTCCACCCCTGCTGGGATTGCTTCGAAATAGTTATGGAGGTCAATTTTCTCCAAGTAGCCGGCCATTTTGCTTCGGACAAATTCATTGAGCTCCCTGGGCAGCATTGGCAGCTCTATTACATTTCCGTCATTGTCCTTGAACACACCTTGGTAGATATTTAGGTCGTTTGATTCTAGTAGATCTTCCTGTATCAAGGTGCTTGTGGGCTTTAATGTTCCCTCTGGAATGACAAATGGTTCCACCTTGTCCAGATAGTATTTGATTGTCATCCTCTTCTTCTTTGCCGGTGACTTTGAGGCTGCCATAGACCCTGTTGCACTCAGCAATCCGAAGTTAACGTTTTTTCCATATCAGCTGCTAAACTGAGTTTTACTTATCCAAATGACTTGAAAATTGAAATTATAGCCTAAAAGGAAGTTGTGAAGCTGTGCATGTGCTCACAGTGCAAATTTGACCAAAAAAATCCATCTAGACATCTTACGCGTAGGATGTCTTTTTCTTCAGAAATGGTTCATACTTGACATGTAGGTAGTGTAAGGCTCATGGAACATGGTTATAAGCTTGGATTTGAATTTGGATGTCAAAAAGTGGATTTTTGGGCTGATTTAGGCTTTAGGTCCCAATTTTGGTAGATTGTCCATCATGGGAAGCAATTGATGTCCAAATGGGTTAAAACTTGGTATATGGGCTCAATGCATCATGGTATTAGCTCCTATGATGTCATTTCTTGCACAAAACTCTAAATCTAAGCTTAAGACATCCTACGCGTAGGATGTCTTTTTCATCAGAATTGCATGAAACTTGATCTGGGTGTTGTCCTTGACCCATGGAACATAGCCATGTTCTTGGATTTGCATTTGGATAATAATTGATGCCTGTAGGGCTCTGTGAGGTGTTTTTGGGCTCAAAAAAGTGTATCTTGAAGGTGTTGGGGTTCAAAAGTGATTTGAAGGGCTTGAAGCTTGACATATGGGCTCTTGTTGATGAGGTTATCAATTCTGAAATGACAAAACTTCTCCTTCATGCCCAGATGGTCCATAAGACATCCTACGCGTAGGATGTCTATTTCCTCATTTTAACTCCCAGACCACACAGAAAGTTAGCCGATATGCATGTGAATGTGTTGTGCAAGTTTCATGAGATTTGGACAAGATTTGGTAGGTCAAAGGCCCATTAGTGCCTTTATGCCCTAACTTTGCGTTTTTCCATGCATATGAGGTCCAATCTCATCCAAATGTGATGAAACTTGGGGTATGGCTTGTAAGTGTCATTCAGAACATGTGCATGACAAGAATTGTTGGGTTTTGTGCCAAAAAATGCCCTTGAGACATCCTACGCGTAGGATGTCTCCTGGTGATTTTTCCTTTGTTAGTGCTCCCAGTGCTTGCCCTTTGCCCCCCTAAGTCCCTTTTGAGCCTAATTTCAACAAAAAAGTCAAATGGATAGAGTATAACTCCCTGTGTGGACTTCAGAGCCTCCGAGCCGTTTTTTGACTTTTGGAGTGCTTTTTGGTGATGAAATTCCTCGATGTTGGTTTCCATAGCTTCCCAATCCCTTGGGGATCCTTGCCGTATGGTTTTTGTCGACTTCGGCTTCACCGGAGCTTCATTTGGAAATTTGTCGCTCTAGAAGCACCCGTGGCTGTGTTTACATACCTTTGATGATTTGTGGTGGTCCACCACCATAGGACTTGGTTGTTGATGGTCTAGGAAAGCCGCTCGTGAAGTTTGGTGGCAAACGGACTTGTGGTTTGGCCGCAAGTGCATTTTGACGCTTTGTCTGTGTGATGCCGTTTCTGAGGTTTAGTGGCGCTTCGGGTCACTTTTTGGTCATGCGGGTCATATGGACTTGTCGAGCATGTCGATATGCTCCTACCTATAAATTTTGGTAGCATTTGGTCGCCGTTTCGCTGATTTCCCATTTGGTGGCCTCTTGCGGGTTTTTGGGAATTAGGGTTTTTCCCGATGGTTTCCCACTGCCTTTGGCTATCCAGGGCTGGTCTCCTAGACTAGGGTAAGCTGCCGATGAAGTCTTGTTGCTTTTGGGTTAGCCGTTTGGCCGCCGTTTCTACTTGCAAGTCTCTACCGCCCGCTTTGTGTGTGACTTCTACGCTAGTTCTCGCGACAGAATGACAAACATGCGGGAAAAGCTCAAGGTGGTGAGCCTACCTCTCATGTCTGGAGCTGGTCGGGTAGCTGTGCGCGTCATAGAAGCTGCTGGAAGATCGATCTGCTCTAGGTGGCAGAAGCTCTCTCCACAAGGTCAATAGTGAGAATGAGCTAAAAATGGGGTGAAAAATTCTTATAATGGAGGTCCCCGAACCATTTTTCATGAAATTTGACATGTACTCCTATCTTTCTGCAAGATGCGGTTTACGCTCAAAAATTTCTGGATTTGGACTCCATTTGCTCTGTTTACCAGAAATTTGTCATTTCGGTCAAAACATGGCCAAAACACGCTTTCCGCTCTAGTCTCATAATTGCACCCCCACCGTACCATAGGTATTCTTTTAGTCACTGGTCATCCCCATATTTTTTGTTTTTCATTACGACTATTTTTCACCTGCTTTTTGTATTTTTGAAGTTTTTCTGCCAAAAATTAGCAAAATTAAAAGGAAAATAGCAAATCAAACCCAGAAAATCCCCAAAATTCATAATAGATCACAAACATCGCCGCAACACATTATATACACTCACATGTAATTTTTATGGCCGGATTTCTCCGTTTTACCAGTATTTTGCCTGAAAAATGGCTATTTCTACTTATATACACACGTAAGGGCTTGACTTGGCGTTTGGCCCCATATACCTGTAGCTTCATGCTGTATAAGGGCATATATACTTGGGTTACTCCAGAAAATTTCGCAATCAAACGTCAACCCTTTAAAAAGTCAAAAATCATGCCCTTTTTTGCTATTTCTGTTATTGGTTCCGCATTGAGAATGCCTCCCCCCCTCCTAGTCGGAGTCCTCCCGGACGACAAGGTCTCGCCTCGTAGTATGTGCCGTGCATAGGTTGAAAAAGTCGTGCTAATGCCTGGCCGATTAATGTGGCCCTATTTTATGCATACTCGGTTAATGCATGGAAAAATTAATGCTGTGCAAGAGAAGGGAATAAGCAAGATGCTTATTGGCATTCGCCGTCGAGGTTTCCTGTTTTCTTTGCAAGTAGCAGCTGTAATTCTACTGCTCTTTGTTAATGGTCTTTTTGGCCAGAGGCAACTGCTTTGCCGACACTGTTGATGGACTCGTAGCTGTTTCTGAGGATGGAATTGGCTGGGATGTGATAGCTATGGGCCGTATGGCCTTGGCTTTCCATTGGTAGCTTGGTGCTACCAACTTTGCCACTGGTTTGTCTGTCATCGGCACCCTCTTATATTTGTTTTCCGGGTTGACCTGCAGATGTCTGCTTTCCATTGTTGCTTGTACCATAGGTATTTGCTTTGTCTTTTGCTTTGGTATCCAAATGTGAGTGATATTAGGGTTTTGGATAAGCATTTTCTTTGGAATCCATATCTGCTTGGTTACCTTGGTTTTGGGTTGCACCATCTGCTTTGTTGGAATCCGGTTGTCACATTGTGTTTTTCCCGCCATGGCTTTTCTATCCTTCCGCAGCCATACTTGTTTACCTTGTTTTGGTAGCCTAGATTTTTGCAGTGTAGTCGATGATTTCGGCTGTCTGTGATGAGCATGGTTGGCCTTTACCTGGTTGTTTGTCTCAGGTTTCATGTTGATCTTTGGTGGTATGTGTTCTTTTGTTTTTGTTGCCAGTGATTGCATGGCTTGCATTTGATCCTGATGGTCCTTTTGAGCAAAAGCTATCACCTGCTGTTCGTGCTGATTTTGACCGCCTGTGCTTTCCATTCTATTTGGACATTGTATGCTTTTTGCCAAGGTTGCCCTAGCATCATTGGTTGTTGTGTGCTTTCATCTGTCACCACATAGAATTTGTGTGGGTAAATATATTGATGTAAATGTATATGCAATATAATCCACCCTAATGTTTTCAATGGATGTGATGTGCTACTTTCCAGCACTTGGGAAGTAGGATGAAGTTGATCTGTGACTTGGAGTTGTTGGTATAATCCGTAAGAGATCAAATTTGCTTGAGCACCCGAATCGAGCAAGGTTGGTGATTCAACTTGATTGTTGCCCACCTTGACTGTAATTATTGGCTCTACTGTGTCCTCTTCCAAGTTCACCAGTCGAATGGCATTGATTCTCAATGGTGGTTTACATTGTTGTTGTTGTCGCAGAAGCCGTCTTTTTGCAATGCGTTCTTGTGCTTCGGTTTGAGCTTCCTCCCTTACTCTCTCTTTTTCCTTCATTCTTTGCTTTCCTTGATGAATTTGTTGGAGCATCTCCTGTGTGAGTGGTAGGTGATATTTCCTTAGTCGACACCCACTAATCCAGTTTGGCATTTCTTCACCTGCTAATGTAGCAAGCTTGACAGCCCCACTTTGTGATGGATCATGAATCACAAATGGTCCCATCCCTCGCTTTTTTAGTTTCTTGGCATGTTGCTTCAAGGTATAAACAAGTACGTAATCACCTGTTTTAAACTCTTTGGTACGCACATGTTTGTCGAAAAATTCCTTTTGCCTTCTCTTTTTAGCATAGATCGAAGCGACAACTCATAAGCGGAGTTCATCTAGCTTTTCAAGATCCTTAATTCGTGAAGAGAGTTCATGCCCTGTCCAATCCAAGCTTGTTGCTACTCGTAGAGTTGGGATTAAAAACTCTATGGGTAGTATAGCATTTAGCCCAAACACCATGTTGTATGGTGTTGTTCCGATTGAGGTTTTGTAAGCTACCCTGTATGTCCATAGTGTTGAGTGTAGCTGTTGATCCCAATCGGTCCTTGAATGTGACACTATTTTAGTGAGAACCGTGCATAGTGTTTTATTTGTGGCCTCCGCTTGCCCATTGGCCTGTGGATGGTATGGTGCTGATTTTCTATGTATGACCATGAAATCCTCTAGTAGATATTCAATGACTTCATTGAGGAAGTGTGCTCCACGGTCACTGACAATTTCTATTGGTAACCCGTAACGTACAAAAACATTCTCATACAAAAATTGAGCCGTGGTGCGTGCATCAGCTTTTTGTGTTGCTTTGGTTTCGACCCATTTTGTGAGATAATCCGTAGCCACAATGATATATTGGGTATGGGTGCAATATGCAGGGGGTGATATAGGTCCCACAAAATCAATGCCCCACTTTGCAAATGCCTTTGCCCCCATCATTGGCCTTAATGGCATCTCATCTCTTTTGATTGGTACCTTGGTGCGTTGACATGCATCACAACATTTGACAAACTCCTCGGCATCCATGTGCAATGTAGGCCACCAAATTCTTGCGGTTAAGACAAGTTTTGCCGTCTTATCGCCCGAAAAATGGCCTCCACTTACTCCGCTATGTGCATGTTCTAGAATCAGCAGGTATTCGCTTTCACTTGCACAGATTCTAAGTTGGTTGTCCTTTTCCCGTTTATAGAGTTGATTTCCAATTAGCTGAAAGCCACGAGCTTCCAGCTCTATAGATTTCTCCCGTGCTCTTGTAGTGTTCTCAGGGAACATTCTGGTGGTTAGGAAGTCAATGATATATTGACTCCATGCAGGTGCTATGTTCACCCAAAACAAAGTTGCGTGATCCACTGGTCGTTTGGCACTACATACTGTACAATTGGTAACATAAGAATGTGTATCCGCATACATAGTTGGCCAATAAACCCCTAATTGTTTCAGTCTTTGGTGTGTTTTCACTGTCGAACAATGAAATACACAACCTTGGACATGAGCCTCTTCTAGGTAGCACTCGAATTCTTCCGGATTTATACATAATCGTAGGATTAGGTCAGATTCAAGATGATACAGCCGTCCTGCTATCAACTGAAAGTTTTTTGTTTGTCGAATTGTTTGCTGTTTGGATCTACATCCTGTATTATCAAACTCACTTCCAAAGGAGAGAATGCTAACTATTTCCTGAGACCATTTGGGTACCATTTCAATGTTGAAAAGATAAGCATCTGGTATGTCATCATCTACCCCTTGAGGAGCTTCCCCGTTGTGTATTCTTGAAAGATGATCAGCTCGTAGATGAGTTTTTCCCTTTTTGACCACCACTGTGAAGTCAAATTCTAGCAATATAATAAACCAGCGTATGATCCTCCCTGTGTTGCAAGGTTTATTTACTAGGTATAAAAGAGCTTGATGATCCGTGAAGAACACAAATTTGTTTGCAAGCAAATAATGCCAAAATTTCTTTACAGCATAAATCATTCCTAACCCTTC
The DNA here is from genome assembly GCF_014529385.1 of Adiantum capillus-veneris. Classification (NCBI taxonomy): domain Eukaryota; kingdom Viridiplantae; phylum Streptophyta; class Polypodiopsida; order Polypodiales; family Pteridaceae; genus Adiantum; species Adiantum capillus-veneris. Next base: position 34,424,528 of record NC_140958.1, on the reverse strand, counting down.
CCTCTCGATGGTTGTGTAGTTCTTTTCTGCGCTGTTTAACTGTCGGCTCGCATAGAAAACTGGAAAATCCATTGTTCCGTCTCCAGTTTGAGCTAGAATGCTTCCAATGGCATATGCCGAAGCATCAATGTGCACATGGAATATCTTGTCCCAATCTGGTGCCTTTAGCACAGGTGCAGATATAAGGTTTTCTTTTAGCCTTTGGAATGAAGTCTCACACTCATTGGTCCATTCGAAATTGACTAGCAAACGATACAGAGGTTGTGCGATGACCGCATACATGTAGATGAATCTTCGATAATATCCACAGTGCCCCATAAAGGATTGCACTTTTTTTGCATTAGTAGGCCTGGGCAGGTCTACAATGACTTTGACTTTGTCCAAGTCTGTGGTTATGCCGTTTCTTGAGACAATGTGTCCTAAGATTCGTCTTTGCTTTACCATAAATACACACTTTTCCGGGTTTAGACAGATTCAATATGTTCTGCACTTTTCAAAGACCTTTTGCAAATGGTGGATATGTTCCTCTCGCAGAAGAGAGTGTACACACAGGTCATCCATGTATATTTCTAAGAATATTCTTAGGTATTCCTTGAAAGCATGAGTCATTAACCTCTGGAAAGTGGCTGGTGCATTTGTTAAGCCAAATGGCATAACTCGATATGCATAAATCCCCCATTCTGTGACAAAAGCTGTTTTGTGTTGATCCTCCCTTGCTATTGCCAATTGGTTGTATCCTGAAAACCCATCCAGAAAGGAATAAGCCCGTTTCCCGGCCACTCGCTCAAGGACATGTTCTGTAATTGGCAAGGGATAATTATCCCTTATGGTTGCCGCATTCACCTTTTTGAGTTTTACACACACTCGCAGTTTTCCATTCTTCTTGGGAACGACCACAATAAGTGAAACCCAATCTGTATATTCAATTTCATAGATGAACTCTGCGTCCATCAGCCTATCAATCTCTTCTTTGATTAGTTTGGCAAATGTGTCATTATATGTATAAGGGCGTTGTTTGCTAGGTTTTGCATCCGATTTTAAAGGAATTGTATGTTGGCATATCAATGGATCAACTCCTTTAAGGTCTTTATAGGACCAAGCAAACACATCTTTATATTTTGTGAGAAGTTGTGTTAGCTGTGCTTCCTCCTCAGGCTTTTAATCATTAGCTATATAGACCGGCTGGGGCTTTTCACCTGGTTCTGCGAGGTCTATTCTTTTTGCATTTTCAGGCCCATCGTAAGATTCTTGGTTGGTTCTCTCCCGGATTGGTGGTGTCATGATGATTTTTCTATCCTGGATAGTAAATTTCCTATAGTGTGGTGGTGCGTTCATGTTTCCCTTTCCTGACTCCCCTTTACCATCACTATCCTCTTGAGTAGTCCATATCTCCCTCAAAGATCGTTTCAGTTCTTGGTATTTCTGTTTACGCTCCAGTTTGGTCCACTCTTGGTCTTTTGTTGGTTCTTTTTTTGACTTTTCAAATTTTTGTGATTTTGTTTCAACCCTAGCTTTTCTTTCCTATTTTATTTCTTCTGGCGTTCGTTCTTTTCAATTTTTTGAGAATTTCCCTGATATTTGATCTTTTACACAATCCTCTGCTTTTACAAGCATCAAATAGTGAGTTTTACCTTTTATCCTGGGCATTAGGTTCTCTCTCACTTTATTTCCGGCTCTTTTCTTCCTATAGTGTTCTTGACGTCTAGGGTGTTGATTAGCAAAATCATAAAACTTGATATTCTCGGCTTCATTCCCACGCTCACTAGAGGTGTCCGAACACTCATTATCTGCCTCATCATTTACTTCCAGTTGTTCAGAAGAGTTGTAAAACTCTTCTTGTTCTGGAGGTACTACCGTCTCTTTTTTTGGCACCACGCTTACCATGTAATAGGGTAGCACATCGTAACCATCCTTATCGCAAAATTTTGTTGTTGGACTGTCGGTAATGGTACAGACATCTAGCGTCGCCAGTATGTGTTCCCATTCTAGAGGCTCCAAGGCATCACAAGGGAATGGTTCCGGAATATACTCTTTGTCCTCAATTGCTCTCTCTAAGATGCATTCCTCTTTCCTTAAGCTTCCACAATGTGAAGCTCCGCACATCCATGGCTCTTTTGGTTGCCCCAACCATGCTGGTAGCTTTGACCCTGCTATTGTAGCCGAATCAAACTCTTCCACCGGTGTTTGATTTACATCTTTGTAACTATGGTCTTTCAGTTGTATTTTAGTTGTCGTCTCGCCATGTCTGAGGTATATGTGGTCATAACCCCAATCTTGGACCATCTTCAGTTGTCGCATGAATGGTCGTCCCAAGATTATCTCATAATTGTTCTTTTTGTCGAAATCGACTATTGCAAATGTATGCTCATACTCGATCCCGCACGAAGTGACAATTACTTTTTCCAAGAGTCCGAGAGGCTTTTCCATGAAACCATCTGCCAACTGCAGCTTCATTCTGGTAGCCCTCAGAGCTAGTTTTCCCCATTTCTTCCAGATTTCCTTGGTGGCGATAGCAACTCCAGCTCCACTGTTAAGAATGGCTTTGGAAACTACTCCTTGGAATTCTACAGGTAGCGTCGTGTTTCCGTCTTCTCCCTCACAATATTCTCCAACCTTATTCAATGGTACCGGCCTAGTGTTTAGGTTAGGTCTGTCCAATTCCTTGATTCCTTCTTGTAGTTTCAAGGTGGGGTCCTTCACTCCAAATTTTTCTAAGCATTTTTCTACTATGGTCCACACGTTTGGCCTTAGCCTTAGGAGTTCTGCTAACGTGATTGTGCATGCCACCGGGGTGGATAACAGCTCAATCAATCCTTGTGAATCCATCACCTTGTTAGACGAAAGTCTTTGAGATGGGATTGCTCTCACTTCCGACTTAGCTTCATATTCTCCTAGGTAAGAGGGTAAGGTTCTCAAAGAGTCTGGTTGGCTGTTCCCCGAACTAATAGATCCTTGGTCTCCCCCTTGTGAATGTATCTCAAAGTTTATTTGTGATCTTGCCTCAAATTCTTCAATAGGAGGTAGGATCACATTCTTTTCTTTTCTCGTGCTATTCATGTGGTCATTCATCCTATTAGCCTCATTGGCCTCTCGGATTTACTTCACAGATCATCTAGACCATTACCGTCCTTTCCCATTTCTGCCAATATTTTAGGATGGACCCCGTCACTTGCCTCATAGGTGGTATTGGGCACTATGATAGGCTCTCCCCTGGATTCATATTTATTAGTGAGTCTTTCTTTTGTTTCCTCATGTTTCTCCAATGTTGGTTGGATAGGGGTTGGAGCTGGTGCGTCATGGCAATTTGTCGGTTTTCCCAACGGGTCTTCCATCAATGATTGAGCTGTCTCGATCATCTTTTTACACACATCCAACCTTTGTTTTTCTATTTCCGCATATGGATATGTCATCCACCTTTGCTCATGGGTCTGGTTTTTTTTAAGTCGAGCTTCATAGGCTTTTAGAAGCGCATCCAGCTGCTCGTTTACCTTGTCTGCCAGCACAGATCCTCCTGATCCTACACTTTTGGGCTCAGCTAATTCCTTTGGTGCTATGGCTGCTGTGGTGTGTGAGCTTAGGCTAGCTAGATCTTCTAACCGCTCCAAACTGTTCTTTGTATGTTTCAACTCATCGGATAGGGCTATTTGCTCTCGCTCTTTCCTGGCTTTCCTACGCGCCTTTCTTGCCTTCCAAGTGCTTCTCGGATTTTTCGTTTCTGAACTTTGGGCATCTGTTTTTGGTTCTTCTATTATGGGTTCGTTCGTCCTTCTTTGGGCTTGGGCCCGTGTCACCGCCTGAACAGGTATGACTGTTTCATTTTTTGATACTCCACTGGAGGGTACTGTTTCCAACAGGTTCAAGGTGGCTTTTGCTCCTTTACTCGGGTTTTTAGGGAAATCAGGAATTAAATGAGTAATCCCACATTCTGGGCAATACGCATTGACTCTAATGATTTCATCATGGGGACAGTCTCTCAGCCAATGGTCTCCGCCACACTTGTAACAGGGGCCCTTGGGTTGTTGAGGTGCTCCTTGAGCTCCTCGTTGCTGGTAAGTCTGTCTCTATCTGCCCATGCCTCCATTGGCTATGAACAACAATGTTCGTTCATCTAAGCTATATCTTCCTTCTCCTGCGGCCTGTGCAGCAGTTGGAGGTCCTTGATTCCCTATCATGCTCCATGGATTTGGTGTCGAGGGTTCTTCCGGCGGATAATAGACAGAGTTTGCCGCATATCCGTTGGGATCCTCATAATATGCATGCATAGGCACCAAAGCCTTTTCTTCTGATTCAGTTACCGTTGGGGTGTATCTTACACCAGCTGGTCGTAATCCTGGTAGGGGTGGTTGTTGCCCCAACACCGGTTGTGGTCTCTCTACACCTACAGGTCCTGGTAAGTTGCCTGCTTGATATCTAGGCATAGGTGGAACTTGAGGGGAATCTATTGGAGCTTGGGGAGCATAAGGTCTCTCCCTCACATATCCCTTGTTATAGTAACATTCCTCGGTCCCATGGTTTGTCCATTTTTGTTCAATAGCACACCACTTGGGCTGTTTAGCCTGGGGTTTGGTATACAAGTTGATCTTTTTTAGCACTTCATCTACGAGCTGCTCCTGGTTTACCGCTATTTCTCCTTTCAGTGTTGTCTTGGAGGACTTGCTCCCACTTTGCTGTGAAGATGAATCGTCATCAAGGTCCTTGAACTCCCCTTCTTTGTAGACAACACAATTTTCCACAAGGTACAAAGCTTCCTTGGTCAACTCATTCAATGTAGTGCTCCTCTTCATATGTAAGTCTTTCTGGAGATCTGCATTCCTTAGTCCTTGGATGAATATCAGCATAAGTGTGGAATGAGTTGGCAGTTCTTCAACAGGACAGAACTTAACATATCTCTTTAGTCTTAGGGCTGCCTTCCGTACAGATTCTCCATCTTTTTGTTTGAATTTATGGATTCGTGAGACGGTATTATGAGCTATTCCCCTTTGAGAAAATTCCTCAATAAACTCGTCAAACACTTCCTCCATCGACTCAAAGTCTCTACTCTCCACAGAGTCAAACCAAGTTGCATCATCATCCTCTAGGGTTAGTCCAAACCCTGCGAATTGGGTAGGAAAGTGTAACACCTCTTCGGCTCTAATCACACGTACAAAGGCTGCTACATGATCTCTTGGGCCTCTGTTTCCTGTGTATTTTCTGTTTACCCATTTTTGCACTTGAGAAGGTCTAATTTTGCGATGGTCTACAAACCTCATCATTGGATCACCCCTTCCAAGTCTACACCCCTTCCCAGGCCTTCTGTAATAGGCTGGTTCCTCGCCCAATGGTGCTCCTAAGCCATAATTTCTAACGGTTCTCGCCGGAGGTGGTCCTTCTCTTCGAACTCGTTCCATGGGTGGTCCTCCAAGCTCGGACGACCCTTGTGTCTTTGGCTTACTCTCTGCTTGATACCTTGAACAGTGTGGGGGTTCTTGCAAATCCGTGAGCCCTCGTGCAGCTGGATAACCCTCTCCATTTCGGTCTGGTTCCATTGTTGCACTTTGTCGAAGCCATGCCTGCAATGATGGCTGGTTTGCTGGTTGGTCTTGGTTGGTGAATGCTTGTGGTCTGGTGGAATGTGATGTAGCGTCATACTCATCTGAAAACGGATTCGTTGACTTGCTTGGGGTGTGGGCGGCTCTCGGTATTTCCTCAGGGGCGTATGCTGATGCTCCTGGACCTGTTGATCTTTCTACTTCCTCTGGAAGAATACGTTGGTATTCTCGCCCATATCTATCAACAAAAACTATGCCCTTCCCCGTAGCAGTTTCATAAGAGAATAAGTAAAGAACCTTGTCTTTGCTTAGTTCGTCTATGTATGGTTCTTTATTAGCGAAAGTAAGAGACAATACCCTCGCTCTCGTGTTTGTAGATTCCCACATTCTCGTTATAAGTTGGAACCCTGATTGTTTTCTTATCATACATGAAAATAGCTCCGTGCCGATCAATGTTTGGTGGCGGCTCTTGAGTTTCTGAAACCATTTTCCCTTTATCCACGCTGTCTCCATATCTGTTGTAATCTTCAGGGTTGCTAACTATTAAATAGTGGTTCCCCTTTTCGTCTCGAAATCTATCTCCATCATCATACACGTGGATTATCTCCAATCTTTGTGCTGGCTTCTCTTCAATGCAAATGCACTTGCGACCTCGATAGTCAGAATAGACTAGGGCTCCTCTTGAGTTTGTTCCCTCCAAGAAGATCAGCGTAAGCCTGGAATCATTCAAAGGATTTTGGGAGGTACTTCCTCCTCGCATAGGTCCATCATAGGTGAAACCTCCTGGTTGTTGGCTACCCATCATGAAGAAAGATTTGTCTGACGAAGTGTCAGTATCACTACCTTCCTCAATAATCGGTGCTAGCGGATCTAACCTTGGCTGAGTTACACTCTCTTTGGTGGACACTACACTACCTTGGTCACCTGCCACCTTCTGGTCTCTAACAATGTATCTTCCTGATCTCAAATTCATCAAACTTATCAATGCAACTTATCACAAGTTCAACCACTAACCTAGCAATGGATCAGTTTCTGCACAACTTCTTGCTTTGCTGCCAAATAGACCTGTACACAAGAGTTTTAATTTCGGCAATTGAATCACCGCTCTTATCTGCTAGAGGTTATCTTAGTAATGATTGGTATAACTGGAGAGTTAATCTCAACCACTACTATATTTTATACACTGTTGATGTTCCGAATTAGATTGCTAACCTGAAACAGTACTTTTTCTGATGTTGGACAATTTAAGCGAAAAAGCTTGAATTCAGTCTTTGCTTTGTCAAATGGGCAACCAAGGTCCAAATTTACTTCTGAAAGGAGTTCTGGAACCCGTAAGCAAAATAGAACCTCACTGTCTAGGCCATGTCAAATTTTCCCTGTAGAATGTCCCAATAGACATCCTATGCGTAGGATGTCTCCTGCTGCATTTTGCCTGGATTTCTGCACTGTATTTTCCCCTCGTTGTGCTGAGATTACAACTGTTTTTACTTTTTGATTTGGACTTCTAGAAGCTGGTCAATGAGTCAGAAATCTGATCAGACGGCCTGGTGATGGTGTTGATCAGTCTAATCAATTCCAAATTGGACCAAAATTGACTAGCAAGCTTGCCTTAGGCTATATAACACCTTACAATGCACAAAGTCCAATTATGGCTTCATTTTCTTGCATTAGACATCCTACGCGTAGGATGTCTTTTTTTTAATCAGAATGGATTTAAACTCAAGACTTAAGCTCTCCTTGAGCTGATGATCACCTTGGTATACTCAGATTTCAGTTTGGAGTCCCAAATCACTCAGAAGACATCCTACGCGTAGGATGTCTATTTGGTCTGTTTGACCCCAAATTTGTTCCACAGCTTCCCCCTGATGTCAGTATCCCAGTGGTATGCTTAGATCTTGATTTGGATGTCAAAAGTCCTAAACTTCAGCTATTTTTTCTTTTTCAGTCAAAAGTGCTAAAGTCCACTTTGAACCGAATTTTCTTACCCGACTGAGGTGAAACCCCTTTCAGTCACTCAATATATCATGAAAGAAACACTCATGCAGCCATCTTATGGTTTTGGTTTCAAGTTGATGTTTTGGCACTAATTGGGTAGGATGTCTAGCAATTTCAGTCTATCTGGCCTTATCCTGTCAAGAGATGGCCAAGTTTCCACTTTCCAGTTGAAATTAGGGTAAACCCTACCTTCAGAACACACTGGTCAACTGAAAATCCCAAAATCCCTCCCAGATTGGCCTGTAGACATCCTACGCGTAGGATGTCTCCTGGCTTAAAATTAAAGTTTTTTTCTGACAGAAATGCTCCTGATGCTCTGTAGGCCTATCAGAAACACTCACAGTAACTTTTGGATTTCAATTAGGCTTTCAAGCACACTTTTGCGTCTTTTTGCATCTTTTACAAACTTGTAATGATTCTACCAAGCAAGTATACATGCATGAAATGCTCTAGATCTGAATCATGATGTTCTACTTACTCTACTCCTACCTACCATGAGGAAATGGTGATAATGGTGTTTTTGGTTGCTTTTTTGGCCTCTCCGGACTCTCAAGCTCTACTCTCACCGCTTCTACCACTCCCACTTCTACTCTAGACTCGACTACTACCTAAAACTACCTAAGTCTACCTCCTCTACCTAAGTCGAAGAATCTAGGCCAGACACACGCTTCCTAGACTCCCTCTAAGACCTAGAGAGTCCTCCACCCTCTGATCCTATCTAAATGTAAAGAAAGACTCTTGACAAGCCAAAAATGCCAATCCTCAAGGATTAGTCTCGGTCACCTACCTAAGGTTTTCGTCCCCGGCAACGGCGCCAATGTTGGACGGGTACGCCGCGACGGACGTCAGCACAACGAGAACTCACCTAACAAGTAATGTCAGCTAAGGACGAAGCTCGACCCGCAGGCGCATGGAAGCAAGCATAAGGTGTCAACCTACACTCGACCGACTCCTAACTAGTTCCTACAGAGGCTCCTACCACTTGTCTAAGTCACAGTCTTCAAGAGAACAAAAGAGGATGCTTCCTACAACGCTTGCTAGAGCCGAATACCTATCAAACACTTCTGAAACACCATAGAACTTGAAGGAGACCCTACTAATACCTATAGGCCACTCTCCCTAAGGTCTGTGCACCAAAATCACGACCCAAAACACCCGGTGCAGAAATACGTAGGATGTCTGGCCAAAATCTGGAGGTCTTCGTTTCTGAAATATGAAGTGCCTAATGTGTAGTTCTACTCATTGTGAACGCGTGGATATGCTGCAATGCAAAATCGGACAACGTATGCTCACCCAAACAACCGATGAAGCTCGTAGAAGGAGCTCCCAAAGCCGGGCCGTACGCGCGCAATGTTGGTATCGGCTCATAGCTCTAGTCGGGGGCAACACGTTGCACTTCTCCGCACTCGATTCCGACCACCGTAGCATACGTAGCGTCAAGACAAAGCTCACACTCTCTCTCACGTACACAGTATGCTCACTCACAAACTTAAACTTGTTTAAAATGACAAAAGGTTTTTCATTAAGGTCAAAAAGTGATATATATACCTTACAACTTCTCAAACCCTAAAGTTTCAAAATCATCCATCTACTCCATCTAACTATCAAAACTGGGATACAATCTGGAAACTTCTGTAAGTCCCAATATTTACAAGGTGAAAAACCGGGTTTTCCTCAATGAATGACTAATTACAAAAAAAGAATAATCCGTCGAGTAGTTAGATGCCGTGGGGTGTGTCCAGCTTCTAACAACTATGCCGCACCGTAATGTCTCGACATAATTATGACTTTCCCGTATTGCCCTAACGTATTTACGGTACCACTTTTTATAAAAAAATTCCCATAAAAATCCTGTCTGGTCCCGTTTTTGCTCCAGGTGATCATTTTTAAATCCAACGGAGACTAAAATTACTATTTTTACGTTTAGGTCATCACAAAAAGCACATTGCTTTTTAAAAACGCCAAAAAGCACGAAAAGCTAGTGGTGTAGTTATTTTCGACACAGTTAAGTTGTTGACTGACATAGCAGACTACTGGGAAATCCATAGTTTTGTATCTTAGTTGAGCCAAAATACAACATCCTATAGCAAATGCAAATGCATTAATATGAATGTGAAACATTTGTTTCCAATTTGCTTTTAACACTGGAGTGGATATGAGAGAATCTTTTCATTTCCTAAATGATTCCTCACACTCAGCCGTCCATTCAAAGATCACTATAAGTCTATACAGAGGTTGGGCAATGATTGCATACATGTGTATGAACCTCTTGTAATAACCATAGTGTCCCATAAAGCACTGTACTTGCTTTGCATTGATGGGTTTAGGCATTTTAATATTCAGTTTTATCTTATCCAAATCCATGGATATGCCATTTTTTGAAACAATGTGTCCTAAGATTCGTCCTTGTCTGACCATAAAAACACACTTTTCTGGGTTAAGACATATTCTGTACGTCCTGCACTTCTCAAATACTTTTTTGAGGTGTTCTGTATGTTCATCTCTCCGGAGAGAGTGTACACATAGGTCATCCATATAGATTTCCAGGAAAAGCATGTGCCATCAATCTTTGGAATGTTACAGGTGCATTTGTCAAACCAAATGGCATGACTCAATATTAAAATATGCCCCATTCTATGGCAAATGCCATTCTATATCGGTTCTCAAGTGCAATTGCAAGTTGGTTGTAGCCAGAGAATCCATCCAAGAAGGAATATGCACGCTTGCTCGCCACTTGCTCAAGGACACGATCAATGATCGATAGGAGATAATTATCCCTTATCGTGGTTGCATTAACCTTCTTGAGATTGACACACACTTGGAGTTTGCCATTCTTTTTGGGCACCACGATGATTGGAGATACCCAGTCGATGTGTTCTATCTCATAGAGGAACTCTGCTTCTTCCTTTAAGTCCTTATATAACCATGAAAACACATCCTTGTATTCTTTGAGAAGGCTTATGAGCTCCTCTTCCTCATTGTGACTTAGATTGGTTGCTATATAGACTGGTTTTGATTCCTCTCCAGGTCTTGCTAAGTCTATCTTCTTTGCATCCTTTGGTCCGTCATATGATTCCTTATCACATCGTTCTTGTCTGGGTTGTGTCAATACTATCTTCCGGTCTTGAATCGTGAATTTTTTGTAGTGGGAGGGTACACTCATATTGTTGTCACTTTTGTATTTTTCATCTCCTCCACTTTCCAATTCAATTGTCCATACCTCCCTTAGAGTTTTCTTGAGCTCTTGGTACTTTTTATGCTCTCAACTTTGGTCCATTTTAGTTCTCCCATTTCGTTCAGTTCTGTTTTTGCTTTCTTGGGTTTAGTCTCCATTTTCAAATTTTGAGTTTGTTTTCTCACGTCTCTTGCTCTATCTCGTGTCCTAGAGTCTCGATATTGAGAGAATTGGCTTGAAATTTTGTTTTAAATGCAGTCTTCAGCTTTCACCAGAGATAAAATTTTTGTTTTGTTTCTCATTTTAGGCATTGGGTTATCTCTTGCTTTGTGTGCCACCTTCTTTTTCTTGTAGCATGCTTGACGTCTAGGTTTTTGATTTGGGAAATCATAAAACCTAACCTCCACTATCATTTCCTCTTGGTCACTGGGGTTGTACTCATTATCTACATCGTCATCTCGTTTAAGATGCTTTTGAGAGTCGTAAACAAACTCCCCCTTCACCTCTTTCGTGTGCCAATTAGGAAGAGAATGGGGTCTAGGAGGGACTCTTTATTCGGTAGTTTAAGAAAGTCAAACCTTTAGTATTAAGAAAGTAATCAAAGGACAACTTTTGATTTCAAACAGGCAAAACGGCTAGTTTATTTAAATTCAAAATTTCCCCGCAAAATGGAATTTAAAATTTAGCGAGTAAAACCATATCATGTAGCATATGTATGGAAAGAGCTCAACGCGTAGATTGCACATCCATGATATCCTCTCAAATCAAAGATCATATGTGGGAGTTATGGAAGGATAAACATCATAAAATTGTCCACCTCCTTTTTCGGGGGGGGGGGGGGGGGGGGGGGGGGTGCATCCATTGACCACTCTTACACACCCACCATTCTTGCACACATGGAAACACCTATTAGTCAAAATGTTAATCCTCAAAAGGTTCTAGGACCTCCTTTGGGAAAGGTTTTGGAAAGTATTCCTTATCCTCGATAACACACTCTTCCCGCTTTAATCTTCTACAATGGGATGCCCCACACATCCATAGTTCCTTTAGTTTGCCTAACCACGCTAGAAGCTTAGATGTACCAGAATCAAAACCGGGGTTCAATTCACATCTTTGTAACTATGGTCTTTAAGGTTTATTTGCGTAGTGGTTTTTGTGTGCCTAAGGTATATATGATTACAACCCCAGTCTTGGACCATCTTTAATTGTCACATGAATGGCCATCCAAGTGTTATGTCGTAGTTATTTCTCTTGCCAAAATCCACTATTGCAAAGTTATGCTCATACTCAATGCCGCAAGAGGTAACAACTACCTTTTCTAGGAGCCCTATGAGTCTCTCCATATAACCATCTGCAATTTGTAACTTCATTCTTGTGGCTCTCAAAGCGGGTTTTCCCCATTTCTTCCATACATCCTTGGTTGCAATGGCTACACCAGCTCCATTGTCAAAAAATTCCATGGTTGTGAGGTATCACCGTTTTGTTTTCTAAACCACTCCAGGATTGCCTCCAACGTGTTCAAAGTTGTTGTAACTGCTTTGTTTGGATTTTTTGGACAATCGGTGATCAAATGATTGATGCCACAGTTTGGAGAATACACATTCACTCAGACAATTTCCGTATGAGGACAGTCTTTCATGAGATGGTCACCTTCACACTTGTAGCATGGTCCCAATTGTTGTCATGGTGCTCTTGGAGCCCCCCTCTGTTGGTAAGAAGGCCTTGGTCCACTAAGCCTCCATTGGCTATGAATAACAATGTTCTCTTCTCCAAACTGTATCTACCTTCTCCTACAACATGTGCTGTTGTTGGTGGTCCAACATGGCTAATCATGATGCACGATTTTGGTGCTCTCAGCTCTTCAGGTGGGTAATATGTAGGACAAGCCATATATCCACTTGGCTCTTCATAATATATAGGTACAGGCACTAAGACTTGTTCCTTTGGCTCTTCCACAGTGGGTGTATACCTCAAACCTATAGGTATTACTCCTGGGAGTGGTGGTTGTTGCCCCAAAACTGGCTGTGGTCTTTCAACCCCTACTAGTCCTGGTAAATTTCATGCCGTATATCTAGGAATTTGTGGTACTTGGGGAGGTGCTACCTCTGCTTGTGAAGCATACTGTCATTCTTGCACATAACCCTTATTGTAGTAGCACTCTTCGCTCACGTGATTTGTCCATTTGTGTTTGATGGCGCATGACTTTGGTTGCTTAGTCTGCGGCTTAGCAAACGGGTTAATCCTCTTTAGCACCTCCTCTATGAGTTGCTCTTGATTTGTCATTGGATCAGTCCTTTGTGCTGATTTTGTGGACCTACTTTCACTTTGTTGTGATGATGAATCATTATTTCTGTCTTTTTGGTCTCCATCCTTGTAGATCACACAATTGTCTATCAGGAATAAAGCCTCCTTGGTTAACTCATTTAGGGTGGGGCTTTTCTTCATGTGCAAATCCTTTTGAAGGTCTGCATTTCTCGGTCCCTGGATAAATATCAACATGAGTCTAGATTGAGTAGGTAATTCTTCCATCAAGAAACTTTTTACGTATCATTTCAACCATAAGGCTACTTTTTTGACAGATTCTCCCTCTTTCTGCTTGAACTTATGGATTTGTGAGATTGTATTGTGGGCTATCCCTCTTTGAGAGAATTTCTCCACTAATTCATCAAATACTTCTTGGATGGTCTCAAAATCCCGTCTTTCAACAGAATCAAACCAAGTGGTGGCATCTTCCTTTAAGGTGAGTCCAAATCGAGCAAATTGTGTATCAAAGTCCCTGACCTCTTCTACTCAGATCACTCTCAAGAATGCTGCCACGTGGTCTCTAGGGTCTCTTTCCCCTGAATATTTCTTGTTAACCCATTTATGGACTTGAGAACGTCTAACACATTGATGGGGGCTTTTCACAAGCCAAGCTCCCATACCCCTCTTCTCTCGTCCCCACCCCATGAAAACCCCCTCTTAGGGAGGGAGTGATAAAAGGCATTGGAAAAAGTAAGAAAAAAAAAAGTATGATTATGTAAATATATAAGAAAGGTAAAATAGGCCACCTCATGCCTGCGGGGTAGCCCATCCCCACCTTGCCTCCTTTTTCTTCACTGTTGCCCCGCCGTGTGTCCCTTTTCCTCTCCTCCACTCAAAAGGTCAACCCCCTCTCTCTTCCCCTTGTCCTTTCTCCTTTCTCTCTCCCCTCAAGCTACCCCACCTCTCACCAATAATGCATTCTAACTCACCAATAATGCACCCTAACTCACATGCAACTTACCATATCTTCCAAAATAGTATACCCCACCCCCTCTTTCTCTCTCCTATCATATCCCATGACCCAAATACCCCCCTCTCTCTCTAAAGGGCGCCATGTCTCTTGTGTTGTAGCTAAATAACCTCCCCCACACTCACACACACTCAGTTTCATTGAAAAAGGTGCCCACAGACCCATCCCCACCCGGTGGTTACCTGATTTTTCTTGTGTTCACACACATCTGCACACAGATTCACCTTTGAACACACTCCCCTCTCTCCCCTCTTGTAATTACTTTAGTCTCCATGTCACCTCTCACTTTTTTTCATCAACCCATCTCTCTCTCTTAGTCTCTCTCTCATGAGACTTCTGTTCTGGCACATATACACACAGCCAGACAAGTGGGGCCCACAGTCACATGGCCTATGTAGATAATGATTTCTTCATTTCTAAATTCTATAATTTCTCCCCCCTCCTCCCCTATATAAAGAGGGGTCACCATCACACTAAACAGACACAACATCACCAAAGAACACACTATGCACTGTGTGTGCCTAGTGCACACCCACACACCCACACCATCACCATCACCGCAATCACCATGCTTGTCTTGAGCATGACCTCTACACCCTTGGCTATGGAAGATGAAGGGCAACTAAATGAAGGATGATGGCCATAACCCTCGTGCGAGTCTTCGCCATCAACTCCCACCTATGCACCATGTGGTCTACCACTCTGTCCCTTCTCATTCCCCTACCCTATGCTCCCCATTTCATCGCCTTATTCTCTAAATAAAGCTTGAGGTTTTGTGAGTATGTTTTCTTGCAATGTTTTGCCCATGTGAGGTGTGCGGAATCACCACCTAATCTTGTGTTTGGAGTGAGCTTGTGTATGTGTGAAGGGTGTGCGGATTCGCCATCCTTTTGTGATGCCTAAGTACTAAGCCGCTATACCCCCTCCTTCACTCTCTCTCTCTCTCTCTCTCTCTCTCTCACTTGATCTCATTCTCTTTCCTCTTCATCATTAATCCCAAGCATCCATCTCTCTTGGATGAAAACTTTATTATGGTGGTGTGTTGTTTGCATCCTAGACGCTGAAGCTAGGTGGTGCCCCTGTTTGCTTTACCATGACAGGCTCGAGGCGTGCCATTCAGTCCCCGGTGTTTTAGAGGCCGTCGTGGTTCGGGGTTCTCTTTGCTCCCGTCATTTGGTGCCCCCACTGAGGATCTTTTCATGAAACCCTTCAGTTTACAAGACTGAAACCCCTAAAGTATTGTGAATGGATGAATGGCTAGGAGGATTTGCTAATTGGACGACATAAGAAGAAGAGCTCCAAGCACAACTAGACGAACTCCGCATCTGTATCGAAGCTCGAGGGCCAGGTGTAACGCTAATCGATTTGCAGTGGTAGAGTCAACCAACACGCCAAACCCAGTGGATATACATAGGCCAAGTGCCAAGAAGAAGAAGGAGAAGATCGAAACCATGTCCGCAACCTACAACCAACCAACAACAACAAAATGGAAGGAGCTCTGCACAATAGAGAATCAACACTATTCTACTTTGAGAATCGAGTAACTCAAGTCACTGAGGTAATTATCACAGTTAGTTTTCAAGTCGCATCTGATGCTGCAGCACAGATAACGGAATCATTTGCTCACACTCTCACTAGAGAAACTAGGGATCTACTGAGTTTGTTTCAGGAAAGAACTCCACCCTCTCCCACAAGCTTGGCCAGTGACTAAGGAGCTCTAAGCTTCACATGAATCAGTGCAACCTACCTCAAGACAGATCACACATACCAACACGTGTACGCTCAATCAAGGTAACATTGGACTTGAAGGCTCACTACCAGCACATCATTGACACCATGCTGGGTGGAGAGCGGTTTTTTGAGGTTCTGGCATCAGATCAGCCATTTGTCTTACCTTTGGTACAAGGCAATGTACCGTTGGAAGTTTTAATCTATGTCCTAGTATAAGAGGGTATACATGCCTCGTAAAGAAGAAAAAAACTTTTGCAAGTTAAGAAGTGTGTCTTTCTAGCTCTCTCTTAGTAATCATGGCAAGTGTAGCATTTCCAACATTTAAAGGAAAGAAGGGGGAGGATTTGGTAACAGACTTCCTAGATGACTTTGAAGTAGCATGTGTAGTGAGCAACAAAGATACGGATGAATCCCGAGTTAGAATCTTTAAGCATCTCATGAAGCTAGAAGCTAGATCATAGTACAATGCACTTCCACAAGCAACCAAGGATGACTGGGAACCCTTAAAAACCGCTTTTAAGAGGCGCTTTGGGGGAGGTACCACTTCAGAAAAGTTGTGGGACAAGTTGAGTGACTTGAAGCAGGAGGGTCTTTTAGAATATGCCACCTATGAGTCCAAATTTGTGGATTTGTGGGAACGGTGAGTTGAGTCACTGGCAAGGGCGGAAGCCGCACCCGATTTCCTAAAAAAAGATCGGTTCATGCATGGCTTATGGCCGCTTCTCAAGGAGAAGGTGAAAGGTAGATTCCCGGCTACGTACGAGTTAGCCGTTGAGATTGCTCGCCTTAAGGACAAGAAGCTACGAATGAAAGCCAAAGAAACCGAGTCAACAGAAACAACAACATCGCGTCGACCAGCAACTACGGCAACCATCATACCACCACCACCGGCTCGTGGGGTAAGAGATGACCAACAAGATATGCTGGCCCATATTACTGACCAACTGCAGAATTTGTCTGTCCACTTGATACAACAAGGGAGGAGTCAAGAAAGAGATCAAGACCCTGGAAGAGCACGACGACAAAAAAGGGAGTATCATTGCTACAACTGCGGAGAAGACGGTCACGGTATGTACTACTGTCCCAAACCACGACAAAACTATAATAGAGGAGGTAGGAGGAACCAATTGTCACCCCCTAGAGAAAGAACACCCCCACCCCGAGCACCACCCCCACCAACACAAATTCTACGTCCACCCCAGACACCACTACAAGCATCCATTCCACCTCTTCCACCAGCCCCACCAACTGATCGCCCTGTAAACATCATAAGGCTAGAAGAGAAAGGAAAAGCCGTAGTAGTGGATCCACCCAGAGCAAAGGAGAGGGACAAGGGTAAGGAGAAGGTAACCTTTTTAGAACCACTTGAAGCCATGACTGTGAAAAGAGCTAGGAGGGAGAAAGCTACACAATCAGATGATGAGAGAAGCATGAGAGGAGAAACTAGCAAGAGGCCATCCAGGCTAGGACGGAAATTGGGCATCACCGACTTCCAGCTAGGGGAAAGTTCTAAGCCCTATGATCTAACATTGGATGTGGCAGAGCAAGGGCTGAATCTTACATGGCCACAGTTGCTACATCTTGTACCTAAAGTAAGGCGACAATGGTCTAAAATGGTAAGTACAAGATGCTCCAAAAAAAAGGTAGCCGGAGCAATTTCGGGATGCAACATGGATGACATCCTTCCAATTGTCGACGTAAACATAAAAGGAAAGAGGGTTGGAAACACCTACATTGATGGAGGTGCACAAATCTGTGTAATGAGCGAAGCTATGATGCTTCGATTAGGGCTCGAGGTTGATAGGCCTTCTCCATGCAAGGCAAAGATGGCAAACAACGCAAAAGTAAAGTGTGTGGGTGTGGTAAGTGCCGTGAAAATCAAAGCTTTCAACACTGAGGTAGAGGTAGATGTTTTTGTAATGCCTACTAAGGGGCAGGGCTATCCACTAATTTTGGGAAGGCCATGGTTGATGGCCATGAATGCAAAACAGGAATGGGATACTGGCCTTCTACGCATGACCGGTAAGAAAGGGGAGACAATCGACTATGACATGAGGATTGGCAAGCAGAAGCAAATGAATCTGGAAACATCGGCAGATGAAACCACTAGCGAATCTTCCAGTTCTAAGGAGGAGACCACATCCACCGACGAAAGTGACAGTTCCATTGATGTGATGGGTATCATTATGAAGGATCCACAAAAGGTAAGCACAACTAGTGATCCATCACCAAAAGGGCAACCCATGAAGAGGAGAGCAAATCACCTGGCCTAGGAGGAAGTAGGTTGAAGGGTATGTTGTCTACGGAATTAACACTTGAGGAGAAAGATAGTTTTTTGCAAATGTTGATGGGATTTCCTAACCTGTTCATTGACAACTATGAAAGAATCACAGGCATTACAGTGGTGGAACATCATATTAAGCTGAAGGAAGGGGTAAAACCAGTTGTGCAAAAGCTACGACGACTGGGGGTCATACAAGAAAAGGCACTCTTGGCCGAGGTAAGGAAACTGCTGGAGGCAGGATTCATCTATCCTGTAGAAAACTCAGAATGGGTGTCACCCGTAGTGGTGACGCCTAAAAAGAATGGTAAGTGGAGGGTCTGTGTTGACTACAAACCACTAAATGCAGCTACAAAGAGAGACCACTTTCCTCTCCCTTTCTTGGATGAAATTCTGAATGAAGTAGTGGGTTTTGAATGCTATACCGTCTGTGATGGTTATTCTGGATACTTTCAAATACGCATAGCCTTGGAAGATCAGCTAAAAACCACTTTTATCACGCCATGGGGTTGTTTTTCATACAGGGTTATGCCATTTGGTCTCACAAATGCACCTGCCACATTCCAAAGATATGTCACATATGTTTTTCAACCGTTCTTTGGAACATCCATAAGAGTGTTCATTGATGATTTTTGTATATATAGCTCCCATATTTCACATTTAGAAAAGGTAACTGAAGGTTTGGCCAGGTTGCAGAGCCTAGGTGGGCAATTAAATGTGGATAAATTTCACATTGGGGAGAGTAAAGTCATTCTACTAGGCCATGAAATTTCAGCAAGAGGTATCAACGCCGACCCAAGTAAGGTGTCCGCACTCATAGCCCTACCTTCACCAACGACCGCACGTCAACTGGTCTCTTTTCTACAGAAGGTGAGGTACTTAAGTATATTCATACATTTACTATCACAACTTGTTCTACCACTGCAACAACTCACTCAAAGATCAACTTTCACTTGGGACGAGGAAAGCGAACATCACTACAACAAGGTAAAGGAGGTCTTAGCCACTCTGCCAACTATCTCACCACCTAAGTGGGATGAAAAATTCTATGTCACCTCAAGTGTTGGTGATGACTCATTGGGGGCTGTGCTACTCCAAAAGGATACGACGACATCTTTCATGAGGCCAATCTACTTCTCTAGTCGAATGATGACAGCAGGGGAGAAAGGTTTCACCCATGTGGAACACTTAGTCCTAGCTCTTAGATTTGCAACTACAAAGTTTAGGTCATATTTTTTGCCTAAGCAATTTGTGATTCTAACCACGGATGAAATATTTCCCTATGTTGTACAACACATGGATGTGTCTGCTAGGATTACTAAATGGCTAGTTCATATGCAAGAGTTTGACTACACGGTACAGGTAGAAAGCACGACAAGGGCAAGTTTGGGGGGACTCATGACCTACCAAGTTTTTGAAGGGAAGGAGAAGCAATCTAAGGGAGGAGAAGTCCGATTACCTCCAGTACCACCGATGGTAGAAGGAGCATACTCTCTCTACTTTGATGGAGCCTACAAGCGAGCGTCTAACAAAGCAGCTGCAGGCATAGTGGTCTTTGATGACAAAGGGACAAAGGTATTTTCGTTGGGCCAATTGTTAGATTCACATTCTAACAATGAAGCTGAGTATGCAACACTAACCAAGGGTCTACAATGGTGCCTCTCACAAGGTGTACAACACCTTAATATATTTGGGGATGCTCTACTTTTGGTAAGGCAAGTAAATGGAGCATGGACATGCAATAATCCTAGTTTAAGGACTCACTTAAGTGGTGTAAAAACCTTGTTGGGTAAGTTTGAAGAAGTTCAAATACACCATATCCCAAGGGCTCAAAACCAAGAAGCAGATGCCCTAGCAAGTGAAAGACTACAGGAAGTGGTGGTTGGAGCAATAAAGCTAAAGCTCCCTCTATTTCAAGGCAGTGATGCCTTGCCTGACATCATGCATTTTTTGGAAACAGGAGAATGCCCATCAGATTTAACAAAGGGACAGAAGCAATGGCTGATGCGAAAGGCCACAAGGTATCTACTCATCAATGACTGTTTGTACTGTAAGGGTAAGGACCAAATACTCAAGAAGGTCCCTTTTCTTCAGGAAATCACGGGAGTAATCGCTAGTTGTCACGACGGGGTTTGTGGTGGTCACTTTGCCCTAGACATAACAAGTAGGAAAATCTTGCAGGCAGGCTTCATATGGCCTAGCCTCAACCGTGATGTACACCACTGGTGCAAAACGTGTAAGTTGTGTCAAAAGGCCGGCACTAGGTCACTTATGCCTGAACCACAGACACCTATTCTCTCATATGGCCCATTTGAAAAATGGGGTATCGATGCCATTGGGCCATTACCTAGGGCCAACTCAGGAAAATTCTACATTATCATGGGGGTCGACTACATGACTAGATGGGCAGAGGCTACAACCACCACTAGAATCATAGCGATAGAGGTAGCTAAATTTATCTACGAGCACATATGCTGTAGGTTTGGCACACCTTTAGAGATCATCTCTGATAGAGGGCCAGGTTTCAGAGCAGACTTGGTAGGAGAATTAATGCAGAAAGTGGGCATTACAAGGAGGCACTCTTCACCATATTACCCTCAATGTAATGGCTTAGTTGAAAAGGTAAATGGAATGGTTTCTAAAATTATTACCAAGCAGGTAAACAATCATCCTGGAGACTGGGATAAGTATCTACTACAAGCTTTATGGGCCTACAGAACTTCATTTCGTACATCCTTGGGATTCACACCGTATCATCTAGTATTTGGTAAGGAAGCAATCTTGCCCATTGAAGTGCAACTACAAAGTCTCAGAGTAATGGCAAGCCAGCTTCAACAACCCAACATCCATTTGAGAGATCACATCATCAACTTGGAAAGACTGCAGCTGGACAGAGAAGAAGCAATAAATTATTATGCAGCACAAGCAGAGCATAGACGGCTTAGCTTTAACGAGCATCTCCGGAAAAAAGAATTGAAGAAAGGAATGTTGGTGCTCCGCTACGACAATCGCTTCGACACGCGCAAGGATAAGAAACTCCTACTCCGATGGGAAGTTCCTTTCATCGTCAGGAAAAAGTATGCCAATGGAAGCTACCAGCTTATGGAGGCTGATGGAAAACTTCATAAAACCAGGGTAAATGGTTGGCGACTTAAACCTTATTTTCTTCGATTTGACCAGGCTCCACCTATTGACATTCCATATGAGGACACACCATTAGCCGCCACCTCCGACGATAATGATCAAACAGATGAGCTAGAGACATGAATGCCTCTAGCCAAAAGGGGAGGGCTAATGATGGGGGCTTTTCACAAGCCAAGCTCCCATACCCCTCTTCTCTCGTTCCCACCGCATGAAAACGCCCTCTTAGGGAGGGAGTGATAAAAGGAATTGGAAAAATTAAGAAAAAAATAAAGTATGATTATGTAAATATATAAGAAAGGTAAAATAGGCCACCTCATGCCTGCGGGGTAGCCCATCCCCACCTTGCCTCCTTTTTCTTCACTGTTGCCCCGCCGTGTGTCCCTTTTCCTCTCCTCCACTCAAAAGGTCAACCCCCTCTCTCTTCCCCTTGTCCTTTCTCCTTTCTCTCTCCCCTCAAGCTACCCCACCTCTCACCAATAATGCATTCTAACTCACCAAGAATGCACCCTAACTCACATGCAACTTACCCTATCTTCCAAAATAGTATACCCCACCCCCCCTTTCTCTCTCCTATCATATCCCATGACCCAAATACCCCCCTCTCTCTGTAAAGGGTGCCATGTCTCTTGTCTTGTAGCTAAATAACCTCCCCCACACTCACACACACTCAGTTTCATTGAAAAAGGTGCCCACAGACCCATTCCCACCCGGTGGTTACCTGATTTTTCTTGTGTTCACACACATCTGCACACAGATTCACCTTTGCACACACTCCCCTCTCTCCCCTCTTGTAATTACTTTAGTCTCCATGTCACCTCTCACTTTTTTTCATCAACCCATCTCTCTCTCTTAGTCTCTCTCTCATGAGACTTCTGTTCTGGCACATATACACACAGCCAGACAAGTGGGGCCCACAGTCACATGGCCTATGTAGATAATGATTTCTTCATTTCTAAATTCTATAATTTCTCCCCCCTCCTCCCCTGTATAAAGAGGGATCACCATCACACTAAACACACACAACATCACCAAAGAACACACTATGCACTGTGTGTGCCTAGTGCACACACACACACACCCACACCATCACCATCACCGCAATCACCATGCTTGTCTTGAGCATGACCTCTACACCCTTGGCTATGGAAGATGAAGGGCAACTAAATGAAGGATGATGGCCATAACCCTCGTGCGAGTCTTCGACATCAACTCCCACCTATCCACCATGTGCTCTACCACTCTCTCCCTTCTCATTCCCCTACCCTATGCTCCCCATTTCATCGCCTTATTCTCTAAATAAAGCTTGAGGTTTTGTGAGTATGTTTTCTTGCAATGTTTTGCCCATGTGAGGTGTGCGGAATCGCCACCTAGTCTTGTGTTTGGAGTGAGCTTGTGTATGTGTGAAGGGTGAGCTGATTCGCCATCCTTTTGTGATGCCTAAGTACTAAGCCGCTATACCCCCTCCCTCACTCTCTCTCTCTCTCTCTCTCTCTCTCTCTCTTTCTCTCACTTGATCTCATTCCCTTTCCTCTTCATCATTACTCCCAAGCATCCATCTCTCTTGGATGAAAACTTTGTTATGGTGGTGTGTTATTTGCGTCCTAGCCGCTGAAGCTAGGTGGTGCCCCTGTTTGCTTTACCATGACAGGCTCAAGGCGCGCCATTCGGTCCCCGGTGTTTTAGAGGCCGTCGGGGTTCGGGGTTCGCTTTGCTCCCGTCAACATCTACGGTCTACCAGCCTTGTTGTAGAATCTCCTCATCCCTCTCCTCTTACAAATCCTCGTTCATGTCTTGATCTAGTGCTTCTTCCAACCCGTATCCTCTATGTTCTTTACATCGATTTGAATTGACAAAGGGGGTGCTAGAGTTAGTTGGAAAACTATGACAAACTCAATCCAGTCACATAAGTCCTAAATCTGGCCCTTAGATATTATATTATGCTAGCGTGCAAACAACAAGGTAAATGAGTGCCTCTATAGCCTTGCACGAGTCACACCGTCGGAAAGAAGATCTATTGCACCACCAAAACCACCTGATAAGCACCTCTAAAGTTTTATGAAGACGCCTTCTAACATGAAGCACAATTATAATTAGGAAAAACCAAGGACATGAATATGTAGATCTTCTCGAGTAGATGTCCGTAGATTATCCATAGGCTAAAAACAGATAAAAGATGAGAGAGATATGGCCATTTGAAGTTGGGGGTGTCCTCTCTTATGCTAAAAAATGAGCTCTCTGGAAAGTTTGTAGGTGTTGCAGCTATAAAAATGGGCCTCTCTTTATCTTTTATCCCAAGAGATCTCTTCTCTCCCCTCAACCGACAAGGTTCTCTTTGAAGGCTCCTTTTAATTGGTCCATTTTTGGCCTCATTTGGGTAGGAAATGGGCAGGCCGGTGACTTTTTGCCCAAGGAAAGGGGTGGGACTTGTGTCCAAGGGACCAGAAAATGGAGCCAGTCACCTGGGCAGCCAATGTGAGGCCAAAAATGTGCCCCCTTATCCCCCAAGAGTCCACGAGCCCCCATAGCCAAGCTCCTCCCAAGCTCCTCTCAAGTGTTACAACCCAAATGGGCTCCCAACTTGCCATATATACCCTTTTCTTTGAGCCCACACACCCCTATGTGGGATTATCCCATTGCCACATGGTGCCTTCTCCATAATATTCCAAATTTCCTCCTTTCCCCACCAAAAATTCTCAGCTCAACCTTCTTTCTGGGACAACTTCCCAGGAGCATGGCACCGCTCCAGCCACCAAATGCGACGCCATAAAGCACAAATCTACTTCGAAAAATTCAAAATCTTAGAATTTCTAATTTAAATAATGAAGTTGGCTCAGTTGCCTTTGTTGCATGCATCTGCAACCACTTTATAAGTTGAGATTGCCCACTTCGGACGCACATACCTCATGATGTACAAGTCTGATTCACAAGCTATAAAGCACGGTTGAATATACTTATTGAAAAACATCTTTTGAGGACTCAACCAACCCAAATCTCCAATAAACCAGCCCGGAAAAACCAAAATTTTGTACATGAATTTTTACATGGTCACTCTCAAGACTCGAAGCACTATGTACACATATATATATGAGGCTAGTTAGCAAGATTTTTGGCATGATCTACTGGTTTTCTGCTCATCCTAAAAATGCCTGGCATAGCTTGCCAACCCCTCCAGCCTGCTTGATCATTTATGACAAGCAGAGGTTTCTAGGGTGAACAACTGCTATAGCTTATTCCCAGAAACCTCATTCATATCCTCAGATATCTTTGCATTTTTTTCTTCAAATTGATAGAATCTCATCTAGCACAATTCTCATCAAATGTACCAGATACTTCTTCAACCTGTAACCATTAACATGGTATTTATGATGTGCACCACCCAAATCTGTCAACAACTAATATGTTCCATTGTCAAACTTGTCCACAACAGTAAACGAACCTTCCCACTTAATTTGAATTTTTTTCTTGAAAGTATTGTCCAACTTACTATTGTATTACAAAACAAGATCACCTTTTGCAATTCCCTTATCCTTCATGCATTCATTAGCCTTTATCTGAGCTTTCTTTGACACTTCCTCATAGTAGCTCAAAGCCAAAACTCTGCCCAATTGCAAACATTCTAAATCCAACAACCTTTTTTGCCAAGTATCTCTTTTCTCTTCATCTCCCAATTGTTACCGTATACATGTGGTAGTGATGTGTGTGAACACACTAGGACCGCCGGGCATTTTTTCCCTCTTTAGGAGGTTTTTTCCCCCTAGGATTGTATATACGCCCATCACTCTAGGGCTATCCATATTCCCATTTCACACTAAGTAACACACTCTCTATTGTGTGCCTTGAGCTTCCTTCATCTTCTCCAAGCTGTGTGTGTTTCTCTGCAACCCTAATTCCAACAATTGGTATCAGAGCAGGTCACGTCCTCCCAGGCTTAGTCGCTAGCTGCTCCAGGACACGCCTGCTCACTTTCTCCGATTTCAGTGAGCTTTGGCGAGCGTTTGCAGGTCAACAAATACTTCGGGTTAGCTCAAAGAGCTTCGTTTGCTCAGATTTTCGATTTGGGCTCATTTCGGCCTCCGTTTCTACTACAGGAAGTACTGCACAGGCTATTTCGTCATTTTGTGTAGAATTTATGTCAGTGCCGTTTTCTGCATAACAGGTGCCTTATAGTCTTCTACGGTTTGTGCTATATAGCACGTGTTGTTCCCGCTCCATTTCTCCTATTTTTGGGCAGTTTTCACATCAGGTGCAGCATTTACCATGGTTGACAACAACAACACAAATGTGTTCAAGATGTTTGTTGCTGCTGAGGATAGGTTGGATGGGGACAACTACCCTATGTGGGCTTATATGATGCAACATGTTCTTGTGTCAAAGGGTGTCTGGAACATTGTGCAAGGCATTGATGTACGTCCTGGTTCTGAGGATGTAGGCAATGTTGAGGATGTTGCAGGTCTTGCTGCAAGGATTGCTGCTATTAGAGTTGTTTTGCCTACGGTAGAACAACCTCGTTGGGATGTTAAGGATGCACAGGCTCATGCAGTGATTGCGTTGTCTGTGAAGCGCACCATTGTTCCTCACATCCGTTCAGCAAAATCTGCAAAACAGGCTTGGGATATTCTAGCAGGTCTTTATGCAAGCCGCAATGAGGCTAAAATTGCTTTGCTGCATAAAGAGCTGGAGTCAAAGATTATGCATGAGGAAGATGATATGGAAACTTTCCTTGCTAGTGTCAAGGATATCAATGAGCAACTTATTTCTGGAGGTGAAGTCATTTTAGACAGTTCACTTGTGCAAACTGTTGAAGTCATTTCTGCAGATGAAGTCATTTCAGACAGTTCACTTGTGAAAACTGTTCTTGATGCCTTACCAGATTCTTACCTGACTTTTGCTAGTACTTGGAGACTTATGACCCAAGGAAATCCTGAAGTTGTCAAGTTTGATGCATTATGCACATTGCTGTTGCAAGAGTCACTTTCCAGAAAAAACAGGACTAGGCAGCATGCAGTTGAACATGCTTTTATTGCTTCTCAAAGAAAGGGTGGTAACAACAATGCAGCCACTTCTTATGGTTCTACTGCGAGTGGCAAAATTTTTGTTCCTAATGCTTCTGCTGGCAGCAATTCGTCTGGAAATTTTGGTGATAAGGGCAAAAAGAAGACGTGTTGCAATTATTGTAAAGCCAATGATCACTTGATCAAGTCGTGTCCTAAGTTGAAGGCCAAAGAGGCTAAGAAGAAAGAGGGTGGTTCCACTACAAATGCTGGTTCCACTACAAATGCAGCCATTATTGAGTCTTCTGTGAAAGGAGACTATGATGCCGATGTTGATGCAGAATGGGCTTTTAGCGTAGAGTGCACTTACAATCCTATTGTCCATGATGCATGCTTGTCAGTTGCTGTAGATTCACATGTGTGGTATTTCGATAGTGGTGCTACGAAGCACATTACCTCACGTTGTGAATTGTTCACCTCTCTCGAGTCTGCCCCTCATGGGAATTCAGTCACTTGTGCCAACAATGCCTCTTATCCAGTTCAGGGAGTTGGAAAGATTGTGCTCGCTGCTGATGGAAGTTCTTTCACACTTGTTGATGCAATTTATGTACATGGGATCAAGAAGAATCTTTTGTCTGTATCTACACTTGCTAGACTTGGACTTGTAGTCAAATTTGTGGATGACAGATGTACAGTTCATGATCTCAGTTTTGGTGATGAAATTGTTGCATCTAGCCTTTTGTGCCGTGGGCTGTATAAGCTCACTTTGTATGACAAGTGTGGACAAAATTTTGAAAATGCTGTTGCAGATTCAAGGGCTATTTTAGATGCAAAACTTTGGCATGCACGTTTTGGTCATCTGAATTTTGCAAGTTTGCTGCATTTGCAGAAATTTGATATGGTTGCTTCTTTGCCACCTCTTGAAGCACCTATCAAACATGTTTGTGAAGGTTGTATTTTGGGTAAGATGCAGCGTTCTAAGTTTCCAAAGGATGGTTTAGTGCGGGCCACATGCAGGTTGCAGCTTGTGCATAGTGATGTTTGTGGGCCCATGCAAACTCCGTCCTTGGGCAATTACCTGTACTTCGTGACTTTCATTGATGATTACTCCAGGCATGCATGGGTATTTCCACTTAAAGCGAAGTCCAAAGTTTTTATGTGCTTCAAACAATTTCTGGATATGGCTGAAAATGTCTCGAAATGTACTATGGGCACCCTCTGTTCCGATCGAGGGGGGGAGTATATGTCTCATGAACTTAATGCATTTTTGGCTAGTCATGGGATAAAACACCAAGGTACAGTGCCTTATACACCTCAACAAAATGGTGTTGCTGAGAGGAAAAACAGGTCACTGACGGAAATGGCACGATGTATGGTCAAAAGTCAAGCTTTACCGCATTCTTTTTGGCTTGAGGCCATCATGTGTGCCACTTATGTATAAACAGGTGTCCTACGAAAGCTTTGCAGTCTATTACTCCATATGAAGCATGGCATGATAGAAAGCCTTCTATTGAGCACATGTGTGTTTTTGGCTGTTTGGCATATGCTTTGGTTCCACAAGTGCAGCGCAAAAAATTGGATGATAAGGCTGTCAAATGTATTTTGGTTGGTTATAGTGCTGAAAGCAAAGGTTACAGGTTGTATCATCCGCAAACAAAATGTATTCTGGTTTCTCGAGATGTAGTGTTTGTGGAAGATTCTGTTCAGCCCTTGTTGTCATGTACTAGAGACATTAATGTAAGCTCACAGGACATTTATGACACTTTGTTGCCTCTTTTCAATGGTGGAAATACGAATGTAAGTTCCAATGAGACAAATGTACAACATATGGAGGTTTCTGAAAATGTTCTAGATCAGTCTATTACTGATGCAGTGTACATGATGTACTTGATGAGGAAAGGGTTGAAAATGAGCAGGCTAGAGGTATGCCAAAATGGCTGGTGCACACTTTGCGGGATAGTAAATTGGATGCACCTTTGTCTAGTCGTACTCGTTCAGGCTCTCGCCATGCATCTTATGCATGAGATTGTTATGCTTTGGCTGTGTCTAGCTTACATGATGTTGAGGAGCCTCTGTCTTTTGATGAAGCACAGAATTCAGAAAATTGGATGGCTGACATGCAATCAGAATATGATGCACTTAGAAAATGACACATGGAATTTATGTGATTTGCCTCCTGGAAAAAAGGCCATTGGTACGAAGTGGGTTTACAAGTTGAAACGCAAGCCAGATGGTGAGATTGATCGCCATAAGGCTCGACTTGTTGCAAAGGGTTATGCACAACAAAAAGGCATAGATTATGAAGAGACTTTTGCTCCCACTTGTCGTATGACTACTTTGCGTTTTCTATGTGCATTGGCAGCTCATTTTGGTTGGGATATACATCGATCAGATATTGTTACTGCTTTCTTGAATGGTGATATATTTGAGGAAGTTTATGTAATGCAGCCTCGCGGTTTTGTCATAAAAGGATAAGAGGACAAAGTGTGCTGAAGTAAGAAGGCTTTGTATGGGTTAAAGCAATCTCCTCGTGCTTGGTATGAGAAAGCTGACACTCATTTGGTCAAACAAGGCTTTCGTAACAGTCCAAGAGAAAGCACATTGTATGTAAAGCGTGAGGGTGATGTACTTCTCATTGTGGTTCTTTATGTTGATGATTTGCTGATCACTGGACCAAATGAGAGACATATTGCTGAATTTAAGGCTGATTTGAATGTTACTTTCAAGATGAAAGATTTGGGGCTGTTGCATCATTACTTGGGTATATAGATTAAGCAGTGTGATGGTGGTATTGCCTTGTGTCAGAAAAGTTACATAAAGACATTGCTATGTAAGTTTGGACTTGAGGATTGCAAACCTATTGCCACTCCCATGGAAGCAGGTTTGAAGTTGAGTCTACATGATGCTGGCGATCCTGCTGATGTCACTGTTTACCAAACTGCTGTTGGCTGCCTCATTTATGTATGCAACACGAGGCCGGATATTCAGTTTGTAGTCTCACAGGTCAGTAGATTTATGCATAGCCCAAGGTCTAAGCATTGGCAGGCCCTCAAGAGGATTTTCCACTACCTTAGTGGCACTTTACATCTTGGCTTGTTTTATCCCAAGGGGGGATCATTGCCGCTAGACTTACATGCTTTTTTGGACTCAGATTGGGCTGGTTGTTTTGACACGCGAGTGTCCACAAGTGGTTTTTGTTTCATGCTTGGCAGTTCATGTATATCATGGTTGAGCAAGAAGCAACCTACTGTGGCCACTTCGAGTTGTGAGGCTGAGTACAGGGCAGTCTTCACAGCTACGGTTGAGTGTGTATGGCTCAAACGCCCTATGGCTGATTTGGGTGTTGGACATGACACTGCCAACACTATCTACACTGACAGTCAGAGCGCATTGGCAGTTGCAAGGAACCCAATTTTTTATGCTTGCACACAGCACATTGAGGTGCATTACCATTATGTCAGGGAGAGGCTCTGAGCAGGAGAGATCAACTTGGCTTATGTGCCAACACAGGACAACCTTGCAGATCTTTTCACAAAGGCATTGTCTCATGAGAAGTTTGAATCTTTCCGCAAAGCTTTGGGCTTACTCCCCTTCGTGGACTGATCATGTCCTCAGAGCATGGCACTTCCCTTTACTCATGTGCCAGCTCTCGTTCACTGCATCACTCCAGGGGGGATTTGTTACCATATACATGTGGTAGTGATGTGTGTGAACACACTAGGACCGCCGAGGCATTTTTTCCCTCTTTAGGAGGTTTTTTCCCCCAAGCATTGTATATACGCCCATCACTCTAGGGCTATCCATCTTTCCATTGCACACTAAGTAACACACTCTCTATTGTGTGCCTTGAGCTTTCTTCATCTTCTCCAAGGTGTGTGTGTTTCTCTGCAACCCTAATTCCAACACCAATGACAACAATTTAAGTGCAAGAATCTCCAATCCAATAAAGATTCCTTGCCATAAAACAAGTGGTAAGGGGAAAACTATGTGCTCATTTTGATAGTAGCTCTATAGGCCCATAATGCGCAAGGCAACCGTGAATCCCAAGTTTTCCCACATGTCTGGTTTATCTTTGTCAAGACTCTTACCATTGCATTGTGGATAATAAGGAGAGCTGTACCGGTGTTGTATATTAAGCTTTTTGCATAGAAAATCAAACAACTCTCCTCTATATCCCGGTCCTCTATCAGAAAGTAGTTCTCATGGCACACCAAATTTGTAGCATATATGTTCATATACAAAATTTTCCATTTTCTTACTGGTAATCTGTTTGATAGCTTTAGATTCTGCCCAACATGACAAATAATCCAGTGCTATAAAGATGTAAGCATTTCTTTTACTGATCATGGGTAATGGTCCAATAAGATCAAGACCCCATTTTTCAAACACATCAAAAGCTAGAATTGTCTTTCACAATTCAGGCTTCAAAATTATCTTTGCCATTTTTTGACAAGATAAACAAGACTTGCACCAATGGTTACATCCCGCTGAATACTTGGCCATACATAGCCATCTTTGCAAAATCTTATGTAACATGACCTTCATGGCAAAATCACCTCCACAAGATCCCGCATGATTTTCCTCCAAAATCTTGTAGATTTCTTCTTTCCAGGGCACACGATGCAATACTAAATCACTTCCTTTCATGTAAAGCACATCATCAAGCATTTTGTACTTTCTAGTTGTTATTATAAAAGCATACTTTTTGGATGATGGTAGACCCTCATGTAAAACACCAACAGAAAATCCACCTCCTTTATTAACACTTCCCTTTCATGATATTAAGGGGCATTAGCCTTAACCAAAAACACACAAGTGATCATTTCTTGGGCAGCATCATGAGCTTCTTCATTTTGAGACCTTTCAATATGCTACAAACTCTAGGCTTCAAATTTTTTGAGTAACAATTTCACATTGAAGCATAAATTTTTCAGTTTAGGATTCTTATTCTTCCATACTCCCAATACATGTTTCACAACCAACAAGGCATCTCCTTTGATTTGTAGGCATCCAACTGTAAACAAATGTGCGAGCCACCTTCAAGAGCCATGTACTCTGCTTCGTTATTACTTCTTGCATCCAGTTTTAGCCCTTGTTTTCTTAAAAGTTTTCCTTGTGCATCACAAATGAAAATTCCTCCAGAAGTAGCATCATGACTTCTTTGATAAGAGCCATCAAAACATAACAGTGAAGCATTGGATATGGCAAGAGGTTCCACCTTCTTCCTTTGCACCACCTCTTACTTAACCAAAACAAGAGTCTCTTTATAAGTGAGTAAATCTACCAGGTAGCCCGAGTACTCTCTTCCACCAAAAAGGTGAACTGAAATTCTTGCGGTTCAATAACCCATTTCATTGTCGTCTTTGATACATTCAAATTATTAAACAGCTCAGGAAGCATGAATAACTGGTGAGAAAAGTGAACGACTTTTGCAACAGGTAATGTCTGAATATTCTACAAGCATAAACAATACTGGTCATCACCAATTCAATTTTTGAGTAATCTCTTTCATGAGGAGTTTTCACTCTGCTAGCATAATGAACAGGTTTCATATACTGAGATTCCTTCCCCCTTTGCAACAACATAGCCCCAATGGCATCATCTCCCACTGATGGGTTAACATAAAATTCCTTTTTCCAGTCAGGAGCTTGCATAATAGGTAGTGTACTCAAAACTTCTTTGACTGTGTCAAAAACATCTTCACAGTCATGTGTCCCCTCTAATGGATCATTCTTAACTGCTTGCCGCAATGAATATAATAAATGTGATGCCAAAGGTATGAGTCGAGACAAATATTTAACTTTTTGTATGAAAGTGGCCAACTAACTTGTATCCATTGGATATGACAACAATAACAACGCTTCTACTTTCTCTGCATCTGCCTCAATCCCATTTTTTGAAATTGCATATCCAATGAGCTTCACTCTTGGCTATGCCAAATGACAATTCTTAGGGTTCAACTGACCCCCTCATTCATCATACCTTACAAAAGTCATTTCAAGCTTCTGAACATGCTCTTTTCTTAAACTGTACTAGCACAGAAATCATGTATGAACCCGAACCCTTTGACAAAATTCCTAAGGAACGGGGTAAGGACCCAATCCAATTTTCTTTCAAAAGCTCCAGGTCCATTTGTCAATCCAAAAGGAAGGCAACAAAAGCAAAAACAACCCCATGGATTGATAAAAGTAGTCTTTTTCCGGTCTTCAGGAGCAAGGATAAGTTGGAAATACCCTGAATAGCCATCACAAACACTATATCTTTCAAAGCCAGCCACCACTGCATCTAAAAGTTGATCAATGAAAGGTAAGGGATAAGGATCTTTTTTGATAACTGTATTCAATGGTTTATAATCAATGCAAAATCTCCAACGCCCATCCTTTTTTGGAGTGAACACTATAGGGCTCACCCATTCAACATTATCAATTGGCACAATGAACCCTGCATCCAAATGTTTATCCACTTCTTTCTTTAAAGCATTCAATTGCTCCTTACCCATCCTTCTTAATTTCTATCTTATTGGCTTTGCCACGTCAACTAGTTCAATCTTTACAGGATATTCAACAAAACCCCTTATTTCTTGATATGAAGTGATGAAAAGATTTGAAAACCTGTCCAACATTGTAAGTACTCCCTTCCTTCTCCTTGTGTCAAATCGGTACTCAACATGTTTTGAATCAACTCCTTCTTCACTAACAATTATTGTTTACGCTGCATCAACTCCTCATGTTGTTCTAAATGGCTTGAAGCATTTATATCCCCTAACATTGCAATACTTCACCTGTTTCTCTCTTCTCCTTGTCCAATAGTAAGAATGATACTTCACCCTCATCACTGGAACTAGAAGTAGTGCTACCTTTTGAATCTTCAGAACTGTCTTCACTGGTAACTTTGGATTCATCATTTTCACTCACATCTTCTAGTGCCAAAGGTTGCTTGGTAGTCATATCAAACACTCTCTTTTCACCCTTCTTGCCATACATACAGATTCTATCCTCACTCCAATCTTGCACATCACCAACAACTCTCAACCAAGGTCGTCCCAAAATGAGAGGAAAAGCTCCTAGGCTAGCTGGCATAACATGAAATTTCACTATAACCTTCACATTAAAGACTTCAACTTTCAAATTATTAATCAGCCCCAAACACTTTACTTTGGTATGGTTTGCTAGTCGAATCCTTAACCCAGAGCTTCCACATGTAATGAGACTCAATCTCTCAACACATGACTGTGTGATCACACAAACTTGAGCACCTCCATCAATATAGGCCTCTCCCATGCCATGTTGGGTAACTCTCCCCGGCAGCCAACACTCTGACTTGCCCATGCTTCGGCTCTTTCTCTGATTCACTAATGACTTCCACGGCCTCTTAAGTTTGGACACCATATTCATCAACTATCCAAAAGTACAATCTACTTTCCTCCCAATCAGATTTTTGTTTAAACTATAAGCTGTTTGGCCTTCTCCCAAAGGTAAATATGCTACTTCAAACCATCTACGGGCTATTCTCTTTCACTTAACTTTTGCATCTTCACCATCTTTCTCCTTCCATTTCTTCTTATTGGAACCTAAAGCAGCATAGCCTTCCCTCTCTCTTTTGCCTACAAGCATCATATCTGTTTCTTTCTTTTCAACCCGCACAATACCCACATGACCACCAGAGGTTGAGGCCTCATTTTCTTGTTCAATACCGTGATCTCCACGTATATCCAATGCATAATCATTAGCCCATCTAGGAATCTATTGAGAAAGTGAAGACATATAAGCTCCCATCCTTATTGGCCTTGGAAACTGAGGTTTGATATGACCAAGTTCACCACAATTATAACAGGTAGGGATGAACCTCCTTTGTGGCTCAAAGACACCTTGTCCACGACCCACATTAGCATCAGGCTGAGCTTCATATGGTTGAGCCATTCCTCTACCACAACCATGACCAAAACCACCTCCAAGAACATTGAGTCATAATTCTTGCATCATGGTGATCATGTCTTGCATATTTCATTGTAGCTGTTCAGTATTCACAACCCTTTGATTAGGTTGGGCTTTAGCCTCTGCCTAATTTCCCTAATTTTGTCCACCATTACCTTGCACATGGATCACTCTCCCATACTCATTGTCTTTGAGCTTTCCATTATTTTTCCCTAGCGATGGCGACTGGTTCCTCAAAAGTAGCAGGCCTTTTCAACTCAACTTTGAACTTTAGAATTTCCTTTAAGTTTGCCACAATTCGGTCCTTCTTTAACACGGCTGGAGGGATTTCATTTCCTAAAGCTCGGGTGCATTTATCCTATAAACGGGTAAACTGCATGAAAAAATCATCAACACTTTGATTAGCCTTCTGAGTGTACCCCAAAATTTCATGCCAAACTTCATCAGGTACTTCAATGCTCCTGTATTGTGCTAGAAAAGCCTACTTCACACGATTGTAGTCCAAAACCACCCCTCGAGTTTGTGCGTGTACCACCTCCTCATAATTTTGTAACCAAACTTTTGCCTCATCCTGTAAATTGTATTGTAGAAACCGCAATAATATAGCTTGATCTAGTATATTCCCCAATAAGAAATTAACTTCCAATTTCTCAATAAAAGTGTGTGTATTCTCATTGGGCAATTGTGGAAACTCATCCGCCATGTTTGATTGCAACGAAAACACTAACATGTGACGTCATAAGTTCAAGGGATGTCGATGGATCGATCCAATACCTAATCCACCTCACACTAGGTAACCTCACCCCCAGTTCCTGGCTTCACAAAACCTCACAACCCTCTAATGGCTGCAATCCAATTACATGACCGCCTCAAGTGTTGTTCACAATTTGCACATACATAGGTGGTTGTCCATAAGGACCCACATCCCCTTTACATTCTTTGCCTACAGAAGAGACATATTTCACAAGAACTGGAGCACATGAGCACTTGCTCCTTTGGTGGGACACCAAAATGATGTTAGTGTGCAAATACCAAGGAAAACAAGTGTCTCTATAGCCTTGCATGAGTCACACCATCGGAAAGAAGAACTATTGCACCGTCGAAACCATCTGCAATAAGCACCTATAAAGTTTTATGAAGAACCCTTCTAACATGAAGCACACTTGGAATTAGGAGAAACCAAGGACATAAAGATGTAGCTCATCTTGAGTAGATGTTTGTAGAGTATCCATAGGCTAAAAAGAGATAAAAGATGAGAGAGATATGGCCATTCGAAGTTGGGTGTGTCCTCTCTTATGCTAAAAAATGAGCTCTTTGGAAAGTTTGCAGGTGCTGCAAAGAATTGTATCTATAAAAATGGGGCCTCTCTTTATCATTTATCCCAAGATATCTCTTCTCTCTCATCAATCGACAAAGTTTTAGGCTCCTTTTATATGGTCCATTTTTGCCCTCATTTGGGTAGGAAATGGGCAACCGGTGACATTTGGCCCAAGGGAAGGGCTGGGACTTGTGTCCAGGGGACCAAAAAATGGAGCCAAGTGCCTGGGCGGCCAATGTGAAGCCAAAAATGCATCCCCTTCTCCCCCAAGAGTCCACAAGCCCCCATATCCAAGCTCCTCCCAAGCTCCTCTCAGGGTTACAACCTAAATGGGCTCCCAACTTGCCCCAAATACCCTTTGCTTTGAGCCCACTCTCCCCTATGTGGGATTATCCCATTGCCACATGGTGCCTTCTCCATAATCTTCCCAATTTCCTCCTTTCCCCACCAAAACTTCTAAGCTCAACCTGCTTTTGGGGCCAACTCAGGAGCATGGTGCACCACTCCGGCCACTAAATGCGACGCCGTAAAGCACGGCTCGGACCCCATGACTTCGGCTACTTGAAAAATATTCAAATCTCAGCATTTCTAATTTAAATCATCAAGTTGGACCAGTTTCCTTTGTTGCATGCATATGCAACCACTTTCTAAGTCAAGATTACCCACTTTGGACACACATATCTCATGATGTACAAGTTTGATTTAGAAGCTATAAAGCATGAATGAAAATACTTATTAAAAACCATCTTTTGGAGACTCAACCAACCCAAATATCCAATAAACAAGCCCGACAAAACCAAACCTTTGTACATGGATTTTTACATAGTCACTCTTAAGACTCAAAGCACCATGTACACATATATACATGAGGCTAATTAGCAAGATTTTTGACATGATCTAGTGGTTTTAAGCTCATCCAAAAAATGCCAACATGTATGATGTCTATGTGCCTGATTCAGCTCAAATTCAAATCTTAGGTTCTCCTTGATGTATTAATCCTGAATCTAATCTCCTTCTATGGTCTTAACACCTGGAATCTGCTTAAATCCTCCTAAAACTGTCTGAATATTTCTCAATTCCCTTAGAGATTTTCTAAACCAAAATATGACTCAAATGAGGTGAAACTGGGTCCTTACGTTTGCCTTGAGGTGCTAGACCCCTTGGTTGACCCTAAAGTCAGCTCTGGTCTCTAAATATGCCCTTGAGACATCAGACACGTATGATATCTATCTATCCAAATTGAGAAGATTTCCACTCCAGAGGTTCTCTACCATGCAAGCAGCTCTCGGAAGCTTTCAAAACTGAGTCTCAACACTTTTTGTGCTAGATATAAACAATGCAGTCATTCACTTGCCTCAAACCATTTTTTGGCACTTTTTAACTGCAATATTGTTTCCCACTTGATGAAATTGATTCTATGTGCTCATTACCTGATGTAGATCACAAGGGTATACTCATATGTACAATTTGACGCAATTATGACCTCTAAGACATTTTACGCGTATGATGTCTTTTTTCCATGAATGGAGTTCTGTTTCTACCACATCTGCCCCTTGATATGTGCAACATGCATACGTGTTCACATCCAATTTTGGATATCAGAGTTGTACAATTTCACTACTTTTTATGCAAGAACTTCCCAAAAAAGTAATATACACTCTATTCATAACTTATTTGCCCAAATGAGATGAAACTTGGTGAATGTGTTCCGCACAACAACAAAATATGAGTATAAAGTCAAAGGTTCAATTTAACTGCCAGATCACCCTTTGAGACATTATACGTGTATAATGTCTATTGATGGGTTTTTGCACATATTTTACTCACAGGCTTCCACAAGTTCTTAGCAATGATTTTCAAACACTTTTACCAGTTTTTATGCAAATAAATGTGCTCAAAATCACCAGCTCCCTAGTTTTTTGTTCTGACTTTTTGGCTTTTGTCTTTTGGGTATCAAGGGTTGGTCAAATCTTTGGTCTCAAGTTTCACTTAGGGTCAAACACCCCTCTACAACACTCTCGTGTAATCTATTTTTCCAAATTTGGTCTCCTGTTATGCCCTAAGACATGATACACGTATGATATTTGCTGATGAAATATGATAGTTTTCTCACTCAGATCTCTTGCAGATATATTCTTTATGCCCAGCAACACCCAACCATGTTCAATCAACCACTGATGCTTATTTATTGCATTTCTCTTCCTAAAATTGACTTTCTAAGATTGCAAATGCAAACAAGCAAGTTTATTCTATGATGATCAACTCTAGATCTCAATC
Organism: Adiantum capillus-veneris; assembly: GCF_014529385.1. Lineage (NCBI taxonomy): Eukaryota > Viridiplantae > Streptophyta > Polypodiopsida > Polypodiales > Pteridaceae > Adiantum > Adiantum capillus-veneris. Next base: position 34,386,880 of record NC_140958.1, on the reverse strand, counting down.
ACAAGTTCTACTTACCCTACTCCTACACATCATATGGGTTTTTTTTTTGTATTCACGAGTAGAAAAAAATATTTAAAGCCACACACGGACTAGTATACACTTTTAACACCTCACAAATCACTCACTCTCTAACTACACTAACTACAACAAAATTGTCGAACATCGATGACCTGGGCAAGCAATATGCCCACTCACACTTCTTAAAGATCTTGAAAGTCCTATCATCAGATTCTACCTAAAGTAAAGTAGTAATTGGTTAAGTAGAGAGACTTTTACCTCGTAGGATTGCTCTAAGGTCATCTACCTAGGTCTCTCGTCCCTGGCAATGGTGCCAATATTGGTGGATACGCCGCAAGAGAATGTTAACATAGCAAGAACAAGACCAACAACTCTATGTCAACCACGGACGATGCTCAACCCATAGGAGCATGGAAACAAGGAGATGGGTGTCAATCACCTACTCGACCTTCTAAGACAATCTCTACTAAAGGAAACCAAATCTAGACATCCTATGCGCTTGTGAATGCAACTCAACCTACTGCTCATGCTATTCGAAACTAGACCAAAGGAACTCAAAAATTAACTCATAGGAAGTACTCTTCTTATCAAGAGGTCATTACCCTATGGACTTTAACTCAATATCCTAGATAGAACCACTTCGTGCGACAATCACGTATAAGGACAGGTAGCAAAATGCAAGTCACCACTTTTTGGTTTGTATGATCCTAATATGTAGCTCTAATTTTTGTGAACCTAGAGGTATAAAGAAATCACCAACCGGCCACACGGTTGCAAGAAAACTCACTAGAAGCTTGTAAGAGTTCACTTCACGACGACATCAAAATTGTGCAAGTTTGGTGCTGGAAGAAGATTTCCAAATTGAGAAGATTTCCACTCCAGAGGTTCTCTACCATGCAAGCAGCTCTCGGAATCTTTCAAAACTCTGTTTCAACACTTTTTGTGCTAGATATAAACAATGCAGTCATTCAATTGCCTCAAACCGTTTTTTGGCACTTTTTAACTGCAATATTGTTTCCCACTTGATGAAATTGATTCTATGTGCTCATTACCTGATGTAGATCACAAGGGTATACTCATATGTACAATTTGACGCAATTCTGACGTCTAAGACATTTTACGCGTATGATGTCTTTTTGCCATGAATGGAGTTCTGTTTCTACCACATCTGCCCCTTGATATGTGCAACATGCATATGTGTTCACATCCAATTTTGGATATCAGAGTTGTACAATTTCACTACTTTTTACGCAAGAACTTCCCAAAAAAGTAATATACACTCAATTCATAACTTATTTGCCCAAATGAGATGAAACTTGGTGAATGTGTTCCGCACAACAACAAAATATGAGTATAAAGTCAAAGGTTCAATTTAACTGCCAGATCACCCTTTGAGACATTATACGTGTATAATGTCTATTGATGGGTTTTTGCACATATTTTACTCACAGGCTTCCACAAGTTCTTAGCAATGATTTTCAAACACTTTTACCAGTTTTTATGAAAATAAATGTGCTCAAAATCACCAGCTCCCTAGTTTCTTTTTTGACTTTTTGGCTTTTGTCTTTTGGGTATCAAGGGTTGGTCAAATCTTTGGTCTCAAGTTGCACTTAGGGTCAAACACCCCTCTACAACACTCTGGTGTAATCTATTTTTCCAAATTTGGTCTCCTGTTATGCCCTAAGACATGATACATGTATGATATTTCATGATGAAAAATTGCAGTTTTCTCACCCAGATCTCTTGCAGATATATTCTTTTATGCCCAGCAACACCCAACCATGTTCAATCAACCACTGATGCTTGTTTATTGCATTTCTCTTCCTAAAATTCACTTCCTAAGATTGCAAATGCAAACAAGAAAACAAGCAATTTTATTCTATGATGATCAACTCTAGATCTCAATCACAAGTTCTACTTACCCTACTCCTACACATCATATGGTTTTTTTTTTTTTTTGTATTCACGAGTAGAAAAAAATATTTAAAGCCACGCACGGACTAGTATATGCCTTTAACACCTCACAAATCACTCACTCTCTAACTACACTAACTACAACAAAACTGTCGACGAACACCGATGACTTGGGCAAGCAATATGCCCACTCACACTTCTCTAAGATCTTGAAAGTCCTATCATCAGGTTCTACCTAAAGTAAAGTAGTATTTGGTTAAGAAGAGAGACTTTTACCTCGTAGGATTGCTCTAAGGTCATCTACCTAGGGCTCTCAGCCCCGGCAATGGTGCCAATATTGGTGGATACGCCGCAAGAGAACGCTAACATAGCAAGAACAAGACCAACAACTCTATGTCAACCAAGGACGATGCTCAACCCATAGGAGCATGGAAACAAGGAGATGGGTGTCAATCACCTACTCGACCTTCTAAGACAATCTCTACTAAAGGAAACCAAATCTAAACATCCTATGCGCTTGTGAATGCAACTCAACCTACAATGCTCATGCTATTCGAAACTAGACCAAAGGAACTAAAAAAGTAACTCATATGAAATACTCTTCTTATCGAGAGGTCATTACCCTATGGACTTTAACTCAATATCCTACGTAGAACCACTTCGTGCGACAATCACATATAAAGAGAGGTAGAAAAATGCAGGTCACCACTTTTTGGTTTGTATGATCCTAATATGTAGCTCTAATTTTTGTGAACCTAGAGGTATAAAGAAATCACCAACCGGACACACGGTTGCAAGAAAACTCACTAGAAGCTTGTAAGAGCTTGCTTCACGACGACATCAAAATTGTGCAAGTTTGTTGTTAACGCATGCGTGGTGTCGCTTTCACAATGGAGGCTCCATAGAGTGTGTAGGGAAGAGAAGAAGCCTCTCTCTCTCTCTCTCTCTCTCTCTCAGACACAATGCACAGTAAATGTGAGATTAGATTAATTCAAAAGTCTATCTTGGGGTTAAAAAATTAGCTTATATACATTTCTTCCTTAGAGGCTCGTTCTCACAAAGAATATTGTCCACTTAACACATTACAAAATGTCATGTTGTCTCTAAAACATAAGTGATACAAAAAAGTTGGGAAAGGTTTCTTCAGTGTTTAGTTGTCAACAATGGCCTTGGTCCCATTCCTTGGGCTGAGTGGCTTTTATTAACATGGAAGATGGATTACTTGATATTTCACATTACATATCGAAGCTAATGTTTATTTTAGAGGGCATGGCTATTCCCAAATGGAACACATTCTCATTGGGTGTTGTAAAGGGTTGTATGGATCTTGCTTGTGAATATTGGTGGATGAGGGTTTCTTGGTCATTGTTGTTGAGCTGAGCACATAGGCGAGTTTATTGTAGATGCAACAAGTGTTGGCCCTTCAATGCACTGTACTTGGATGCTTATGTGTGAGTCCAAAGCATACCAGCATCCAATGACTAGCGAAGTGGTAAGATCACTAGAGTTTGAAATATGCTTTAAAGAACTTTTTTGTCATATTCCTTAACTAAGAATAAGAGTTGGCACTTTTTTCATTTGCATTCTCAAATAGGTGCATGATCTTTCTATGTCCTTTTGGAACCATATTGGTCATAGTGTGCCTTGCTACAATAGAGAATATGGGTAAAATATTAATGAGAGGTTGTTTCCAGCCTATCATAGCTACATGCTTGATGATTGTGTCTTTCCCATAGAAATTGATGGTGTCATTCTTAGAGGTGGTGAAAGGAGGAGTGATCTTTTCTATCGGTGAATAGTTTTGTATGGCATTGTTTTGCTATTTTTAGTTTGTTGTTTCATTACTATCACTTACTTGACTACTAATAAACTTTCATCTCTTGGTTGTACAGCTAGGTGGTTATTAGCTATATTCATGGAGCGTTCCAACTATGTCTTGGACGTTTTTGTAGGATGTGGTGGTTTAGAAAGGGCTAGTGTAGAGGAGCTTAGACATTGCATGTGTTTAGAGCTAGACAATGTGCTCTATGAGAGGTGTTTGTCACCCATAGTGTGTGGATGTGTACCTTGATTATGTGTTTGTTGGGGGACTCTGGACATCTCATTTTGTTGATCTTTTGGTATGCAGTTCTTTTACTTCCTTGCAACAATATTTTATAGTGGGGACTATGGGATTGTACAGCTTGCATGTGAGTATGGTTGATATGTATGTTTGTTGGTGTGGAAAGTATTGTGAATCCACAGTGTGTGTGATGGTAATTGACATGTGAGTATGTTGGTATCTTTTTGGTATGATATCTTTGCATTCAAGTCCATATGGAGGCCCCAATGCAGGTGAAAGTTGGGTTTTGTTGAGGAAGTCAAGATGATGTAACTATTCTTTAATGTATTTTTAATAGTAAGATGCATGCATGCACATATTTCATTACTTTTTGACTGAGCATATGATGTGAGTGGGTGACTGTATGTGATATGGTCTTCAAAATTCTTAGTGTTGCTTGTGACAAAGATTTATTTAAAGGGAGGCTTCTTAGTCTTTTTATTTTTTACACCACCATTAATCTCTTGTAGAGGCCTTTATAGTATAGGTGGAGAAATATTTTATGAAATTCTTACGCTAAAACGAAGGAGACTCTAACAAAAGTTTTTGCCTATAGTTTGTGTACGTGTTTTGTCATGGACAAGTTATAGTCACAACAATGTGACTATATGGTTAGCTTGTGACTACGTTTGGCATGTGTTTATGTTGGTGTGGAGGTTATATGAGACCACCACACCACAAGGTGGTTATATGAGACCACCTTGTGTCTACGTGCATTATGTCTTGGATTCTTTTTCTTTAGAACAAAGATTTATTTAAAGGGATTTTTTAGTCTTTTTTTATTTTTTGGAATGTCCTTAATCTCTTGTATAGAGGCCTTTATGATAAAGGTGGAGACATATTTTTGGCAAAAAAAAATTTGGTACTTGAAATTTTACTTCTAACCTATAGCTTGTGTGCACGTGTTGTCTTGGACAAGCTAATTTATGCCATGTTGCATTTCAAAAGAACAAAAAAATAGCACTAATTACAAAAGCAAAAAGAAAATCCCCTATTCAAGGCAAGAACCTTAACAAAGAGCATAGGGTTCAAGAAATTGGCATTACTCTAAGATGATTGGAAGATGGTTCATAACCCTTGTGTAGGAGGATCTTGATGCTCATGCTATGGCAACCATTTGCTTGTACCTTGGTGAGTCTATTTCTTTACAATTATGGACAAGACTATTGAAAAGTATTTATGGAAGTTATTATGCTCAACTTGGGATGGCAAAGTTCCTTGAATAAAGTTTTTATTATGAAAAAGCTCATGCATTTGAATATGAAAAGAGGATAATTATTAACTTTGTCCCTATGGGTAAGCTTGCCTTCAATGATGCCATTAGTGTTTTCTCACGAAAGAGATTAGACATCAGTCTCTTGACACTACTGGACATGGAAATGCATATGTGGCTAGTGATAATCATCCCATGAAAAGAGGTCGCACTCGTAGTCATTGTTGATCATAGGATTTCCAGAATCATCCCATGGCAATTTATATGTGGCTAGTGATAATCATCCCATGAAAAGAGGTCACATTCGTAGTCATGTTTGATCATAGGATTTCAAGAAGCAAGAGTCATGAACATGACTTTCAAAATGTATAATTCTATCATTGCCACAAGAAAGGACAAGAAAGATTGCCATATTTTGCAATCTAAAAAGGGTATAGCCATTGTCTAGGTTGACCCTCCTAAGAGAAATGTAAACATTGAGGAGATCGATGTAGTTGAGTCGCCACAAATTTAGGTTGTTTCTAACATGCCACAACCATCAAATGGATTGATATTCATTGTTGACTTGAATCCATATGCATTATTGGATCTTGATGAGTTTTATGTGCAAAATTGAATTATTGACTCAAGTGTTAGTTTCCATGCTACTCCCCATAGGGAAAGTTGTCCGGTTATGATACTATGTTTGGTTGGGTCAAGCTTGGTGACTTGTGTTAGCTTGACATTTGTGGCATCAGAGATGTGAAGTTATGTATGCGTAACAATGTTAAGTTTATACTTCAAGGCCTCAGACATGTGATCTTAGTGTCAACAAGTCAACTTGATGATTTGGGATATACTTTAGTTTTTGGAAATGTTTGTTGGATGCTTTAGAAGGAAAATTTGGCTATATTGAAGGTCCAAATGTCTGGCTTTTGTATGTCTCTTTTGTGAAAAGTATTCTATTTATGCTATTGAGATGCCTTCTATTGAGTTGTGGTATAGCTGGCTTGGTCATATGGGTCCAAAAGGAATGAAAGAACTTCAATATTTGGGCTACTTACCTATCTTCAATTATTCTTATTTTTTGCTTATGTGAGCATTGCATATATGTCAATCAGACCAGGGTTACTAATTTTTCATTGAACTGAGAGTTAGGGGATCCCCTAGAATTGGTAAATAAGGACCTATGTGGGCCTATGCCACACACATCTCTAAGGGGCATAATATTTTCTAACATTCATATATGACTCTAATTAGTATTGCAAGAAGATAAAGGATTTGAGCACAAACAGTGGGGCATAATACATCTTCATCATTGAGAGCAGAAATTTTTGTAGCAAAAGAGGCACTAGATGATTATTACACCATCACTCTTGCTCAAAATGGCATTGCTGAGTGTATGAATAGGAAAATCCAAGAGAGATTCACAGCCATGTTGTTTATGGTGAACTCACCTCTAGTGTTTTGGGGAGAGGTTATTATGACAACACTTTACATCATCAATAAATCACCTAGTATACCATTGAACTATGAGATTTTGTAAGAGACGTGGGCTTGTAAGAAGCCAAACTATGATAGATTCTTGTATTTGGGTGTGAGGCATTCTCTCTTGTCCCTAAAGATCTATGCAAAAAGTTAGATTCCAAATCACACACATGTATCTTCATTGGATATGGTGCAAATGGAGAGATGGTCTATTTTCTTTGGCACTTGGAATCTAAAAAAGTCATTTGAAGCTCACAAGCTATCTTCAATGTCAAATATGCATAGACAACATATCAAATAGGTTGAGTATTGCAAGTTTAGATTGAGTAGATAGCCTCAAGCGAGATTAAAAATAGCTAGGTCTACTAGTGATGTTTCTTCCACTAGTAGTGCTCCAAAAAAAAAAGAATCCCATAGTCAAACATTGAGGAGATCTACATGAGTCTCTCATGTCCATGAGCATTTTTAGCCAGATTTGTTGGTCATTGACTACAAAGAGTCTACCTACTACCAAGGGAGTATTGAAATGAAAGATAGTGTGAAGTGGGAGTAGGCAATGCAATCGAAGCATAACTCCATTATGGCAAATGAGACTTGGGAACTGACAGAGTTTCCAGAAGGAAAACAAGCCTTACCTTGCAAATGGGTCTATAAGAAGAAATAAATGGCAGAAGATCTTGAGCCCAAGTAAAGCTAGATTGGTTGCTAAGGGATTCAAGGATAAGAAATGTGTGAACTTTGATGAGATTTTCTCTCCACTAGTCAAAATCACTACATTACGTCTTGTGCTTGTACGAGTAGCCACTAAGGACATAAAACTTTTCTAGATGGATGTGAATACGGATTTCCTTCACGACATGGATTTAAAAGAAGATGCCTACATGAAACAACTAGGGGATTTTGAAGCTAAACATGAAAATCATATGAGGAAAGAATTGGTGTGTAGACTATAAAAGGCATTGTATGGCCTAAATTAAGGATCAAGACAGTGGTACCAGAAACTTGATAGGTACATATAGTCCCAAGGTTATGTAGTACGGAGCCAAGAAGATCACTACTTGTATACCTAGAAGTTGAATGATGGTTCACTTTTCATCTCGATAAGTGATGGTTTTATCATCATTTCATTGATATGATCATTTTTGGAAAGTCTAAAGACAAGATTTTTGTCTTGAAGAAGTCACTTAGTACACAATTTGCTGTGATGGATTTGGGAGATGCAAATCACTTTTTTGGTATGTATATCAAGAGAGATTGAAAATGTTAGGAAATAGGACGTAGCTAAATAGATATTTGAGTGGATTACTAAATGGAGAGAGACAAATTTTCACACACAAGAGATTATAGAGTAGAGAGAGAGAGAGAGAGAGAGAGAGAGAGAGAGAGAGAGAGAGAGAGAGAGAGAGAGAGAGAGCAACCAATGTGGGTTACATCCATGGGAAAGCAGCCACTCAATGGATTTAATACTTCAAACAAGAAGTAGGTTACAAAGGGATTATACCCTTAATAGAGCTTCCGCCTTGCTTCACTCTCACCACCTCACACCCACCACTTAATGGATTTAGTACTTCAAACAAGAAGTAGGTTACATGGATTATACCCTTAATAGAGATTCCACCTTGTTTCACTCTCACCACCTCACAACCACCTTGTTGCATCAATTTCACACTCCAAAATGTGTGTAGAATTAAATGCCCGGGGCGATCACTTTTTAGAATGTGTATGATATCACGTGAGTTAACCGGAGAAGATTATTAAAAGACCAAAATGTATAAAAATGTATACATACAGAGGGGGGTGGGGGTTTTTTAAATAGGCTCACAGTGTAAGTATAGTATGTATATTGGGGTATTATTAATTACCTCTTGAACGCACGTGATATAGGGGTCTTTTGATAAGTGACTGCTCCGGGTAGAAATGGCCTCCTTTTATAGGCCAAAAGGGCTACCCTCTCTCATGAGAGGCAGCCGTGTGTGCGCACCCTTGTGTAGACAAATCCAAATTGGAATCTCCAATCTGCCCATGTGTGGCCACCTTTGAGAAGACAAGTCCACCTTTGAAACCAGCCACCGGCCACCGGCCATTGACTACCGCCCATTGGCCAACCGGCCAAAGGACCGGCAAAAGGATCGACCATTTTTCAACCACTTTCCTACCTTCGTCCGGGCATAATATTCTGAAAAATCCAGTCTCGAGCAAATCTTGAAACTAGCTGTGAAAATTTTTCTTTTCGGCAAGTGATTTTTTTCTTCACGCACGATGGCTTCTTTTCATAATGAGGGCTTTACAAATGTGCATTTTTAATACAAATAATTACAAGGGTTAAATCAGACTCCATACTTAACAATCTCCCACTTGGAGATTGATCTCCAAACCAACCTGGGACTGCTTTCCATCCTAGCTTCTTATCCTTGAATGCCAATTGAAGATGAGAAAAATCTCAACTTTTCCTTGTTGACCACCTTTGTAAACATGTGTGTTGGATTTTCACTTGTATGCACCCTTCCTAGCTTTAGCTGTCCCTCTTCCAAAAGAGTGCGTATGAAGTGATATCTCACCTCAATGTGATTTTTCCTTGAATGAAAGACTGAGTTCTTTGCAAGATGGATAGCGCTTTGGCTATCATTGTATAAGACACAATTGTCTTGTTTGAATCCAAGCTCTTCTAAGAATCTGTGAAGCCACATAATCTCTTTGCTTGCCTCCATCATTGCTAAATATCTTGCTTGCGAGGTAGAAAGCGAGACCTATTTCTGTAGCTTTGAAGCCCAACTTATTGCTGCTGTGCATCCAATTGTGAAGACATAGCTAGTAGTGCTCCTTTAAGTGTCTTTGTCTACCTGCCATATTTGCATCAGCATACCCTTGCAAGAAAATGTTAGTGCTTCCAAAATACAAAGCATTCATGGTTGTTCCCTTTAGATACCGATGTATCCACTTCATAGCTTGCCAATGCTCTTTACCTGAATTATCCATGAATCTACTCACAACTCCCAATGCATGTGCAATATCTGGCCTTGTTTAGAACATAGCATACATTAGAGAACCTACCACTGTAGCATATGAAAATTTAGACATAAAGGCTATCTCCTCTTGTGTCTTTGGACACATATCCTTGGTTAGTTTAAAGTGACTAGCCAAAGGTGTAGAAATAGAATTTGCATCTTGCATTGCAAACCTTTCTAGTACCTTCTTGATGTAATCCTCTTGAGGTAGATTTAGTGTCTTCTTTGTCCTCTCCCTTGATATCTTTATACCAAGTATCCTCTTTGCAACACCTAAATCTTTCATTGAAAAATATTTAGATAGTTCCTCTTTTACGTCTTTGATGTCTTAGCACTTGCAATCAGCATGTCATCAACATACATCATTAGGATGATGAACTTCCCATATCGCAAAATATTTGTGTAAACGCAGTGATCTGAGTTGCATATTTTGAATTCATGATACAACATCCATCGATTGAACTTCGAGTACCACTATCTTGATGCTTGCTTTAAGCCATAAAAGCTCTTCGTTAATTTGAAAACCATTTTCTCCTTACCTTTTACTTCATACCCCTTTGGTTGAAGCATGTAAATTTCCTCCTCTAAGTCACCGTGAGGGAATGCTGTATTTACATCCATTTACTCAAGAATTAAGCCATGAGCAACAAGAAGGCTTAAGATAAGCCTAATTGAGTTCATTTTTACAATAGGAGAAAATATTCCATTGAGGCAAATACCTTTCTTTTGAGAAAACCCGTTTATCACAAGCCTGGTCTTGTACCTTTTCTTCCCACCTTCTTCTTCCTTCAACTACACCCATTTGTTCTACAGTGCTCGCTTACCTTTAGGCAGCTCAACAAACTCCTATGCTTGGTTGCCATGTAATGAGTCCATCTCCACTTGGTTGCTCTTTATCCATTCTTCTTTGGATTTGTGATGCATAGATTCTTCGTATGATTTTGGCTCTCCAGAATATGAGATCAAGAGATGGTTGAAGGAAGGAACAAACCTTTCTAGAGGTCTACTTGCTCTTGTGTATCTTTGGGAAATAGGTTGAGGCTCCTCATTTGGTTGATGCTGTTGCACGTTATCACCATTTGCACTCCTTGAGTCTTCACCGTCGTCAAGCTCCATGTACTCATCACCTGTTTCTTTTGTTTGTTTTCTTTCCAAGTAATCTTTGTACATATTTTGTTCGTTGAAAATTACATCCCTAATTCTAAAGATTTTACCATCTTCAGGATTCTATAGGCGATAGACAATGTCACCTTCTCCATAGCCAATGAAGAAACAATTTTTTGGACTTTGTATCTAGCTTTGACCTTAAGCTTTTATCTATGAGCATGAAATCCTCACACCCAAATGCATAATTCACTACTTTAACTATCCATGCTTCTTCTGGAACTCCCCCATCCAATGCCGTTGAGGGTGATTGGTTGATTAAGACATAGACATACTTACAGCTTCCGCTCAAAGCTCAAGCTGTAGGCCTGTATGTAGACGCATGCTTTGTGATCGCTCCATGATTATCCTTTCCAAAATCCCATTTTGTTGAGGTGTCCTTGGGGTTGTCTTTTGCCTCCAAATGGCATTGCTAGCACAAAAGCTTTCAAAAGCTTGGCTTCAATATTTGCCTCATTGTCGGATTTGAGGCATTTAACCTTGGTACCCGCTTCATTCTCCACAAAGGCTTCCACCTTTGAAATATGGAAAACACATTGGATTTATTCTTCATTACATAAACCCATGTTTTCCTAATCACATCGTCTATGAATTCTACATAGTACAATGAGCCACTAAGTGTTGGTGTACTTGCAGAACCCCAAAGATCAGAATGAACCAACTCAATTTAGTTCCTCATTTTTGATATTTTACCCTCTTTTGTTTACCATAAACACAATCTTCACAGAACTCTAAGTCCACTTCTTTCAAACTTGTTAGAAGCTTCTTTGATTGAAGGATTTGCAATCCTTTGGCACTTATATGCCCAAGCCGGTAGTGCCACACCGCACCGTCAACTTTTGTAGCTATTGCACAAGTTGAAGATGTGTGTTGACGTTACACAAGTAAAGTGTACCAGCCTTTTCTCCTTTGGCAACCACCAAAGATCCATTTGAGATTTTTCACCGTTTGTTTCCAAATGCAATGTTGTGACCTTCATTGTCCAATTTTCTTGTAGATATTTAATTCTTGCAAAGAGAAGGAACATGCCTAACATCTTTAAGCTTCGATTCATTTCCATTAGTAGTTTTGACACAAACTGTACCTTTACCGGAAATTTCACAAGCTTCATCATCTCCCAAGTATATATACCCAAAATTACCTTTGGTGTAATCTTGGAAATGTTGCTTGTGTGGTGTCGCATGGAATGAAGCCCCAGAATCTACTATCCAATAATTAGACACATTGTCTTATGAGAGAAACAGAGCGTCTTGCTCTATTTTATCTGCCATTGGCCTCCAATGTTGGCTTGTTGTCTTGAGACTCCAACTCCTTCTTCTTCTTGGACCAATAATCCTTCTTGACGTGGTCCTTCTTACTGCAATTCCAACATTCAAGAACTAACTGTGTGCGTGACTTGCTCCACCTTGAGCGATCACAACCCTTTTGGTTTTTGAACCTCTCCTTAGGCCTTCCTCTTGTTTCATTTGACAATGTATCACTTGATGATTCACCTGCGCTTCTCCTTTGCATTTTCTCTCTTAGGAGAACACCCACAATGTCATCAAACTTAAGAGTATTTGTGCCACAGATAGAGTTACTTACAACCATTACAAGGCTGTCCCTACTATCTAGTAGAGACAACAATATAAGGAGAGCTTGCGCTTTGTCATCAAGATTGATTTTCACCAATCAATGTTGACTTATGTTGGTGTTAAAGTCATTTAGGTGTTATGAAACTGAATTATTCTCTACTATCTTTAGATTGAGCAAGTGCTTCATGAGAAATACCTTATTGGATGCCGATGGTTTCTCATAGAGGCTGTAAGGTGATTTCATCAAGTCTTCCGTGGTCTTCATCTCTAAAACGTTGAAGGCCACTGTTGATGCCAAGCTTAGCCGGATTTTTCCTAATGCCTTTCAATCAAGGACAATCCATGCTTCATCTACCATTGTTGCGGGCTTCTTTGCAAGACCACCTAGTGGTAAATAAAGGTCCTTCTAGTAGAGATATCTTTAATCTGCATCTTCCAGTGTTGGTAGTTCTTTCCGTTGAACTTCTCGATCTTGAGCTTCCCTTCCTCACCATTACTCCCACTCAATTCAAGGAATCCTTTCCTTGAGATACTTTAGCTACGAGCAAACCTTGCTCTGATACCAGTTGTTAGGAAATAGGACATAGCTAAATAGATATTTGAGTAGCTTCTTAATTGCGAGAGACAAATTTTCACACATGAGAGATTATAGAGTAGAGAGAGAGAGAGAGAGAGAGAGAGAGAGAGAGAGAGAGAGAGAGAGAGAGAGAGAGAGAGAGAGAGAGAGAGAGCACAATATATATGGTTCACCCAATGTGTGCTACATGCATGGGAAATCAGCCACTCAATGGCTTCAATACTTCAAACAAGAAGTAGGTTATAAAGGGATTATACCCTATAGAGCTCCTGCCTTGCTTCACTCTCACCACCTCACACCCACCTTGTTGCATCAATTTCACACTCCAAAATGTGTGTAAAAATGGCCTCCTTGTATAGGCCAAAAGGGATGCCCTCTCTCATGAGAGGCAACCGTGTGTAGATGCCCTTGTGTAGACAAGTCCAAATTGGACTCTCCAATCCGCCCATGTGTGGCTGCCTTTGAGAAGACAAGTCCGCCTTTGAAATCGGCCACTGGCCATTGAATTCGGTCCCCTACCATTGACTTTTGACCACCAAAAATTGGCCATTCACTAACGGCCACTGGCCAAATGACGAGCCATTTTTCAACCACTTTTTGGCCGACGTCCGGCCATAATATTCGAGCCAGTGAAAATTACTTCACTAGAGACTAGCCGTGAAAATTTTGGTTTCCAGTGGCGAGTGATTTTTCTTCACGCTTTCATGCCGCTTTGCATGCACAGTATGAAAAAAGAGGATCTGAAAGCATTTTAAAATTTTGTCAAACTTATTACTAATGCCAAAATCTGATATGATAGCAGGATTGACTAGTATGTATGCTTATTGTGGGTTTTGGGGCCAAGAAATGCACATTCATGCCTACATGCCAAGCTGTGGTGATGCTGCTAAAATGAAGTTTTATAGGCCAAAGTTGTAGTAGTTGGAATGCTCTACAAGCCTTTCTTTATGGCTCGTTGATTATTAGAGTTCAGGTGTGGAAAAGTTATGGGCAATTCAGTATTTTCCAGAGGCTGGGTTTGCTATCTTTAGATCGGAGTTGGGATACGTGCTTGAGTGATCTATTTCAACTTGACAGGGTTCTCGATGATACCATCTTGCACGAGCTAGAGTATGTGCTTTACTCTGCACAAATTGGGCATTTGGTGCTAAAGTTATGGATGATTCGGTTTGCTACGCAGCCTCACACATCTATGAGTGGGAAAAATTGATGCTGAAGCAGTGAGACGATTTTAGTTGATATTTGAGTAGAACAAGCTAATTTTGGGATTGTTTTGATTATCCACATACCATTTATGATGCTTTTATGAAAGAAAATAAACTTCTAGATGGGGTATCTCTCTGCAATGTCATCATTCAAAATGCATGGAGTAAGGGTGTGTTTGGAAAAATTCTGAGAAAAGATGTTGTGCTTGGAAGTTCTTTGGACCAAATTGTGCTGCTTGGGCTATTGGCAAAATGAGTTGACTTGGTCTATATGTATTCTATATGTGGTGCTTTAATGAACACACACAAAGTTTGTGATAAGCTTTCAATTGAGAAGTTTGACTCTTGGAGAGTATTGATTATGGGGAATGCCCAACATGGCAATGAAAAGGTAGACCAGTGGTGCTTTGGCGGATGTGTGTGTGTTGATGTGGTGCTAAACAATGTCTTGGTCGACGCTGCATGCCAAATATGGAGTTAAAGGCCGCCCATAAGCGAAGGCCGCCCAAGGGCCATGGAAATGACCGCCTGCAGAAGGAGGAAATTTTTTAATGGATGTGAAAGGGGGTGATTTTTGGGCAATAGCAACATCGCTACTGCCCTCTTGGGCTAAGCAAGACTTTCATTTTTTTTTTTTATAGAAGGTTGCATGTCATGCAAAGCTAGGAAAAGAAAGAAGGGAAAAAGGGAAGGAAGGAGTTGCAACAAAGAAGAAGATAAGGAAAGGGCAGAAAAAGAAAGGAAGAAAAAAAATAAGAAGGAAAGGAGAAGAAAGGAAGGAAGAGAAAGAAAAAAGAAGAAGAAGAAGAAGAAAAGGCTGGGGAACACTTGAGGTGAAAGGATCTAATTCATCCTCCACCCCGCCAAAAGGAGGGGGTTCACTGTCCCACTGCACAGTCCATTTGTAGCACTGCAAGAAAAGAAATCCCTTGACTTGGAACCCCCGGATTCTCCTGTGACCAAGGAGGGGGGGGGGGGGGGGGGGGGGGGGGGGGGGGGATGATTCGAATGCTGAAGAATTTTTTCCTCTATCCCAATGAACTCCCTCATTAATGATGGAGTCTCTCACTATCCAATCTTGGAACGTAAAGGGGTTGAAAACCTGTAAGAAGAGTACTTTTCTGGGAGGAAGTAAAAAAGGAGAAGACAGTCAACTGTTGGGCCATCCAAGAACACCACTTAGCTACCCATAGCAAGAGAAAGCAGGTGCTAGGAAAGAAACTGGTATTCCATGGAGAAGGAAATAACGATTTCAGTGGCGTCCTCAGCATTGCGGATAGAGAATTGGAGCCGAAGGTGGTTCTTAACCACCCATCCGATAGAATCTTGGGGATTAGAATTAGATGGGAAGGGCATCCCTTCATAGTTGTGAATGTGTACGGCCCTTGCAATGCAAAAGAAAGAGCTAAACTATGGATGCATCTTAGAAATACTCCTATTGAAGGCGAGTGGTTGTTGGTTGGTGACTTCAATATGGTAGAAAAGAGCAGGGATAGAACATGATCCTCCAGTATGTTGGTTGGCTCGGAAAGGTCTAAATGGCAAAGTTTGTGCAAAAAGTGGTTGATGATCGACTTATGGGAAGTGGGCCCATGGAACCACGCCTGGTTTCACCTACATAAGCCTCTAGTATGCCCTCACTGACTCAAAGCTGGACAGATGCTATTGCTCACACCAAGCTGATTGGATACCGTCGTTGATGGAGATGAAGGTAGTCCCAACAAAAAGTCTTTTGGATCACATTCCTCTGGACATACATTTTAAGAAGAATAAAGGAGGCCCAAGAGGTGGGAAAAAACTATTAGTAACAAGGGCACACCTATTCAAAGACCCTCTCTTGAGGAATCTAACCAAGAAAGCACTGGGTAAGCTCAAAAAAGATGTCGACCTCAACAAACACAACGCGTGGGACCTCTTTTCTCGGAGCATCTAGAAAGCAATCAAAACCTTGGGCCCCCAGTTCAAGAAAGCTAGGGAGGTACACCTTCTGCATCTTACAACGGAGGTCCAGGTGCTTACCTCCATAAAAGCCAATGGGCATGCTACTGAGGAGGAGCACAAACAATGGCGCAAAGCCAAATCTAACCTTGCTAATGAGCAGTTAGAAGATATCAGAAAGGCAAGGCTTCTCTCGAGGGAGACTGTCCTTCAACTTGAAGCCTCCAATCAAACTCAGTTTTTTAGGGCTTTAAAAATCAAGAAGATTCGGGGCCACGTCCGCTCGCTCTATGATGAGAAAGGGACAACAGTTCATAACCAGGATGAGATGGCTGGTCTGATGTTGGGCTATCTTAGTCAAATCATTGGACGGTGAGAGATCCAATCCCAAGAAGTGGAAGATGCTAGAGGGACCTTACTGCAGAATGTCAAGAAGGAAACTCCCCACTCAGAAGCTTATTGCTTGGAACGGGCATTCTCTGAAGACGAATGTTCACTAGCATTGCAAGCCCTTGGCAAGGAAAACTCCCCTGGTTGGGATGGGATGACGGTGGAGTTCTATAGAGATTTTTGGGATGATCTCAAGGACCCAATCACAAGATTGGCCACTAAAGCCATGGTCAAAGGGTCGAGAGGTAAGTGTAAAGAGAGGGCTTATCAAACCCATCCCAAAACAAATTTGTTGTTCTCAACTGAAACACTGGTGCCCTATAATGATGATGTCGGTGGCTTACAAAATTATAGCTAAAGTAGTAGCCCTTAGACTAGCCCCCTTACTAACCAAGATCATCTCTCCCCATCAACATGGGTTCATAAAAGGAAGGTCCATTTACGATAACATCTTGGCAGCAATGGTGGGTATCGAATACGCAACTGTCACAAAGTAGGAGTGCATTCTGCTACTGCAACTGGACCTGGACAAGGCTTATGACAGAATAACATGGACATATATAGAAGCCGTCATGGAAGCTCTAGGCTTTGGGCTCACTTATATCGGTTGGTACACGCATTGGGGGATGGAAGCCAGTCAGAGCTCCTATTCAACGATAGAATTGTGGGCTCTTTTGAGGTCAAAAGGTCTATTAAGAAGGGATGCCCTCTGGTCCCCCTACTTTTTGCCATAGGATCACATCCTTTGATCACGATGCTTGAAGCTAGTGTGAAACAAGGGGAGTTGCAAGGCCTCGCTTTGCTAGGAAATAGTCAACTCCTAGCAAAACTTTTTGCAGACGATTCTCTCCTCTTCTTGAAGGCGTGCCTCCAAGTCATCAAAAAAGCTTTGGAGATTGTTCAAATATTCTCAAAAGCTTCAGGGTCCCAATGTAATATAGAGAAGTCAAGGCTGATCTCCCTATCAGAAAATGACTCATTTGACCCTTCTGTCTAGTCGGGGGAGATTGTCACAAAACGGAATATATTTAGGCATCTGGGAGCCCCCTTGGGGGTGGACGTTTCTCACAAGCAAAGATTTGAGTGGGTGCTTGAGAAAATCAAAACAAAAATGAGTATGTGGGAGTATGTTCTTCTCCCATTCCCAAGCGGATAAAAGTGATGAATGCCTTTATGATTCCTTACATTGCCTTCACTAGCCCGCTTCTCAAGATGGCTAAGTGTCACATGAAAGAGTTCTTAAAACCATTAAAAAAGTTTTTATTGAAAAACAATACAAAATCCTCCAGGCCGTGGCAATGGGCCCGGGAATTAGTTGCTCGATGGTGAATCAAGGAGGCCTCATAATTCTCAACCCTGTGGCCCATGCAGAAGCTTGTTGCACCAAGTTTGTTGTCTCCTTGTCCAAACAGGATTAAGTTTGGGCTGTCATGGTCAGAGATATGATAGAAACATCTAAACTTGGCTCGGATGGTGGAAAGTGGAGACAGGTGGAGGTTCATGACAAACTATTAGCCCCGGAGTGGTCTACCTTAAGACTGGGAGGTAGCTCAGGTGAATTGGTAAGAAAATGCAACAGAGTAGCAGGAGTCTTAAAGTGGGGGGAAGAAGTCAGATACTTCAAGAAATCCATTTTGCATTGATCCCCCTGGCTCTCCAAAGTTGTAGATCCGCAACAAACTCCCTATTGGATTGAGACAGCCAGGAAATTGAATAATAAGGGTCTGAAGTGACTTGGACACTTCTGGGACTGTGGAAACAAGAGTTGGCAAACCATTGACCTTATGGTTACCCAGTACCAACTCAATAGCTTGGAGGTCTTTCTGGTCCACAAAGTGATGAAGGAGCTTGACAAATTAGTGATTCCAATCTGTGATTCGGTGTTTGACTGGAATGCCTGGAAATGGCCCGGAAGCAGTCTATTAGGGAAACCCCATCCTAAAAGCATTTATCAGACAATGATGCATAAGAAGAATTGGTCTAGCCCCCTAAACAAGCTATGGAAAAAGCAATGGCCGGAGGAAAGGTGAGAGCAAGTATTGGAGTACATATGGAAGCCAAAGGTTCCGCAGCACATGAAGGTCTTTCTATGGAAGGTAATTTGGGGTGCTCTATCGACGGGGGTGAAGATTCAAGAGAGAGGGATTGGGTCAGATCGATGCTTGGGGTGCAGGATGGTGACAGGAGCAAAGCGAACCCCGAACCCCCGACGGCCTCTAAAACACCAGGGACCGAATGGAGTGCCTCGAGCCTGTCATGGTAAAGCAAACAGGGGCACCACCTAGCTTCAGCGGCTAGGACGCAAACAACACACCACCATAACAAAGTTTTCATCCAAGAGAGATGGATGCTTGGGAGGAATGATGAAGAGGAAAGGGAATGAGATCAAGTGTGTGTGAGAGAAAAAGAGAGAGAGAGAGAGAGAGAGAGAGAGAGAGAGAGAGAGAGAGAGAGAGAGAGAGAGAGAGAGAGAGGGAGGGGGTATAGCGTCTTAGTACTTAGGCACCACAAAAGGATGGCGAATCCGCACACCCTTCACACATACACAAGCTCACTCCAAACACAAGACTAGGTGACGATTCCGCACACCTCACATGGGCAAAATATTGCAAGAAAACATACTCACAAAAATTCAAGCTTTATTTAGAGAATAAGGCGATGAAATGGGGAGCATAGGGTAGGGGAATGAGAAGGGAGAGCTTGGTAGAGCACATGGTGGATATGTGGGAGTTGATGGCGAAGACTCGCACGAGGGTTATGGCCATCATCCTTCATTTAGTTGCCCTTCATCTTCCATAACCAAGGGTGTAGAGGTCATGCTCAAGACAAGCATGGTGATTGCGGTGATGGTGATGGTGTGGATGTGTGTGTGTGTACTAGGCACACACAGTGCATAGTGTACTTTTTGGTGATGGTGTGTGTGTATTTAGTGTGATGGTGACCCCTCTTTATATAGGGGAGGAGGGGGGAGAAATTCTAGAATTTAGAAATGAAGAAATCATTATCTACATAGGCCATGTGACTGTGGGCCCCACTTGTCTGGCTGTGTGTATATGTGCCAGAACAGCAGTCTCATGAGAGAGAGACTAAGAGAGAGAGATGGGTTGATGAAAAAAAGTGAGAGATGACATGGAGAATAAAGTAATTACAAAGGGGAGAGAGGGGAGTGTGTTCAGAGGTGAATCTGTGTGCAGATGTGTGTGAACACAAGAAAAAACAGGTAACCACTGGGTGGGGATGGGTATGTGGGCACCTTTTTCAGTGAAACTGAGTGTGTGTGAGTGTGGGGAAGGTTATTTAGCTACAAGACAAGAGATATGGCGCCCTTTAGAGAGAGAGGGGGGTATTTGGGTCATGGGATATGATACGAGAGAGAAAGAGGGGGTGGGGTATACTATTTTGGAAGATAGGGTAAGTTGCATGTGAGTTAGGGTGCATTATTGGTGGTGAGTTAGAATGCATTATTGGTGAGAGGTGGGGTAGCTTGAGGGGAGAGAGAAAGGAGAAAGGACAAGTGGAAGAGAGAGGGGGTTGACCTTTTGAGTGGAGGAGAGGAAAAGGGACACACGGTGGGGCAACAATGAAGAAAAAGGAGGCAAGGTGGGGATGGGCTGCCCCGCAGGCATGAGGTGGCCTATTTTACCTTTCTCATATATTTACATAATCATACTTTATTTTTTTTCTTACTTTTTCCAATGCCTTTTATCACTCCCTCCCTAAGAGGGGGTTTTCATGGGGTGGGGACGAGAGAAGAGGGGTATGGGAGCTTGACTTGTGAAAAGCCCCCATCATTAGCCCTCCCCTTTTGGCTAGAGGCATTCATGCCTCTAGCTCATCTGTTTCTTCTTCCGCTTAGCTGTAGGATCCGATATCGAGTTGCCTTCTGAATTAGCCATTCCATTTGGCCATTGGTGAGATTTCTGGGATATTCATGAATCTGTAACAGGTCCGGGTGATAGCTTGTTCCTTGGAATAGTGTCGGTTGATTAAAGGGGAAGCCCATGGCTTCCAGAACTTTGTGCCAGTGTCCTCCTGGATCCCAAGTGAAAAATAGGATCATTGTCTGCAGTGTCCGAACAATAAAATTTGCATGCCAAATTGGACCAAATTTGTAACCACCAGTAGCGAGAGAGGAAATGAGCATCTTGGCTCCTGCAAAGACAGAACTGAAAATTGTGATTCCCAAGAGTGTACCAAGAATCCACCATATATGGCCGCCTTGTTGGTGTGGTGAGCTCAAGTTGTCTTCAGAATCCTGCTTACTGCCATGACTAGAAAAAACTGCAAGCATATCATGCTTCTTTTGGGTGTGCTCAAACATGTCAACTTCCTTTACTGATGCTAATAGCAAGCCACCCACCTTGCGGCTTAAATACAAGCGGAATCCACTTACCTTTCTCCAAAGAGAGGATGCACTATTTGTAAAAAATTGTACCAAATTTCGAACGAGGTCTTCATTCTTCTATCAGGCTTTTGTCTATCCATGGCTCCTTTGCTCTTATCTCCATGCTGATCTTCTCTCTATATGTTATAGTAGCTAGCCATAGCCATAGGTCTGATGCATCCCATGCAAACACAATGCTGTGTTGTGGAGGAGTTTGGAACATCCTTAAAAGGTTGGCAACATATTGATCATCAAACTTACTATGAACACCCTCACATAAACTGGAGGCATTACCCCTCTCCAAGTTTATAACATCTTTCAGTAGACTAGAGGCATTACCCATCTCCAAGTCTATAACACTACACAATAAAATCTTGCTCGGCTGCCAAGCCTCTGGAGAAATATCCAACTCCAAACCTTCAGTCATACTTACCTCTTTGTTATGGTCCTCTAGTGAAACTGCCTTGATGCAAGATTCCTTTAGCTTGCTACACTGTCCTGGGTCCATGCTGGTGCACAGGCTTCCATTTTCAAAGCCCTCCCCTTTGCTTGATATGTTGTCCATCTTCTGCAAAGCCTTGCTAACAGGCTGGTTTTCCTCTTCTCTTGTATCTTTCATGACCTTTGCATTCCTCTTACTCTGACGAGGCCTAATCAACACTTTACACCTTCTTACCCTTATTGCCCAATGCTGTCGATTGATCGCTTTGGTGCCTATTTCATCCAAGGTTAAAGATGTACTCACATTTGTAACACAATTTTCTTGACTTACCTCCCCCACTTGCGTAGCATCTTTTGATTCTTTAACCTCTTGTTCCACTGCTTCAGTTCTTTGACTAGTCTTCTTACTTAATCCTTCTTCTATTACACTCATTTTGACCTCTTCTACAAGACCAATGATACTTGGTGTGCGGGTATCAATTGATGGTGGGCGTAGGATGATTGTAAGTGGTGATTGTGGCGGACGTAGAATTTGTGTTGGTAGGGCTGGTGCTCGGGGTGGGGGTGTTGTTTCTCTAGGGGGTGACAATTGGTTCCTCCTACCTCCTCTATTATAGTTTTGTCATGGTTTGGGAACGTAGTACATACCGTGACCGTCTTCTCCGTAGTTGTAACAGTGATACTCTCTGTTTTGTCGTCGTGCTCTTCCAGGGTCTTGATCTCTTTCTTGACTCCTCCCTTGCTGTATTAAGTGGACAGACAAATTCTGCAATTGGTCAGTAATATGGGCCAACATATCTTGTTGGTCATCTCTTACCCCAAGAGCCGGTGGTGGTGGTGGAATGGTGGTTGTCGTAGTTGCTGGTCGACGTGATGTTCCTGCTTCTGTTGACTCGATTTCTTTGGCTTTCATTCGCAGCTTCTTGTCCTTAAGGCGAGCAATCTCAACGGCTAACTCGTACGTAGCCGGGAATCTACCTTTCACCTTCTCCTTGAGAAGCGGCCATAAGCCATGCGTGAACCGATCCT
The DNA here is from genome assembly GCF_014529385.1 of Adiantum capillus-veneris. Classification (NCBI taxonomy): domain Eukaryota; kingdom Viridiplantae; phylum Streptophyta; class Polypodiopsida; order Polypodiales; family Pteridaceae; genus Adiantum; species Adiantum capillus-veneris. Next base: position 34,364,460 of record NC_140958.1, on the reverse strand, counting down.
TTTTTAGGAAATCGGGTGCAGCTTCCCCCCTTGCTAGTGACTCAACCCACCGTTCCCACAAGTCCACAAATTTGGACTCATAGGTGGCATATTCTAAAAGACCCTCCTGCTTCAAGTCTCTCAACTTGTCCCACAAATTTTCTGAAGTGGTACCTCCCCCAAAGCGCCTCTTAAAAGCGGTTTTTAAGGGTTCCTAGTCATCCTTGGTTGCTTGTGGAAGTGCATTGTACCATGATCTAGCTTCTAGCTTCATGAGATGCTTAAAGATTCTTACCCGGGATTCATCCATATCTTTGTTGCTCACTACACATGCTACTTCAAAGTCATCTAGGAAGTCTGTTACCAAATCCTCCCCCTTCTTTCCTTTAAATGTTGGAAATGCTACACTTGCCATGATTACTGAGAGAAAGCTAGAAAGACACACTGCTTAGCTTGCAAAAGTTTTTTTCTTCTTTACAAGGAGGCGTGTATACCCTCTTATACTAGGAAATAGATTAAAACTTCAAAGGGTACATTGCCTTGTACCAAAGGTAAGACAAATGGTTGATCTGATGCCAGAACCTCAAAAAACTGCTCCCCACCCAGCATGGTGTCAATGACGTGCTGGTAGTGAGCCTTCAAGTCCAGTATTACCTTGATTGAGCGTACACGTGTTGGTATGTGTGATCTGTCTTGAGGTAGGTTGTACTGATTCATGTGAAGCTTAGCGGTGCTTAGTCACTGTCCAAGCTTGTGGGAGAGGGTGGTGTTCTTTCCTGAAACAAACTCAGTAGATCCCTAGTTTCTCTAGTGAGAGTGTGAGCCAATGCTTCCGTTATCTGTGTTGCAACATCAGGTGCAACTTGAAAACTGACTGTGATAATTACCTCGGTGACTTGACTTACCCGATTCTCAAAGTAGAATAGTGTTGATTCTCTATTGTGTAGAGCTCCTTCCATTTTGTTGTTGTTGTGGGTTGGTTGTAGGTTGCGGACATGGTTTCGACCTTCTCCTTCTTCTTCTTGGCACTTGGCCTATGTATATCCACTGGGTTTGGCGTGTTGGGTGACTCTCCCACTGCAAATCGATTACCGCTACGCCTGGCACTCGAGCTTCAATGGAGATGCGGAGTTCGTCTAGTTGTGCTTGGAGCTCTTCTTCTTCTGTCGTCCAATTAGCAAATCCTGCTAGCCATTCATCCATTCACAATAGTTTAGGGGTTTCAGTCTTGTAAACTGAAGGGTTTCATGAAAAGATTCCTCAGTGGGGGCACCAAATGACGGGAGCAAAGCGAACCCCGAACCCCCGACGGCCTCTAAAACACCGGGGACCGAATGGAGTGCCTCGAGCCTGTCATGGTAAAGCAAACAGGGGCACCACCTAGCTTCAGCGGCTAGGACGCAAACAACACACCACCATAACAAAGTTTTCATCCAAGAGAGATGGATGCTTGGGAGGAATGATGAAGAGGAAAGGGAATGAGACCAAGTGTGTGTGTGTGTGTGTGTGAGAGAGAGAGAGAGAGAGAGAGAGAGAGAGAGAGAGAGAGAGAGAGAGAGAGAGGGGGTATAGCGGCTTAGTACTTAAGCACCACAAAAGGATGGCGAATCCGCACACCCTTCACACATACACAAGCTCACTCCAAACACAAAACTAGGTGGCGATTCCGCACACCTCACATGGGCAAAACATTGCAAGAAAACATACTCACAAAACCTCAAGCTTTATTTAGAGAATAAGGCGATGAAATGGGGAGCATAGGGTAGGGGAATGAGAAGGGAGAGCGTAGTAGAGCACATGGCGGATATGTGGGAGTTAATGGTGAAGACTCGCACGAGGGTTATGGCCATCATCCTTCATTTAGTTGCCCCTCATCTTCCATAGCCAAGGGTGTAGAGGTCATGCTCAAGACAAGCATGGTGATTGCGGTGATGGTGATGGTGATGGTGTGGATGTGTGTGTGTGCACTAGGCACACACAGTGCATAGTGTACTCTTTGGTGATGGTGTGTGTGTATTTAGTGTGATGGTGACCCCTCTTTATATAGGGGAGGAGGGGGGAGAAATTCTAGAATTTAGAAATGAAGAAATCATTATCTACATAGGCCATGTGACTGTGGGCCCCACTTGTCTGGCTGTGTGTATATGTGCCAGAACAGCAGTCTCATGAGAGAGAGACTAAGAGAGAGAGAGAGAGAGAGAGAGAGGGAGAGAGAGAGGGAGAGAGAGAGAGAGAGAGAGAGAGAGAGAGAGAGAGAGAGAGAGAGAGAGATGGGTTGATGAAAAAAAGTGAGAGGTGCCATGGAGAATAAAGTAATTACAAAGGGGAGAGAGGGGAGTGTGTTCAGAGGTGAATCTGTGTACAGATGTGTGTGAACACAAGAAAAAACAGGTAACCACTGGGTGGGGATGGGTCTGTGGGCACCTTTTTCAGTGAAACTGAGTGTGTGTGAGTGTGGGGAAGGTTATTTAGCTACAAGACAAGAGATATGACGCCCTTTAGAGAGAGAGGGGGGTATTTGGGTCATGGGATATGATACGAGAGAGAAAGAGGGGGTGGGGTATACTAATTTAGAAGATAGGGTAAGTTGCATGTGAGTTAGGGTGCATTATTGGTGAGTTAGAATGCATTATTGGTGAGAGGTGGGGTAGCTTGAGGGGAGAGAGAAAGGAGAAAGGACAAGTGGAAGAGAGAGGGGGTTGACCTTTTGAGTGGAGGAGAGGAAAAGGGACACACGGTGGGGCAACAATGAAGAAAAAGGAGGCAAGGTGGGGATGGGCTGCCCCGCAGGCATGAGGTGGCCTATTTTACCTTTCTCATATATTTACATAATCATACTTTATTTTTTTTCTTACTTTTTCTAATGCCTTTTATCACTCCCTCCCTAAGAGGGGGTTTTCATGGGGTGGGGACGAGAGAAGAGGGGTATGGGAGCTTGGCTTGTGAAAAGCCCCCATCAATGGCTAGAGAAGATCTGGCCCACCTATTCGGACTGCCCAACTATTAAAGGCCTCGCAAGGAAAATATGAAAGTGGGTCCAAAGAACATGGAAAATTAGTTTCTCCAAGACTGACCTATTCCTTGGAGGCAAGAATTCAGGAAGTTCTGCCCTCCTCAAATCGTCAGATATTTCTTCTTACATAATGTATGCCAAAGAAGGAACCGCCGTGTGTTTGAAGGAGGTTTTGAGGTGGCAAGCTTCGCAGAAATTACTCAAGAAAGCAAAGTCCTAATATGGACGCTCGAGTGCAAGCAACACTCGGAGGATTGGTTTAGGACTGCTTGTGCCTTGTTGTCAGCAGATGGAATGCCTAGGATGGGGAAAATCTTGGCCATCGGTAAATAAAAGATCTCAAAAGGACAACTTTTTGGACCCTGTGTATCAAGGAAGAGGCGGCGGGTTGGTGGGGGTGGCTACCTTGGTGTAATTATAGTCTCTGGATGATTTCATGGCTCAACAAGAGCATGACTAGACCTTGTAATTTTTTGGGCTGTTCAATATAATTCACTCACAATTGTGAGTTTTGCAAAAAAAAATAAAAGGCTAAGAAAAAAAGAAGGGAGGGAGAGGAGAAGAAAAAAGGGAAAAAAAGAAGAAAAAGAAGGGGAGAAAAAAACAAAAAAAAATAGAGGAAAGGAAGGAAAAGCAAAGAGTGGGGAAAGAAGGAGGAAAAATGAAAAAAAAAGAAGAGAAAGAAGAGGAGGGAAAGAAAATCTACACAGGGCGGAAAAATTTCAACTTTCCTCTCTCTCTCACGTGCTCACTCTTTTGGGCGTATATGCTCTCTGTCGATATTGAGAGGAATTTTTTCTCTCGGGAAATCATCTCATGCTCTTGACGAAGGTGAGGTAAAGATAAGAAGCACAGAGGAAGAAGACGATGGACGCGCTTAGCCTCAAGGTTATTTAAGGCGTAACAAGGGGATCTTTTTTAGGATGAGATTACATGAGGGTGTGTCAATAGAGAAGGATTTGGGCAAGTGCAGGTACAAAGGGTGGATTCTGCTTGGATAAGGACGACCTGTGATCATTGCGGATTCGTGTGTATGTCTCCACAACGACGGATTGATCATGTGGTGGGCAAGAACCGATCTTATGATCGGTTGGAGGGTCGGGCATCAAGACTTCAACCTGCATGGGTACCATTGCTCAAGATCCTATCATTACCCAAGGTTTTCTATTAGAGTTTTGATATCGGGGGTCGATTTTGACCATCCTTTGTACATGAATTTGAAAATCGAATGAAAGCAGGGTTGGGTTGCATTTGTGTGAAAAATTTATTGCTGTTTCAATCTTGTTGCCTCTTTCTCTCTCTACTCTCTCACAACCAGAAGCCCGGTGCTTTCCCGGTCAACCCTTGAGAACTGCACTCTCCGACATTTTTTGGTGAACCCAACGTGAACTGACAGGGGTTAGAGAGATAAGATAGAGTTGCAGTAAGGAGTGTAGGTGGTTTTACAAAAAAATTCAAATATAAGCTTTACATACTTCTTTGAAGGGGTACAAACTACGCCGGATTTTAAAAAGTTGATGCACATGATTGAAGCAAGTTCACGCCAGGAAACCGGTACAAGCATTGAAGCAAAAGAAACTAGACAATGTTCTGGATGCGGCGTTGGATGCTATGTATGCTGAGTGAAATATGTTCGAGTGTTATGATCCGATGGGATACCTATCATGTTACGAGATGGAGATGCAAGCACGTGAAGTTCTAGATGAGCTTATGGTGAAGTCGTTTGAGCGGTTGGTTATTCCAAGTTTGACTACACAATCTGAAGATCTTGCTAGGGAATATGCAGATTGTTGGGATTATTTTAAAGAAGCAATTTTACATGCTAGTAATGAATATATGGCAAGGGAAACAAAATACAATGATGAGCAGGTACCAAACTACAAAGAATTTTGGAAACAGGTTTGTGTTAAATTAGCAGCAGAGCAAGATGCTTTGGGAGATGTTGCACAAATTGAAAGTAATGCAGCATTTCCAGAGTTACCTAAAGCTAATTGTTGTGCCATTAGCAACTCAGGCGAAGCTGTTAAAATGAAGATGTTGATTGTTCCATGATCAACTCACAGAGGGACACTATGCATGCGGACTATCTACAAGTATGTGATGAGTCTTTGAATCTGAAAGGAGATGCCTGTCATGATATGAAAACTGCACATGATACCATGGATGTCCATTTGAGGCCTATAAACAAGAGCATGAGCCTATGTCTATTAAGAAAGGAATGTATGCAAATGGAGATGCTACTGAACATGATGAGGATGGCATCATCGATGCTTTCCTAAGTGACTTACATACATATTGTCCAACATGTGATGATGCTTCTTCAAATAGGAATGCCTATTTAGAGGGGGTACAAGTTTTACACAGTGAGGATGGGTTTCCAGCAGGCATAGATATGCTCAAAGATGATCAGGTAGAGGAGGTATGCATAGACAACTCTATAAATGTGAGCAACGTGTCAAAGTTTACTGATCCGGAGAATGTTGTTGAGCTTCCATGTGTTGAAGTGGGTGAAGTTGCAATGGGATGCCAACACACACATCAAAATCCTAAAGCTAGAGGGGGTGAAGGCAATGAGCCAGTTCATCATTCGAGGTGGCAAAGCAACCAATTTTTTCAAAGAATGCTTGCTATCTTTTTCAAAGGATATGTGCAATATGAACTTTCTATTATATTCCCCTTATTACTAATCGTGTTAGGGATCTTGTGTTTGCCGACAAAAGGGAGGAGTTTCTCTTATGTGCATACCAAAAGACAAATTTTGTTCCCAAGTACTGACTGGGTCTAAATGTTTTCTCTTACTGCGAGACAGGTTTCCATGTTTTGCAAAGAATACATGTGCTATGTTCTCAACATAAAGCTTAAACTGGGTGGATCCATAATTTTTTAAAGCATATGTAGGCCCAAGGTATGATGTTAATTTGTGCAAAGCTTGCAAAATTTGTATACCTTATGGGTTTTTACAGTTGGCTATGTTAGAAGAGTATTATGCTGTCTTATTATTGGGGCAATTCTTTATTATTCCGTTTGATCTAGGAGGGAAAGACATGGCTACGTGAAATGCCAGATGGTGCACATGGTTTACATTTTCCTTTATCCAGATGGGTATATACTCATGTGAGTTGTCAAAGAATCCTTATAGTGGAGCACTGTAGATGCAACATGGTTGCATGGAATTGGGCCCAAGGTATGATGTTAGGTTATACAAAGCTTGGAAAATGTGTATACCTTATGGGTTTTTGCAGTAGGCTATGTCAGAAGAGTATTATACTGCCTTATTATTGGGGCAATTCCTTATTATTCTGTTTGATCCAGGAGGGTAGGACATGGCTATGTGAAATGCCAGATAATGTATAGGGTTTACATTTTCCTTTATTCTAGATGGGTATATACTCATGTGAGTTGTCAAAGAGTGCTTATAGTGGAGCACTACTTGGGTGCATTTATGTCTATACTTGTTGTTTTAGCTAATGGTTAGCACATGCCGGAGGTATGCATGTTTAAAGGGGGTGGTTGGCGTGCCGCTTTGCGGGCACGATATGAAAAAGGAGGATCTGCAAGCATTTTCAAATTTTGCCAAACCTATCACTAATCCAGAGTCTGATATGATAGCAGTATTGAGTGATATGTATGCTTATTGTGTGTTTTGGGCCAAGAAATGCAGATTGATGCCTGTATGCCAAGTTGTGGTGCTGTTGCAAAAATGAAGTTTTATAGACCAAAGTTGTAGTACTTGGAATGCTCTAGAAGCCTGTCTTTATGGCTTGTTGATTGGAGTCCGGATGGAAAAGTTATGGGCAATTTAGTATTTTCCAGGGGCCGGGTCTGCTATCTTTGGACCAGAGTTGGGATATGTGCTCGAGAGATCTATTTCAACTTGACAGGGTTCTCGATGATACCATCTAGCATGGGCTAGAGTATATGTTTTACTGCTCGAATTGGGCATTTGGTGCTAAAGTTATGGCCGATTTGGTTTGCCATGTAGCCTTAGACATCTATGAGTGGGAAAAATTAATGTTGAACTAGTCAAGTTTGTGCTCGGACGATTTTAGTTGATATTTGGGCAGAACAAGCTAATCTTGGGACTGTTTTGATTATCAACATACCATATGTGATGCTTTTACAAAAGCAAATAAACTTCTAAATGGGTTATCTCTTTGCAATGTCATCATTCAGAATGCATGGAGTAAGGGTGTTGTCGAAAATATTCCGGAAAAAGATGTTGTGCTCTGAAGTGCTTTGGACCAAATTATCCTGCCCGGGCTATTGGAAAAATGAGTTGACTTGGTCTATATGTGGTGCTTTAATGAACACACATAAAGTTCGTGATAAGCTTTCACTTGAGAAGTTTGGCTCTTGGAGAGTATTGATTACGGGGAATGCCCAACATGGTAGCAAAAAGGCGGACCGGTGGTGCTTTCACCGATGTGTGTGTGTGTTGATGTGGTGCTAAACAATGTCTTGGTTGACTTCTCATGCCAAATATGAAGTTAAAGGCTGCCCATAAGCGAAGGTCGCCCAAGGGCCATGGAAATGGCCGTTTGAAGGAGGATTTTTTTTAATGGGCGTGAAAGGGGGGGATTTTTGGGCAATAGCAACGTCGCTACTGCCCTCTTGGGCTAAGCAAGACTTGTATTTGTTTTTGATAGAACGCAAGAAAAGAAAGAAGGGAAGAAGGGAAAGAAGAAGTCTCGAAGGAGAAGAAGAGAAGGAAAGGGAAGAAAAAGAGAGGAAGAAAAAAAAAAAAGGAAATGAGAAGAAAGGAAGGAAGAGAAAGAAAAAGGAAGAAGAAGAGGAAAAAAAGGACGGGGAAAAAAAGAAGGGAAGGAGAGGATAACAAAAAAGGGAAAGAAAGAACAAAAAAAGGGGAGGAAAAAAACAAAAAAGAAAAAAAAGAGAGGAAAGGAGGGAAAAGGAAAGAGGGGGAAAGAAGGAGGGAAAAGAGAAAAAAAAGGAAGAAGAAGAAGAGGAGGGGGGGGAGAAAATTTACATAGGTAGGAAAAATTTCAACTTTTCTCTCTCTCTCTCTCTCTCTCTCTCTCTCTCTCTCTCATGCACTCACTCTTTTGGACAGATATGCTCTCTCCCGATATTGGGAGGAATTTTTTCTTTTCGGAAATCATCTCATGCTATCGACGAAGGTGAGGCAAAGATAAGAAACACAGAGGAAGAAGATGATGGATGTGCTTGGTCTCAAGATTATTTGAGGTGTAACAAGGGGATCTTTTTCAGGATGAGATTACATGAGGGTGTATCAACAGAGAAGGATTTGGGCGAGTGCAGGTACAAAGGGTGGATTCTAAAGCTTGGATTAGGACTAACCTGTGATCAGTGCGGGTTCGCTGTATGTTGCCAACGATGGCTTGAGCATGCAACATGCAAGAACCAACCTTGTGATTGGTTGGAGGGCAGAGCCACATGAATTCAATGTGTATGGGTGCCATTGCTCAAGATCTTGTCATTACCCAAGGTTTTCTATCAGAGTTTTGATACCGAGGATTGATTTCAACCATACTTTGTACATGAATTGGGAAATTGAAAGAAAGCAAGGTTGGGTTGCATTTGTGTCAAAAATTTCTTGTTGTTTCAATCTGTTGCTTCTTTCTCTCTCTACTCTCTCACAGCTAGAAGCCCAGTTCTTTCTCGGTCAACCCTGGAGAACCATTCTCTCAAACAACGCACATTGGCTTCTCCTCATAACGGGGGCCTTACAAACGTGCGTTTTTAATACAAAAAATTACAAGGGGTAAATGAGGCTCTATACTTAATAGAAAATGTAGAATACTAGAGCTATCTTAGGAAACATATATCCACAAGGTCTTGCAATGTTTTAATATGCAGGGGGAAGATGCTACATTGAGTACCCCAATGTAAGCATATGAAAAACTTAGCAAGAATAATGCTCCCCAATCTGATTTTGAGAAAGTAAAAATAACAAAGGGTCCATATTCGTCACTAGTAGGAAAAATTATGTACACCATGGTAGCCACCAAACCAGACATTTTGTTTGTAGTGGGAATGGTTAGTAGATTTATGGAAAATCTTGGCAAGAAGCACTAGGAAGTAGTGAATCACATTTTGAGATACCTTAAGGGTAAAACAAGTAGGTTCTTACACTTTGAGAATAATGATGCATCATAGTGGGTTACACAAATGCAGACTATGCAAGTTGTGTAGATAGTTGAAGATTGTGGGGCTCCCGAAATGCCAAGCCTTGCTATCTTATTGTAGTGACACTAAGAACCACAAACATAAATGTCATACCGTGGTACAAAGTCAACCTGACTAGTGCATGGAGGCTACAAGAGGTCGTCAATATCCTGAAAAACACACTCATTCCCTATCTAACTCAAAACTACACTCAAACTGCATGTGAGGCAGTAAATGCTAACTACGACACCACGAGAAAATATCATCGATACACCAAGAAAATAAAATCCAAACGAGACAAAACTTATAGGATGGGTTGACATCATCTAAAGACACATGTCCATGCCCTCAAATCCCCCTTTTGACTACTTGTCAAAATCCCGATTATAATCTATAGGGAAAGTTTGACATAACCTCCTATGCATAAAATTCAATTTTGTTGTGTAAATATTAATTTATGAGCAGATTTAGAAGGAGGTTCGCTACAACAAAAACATAGTTTTACCGCAACAGAAGCACAATTTCCGAAGAGCTTTCACATGTGAACATGATGAAGCAGACACAACACTTCAAATGGACACTTCAAGAGGGAGTTATGAGCTTGAGAAAGAATAAGGAGAGTACATAGTGCTTTGTAGAGCCGTCTTAATGCTTATATCCAAAATTTACAAAACCCTTACAAAAGATGGCTTCTATACCTTAGCCATAGGGTTTAAAATGTGCAATCTCTTGGCACCCAAGGCGTTTAGAACTCCACAAATTCGTATATCTATAACCTAGGAATGCTAACTAATGTGTTCTTTACATCTTGGAACTTTCATCAAGCCCAAAACACATGACAATTATTACAATGGCTTGAAATAAGTCTTTACAATACATGACCATTTTTGAGAAAATGTGTAACTCCAGCTTTTAGTGCTTCTTCACATTCATCTTTGATGTACATTTGCAATGATTTAGCCTTTAGTAGCTCGTGTTAACTGACATCGGCTTAGTTAACCTTCCTCCCTTCAAATTTTAGTGCACATCCTTGGACAGTGTTGTGAAGTGTTTGTGGAGGCTAGAAGGTTGTTGATTTGTTATCAATGGCCATATTATCTTCATTTGTTGATGAGATTCATTCTGCTGTAGGATCTTGAATGTCCAAATTTGTCTATTGTGTGAGAGATGATTGTTGCATTGTCCATCGTAATATCATAAGGGTGAGGATTTCTCTTTTCTACCATCAAGAGTATGTACAAGAGAAGTACATAAGTAAGGATCTAAATTAGGGTATATTACCTGGATGACCAAAGGGAAAAACCCAATGGGAAAAAAATGCTTTTGGGATAAGTGCATTATTGGAGAACTTATTAGCATGGGAAATACTAATAAAGTACCGAAGGGATTATTTGCTGACAAATATGGAAATAAGAGGTTATAAAATATAAAGATAGCAATATGGAAAGTTGATTTGCATATTGTATTCCACTCAAGGCGCATGTGTGGAAGCAAAAAAGACTGTCTAATGTATATGTCCAATAATGGGACATCCTACATGCATACACAAAATTACATGAAAAACAATATGTTGTGCAAGAAATGTTTTAAGGGTTTCTTCAGAGAGAAGGTGTAGCTATAAAAGCATATGTCATGGCTTTACAAGCTGGCACCCCTTTAGGGAGGATTTTGTTGTCAAGGATATGTGCTCTCATCTTAGTGTGCATTGTTCGTGAATGTCAGACTCTATGTCAGTCCACCATGATTAAATTAATGGGCTTCGACTCTTATGCTCTTCTCATCTATGATGAGCGACATGACTTATATATGCTTAACTCTTCTAGCTTGATCGTAAGACTAATATTATGATTCTTAGCACAACGTTTATTAAGACTTGAAGCTTTGGGACTAACGCCTTGCTTATTTTGTGGCTCAGTAGCCCTTGACTTTGACTATGCCAAAGAGTGTTTTTTGCACCCTAGAAATTTGACTTTTTACATTCTTGAGCTGGCTCTACAAACATTTCTTTTGGTAAAATTAAGCTTGAATCCTCAAAGAGTGGATTATTGAAGGACCATGTTGTCATTGAGGGTTTCTTTTGCCAGACCTATTTAGTCATCTTTGAATCTGCATCTGTGTTGAATTGGGTGTCCTTCTTTGATTTTGAAGACTCTATTGTCCATTTGATTCTCCATTTAGGCATGTTGTAAGGAGCCTTTGATTTTGTGGTTGGCCTTTGGTGACTGTCGGCATCTGTCCTTTGACTTAGAGCATTGAAATTTTTGAGAATCCAAATCCCCATTGGATCACTAACCTTTACTGAATTGCTTGGAGCAAAAACTTACTTGACTTTATCTTGCTTTCTTGATTACTTGGGCTGATATACCTTTGATTTTTTGGGTGGCTATTGCATTTTCTTTTGGGAGAAAATCTATGTTTATATCCCCGCATCACTGCACTAGTGCATGCATTTTTATCTGCACATATATTGCATTTCTGTCGTGTTGCACTTGTTTGTGTCTATCTAATAACCATCTACACCATTTTTTTATACCTAAAATGAATATCCTTCATTATGGTCGAGGAAGGCTTGTGCTATTTTGCAGTTCTTGAAGCGTTAGAGAATTTGTAGGTGGATAACATGGCAAAGGGACGATGCAAGCAAGGATTACCATCCTCTCGGTTTTTGACATACTGCACCAAAATTTGTCTATGCTTGCATTTGTGCTATCATTTATGAAAAGTTATTAAAAGGGAGAAAATATAAGGTTGTCCTTTTTAAAGTCAATTGAAAGAAGTTAGATTGAAGAGATGCCTTTGGGCTTGTGCCTGCTCGTCCAAGAGAAGATGAGGAGATGCACCCATTGCCTCTTTGTTGGCTACCAAGAAAGAGCATGTTGTGAGCGTCTGATTGAATTTGTGAGCATCTATGTGTATTGTGTGTTGTGTGAAAGAGCATGTTGTGAGCGTCTGGTTGCATTTGTGAGCATCTATGTGTATTGTGTGTTGTGTGTGTGTTCTTCATTGAGCCACCGACGAAAGAGATATCCATTTTTTGAGAGAGAAAAACTCTTGAAAGATCCAAAGAGAGAGAGATTCTCTTTGCATCATAATAATGAGAGAGGGATCACGGAGGGCTTTTGCCTTATGTGAAAATTTAGAGAGAGAGAGAGAGAGAGAGAGAGAGAGAGAGAGAGAGAGAGAGAGAGAGAGAGAGAGAGAGAGAGAGAGAGAGAGAGAGAGAGAGAGAGAGAGAGAGAGAGAGAGAGAGAGAGAGAGATAGATAGATAGATAGATAGATAGATAGATAGATAGATTTTATTATCGTCCTCGGAGGTCAAATATGACCTATGGGACCAAAGTTACATGTGATGTAGTATGTGTATGGCTGATGAGTGACTCTCGATGCTCCAAAATTGTAGTGATGAGAGTCGCAATGGAGAGCCCACACTTTGGCTGGGAGAGGAAAGTGTGTAGGTCTAAGTTATGGCTAAAAATGTGAGAGAAGCAAGTTCGGATGTGATCAAAAGCTGAGCACTCTAGTGGTGTGTGGTACTCAGACTCTCGAACTTGCAGTGAGCATAATGTGCACAATCGATTTGACTCTTCTCCATTGCCCCAACGCCCTATCTCGCATCGAAGGAAATGGGAGCTAAGACGAATTGCTGTGATAGTGCGTATCGCGGACAAGGGAATAGGCTCAAGCATGTAAGTGTGAGTACGGTTTACTCTCTCAGCGAAGAACATGGTTTTGTAGTTGGGGGCAATATAGGTGGTGTAATGTATGAAGCGTGACCCACCGGATTTCTCCCAAGCCGTAATACATTGGCGTTGTAGAAAAGCTTCATTCACTTGAGAGTCAATTGAAGCATCATGTAGCAAGTGTAATGCATCCGATCTCCCAAACCACTTCTTTATGTCTTGCATCCATCCCGTGCTCAAGATCTTGCTTTTATGCATCTTTTGAACTTTTTTGCTTGCTTCCCATGCAATTGTAGGAAGTCGATGTGAGGGGTTTTGACTCATCTTTATCATGTACTCCACAACCCTTTCCATGCCCATAACCTCAATTGGAAGAGATCCCGACTCAAGAAGTAGGAGCATATATGGTGTTTGTGTCTTAACTTGGAGAAAGTTTGTAAGAAAACGCTTTTGGACATTCTCAAACTCTTTCCAAGTAGACTTTGAGATGCTCCTGCCCCACACTTCAACTCCATAAAGAAGAACCGGTGTCACCAATGCATAAAAAAGATACTTCTTGAGAACCCAACACTTGATGTTTCCCGCATTACACATGTTCTCAAATGCATAATATGCTCTCTTTCCCGCTTCCAAATGACGCATAGCACATTCATGCCACTTGTGATTGGATGGAACCTCAAGGCCAAGGTACTTAAAGCTCTCAACAACTTCAAGTGTCTCGTTGTTGTACACAATGCATGGCTTCTCCTTATGGTTGGTTTTCACAAGCATAACCTTTGTTTTGGATTCATTTACAATCAGCCCACTATGCAAGCAAAAGTTCTCAAGGACAACCATAAGCTTTTGTGCATCTTCTAAAGTGTGTGCTAGAAGCACTACATCATCCGCATACAACAAAAGCATGATTACCGCATTGCAAATAGTGACCTCTTCAATGCCTTCTTCTTGCATAAAGTCAAGTACCATTTGTTCCAATTGATCGATGCATAGACCAAAGAGAGTTGGTGACAATGGACATCCTTGTTTAACCCCAATAGTGCTTACAAAAATTTCTGAAATTTCTCTTCCCATGCGCAATTGACAAATCACCTTCTCATAGATTCGAGAAACCGCAAGCATAAACTCACTTGGCACTTGGAGTTCTTCCATCCTTCTCCACAAATTGTTACGTGGAATCAAATCAAAGGCTTTCTTAAAGTCCACAAAACAACAATACAATCTCTTGCCTTTCAACCGACTTTCCTCCATGAGAACATGAAGAGTGACAAGATGATCAATGGTGCTATGGAATCGACGAAAACCCGCTTGTCCCTTTGCACGCTTGTCATTCTCTTCAGCCCAATCACTCAATTTCATCTCCATTATGGACCCAAACAACTTTGCCATAAGAGACCCAATCATTATAGTCCGGTAGTTGCTTACATTCTTTACATCCCCTCCTTTATGCAAAGGCTTAACCCAATTAGTACTCCAATCATAAGGCATACCATGTTGAAGTGCAAGGTTGAACATATCACACATCAACTCATGGGTAAAATCTCCCGTCCATTTGATCATCTCCAGCTTGGTACCTTGAAGATCTCCCGCTTTGCGAGTGGCCAACTTTTCAAGCCCACCGCATACATCCTCAATAGTAAAAAAAGACGGCATTCATGGGAGTGAATCATAAAATGGCATTTTTTCAGTATTTGCTTGCTCATATAATTGCCTACAATGTGTGTACATATCCACTAGACTCAAGTTACTAAAATTCTCAACCCGCTTGCCTCTCAAGTTTCTCCAAAATCTTCCACATGCATGTGCCTTTTCTTGGACTTGAAATTCTTGTTGCTTTACTTCCCATCTTCTTCTCTTCTTTTGAATCAATGCCTTGTATGTATGAAAATGACTTTGATAGTTGTCTTTGTCCATAGTTGCATCAAGCTTTATCAAGGACTTTCGAGCATCTTGACATTATTTATCAAACCACCTTTTGCGTGATCTATCTTTGTTGATACCATGGAGATGCTTTATGGCAAAGCATTCTTCCACACAAGAACAAATAGCTTTCTTGAAAGCTTCCCATTTAGTTTCCAATGGTGCATCACATTGAAGCTTTGTCATCTATAATTTTTGCTCAACCATTTCAATGTACATTGGTGCCCGTTTGAAATCCATACATAGTGATAACTTCTCTTTGCTTTGGCTGAGATTATCATGCTTAGTTGCTTCTCCACATGAAAGGTCAATACATAAGGTGCGATGGTTGGATTCCGGGGTCCATTGAACAAACATAAAACTCTTTATGCGATACATGATGGCTTCAGAGAGTAGCATATAGTCAATCACACTATCCCCATTATGTCTCCTACATGTAAATCCATTGGTTCCACTCCACAAAGATACACCATTGGCAATGAGCATACCCGTGCTATTACACATGTGTAAAAGTAACTTTCCATAGTGATCCGGCTCTTTCTCATCCATTGAAGTACGATCATACAAGTGAACTTCCTCCAACTCCCTTGAAATGTATGGCATATCAAATTGTTGAGTATCATGTTGCAATGTTTTTGTGCGAGCATTCATATCCCCAAATACAATAACATCACCTTCACCTTTGAAATAAGCAATGTCCTCTTCCAAATCAAAAAATGGTTGATCTCTATCCATGCAAGCATAAAAGGGAGAATCATGATGAGGAATGTAGCAACCGGCTACAAAAATGGGTGCTCTTTTTGGTGTCATAATTTTCAGCCATACATAACATTTGTACTTGTCATCTTTCACAATTGATACAAAATCTTCCAATCCTTTCTTAACCATACATGCTAACCCTCCTTGTCCTCTTCGTTGCTTGAGATTCTTTGACCACATCAATGAATGTACATTGTAATCCTCCAAGACGTTAATCCTTTGTGTATCATGCTCCCAAGTTTCAACAAGAAGTACAACATCGGCTTTGCTTGTTAGTTCATCAATGCCAACCCCCGCATTCCATGGGTATCCATTACAATTCCAAAAGCATATTTTCAATTGTAACTCGGTCTCATAGGTCACGCATCCCTATTTGCTTGAGAGACTTGCCTCCTCCTTGGGCACATTTTCTTCATGAGAGATCTCCTTGTTTTTATTATTCTTTTCCTCATATGCCTTGTGACGCATATTTTGTTGCTTAATAGTGCGATCTTCACATACAAAACATTTTGTATCCCTCAAATAGATCCAACTATTATCAAGGATAATCTTTCGCTTGGTCTCATCCGGCATGGTGCATACAATTGGCCGTTCTCCCGAGCGAGGAGCTCCTTGCTTCCCCACTCTATGTGCTCCATAGACCATAACTCCGGACATGCCAAAGTGGGTTTTGAAGAAATCTTCAATAACAATGGCAAGAGAAGGAGGTGTCTCTAACTTCTCTTTGGGAATTCCACGAATAACAATGTTCTTGGAACGTCACTCCCGTTCCTTCAACTCCTCCACATCCACATTCTCAACATTCTTTGTTTGAACCATAGCTTGCATGAGTGAGGAATTAGAAACCACATTGCTACCACATACATCAGCCCAAGACTTGTTTGTGCATACATTTTTCATGTCGCATACATCCCCGCTCATAGTGTAAAATTTCTCCTCTTTCAATACATGGTCATGCTCTACTTTGCTCATCCGCTCCTTCAAAGCATTCAAGTCCACAAGAGAGCGTTTACATTCCTTGACTTCCTCTTCAAGTTGCATCAAACGTGTTGTTTGCATCTCAAGTGTCCTCTTGAGATTCTCATTCTCAACCACAAGTACCCTTAGTGTGCCATTCTCCATTGCAAGTGCTCGTAAGTCTTCGCCTTGTTTGTTTACGGTCTCTTGCAATGATACCAAGTACGCCATGATCATGGTTTCCGATGTCGTTGGTTGGGTGGTTGTGTTGCTATCTCCACACTTAGGAGATTTTGGATCATTTTCCACAATGGTTGTGGACCTTGTTGAAGAAGAAGAACCCTTGCGAGTGCCGGAAGACATTGTATGTAACATAGGAGATGAGAATGCTTGTTCCCGCGTCAGATTTACCCTCACTATCCTTTCTACTCGGCACACCGACTGCCTACTTGTTTCGTAGTAATAATACAACTCTGCTCACCTACCTACCAATTATGGCAAAAAAAAGTCTTATTGAAAAGGAGAATAGTAAGAAAAAACTGGTGAAAAAATATAATCTTCTTCGCCAATTTTTGAGACGAGAGATTAAGAATAGTTTGTGGATCCAGGATAAACTAATTATTTCTGAAAAATTGCAATTTCTACCATGCAACAGTGCACGCGTTCGTCTCCGTAACCGGTGCTCCCTAACCAGACGACCCAGATCCAATTATCGAGATTTTGGTTTTTCCAGACACGTACCCCGCGAGATGGCACACACCTGTGTCTTGCTTGGAGTGTTGAAATCGAGTTGGTAGAAAAACTACTTACCTCCCCCCCCCCCGACCCCCCCCCCCCCCCGCCTTATCTACCGCTTGTTTAGAGAATTGAAATCTTATCTATTTATCTATCGATAAATAGATAAGATAGGATGGATAGATAAAATAGTGCAATTTACTCATCTTCATCATTTTTGTTTATGCATTATTTATGTCCAATGTAATTCTTTAAGAGATGTATAATACTTACGTTAGAGGCATTAACTACGCGGGGTGGAGCAACTTGGTAGCTCGCGAGGCTCATAACCTCGAGGTCACGGGTTCAAACCCCGTCTCCGCAAAGTCAATTGTCAATTCTTTTTCCAATTTACCGGAAGTTCCTACCGGGGATTAAAGAGAATCAGTTTTTCCTTTCCGTTCTATTGACTTCCCCATGGATGCAGCTTAATTAGTTCAATCGAGGAAATAAAAATTGGGATTCTACCCCATTTTTATCGCCAGTGTAGATTTATTCACAGTACATAGCCCCCTTTAACTCAGCGGTAGAGTAACGCCATGGTAAGGCGTAAGCCGTCGGTTCAAATCCGACAAAGGGCTAAAATAGTCATGTAAGATGCTAATAGAGAGAGTAGTTATCCAAAATTTAGATATCCAGTACCATTGGCTAGGAAAAAACGATACTGGAGTCAACACGAACCCTGTTCGTGGGGGGGGGGGGATCTTAATGTAACTAAGTCATCATGCAAAACGAATATTGTATTGTCTCCCGCGGTATCGGTAAATTAGTTGGATATACTTTTTTGTACCAGAGACATTTTGGTTATTCTTACCTCGGGAATTAAATGCAAATCTGACGAAAAGACAAACAATAAATAGATAAATCTATTTATTGTTTTATAGATATATATCTTTACATCTGCAGTTGCGAAAGAAGATACAAAAGAAGAATTGTAATTTGGGAAATAGTTTTTCCCTATTCGCTGTATTACAAAACAAATTTCAATTACTGAAAAGATTCTTACAAGTCTCTGGCACTCTCCCCTTTTCCACATCTTTCAAACAATTGGAAACCGTTTACACTGCTAGGAGTCTAGATGGAGACATAATTATCCTGTTCGATGCATAAATTTTTGACACACCCTCTGGTTGCTACCTATTTTTGTTAGTCGAGACAAAATATTTTTTAAAGGTTTCCTAGGCATTGGTAGAATAAGTCCCTAAATATCCTCGAAGTAGAGATAGATGCAATAAAAAGCATAAGTTCCGCGTATTCCTATGCATAACATGTGTAAACTCCTTATACTATACTACAAAATTTCGTATTTACCTACCCCGGATTCTTGGAAACAACTCGACTTTCCGTTGGATCAGGTTCGTTGTTGTGTTAAAATGGTTAGCGAAGCCCTGGAAGAAAAGGGGGGCTTACCTACTAAATATCTGACGTGGCAGAAGGGATCTCCCAGAGACAAGAAGGGATGATATTGACGGGAGCAAAGCGAACCCCGAACCCCGACGGCCTCTAAAGCACCGGGGACCGAATGGCGCGCCTCGAGCCTGTCATGGTAAAGCAAACAGGGGGAACCACCTAGCTTCAACGGCTAGGACGCAAACAACACACCACCATAACAAAGTTTTTATCCAAGAGAGATGGATGCTTGGGAGTAATGATGAAGAGGAAAGGGAATGAGATCGAGAGAGAGAGAGAGAGAGAGAGAGAGAGAGAGAGAGAGAGAGAGAGAGAGAGTAAGGGAGGGGGTATAGCGGCTTAGTAGTTAGGCACCACAAAAGGATGGCGAATCCGCACACCCTTCACACATACACAAGATCACTCCAAACACAAGACTAGGTGGCGATTCCGCACACCTCACATGGACAAAACATTGCAAGAAAACATACTCACAAAACCTCAAGCTTTATTTAGAGAATATGGCGATGAAACTGGGAGCATAGGGTAGGGGAATGAGAAGGGAGAGCGTGGTAGAGCACATGGCGGATAGGTGGGAGTTGATGGCGAAGACTCGCACGAGGGTTATGGCCATCATCCTTCATTTAGTTTCCCTTCATCTTCCATAGCCCAAGGGTGTAGAGGTCATGCTCAAGACGAGCATGGTGATTGCGGTGATGGTGATGGTGTGGGTGTGTGTGTGTGCACTAGGCACACACAGTGCATAGTGTACTCTTTGGTGATGGTGTGTGTCCTTAGTGTGATGGTGACCCCTCTTTATATAGAGGAGGAGGGGAGAGAAATTCTAGAATTTAGAAATGAAGAAATCATTATCTACATAGGCCATGTGACTGTGGGCCCCACTTGTCTGGCTATGTGTATATGTGCCAGAACAGCAGTCTCATGAGAGAGAGACTAAGAGAGAGAGATGGGTTGATGAAAAAAAGTGAGAGGTGACATGGAGAATAAAGTAATTACAAGAGGGGAGAGAGGAGAGTGTGTTTAGAGGTGAATCTGTGTGCAGATGTGTGTGAACACAAGAAAAATCAGGTAACCACCGGGTGGGGATGGGTCTGTGGGCACCGTTTTCAGTGAAACTGAGTGTGTGTGAGTGTGGGGAAGGTTATTTAGCTACAAGACAAGAGACATGGCGCCCTTTAGAGAGAGAGGGGGGTATTTGGGTCATAGGATATGATAGGAGAGAGAAAGAGGGGGTGGGGTATACTATTTTGGAAGATAGGGTAAGTTGCATGTGAGTTAGGGTGCATTATTGGTGAGTTATAATGCATTATTGGTGAGAGGTGGGGTAGCTTGAGGGGAGAGAGAAAGGAGAAAGGACAAGGGGAAGAGAGAGGGGGTTTGACCTTTTGAGTGGAGGAGAGGAAAAGGGACACCCGGCGGGGCAACAGTGAAGAAAAAGGAGGCAAGGTGGGGATGGGCTACCTCGCAGACATGAGGTGGCCTATTTTACCTTTCTTATATATTTACATAATCATACTTTATTTTTTTCGTACTTTTTCCAATGCCTTTTATCACTCCCTCCGTAAGAGGGGGTTTTCATGGGGTGGGGACGAGAGAAGAGGGGTATGGGAGCTTGGCTTAATAAAAGCCCCCATCAATATATTGGAACGACAAGTAGGGAGGAGAAAGAATTGGGCAAAAATGATGAATAGAATAAATTGAAAGAAAAGTGAAAAAAAAAGGAAAAGGGCAAGAAGGCCTTGTGAAAATATTACGATTTTTGATCTCGCACGAAAAATTCTGATAAAATGACTTATCAACAATCTGGTAATCTCATATTCAAGAGAACTTTACCAACTCCTCGAATACAGAAATAGGAATGAGGGACCTAAAAGTGGTTTGGGTAGCTTAGTGGGAACAGATATGACAATTGCCATTGGAAAATCTTCCAAAGAACCGAAAGACTTATTCGACAGTATGGATGACTGGTCAGGAGAGATCGTTTTGTATTTGTGGGTTGGTCCGGCTTACTACTATTTCCCACCGCTTACTTCGCCCTGGGGGGCTGGTTCACGGGTACGACCTTTGTGACTTCGTGGTATACTCACGGATTAGCAAGTTTTTACTTGGAGGGATGCAATTTCTTGACTGCCGCGGTATCTACCCCTGCTAATAGTTTGGCCCACTCTTTGCTTCTTTTGTGGGGTCTTGAAGCACAGGGGGATATTTTTGATTTAACCTTTAGGACAATCCGGTTGGTTCTTCGCACCTAGTTTCGGTGTAGCGGCTATCTTCCGATTCATTTTGTTTTTTCAAGGTTTTCATAATTGGACTCTGAATCCATTTCATATGATGGGGGTTGCAGGAGTTTTGGGCGCTGCTCTCCTATGTGCCATTCATGGTGCTACAGTTGAAAATACTCTCTTTGAAGACGGCGACGGTGCAAACATATTTCGGGCGTTCAATCCAACTCAGTCTGAAGAGACTTATTCGATGGTAACTGCAAATCGCTTCTGGTCCCAAATATTTGGTGTCGCTTTTTCCAACAAACGCTGGTTACATTTTTTCATGTTATTTGTGCCAGTGACTGGTTTATGGATGAGTGCTATCGGAGTAGTTGGTCTCGCCTTAAATTTGCGCACGTATGACTTTGTCTCCCAAGAAATTCGTGCAGCAGAAGATCCCGAGTTCGAGACTTTCTACACAAAGAATATCTTACTAAACGAAGGGATCCGTGCCTGGATGGAAGCTCAAGATCAGCCTCACGAAAATCTTGTATTCCCCGAGGAGGTTTTACCCCGTGGAAACGCTCTTTAATGGAACTCTCTCGCTGGGTGGTCGCGATCAGGAAACCACGGGTTTTGCTTGGTGGGCGGGGAACGCCCGGTTGATTAATCTGTCTGGTAAATTGCTTGGTGCCCACGTAGCTCATGCTGGTCTGATTGTATTTTGGGTTGGAGCTATGAATTTATTTGAAGTAGCTCACTTCGTATCAGAGAAGCCTATGTATGAGCAGGGATTAATTCTACTTCCCCACTTGGCAACCCTGGGTTGGGGGGTAGGTCCTGGGAGGGAAGTGGCCGATACCTTCCCTTACTTTGTTTTCGGAGTGCTACATTTGATTTCTTCCGCAGTTTTGGGTTTTGGAGGCATATATCATGCTTTGATTGGTGGTCCCGAAACTCTAGAAGAATCTTTTCCTTTCTTTGGTTACACTTGGAAGGATAAAAATAAGATGACTACAATTCTCGGTATTCATCTAATATTACTAGGTTTCGGCGCTTTCCTACTGGTTTTCAAAGCACTCTATTTCGGAGGGTTGTATGATACATGGGCACCCGGTGGCGGAGATGTAAGAGAAATTATGAATCTTACTCTAAACCCCAATATTATCTTTGGTTACCTACTAAAGTCTCCGTTTGGCGGAGAGGGATGGATTGCGAGTGTAGATAATCTAGAAGATATTATCGGGGGACATGTGTGGCTCGGATCCATCTGTATTTTCGGCGGGATTTGGCACATATTAACAAAACCGTTTGCCTGGGCTCGTCGAGCTTTTGTGTGGTCCGGGGAGGCTTGTTTATCCTACAGCTTGGGAGCTCTAGCCATATTTGGCTTCACTGCCTGTTGTTTTGTCTGGTTCAACAACACAGCATATCCTAGTGAATTTTATGGTCCCACCGGTCCAGAAGCTTCTCAAGCTCAAGCTTTTACCTTCCTCGTTAGAGACCAACGTCTCGACGCCAACATAGGTTCCGCCCAGGGACCTACTGGGTTAGGAAAATACCTAATGCGTTCCCCCACCGGAGAAATTATTTTTGGGGGCGAAACAATGCGCTTCTGGGATCTTCGTGCTCCTTGGTTAGAACCTCTAAGACGTCCAAATGGTTTAGATCTTGGTAAGTTGAAAAGGGATATACAGCCATGGCAGGAGCGACAATCTGCAGAATATATGACTCATGCACCCTTAGGCTCCTTAAACTCTGTAGGCGGGGTAGCTACCGAGATTAATGCTGTAAACTATGTATCTCCCCGAAGTTGGTTAGCATCTTCTCACTTTGTTTTGGGAGGAGTTTTTTCATTAGCTACTTCTACGTTTGTGTCACTTGCCATATTTCAGGAACAATTTGTGAAAAACCCGATTCAGCAATATTTATGGATTTGGATACCGAGAAGTACTTTTTGTGTAGAAATAGGCTTTTTAGTCGATTCACTTACTTTTGTAATGTCACTACTGGTTACCACTGTAGGCGTGTTAGTTATGATTTATAGCGATAGTTATATGTGTTATGACCGGGGATATACCAGGTTTTATGATTATTTGAGTTTGTTTACCGCGTCAATGTTAGGGTCAGTTCTCAGCCCCAACTTAATACAGCTTTACGTGTTTTGGGAGTTAGTTGGAATGTGTTCCTATCTATTAGTAGGTTTCTGGTTTGCTAGGTCAAGTGCCACAAATGCTTGTCAAAAAGCTTTTGTTACCAACCGCATAGGAGATTTTGGATTACTTTTAGGTATTCTAGGTATTTACTGGACAACTGGTAGTTTCGAGATTTTCGAATTGTGTGATTGATTTGCCAAATTAAAGGAAATTGGATTTTCCAATCCAATCTTGACAAATATCATTGCTTTTTTACTCCTTGCAGGTCCAGTTGCTAAATCTGCTCAATTTCCGCTTCACGTATGGCTGCCAGATGCAATGGAGGGACCCACGCCCATATTGGTCCTTATTCACGCAGCTACTATGGTAGCTGCCGGGATTTTTTTCATTGCCCGAATTTATGGTCTAATTTCTACGCTTCCCTTAGTGATGCAAGCCAGCTCTTGGCTTGGTGGAGCAGCGGCTTTGCTGGGTGCCACATTAGCTCTTGCACAAAGAGATCTAAAAAAGGGTCTTGCTTATTCCACCATGTCTCAGTTGGGATATATGGTTTCAGCCCTAGGCATCGGCGCTTACCAATCTGCTCTCTTCCATCTTGTGACGCATGCCTATTCAAAAGCTTTATTATTTCTCGGAGCCGGTTCAGTAATTCACTCAATTGAAAAAGTTGTTGGATATTCACCTAACAGGAGTCAAAACATGTTTTTCATGGGTGGCTTACGTAAGTACATGCCAATTACTGGAACTACTTTTCTTCCGGGTACCCTTTCTCTATCTGGAATACCGCCCTTAGCCTGTTTTTGGTCCAAAGATGAGATTATTCACGAAAGTTGGTTAAGTTCTCTTCCACTTGGAATTCTAGCTTCTGGCACAGCAGGTCTTACGGCGTTTTATATGTTTCGTATCTATCTCCTTACTTTCGAGGGGGATTTTTGCACTATTAAAACGGATTGGGTTGACTTTAACCATTTTGCGCCATTGTCCATAAGTATGTGGGGTGAAACTGAAGGAAATCTTTCACTAAATCAAATTAATCAAAATGTTGCATCCGTACGATTGGGAATAACAAAAAACAAAGGGTTTTCGTCATCATATCTAGCAAACCCAAATGGAATTACTAATGTCCATTACGATCAGAGCTTGCCGAAGCCTAAAGAATCGTATTTTGCCATGACATTTTCTCTAGTGATGCTTGCAATACCCACTACATTAGTAGGACTACTGGGAATTAATCTCATAGGAGAAACTGCCAATTTTGAATTATCCCCGGAGTGGTTAATTAATCCAGTTCACTTTTTCGAACTTAGTAAATCTTTCAATATTTATATAAAAATATTGCTAAACTCGCGTAGCTCACTTATTTTATCTTTTTTTGGAATATTTTTTTCCTTCATTATTTACAAAAAAAGTTATAAATATTTTTATAAAACTAAAAAATCAGTTGGATTTACCAAATTAGTTAGTAAATTTGGGTTGCTTGTTCAATCTTGGTCACTAAATCGGGGTTATATTGATTACTATTATGATATATGCTTTGTGTGTAATCTAAGATCTTTAAGTAAGTCACTTTCAGATTTTGATCGTTACAGAATCGACGGTTTTGTCAACGTAATCGGAGCCTTAAATTTGTTTGGAGGAGAGTGTATACGTTACGGAGAAAATGGTAGGATATCTTATTACTTATTCATAATTATTTTTGGAGCTATTTTATCATCAGTACTAATCTTCATCTTTTTTCCTTTTCCATAAACTGCTACTTTCGTTTCACGAAACTCCAATTCGCGTTCATTTCTCCTGACTATTTTTCATCTTCCCCATCTTTCTAATTCTATTTTGCTTCCTCTTCTATTTTGCTTCCTCTATTCCCCCTAATTCTAGTCCTCAAAATAACGTGGAGGAAGAATCCCGCAACTATTCTACTACGCCTCCCGGAAGGGGGGAATAGAAACCACTCATTGGTGATTGATCAATACGAATCTTGGGAGGGGTTTGCCAGGTTGATCTTGACCTCGTCTCGGCCGGTTGACCCCCCCCCCCCCCCCCCCCCCCCCCCCCCCCCCCCCCCCCCCCCCCCCCCACCCCACCCTCCCACGCCCATGATTTGGGGGCCCCCCCATAATGGGGGCTAGGGAGTACGCAAAGTTTTTGCAATGGCAAAGAAAGCTTAACTCCTTCCAGATTTGGAATTGGCTTCTGGAAAAAAGGTATTCAAGCAAGTGTGTATGGGACTGAATCCCCTACCATTTTCCCCGGTAGCTCAGCGATAGAGCGGTCGATTGTTAACCGATTGGTCGTAGGTTCGAATCCTATCCGGGGAGATCCGTATCTACGTCAAGAATTTCCACTAATACTAATTAGGATTAGGAGAGCTGTATTTCACATCACACATATGCCAAATCAAGTCGCGTGACCCACCAACCACTGAATGGTTTGCTATCGCGCTATTTTAGGCCTCGACACCAACGAATGGAAACGAGCGAGAGAGAGAGAGAGAGAGAGAGAGAGAGAGAGAGAGAGAGAGAGAGAGAGAGAGAGAGAGAGAGAGAGAGAGAGAGAGAGAGAGAGAGAGAGAGAGAGAGAGAGAGAGAGAGAGAGAGATAGATAGATTTATTATTGTCCTCGGAGGTCAAATATGACCTATGGGACCAAAGTTACATGTGATGTAGTATGTGTATCGCTGATGAGTGACTCTCGATGCTCCAAAATTGTAGTGATGAGAGTCGCAATGGAGAGCCCACACTTTGGCTGGGAGAGGAAAGTGTGTAGGTCTAAGTTATGGCTGAAAATGTGAGAGAAGCAAGTTCGGATGTGATCAAAAGTTGAGCACTCTAGTAGTGTGTGGTACTCAGACTCTCGAACTTGCAGTGAGCATAATGTGCACAATCGATTTGACTCTTCTCCATTGCCCCAACGCCCTATCTCGCATCGAAGGAAATGGGAGCTAAGCCGAATTGCTGTGATAGTGCGTATCGCGGACAAGGGAATAGGCTCAAGCATGTAAGTGTGAGTACGGCTTACTCTCTCAGCGAAGAACATGGTTTTGTAGTTGGGGGCAATATAGGTGGTGTAATGTATGAAGCGTGACCCACCGGATTTCTCCCAAGCCGTAATACATTGGCGTTGTAGAAAAGCTTCATTCACTTGAGAGTCAATTGAAGCATCATGTAGCAAGTGTAATGCATCCCATCTCCCAAACCACTTCTTTATGTCTTGCATCCATCCCGTGCTCAAGATCTTGCTTTTATGCATCTTTTGAACTTTTTTGCTTGCTTCCCATGCAATTGTAGGAAGTCGATGTGAGGGGTTTTGACTCATCTTTATCATGTACTCCACAACCCTTTCCATGCCCATAACCTCAATTGGAAGAGATCCCGACTCAAGAAGTAGGAGCATATATGGTGTTTGTGTCTTAACTTGGAGAAAGTTTGTAAGAAAACGCTTTTGGACATTCTCAAACTCTTTCCAAGTAGACTTTGAGATGCTCCTGCCCCACACTTCAACTCCATAAAGAAGAACCGGTGTCACCAATGCATAAAAAAGATACTTCTTGAGAACCCAACACTTGATGTTTCCCGCATTACACATGTTCTCAAATGCATAATATGCTCTCTTTCCCGCTTCCAAATGACGCATAGCACATTCATGCCACTTGTGATTGGATGGAACCTCAAGGCCAAGGTACTTAAAGCTCTCAACAACTTCAAGTGTCTCGTTGTTGTACACAATGCATGGCTTCTCCTTATGGTTGGTTTTCACAAGCATAACCTTTGTTTTGGATTCATTTACAATCAGCCCACTATGCAAGCAAAAGTTCTCAAGGACAACCATAAGCTTTTGTGCATCTTCTAAAGTGTGTGCTAGAAGCACTACATCATCCGCATACAACAAAAGCATGATTACCGCATTGCAAATAGTGACCTCTTCAATGCCTTCTTCTTGCATAAAGTCAAGTACCATTTGTTCCAATTGATCGATGCATAGACCAAAGAGAGTTGGTGACAATGGACATCCTTGTTTAACCCCAATAGTGCTTACAAAAATTTCTGAAATTTCTCTTCCCATGCGCAATTGACAAATCACCTTCTCATAGATTCGAGAAACCGCAAGCATAAACTCACTTGGCACTTGGAGAGAGAGAGAGAGAGAGAGAGAGAGAGAGAGAGAGAGAGAGAGAGAGAGAGAGAGAGAGAGAGAGAGAGAGAGAGAGAGAGAGAGAGAGAGAACTTCTCTGCTTCAAATCAAGCGAAGGAGAGAGAGGACTTGGGTGAGAATTGAGCCGAGAGAGAGAGTCTTTGTAGGAATGAGAAAGGGGGAGAGAGAGAAACTCTCTGCAAGCTTGAAAAAGCCTCTGTGGGTTGCCGAGTGAAGCGAGAGAGAGAGATTCCCTACAAGATCAAAGCAAGAGAGAGAAAACAAGGGCTAGCAATGAATGAGGAGAGAGAGAGAGAGTTTCTCTCTAGGCAAGATTAAGGAGAGAGAGTGAAAGGAGTCTTTGCCCCGTGAGTCGAACGAGGGAGAGGGGTGAGCCTCTGCAGACCATCAAGAGCGAGGAATGAAGAGAGAGAGCCAGGCTTTTTGCATAGATTCAAAAGGGGAGAGAGAGAGGGAAATGAAGAGATAATTTCTCTGCACAACAAAAAGTGAGTTAAAGAAGGAACCTCGTGAATTTATTAAAGTCCTCTAAGGGGGGCTCCCATAGGAAAGGGTAAGCAAGAGGGATAAAACCTCTACAAGGGCTTTGCCTTGAGGATATCGAGCGAGAGAGAGAGAGAGAGAGAGAGAGAGAGAGAGAGAGAGAGAGAGAGAGAGAGAGAGAGAGAGAGAGAGAGAGAGAGAGAGAGAGAGAGAGAATCTCCCCAAGGGCATTAAAAAAGAGAAAGAGAGATAAAGGGCTTGCATTTGAATGGATGTGGAGAGAATGGCTCACCACAAAACTTGAGAGGTGCTCCACAAAAAGGTGAGAGGTGCTCTCCTTTTCGGCTCACTTTGTTGCTTGTAGACTTCAAGTGCCACTACAAAGGAAGACACCGAAGCCGGGACTATCGTCAAACCTCAAAAGTGACGGTGCTACAACAATACCAAAGAGAATATTGTCTACATCTAGCTATTACACGCTTCACACACTTTTGCTTCCATATAGCACTCATAACAACTTTCATGAAAGTTTGTAAATTTATTAAAATATTGAAGCTTTGTAAAATCCAACCTTTGAGGGTCGTGAGAATCCCTTTGAGCCGTGATCATGCTGTGATCGCCATCAAGTTTCAATTTTTGATGCAACAATTCTGAGCTAAGTTTTCTCTCTCTTGCTCCAATTTTGATATAAAAACAAAGCAATCATCTATAAAAGCGGCTTGCACTCATATATCATAATACAAACACTAATTATGCATATTTCCATTGTGTTGGCTTGTGTAAGCATTATCTACATCATTTTGTTATCAATCATCACCATATTTGTGCTTGTGCTAGGTCCTCTCTATCTTTCTCATTGTCCTTTGGGGTCTCTATTGCAATTTCTATATTATTTTTTTTGGGTTATTGGGTTATTTTTTCTGTCCTCTTTGCCTTGCTCGTCTAGATATTTACCAGACAATGGCACGCCCGGTGGGATCTTGACTTAGTCAAGGTTCCATGACACGAACCTACCTGGAAGGGGACGTATGCACATTGATAAAGAGTGGCAAGAAAATCTTACGGAAAGTGAGCGAGCTAAGAGATATTATAGAAGGGAAAAGGACAAAGCATTACACGGGCATTCTAGCCCTGCAACTCCTTCACAACAACAGATTCCAAAAGTATCAACTCCACCAGGGAAAAGTCCGTTGGGTATCTCACTTTTTGTCCATATTCCCATGATGCCCCAATCATCTGTAATCCAATCATCTTTGGTGCTACTAGCTAACCTCGCTCTCGTGTAGCTCCGCTGCCATGAAGACAAAAAGAGCAGAGAAATGCAAGCTAAGCTTCTTTGAAGCCTACGCATTTACTGAGCAGTGATCATGGCTTGTTAACAGGTCAAGTTTAATGATTAATGTATGCCAGATGCGGTTTAAAAGGGCCAACAGATACCTCAATGATGCCAAAAATGATTATTGTTGAAGTGAGCAGAGATGGGAATTTATGGTCTAGAACTGTAGTGCTTGAAGTGCTCTATCGGCCTGTCTTTATGGCTCGTCGATTGGATCTAAGGTGAAGAAGTTATGGCAGTTCGAAGTTTGAGTTGATTGCAGATCCGTACCAGATTGGGAAACTGCACTTGAGGGGACAAAGATGAAATGAATGCATGGGCTTGAAGTATTCACTTTGTGGAGTGGGCCGGTCTTTTCAGATCAACGATCTGAGTTTCGGTTGCCAAGATATTAGCCGTTAAAGATTCATCGAGGGCCGGCTCCGTACTAGTTCGGTCCGCTCGGTTGGAGTGCTATCTGAGAATTTTGGCCTTCTCAGCAGGGTTTGTATGTGCTCTATGCAGTTTGAGAAATCTAAAGGAATTAACGGACCGAGTTCGGGCTCATGAGATAATATGGCATGAGGTCAATGTCAGCTGCCGGCACAACTGAGCAGGATGAATTTTGGAATCCAGATGATACTGTGAGTCAAAGGCTGCTATGGCTAGCATGTCACTCACCACAATGATTTGGCCAATGCGTATATCAACTATGGAGCCTTTATGAAATCATGATGTGTACGCCAAATTTGATGCCTATTGTGATGCCTTGGTCGATATGTATGCCAAATGTGGTTCCCTTTAAGGGACGAAAAGAAGCCAAAGGGGCTATGGCCACCCAATGGATACTGCTTGGCATTGCATTGGTCGGCATGTGTGTGCGATGTAGTGCCCACTAGGGACGCCCGCCCACTAAAATCCAATCAAAGGCAACCCACTTAATAAATAAGTGGGTGGTGTCAAGTGAAGAAAAGAGGGGGGAGCAAAACGATGGCAGCGATGAGTAGGGCACAGGGGAGGAGGAGATGGGCTCGCACTGGCCACGGTGAAGCTTGGGATACTGAGAGCATGAAGAGGAAATCATTCAACATCTCATGGCGATATTTTTCGGCATTACTCCCGGCATGTTTTGTGCTAGTCAACTCTTGCCTTGCCATGTCAGCAACGCGCGTTCCTATGCAATGACGCCGGCGGCACTGCTTAGGAAGGGAAAAGAGCTATTAATAGGGGATGCCTTTTGCATGAGAGGGGAGAGCAAGCAAAAACGAAGGGAACCAAGGCGAGGAGGCGAAGGGAGACAATGCGAGGAGGTGAAGGGAGCCAAGGTGAGGTTTCTCTCTCTCGATCTCCAATCAAAGGAAGGAGTTCTCTCTCTCTCTCTCTCTCTCTCTCTCTCTCTCTCTCTCTCTCGGCCATGGCGACATAGGGGAGCCAGGAGGGTTAATTTCTCTCTCTCTCTCTCTCTCTCTCTCTCTCTCTCTCTCTCTCTCTCTCTCTCTCTCTCTCTCTCTCTCTCTCTCTCTGTCTCTCTCTCGGATAAGCAAAAGAGCTTGTTCTTGTGCACAAGCAAGAAGACTCTTCTCTCTCTTGCTCTCGACATTCAACTAAGAAGAGAAAATCTAACGAGTGAAAGGTTTTGACGAGCAGAAGAAGGTTATAAAGAAAGGAATATTGAAGAGGCTTGGAAAGGGAGTCAGAGCTTGAAGGCAATAAAAAATCAAGTTGATTACAGGAGAAGTTGAGGTCGTGAACGACAGATAAGGCAGTGCAAAGCGCACAATGCAGGAAGTTGTAGGATAATTGATAATAATTGAGGCTTGATGATTGAGGCAGTGAACTGACTTGAAGCTTGAAGAATCTAATGGAACTTGAAGTTGACGGGAGCAAAGCGAACCCCGAACCCGGACGGCCTCTAAAACACCGGGGACCGAATGGCCGCCTCGAGCCTGTCATGGTAAAGCAAACAGAGGCACCACCTAGCTTCAGCGGCTAGGACGCAAACAACACACCACCATAACAAAGTTTGCATCCAAGAGAGATGGATTCTTGGGAGTAATGATGAAGAGGAAAGGGAATGAGATCAAGTGAGTGAGTGAGAGCGAGAGAGAGAGAGAGAGAGAGAGAGAGAGAGAGAGAGAGAGAGAGAGAGAGAGAGAGAGAGAGAGAGGGAGGGGGTATAGCGGCTTAGTACTTAGGCACCACAAAAGGATGGCAAATCCGCACACCCTTCACACATACACAAGCTCACTCCAAACACAAGACTAGGTGGCGATTCCGCACACCTCACATGGGCAAAACATTGCAAGATAACATACTCACAAAACCTCTAGCTTTATTTAGAGAATAAGGCGATGAAATGGGGAGCATAGGGTAGGGTAATGAGAAGGGAGAAAGTGGTAGAGCACATGGCGGATAGGTAGGAGTTGATGGTGAAGACTCGCACGAGGGTTATGGCCATCATCTTTCATTTAGTTGCCCTTCATCTTCCATAGCCAAGGGTGTAGAGGTCATGTTCAAGACAAGCATGGTGATTGCGGTGATGGTAATGGTGTGGGTTTGTGTGTGTGCACTAGGCACACACAGTGCATAGTGTGTTCTTTGGTGATGTTGTGTGTGTATTCAGTGTGATGGTGATCCCTCTTTATATAGGGGAGGAGGGGGGAGGAATTCTAGAATTTAGAAATGAAGAAATCATTATCTACATAGGCCATGTGACTGTGGGCCCCACTTGTCTGGCTATGTGTATATGTGCCAGAACAGCAGTCTCATGAGAGAGAGACTAAGAGAGAGAGATGGGTTGGTGAAAAAAAGTGAGAGGTGACATGGAGAATAAAGTAATTACAAGAGGGGAGTGTGTTCAGAGGTGAATCTGTGTGCAGATGTGTGTGAACACAAGAAAAATCAGGTAACCACTGGGTGGGGATGGGTCTGTGGGCACCTTTTTTCAGTGAAACTGAGTGTGTGTGAGTGTGGGGAAGGTTATTTAGCTAGAAGACAAGAGATATGGCGCCATTTAGAGAGAGGGGGGGGTATTTGGGTCATGGGATATGATAGGAGAGAGAAAGAGGGGGTGGGGTATACTATTTTGGAAGATAGGGTAAGTTGCATGTGAGTTAGGGTGCATTATTGGTGAGTTCTAATGCATTATTGGTGAGAGGTGGGGTAGCTTGAGGGGAGAGAGAAAGGAGAAAGGACAAGGGGAAGAGAGAGGGGGTTGACCTTTTGAGTGGAGGAGAGGAAAAGGGACACACGGCGGGGCAACAATGAAGAAAAAGGAGGCAAGGTGGGGATGGGCTACCCCGCAGGCATGAGGTGGCCTATTTTACCTTTGTTATATATTTACATAATCATACTTTATTTTTTTTCTTACTTTTTCCAATGCCTTTTATCACTCCCTCCCTAAGAGGGGGTTTTCATGGGGTGGGGACGAGAGAAGAGGGGTATAAGAGCTTGGCTTGTGAAAAGCCCCCATCATTAGACCTCCCCTTTTGGCTAGAGGCATTCATGTCTCTAGCTCATCTGTTTGATCATTATCGTCGGAGGTGGCGGCTGATGGTGTGTCCTCATCTGGAATGTCAATTGGTGGAGCCTGGTCAAATCAAAGAAAATAAGGTTTAAGTCGCCAACCATTTACCCTGGTTTTATGAAGTTTTCCATCAGCCTCCATAAGCTGGTAGCTTCCATTGGCATACTTTTTCCTGACGATGAAAGGACCTTCCCATCGGAGTAGGATTTTCTTATCCTTGCGCGTGTTGAAGCGATTGTCGTAGCGGAGCACCAACATTCCTTTCTTCAATTCTTTTTTCCGGAGATGCTCGTTAAAGCTAAGCCGTCTATACTCTGCTTGTGCTGCATAATAATTTATTGCTTGTTCTCTGTCCAGCTGCAGTCTTTCCAAGTTGATGATGTGATCTCTCAAATGCATGTTGGGCTGTTGAAGCTGGCTTGCCATTACTCTGAGACTTTGTAGTTGCACTTCAATGGGCAAGATTGCTTCCTTACCAAATACTAGATGATACGGTGTGAATCCCAAGGATGTACGAAATGAAGTTCTGTAGGTCCATAAAGCTGGTAGTAGATACTTATCCCAGTCTCCAGGATGATTGTTTACCTGCTTGGTAATAATTTTAGAAACCATTCCATTTACCTTTTCAACTAGGCCATTACATTGAGGGTAATATGGTGAAGAGTGCCTCCTTGTAATGCCTAGTTTCTGCATTAATTCTCCTACCAAGTCTGCTCTGAAACCTGGCCCTCTATCAGAGATGATCTCTAAAGGTGTGCCAAACCTACAACATATGTGCTCGTAGATAAATTTAGCTACCTCTACCGCTGTGGTTCTAGTGGTGGCTGTAGCCTCTGCCCATCTAGTCATGTAGTCGACCCCCATGATAATGTAGAATTTTCCTGAGTTGGCCCTAGGTAATGGCCCAATGGCATCGATACCCCATTTTTCAAATGGGCCATATGAGAGAATAGGTGTCTGTGGTTCAGGCATAAGTGACCTAGTGCCGGCCTTTTGACACAACTTACACGTTTTGCACCAGTGGTGTACATCACGGTTGAGGCTAGGCCATATGAAACCTGCCAGCAAGATTTTCCTACTTGTTATGTCTAGGGCAAAGTGACCACCACAAAACCCATCGTGACAACTAGCAATTACTCCCGTGATTTCCTGAGAGAGAGGGACGTTCCTGAGTATTTGGTCCTTACCCTTACAATACAAACCGTCATTGATGAGTCGATACCTTGTGGCCTTCCGCGTCAGCCATTGCTTCTATCCCTTTGTTAAGTCTGATGGGCATTCCCCTATTTCCAAAAAATGCATGATGTCAAGCAAGGCATCACTGCCTTGAAATAGAGGGAGCTTTAGTTTTATTGCTCCAACCACCACTTCCTGTAGTCTTTCACTTGCTAGGGCATCTGCTTCTTTGTTTTGAGCCCTTGGGATATGGTGTATTTGAACTTCTTCAAACTTAACCAACAAGGTTTTTACACCACTTAAGTGAGTCCTTAAACTAGGATTCTTGCATGTCCATGCTCCATTTACTTGCCTTACCAGAAGTAGAGCATCCCCAAATACATTAAGGCGTTGTACACCTTGGGAGACGCACCATTGTAGACCCTTGGTTAGTGCTGCATACTCAGCTTCATTGTTAGAATGTGAATCTAACAATTTGCCAACGAAAATACCTTTGTCCCTTTGTCATCAAAGACCACTATGCCTGCAGCTGCTTTGTCGGACGCTCGCTTGTAGGCTCCATCAAATTAGAGAGAGTGTGCTCCTTCTACCATCGGTGGTACTGGAGGTAATCGGACTTCTCCTTCCCTTCAAAGACTTGGTAGGTCATGAGTCCCCCCAAACTTGCCCTTGTCGTGCTTTCTAGCTGTACCGTGTAGTCAAACTCTTGTACACGAACTAGCCATTTAGTAATTCTAGCAGACACATCCATGTGTTGTACAACATAGGGAAATATTTCATCCGTGGTTAGAATCACAAATTGCTTAAGCAGCAAATATGACCTAAATTTTGTAGTTGCAAATCTAAGAGCTAGGACTAAGTGTTCCACATGGGTGAAACCTTTCTCTCCTGCTGTCATCATTCGACTAGAGAAGTAGATTGGCCTCATGAAAGATGTCGTCGTATCCTTTTGGAGTAGCACAGCCCCCAATGAGTCATCACCAACACTTGAGGTGACATAGAATTTTTCATCCCACTTAGGTGGTGAGATAGTTGGCAGAGTGGCTAAGACCTCCTTTACCTTGTTGTAGTGATGTTCGCTTTCCTCATCCCAAGTGAAAGTTGATCTTTGAGTGAGTTGTTGCAGTGGTAGAACACGTTGTGATAGTAGATGTATGAATCTACTTAAGTACCTCACCTTCTGTAGAAAAGAGACCAGTTGACGTGCGGTTGTTGGTGAAGGTAGGGCTATGAGTGCGGACACCTTCCTTGGGTCGTCGTTGATACCTTTTGCTGAAATTTCATGGCCTAGTAGAATGACTTTACTCTCCCCAATGTGGCATTTATCCACATTTAATTGCCCACCTAGGCTCTGCAACCTGGCCAAACCTTCAGTTACCTTTTCTAAATGTGAAATACGGGAGCTATATATACAAAAATCATCAATGAACACTCTTATGGATGTTCCAAAGAACGGTTGGAAAACATATGTGACATATCTTTGGAATGTGGCAGGTGCATTTGTGAGACCAAATGGCATAACCCTGTATGAAAAACAACCCCATGGCGTGATAAAAGTGGTTTTTAGATGATCTTCCAAGGCTATGCGTATTTGAAAGTATCCTGAATAACCATCACAGACGGTATAGCATTCAAAACCCGCTACTTCATTCAAAATTTCATCCAAGAAAGGGAGAGGAAAGTGGTCTCTCTTTGTAGCTCCATTTAGTGGTTTGTAGTCAACACAGACCCTCCACTTACCATTCTTTTTAGGCGTCACCACTACGGGTGACACCCATTTTGAGTTTTCTACAGGATAGATGAATCCCACCTCCAGCAGTTTCCTTACCTCGGCCAAGAGTGCCTTTTCTTGTATGACCCCCAGTCGTCGTAGCTTTTGCACAACTGGTTTTACCCCTTACTTCAGCTTAATATGATGTTCCACCACTGTAATGCCTATGATTATTTCATAGTTGTCAATGAATAGGTTAGGAAATCCCATCAACATTTGCAAAAAACTATCTTTCTCCTCAAGTGTTAATTCCATAGACAACATACCCTTCAACCTACTTCCTCCTAGGCCAGGTGATTTTCTCTCCTCTTCATTGGGTTTCGCTTTTGGTGATGGATCACCAGTTGTGCTTACCATTTGTGGATCCTTCATAATGATACCCATCACATCAATGGAACTGTCACTTTCGTCGGTGGATGTGGTGTCCTCCTCAGAACTGGAAGATTTGCCAGTGGTTTCATCTGCTGATGTTTCCAGATTCATTTGCTTCTTCTTGCCAATCCTCATGTCGTAGTAGATTGTCTCCCCTTTCTTACCGGTCATGCGTAGAAGGCCAGTACCCCAGTCCTGTTTTGCCTTCATGGCCATCAGCCATGGCCTTCCCAAGATTAGTGGATAGCCTTCCCCCTTAGTAGGAATTACAAAAACATCTACCTCTACCTCAGTGTTGAAAGCTTTTATTTTTACGGCACTTACCACACCCACACACTTTACTTTTGCGTTGTTTGCCATCTTTGCCTTGCATGGAGAAGGCCTGTCAACCTCGAGCCCTAATCGAAGCATCATAGCTTCGATCATTACACAAATTTATGCACCTCCATCAATGTAGGTGTTTCCAAACCTCTTTCCTTTTATGTTTACGTCGACAATTGGAAGGATGTCATCCATGTTGCATCCCGAAATCGCTCCGGCTACCTTTGTTTTGGAGCATCTTGTACTTACCATTTTAGACCATTGTCGCCTTACTTTAGGTACAAGATGTAGTAGCTGTGGCCATGTAATCTTTGGTCCTTGCTCTGCCACAACCAATGTTAGATCATAGGGCTTAGAACTTTCCCCTAGCTGGAAGTCGGTGATGCCCAATTTTCGTCGTGGCGTGGATGGCCTCTTGCTAGTTTCTCCTCTCATGCTTCTCTCATCATCTGATTGTGTAGCCTTCTCCCTCCTAGCTCTTTTCACAGTCATGGCCTCAAGTGGTTCTAAAAAGGTTACCTTCTCCTTAACCTTGTCCCTCTCCTTTGATCTGGGTGGATCCACTACTACGGCTTTTCCTTTCTCTTCTAGCCTTATGATGTTTACAGGGAGATCAGGTGGTGGGGCTGGTGGAAGAGGTGGAATGGATGCTTGTAGTGGTGTCTGGGGTGGACGTAGAATTTGTGTTGGTGGGGGTGGTGCTCGGGGTGGGGGTGTTCTTTCTCTAGGGGGTGACAATTGGTTCCTCCTACCTCCTCTATTATAGTTTTGTCGTGGTTTGGGACAGTAGTACATATCGTGACCGTCTTCTTCGCAGTTGTAGCACTGATACTCCCTGTTTTGTCTTCATGCTCTTCCAGGGTCTTGATATCTTTCTTGACTCCTCCCTTGTTGTATTAAGTGGACAGACAAATTCTGCAGTTGGTCAGTAATATGGGCCAACATATCTTGTTGGTCATCTCTCACCCCAAGAGCCGGTGGTGGTGGTGGAATGGTGGTTTTCGTAGTTGCTGGTCTACGTGATGTTGCTGTTTTTGTTGACTCGGTTTCTTTGGCTTTCATTCGGAGATTCTTGTCCTTAAGGCAAGAAATCTCAACTTCTAACTCGTACGTAGCCGGGAATCTACCTTTCACCTTCTCCTTGAGAAGCGGCCATAAGCCATGCGTGAACCGATCTTTTTTTAGGAAATCGGGTGCGGCTTCCCCCCTTGCCAGTGACTCAACCCACCGTTCCCACAAATCCACAAATTTGGACTCATAGGTGGCATATTCTAAAAGACCCTCCTGCTTTAAGTCTCTCAACTTGTTCCACAACTTTTCTGAAGTGGTACCTCCCCCAAAGCGCCTCTTAAAAGCGGTTTTTAAGGGTTCCCAGTAATCCTTGGTTGCTTGTGGAAGTGCATTGTACCATGATCTAGCTTTTAGCTTCATGAGATGCTTAAAGATTCTGACCTCGGATTCATCCGTATCTTTGTTGCTCACTACACATGCTACTTCAAAGTCATCTAGGAAGTCTGTTACCAAATCCTCCCCCTTCTTTCCTTTAAATGTTGGAAATGCTACACTTGCCATGATTACTGAGAGAGAGCTAGAAAGACACACTGCTTAGCTTGCAAAAGTTTTTTCTTCTTTACAAGGAGGCGTGTATACCCTCTTATACTAGGACATAGATTAAAACTTCAAATGGTACATTGCCTTGTACCAAAGGTAAGACAAATGGTTGATCTGATGCCAGAACCTCAAAAAAATCGCTCCCCACCCAACATGGTGTCAATGACGTGCTGGTAGTGAGCCTTCAAGTCCAGTATTACCTTGATTGAGCGTACACGTGTTGGTATGTGTGATCTGTCTTGAGGTAGGTTGTACTGATTCATGTGAAGCTTAGCGGTGCTTAGTCACTGTCCAAGCTTGTGGGAGGGGGTGGTGTTCTTTCCTGAAACAAACTCAGTAGATCCCTAGTTTCTCTAGTGAGAGTGTGAGCCAATGCTTCCATTATCTGTGCTGCAGCATCAGGTGCGACTTGAAAACTGACTGTGATAATTACCTCGGTGACATGAGTTACCCAATTCTCAAAGTAGAATAGTATTGATTCTCTATTGTGCAGAGCTTCTTCCATTTTGTTGTTGTGGGTTGGTTGTAGGTTGAGGACATGGTTTCGACCTTCTCCTTCTTCTGCTCGGCACTCGGCCTATGTATATCCACTGGGTTTGGCGTGTTGGTTGACTCTCCCACTGCAAATCGATTACCGTTACGCCTGGTACTTGAGCTTCGATGGAGATGCGGAGTTCATCTAGTTGTGCTTGGAGCTCTTATTCTTCTGTCGTCCAATTAGCAAATCCTGTTAGCCATTCATCCATTCACAATAGTTTAGGGGTTTTAGTCTTGTAAACTGAAGGGTTTCATGAAAAGATCCTCCTTGGGGGCACCAAATGACGGGAGCAAAGCGAACCCCGAACCGCGACGGCCTCTAAAACACCGGGGACCGAGTGGCACGCCTCGAGCCTGTCATGGTAAAGCAAACAGGGGCACCACCTAGCTTCAGCGGCTAGGACGCAAACAACACACCACCATAACAAAGTTTTCATCCAAGATAGATGGATGCTTGGGAGTAATGATGAAGAGGAAAGGGAATGAGATTAAGTGAGAGAGAGAGAGAGAGAGAGAGAGAGAGAGAGAGAGAGTGAGGGAGGGGGTATAGCGGCTTAGTACTTAGGCACCACAAAAGGATGGCGAATCCGCACACCCTTCACACATACACAAGCTCACTCCAAACACAAGACTAGGTGGCGATTCTGCACACCTCACATGGGCAAAACATTGCAAGAAAACATACTCACAAAACCTCTAGCTTTATTTAGAGAATAAGGCGATGAAATGGGGAGCATAGGGTAGGGGAATGAGAAGGGAGAGAGTGGTAGAGCACATGGCGGATAGGTGGGAGTTGATAGCGAAGACTCGCACGAGGGTTATGGCAATCATCCTTCATTTAGTTTCCCTTCATCTTCCATAGCCAAAGGTGTAGAGGTCATGCTCAAGACAAGCATGGTGATTGCGGTGATGGTGATAGTGTGGGTGTGTGTGTGTGCACTAGGCACACACAGTGCATAGTGTGTTCTTTGGTGATGTTGTGTGTGTATTTAGTGTGATGGTGACCCCTCTTTATATAGGGGAGGAGGGGGGAGGAATTCTAGAGTTTAGAAATGAAGAAATCATTATCTACATAGGCCATGTGACTGTGGGCCCCACTTGTCTGGCTATGTGTATATGTGCCAGAACAGCAGTCTCATGAGAGAGAGACTAAGAGAGAGAGATGGGTTGATGAAAAAAAGTGAGAGGTGACATGGAGAATAAAGTAATTACAAGAGGGGAGAGAGGGGAGTGTGTTCAGAGGTGAATCTGTGTGCAGATGTGTGTGAACACAAGAAAAATCAGGTAACCACTGGGTGGGGATGGGTCTGTGGGCACCTTTTTCAGTGAAACTGAGTGTGTGTGAGTGTGGGGAAGGTTATTTAGCTAGAAGACAAGAGATATGGTGCCCTTTAGAGAGAGAGGGGGATATTTGGGTCATGGGATATGATAGGAGAGAGAAAGAGGGGGTGGGGTATACTATTTTGGAAGATAGGGTAAGTTGCATGTGAGTTAGGGTGAATTATTGGTGAGTTAGAATGCATTATTGGTGAGAGGTGGGGTAGCTTGAGGGGAGAGAGAAAGGAGAAAGGACAAGGGGAAGAGAGAGGGGGTTGACCTTTTGAGTGGAGGAGAGGAAAAGGGACACACGGCGGGGCAACGGTGAAGAAAAAGGAGGCAAGGTGGGGATGGGCTACCCCGCAGGCATGAGGTGGCCTATTTTACCTTTTTTATATATTTACATAATCATACTTTATTTTTTTCTTAGTTTTTCCAATGCCTTTTATCACTCCCTCCCTAAGAGGGGGTTTTCATGGGGTGGGGATGAGAGAAGAGGGGTATGGGAGCTTGGCTTGTGAAAAGCCCCCATCAAAGCAGATAAAGCGACAAGAGATAATTTCCATCACCATCATCCGTTAAAGATTGAATTAGCATTTTGTTAAGTCCGGTGTCGTTAACGGCCCGATTAAGCTTGTAAATGGGAGATTAAACTCCTAGTTAGCAGTTGATCCAAGTGACGGTGCTGTTAACAGCCCGCCTTGGCTAAACTAAGTTGTACTCAAAGTAATATTCAACTAATTGATGATTGTGGTGATTTCCAGAGTTATCAGTTGTTCTTATTCTCTCTCTTTCACACCTCCCACAGTTAGAGGCCTGTTAACCCTCACGGCACACGGACACCCTATCACCTACGATGGACGCGTATTATGTATTTGGTAGAGTCAGGTACCGGGCTTGTCGGTCCAATAGGGAAAGGTAGAGTGATCGTCGATGAGAGGCGCACTTTAACTTGGACATTCAAGGGATTAGTTGGTTAAGCATGGGCGCCCAAGTGTGAATGGGGTGAGCTCCTATAAAAGCCAACTAAACCTAATTTTTACTCATTCTCTCATTTGTGCAATTGAAGAGTGCTCTTGCTCCATCTCCATCTTCTTCTTCTTCTTCACCTCCTTGTGTGTGTGTGTGTGTGTGTGAGAGAGAGAGAGAGAGAGAGGGAGAGTGTGTGTGCGATCGAGCATTACGAAGGCACGACGGTGGCGAAGCGGTTGAGCGCGGCACGACTGCAACTTCTTCTTCATCGCGGCGAGGAATCCACCACGAAGGCGAGCGTAGAGCGGTGAGTGACACACCCTTTGTTTTCTTGAGCTTGCTAGTTTAGGCTTGTTGTGTGCTTGGAGCCGTTTGTGGCTCGCACACGGTGTATTGGCAAGTCCCTTGCTTCGACAGTGCGGCAAGG
Organism: Adiantum capillus-veneris; assembly: GCF_014529385.1. Classification (NCBI taxonomy): domain Eukaryota; kingdom Viridiplantae; phylum Streptophyta; class Polypodiopsida; order Polypodiales; family Pteridaceae; genus Adiantum; species Adiantum capillus-veneris. The sequence goes on along the minus strand of NC_140958.1, from coordinate 34,323,483 downwards.
AGCGCACAAGGCCCGGCGCCGCTGCCGGGGATATGCCCTACACTAAGCTCGGTTAGCACTTTACGCTTCCTTGTGGTGCAATTTGTATCATAGGAAAGGCAGGGAAGGAGTGTGTGGAAGATTTCTGTTTTTTGCGTTTTCTGCAATTGCTGTCAAGTTTCAATTTCTGCTATTGTCTGCGTTTTTTCAATGTCTGCAATTTCTGCATTTTCAAGTTCGGCGTTTTTCAATTTCTGCAATTTTCTGCATTTCTGTCAATTTGCTGCAATTTCTGCGTTTTTTCTGCATTTTCTGCAATTTCTGCGTTTATTTAATTTCTGTATTTTCTGCATTAAGTTTTTTTTGAAAAAAAAAAAGTTTTTGAAAAAAAAAATTTAAAATAAAAATATTTAAAAGGAAAAAAAATCGGAAATTAAAAACGCGAGCGAGCGGGCGGTGAAATTTTTCGAAAATAAAAAACGTGACTCTTAAAACGGACGGGTTGGTTTGTATAAAAGATAGATCGGGATCGGGATCATTTTCCCAAGCCCAAGCCCAAGCCCAAGCCCAGGCCCAGGCCCAGGCCTCAATCCTCAGTGTTATGATATATACTAGACTCACTCTTATATATATACCCTACTCCCTCAAGAGAGAATGAGAGCATGTGGGACAAGTCCTCCACTCTCCTCCTTTCTCTTCCCACTTGCACCCTTAGACTTTCTAGTTTGGGCCTAGTTCCCTTCTGAAAATTGACAGTTTTAGGGATTCCGAGGACATAGAGTGACCAAACGGAGGGCTGTAAAGCACGGCACGACCCTCTGACCGATACGCTCGTTTCGAGCTATCACACGGCCCATTCCACGACACGCTCTAAAAAATCTAGCAAAAAAACAAACAAAAAACACGCTAAAAACTAGTCACAAGGCCTCATAGAGCAGCTTTTTGACACCTTAGGGTATCAAAAGCACATGCACTTACGCTCTGGGCGGGTGCTAGAACACGAGCATATTGAGGGTGCCTCTGTTCATACGGACACCCATTACCCATCCACGATAAGCTCTAGACCCTCAGCGGGGACACAAGGTAGCACCACCCAAGACCCTAAAATAGCCGCTAGTGATTCCTCCTCCGACTCAGAAATCATGGAAGCATACCCTACCCAAAACACTGAGAGAGAAGGCCATGCACCTCCCGAAGCTCCACAGCCTAGTACTAGTATGTTTAGCCGTTTCATGGAAACATTAGGTAGAGCTACTCGCTCGGAACCTGATGCAGATGAAGCACGCGAAGGGGGTGGGGAAGTGGAATCTCCTTTCACATCGCACGTGGACCCCACACCCCCAAAGAGTGTCCATGTGGATATCCTGCCAACTTCTTACCAAGAAGGCCCTGTTGAGCTGCCTCCTTCAGAAGTTCCCTCTAGAGTACCGTTGGTGACAAGTAAAACCACGGGGAGCAACATTGCTTCTACCTCACAAGAAACCGTTAACACGTCGACTCTAGAAGGATTGTTCATTAATGATCATTGGACATACGACCTCCACACTGAAGTGTTGACGGATCTACACTCTGGCCACGCCTACCATGTAGGATGGATAGAGATTGTACAATCCATCTCTAGTGCCACGAGCATCGAAGATCAACAGAAAATGATATGTAATGTTATCCATGGCATTATTCAATCAGAAAGGCAAAACCGAGGGGTAAATATACTCTCAACTGGCCCCATGAGATTTCTGGATACGAGCAAGGCTCAACAGCCTACTCTATCACAAATGGAGACTCCTCTAATGAGCCCCATGGACCCATCTTACGTCATTTCACCTGGGGTCTCTATGCAATCTGAGCCTCCGAGCGAAAACTTTAGCTTCCCTAACTTGGCTCAACCATCTATCAAGGAAAACACAGTGCTCACTCCAGGGGTAAGCCTGACAGAGAATGTACCGATGACATCTACGGTTAGCGCAGTGCCACTACCTAGTGTCGTAGTACCTAATATGGGGCCTCGACCATATGTGCCTCTAGCCCCTTATGCACACATGGCCCCCACACCTCCAATTGTACCACTTGGTTATGCTCCTCGAGTGCCGCTCCCTAGCTCTTATCCGAGTGGACCTATGCCCGGTTATGTTCCATATCCTGCATCATCCACACATATGCCAAGACCGGTACCCGTTCCTCTCCCACATATGATTCCAAGAGTACCTCCACCGGCCCTACCTCCCCACATAGGTGACTTGGCAGCGTTTGCTCAAACCATAGGTCGATCTATCGCGGAAAAAATGCGTCATGCATCTGATAGAGAGCCTAGAAGTAAGGCAGTACAAATTGCCAAACTCACGCAAAAATTCAATGGGGACGAAGATGCTAGAAAACACATTGAAGTGTTTGAACAAGTATGTGATTCCTTGGGGGAACGCAACGAACTACATAAGTGCAATGCCTTAAGCTTGACATTAAGTGGGAAGGCTGGAGATTGGTATAGGACCCTAAGGGTGGACGAGAAAACAATCTACCCTACCCTTCGAAGGTTGTTTCTAAAGGAGTACATACGAGAAGGTGTGCTTTGGGGTGTAGCATCTCAGCTACAGAAGGCCGAACGTAAGGAAGGAGAGTCAGTAAGGGACTTCATTAGTCGTCTAAAGCACTTAAACTCTCGTTGTCCTGTAAATGAGCGCTTCAACAATAACCAACTGCTTGATCGATTCATTCGAGGGTTGAGGAATGAAGGAATCTATAATGGACTAGTGATTAGAGGTATCACAACCTGGGAAGATGTCACTGCCAATGCAATCCAATTAGAGGACAACTTGATGATAGCAGGCATGAGGGTGTCTACCGGCACGAGATCCACTAGCTCACAAGCCATTGAGTATGAACCCATGACTGCAAAGCCCATTGCCAATGAGCCAAAGGTATTTGAGACATTCTTGACAGACCTCACCAAGGCAATCCAAGAGTCTCTTAAGGATAATCGACCCCCTCAAAATAGTCACATGTATCCAAGAAGGGAGCAACAATGGTGTTCCATTTGCTTAGGTCCACATAGCACTAGTGAGTGCCCTACGTTTAGAGTAAAATTTAATGGAACTTGCAACGCATGTGGTAGGTATGGTCACCAAGCTAAGGATTGTTTAATGATCAAACGTATGATGGCAAATAGACCACCTGTAGCCTGGACGGATGCGCCTCGAGCTCCTGTATTGATGCCTACTCCACCTGTTGAGCAACTACCGCAACACATGGTCCCTAGATCTCAAAATGTTGTACAAGCTACACCGTTACCACCTCCTGTGCTAGGACCGCAGCCCCCGCATCCAAGAGTCGCCCCTATGAACCAAGTGGGTTGCGAGCCATCAAACGCTTATGCAGATGGTTGTGAGGAGGAAATAGACACTAGTATTGCCTACGGACTTGATACATTGGAAGAATGTCCTATATACTACATGGAAGATTGTTGGGGACAAGTCAAGCCGGTTTATCAAGCTGCTGCTCTCGCATCCAGAGGTCAAAATATCAACACCCAGGCTAGGAGGCCACCTCTTCAATGCTACGAGTGTGGTGGACCACATCGAGTAGCGGAGTGCCCTATTAGGCTGCAAAAGAATGCTACACAGATGCAAGTGAATCAAGGGAGCACGTCTGCAATGCCAATACTCACATGTAATCGTTGTGGCATAGATCACTTGATTGCCCAATGCCCCTATAACCCAAATGCGCCTAAAATCACACCCCTGAATTTGGTCGAAATTGCTAGTGTGACGTCACCAATACCACCCGTCGCACCCGCTTATGCGATTACACGGTCCATGCTTCAAGGGCCAGGACATATCCTCGAAGAGAGAGATACCGCGTCAGTTATCCAAGCAAAGAAAAAGAAGACACGAAGGAAGAAGTCGCAGAATACGGAAAATTCAAAGCCAAGTTCCAAAACAAACATAGGAACAGGAGATGACCCCGTGTATATGAATGACCTCGAGGATGATTCAGATTCAGTCGAGACAATGGAGACTAGAACCAATACCACAAAGGGAAAGACCGACAAAGAAAACCGTAACATGGAACCAAATGAAAACCGAATGAGAGAAAACCATAAAGAGCCTCTGAAAACACCACAAGTGTTTCCAAATCCAATCCAAGACCCCCAAGATAAACCGCAGGGGCAAAAAGGGAAGAATCGTAAAAAGAAGATTGGGACGTACCCAAACCCTGTAGACGAGATTAAGCAGGTGAAACATCTAAGAGGTTTAGTGGAGGAGACTCAAAGGAAACTAGAACCAGAACCCATGCATGTCAAAATTCATGACACAGTGTTTCCCACGCAAGTTCATCCACCCCACGTGAACCATAGACCGTTAGCCATATCTAGTATCATCCAAGAAGGGAGTGAGGACGGGACATCAGAAAGTGAGCATACACCTTTCTTGTTGGAAAGGATGTTTAACGAAGGAATACCTGATCCCATTGAGGAATATGAGATTCCATCCTCACCAGTTCCTAGTCAAGGACCTACACCCTGCAAAACGCCAATGAATGTTGCCAAACTAGTGGACTTCATGTCTTCTGAGGTCCGAACCACGATCATAGCAAAGCTGTATGGAGATCCTGAGTTATTCCTTGCACTTCGAGCATTCCTTAACGGAGAGCTACGAACGGGATTACCGCAGTTTGCACAACCAAATAGGCCTGACTCGATTATGATTGATGAGGAAAATCATGTGCAATCACTTGACTTAGATGGACACGAGTCTGTGATCGAGGTACCCATTAACGAATTAGGGCAGTATTTTGAAGGCGACGAGTCTAATGCGACCCTACCCATCACTACCAAGGGATTAACTATAAAGGGAATTCTTGATGGTGGTGCGGGAGTTAGCATCGTTACAAAAGATTGTTGGGAATCCATGGGAAAACCCCGCCTCAGTGTTACTAACATTGTGGTAAAGATGGCAAATGGTACCATAGCCAAACCTATGGGGATGCTCAAGGATCTTAAGATCAAAGTTCTAGGACACAAGGTACGACATACGTTCATTGTAATGGATTTCTCTAAACACCTTATGTCATATGAAATGATTTTAGGACGACCATTCATGAGGGAAGCACAAATGGTTCACGATTGGTCTAAAAATCATGTCTATTTGCAATTCCAAGACTCTGTCCTTAGAGTGGATTTGGTGACTGGTAAGGTACACCCCTTAGGGAGTAAAACCATTATTGATCATCGCTCTGACACCACAGTTCACTCGGCCCCACTACAATATTGTTACACTTGTAAGAAGGATACAGACATTGGCAAAGATTCTCCTTACATGGATGTGTTACCGGGTATGACGGAATCAGACAATGTGGATTGGCTCCACCTAGCATCAACCATAGACACTTGGGGAAATAGGGGGACGACCTGGGTAACACCTGAGGGGGATGAAATGCGTATACCCTTAAATATGCTACAAGCAATGCATATCGCTTCCGACAAGACTCATCCTAAGGTAACGAAGAAAACATACAAGTGGGTCCCTAAAGCTTCTTTAGTGACCATAGCTAGTGCTAAAAAACAGAAGCCTTGTAAGAAACGTACCAATCGCTCCAAGAAAAGTAAGAAAATGTTGCGATGGATCCCTAAACGACTATTGGAAGCCCAAGGCTACTATCAAGGAAATGATCAAATCTGGGTGCCAAAACGTAGATTGTGCTCTTACCTATCACCTGACCCAAGTGAGCCCAATCCCGTAGCTCCAAAACGAATCAATAATCGTGGAAAGGAAAAAATCATAGAATGCTACACACTTGCTCCCGAGCTAGTTTGGGTACCAAAGAAAGAACGATTTGTTCCACCTAGCTCAGGAAGGGGGGAGTCCCATGAAGCTTCTAGCTCATCATGTAATACATCCATAGAGGTAAAAGCTTCTACACAGCCTCCATCTATAGTAGTGAACCTCTATGAAGCTACAAAAGAATCCACACCTCCCAGTGTTCAAGAATCACCTAATGAACCACTTCAAGTTCGATCCTGGGAGAGTACCTTACCACCCTTGCAACTTGACGAGGCACCTAGGGTAATAGAAAACTACTGGCAAAAATCCTCACCTATTACCAACTGGAACAATTGGTTTCAAAGGGTGACAAGCTCATTTCAAACGGTATGATCTACCCAAGGCAGGGGGGAGTGTTTGCTGACATCCATTATTCACTTGTTTCCCTCTCAACCTTTTTCCCTGACCTCTTAATCTCCAATCTTAGGGAATGTACATATAAAGCTTTATACTCACAAAAAAAAAAAAAGAGCAAGAGCAATTAGCAAACGAGTATGCACATTAAAGTCAAAACATTGACTCAGACCTACACATGTCACATCTAGTACAGTGAAACGGAAACCTATGCCATAAAACACCTTTGATCCTCATCACTTGAGTGATGGAGGGTAGGTAAGATTAGTACGATAGGAGTGTTTCTGTTTTAGAGTTGAGAGATTAGCGAAGTTCTCTTTTCCCACTGATGTGCCTCCTGGAGGTATTCCTTTTGTTTCCTAGTGTGTACAGGAGCGTGTTGCTATTGATAGGATTTGGACCTTCATGGAACCTTTCTCTCTTTCACACTTCATATCAAGCGCGACCATCAACACAAACAGGTGTTTCTTGTCCATTAGCATTGCCCTTATCTTTTTTGCATCCATGTTTGTCTGCTTTGATTGTGATTGGTAGCATACTATTCAGCGCATTGGCTTAGTATCCAACATTTAATTCAATGCAATCTTTTGTCATAATCACTTGTTTAAGGTGTAAAAATCAAGCAGTCCGACTAAGCTAGTTTGACCAAGCTAGGTATTAGAAATCTTCTCTTAATACCATGGGGAATGCCTTCCTAATAAGCAATGGTTACTTAGGTTCTTAATCCGATTTAGGCAGCATTGTATGAAATGTACTAGGGCTTTCTAGTGGGCTTAACCCTAGTGACCTTTAGCTTAAGTATTATAAAGGGAGTTTACTAATGTGATGAGCCTGGGGAGGGTAACAGTGTTATATGACCCCCCAAAGTTACAAAATTTAAATGTTGAAAATGAACAAGCAAAAAATCAAAGTGCCACAATGTAAAATTTTAAGCTGGAAGAGAAATCTCAGCTTGATTTGGTACTTCACTCACATGTATTGCCTATGGTACTAGAGCCCTAGAGGTTCCCAGTGTGGGCGCTTTTCCTTGAAAAGCAAAAAACCCAAGGCATACAAAATAAGCACACACATCAAAATTGAATCAGTGTGAAAAGACTTTGGGGGGTCAAAGAAAAAGTAATCAGTCAGGCGATGATTTCATGAGAAATTCCTTTTATGGTAGCTTAACTACAAGGTTTTCTAGATATAGCCTCTAGTCAGCCCTCGAACATGAATACTTGGCTCTCGCGATTAAACAACTTAATTGACCACTGAAAATTAAGAAGCTTACCCATGGTATTAATATTCGATCTCTAGTGCTTTTCGACCGTCAAATTAGTGACCCCAGACTTGTTTAATTTTTTACCTTTACATCTGTTTATGCATTTGATTACATTGCAATTTAATGTTCATTGCTATCAAATTGTTTGAAATTCTTTGACCAATCAATTTTTCTACCTAAAACTGCATATGCTTTTTAAGAGAATGCAATACTATGCCAATGTTGTTTGATTTTGCAGTGACTGAAGAAGGCTAAGGACATTCATCTCAAATGCTCTTCCACCTCGACGACCCAGCTTCAACTCAATAGCTTCCGAGGACGGAATCTACATCAGGAAGGGGGGCATGTTAACCCTCACGGCACACGGACACCCTATCACCTACGATGGACGCGTATTATGTATTTGGTAGAGTCAGGTACCGGGCTTGTCGGTCCAATAGGGAAAGGTAGAGTGATCGTCGATGAGAGGCGCACTTTAACTTGGACATTCAAGGGATTAGTTGGTTAAGCATGGGCGCCCAAGTGTGAATGGGGTGAGCTCCTATAAAAGCCAACTAAACCTAATTTTTACTCATTCTCTCATTTGTGCAATTGAAGAGTGCTCTTGCTCCATCTCCATCTTCTTCTTCTTCTTCACCTCCTTGTGTGTGTGTGTGTGTGTGTGTGAGAGAGAGAGAGGGAGAGTGTGTGCGCGATCGAGCATTACGAAGGCACGACGGCGGCGAAGCGGTTGAGCGCGGCACGACTGCAGCTTCTTCTTCATTGCGGCGAGGAATCCACCACGAAGGCGAGCGTAGAGCGGTGAGTGACACACCCTTTGTTTTCTTGAGCTTGCTAGTTTAGGCTTGTTGTGTGCTTGGAGCCGTTTGTGGCTCGCACACGGTGTATTGGCAAGTCCCTTGCTTCGACAGTGCGGCAAGGAGCGCACAAGGCCCGGCGCCTGCCCGGCTCACGTAGCGAACACATATCCCCCGACATCTTTGGTGAACTTGACGCCAAACGAGCCGGGGTGGGAGGTAAAGATGGAGATGCCAGAACAGTTAAATTAGTTTATTGAAGATTTTAGTGCCAATGGATTTGATAAAAATTTAGCAGGTGTAGATTTGCCAAAAATGATGGAATTAGTTCAGGGATGTCTGCAGGAAGTGAAAGCCGCGCAATTAAAAAAGCAGATTGATGATGCTATAGAGCTAGGACTTGATGCTGTATGTGAGCAGTAGTATGTTTTTCAGGGATATGATCCAGAAGGTTTTATTGCATGTTATGAAGCTATGATGAAAAGCCGAAATGTTCCAGAAGATTGGATAATTGCAGCTTTTGAGGAGGTTGTAAACTCGTAATTTAAAAAGCAGGTTCAAGAACTGGCAGAAGAATATCCCACACGGTGGGAGTATTTTGCAGAGGAATTTATTTACGAAAGCTCAAGGATTCTAGATCGGGAAATAAAGGAGATCACTAAACGAAATAAGATTGTCTTCAGTAAAGGTGAAAGGGGATTAGATGCAGATCCTCAACTATGATGAATTCTAGGAGCATATTTCTGCAAAAAGTAAAGCCAAAGAGAATGCTAAGCTTGAAGTAGCAGATTCAGTTTCAAAGGAGCTTAATTTGAGGAACGAAGAAAAGGTAAACAATGAATTTAATGTTGGAACAGATTTATATGAATTTTTTTCAAAGATTGCTTGCATGGACGCTACCTCTAATAATGATTCCAATGAAGACATAGACTGTGCAGCAAGCGGTTCGCAAGCTGTTGACCTTGACATGGTTTATTCTCTAGGAGTTCATCAAGCAAGAAAGTGTTTTTGACTCTTCTTGAATCTTTAAATTTTTTGCGAGCAAGGTACAAGCAAATATAGAATTGACTTGAGTTGTGAGCATGCATGCGTGCTTGGATTTGATTGGCTTTCTGTGAACAATGTTCATGTAGGCCCCTTGTCGAGCATGGTTTGTCAATGACCCAATAATGACAATGATTCAGCTAGTGTCGTAGGCAACGAACATGGGGTTGACAATAATAACAATGATTATAGTTAGTGATGACAGAGCTGTAAGCCCGGGGAGGTCACCTAAGAAAAATGTAACCTATCACGTGAGTTCAACAGAAGGGTATTTAAAGTGCTTGAAACTTATAGAAATATATATATAGAAGGACATTATTTTTTCAAATTTGAAAAAAACTTACAGATTTTAAAAGAAAAGGGTACATTATATTTCTAACAAAATTTACAGATAAGGGGTTCTACAAACATGTCTTGAACGCACGTGATATGGTAGTTTTACACATAGTGAACCCCCCAAGGCTGTAAGTGGGAAACCGAGCTTGGGGACTTGGCACCAAGCAGGGCCGTGGAAAGGCAGGATTAGTTGGGACGTCTGCAGGCAATCAGTGGGCAGTGACTCAACGAGCAAGTCAGGCAGGCAGGTTAGCAGTCCGAGGTCGAGCCTCATGAGCAATAGGTGGGTTTGCAACTCGCAGGGGATGCACACTACACACTAGGCTCATCAGTGGTTGTACCCGTCACACAAAAGCTTGTGTAGTACATGTACGTCACAAGTCATAGGAAATGACCTTAAAAGGAGGGGGGGGGGGGGGCTCCCATATAAGTTAAAGGCTTGGGAGCCGGGACCTTTTCTTCACCAAACAAAATGCCTTGAGCATTTAATGCTCTCAAGCACACACACACACACACACACACACACACAGATGAGCCTCTACAGGACATTACTAAAACTATCAACACTATACCCGAGCAGGACAACATGTTTGGTGCAGATGAGTACATAAATAAAGCTATTATATATACAGTAGTTGATGAAGTGACTAAAATTGTGGACCCAGCACAGGATGAGCCTGAGGATGTCAATGAACCTATGATTGCTACTAACAATATGCTTGCAAATGTTGCTATCACAGAAGAGGATGCTATAATCGATGAATTTTTGTCTAAATATGAAGGAGATGTTTATAGCAGTATAGAAGAGCTTTCTGATGCTGATGGGGGCTTTTCACAAGCCAAGCTCCCATATCCCTCTTCTCTCGTCCCCACCCCATGAAAACTCCCTCTTAGGGAGGGAGTGATAAAAGGCATTGGAAAAAGTAAGAAAAAAATAAAGTATGATTATGCAAATATATAAGAAAGGTAAAATAGGCCACCTCATGCCTGCGGGGTAGCCCATCCCCACCTTGCCTCCTTTTTCTTCACTGTTGCCCCGCCGTGTGTCCCTTTTCCTCTCCTCCACTCAAAAGGTCAACCCCCTCTCTCTCCCCCTTGTCCTTTCTCCTTTCTCTCTCCCCTCAAGCTACCCCACCTCTCACCAATAATGCATTCTAACTCCCCAATAATGCACCCTAACTCACATGCAACTTACCCTATCTTCCAAAATAGTATACCCCACCCCCCCTTTCTCTCTCCTATCATATCCCATGACCCAAATACCCCCCTCTCTCTCTAAAGGGCGCCATGTCTCTTGTCTTGTAGCTAAATAACCTCCCCCACACTCACACACACTCAGTTTCATTGAAAAAGGTGCCCACAGACCTATCCCCACCTGGTGGTTACCTGATTTTTCTTGTGTTCACACACATCTGCACACAGATTCACCTCTGAACACACTCCCCTCTCTCCCCTCTTGTAATTACTTTAGTCTCCATGTCACCTCTCACTTTTTTTCATCAACCCATCTCTCTCTCTTAGTCTCTCTCTCATGAGACTTCTGTTCTGGCACATATACACACAGCCAGACAAGTGGGGCCCACAGTCACATGGCCTATGTAGATAATGATTTTTTCATTTCTAAATTCTAGAATTCCTCCCCCCTCGTCCCCTATATAAAGAGGGGTCACCATCACACTAAACACACACAACATCACCAAAGAACACACTATGCACTGTGTGTGCTTAGTGCACACACACACACCCACACCATCACCATCACCGCAATCACCATGCTTGTCTTGAGCATGACCTCTACACCCTTGGCTATGGAAGGTGAAGGGCAACTAAATGAAGGATGATGGCCATAACCCTCGTGCGAGTCTTCGCCATCAACTCCTACCTATCCACCATGTGCTCTACCACTCTCTCCCTTCTCATTCCCCTACCTCACGCTTCTCTAAATAAAGCTTGAGGTTTTGTGAGTATGTTTTCTTGCAATGTTTTGCCCATGTGAGGTGTGCGGAATCGCCACCTAATCTTGTGTTTGGAGTGAGCTTGTGTATGTGTGAAGGGTGTGCGGATTCGCCATCCTTTTGTGGTGCCTAAGTACTAAGCCGCTATACCCCCTCCCTCACTCTCTCTCTCTCACTTGATCTCATTCCCTTTCCTCTTCATCATTACTCCCAATCATCCATCTCTCTTGGATGAAAAATTTGTTATGGTGGTGTGTTGTTTGCGTCCTAGCCGCTGAAGCTAGGTGGTGCCCCTGTTTGCTTTACCATGACAGGCTCGAGGCGCGCCATTCGGTTCACGGTGTTTTAGAGGCCGTCGGGGTTCGGGGTTCGCTTTGCTGCCGTCAATGAGTATACCTCTTCAGAGGGGGTGCCAAATGCGCCTTTACAGTTCTATAATGTATTGCTAAGGGTAGATGAGGAAGTAGAGGATGATATGGATGAGTATGAAGATTGCTTCGATCATGCTGATTGTGGACAGATTATAGAAAGGGATTTTACATCTATGCTTGTACATGGGTTGCATGAGGAGATAACTCCTACAGTTTTGATTAATGTTGAGATTTCTAAGGGTGATTTTCTTGAGGATGCTACGGATGAAGATTTACAGGATAAAGCTATTCTTCATGATCAAGCTGAAAACCCAACAGGTGAAAATTTGTTTGTACAGGTCAAGAGACTCCCAAGGGTCTTCGTGATGGCTATGAAGCTAGAGGGGGTGATGATGCTAAATCATCCTTGATACTCGATAAAATGCACAGTGTTTTGCATTTCCTTGGGCAATGTGCCAAATGTAGCTAGATTTGGATGTTATTCCTATTGATGCCTATGTCAGTGATGCTTGGCTGCCAGTAAAAGGGAGTCAGATTTCTTTAATGCTTTCTGGAACAAGCTTAAGTTGCCAACAGTCTACGGATGTGGGTGCTGCACTATGCTTCCGGTGAAGCTCTAGTATATTGTAGAGCCGATCAATGCTATGGAACCAAGGGTAGCATATTTGCACCAGAAATTCTTGATGATCATTGATACAAGAAATGTATGCTCATGTGGCTGTTATGATGCCCCAATGTGTGGGCAATTTCTTATTAACCCATTTGATCCTGGGGGTTACTAAAGTGCAAGTTGCAGATGCAGAGGATACCAGATGCCTGATGTAGCAGGCTGCATGATGCGAGGTTTTGTTTTCTAGATTATGTTAGGTCAAAAGAGTGTTTGGTTATGCGTTATAAGATTACATGGTTGGCTTCCAGTTGATTTCTTTGAATAATTGATAAAGTATCTTCGCATCTTTTGAGTTGGTTCTGCCTACCAGAACTTGAGGTAAAGAACTTGACGACCATTCCGTGTGCAGACAGAGTAAGGCATACTTGAGCTTGACAGGGTTCCTTAAAGAGAGCTTAATGGTCAAGCCGTGTGCATCATTAATTGGAGCACTTGAGTCTGGCGGGGTTCACTAAACAAGTTATCCATGATTGAATGCTTTGAAGATACGGTAAATACAGTTCATAGATTTTTGATGGGCAGCTACATAATGCTTAAGCTAGAACATTGATGATAGGGTATAATCATTTTTTTTTTTTCATATGTTTACCAGTAATGTGAGTCTGATGATGGAAAGAATTTAAGGTACCTTTAGAAGATATAGATTGAAGTGCAGTTGGCACAGACCGGAGGCTGTGCAGGTTCAGAGGGGGTGGATGTCGTGCAGCTCCGCTGCCATGAAGAGAAAAAGAGCAGAGAAATGCAAGCTAATCTTCTTTGAAGCCTACACATTTACTGAGCAGTGATCATGGCTTGTTAACAGGTCAAGTTTAATGATTAATGTATGCCAGATGCAGTTTAAAAGGGCCAGCAGATACCTCAATGATGCCAAAAAAGATTATGCTTGAAGTGAGAAAAGATAGGAGTTTATGGTCCAAAAATGTAGTGCTTGAAGTGCTCTACTGGCCTGTCTTTATGGCTCGTCGATTGGAGCTACGATGAATAAGTTATGGCTGTTCGAAGTTTGAGTCGATTGCAGATCCATACCGGATTGGGCAACTGCAGGTGAGGGGACAAAGATAAAATGAATGCATGGGCTTGAAGTGTTCACTTTGTGGAGTGTGTCGGTCTTTTGAGATCAACCATCAGAGTTCCGATTGCCAAGATATTAGCCGTTAAAGATTCATCGCAGGCCGGCTCTGTACTAGTTCGGTCCGCTCGGTCCGAGTGCTATCTGAGAATTTTGGCCTCCTCAGCAGGGTTTGTATGTGCTCTATGCAGTTTGAGAAGTCTAAAGGAATTAACGGACCGAGTTCGGGCTTATGAGATAATATGGCCTGAGGTTAATGTCAGCTGCCGGCACAACTAAGCAAGATGAATTTTGGAATCCAGATGATACTGTGAGTCAAAGGCTGCTATGGCTAGCATGTTACTCAACACAATGATTTGGCCAATGCGTATATCAACTATGGCGCCTTTATGAAATCATGATGTGCGCCAAATTTGATGCCTATTGTGATGCCTTGGTCGATATGTATGCCAAATGTGGTTCCCTTTAAGGGACGAAAAGAAGCCAAAGGGGCTATGGCCACCCAATGGATACTGCTTGGCATTGCATTGGTCGGCACGTGTGTGCGATGTAGTGCCCACTAGGGACGACTGCCCACTAAAATCCAATCAAAGGCCGCCCTCTTAATAAATAAGTGGGTGTGAAGTGAAGAAAAGAGGAGGGAGCAAAACGATGGCAGCGATGAGAGCAAGGCGCAGGGGAGGAGAAGATGGGCTCGCGCTGGCCACAGTGAAGCTTGGGAGACTGAGAGCATGAAGAGGAAATCACTCAGCATCTCATGGCGATCATTTTCGGCATTACTCCTGGCATGTTTGGTGCTAGTCAACTCCTGCCTTGCCACGTCAGCAACGCGCGTTCCTACGCAATGACGCCGGCGCCACTGCTTAGGAAGGGAAAAGAGCTATTAATAGGGGATGCCTTTTGCATGAGAGGGGAGAGCAAGAAAAAACGAAGGGAACCAAGGCGAGGTGGCAAAGGGAGCCAAGTCGAGGAGGTGAAGGGAACCAAGGCAAGGTTTCTCTCTCTCGATATCCAATCAAAGCAAGGAGGTTTCTCTCTCTCTCTCTCTCAGCCATGGCGACATAGGGGAGCCAGGAGGGTTAATTTCTCTCTCTGTCAATCTCTCTCTCTCTCTCTCTCTCTCTCTCTCTCTCTCGGATAAGCAAAAGGACTTGTTCTCATGCACAAGCAAGAAGACTCTTCTCTCTCTTGCTCTTGACATTCAACTAAGAAGAGAAAATCTAACGAGTGAAAGGTTTCGAGCAGAAGAAGGTAATCAAGAAAGGAAGATTGAAGCGGCTTGGAAAGGGAGTCGGAGCTTGAAGGCAATAAAAAATCAAGTTGATTACAAGAGAAGTTGAGGTCGTGAACGACAGATAAGGCAGTGCAAAGCGCACAAAGCAGGAAGTTGCAGAATAATTGATAATAATTGAGGCTTGATGATTGAGGCAGTGAACTAACTTGAAGCTTGCAGAATCTAATGGAACTTGAAGCAGATAAAGCGACAAGAGATAATTTCCATCACCGTCATCCGTTAAAGATTGAATTAGCATTTTTTTTAGTCCGGTGTCGTTAATGGCCCGGTTAGTCCTGTAAATGGGAGCTTAAACTCCTAGTTAGCAGTTGATCCAAGTGACGGTGCTGTTAACAGCCCGCCTTAGCTAAGGACTAAGTTGTACTCAAAGTAATATTCAATTAATTGATGATTTCGGTGATTGCCAGAGTTATCAGTTGTTCTTGTTCTCTCTTTTTCACACCTCCCACAGCCAGAGGCCCGGCGCTTGCTCGGCTCATGTGGAGAAAACATATCCCCTGACATCGCTCCCTCTGAGGCACCACTCATTCCACTCTCGACATTCCATGGGTCGCCCTTGGAAGATGATGCAGCTCATGTGAACAATTATTAAATTGCTTGTTTGATGTTGCACATTGTCGAGGAAGGACACATAATGACGTATTTAGCACCACACTTAAAGATGAAGCTTCAAATTGGTTTTGCAAGATGCAAACAAATTCAATTCCTAGTTTTACCAATTTCAAGCAAAAGTTCTTAGCCGCCTTTTGCAAACCTCCAAACTTTTTCTCATTTTTGAGAAATTATGCTCCTTTAAGTAAAATTATCCTCATGAAAGCACTGAGCAAGACGCCACTAGGTTCAGATTTTCTACCGATCATTATACTCCCACTTTCAGCATTGATCCACTTACCATCATGGAATCATTTCTTAGGGGGTTGCATCCTAGTATTTGAATTTTAGTGAGGGCTCAATCTCCACAAGATTTAAATACTACTATCACGTCTGCCATCAATGTGGAGAGTTCCTATAGGTGCACTTATGAACCACAACTAGTTGCGATGCCATCTCCATCGTACTACCCATGGCTAGCACCACACTCCTTATCCATGTCCACTCCTAGTTTATCTTTAGCAGCCCCATCTTATGTACCCTAATTACAGTTGACACCACCTCTGCAATTACCACCTGTTACCCCACCCCAACTCCAAGCTGCACCATCACCTCTTTTTCTCCTAGCACCCACACCCACTATTAACACTTCCTCTTCATCCATTTCCCCACATGTCCCAACACCAGTTTATCACGCTCCCCAATCTTTTGTGACTTATCCTCAATGTACTTCCACCACTGCACCTTCCATGCATCACAAGGGCGGGGATGGTTACGAGAGCAGTGATTCTAATATTGGGGACTTGAAAGACATGATGACGGATTACATGAACCACTTGAATGAAAAAATGAAAGCTGTGACTCTAGATGTGAACTTTTTGAAGCGTCAACAAAATATGTTGTCTGCTCGTCATCCTGAGCCTAATCCCACTAAGATTGCCTGTTGTGCTTGTGGCATACCTCGACATGTTTCCAAAGATTTTCCCATGGTCATTTGCACTTATGAGAGATGTTTGGGTAAGAGGAATACTAAAGAAAATTGTTATATTAAGTTGCACCACATGATGAATAGAAACTCTACAATACTATCACCTGGTTCCATGAACCATTGTATTGAGAATGAGATACCTTCAGGCCCTAGTTGGACACTTTTATAGAGAGGGTCGCCTAGTTATCCAACCATGGCTTCTTCTAGTTCAGCACCCACCACGACCAATAATCCATTAGTTAATATGATCATTTCCATTGCATTCCATGTGCATGCTGTTACACGAAAGGGGAAAGAGAAAGTTGTTGAGGAGGAGAGAGACCCTAAATCCGATGTTGCTACCCACTCTCCCACCCGTGTTGCTGTTCTTGTCCCCAACCCTTTGTCCCCACCTCGTCATGTTTGTCCTCACCCTACCCCAAGTAAGTTATTTCATCTTATGCCTTCTTTTGACCTTGTTGCTGCTCTTAATCGAGTGGAGTTTACCATGTACCTACCACAATACCTTCTCACTTCTCCTTCTAGTCGTGCCCTTTCAAGAAGGTACTGCAAAGATTTTGGTTCTTCAAAGCGAGCGAGTTCTATTCTTCTTGCTGTTCAGAAAGTGGATTCCCTTCTTGCTAAGCGAGACTGTCCTTGAGTGGAGTGCATGATCCATCAGCTCGTCATCCCACATACTATTGTTGATGACGGGTCGAGCATCAATGTTTCGTGTTACATCACTGGGCCATATTTTAATGAAGTTCCTGTTATTATAGGGTTATGCATGGATGATCACCATTTTGTGAGTGCTGAAGGTTTCATCCATGGTTTTCCCATTCCTGTGGTGGGATGAACTGTGGAGATTGATTGTTATGTTTCACGGCTTAGTCCGGGACCCGGGCAGTATCAGCTTCTTTTGGGGAGACCTTGGATATGGCGGACCGACTGTGTTATTGATATCCCTAGAGGACAACTATTGTTGGGTAGAGGATCTTCTTGGGTGGTTCTGCCAGCCTATCCTTCTTCTATTACGAGCCCTGGGGTTACTTCAAAAATTGAGAGTGATGTTGATGACCGTAGTTCTACATCTTCTTGTACACCCAGTTCTTATTGTATTTACCTTGATGCTATTGAGATTACCCTTGATGAGGATGAGGAGACTCCACCTTTGGATAGAGAGGAAGACACTCTGATGATTCCTATAAAGGGGGAGGACAAAGTTGTGTTGGGAGCTTCTTTAGAGTGACCATTAAGGGAGAAGGTTATTTGTTTAGGGCGGGAGTACTAGTAAATTTTTTCATGGGATTACACGGAGCTGAAAGGTTTCCGCCCGAGTTAGTTGTGCATCACATCTCACTTAAACCAGGTGTTGTTCCCATTTGTCAACATTAGTGTAGATTGCTAGAGCATTATAGAGAGGGGGTCTATATGGAGAAAAAAACCTTTTAAAGCCTAGGCTATTTTTTCCCATGGATAACACTGAGTGGGTTTCCCTATTGTTGTTGTACCCAAGAAAAATAAGGAGCATTGTATATGTGTTGATTATAAACAATTTAATAAGGCTATAATCAAAGACTACTATCCTTTGCCTTTTATTGATCAGATTTGAGATGCTTTAGCTGGGAGGGAGATTTATGGATTTATGGATGGGTTCTCAGGATACAACCAAATGGCCATAGCTGATGAAGATAAGATTAAAATTACTTTTGCCACCATCTTTGGGACATTTCCATATCATGTCATGCCATTTGGGTTATGTAATGCGGGTGCATCATATAAAAACATAAGCATGAATTTTTTTGAGATGACCTTATAGACTTTCTTAAAATATTTATGGACGACATAGGCGTGGGGACCACTCGAGAGAATTTTCTTAAAGCCCTCCATTATGTGTTTCAAAAGTGTTGAGAAACGTCCATTGCATTGAATGCTCACAAATGTGTGTTTGGAGTCTCCTAAGGCATTTTATTGGGACATCTTATTGTTAGTGCACATGGGATAGCTATGGACCCTACAAAGGTTGAAGCCATCCTTGCATTTCCTGCACCTACTACTATTCATCAGGTTAGAGGCTTTCTTGGGGTTGCTAAGAATTATAGCCATTTTATCAAAGATATGGCTTATCTTATTTTACCACTTAATACACTTTTGAGGTTTGAGCAATAGTTTATTTTGGGGACACCTCAAGAGACCTCTTTCTATTCCCTTAAAAATGCATTTACTAAGGCTTCTATTCTTAATCCACTAGATGCTTCCAAACCTTTTCATCTATTTTTCACTTGCTCATAGTCTATTTTATCTAGTTGCATTGTCTAGCTTTATGACAAGAAATTGCATCCCGTTGCATATTATAGTTGCAAGCTTAAAGATGCAGAGACATACTACACGTGGGTAGAGTGGGCTTGTTTAGCTATCGCATAGAGTGATAGGAAGTTTCACACATATTTATCTATGTAGCACTCCATTATATACGCCACATATGATGAATAAGTTGGAGCCCTCTGAATGTATTATGTGATGTGTTATTGAGTTGCAAACCTTTAATTATGTAATTAAATCCAAAGCTTGTGGATTGCTTGACGATGTGTCTTTCTGTGCTAATGAGACTGTCATATCTGAGCCTGATTTGTTTTGCATTGAGCCTTCTTGGGAGTGGTATGACCAAACAAGACTAATGCAGGGTACGTACAAAGCAAAAAAGGAACCGATACGATCAAGAAAGAAAGATAGCCCCCGTACCCCCTAAAAAGTAAAGATAGGCGATATCCTGCAAAGGCAGCCAAAGTAATTTTTCACTGTTTGTCTACCCTAGAATTTCCCCAAGACATGAGTTAGGCTGCTAAGAAAAGATAAGTTACCCATGCACAAAAGTTTTCTATTGTTGATGGGTCTTTATATCAAAAGGGGTTTGAGGGCATTTATCGCCGTTGTGTTGCACAAGAAGAGATCCCTCATATTCTAAAAGAGTGTCATGATAATGCATGTGGGGGAAATTTTGCCAAGAAATTGACCGCATTGAAGATCTTGAGAGCAGAGTATTGGTGGCCTAGTGTGTTTGAGTGGTGTAATAGATGTGATGTTTTTCAAAGAACAACCGCCTTGAGAATCGTTTGCACCCTAACAATCCTATTATGGCCATATTACCATTTGAGAAGTGGGGCATTTACTATGTTGGACCCATTACTCCTACATCTAAGCATAGGAAATCCTACATCATGTTTACAAATAATTACTTAACAAAGTAGTCAGAGGCTAGAGCGGTGAGGAGTGATGATGCACGCACTACTAATTCATTCTTGATTGATCATGTTATTTGTTGTTTTGGGGCACCAATAGAAGTTGTATCCGATAGGGGGAATCACTTTCTTAATGATGTTCTTGAGGATCTCACTTCTTATTTTAACATTAGAAATGATAAAACCACTCCTTCTAAACCTTCTACCAGTGGGCACGGTGAGAGCACAATAAGACTCTAGTAACTATTTTAAGAAAAACTATGGATGTGGATAAGAGGTATTGGGATGAGAAACTACCAGCAGCTATGTGGGTGTATAACACTACTTTTAAGGAGGCAACAAGTTTCACTCCTTTTTCTTTGGTCTATGGTCAAGAGTGTGTGCTACCGATTGAGCATGAGCTTGCCACTTTGTGGTTTATGCATGCACATTCCTTGCCTTTGGAAGAGAGTTCGAAAAAGAGGTTGGGGACATTAGAGCACCTAGATGAGTGGAGGTTGAGAGCCTATTTACACCAAGAGGTAGCAAAGAAGCATCAACAAAACAAAGATCAAAGAAGGCTAAAATCTATGACTTTGAGGATGGGCAATTAGTTCTCTTATATGATGCACATCATGAGTTTTTCCCCGGGAAGTTGAGCCATGTGTGGCCCGTTCCTTATCATATTGTGAAGGTCTTTCCTAGGAGCAAAGACCAACTTGCAGAAATGAATGGCACATGGTTTTCCACAAAAACCAATTTAGATAAAATTAAACCTTATTGGCTGTGAGCTTGTTGCTTGTTGTAGATGATGGTGGTGAGTCTTCTCTTTGGTCTCTCTACTTTGATGGAGCTTGTTGCGGCAAAGAGAAGGTTGGAAGTTGTGGTATTGTCATATATCCACCAAAGGGGGATGCTATTTTATTGGAAGATCATTTGAGTAATAATTATGCAATGTATCAAGCACTTTTGATTGGTTTGAGAGCACTACTTCTTATGGGAGCAACATATGTTCATGTTTATGGAGATTCACAGTTTGTCGTGCACCAATATTATGGCCAAGCCCGCACCCTTCACCCTTTGATGCACTACTATAGCCTTTAGCCTGTGACCTCTTCACCCATTTTACCTCTTCCACCCTTACCTTTTTGCCTCATCAAGAGAACCGTGTTGCAAACTCCCTTGCTTTGATGGCCCTATCTGGATCTTTCACCCAAAAATATGATAGTTCCTTGGTGACAGCCTCGTCTATTCATGATGACCCATGGGACATGTTTTGGAAGTTTAAATGCTTGGGATTAGAGGGGTTAACTAGTCATCTTAGGAGTTTGCAAACCACCCACCCTACCACTTTTGATTCCCTTATTTTATCTATGACTCATAGACTTATTCACCTTTTTTATATCACTTTCCTCACTATTGAACCTTGCCCTTTGCTTGTGATTCTATAGCCCAATGGATAAGGCACCGATCTTCACCGTAGTTTTGGGTTTACACTAGCAAGCTAGTTTTCCCTCCAAGATGCCATTGCTGCATTTTTTTTGGGAGAGAATGCTATGTTTATATCCCCGCATAACTGCACCACTGCATGCATTTTTATTTGCATATGTATTGCATTTCCACTGTGTTGCACTATTTTGTGTCTATCTGATAACCATCTACACCATTTTTTAACCTAAAATGGATATGCTTAATTAAGGTCAAGGAAGGCATGTGCTATTTTGCAGTTCTCAAAGCATCAGAGAATTTGTAGATGGATAACATGGCAAAAGGGTGATGCAAGCAAGAATTACCATCTTGTTGGTTTTTGACATGCTGCACCAAAATTTGTCTATGCTTGCATTTGTGCTATCATTTATGAATAGTTATTAAAAGTGCAAAAGTCTAAGGTTGTCCTTTTAAGAGTTGATTTAAATAAATTAGATTGAAGAGATGCCTTTGGGCTTGTGCCTGCTCATGCAAGAGAAGAAGAGGAGATGCACCCATCGCCTCTTTGTTGGTGGCTACAAAGAAAGAGCATGCTATGAGTGTTTGGTTTCATTTGTGAACATCTATATGTATTGTGTGTTGTGTGTGTGTGTGTGTTCTTCATTGAGCCGACAAAAGAGATATCCATTTGCTGAGAGAGAAAAACTAAACTGCAAGATCCAAAGGGAGAGAGATTCTCTCTGCATCATAATGAGAGAGGGAGCTCGAAGGGCTTCTTCCTTGTGTTCAAATTTAGAGAGACAAAGAGAGAGAGAGAGAGAGAGAGAGAGAGGGAATCTCTCTGCTTCAAATCAAGAGAAGGAGAGAGAGAACTTGGGTGAGAATTGAGCCAAGAGAGAGAGAGAGTCTCTGCAAGAATGAGAAAGGGGGAGAAAGAGAAACTCTGTACTAGCTTGGGAAAGCCTCTGTGGGTTTCCAAGTGATGCGAGAGAAAGAGCCGCCCTGTAGGACCAAAGCAAGAGAGAGAGAATAAGGGTCTGCTGTGAACGAGGAGAGAGAGAGAGTTTCTCTCTGAGCGAGATTGAGGAGAGAAAGTGAAAGGAGGCTTTGCCCTGTGAGTTGAACGAGAGAGGAGGGGTGAGCCTCTATAGCTCGAGCGAGGGTTGAAGAGAGAGAGAGAGAGAGACATACTTTTTACACAGACTCAAAAGGAGAGAGAGAGAGAAAGGAAGAGAAAATTTTTATGCTGAGCCAAAAGTGAGTTGAAAAAGGAACCTTGTGAATTTATTAAAGTCCTCTAAGGGGGGCTCCCCATAGGAAAAGGTAAGCAAGAGGGAGAAAACCTCTATGAGGGATTTTACCTGAGCATATAAAAAAAAAGAGGGGGGGGGGGGGGGGAGAGAGAGAGAGAGAGAGAGAGTCCGAGAGGGAGTTAAAAAAGAGAAAGAGAGAGATAAAAAGGTTGCATTCAAATGGAGGGGGAGAGAGTGGCTCACCACAAAAAGGTGAGAGGTGCTCTCCTTTTTGTCTTACTTTTGTTGCTTGTAGACTTCAAGTGCCACTACAAAGGTAGACCCGAAGCCGACTATCATCAAACCTTGAGAGCGACGGTGCTACAAGGATACCAAAGCAAAGATTCTCTACCTCTAGCTATTTACACGCTTCACACACTTTCGCTTCCATATAGCACTCGTAGCAACTTTCGTGAAAGTTTGTAAATTTATTTAAAATATTGAAGCTTTGTAAAATTCAACCTTTGAGGGTCGTGAAAACCCTCTAAGCTGTGATCACCATCAAGTTTTGACTTTTGATGCAGTAACTCTGAGCTAAGTTTTCTCTCTCTTGCTCTAATTATGATATAAAAACAAAGCAATTATCTGTACTCAGGGGATGCACCTTTAAGAAACTATTCATATAGCATGCGTTCAAAGGGTATTAAAAAAACCCCTTTACTTACATGCTTAAGGTAATAAAATGAGGCCTTTCAATTAAAAAACTTACGGTTTTTTTATCTAAAATCACTTAAAAATCCCCTTCTGTTAGTATAATCTTGTTAAAATTTTGAAATTTTGGCAATTAAAAAACCCATTCATTTGAACTCACGTGGTAACTTACATGTCTAAGAGGTGAGCCCCCGGAGCATCTATAAAAGTGGCTTGCACTCATATATCATAATACAAATGCCAATTTATGCCTATTTCCATTGTGTCAGCTTGTGTAAGCATTCTCTACATCATTTTGTTATCAAGCATCACCATATTTTTGCTCGTGCTATGTTTGTCATTTATGAGTGTTTGTTTATATGCCTGCCACTCTAGTGCTTCTTGGCAATAGACAACTAGCACACTATTTTTTCTCTAGGTCATCTCTATCTTTCTCATTGGGCTTTGGGGTCTCTAATGCACTTTCTATATTATTTTTGTTGGGTATATGGGGGGGGTCTTTGGGTCTTTGTCCTAGCTCTTTGCCTTTCTCGCCTAGATATTTACCAGACAATGGCTCCCTAGACTTTTTTTTTTTGGTCAACAATTGACTTAGAGTCTCTAGAGCCTAACTTTCTTGGAGAAGCTAATCCATGAGGGTTCTTTGATGTAGAGGCATATGATGTCACACCTTTTGTGCTAGTTAGTGCAAGGTTCACTATAGCTTTACCTTTGTATGGAAGATGTTTTCTTGATTCTTGTGACTTTTGCAACTCTAAATCCAACATTAAGGGTACTTGGAATTGTTGCTTGCTACCTCTTGGAAAAGAAAGTATTAGCATTGTATTTTTTCTATATGCTTTGTGTTGGTCTAACCTTTGATGTCCAAGAATGATATGTGCAAGCATTTATCTTGAATGATTTACTTGAAACTATACCTTCTCTTCATACTTCTAGATGCTTATAGTAGAAACCATTTCTCCTTGACTTGTAGCCTTACCCATGATTTCTCAGATATCTTATGTACCTGCAGTGATCCCAAGGATCCTTTGGATGCTGGCTGCAACCATACTACATTTTGCTTCTTTATCCCCAATAGAGAATTACATCCGACACTTGCTCCATTTGCACTATTGAGGACTATATCTATTCTAATTGGTGCCTCTACTGAAGATACATGTTCTTCTTTTACCATAGTCCACTATGTTCTTCTTTTACCATAGTCCACTATGTTCTTTTACCATACATGTTCTTCTTCTAGGTTGGTCTCTAGGTGATTTGAGACTTTGAGTTCCACTAGGACGTATATCTATTGATTCATCTGGAAATGAGTTGGTCTCTGGATTTCCCATTGCATCGTGGCTGTTTGCAACCTTGATCTTCTTTACTTCTTATCTTGATGGCATTTTCTAATCAATAGCTCACTACAAGACGTCACGTAGAAGTCGGCGCAAGTACTGACAAAATAGTGCTAATTTTTAAACTAAAAAGCGTTGAAATGAGTCTCGAAAGAGACGCCGGTATCGTAGCATCCGTATGGCCATCGGTATGGCCAGCGTCGGAATAGGGCCTTTGAATAGGCGTCGGAATACTCAACATAATAAGCACCGATATTAATATATTAAATTCTGACGCTCATTCTGTTGGCTCTACCAACGGTGATACCGTTGTCAGGAGTTTTTTGGAGCAAGGGATTGCGCATATGTACATACCCATGCATGGTGCATCGAATGAAGGATTGCCCATTTTCCAGAGCCAGGTGGTTACGTGGGGCCCACATGTGTACAGGTAGGACAGCATGTACATAGTGCATCGATTTTCATTATCACCAGTACCAGTATGTTTTTTCTACAATAAGGAGGAGTTGGTAGCGCGTAAAACTTCTCGAGGAAGCTATCCGCGGGCCGACGACGTGAGGTCAGCAGGTGCGTCAGATGGCATCTAGTGGCGTCAGGAGGGCGAACGAGGTCAATATTTGCACGCAGATGAGGACGGACACAACGTGGGTGTTTGCTTGTGAGCATTATGCAGAAAGGTCATCATGAGGACTTTTTTTTGGGGCCACTTCACGTGGTTGCGAGACGCATTATTGAAAAGAAATGATTGCCAGGTGTGCGTATGGATGCAACAGGGTGACAACTATGCACTGCGAGGTCAGTTT
The DNA here is from genome assembly GCF_014529385.1 of Adiantum capillus-veneris. NCBI lineage: Eukaryota > Viridiplantae > Streptophyta > Polypodiopsida > Polypodiales > Pteridaceae > Adiantum > Adiantum capillus-veneris. The sequence continues at coordinate 34,298,250 of NC_140958.1, read as the reverse complement.
TTGGCCTGTTCGGGGTCCGTTTGAGGTCATCTAAAAGGCCAAGGGTGCCCAACTAATAAAGCTAAGTGTGGGAACTGAAAAAACTGAGAGAAGACCAGAAAAAACGTGGAGAAGAGAGGAGGAACAGCCGCAGGTGTGTTTTTTTGGGTTTTTGGAGCCTGTTTTGGCCGTAAACTGCTCATCCGAGGTCGGATTTGAGCACTTTGACATTGTAGACTGGGGTTTTGGGCCGTTCCGGACGCGATGGCGCTGTCCATTTTGCCAAATTCCTCCCTCTTTTTCTGCTGTTTTTCTGTGTAATCTTCTCCGGTGAGTGAAGCTTCTTCTCCAATTTGTGATTGTATCTGGTATCTTTTACCCATATTGTGTGAGCTGTTTGCCCCATTGGTGTTGGCCCAAGCTCATTTGTATCTAAACATCAGAAGTTCTCCTCTTTTGAGCTGAGTTTGTGTGTGTGTGTCTCTGTGTGGAGTGGGCAAGTGGATAGTCTCTCTCCTCTCACTCCAGAGGTGTGTTCCCTGTCTCGGCCAGGTGTGTTGTCTAAGCCGAGTGGTGCCCCATAGTGTGTGTGTGTATCTTCCCAAGAGTGTGTGTTGGGTTGTTATAGAGGCGCTGTGTGTGTTTTCATCCCGCTCACATTCTTTTGGTGCCCCCACTGAGGATCTTCTTCGAGTACCTTCTGCTTCGAGCTTCAAGCTTCGAGATTCGGGGTTACAGGTTACAGGTTACAGGTTACGGTTACAGGTACAGGTACAGGTACAAGTACAAGTACAGGTGATTCACACAGGTACAGGTAGCTGGAGTACAGTGATATACTAGCAGTGATGTCACTTGCAGTTGTTGTGGGAATGCATCACTTGGCGCCTATTTGAGCGCATTGTCTGTTGGATTGTACGTTACTTGTGGAAACTGCCATTGTACGCCTTTGTGGAGCCATATATGGTTTTATTTGGCAGTCCCAGCCATTTCTGAGACTTGGTCTGGAAGATAGTCATTTCTGAGACTTGACTATACGCGATTTGCATTAGCTTTCGTGTGAGGGTCGATAGCGTGAGGTTTTTATTGAGCTGGGGGATTCTCAAATGTGGAGATCCTTTCGGTGATACAGGTAGCTGGAGCACCCTTTTCGTGACCTCGCCATAGGCTATGTACTAGTGAGTCCTACTTGATGCTCGGGTTCTATTGTTGACAGTTTATGCATACATAGACAGTCTATATTTTGGGTTCCTACTGCTCTACTTCTGGGGAAACTCTGTCGAAATTTTCCCAAGTTATGATGGCTGGTTTTTTGGTATTTTGAGCCATTTATGCTGTTATGCTACTGAAATTTTGGCAAAATCAGAGGTTGAGTCAGGTGTGCCTTCTTGGGAGCTTCATGGTTGGCTTTAATGGATGATCAAAATGGCCCTCAGTTCACTCCTTTTCATTTAACGCAAAGAATTCAGATTAATGTTCATGTGTCCAGGAAGATCTTTTTCCAGCAGCGCATAGTCTTTATGTTTGGGCCAAGAAGATTGAGAGAGATCCTGGAATGTCCTTTGCCTGTTGTAATTCCGATGATCAACTATGAAAACTCATTTGATGTGCATGTGTTTGTTCTCATCTAAAGCTGAGCTCCATTGAGGTTTCTGGGGATTGGGTAGTAAAAAGTTTTGGGTTCTTGCACTTGTGTTCGAAGGGGTTCTCAAAGCATCATAATTTGGGTAGCCATGGCTTTCTCTTATCCCGAGTTTCATGGAAGAAGTGATGAAGATGTGGAAGAATTTTTGGAAAAGATGGAGGTTGCCTGCATTAGCAACCAAATTCATGACCCTACGCAAATGTTACGCCTTCTCCAAATTTGTTTGAAGAGTGATGCACGAGCTTGGTCCAAAGCATTTGAAGAGGAGTTGCGTATGGCTGATCCACCTATAAGATTGAGTTGGGACAATCTAAGGCATGGATTGGAAGTGGAGTTTGTGAAGATAGAAGACCCTGACAAAGTGTGGCAAGAAGTACAGGCTTTGGTGCAAAAGGAAGGTGAGCCAGTAGATGCGTACATACGTAAGTTTTCATTGGCATGGGAGCGAATGTGCAAGGCTTTAGCACCACAGGTACCCCCGCCTGACATGATGAAGAAGGACAGGTTCTTGGCTGGTCTTTGGGAGAATATACATTGGAGAGTAGAGCTAAAGAAGCCTAGGACATATGAAGATGCACTAGAGGTAGCAAGGAACAAAGAGTGGAAGCTGAGGAAAATGAGCCAGTTAGGGGTGGAGTCTTTGCCAATGAGGTCTGAATTTCAGCCTATAGAGTCTTTACAAGGGCGCATGTCAGGGGTTCATCATGAACCAGTGGTTCCTGTTACTACTCAGGTTATGCCAGCAGTGGTCACTACAGCAGTGCAAGATGATGGCCTAAGGCAAGACATGAGGCAAGTGGTTGATCTGATGAAGAATCTCAGCCTAAACATGCTAGGTCAAGTGGGAAATAATCGAGGTCGAGGGCGGTTTGCAAATCAGCCAGGAGGTGAAGAAAGACCTAGGAATGGTGCTGGACAAAGTAATAGTAGGTTTTGGAGGCAGACGCCCACATGTTATAATTGTGGAGAGTTGGGTCACATCAACCCGCAATGTGATAAGCCACCAAGGATGGGGGGAGACATGTATCCATTGCCAAGACAGGTGCTAACTAGATCAAATGATTATGGCATCGAAATTAAGGGAGACGAAGGAACCAGTGGACTGACCCAGGAGGAAAAGGGAAAGACAAAAGTGCTAAGTGTAGTCACCTTGGAGAAGGCATCAAAGCTAGAGGATACATTAGTGATGCCTATTGGGAAGAGGACCACAGAGGATAAGGAAGGAAGAAGTGCCCCAGGTCCTAGTAAGAAGAAAGGAAAGAGCCAGGAAGGCGAGGATGTCAAGGCCAAGAGAAAAAGGAGAGCTCGTCGAAAGTTTCATGTTTCAGATTTTCCACTAGGGGATGGGCAATTAAGCTATGACTTGAAGGAGGATCTGACGAGCAGGAAGGCAGATGTTACTTTTGGGCAGCTTATAGAGATGGTGCCTAAGCTAAAGCGACAGTGGAAGAGGATGGTTAACCCAATGGAGAAAGAGCCAGAGAGAGGTTTAGTGAAGGTGTTGGCAATGGACGAGCTACCATACATTTGTCCAATAGTAGATGTGTGGCATAAAAGGAAAAATTTGGGACAAGGTTATGTGGATGGCGGAGCCCAAATATGCGTCATAACACACTCATGCGTTGAGAAGATGGGTCTCACAGTGGCTGGGGTGTCAGGTTTTCGGATCAGATTGGCAAACCATCAAAAAGTAAAATGCTTGGGTGTTGTAAAGAGCTTAGAAGTGGAGGCATATGATGCAAAGGCAGTGGTTGATTTTCATGTGATGCCAGCAGGGTTGGGAGCATATCCTATTATACTGGGCAGACCATGGTTACGTGCAGTGGGAGCTGTTCAAGATTGGCGACATGGTACAATTAGCCTCTATGGAAAGACAGGTACCAAGAAGCTTTATAATATGGACACAAGGAAACGATTAGAGGAGCTTTATGAAGATGAGGATGAGTCTAGTGATGAAGACTCTTCCACGGTGACAGATGAGGACAGTGATAGCACTACCAGCAGTGATGAGGATGTTGATGTTGCATTTCTTTTGATGGATAAAGAAATCCAGGAGTGTGGTTTAGTCGCATTTGCGAATGAAGTTGAAGATGAAAGTGAAGGACCTTATGAAGTGATTGAAGGGCTGATGCAAACCAAGGTTGAGTTGTCTCTATCGGTTGGGTTGAATGTGGCATGCAATATTTATGCTTTTGGAACTCCAGACAAGGCGGATGTGTTAGTTGGGTATGCCTATGGTGCATTTTGGTTGATTGTTGACAAATGTAGGTGTGGTGTTATGATGCTTCTTGTGAATCAGGCAATATGCCTTTGGCCTTTTGATCCAGGTGGAATGAGCATCTACTAGTGCTGCTGCTGAGCATGAATGCTCTAGCAGGCTAGGGGGTGGGCAAATTATGTCAGGAGTTTTTTGGAGCAAGGGATTGCGCATATGTACATACCCATGCATGGTGCATCGAATGAAGGATTGCCCATTTTCCAGAGCCAGGTGGTTACGTGGGGCCCACATGTGTACAGGTAGGACAACATGTACATAGTGCATCGATTTTCATTATCACCAGTACCAGTATGTTTTTTCTACAATAAGGAGGAGTTGGTAGCGCGTAAAACTTCTCGAGGAAGCTATCCGCGGGCCGACGACGTGAGGTCAGCAGGTGCGTCAGATGGCATCTAGTGGCGTCAGGAGGGCGAACGAGGTCAATATTTGCACGCAGATGAGGACGGACACAACGTGGGTGTTTGCTTGTGAGAATTATGCAGAAAGGTCATCATGAGGACTTTTTTTTGGGGCCACTTCACGTGGTTGCGAGACGCATTATTGAAAAGAAATGATTGCCAGGTGTGCGTATGGATGCAACAGGGTGACAACTATGCACTGCGAGGTCAGTTTTTGGCCTGTTCGGGGTCCGTTTGAGGTCATCTAAAAGGCCAAGGGTGCCCAACTAATAAAGCTAAGTGTGGGAACTGAAAAAACTGAGAGAAGACCAGAAAAAACGTGGAGAAGAGAGGAGGAACAGCCGCAGGTGTGTTTTTTTGGGTTTTTGGAGCCTGTTTTGGCCGTAAACTGCTCATCCGAGGTCGGATTTGAGCACTTTGACATTGTAGACTGGGGTTTTGGGCCGTTCCGGACGCGATGGCGCTGTCCATTTTGCCAAATTCCTCCCTCTTTTTCTGCTGTTTTTCTGTGTAATCTTCTCCGGTGAGTGAAGCTTCTTCTCCAATTTGTGATTGTATCTGGTATCTTTTACCCATATTGTGTGAGCTGTTTGCCCCATTGGTGTTGGCCCAAGCTCATTTGTATCTAAACATCAGAAGTTCTCCTCTTTTGAGCTGAGTTTGTGTGTGTGTGTCTCTGTGTGGAGTGGGCAAGTGGATAGTCTCTCTCCTCTCACTCCAGAGGTGTGTTCCCTGTCTCGGCCAGGTGTGTTGTCTAAGCCGAGTGGTGCCCCATAGTGTGTGTGTGTATCTTCCCAAGAGTGTGTGTTGGGTTGTTATAGAGGCGCTGTGTGTGTTTTCATCCCGCTCACACCGTCACCTATACCGACGACCAAAACCTGCAAATTGTTTTTGGGCAGAGAGGGTTGGGAACTAATGCTGCATGTACTGTAGCAAAAGAAAACAACCCTCTCTGCCCAAAGGAAAAGTGCACAAGCAATCGCACTCCACCTACAAGCTGACGCTAAAGGTGAGTGTATGGAAATTAGCAAAATTGTAAGAATAACATAACTTGTTAACATAATTAAAACATGAGTCGAAAATTGTAAAACCATATACATAACGTATTTGCCATACCATAACCATTACCATAACTTTCTTGCCATACCATAACCCTAACCATAACCATCACACGATTGCTATACCATCATAGCAAAACCATAACCATCACCTGAACCAAAACCATAACTATAAACTTGCACAACCATAACCATAACCATAACCATAGCCATATCACGATTTCTATACCATCATAGCAAAACCAAAACCATAACCGTCACCTAAACCAAAACCAAAACCATAACCATAACCTTGCACAACCATAACCATAGAAAAACCATAACCGTAACCATAACCATAGCCAAAACCCCGGGGGGTTCACTATGTGTAAAACTACTATATCACGTGCGTTCAAAACATGTTTGTAAAACCCCTTATCTGTGAATTTTTTTAAGAATATAATGTACCCTTTTCCTTGAAAATCTGTAAGTTTTTTTCAAATTTGAAAAAATAATGCCCTTCTGTATATATATTTTTGTAAGTTTCAAGAACTTTAAATACCCTTCTGTTGAACTCATGTGATAGGTTACATTTTTATTAAGGGACCTCCCCGGGACCAAAACCATAACCATAACCTTGCACAACCATAACCATAACCATAAACATAACCATAACCATGACCATGACCATAACCATAACCATGACCATGACCATGACCATAACCATAACCATAACCATAACCATAACCATAACCATAACCATAACCATCAGATGATTTTCATACCATCATAGTGAAACCATAATCTTAAGTTGACTGTCAAAACCTTAACCATACCATAAACATAACCATAAACCATAAACATAAGTACTACAAAACTGTACATATGCAAACAATCACTGAGTGAGAAGCCCTCATGGTAATGCCTCCCAATCGGCGTCCTCTCCCTCCTCCTACACAGCATCTGGGTCAAAAGGGCCACAAGTCCATGCTTGTACCCATACTTCTCCTCTTGGTGTGTCGGAAGGCGCTTCACGGCAACTTCCTGAAAAATTATGGTTTAATCATTAGATAAATCTTTAAATAACATATATATTATCAATAATTTAAAGCATACGTATAATACTTACAAACTCATGTCAAAGTGTATCGTAACCTCCACTCCCAACTGTTGAAATCTATTGGGATTGTCTTGTGTCTCTCGTGCAATCCTCGTCCACTCCTCTACGTCCAACCATGCCGGATTGGGACTGCCGTCATTGAACCTGTCTCTAGCCTTTGATCGACGGTGTAACATTGTGGACCTCGCCACGCTCAAAATCCAGGCATTCAAGACCTAATCGTATCCCTTTGCCGGCCTGTACTCTCTCTGAATGGTGTCGACGATGTAATTCTTTCTCTGAAGATCAAGATTTTCCCAAATCTCCATCATGGAGTCACCAAATTGAATCATACAGCGCTGCCAAATCCTGTGTCGCATTTCCTTTCTGACCCTATTTGCCACAACAGCCTCATCCCTGCTCTTGTACACCTTTCTAGGATCATGCTCGTGTGATCCCCAAGGTGTAAGTGGTGTGCCCATCAGTGAACTATCTACTGAAGAGAGTGGTGGACACTCTCTTGGTGGTGTGGATGCATCGGTAGAACCGCTACCACAACAACCACCGCCTCCAAAACGACGGCTACGTCGTCTCGACGATGAACCACCCCGTTGGTGTAGAGGGCACATGAGTCCTAGCCATAGGGGGCACACTAGACTGAGGTGTGGGGCCACTCGGTGTAGGGATCACACTAGTTCTGGGCGTAGGGTCGGCCATAGTAGGTCTAGAGGTACCTGCACCCCAAAGGTGCTGTGTCATCGCAATCTGCTCTAGTGTGAACTGAGACAAAAACGAGCCCATCTACTTGGGTGACATGCCAGCAGGAGTGTTTAGAAAACTAAAACTAGGAGAGTATGGCTCATATGCATCGGCCATGGCTAATCATACACAAACAACACCCACAAAATACGTTAGTTTACGTAAGAAATGCTTAATTGATAAAAATAACAAATCAACGAGACTGCTACACAAATGAAACAAATCAACGAAACAACTACATAAATGACCAAAATCTAAAGTGCATTGTAGACTAATAAAAAGAGTTTTACAAAAGGTTTCCAAGCAAAAGACATTAGTTAATCTCTCATCCTCTGTGAGATCTGATGCTTCAAAGATGTCCATCTCAATCTGTACTTCTGCATCTTTGTCATCGAACTCTACTTTTCATCGCTCTCTGCATCAGCTTTACTATTTGACACCTCATCTCTAGGTTCAGACAATTGCTCAATGCTGACATCCACCTCAAAATCTAAACTTAAAGTTGGAGTCGGTCCTGCGCTGTCGAGAAATTTGAGGTCTTGCTAGGAAAGCACCGGGCTTATGGCTGTGAGAGTCTGTGAGAGAACTCAACAAAAACTATATGAAGGAGTTAAACCATAGATGCCATGAAGACTAGGATTTGGAAAGAAGTGCAATCAAAGAAGACTCACTCTTTCTCTCTTGCACTCACACACACAAAGAAAGAACACAAAAGAGAATTTCAAAACAATACGAAGATGAAAACATCAAGGCTATGGTCATATCGTATCATGGGTAATTTATGAAAGGGTTAATAGATGAGTTAATGGCATTCAATCTTGGCTGACCAAATAGGCTACGAATTGTTCTTTGGAATTGTAGTTTTGTGCTTACCATAATATATATATTTTGTCTAGTGATTGGGATTAATTGTGTGTACAAATCCTCTTGGTTCATAGCAAGATAACTACGCTTACGTCAAAAGAAAAGTTATAGTCTATGAGAGGTAGTATGATGGGATCCGGTGAAAGAAGTATTTCATTAAGCCTTTTTGGGCCAAAGAGAAACACTATACATTGTTGAAAGTGTATTTTATGGCTAATCCATACGTTAATTCTAATAGATCGTACAGAGTGAAAGCGATAGAAATGATCATCACGTGGGTTAATCATCTAGGATAGTATGTGAGAAATGTAGATATGAGAGAAGTGAAGAAATGAGAAGTTTCCCTCCCAAGCCCTATTCTTGCCCGTAGGCAATAAGGATACTGCGGGGAGAGATGTACCTGTAGTAGCAAGGAGAACCTAAAATTTGTAGAGAGGATGAATTACTAAGAGTGAGAGAGATAGGTTTGGTTAAGCAGATGAGATTAGATATATATATATATATGTGTTGGATTAGAGATGAAAAAGAAAACAACAAGAAATCAAGAAAACATCAATGTAGAACACATCTTACTTGACAAACCCTTCGGCACCATTATTGATGGAGAGAGAAGAAGAGGGGAGAATTCAACTTTGATTGATACGCCAAGTTCACGTCCTTCTTTGATTAGAGTTGATCTTCCAAGGATAGCATACAAGAATGGCTAGTCTTCCTCTAGGAGAAAGTGTAGGCTTGGGCTTATGTTAATGGCTAAGTACAATTAGGCATTACTACTCACTCCCTCAAGAATTCCTCTCATCAATAGCTTGAATGCTTGAGTGGTTTTCAAGAAAGAAAAGGTCCCCTTTTATAGGTGAAGGGAACCCCCAAGGGTTTACACAAGAAGAGAAGAGCTAGTGTGAACAGAAACTGGAAAAATTGGAGATGCTGTCCCTGCATTATGTGGGCAGACTGGGCTCCAGTATTTTGATCATATCTCCTCAACCGTGGCTCCAAATAAAAAAGTAAACATATGGGCAGAAACTTCAGCTCATTAGCTACGATTTTAATTTGAAAATAGTTTTCCAATTCGGATTGTAACCTTGTGTAAAAAAATCATCAAAATAGGGTCCATTTCTGGCAGCAAAAGTCTTCTTGTGGCCCCGTTAGCCTAGACTTTCATTTGATTCCAAAAGACACCTCATGCCATATGAAAGCATGACATTGCTCCTTGACAAAGTTTTATAATCATGCTTGCAATAATGCATAAGTGTATCTTTGAAATCATGCCACCTAGTGTCCCACTAGGATTTGATTCCCTCCTAGTAGCTATTTAAAAAGAAATATAAGAAAAATATGAAAAATACATAGAATATATATATATTGGAGTTTACCCTAGATATAGGATCTAGCTAGGGTGTGAGATGATAATGAGATAGTAGAAATAAATAATCAATGATTTTTGCCCCAAGTTAAAGAGACGGAGCTTTTGATGCTTTTCACATAGTATTTTCTGATGGTAAGTAAGAATAGGTTACCCTTGAGAAAAATAATAGGATGAGATAGAAGGCTTATTATTATACTTAAATATGCATATGTACATTATAGGAAAGATAATTATGTATCTAAAAAATTACAAGATAGATCTTGTAGCATGCGTTCCCACTATGTACGTGTCACAGCACGACATCCATCCCCTCTAAACCTGCACATCCTCCGTTATGTGCAACATTATTTCTTTGTAAGATCAGCCCTCTTGTACATGTTCCTTGATTTCTTCTTCATTGGATGATTCTGAAGCTTCATCTTTACTTTGATCTTTACCTATGGTTTGCTCTTCTTCCTCATCAACATCTTCTGGATCATTGTCTCCTCTTCTCTTAAACATTTTGATCCTTTTTCCTGCAATGGGAATCTTTACTTCTGTACCATCTAGTTCAGACAAGATGTAAGTAGCATTTTCATGCACATGGTTTACAACATACGGTCCAAACCATCTCTTTGAAAACTTACGCATGACTGTGTGCTGGTTATCAAGGCTAGTATCATACACCAAAACCCAGTCACCTTTGTCAATTGCTTTGCTCCTGAGTCGATGTCGCTTATCAAAGTAGTCCTTGTTTTTCAACCTTGCATTTTTGAGTTGTTCTTTTGCAGCTTCAATGTCTCCATGTCTTCTCTCTAGATGCCTTATACGCAGTGCAAGGAGATCTTCCCTGCTAAGCTCCTCTTGCCAAGGTAGTATATTCCATGTGGGAATTGTATCTTCAATCGGCATCACTGGCTTTTGACCATACATTATCTCCGCAGGCATGTAGCCAGTTACTGAGCTATGTGTTGTATGATCAGTCCATAAAGCATATGGTAATAGTTTTGGCCACTCACCAACTCTTCCTTCACAAGCCTTGGCCAAAGCTTTGATGATAGGAGGATGCCCTCTTTCACTCTTTCCATTGCCTTCAGGGTTGTAAGATGTAGTAAGAGAAAGCTTGATTCCTAATCTAGAAAAGAACTCCCTTGCTTCTTCGGCATCCAGTTCACCTCTATCTGCAGTGATTTTTTCCACACAACCATAACGACAAATCACCTCATCAAGAAGGAATTTGCACACAGCTTCTGTGGTTTTAGCTCTTAATGCTCTTCCTTCAACTTGATTAGTTAGGTCTTCTCGTACAAGAACCAAGCATCTCATCTGCCAAAGTCCTAAAGGCATTGTGACTAGATCCACAACCCATTTATAGTGCATGGCTAGTGGATATGTAGGGTGCAATCCATCACGATGTCGGACATTTGAATACATTTGACAAGTTACACATGATTCTACAAATTGAGATACATCTTTATACATACCCTTCCACCAATATTTTTCTTTCAACTTGGAGAAGGTTTCCCACACACCCCTGTGTCCAGCCCATAGACTCTCATGAAACTCTTGCATGAGCTTTACTTGAGTCTCTTTTTACATATAACCCTTTGTGGTGTAGCACCCTTTTGTTTATGATGCTTCCACAAGTAACCATCCCTCAAAAAGTACCCATATGATTTCCTGCGTATCCTCTTTAATTATTGTTCAGACCAATCATCCTGTTTTGTTAGAGTACTCAAGTAGCTTCCAATAAGATGCCAATCACCTTCATAAAGCTCTTTCAAGAATGATTCAAATAGATTAGTCATGCAGGCATTGTTACCTTTGACATGAGAGATAGAATAGAACTTTGTGCCTACATCATCTCCCTCGTCAATCATTTGTGACTCATCTTCATACCTTGCCCTCGATAGCATATCTGCCACTGTATTGTCTTTACTTGCAATGTGCTTAAACTCAGGATTTAAGGACTTAATGTAGGCAATCCATCGCAACATAGCAATGTCTGGTGTTGAGCAGCTTGTAATCATCTCAAGAAGTGGTAGACAATCTGTTTCTACAACCACACATGCACCAATTAGGTACTCTTTCCCACTTTTCAAGGCTGTAACCATACCCCATAATTCTCTCTTTATCTGTGGATAGTTTCTTTGGCAAGCACTTAGCACCTTTCCTCCAAATCTTACCACATACTTGTGTCCTTCTTTGTCATCTTGCCCTATTTCCCATCCAATCCCTGTAGGACTGGTGTCTACTGTCACAATTACTCGCCTTTGACACTCATAGTCTACCTTTCTCAAAGTTGTTGCTGACTGGAACAACTCCTTTAGCTTTTTCATGGATTTTACATGTGCTTCTGTCCATTTAAACTTCTGATTCTTTCTAAGCAGCTAATAAAGAGGATCAGCTACATGTGCATAATGTGGAATCCAAATAACATAGAAGACACATGCTCCTAGAAACCTTCTAACCTCAGTGATGCTAGTGCATGTTTCTTTCATTTATTGGATGGCATCTACCTTTGATGGAAAAGGCTTCCTACCATATGGCCCACACATGTGGCCCACAATAAGCACTTCATTGACACCAAACATAGACTTTTTCCCTGACAATGTAAGATTCACTTCTTCCAACCTAGACAAAATTTTATCACAATCATTTATGTGATTTACCACAAACCTGCGACATTCCTTGAGATCCAAAGCTTCATCTTTGTCACTTTCTTCACATCCTTTGATAGGCAAATCATCAATGAAAGGCATTGTGATTTGAGAAATAAAGTCACGTAAGACCTTATTCATCCCATTCATCATATGTGCAACCAAGTTGGTTGCTCCCTGTGGCAAGGTACACATCCTTACCAAACCCAAAGGTGTCCTCATGGTTGTCAAGTCTCTGCTTTTGATTGCAAGCTGAAATTGATCATACTTTGAGTAGAGATTCCCCATTGAGTAGATTGCCCTCCCTGCAAATGCCTCTGCAAACTCATCCACAATTGGACCTGTACCTACATTTCTAATTGTCACCTTGTTCACTGGTTACATATCTTGGATGAAGCGTAGAGAACCATTCTTCTTTGGAACTGTGAACCACCTGTTTGAGTATGGAGCACAAGAAGGCTCCAAGATTTCCATTTTGATTTTCTCATTCAATAGCTCTACTAACTTTGGCAAATGAGCCTTTGGAACCGGAATAGGTGGCAGATTCCAAGGCACATGAGGTATTGTGAAAATTACCATAGGAGCTACAATAGAAGGATCAACACATCATATCTCATGTGGCTCAAATGCAAAAGCCTTACCATGATTTGAAAGAATTTCTTTGAAGCACTTTGTCTCCTCCTGTGTTAGAAACTCCTCACGACCAATCTGCAAGTCTTGGAAAGACTCCTTTGTGAAGGTATGCCCAATCTTTTTAGGATTCCTCAAACTTGGTTGTAAAGAAGCCTGCTCAATCTTTTCTCTATTGTCGGGTGGTAAGGGTGAAGCTACTGGTTTCACCTTCTTTGCTACACTCTTGTATTTAGTTTCAACATGGACTTCTGGGCCAACTGTTTGGTTTTCTTTAAAGGCTTCTATTACTTGATACATTTCCATAGAGAAAACTTCCACAACTTCATTTTCAAGATGCAAACTAGACCCCATTATAGCATCAAGCTCACCCATAGTATCTACAAAAGAAACTTGTTCACACAAACCCAAAACATTTTCAGTAGGCTCTAGAAACCCACTCTTTTCCATGACTATTTGTACATTATGCACATATTGCCTCTCACATCTCTTCAAATCTTCAAGTTTTGTAAAACATACTGATCCATTCTTTGTTACCAAGGAGCTCATTGAAAAAGCTTCACCTATTTTTGGATCAGGCGAGACCCTTTTTCTTTCTGTACCACTGCAATCCCGCTTTACAATGGTACTTGGCCAAAACCCATCATTTCCCTATGGTCATGAAACTCTTTGCTCACCTTTGGTAGAGGATGTTCTCTGAGGTTGTCACAATTTCTTTCATGGTTCACACAAACTGTGAGGAATTGGACAACTCGTTTACCATCTTTGCTACGTATCCTAGCATATGCTGAACCATCGTCCATTACCTTTGTTTCCATTCGAACTCCCACAATGTAGGGTTGTCCAAGGATGAGATGATATGAAGATGTATCCTGTACAAAGATGTTTTGGTCAATCTTTAAATCACCTATTGTTACCTTCACACCTGGACATGCTGCATACAATTCACCGGATGAATTTTTTGCCACTTTTACCATCCAGCCATGATCTGTGTCCATCGGCCATTTGCACTTGTTGTAGAGACTCTTTGACATTATGTTTATTTCTGAACCATGGTCAATCAAGGCAACAAATGGCTCTTCAAAATCACCTACCTTGACCAAAGTTTCTGTAGTAGCCCTTGCCCAATGACTTCATGAATAGTAACTCCTAGGAATATCTTCAACTTCTTCATCATCCTTTGAGAAATGCACTTGCTTCACTCTCCCACTAGATTGGTAGCATCCTACCACAGCTCCATCATTCTCCTTATTTTGCAGTTGCATCCCTTGTGTCTTTGAGGTTTCCCCTTCAACCTGTGGATGAGAAACTTCAGCAAGGGTTTGCCTCTTCCTCTTGATGATGTCAATGATCTCCTCATGGAATTCATGCTTTGTAATGCCAAGAACTTCTCCCAGAGTAAACTAAATCTTGCTATTCAAGATCCTTTCCTCCAAGACTTTCTTTAAATCTGTAGCAACCTCAATATCAGATTGTAGTTTATAAGTTGGGCCTTTTGTCTTACCTTTTGTTGGATCTTTCTTCTTTCTTGTTGTAGACTCCTCCATGAGTACTTCAGGTGGAGATGCTCCTTGTGTTTAGGGTGTTTGAGAAGGCATTGAGTCGCTTCTTCCCCCACTTCTAGAAGCTCTTTTTGATGGTCCTTCATCAGCATTCTCACGTCTGCGCTTCTCTTCTACAATTGCCTCATTTTGTTGGTATTTTGTAATGTAGACATGCACTGACAATGAGTCCACTGGATCATTCCATCCTGTTTCTAGACGTATGCAATCACCTGCTTCATGTAGAATCTCTTTTGTAAGCTTTCCCTTTTTAGCTAATTGCATGACATTTGGCCAAATTTGACCATGATGGTCACTCACCTCTTCATCACAAAAATGTTCAATTTTTACTCCATAAGTAGCTGCCTCAACTGAAGAGGTGGCATGCTTAATTGCCATATCTTCAACTAAGGTTTGCATTCCCCCCTTCCCAAAGTTAGTTCTCAAGGGTAGACCTGTCTCTCTTAAGTGGATTTTACCATCCTTAAAAAAGACAACATCTTTTGACAAAGCATCACTAAAATCATCACAATCCCTTCTTACATGGTCTGTACTATCACACCAAATACATCTATTAACAAACCCTTCTTTGGGCTGTTGTCTTTGCCTAGGAAGTGGCCCTGATGGTTGGCCTTTTTCTTCAAGCTTTGCAAACTTCACCTTCAAGTCACGCATTCCCTTCACAAGCTCATCTAGCATGGACTCATCAAACTTAGGAGCAATAAAAGTAGGCTTTACCATTTTGTCAGAAGTTGAGGTGGAAGGACTTGTAGTGTTTACTACCATCTTGTCCCTTCTTCTTTGTCGTTTGGCAACCAGTGAGACAACACCTTCAACCTCATTCCAGTCGGTCTTTAGTCCTTGCTCAGCATCTTTATCTTCAAGAAGAAGCTCCAAATTTTCTTGAAACTCTTTACCTGCAGCTTGTAAGAAAAGATCTGTCTTCTCTGCATCTAGTGTGGCCCTTTCTGTCCTGGTGAGTTGTGCATAGCGCCGCTCAAATTCCCTAAGTAGCTCTGTTATTGATAGTCCTTGCTTTGGCTTAACTACCCATTCTAAGAACGTCCTTTTGGTCACTCTCTCAGAGTCCTCCATGAAATATTCCTCCTTTAAAGCTACTTTGAGTTCTTCCCAATTTCTCCCATGCCCATCTTTAATTACCCTAACATGCTCTCTAATTTCTGGAGCAACAACTAGCTCAAAGCTTTGAATCATCTCACCTTCTGACACGCGATGCAGCTCCATCTCCTTCACATACTCGCGTAAGTACTTGGTTACATCTTTGCCATTGAACTGATCCATTCTTTTGACGACTGCTTGTATGGCCTTCATTGCTGAAATCTACCTTCTTTCAGTGGTATGTTGTTGTTGCATGAACATTGCAAATGCTTGAAACATTTGCATTGTTGCTGGGTCAAAATGCATACCGTGTTGCTCAACATGATCACCCATGGTTACCTACAAAATCTCACCCTGGCAGTTTCACGTCGGGTTCACCAAAAATATGTCACGAAATTTGCGGTCTTGCCAGGAAAGCACCGGGATTATGGTTATGAGAGTTTGTGAGAGAACTCAACAAAAACTATATGAAGGAGTTAAACCATAGATACCATGAAGACTAGGGTTTGGAAAGAAGTGCAATCAAAGAAGACTCACTCTTTCTCTCTTGCACTCACACACACAAAGAAAGAACACAAAAGAGAATATCAAAACAATACGAAGATGAAAACATCAAGGCTATGGTCATATCGTATCATGGGTAATATGAAAGGGTTAATAGATGAGTTAATGGCATTCAATCTTGGCTGACCAAATAGGCTACGCATTGTTCTTTGGAATTGTAGTTTTGTGCTTACCATAATATATATATTTTGTCTAGTGATTGGGATTAATTGTGTGTACAAATCCTCTTGGTTCATAGCAAGATAACTACGCTTACGTCAAAAGAAAAGTTATAGTCTATGAGAGGTAGTATGATGGGATCCGGTGATAGAAGTATTTCATTAAGCCTTTCTGGGCCAAAGAGAAACACTATACATTGTTGAAAGTGTATTTTACGGCTAATCCATACGTTAATTCTAATAGATCGTACAGAGTGAAAGCGATAGAAATGATCATCATGCGGGTTATTCATCTAGGATAGTATGTGAGAAATGTAGATATGAGAGAAGTGAAGAAATGAGAAGTTTCCCTCCCAAGCCCTATTCTTGCCCGTAGGCAATAAGGATCCTGCGGGGAGAGATGTAGCTATAGTAGCAAGGAGAACCTAAAATTTGTAGAGAGGATTAATTACTAAGAATGAGAGAGATAGGTTTGGTTAAGGATATGAGATTAGATATATATATATATATATATATGTTGAATTAGAGATGAAAAAAAAAACAACAAGAAATCAAGAAAACATCAATGTAGAACACATCTTACTGGACAAACCCTTCGGCACCATTATTGATGGAGAGAGAAGAAGAGGGGAGAATTCAACTTTGATTGATACGCCAAGTCCACGTCCTTCTTTGATTAGAGTTGATCTTCCAAGGATAGCATACAAGAATGGCTAGTCTTCCTCTAGGAGAAAGTGTAGGCTTGGGCTTATGTTAATGGCTAAGTACAATTAGGCATTACTACTCACTCCCTTAAGAATTCCTCTCATCAATAGCTTGAATGCTTGAGTGGTTTTCAAGGAAGAAAAGGTCCCCATTTATAGGTGAAGGGAACCCCCAAGGGTTTACACAAGAAGAGAAGAGCCAGTGTGAACAGAAACTGGAAAAGTTGGAGATGAGCTGTCCCTGCATTATGTGGGCAGACTGGGCTCCTGTATTTTGATCATATCTCCTTAACCGTGGCTCCAAATAAAAAAGTAAAAATATGGGCAGAAACTTCATCTCATTAGCTACGATTTTAATTTGAAAATCATTTTCCAATTCGGATTGGAACCTTGTGTAAAAAAATCATCAAAATAGGGTCCATTTCTGGCAGCAAAAGTCTTCCTGTGGTCCCCTTAGCCTAGACTTTCATTTGATTCCAAAGGACACCTCATGACATTGCTCCTTGACAATGTTTTATAATCATGCTTGCAATAATGCATAAGTGTATCTTTGAAATCATGCCACCTAGTGTCTCACTAGGATTTGATTCCCTCCTAGTAGCTATTTAAAAAGAAATATAAGAAAAATATGAAAAATATATAGAATATATATATATTGGAGTTTACCATAGATATAGGATCTAGCTAGGGTGTGAGATGTCAATAATGAGATAGTAGAAATAAAGAATGAATGCTTTTTGCCCCAAGTTAAAGAGGCGGAGCTATTGATGCTTTTCCCATAGTATTTTTTGAGAATAGGTTACCCTTGAGAAAAATAATAGGATGAGATAGAAGGCTTATTATTATACTTAAATATGCATATTTACATTATAGGAAAGATAATTATGTATCTAATAAATTACAAGATAGATCTTGTAGAATGCGTTCCCACTATGTACATGTCACTGCACGATAGCGCTTTGTTCATGTACGTGGAGCAACTTGAATGACATAGAGCCAGCAGGGTTTAGACAGATCATTCTCATCATTTTTTGTCCATAGTGGATTGTGTATGAACACAACTTGTTCACAATGCTGCGGAAGTACAAATGTATCCCGCACATCTGTCCACACCCGCCTAGAGTTCACTTGAATCAATCCACTCTTCTCTTTGTGCACAATTGCATTAGGGCCGCTGGTAATAACTTTGAACCACTTGACATCAAAGATAAACATATCAAACTTTCTAAAGATAATATTTAAGATGTCTTGGATGTAGGCAAAGTATTCAAGCTGGCCAGGCTTTGTATTCTCATCCCTGACACTACTTCTACTTTCTTGGACAAAGCTTTCCCTAACACCACTGTCGAAAGTGACCCTTTGTTCGTCGATCCATTGCACTCCAAAGTGCTTCGCATGCGACCATAAAGCTCCATATTTGTGATACTACAACCAAAAAACTGAAACAGACTAAAAGTTATTAAAGCAAACTAATTTTCATGTGGAGCTTGACAAGGAAGTTGTGAAATGTACATGCCAATCAGAATCCCTTGACATCTCCTCTTCCTTTTTAGTAATCAACACTCCACTCCTCTTTGCCTTTGAGAGTGTCGCATCTAACCACAACCCAGTTGGAAAGTCAGACAATTTCTGAAGATGGTCTGGAAAAGGAAGGTTTCTAGTTGCACAGTTGCGCTTGAATTGAAGGTGATCTATCAAACGTTGTTGCTTTTCCCCTTCGTACCTCTCTAGAAACTTTTGCATGATTTCTAAGTTGAGAAGGAAAAATCTCATAACCTTTTCTTGCATTGTGATATCCATCTTCCTAACGATGCCTTGTCCCTGCGGCTCGTCCCCTGTCACCTTGATGTTGACCTCAGTAGTCCACATTCGCAGGATCTCTAGATCAATTGAGACAAAAAATTCATTGATGAGGACAAGAGACTCTTGTACAAGCCATCCTTCGGCCATGCTACCCTCGGGGCAAGCCCTTTGATGAACAAACCCCTCTAAAGTCTTCATAAATCTCTCCAAGAAGAACATCCACCTACTATGGACCACCCCAACAATTGCAACTTCATCTCAAACCACATGCACAAGTACATGCATTTGGATGGTAAGAATGTTTGTTGGAAAGTACTTCTCCACCATGCACACTGCTTCAATAGCATTTAAGTGTGCTACATCGATGCTCTCTTTTCTTATCTCTTTTGAACTGATCCAGCGTACCAACTCACTGATTTTGTAGATTGTTCTTCTAATATCATCTGCCAAACCCTTTATGGCAATTGGTAAGATGAACTGTAAAAATTTGGGCCAATCATGGGACTTAAAACCACTGAGATTGTCATCTCTCGTAAAAGCCGTTTTCAAACATCGCATGCACCTTGTGGGAGTCTTGAATGAAGCTATAGTCTTCTTCACTTGTTGCTCTTCTGCGCGACTCAGAACCCATGGACCTTTTGGTATAGACCACTTTCCATTGGGTTTAAGTGGAGGCCACATCTCTGGCATTCGACCCACAGCCTACAGGTCATCTCTTTGGGCCTTGCTCTCCCTTTTTCCAGTGATGGGGAAGATGTGCATTGGGTCAATCAAATGATTAATCAGCAAGTCACTCCAGTACAGGAGATCATGAAAAATAGAAAGTCTTTTCATTCCAGGTGGCATCCAATCTCCCCTCTCCAGCCACATGTTTTTCCAATCGCTCGCTTTTAGTGGATGCATGTCATGTTTGCATATGTTTGGTCCACGTAGCTCATGTCCTTCAGGAAAAAATCTACCATGCTCCTTGTAAACTGTCTTGCTCAAATGCTCAAAGCGGCACAAGCCAAGTCAAGGACCACATTTTGGACATGCATGATTGCCCGAGTAACTCAAGCTTGAAACATCACATATTAATATTTAAAAGCGTTGACATAGCCATGAATCACATGCGTGTGAGGGTTTTAAAGGCACTTACCTGAGCACTCACCGAACCCTGGCCAATCGTGCATGGTCCACATGAGAATGCCTTGCACATGTACATTCCATCGTCCGATTAGTTGGGACATATCAACCACATCGATTCCTGTCCACAAGATTTGGAGCTCTTCTATAAGTGGTGCTAGATAGAAGTCCATGTTCTTTGCTTTGTATTTCCCTGGGATGATCAATGAAAACAACAGATGGCCCTTCTTGATAACGATCCATGGTGGAAGATTATAATTAACCAGACAAATAGGCCACATGCTCCATGACGAACTCCGTAATCCGAATGGGTTTACTCTGCTGTCCATTGCCATACCAAAGTGGATACATCGAGGCTCGTTCTTAAATGTAGGCCAACTTTCCCCTATGTGCTTCCATGCACGAGAGTCAGTAGGTACCCACATAACATTATCTGTCGATCTAGTATTTGAGTGCCATGTCATCAAAGTGGCTATGGACTTGCACCTGAACATGCTATTTATTCTTGGAATGATAGGAAAGTGTTGAAGGACCTTTGTAGGGATAAATTTTCCTTGTGTGTCCTTCTTGTACCTGTTTGATCCACAATTGGGACACTGTTCCAAGTTTGCATACTCATTGCAAAAAAGTATACAATCATTAGGACATGCATGTATTTTCTGATAATCCAAGCCCAAATTAGTAGAACATTTTTAGCGGCTAGATGGGTAGGGGGCATGTGATTCCCTTCTGGCAAGATTTTCTCATTCAGCAACCTGACGTTACATGAACAATTCAACCCTTTGATCACTTTATATGAAACGTAATTTGCACTTTACCATGCTTAGGATAAATATGTTTACTTGAAAAGCTCTGTGACTGAGGCGTCAGACCAACTGTAGACAGACTGCAAATTAAGCATTGCCAATGCGGTACAGAGAACTGAGATTTTTGCACCAGTGTAGAGTGGCATGCGTGCAAGACTTTGCATCATCTCGCCCTCCTCATCATTGCTATCATGCCGTTGATATGAACGGGATGGCTGAGGTTGGTCCACAGTACCGTGTTCAATGTTTCCGCCTTCTATGTTGGAATCCATGTCAAAGAACGCATCCAACATCTGCTCCATCTCTACTTCTTGAAATGCCGCTTCAGGTATTGGTTAGAAGGACTTAGTCGATGGCTGCTCGTTTGAAAATTGTCTTCTTTGGGATGAAGTTGGAGCAATATCTACTTGCGGACTTTGACCTTCAATCTCTAGACCATGAGATCAATAGCGTAGGTCTTGTACTTGCTCTATCGGAAAGAGATATTAATTGCGTATGTGTTGGTTGCAGATTTTTTTTTCAAAAGATCTGATGCTTGCAATGAGCACAAGGACACGCCATCCTATCGTCCATACTTTATCTACCAATGATGCAACAAATAATAAAAACACTCTAGTTGTTATAACTACACACTACTAAGTACATGACAAGCTTTAACAACCTCACATTCTCTAGCCAGGCCCGATCCCCACACACCTTGGTCTAGAGGTGCACGATGTCGGGGGATATGTGTTTGCTACGTGAGCTGGGCAGGCGCCGGGCCTCTGGCTGTGGGAGGTGTAAAAGAGAGAGAACAAGAACAATTGATAAATCTGGAAATCACCGCAATCATCAATTAATTGAATATTAATTTGAGTACAACTTAGTCCTTAGCGAAGGTGGGCTGTTAACAGCACCGTCACTTGGATCAGCTACTAAGGAGTTTAAGCTCCCGTTTACAATATTAACCAAGCCGTTAACGACACCGAACTTAACAAAATGCTAATTCAATCTTTAACGGATGACGGTGATGGAATTTTTCCTCTGCCGCTTTATCTGCTTCGAATACCTAGCGGATTCTGCAAGCTTCAATTAAGTTCATTGTCTCTATTATCAAGCTTCAATTCACTCTATTAATTGGCGTTCTCCTGCTCTTGACCTCTTGCTTCTTTAGGTTGAGTCACTTGCTTACGCACGAGAGAGAAATAGCCGTATCCTACTTCAAATATTCCCTTGCCGGCTTGCTCACTGAGGTCTGCTTACTCTCGAGTGAGAGAGTTCCTTCTTCCTTTACTAATCGAGTAGCCTTGCTTGTTTTATTAGTCAAGGATGAGAGCGAGAGAGAGTGAGAGAGATTTCCTATTGCATCGAGGCTCCCTTCCCTTCTTCTTCCTTCCCTCGTAGTCTCCTTCCTTAAGCTCTTCTTCGTCTTGCTTTGTATGTTCAAGCTCGAGAGGGAGAGAGGAAAGCTTGCTTGCCTCGAGGACGAGAGTGAGAGAGATGGAGCTCTTCTCCGTGTTGCCCTTCGACTCCCTTCTTTTCTTGCTGCACCCGTTGATAGCCCTCTTTTTCCTATGCCTCCTCTTCTCTTCGTTTTCTTGTCAACACTCACATGCAAAAAGTGTCCCTAATAATAGCTCTCTTTTTCCCTAAGTAGTAGCGCCGGTGTCACTGCACGGGAACGTCTATGATGACGTGGCAGCTGCGATTTTGACCAACGCCCTTTACGGCAGGATCAACGTTGAATATTGTTACGTGGCTCTGCTGAGAAATTTTCGTCTCTTGCTCGATGTCTCCCAAGCTTCATCATGGCCTACGCGAGCCCATCTCCTCTTCCGTGCGCCTCTCCTCGCTGCCTGCACATGCCATGCCTTTCCTTTTCTTATGTTTTTCACACCCTTAAGCCCTTAAGTTACCCATTGGGTGGGCGGCCTTATCAATTTGGCTTTGGACCGTTTGAATTTGGCTTCTTTGGGCGGCCATAGTAAGGGCATCACATTTAGCATACATGTTGGCCAAAGCACTGCCAAGCACGAAATCCCTTTCAAGCAGTCCTTGCCAACAATCTCCATCAAGGATTCTCTCCCCTTGGGGTCAATCCCGCAATCAATGCTTTCCATGAGATCACATGAAGCTCTTCAAGCAGTTTTTGTACTTAATGAGACGTACACCACATTTGACGTACATGTAGCTGCTATCAATGCACTGCAGGAGATAATATTTCAGACAAGATTCTCCTCGAGCACTTACTTTGCTGCACTCCAAAATCCAAGCGAGAGCCCAGATGGCACTCCGATCGAGTTGACTGGTCTGGTATGAAACCGACCCCCGGTAAATCTTTAACGGCGGCCAATAAGTTGGCAACCGTAAACCTGATCACCGACCTGGAAAGACCGACACTCTCCATAAATTGAGCACTTCAGCCCGATGCATTCATTTCAGTTCTGTCACATCAGCTACAGTTGCCCAATCTGGTACAAATTTGCAATCGACTCAAACTTCAATATGCCATAACTTCTTCATCGTAGCTCCTATCGACGAGCCGTAAAGACAAGCCGGTAGAGCACTTCAAGCACTACAATTCTAGACCATAAACTTCCATCTTTGCTCACTTCAAGCATAATCATTTTTGGCATCATTAAGGCATCTGTTGGCCCTTTTAAGCTGCATCTGGCATACATTAACCATTAAACTTTTCCTGTTAACAAGCCCTCATCACTGACCATTAATCAAGTAGGCTTTCAATAAGCTTGATCTGCATCTTCTTGGCATATTTCTTAGCATGGGACCGGAGCTGCACGACAACGAAGATTAGGACCACATGGTAATAATCTCGTCTTTATTGTTCAATGACTATATATTAAAGTTCTTGAAGTTTGTGTGCACATTTGAAGTCCGACTGCATTTTTTCAACTATCTTCTGCTAGCTCTAACAACCTCACATTCTCTAGCTAGGCCCGATCCCCACACACCTCCGTCTAGAGGTGCACGGAGATTAGGACCACAGGGTAATAATCTCGTCTTTATTGGTCAATGACTATATATTAAGGTTCTTGAAGTCTGTGTGCACTTTTGAAGTTCGATTGCATTTTTTTCTACTATTAATTTGACGCTAGCTCTAACCTAACCTATAACATAACCCTAACCTACCTTATAACCTAAACCTAACCTATAACCCAACCTAACCAAAGTTCGTTTGCGTTTTTAGAAGTACACGAGTCATCTTTAAAGTCCGATTGCGTTTTTTCTACTATTAATTTGACGATAGCTCTAACCTAACCTATAATCGTTATGCCTAACCTATAATCCAACCTAACGTAAAACCTATACCTAACTTAACTTAACGTAATCTAACTTATAACATCTACCTAGCTTATAACCTAACCTAATAGAGGTCCGTTTGCGTTTTTATAAGTACACGAGTCATCTTCAAAGTCCGATAGCATTTTTACTACTATTAATTTGACGCTAGCTCTAACCTAACCTATAATCGTTATGCCTAACCTATAATCTAACCTAATGTAAAACCTATACCTAACCTAACTTAATGTAACCTATCTTATAACATCTACCTAACCTATAACATAACCTAACCGAAGTCCGTTTGCGTTTTTAGAAGTACACGAGTCATCTTCGAAGCCCGATGTGTTTTTTCTACTATGAATTTGATGCTAGCTCTAACCTAACCTATAATCATTATGCCTAACCTATAATCTAACCTAACATAAAACCGATACCTAACTTAACTTAATGTAACCTAGCTTATAACATCTACCTAACCTATAACCGAACCTAACCGAAGTCCGTTTGCATTTTTAGAAGTACACAAGTCATATTCGAAGTCCATTTGTATTTTCTCGACTATTATGCCGTCAATAGCTGTAGCCTAACCTATAATCTCACCTAACATATAACCTAAACCTAACCTAACCTAACATAAAAACAACACAATGATGAGGCGTTTAGAAAAATGACAAGCCATACAGCTTTCCCACAATGCATATGCGATGTGGGCAAGCTCTATGGATTGCCAATTTGGCAAACGGATCACCATTGTGTTGTTTTTAGAGTTGCCATTCAATTCTATGGCCTGAAAACCGCTCGCAGACATATAGACAACACAATGGCGAGCCGTTAGCCATATGGCAATCCATAGAGCTTTCCCACAATGCATACTCCTTGTGGGCAAGCTTTATGGCTTGCCGTATTGCCAAACGGATCACCATTGTGTTGTTTTAGGGGCACGAGGTAATTTTAGTTCTTGAAAATCGCTCGCAAACATATAGACAACACCATGGCAGCCGTTTGGCAATACGGAAAGCCATAAAGCTTGCCCACAATGCATACGCATTGTAAGCAATATCTATGGCTTGTTGTATTTCCAAACGTCTCGCCATGGTGCTATTTTAGGACTTGAAAATCGCTCGCGGACATATAAGCAACACAATGGCGAGCAGTTGGTAATACGAAAAGACATAGAGATTGCCCACAATGCATATGTGTTGTGGGTAAGCTTTATGGCTTGCCATATTGACGAACGGATTGCCATTGTGTTGTTTTTAATATGCACTGTGGGTAAGATCTATAGCTTGCCGTATTGTTGAACGTAGCTTAACTTAACTTAACCTAACATAACCTAATGTAACTAAACCTAACGTATATTAAATTAACATAACGTAACATATAAGATAACCTAACCTAACTTAACGTAGCTTAGCCTAACCTAACCTAATATAACTTAACCTAACGTACCTTGGCTTAATCTAACCTAACGTATAAGATAACCTAACCTAACTTAACGTATAACCTAACATAACAACATAGCTTAACTTAACGTAACCTAACCTAATATAACTTAACTTATAATATAAACTTAACCTAAAACATAAATCCATCAACTACATAATTTGAAAAACGACATAATTCAATAAAAAATTTCTTCAAAACAAGAATTTTTCATAAACCTAAACAAAAATTTTCCATAATTTAGAATAAAATTTCACATAACAAACCCTAATTTCTTTTAAAGCATTCAAAGTTTAAAGCATGAAATTTTCTTTTCTTAATATACAAAGTACTTTAAATAAAGTTAATATGCATTTAAAGGTTTCAGCACTCACATTCATCCTATTTGAGCAAGGAAAGTTTTAAAAGTCCTGGAACCTACAAAAACGCATATACAAACACAAAGTTAAACCCTAAACCCTAAATCTACAAGTAAACATGAAAACAATCTTACCTTAGTATTATGCGCTAATGCACAAGCAAGATTAGCACCTCCGACGGCGTGTATTGCGAATCTGTGAGAGATGGTGAAAAGGAGAGCTGGAGATGTGGCGCAAGAACTAAGAGAAATGCGCATAGAAAGCCAACGATTTTTGTTTTTGCAGGTACCGATGGTATAGCTATCGGTACAGCCATCGGAAGGGGCATCGAAATGCACATTCGCACTGTCGTCGGAATACGTACCAGAAGAGGCATCAAAAATTTGAAAATGAAATTAAAAAAAAAACCTTAGCTCCCTCCATGAATACTCACACATATACCGACGCCCGCCAGTGACGCCGGTAATGTGTCACCGAAATTCAAGTGACCTCTTGTATTGGCTTTTCTGGTTAATGTTTTCTCTGTTTGAACTGCACTTGTTGTTGCTTGATCATTTTCTAGCTCTTCTATGGTTCTGTTGGTTGGAGATGAATCATCTTCAATAAGCTTTGCTTTGGGATTGGTCTCCATTTTAATTGTGCTTGAAGTCTTTGTGCTATCTTCCACGGGTGACCATTCTTGGTCTTCATTCTTTGTAGTCTTTGAAAACTACATCTTGTTTGAACTCTGTATCTCTAGAACCTTTTAGGCCAGAGGCATTCCCAATATAATGACATTTGGTGCACCTTTTGCTATTATCACATGAAAGTGAGCTATGAGGGTCTATGAACCTATATGAATGGTGGTAGAAATGATTTCCCAACATTTTTCTCATTCGTTTACAAATATGCTAACAAATTCAAGAGCATCTTCTAGCTGTGGTTGGTCACATTTTTTCCAAGTGCGAAAAGACATTAGGTTCTTGTCTAGATAAAAATCTAGATTTACTTTGCTTGACAGCTTTTCTTCATGTTCACCAGTAATGTTGCACTTGATTTTCTTAGGATTTCTTTCTATACTGGTTGATTTTTTTGTGGTGTTGTCCTTGGGTTTAACTTTTTCTACATCTTCTTTGCTTTGACCGCCTGTTTCAATTGATGTTGGCTCAACTGCACGTTTTGCTTGCAATTGTTGTGCATTATCTGCCTTCATTTGAGTAACCTTTGACCTTAGAAGATCCATTGTACTTTCTAGAAGAATTTGTCTCTTTGGAGAAGATTTTGGTGGTGACCTTTGTGTAGCTTTCTAAGCTTTAACTTTCGTTGATTTTGAGCTATCTTAATCTCTCAACAACAACAGATTACATAAGAAAGAGGGCCAATATCTCCACGCTGCCACTTGGACTTCAATTGTCTTGTTTTTGAAGATTTCACCAAATCAGGTTTTGTGGGCCTAAATTAGGCCTCCCTTCACTATTGTTAGAATTGGACAAGATTTGACATGCTTGTCTATTCCTTCCTGATCATCAAGATACCTTTCATTCTTCCATCTGAGCCTATTTACTATCTATTTTTTATTTTTAACCTTTTGATTAGAAAAATTGAAAGAAAATTATCCCATCTAAAAAATAGAAAAGAAATCAAAAATTACCTAAAAACACAATAACACTATACTTGGCTATATTTTTGCGGATGACGTCCCTTTCCTTCTTTGGTATCCACTTGTAGACCAACTTGTCCATGGCTTTGCTTCATGATTTTTCTTTGGAGCCCACACTCATTTGGTCTTTGGTGACGTCCCTTTATTGCTTTTTCGGGGTTGTGGAGTTGTTTGTGGTGATTTTTGCTACATGGGTGAGTGTTTCTTGGGCACCGAAATCTATCGAGGATTTTCTTGCAGTTGAGCCTTTTATACCCAATATTTCCTAATTCCTTGCATGCCCGAGTTATGAGGATAAGCTTGTGCTGAGCAGCTAATATAGGTGTTGTGCTTTGAATTTGTTTTGCCAACTTTAGAGCACTTAGGTACGCTTTTCACTGTTGGCTACTATAAGCAAATGGTACCTTTAATTTCCCACCTTTGAGTGTCAATTCCAATACTTTTGCAAACTAATCTTGGATAGCATTGTATGTCCACTTCCATGGAACTCCTTGTAACATGTCTTATGATTCATATGCTTGTCAAAAATGTAGAAAAACCCTGTGTGGGTAGAGAAATTTGTGCACAAAGATATTCAAACTGATCATTCCCAATGTTGGAGTAAACTCTTTATGGCATGCCTTCGCTTTAGCTTTGCAATACTCAAATGTTGGGTAGGAGTTTTAAGCAAATACTTTTGAGCAAATAAAATACTAAGCAAGCCATGCATCTAATCAAGGAAAAGATTGATTAAGAAACATGAGTTACCCACTTGTTTACAAAATGAAGATGGTGTATACACCACAATTTTAATTAATGCTCATATTGCCATTGAAGAGATGTTGCGAGATCATGACATGAAACTCAATCATCAAGCTTGCTTTGCAGAGAGTAGGGACTAGCTTGTACTAACTAATATCTATGCTGACATTGAAGAGATTCCCTTGCACAATGCCTTATTATAAGCCATCTCTCTAGAGGCAGAAAAGACTACAATGTAGAATTCAATTTGCAATAAAGTATATTTTAAAATTATTTTACTTTCATTTTAAGTGAAATATAAAATAACAATAGAAAATTACCATTTTGACCTCACTTTTATATTTTGTGGATACACTTTGTTCTCACACTTAATGAAAGAAGGATGGATGTGATCTAAAACCTTGCAAGATATTTTGTATAAAATCATAGAGTTTTTATTATTACAATAGTGTTTGATAGAAATAAATAATGATAATTTTGATCTATCACTATGTTTGAAATGCCCATAGATACTAGAAAATACCATGACATTGCGATGTCCAAAAAATTTTAAAAATAAATATTATATATTTTATTATGAAGAAAAAAGCTTCAAAAATCATTAGAATAATCTAATTTTTTACAATTGTTAGCATCTGACAATTTTGGCCACACTCTTGTGTCGGAAACACCCAAAAACCTAAAAACAAATATCTAGATCTCTCATTCTAACAGTCAGAGATGAGATTTTTGGACCAGAAAAGGTCTTGAAATTGCCCAAGAGGGTCCCGCACTGATGCAAGACCCTTTTGAGCAGTTTCTAGATGGAATTTCACAATTTCAATTACATGGCTACATCCACAATGGCCTAAAACCATAGAATCAGTTTTGTTGGTGATTACAACTTGTTGTGATAGAGGATTTTCAAAGAAAAACCACATAAAGGATGATGATAGGAGTAGCATCACTTTATCTACATTGGATACATTAATGTTTTTGTCTTTGTCAAGACTGCATGAGATGTAATATTGGCAGTAGATCGATGACATATGGTCTACCGTGAAGTTTAGAAGAACTCAACCCTTACTCTCCTAGAGAAGGTCATTTCTAGGGTTTTAGGCCAATGTAGACACAAACGTGTTGTTGAAATTGTGAGATTCCATCTGGAAACTTTCAAAAGGGTCCTCCGTTAGTGCGGAACCATTGCCAGTAGGTTTGAGACTTGATTGGTCCAAAACCTTGTCTCCGAGTGTAAGAATGAGACATAGAGACAATCTTTTCTAGGGTTTTTAGGCATTTCAGATGCAAGGGTGTGGTAAAAGTTGTCAAATTCCAACAACTGTGAGAATTTAGAATGGCTCAAAACCTTGTGAAGGTTTTTATTTCATTTTGAGGTCAAAGCTCTGTCTCTAAACTCATAATGAGACACATGGATATTTACTTCTAAGATTTTGGGACATTTTGAATACAATGATATAGTCAAAATGATTAAATTTTATGTCTCTCATATTTTCATGTATAGGAATTATCAATGAATTGCTTTGTGTTTTTAATATAAATATTTTAGGAGGAGATTATATCATTTTTAAGTCAAACATCTCTTACTTGGGTGATATATGAGGCACACGGATGCTTCATTTAAAGTAAAAAATTTAGCTCAGACTTATGTTTTCTACACGTGTTCTTTTAATAAAATCGTGTAATACTACCAAGACAGGGTTGTCTATTGGTATTTGTAACTTATTTGTATAAATCAAGAATAGATAGCTTCTAAAAGTAGTCCATCTTTCATCTTTTGTGTGGTTTGTAGGAATCTTGTGGTCAATAGCAATTTTGTGATGGAACTACTTGTTAACATTTTTTGTAGCAATAACACAGTCTCTCATCTCTCTAGATGTTTTAACCATACTTTGCATGATTGTCCTTATTTCTTTTATAATATTATAATATCAGAGTTTTGGTCATCTTTGCTTGAAATTCTATTTTTCTCACTTTGTTTCGCTCGGACAATGGAAATTCTTGTAATTGGGTAGTTGCCTTTTAGTACTTTGAATAGCTTATTGCATTTATTCTAGCACCTTTAATTTCTAATGCTTTGACTTTGAATCCATCTTTACGAGTCATTGTTATCATCATTTCCAATCCATCCATCCATTCATTGTTCATCTCTACTTCATCTTTTGATAAAGCCTCTCCGCGGGGGGGAGGGGGGGAGGGGGGGGGGGGGGAGGGGGGGGAGGGGGGGGGGGGGGGGGGGGGGTCACTGTGTATAAATTGTGTATATGACGTGCATTTAAGGACTATTTCTAAAACTTCTTATTTGTGAATTTTTATATTCTAAATACACCCTTTCCCTATTCAATCTATAAATATGTGTGTAAAAATGTAGAAAAAATGAAATTTAATAACCCGTTCTACTGCACTCATGTGATACTCACAAAATTATTAAGTGACCCCCCCCCCCCCCCCCCCCCCGTTCCCCCTTGAGTGAAAGCTTGAGTAAAATGTAGATTCTAAAATTGAATCATATTGATTGGTAGTACTTCAGGGTCTAGTCGCATTGTTGTTGTCCTCTCTAAAACTCAAATGTGAGCTTCTTCAATGAACTGTTGTCGTTTGATTTGCGTTCTTTCATTGCATGCATCCTTTCTAAGATATCATTAGTCATTGGCACATTGTATTTTCACAATCAACATCCACTAATCCAATTGCTATTATTTTTTCATCGAAGATTTCCACTTTAACTGCTCTCTTAGTGAAACACTTTTGATTACAAAAGGACCATGCCCCTTTTTCTTAAACATAGGGATGTGTTGCTTCAAGGAATAGACCAAGACAAGATCTCCTTGCTTGAAGATTTTTATTGCAGATGTGAGTCAAAGAATTGTTTCTATTTCTTGTTCTAAGCATAGATATATACAATAGTTGGTAGTTTTTTCTCATCTTATTGGTCATACTTTTTCTAGTCGTTTTGATTGTTAATGACCCCTCCACTAAAAACTCTGAGGGTTGGTAGTAAAAACTCCATTTGCAATATAGCATCAAGTCCATAGACTAAATTAAATGGAGTGTCATTTAGAGCTATTTTATATGAAACCCTATAATCCCATAGAGCTAAATGAAGATTCATATCCTAGTCCATCCTTCCCGAGCTTTCAATTCTGGTAAGCATAGATCTAAGGATCTTATTTGTATGCTTTGTTTGGCCATTTTCTTGAGGATGATATGGCATAGATTTGTGATGGATGACCATAAACTCGTTAAGAAAATTTTATATCGCCTCGGTGAGGAAATGTATCCCTCTATCACTCAAAAGCTCAATAGGAAGTCCATATTGTGTAGATCTACATTTGTACAAGAATGAAGTTGTGGTTTGTGTATCATTGTTCCTAGTGGCTCTAGCCTCCATCCACTTGATCAGATAATCAATGGCTACAATAATATATTGTGCTTGAGTTTGTAAGAAGGTGGTTGTATAGGACCAACAAAGTCTTTACCCAATTTAGAAAATTCTCTTGCTTCCATCATTGATCACAATGGCATGCTATCCATTCTAGTTGAAAGTTTAGCTCTCTGATAGGAGTCACATACTCTAACAAATTCTTTTGCATCTGCAAACAAAGTTAGCAACCATCTAAAAATAGAGTTACTCACCATATGTCAACCATAAATATTGCTCTGTACGTATCTCATGAGAGAAATGTACCCTTGCTAGACCCGCATGTGCTTGCTCCAAGATAGGAATATAATCTTCATTTTTGCATACAATCTAAGTTGTGGTCTTTTCCTCTTCTGTAAAGTTATTGGCTAATCATGGTGTAATTGATGCCTCCATTTCAATCGCTCTTTGTCTTTGTTTGCTCATGTCTTCAAGGAATTTTCTATTCACTGCGTACTCCACCAAGGATTTTCTCCATTAGGTGCAATCAAGATTTGGAATAAGATAGCATGTGATATTGTTGCTCTGAGTTTTTTTCTACATAGGCATGAGCATTTTGTTTCATGTCTGGCCAGTGAAATCCTAACCATGTACAAGACATCTCAATGTTTGGCCCTTTGTAAAATGAATTCCACCACTGTTGTATGAGTCTTATTTAGGTAGTTAGCTTGCCCTTCTAGGCTTATGCACAAAAGTAGAATCCCATCCTTGTTTTTTTGATACAATCTTCGTGCCAACAACTAATACATAACCAATTGCTTGATTAAATGTGGTGCTAGAGAAAGCGATATTTGTGAATCTACTAGACCATAGTCATCAGAGTAACTAGAACCTCTAACCATCTATGAATCATCTCAATTGGGAATAAATAAGCATCTAGAAAATCATCATCAACCCCGTTGGGAGGTTATCCTACGGTGATTCTTGATAAGTGATCTACGCCATGGTGTGTGGTGTCTGTTTTAACAACCACTATAAAATAAAACTCTAGCAAGATGATGAACCATCTTACAATCCTACCAGTTTTACATGATTCTTTGACTAAATAAAGTAGAAATTGGTGGTCCACAAAGAAGACAATATTATTTGCTAATAAGTAATGCTTGAAATTCTTAACTGCATAGACCATGCCAAGTCCTTTCCTCTCTGTAGACATGTAGTAGTGTTAGTGTGTATACGCGCTTCACCAGGGGCACTTTCTCCCACTGGGTTTTTCCCCGTGGACATCCGGTGTGAAAGGACACCTTATCTCTTAGGGTTTCATATAAGCTTTGTAGCTCTAAGTTTGTATACACTATTATTCTAATACAGAGAGAGAGACTACAGAGATCTCGTACGCAAGCTCTGTGTCTTCTCCTTCTCCATCTTCTTCCTACTCTGAGTTGCCGTCTTCCTTCTGTTTCTTGTTTCATCATCTTCAACAATTGGTATCAAAGCAAGGTTATTTCCAGAGCCTCTACTTGCGTTTTCACGTCCGCGCGCGCAATCGCAGTTTTCAGGCAGTTTTCGGAAAATTTGCTCGTGGGAGCATCCTCGACGTTCCGAGAGTATTCTGACCAGGTGACTGATCGGTGACCTGGGATTTTACCCCCCTTTCGAAGCCGTTCGAGCCCTCAGAATTTTGTTCTGAGCAGCGTAGCAGAAGTTACTTTTCGGAGGCGTTTAGATCAAGAGGGTGTGCTTTTTGACAGATTTTCTTCATGTAAACAGTTCTTTTGGGAAGCAGCTTGTCTTAGATTTGTGCTGAGATTTTGTGTAGAGTTTTTCTTGGATTGGAGAGGAGATTTGTGAATCTCTTGGAGGTTCTTTTTCTCTCTTGTGTGCATCCACAGTATGACTCAATCTATGGAGAAAGAGATTTTTGGTGCGTTTACATCCGAAGACAAATTGGATGGTACCAACTATTCTCTTTGGTCTTTTATGGACAAAAATGTTTTGGTTGGTAACGGATTGTGGGATTATGTATCTGGAGATGAAGTTCGTCCAGGTAGCATTGCACCTGCCACGCCTGGTCGTGGTGCAGCTGTTGGTGCAGGACCCTCACAAGTCACTCCAGAGCAAAAGAGATGGGATACTAAAGATGCACAGGCTATGGCTGTGATTGCCTTAACCATAAAGAGGACAATCACACCACATATCAGATCTTGCAGAACTTCTGAGGATGCTTGGAACACTCTGCAAGCTATGTTTGGAGGAAGAAACGCTGCCAGAATAGAGTTTTTGAAGAAACAACTTGACAAAATACAGATGGACGAAGGTGACGATATTGTCGAGCATCTTACAAAAATCAGGGATCTTAAAGAGCAATTGCTTAGCATTGATGAAGTGATTCCAGAGAAGGACTTGGGTTCCAAAACACTCAATTCACTACCACCATCTTATTTGACTTTTCAGACTTCTTTGACTCTGTCTTTGCGAGCTAATCCTGAGCCTCTTCATTTTGAAGAGTTAGTGGCTTTGCTATTGCAGGAGGATCAATCACGTAAGAACAAGTATTTACAGGTGGATGTTATGGATCATGCTCTTGTTGTACAAAACAAAAACAAGGGTAAAGAGAGTGCTCATCACTCCATGTCTAGTGCAGGACAATCTTCAGAGAAGTCTAAAGGTGATTCCGACAAGTCCAAGAAGAAAGGTAAATGTCACTACTGCAAGAAACCTGGTCACTACATTAGTGAGTGTAAAAAGCGAATTGCTAAAGAAAAGAAGAAAGAGTCAATTTTGGTTGTTTCAGCTTCTAGTGATTCTTCTACAGCTAAAGAAGAGTCTGCAAACTTTGTGCAGGATTCTTATGCTTTTGTAGTATGTTCAGATTTTTCTGCTTACAGTGTTGACAAGACACAAATGATTTGGTACTTTGATAGTGGTGCATCCAGGCATATTACTTCAAGGAAGGATTTGTTTTGTTCATTGGATGCAGTTCCAGCAGGAAAGAAGGTGACATGTGCAAATAATGCTTCTTATCCAATCAAAGGCGTTGGTAAGATTTTGATTACTATTTCAGATGGTTCAGATTTATGCTTGCCAGATGTCTTATATGTTCTAGGGATCAAGAAGAATTTGTTGTTTGTATCCTCTCTTGCAAAAAATGGTCTTTGGGTCATTTTTGAGGATGACAAATGTGTTGTACGAGATCGAGAGAATGGTTATTCTCTTATCACTACAGGTACACTGGAAAATGGACTATTTGTGCTAAATCGTTATGAAAAGCAGATTCAGGTATGTATTGCAGAAACGAAGACTCAGGCCATGCAGGATGCTGAGTTGTGGC
Source organism: Adiantum capillus-veneris (assembly GCF_014529385.1). Classification (NCBI taxonomy): domain Eukaryota; kingdom Viridiplantae; phylum Streptophyta; class Polypodiopsida; order Polypodiales; family Pteridaceae; genus Adiantum; species Adiantum capillus-veneris. The sequence goes on along the minus strand of NC_140958.1, from coordinate 34,263,586 downwards.
ATGCTAGATTCGGGCATGTTAGTTATGGCAGTTTGATGACTTTACAACGTCATAATATGGTGCATGATTTGTCTTTATTGGAGATGCCACCAAGACATGTATGTGAAGGTTGCGTTCTTGGAAAGATGCACAGATTTGCATTTTCGCAGGATGGTTCAGTTAGAGTGACACGAAAGTTGCAGCTTGTACATAGTGATGTATGTGGTCCTATGAGGACGCCATCTTTGGGAAACAGCCTTTATTTTGTGACCTTTATTGATGACTTTTCCAGGTTTTGTTGGGTGTATCCACTCAAAGCAAAGTCAGACGTGTTTGCAGTTTTTCAACATTATGTTGCCATAGTTGAAAATGAAACAAGTTGCAAAGTACAGACTCTTCGTACCGATCGAGGAGGTGAATACATGTCAGGTGCATTTAAGGATTTTTTGGGAAAGAAAGGCATTAAACACCAATGCACTATGCCATACACACCACAACAGAATGGTGTTGCAGAAAGGAAGAACAGGTCTTTAATGGAGACGGCTAGATGTATGCTCAAGGCTAAGAGTTTGCCTCATAAGCTATGGATGGAGGCAGTTGCTTGTGCAGCACATGTTTTGAACAGGTGTCCTACTTGTGCCTTGAAGACCATTACTCCATATGAAGCTTGGTATGAGAGAAAACCTTCAGCCAGTTATCTTCGTGTTTTTGGTTGTCTTGCTTATGCTCACATCCCTCAGCAGTTACGTGGGAAGCTTGATGATAAGGAAATCAAATGTATATTTGTGGGGTACAATAGTGGAAGTAAAGGTTATAGACTTTACAATCCTGCTACAAAAAAGATTTTTGAAAGTCATGATGTAATTTTTGCAGAAACTACTGCTCAACCTATGGTTGCTTTTGATGTACCGCATATGCAGACACATGATGTATTTGAAGGTTTGCTTCCTTCTTTTGTGGAGAATCAAGAATCACAACAGGTTGATAATCTTGATCAATCTTTTGATCAGCATGTGACACCTCATGATGTAGAGGAAATTGTGCGTGAAGAGCAATAAGTTCTCAGGGAAGAAAGAACCTTGCCTAAATGGGTTCAGAAAACTTTGCAGGATAGCAAGTTGGATGCACCGTTGCCACGAAAAACACGTGCTGGTACTACTTTTGGTAGAGAGAAAGTAGATTTGGCTTGCTTCAGCACTCTTTGTGATGCAGATGAGCCTGATTCATTTGAAAAAGCTTTAGAGTGTGTTCAGTGGAAAGATGCTATGCAGCAAGAAATTGATTCTATTCATAAGAATCATACATGGGATCTAGTGGACTTGCCTACAGGTAAAAAGCCTATTGGTACAAAGTGGGTTTTTAAGGTAAAAAGGAAACAAGATGGTACTATTGATAGGTACAAAGCAAGGCTTGTGGCAAAAGGCTATGTGCAACAGAAAGCCATAGATTATGATGAAACCTTTGCTCCTACTTCTCATGCGTCCACAGTTAGATCACTAGTTGCAATTGCTGCTCATCATGGTTGGAAAATGCATCAGTTGGATATCAAAACTGCTTGTTTGAATGGTGATTTGCAGGAAGAATTTTATGTAAGTCAACCAAGTGGTTTTGTTGTAAAAGGTCAAGAGCAAAAGGTATGTAGATTGCGTAAAGCTTTGTATGGTCTCAAACAGGCTCCAAGAGCATGGTATGAGAAGATACATACTTATTTGATTGGCCAGGGATTTCAGAATAGTCCAACAGAAAGTACTTTGTATGTCAAAAAGAGAGATGGAGTTCTCATTATGCTAACACTTTATGTGGATGATATGCTTCTTACAAGCAATAGTGCAGATGAAATTGAAGCGTTTAAAGATGCTTTGAGAAAAACCTTTGAGATGTTTGATCTTGGTTTGCTACATTATTACTTGGGTATTCAGTTTGTGCAATCAAAGGATGGCATATACATGTTGCAGGCAAAATATTTGCATAAAATTTTGGACAAGTTTGGTATGCAAAATTGTAAACCAATCTCTACACCCGTAGAAACTGGATCAAAGTTGAGCATGCACGATGCTGGAGAACCTTTTGATGTACATACTTATGCAGCAGCGGTTGGTTGCTTGATATATTTGGCAAGCAACACTTGTCCAGACATTCAATTTGGGGTTTCACAAGCAAGCAGATTTATGCACAGCCCAGGTATGCATCATTGGCAGGCTGTGAAGCGCATACTTCGTTACCTTTCAGGTACCCCTAATCTTGCCATGTTCTTTCCAAGGGGGGATATGTATGGAAAGCACAGTTCTATGCAGCTTCTTGGTTACAGCGATTCATATTGGGCTGGTGATTTTGACACACGACATTCCACAAGTGGCAATTGTTTTTTCTTGGGAAATGCATGTATATCTTGGCTAAGCAAGAAGCAACCCATAGTGGCTACATCAACTTGTGAAGCTGAGTACAGGGCAGCTTTCACGGCAACAGTTGATTGTGTATGGATATACGCAGGTTATTGGCAGATCTTTGTGAGTGTCAACAGGCACCCACTACCATTTTCACTGACAGTCAGAGTGCTATGGCAGTTGCAAGGAATCCAGTATTTCATGCAAGAACAAAGCGCATAGAGGTTCACTACCACTATGTCAGGGAAAGGCTACATGCAGGGGAGATCACACGAAGGCGTTATCACGAGAAAATTTTGAAGCTTTCCGAAAAGCTTTGGGCTTACTCTCATACACATGATGATCTGCTACCTTGTACGGATTCACACTATCACTACAGGGGGGATTTGTAGACATGTAGTAGTGTTAGTGTGTATACGCGCTTCACCAGGGGCACTTTTCTCCCACTGGGTTTTTCCCCCTGGACATCCGGTGTGAAAGGACACCTTATCTCTTAGGGTTTCATATAAGCTTTGTAGCTCTGAGTTTGTATACACTATTATTCTAATACAGAGAGAGAGACTACAGAGATCTCGTACGCAAGCTCTGTGTCTTCTCCTTCTCCATCTTCTTCCTACTCTGAGTTGCTTTCTTCCTTCTGTTTCCTGTTTCATCATCTTCAACACTCTCTATCATGGTATAATTATTTTTAGCTTTGTTCAATTGCATGGGAGCATAAGAGATGGAAAAATCCATGGTTCCCTCTCCTAATTGCACCAATATGCTACCAATAGTAAAGTTTGAAGCATCAACATGCACGTGAAAATTTTTATTCCAGTCTGGAGTCTTTAAAATAGGTGTTGAAGACAAATCTTGTGTGAACTGACTATCACGTTTTCTTACAATCCCATGGGACGTTTGATGTGCCATCTGCCAATTACAATTTCATTCTTCTCTACCGAATTGTGAAAATCTTCCCGAATCCCATGGCCCATTTGATGTGCCATCTGCCAATTAAAATTTCATTCAATCCCATGGGCCGTTTGATGTGCCATATACCAATTAAGATTTCATTCTTCTCTACATAATTGCAAATCTTTCCCAAGCTTCCCCAACTAACTTTGTTGCTATGGCAATTCTGCCCATTGTTTAGTATAGCCATGGTGGTTAGATCATTATATCACACAGGAAGAGTTGTGTTTTCTTCATTACCTACCTTGTTTATATGAACCGATTTGATGAGTTTACCTCAAGATTCTTCTAAGCGCAACTCTTTGACTTTTTCTTTTGTTATCCCTATTATTACCACTTTCTCTAATGTTTTTTGAAGATCTTTCCATAGATGCGGTCTAATCTTCAACATGTCAATCGATGTTATGGTGCATTGAATTGGTGTTGACATGATTGATTGTAGGTTTTCCCCATCTAGTGTCTTCTTTTCTAGATATAATTTTATGGTCTTGCATGCCATCGATGTTTCTTCATTATATCCAATTATGAGGGTAAAGTCGACAAGATTGACCACTCCGATACCCAATCTCCATACAAAGATTCTCCATCTAATGCCATGGGTGGTTGGTCTAGCCAAACTTCTTTGATTGGAGATGGTTTCAAAATGAATCTTGCATCGTTAAATTCTCTAACTCTTTTCCACAAGTGATCTAGCAAATCCTCCTCCCCTAAGGGAATTTCATCTAGCCCTTCCTCATTGTCGGGTACTATGAGTTCAGGTTTGTCATTTTCAGCAAAAGGATCCCTCAATTCTTTTGTCTTTTGTTTCCACTATTTTTGGTTTTGTTTCATCCTTTCTTGGATTCCCAATGGTCTGCATTTTTTGTTTTGTGCTTCCTGCATTGACTGCATGATTTGGACTAAGTTTTTGTAAGTGCCTAGATTTTTTGCTTTCGCATCAGGTGTTGGATAGTTTTTCCATTTAGTTTTCAATGTCTGGCCCTCTTTCATACCTACTTGAAAACCTGTGAAGGCTGCATTTATAGGTTTGTAGATTTTTTCTACCAACACGAATCATCCCAATCTTGGCTTTGATGTTTTGAACTTCGTCAACATCAAATTTGTTCTTTCCTCAAACATCTTCTGGGCTTTCTCTTCAATTTTCTTTTGTTGTTGTTGTCTTCTAAGCCCATAGCATCAATTTGTCCACTTTTTTTGCCACATTGCATGCAGCAAGCCTCAATTGGCCTAGCATTCTTATCATGCTATCGACAATCATTTTTCCAATGGTCATCTCCATAGTTATGGAAACTTCCACCTCTTGGTTTTTGCATTTTTTTCACCATGGTTAGCCTAGCTTCCTAGTTTGCAACAAAATAAACCGGTGCTGCCTTTGGAGGTGCTTGATAGATTGGTTCTTCCATGGTAGTTTGCAATTGAATATACCACTCTTCCTCTGCTACCACAATTGATCAACCAGCCTCATTGTAGGGCGTAACCAACACTATAGCCTACTCTTCCACTTGTATGTAAAACAACATATTCTTGATCGGCACAACATTTTTTCTTGGCAGGGCTGGTTGTTGACCTAGCATTGGCTATGGTCTCTCCATATCCATGGGTGTTTCTATATTTGTCCCACATTAGGTGGATATCAATACACAGGTTTTCCCTGTTGTCTCATAGGCACAAATGGGGCATTTTCATCGTATTTTGGTCTATGATAACACTCGTTAAATTCATGGTTCGTGCATTTGCCTCCTTCAATGGAACACACCTTAGATGTCCTTGCTAGCCCCATGGGATGCCCTTGGGGTGGAACTTGTCCTGGCCCTCTCACCGATATCCTTTGCATATTGTTCATCATATCAATCATGTGTGTTTGGCCATCATAGCTTATGGGCACCCTCCTAATCAGCCACACATTTCAAAGCCAAAAATTTTGACACATTGTACTTTCTTTTTTTGGGAACCTTTTACATGAGCTATGTAGATTTTTATCCTAGAGCTACAAATATCTGAGATGTAATGTCTATTATGTACGCAAGGCCCATAGTAGCCATTCAATGGCCATTTTTGCATCACGGTAAAGTTGGACTCTCAAAGGGGACCTATAAGGAGGTTTGACTTTGCCTCTCTTGTCCAAAGTGGGCAACTCGATGAAGTACATAAACGCTTTGTCAAAACCCTATCAACCAACATATCATTGGAAAGATCTTAGAAAGTAGGTTCTAAATCCCCAAACTCCGACAAATTTGGAGTTGATTTGTAGAAGTTATGGCCTCCTCACTAAAGGAGTTGTCACATCAAAAAATGGAATCTTCTAGAATATAAAGAATCTCATGGCATGATATATATCAATGGATAGATCTCGATGACTACATTCTAAGTGGTCTAACAAGTTTTGAATTCATTCATAAAAAATTTACCGTACACCCGTTTTGGACAAGAGGGAGTTTTGTCGTTGTTTGTGACATCACATTTGCAAGTCTTTACTTCAACTTTGAGTGCTTAAATCATTGTTTTATGACATTTTGACTATAGAAGAGTGATATTGACTATAGGGAAACCTGTTTGAGTTGTTCTGTTACAATTTTTATAACCTGGTAAATGATGGATTGTGATTTTTGTACCTTGTCAAAATGCTATTAGACTTTGTAGACTTTCCCCCTTAGACCTATTATAGCTTTCCTTAAAGTTTTGTTGCTAGTATCCAAATTTGTTTAGTCATTGAAATGACATGATGATTGAGAGTGATGAAAAAGGACATAGGAATTTTTTTAAATTTGTGAGTTGGTGATTTGCTTATAGAGACTAACATCTTTGCTTGTTAAGTTCACTTCTTGATATTTTTACCCATGTTAGTGCCAAAAAGCTATGCTATGGATATCTATTGCAGCAACCCGCTAACATTGGAGCCATTGCCAAGGAATGATGCTTAATGGTGAGTGACCTAGTAAGACATATTTAAGAATTTTGGGAATTATTCAAGTCCCATTGTTTAAAATGAGACCTGAAATTGCAGTATTTTTTGTTAAGTTTGATCTCATGGTTGTTTGTGGGGACCCTTTGTGCCATATAAATTGAAGCACTAGCACATGAACTAGGGGCTGAAACTTAATTTTAAAAAATTTCAAGCGTCACTTGTTACTACTATGTGGGATATTAATGAGAGTATTTAATTTGAGTTCGAGCCTCATATGGCTCACTTAAACTAGCAAGTGGAGACATTCAAACTTCATTCAAGGCACTAGCACATGGATGCGAGACTCAAACTTAAATTCAATCCTCACTTAAATTTGCTCTACAGGATATTAAGAGGAGGTTTGAAGCTCATTAGAGCATCACATGCCTCAATTAAACTAGCAAGTGGGCATGAGGCTCAAACCTAGTTCAAAACAACTCTATGTGACTAGAGGATGGTATCATAAATTTAACCTTAACACGTAGCCATATCCTCAACACACAGATATATTTTTTTGTTTGCATATATTTTTGTGTTTGTGTATATGTAGTGACAAATCATTTGGAAGCATGATTTTAACATTGTTGATAAGGAAGAGTAACTTTTATGGCCAAAAAAGAAGGAAGAGTAACTTTTTAATGAATAGCACTTTCATCAAACATTGCACAAAAAAAATAATTTGTCTACAAATTCAAGACATTTTAAAGGGGGACCAATGGAATCAAAAGCATCATCCAAGAGTACAATGTTAAGAAACTAGGATAAAAAATGAGCAACAAAATTGGACTTGTTCACAAGCCCTTACTAAAGCAATTTTAATGTTGAGGGGATCTCAAATGAGGATGGTGTTTACAAACACCAAGATAACAAATAAAGAAAAAAAAGATAGTAACACTTGTATTCTTAGTTATGTAGGCAATTCATATTTACAATAAGATAAACATGAGTTTCTTATTTTATAGACACCAAGATAACAAATGAAGAAAAAAAAAATATTAACACTTGTATTCTTAGTTATGTAGGCAATTCATATTTACAATAAGATAAACGTGAGTTTCTAAGAAATATCAAGTGGCTAACCTAATACATATGTATCCTGAAAAATTGTGTTTCCTCTTGTACATACTCTGTTTCTCTATTGCAAGCCAATTCATTTACTAGAGTGCTACAAGTATATCCCGTCTTGTCTTTGCATATATCATTCTAGGTAGCCATGTAATTGTTGTTCCCCTAAAAAAATTTAATCTCTTCACTTGATAGGCTCCAAAATTTTGCAAAAATGAAGTATGTTTGTGCATATTCCACTTACATGAGGGGGGAGGGTGTCTCTTTAATCACAAAAGTGGGGACTCTCTTTTATGAAGAGCGTGATCATGCTTACTATTCCAACTAGATAATATGTAAATATAGGCTACTTCCATGAGATTATTTTCATGGATTTGGTACCCTTTCATTACGTTGTATATCTAAAATATTAATAGATAAATATAAACACATCACTATCTAGCAAATCAAAGAGGATATGGGTATAGTTCCTGAGCTCGGGGGATGGATTGTTAAGAAACTATTGATATAATGTGTGTTCAAAGGGTTTTTAAAAATACCCCTTACTTACATGATTAAGGTGATAAAATGACCCATTTTTCTCTCAAATCAATTAAAAAAACCCCTTTTGTTATTATAATCTTATTAAAATTTAAAAAATTTGGCAATAAGAAAACCCATTTATTTGAAATCATGTGGTAAGTCACATGTCTAAGAGGTGAACCCCCGAGTTCTCGAGTCCAAATAAACCACTACTTGTCACATGCTAGATTGTGGAGGGCATCTCTTTGAGAGCAAAGGGAGATATTTTCTCTAATCAAGAGCACCAGCATGCCTTCTTTTGCAACTAAATAACACATACATGAAGGATACGTCCATGAGACAATTACATGGGAATGGATCCTTTTCTTATCCTCAATAGGTTAAGAGTAGCTAAACAAACCAAAAGCATCCTTATCAACTAGCATCAAAGAGGAGAGGAGTGTGGTTCATCACTCAAATGCACAACCTTATATCACATGCTTGATTGGAGGAGGACATCTCTTTGAGCACGGATGCTAGAATTCTATGAGTATAAGCATGCTTTATTTTGGGAGAGAGTAGCATGTACTATAGGATCTAATTTCATGAGATAGTTACATGGAGCCTCAAGGGGTGCACTATTTAGTACCCCCCTATATAGTGTGCATTCATGGGGTAATTTAAAAAACCCTTATATATTCTAACACGTTTGAATGAATAAAATGACTCTTTATATTAGGATTTTTTTTTTCAAATTTGAATATAGAACCCCCTTATTTAAATGTATCTTTGTTCAATTGCCTAAAGTGTTTGCCTTTAAAAATCCCTCCTATTGAACTCACGAGGTAACATGATTACATAATAGATCCGCCAAGCACGGAGCGGCCTCTATTTGTTTGTATTGATCACTTGAATAGAACATAAGAGCAGTTTTTGAGAAATTGATGAAACTTCAAAGATGGTCTTTACAAATACAACATATACTCAAAAACCAAAATAAAACATATTTTGTTATGATGAAAACTCATAAAAATACATTTACTCAAAGATACATAAATATGATCTATACATATATTGGCACTTATTGAAGTAGTGCGACTTTTAAAAGCATCCTTAATACTCCTTTTATATTTGACTCATTTTTGAGTGCTAGACATAATTGTGCAAATTTCATTCATACTTGAGGACATGAATCCTTGGTCATATACCTTAGTGATAAGATGACATAACTTAGTTGTGCAAATTTCTTTTGTACTTGAGGACATGAATACTTGGGCATATAAGTTAGTGATAAGATGACATAACATGGTTTTGAAATGCGAAGTTTATTCTTTTGAATAAGGTGTTTTTCCTTCAAGCTACCTCTTAGAAAATATATGTAGCTTTTTCTTAAAATACTTCATGTATACTTTTATACGTTTTTCTTTCCATCTTTGTATAATTAGGATTACCAAGGATTGTTTTAATTGGACAATTGCAATAAGGAACTCTCTAAAGACAAAAAAAAAACTACTTAATGTGTTCCTTATAAGATCTTGTGAATGTGACACTTGAATGCATCTACATAATTTTCTTATATTGTTTGCAATGAACCTTATCATGTTTTCTACTTAGGTGGCTTCTCTTCACAAAGTTATCGTCTATCTATAAGATATGCTTGGATATTAAGAAAAAACTCAAACATCAAATAACAAAACATTCATGACTTCATTTAAATATAAGCTATGATGTAAGAATACCATACTGATGCACTTAAGAAGTCTTTTTCATAAAATTGTACCAAATAGAATTATTGATGTCCCTCTCTCTATTCAAACCATATCTCAAAAACAAAATACCAATTCTACCTATTATAATCATATTGGTAAACTAAAAATTCAAAATCTTCTCATTCCTCAATCTTCCAAACTAATACAAAGAGGTTTTAGGATAAGTTGCGAGTCTTCACATGTCCATATCCTTCTCATGGCAGTAATATATATCTCACAATATTGTTGAAGGATAAGTGAGGGATAATCCCCATAATTGTCATTGATATTGAATAGGTACATCATCTTGAGTCAAGCGATCAAAAAAGTTTAGAGAATAACAAGGTGCAAGGTTGAAGTTTGAGGTCTATAGTTGATGTAGATAACTTTACGTTGTTTTACAAGCATTTTTGGATCATGAGGCGCAAACTAAAGTTTGAGTCTCATGTGATAGAGACACTTGGGGATGGATTTTAGTTAAAAGGAGTTTATATAACACCCTTTGGAAGATGTCTTTCAATTGGAAAGACTTCTCCAAGAGTGTCTAGCTTGTGAGACTCTCATGCTTAGTGTTGTGGATATTCCTCCAGATAGAAAGAGTCCACCTAGAGTTCTCATGAGGATTAATAATTGCACCTCAAGAGCATGAGGGTCAAGATCCTCATAAGTCAGAGATGTTTAAAAATGGATTTCAAATTGAAAGAGTTTTACATGTGTCTCTGACCCATGAGACTCAAACCTAAGTTCCAACCTCATAAGATATAACTCTTGTAGATGGATTCTAGCTTGGAAGAGTCCTACTAGAGTGTTCATGATGCTTATAGATTGAGTCTTTAGATGATAAGACTCAAAAATGAGTTTGGACCACATGAAGACTCCATTCAAACCTTGTGAGATACAAACCCTATGGGATAGTTTCTAGATAGAAATTGTTCTACTAGAGTGGTCATGTGGCCTTGCAACTAGAGACTAAATTCTCAACTAAAACAACTCATGTTTGAGTGCTCACGAGGCTTGAAAAATAAACATCCATGTCATGAGGCTTGAACATAAGTTTGAGCCTTGAAGCTAGAGACTAAATGCTCAACTAAAATAAGGTTAATCGTGCTCAAGAGCTTGAAAACTATCTAGGTCATGATGGTCGAACTTTAGTTCGACCAAGCTCAAGAGGAATAGAATAAATGCTTGACTACTTAGAAAGAGTTTTGCAAGAGTCTCTGTTTCAAGAAGCATGAGAGAGAGAGAGAGAGAGAGAAAGAGAGAGAGAGAGAGAGAGAGAGAGAGAGAGAGAGAGAGAGAGAGAGAGAGAGAAAGAGAGGAGATATCATACCTTGACGTACGTCTGCCCTCAAAAAAATTAAGGGCATCAGTGTCATTACCTTTGTAGGATGTGGCAAGCCTGGATGACAGTTGCAGGAATGCATGCATGCTCTTGCACAATATTTATCTTCTATTTTCCATGCAGTATCCTCACCACCTACTTCCCAAGAGGCCCTCTTTTCCATATGATGTACCTACAATCATGCACATACCATACAGATTCCATGGATGGAGCTTCTTAATTGCCACCACAATAGGTATCAAGCAAGCAATCTCTTCCTCCTAGAATTCTCATGAGGATTAATAATTGAGTCTCAAGGGCATGAGGGTCAAGTTCCTAATGAGTTAGAGATGTTTAAAGAAAGATTTCAACTTGAAAGAGTTTTGCATGTTTCTTTGGCCCATGAGAATCAAATCTCATGAGATAGGACTCTTGTAGATGGATTCTATCTTGGAAGAGTCCTACTAGAGTGTTCATGATGCTTACAAATTGAGTCCTTAGTTGATGAGACTGAACAACAATTGCATGCAAACTCAATTCAAATCTAGTGAGATACAAACCCTTTGGAATAGTTTTTAGAAAGAAATTGTTCTACTAGAGTGGTCATGGGGCTTGAAAATTGAGTATCCATGTCATGAGGCTTGAACTTAAGTTTGAGCTTGATGAGTTCTACTAGAGTACTCATGAGGCTTGAAAATTGAGTTTTTGTGTCATTATGCTCAAACTTAAGTTCCAGCCTCAAATTTTGAGACTATATTTTCAACTAAAAGTTATGTTTGAGTAGTCATGAGGCTTGAAAACTAAGCATTCAGGTCTTGAGGCTCGAACTTAAGTTCAAGCCCTAAAATTAGAGATTAAATGCTCAACTAAAACAAGTCATGTTTAAGTGATCATGAGGCTTGAAAAATAAACATCCATGTCATGAGGCTTGAACTTAAGTTCAAGCCTTGAAGCTAGAGAATAAATGCTCAACTAAAATAAGGTATATCGTGCTCAAGATGCTTGAAACCTATCCAGGTCATGAGGGTCAAACTTTAGTTCGAACCCAAGAGGAATAGAATAAATACTCCACTACTTAGAAGAGTTTTGCAAGAGTCTTTGTTTTAAGAAGCATGAGAGAGAGAGAGAGAGAGAGAGAGAGAGAGAGAGAGAGAGAGAAGAGAGATCATAACTTTAGCTACTTATGCCCTCAAACAAATTAAGGGCATGAGTGTCACTGCCTTTGTAGGATGTGGAAAGCGTGGATGCAAGGCATGCATGATGCACTTGCTCAATATTCATCTTCTGTTGTCCATGCAGTATCCTCGCCACCTATTTCCCAGGTGGCCCTCTTTTCTATATGATGTACCTACATTGAGACACATATAATAAAGATTCCATGGATGGAAGCTTCTAAATTGCCTCCACAACAGGTATCAAGCAAGCAATATCTTCCTCCTAGAGTTCTCATGAGAATTAATAATTAAGTCTCAAGGGCATAAGGGTCAAGAGCCTCATGAGAATTAATGATTGAGTCTCAAGGGCATGAAGGTGAAGAGCCTCATGAGTCAACGATGTTTAAAGATGGATTTCAACTTGAGAAAGTTTTTCATTTCTCTCTGGCCCATAAGACTGAAACCTCAATGTATCAGTGCGATTTGCTACAAAACACCACTGTTGTGATGTTTGTTTTTGGTCCCATGGGTCATATCTGACCTCCGTGGACGATAATTCAACTAGAGTAGTCATGGGACGTAAAATTTGAGTACCCATGTCATGAGGCTTGAACTTAAGTTTGAGCCTGATGAGTTCTACTAAAGTGATCATGAGGCTTGAAAATTGAGTTTTCGTGTCATGAGGCTCTCACTTAAGTTCTAGCCGTAAATCTTGAGACTATATTTTGAACTAAAATAAGTTATATTTGAGTACTCATGAGGCTTGAAAACTAAGTACTCATGTCATGCGGCTCGAACTTAAGTTCGAGCCCTGAAACTAGAGACTAAATGATCAACTAAGACAAGTCATGTTTGAGTGATCATGAGGCTTGAAAAATAAACATCCATGTCATGAGGCTTGAACTTAAGTTGGAGCCTCAAAGATACAAACTAAATGATCAACTAAAATAAGGTATATCGTGCTCAAGATGCTTGAAAACTGTCCAGGTTATGAGGGTCAAGCTTTAGTTCAAACCCAAGAGGAATAGAATAAATGATCGACTACTTAGAAAGAGTTTTGCAAGAGTCTTTGTTTCAAGAAGCATGAGAGAGAGAGAGAGAGAGAGAGAGAGAGAGAGAGAGAGAGAGAGAGAGAGAGAGAGAGAGAGAGAGAGAGAGAGAGAGAGAGAGAGAGAGATAAGAAAGATCATACCGTGAGCAAATTATGCCCTCAAACAAATTAAGGGTAGAAGTGTCACTGCCTTTGTAGGATGTGGCAAGCATGGATGCCAGTTGTTGCAGGTAGGCATGCATGCACTTGCTCAATATTTATATTTTGTTGTCCATGCAGTATCCTCGCCACCTACTTCCCAGGTGGCCCTCCTTTCCATATGATGTACCTGCATTCAGGCACATACCATACAAATTCCATGGGTGGAAGCTTCTGAATTGCCTCCACAGTAGGTATCAAGCAAGCAATCTCTTCCTCCTATAGTTTTCATTAAAATTAATAATTGAGTCTCAAGGGCATGAGGGTCAAGAGCCTCATGAGTCACAAATGTTTAAAGATGGATTTCAACTTGAGAAAGTTTTGCACGTGTCTCTAGCCCATGAGAGTCAAACCTCATGAGATAGGACTCTTGTAGATGGATTCTAGCTTTGAAGAGTCCTACTAGAGTGTTCATGATCCTTACAAATTGAGTCCTTCGATGATAAGACTGAAAAACAAGTTTGGACCGTATGAAGACTCAATTCAAATCTTGTGAGATACAAACCCTTCGGGATAGTTTCTAGATAGAAATTTTTCTACTAGAGTGGTCATGGGGCCTGAAAATTGCGTGTCCATGTCATGAGGCTTGAACTTAAGTTTGAGCATGATGAGTTCTACTAGAGTGCTCATAAGGCTTGAAAATTGAGTTTTTGTGTCATGTGGCTCAAGCTTAAGTTTGAACCTTGAATCTTGAGACTAGATTTTCAACTAAAACATGTTATATTTGAGTACTCATCATAAGGCTTGAAAACTAAGCATCCGGGTCATGAGGCTCGAACTTAAGTTCAAGCCTCAAAACTAGAGACTAAATGCTCAACTAAAACAAGTCATGTTTGAGTGCTCAGGAGGCTTGAAAATAAACATCCATGTCATATGGCTCGAACTTAACTTCGAGCCTTGAAGCTAGAGACTAAATGATCAACTAAAATAAGGTATATCGTGCTCAAGACGCTTGAAAACTATCCAGGTCATGAGGGTAGAACTTTAGTTCAAGCTCAAGAGGAATAGAAGAAATGCTCGACTACTTAGAAAGAGTTTTGCAAGAATCTTTGTGTCAAGAAGCATGAGAGAGAGAGAGAGAGAGAGAGAGAGAGAGAGAGAGAGAGAGAGAGAGAGAGAGAGGAGATATCATACCTTGAGCTACTTATGCAATTAAGGGCACGAGTGTCACTGCCTTTGTAGGATGTGGCAAGAGTGGATGACAATTGCAAGAATACATGCATGCTCTTGCTCAATATTTATCTTCTGTTGTCCATGCAGTATCCTTGCCACCTACTTCCCAGGAGGCCCTTTTTTCCATATGATGTACTTGCATTCAGGCGCACACCATACAGATTCCATGGATGGAAGCTTCTTAATTGCCTCCACAACAAGTATCAGGCAAGCAAGCTCTTCCTTGCTCGTAAACTTGGTGGTAAATGTCCATGTAGACTGGGCACCCAAGTCAACGATGTTTGCACTTGCATGTCACGTGCATTTTCTTATACCGTATCAACACACATTAAAAGAAAGTCTTTACGTCGAGCTAGTTAATCTGTAGCTCAGGTCTTTCTATGTTCAACAACTCGATTGTTGCAGAATAGGGAGCAAGGGTTGGCCATCTTGTGCTTCATGCTACAGAACTAGGCGCATGGAGGCAATTGGTGCTTTTTGAGGCGACCACGGAAATTTTTTACGGGCAATCAGGGCCTTTTGGGGTGGAGTGAGAGATAGAGGGTGGCAGTAGGGGCAGCAGTAGGCGTAGCAGCGATTGGAAACAGTGCATGGCTGAAAACTCAATTTCTATCTCTGTGGATGTGCACTTCTTATTTAATACACACAGGCGAGGATTTGGGGCCCTCGAGAGCAGAATTTTTGAGTGCACACTTCAGGTTTGGTACCAGAGCTCATGACAAAGGTGAAGATGAAGCAATTCTTTCTCATGGCGCAGATGCAACAAATCATGGCTCCTCAAGGGCGATTGATGCGATGTTGAGTTCATGCAGTAGCTCATGGCGGGGCCAATGCATGGCACTTCATGGTGCTTCTTGATCATGCCTTAGTCGAGTTCATTGGCGAGCTCACAATAGAGCAATGAGAGAGAGACATGGTGGTTGATGTGAGGAGGACTGAAGAAGGGGGAAGGCGTGAAAGCAAAGCAGCTAACACAGGTACTATGGCAAGCGAGTCGTGAATAATGGCTTGAATATGGATGGTGCTAACATAAGTGACCAGATTAGCTTCGACGTGGATCAATTAATTCTACTGCTACAACAAAAGGTTTTCGTGGGTGGGTGACATAGAGGTCTATGATCCATGCTTGACTCCTTAATGCGAGCAATGGATGGCACGGTCAAGGGCGCATAGTAGCTCATGGTGATTCGAGATCATGGCGAGGTCACAATAGAGCTATGAGAGTCATGCTGACATGGCACAATAGCGAGCGAGAGGCATGGCAGCTGATGTGACATTTAGTTGTTGTAGTGGATGGTGCGCTCAAGGGCACATAGTAGCTCATGGTGCTTCAAGATCTTGCCTTCTCCTAGTTCATGGCGAGCTCACAGAGCAAAGCAGCAAGTGGCATGACGAGCTCAAGGGGATAGCAGCAAACGTCATTCTCACTTTCAAATTTCAAAATTAACGCTGGGTTTCAAATTTGACAAAAAACCTAACGTTGCCTTCAATTTAGATGAACTTAGCCAATGACTAAGGGTGTGGGTAGTTTCCTCAGTGCCTCCTCAAGCTTACACGAACTAAAGATTGAGCCTTAACAAAGCTTCCGTATAGACTTGTCAAAAGTGATTCTAAAGGGCTATGTAGTTACATCATGACGTACCTATAGGTTGGCTTTGTAGCTCCATGAAATAATCCATCTCCTCAGGTCAAGCTAGGGGGTGGCTGTACATCATGACGTACCCATAGGTTGGCTTTGTAGCTCAATGAAATAATCTGTCTCCTCAGGTCAAGCTAGGGGGTGGTTATACCATCCTCCACAATAGATAATTGCATCCAAACTTGTCATAGCTAGTCAAAAGGAGTCTTCAACCGGCTCGACGCTCCCTATTTAGGTGCTCTGTGTTGGACTATAGCATTTAGATCATACACAAAAATGATATTATGGGCATGAATATCTCGGCTAAGCGGCCTTTCCAAAGCTGGGAAGGCCCTACTAAAGCTCGAGTCTTAACAATGCTCCCCCATAGACCTGTCAAAAAGTGATGACAAAGGGCTCTGTAGTTACAACATGATGTACCCATAGGTTGGCTTTGTAGCTTCGAGATATAAAGAATCTCCTCAGATCAAGCTAGGGGGTGGTTGAACCACCCTCCACGATAGATAATCGCATCCAAACCTGTCATAGCATTCAAAAGGAGTCTTCAACCAGCTCGAGGCTCGTAATCTAAGTGCTTTGTGTTGGACTAGCATTTAGATCATACACAACAATGATTATATGGGCATTCAAATCTAGGCTAAGAGGCTATTCCCCCAGGGGATTCACTAGTAATACTAGAAAGACGTCACCTGCGTGCACCAAAACTGCCATTTTACCCCCTATATACGGTATCCTCCTTTGTAAAATCTACCTTTTTGGCCTCATAAACCCCCCTATTGTACACTCATGTGACACCATACGGTAATCCTTAGTGAAGACCCCGGGGCTATTCCAAAGCTGGGAAGGCCCTACACATAGTCAGCTTTGTAGGAGGTGTTTCAACAATTGTAAAAGAAGTATCAAATCCTAAGGGATAGGGGTCCAATATTGTGACGACCCCCATTACTAGTGTTAGTGAAGATGTATATTATTGCACCAACTCTCCAGGCCTACGAACAACACACTAGTGGAGTGATCTATGCGTTACTACTACGCAATGCTCCATTCATGACAATCATCTCAAAGGAGTATTCACGAAGCAGACAAACTAGAAAAAATAGGAATATACCTTTTGTATATAAAAAGTGCTTAATCTCCATTCTACTCCGATAATATTAGCCTCGACACCTTAGTTATGTATCACAAGTGTGTTTATACAATTTCTCATCATACATTCTAAACTATGACCTAAAAAAAATAGCATGAGCTTTTATGAAATGTGTGCGGCATACCTAGCTAGGTGTTGTTGGGGCAAAGGATCACCATGTTGTTAGGAGGGCATGTGGTCCCTTTCCCTCAAATGATGTGCAATAGCTCTCAAGCAGAAGCTCATGAATCTAAATTTCTTACATTAAAATTTTCTAAAATCTCTTGCAAATTTGATATTGTTTTTAGTTTATTTCATTTTTCTTATAGTTTTATGTTTTGGCTAAAACTCAAGTACCAACTAGAATCTTTAAATTGTGGGTGGCACCTGAAGCCTCAATCTCTAGCTTGAGCCTTGCCAATAGAGTGTACAAGAGAAGTGCTATAGCTTTTGTGAGGGAGGAACCACTTACCGAACTAGGTACTATTGGGGCAATTAACCTCGGAGCTGATGGGGGGTCAATACCCCCTTGGCCTCCAATGCACATAGGTAGCATATGGTTTCTCTCAAGAATCTCCCAATGTTGAGTACCATATGGCAAAACATGACAGAAAATACCTTCTTTCCTACAAGTGTCTGTTGCTACCTCTTGCCAATTTGTAAATGAAACTTGCTTGTGGGTTTTAAGTTGTTGCTCTTGTAGTGAGTGTTCTAGCTAGCTCAAGTTTCAACGTTTCACCTTGACTATGAATCAAGGTTTAGCATTTTTTCTTGTAGAATAATTATTCCTTGGGATCTACAAATAAAGAAAAAGCCTCTAGTCTTTCATTATGCGACATAAAATAGAAATGCTTTCTCTATCACAAACTAACGCATTCCAAGATTGAGTTTTGCAGGACAACTAGACCATGCTTTCAAAGAAGTGAACATGGTAGTCCCCCACACTTAACCATCTAACGCCCTCCAAGTTTTTTTCAAATTAGACTTCTACTTGTAGAACAAGGCAAAACTACCTTCACTTTACAAGTCAAAAATTAACCTTTTCCATTTCATTGTGGATACTCTTGATCCCCATTCAAACATTAAATCCAAGTTCTCTATATACGCATGATTCCTAGCACAATGCAACTTCTATGAGTTAGTAGAATTGGACACCCAATGATGATGCAACCTAGCAAAGTTGAAACCAGTGTGGTTGATGATGCTGCAACTTAGTGTTGAGCTGTATATAGTGTCTCTATATATAGCACCCCGGTCCCCTCTATATAAACTCATCTCGTGTAGTCATTGGACACACTTTGGGGTTCTATTTCTGTGCTCTCTTCTTCTCTCTCAACATGGTATCAGAGCCAACTACATGCGTTCTCTACCAAGATATAGCTATGGAGAGCTCTTCGTTATGCTTCAAACACAAAGATAAGTTTACTTGTTTCTTCTTGATTATCTATCTTGTCTTTAATTGTACTTGTTTTGTTCTGAGTTGTGAGTTCAAGATATAGAATTCTTGGAAAAAGAAAGCGAGCCTACAAGAAATAGGCACAACACAGAAGAGATCTTGTGAGAACCACAAAGGACTTATGTGATGGGAATGTGCTCATCACTATTAGGAATCTGTCTCTCGGTGATTAAGGAAGTCACGAGAGGCTAAATAAACTAATTGTATATTCTGTCATGAGATTCAAGATCAGAACAAATCTTGTGGCGTTGTGCATATTGCAAACTATGTAGAGCCAAAGTAAAGTAGAGTCGTACCTAGCTTGCACATCTATTTTTCTCATCCAAAAGAAGTGCGTTGTCGCTTTTTGTCCAAAATAGGTGACTAAAAATAGCAGGACTTCGGTCTCTGAAGCACTAATAAAAATAGCAGGACGTCGGTCTTTGAAGCAAGCTAGGTACGATAGCGAAAAGATTTCTGAATAGTGCAAATATTTCTTGGAAAGATTTCTCCGCAGCAGAGCGCAGTCGCATAGGCACCACCTCGTTTTGATCATTAAGCTCTTCCCGAAAGCTACCTCGACCTTGCCCTATAATCAGGCCTTCTCGACTGCAGACCTTGATTGAGACGCATACGTTTTTGGCCTTCAGACAAGTTTAGAGCCTGATTTTGTTTCTTAAGCTGAGCCGGCGTCAATATTTCTTAGCTTTAGAAGTTCGTCGTCAATCGCGCTTGTGTGTTCTTCGTTTGGCCGTAGGTAGGTACTGCTACAAAGCAACCAAGTGTGCGCATTTGTGTGGTTGCTCTAGCCTCAAGAAGACATGATTGCAATGCACAGGTTGGTCTGCCATTGCTGCTTCTTGTTGGCCTGCACCTTCTGATAGCGTCTATGGTCATCGCAACCTGGTTCTGCTCGATGGGAAAGCTTCTCTCTACTCATAAGCATGTATTCAGCAGCTTCTTCGCAAGCACGTGCTTCTTGCATAGATCAGTGCAAGGGTTGATTTAGTTTGCTTGCGCCCTTGTTTCTCGTATGCTTGCGCCCTTGTTTCTCGAACTCAACACATGGAGGAGAAGAAACAATGCTATGGTTGGCAGCACGACCACAAACAATGCTATATTAAATTATATTAAATGTTATTTTAAGAATAGAGAATGACCTGGCGTTAAAATTGTTGGTGGCTTGTATTTTTCTAGTTGCTTTTGGATGCTCATAAAATCTAAGAGTTCATGCACATAGATCGTGACTGCATGTCTCAGCTAGCTCAGTTATTCATAGTTCGGTAATAGGTTTTTGCATCGTTTTGATCGTGTTAAATTGTTGTTTTATTTAGTCAAAAATCTACATATCTTTGAATAACCTTTGATCAATAGATTTGGCATGTGGTGTTCGGCCTTCATCATCACTAGGGATTGCCCTAGAGCCACCTTGACCTTGCATTCTTTAGGTTGTATGTTTGAGCATCAATTCTTGTAATTTGTTTCTACTTCAATGGTAGCAGGGTCACACCACTTGATGCGATTTATAGCATGAATGTTACTGCTCTCCTTGACCTTGCCATCTTTAGGTTGTATGTTTGAGCATCAATTAATCTTGTAATTTGTTTCTACTTCAATGGTAGCAGGGTCACACCACTTGATGCGATTTATAGCATGAATGTTACTGCTCTCCTTGCAATTTGTCATAAAATACTCGTTTTATGTGATCGTACACTAACATGTTTGATGGTTTCCATGGGAATCATCAATGTAGAGATGACAAGATTTACCAAGCCATTATCTATACTGACTAGTCATTGTCTTGAGGTTTTGCAGATTTTGCACAAAACTAGCGTCTCTGATGCTATGCTACATAAAGCCATGATGGTGATTATTATTTTACAATTTTTATTTGATTTGAAGAAAACGTCTTTGATGCCATGGTACATAAAACCATGATGATTGGTATTTTCAAGCTTTTCTAAGCGTCTCTTATGCCATGGTGAATACCGTGATGCCATGGTACGTAAAGCCATGATGATTGGTATTTCAATTCTTTTTTATTGAAAGCGTCTCTGATGCCATGGTACCTAAATCCATGATGATTGCTATTTCAAATTTTTTCTAAGCTTCTTAATGCCATGGTACGTAAAGCCATGATGATGACAAACTGTTAGTTGAGATCTTGGGGGTCCTAATGTATTTATTACATGTCGACTTTGTATATATTTGTGCACACGTGATACCATTGATGTTACATTTGTTTCTATGTCATCAACATATGGGATTGCATTGGCATTACGTTTGTTTCTATGTCGTCTCTAGAGCGGCTTCGCGAACCGTCTCTAAGGATAATGTGATGTAATTTTTTCTAACATTCACAACTTGATATGTTTTTCTTGAGTTGATTTTTTTACAGAACTTAATCACATCAAGCAGTATGTACGGAGGCTCAAGGATGTTGAAGTTTCTCTACCAAAGAATTTGCAGTAGCTCAATCGTCTATATCTTGGATTATAAGAAGACCCTTGAAAGGGCTCATTGTAAAACAAGTGTGATGTAGCTCCTTTGAACATTGTAGATGTACGTCTAAATTTTTTTAATATAATAGTGGTATATGTAGAGCTGTGGGTTTTTCCCTTGAGCCCCCAAGGGTTTTTTCATCCACAGTTAGGGACCTTCATTTGAGTGGGGGTGTTGAGCTGTATATAGTGTCTCTATATATAGCACCCCGGTCCCCTCTATATAAACTCATCTCGTGTAGTCATTGGACACACTTTGGGGTTCTATTTCTCTGCTCTCTCCTTCTCTCTCAACACCTAGCATAATGCAAACTCTACTCTAGAACTTGACAATAATGGTTGACAACACCATAACCTAACAAAATGCAACCACCACTCAAGAACTTGGTTCACAAACATTTGTCTCAAAAATACGCATTTTTCCAAAAATTCCTAAATATGTGTTTAGTGCATATTTAGAGTTTTTGTTATCTAGAGATTCATCATCTATTCCATACACATTAGTAGCAAACTAGTTAGACATGGGTTTAGTGCTTGATAGAGTCTAGAGTCGAGGGAGTATCTAGATCTATCCTTGAAGGGTAAAGAGATTTTTCAGTGAGATAGCTAAAGGAATTTCATTCTTCAAATTTTCTCATTTCTTCAAGAGAGCCTTCTTATTTTGTGTTATGACTTTATTTACATTGTTTTCCTCATTTTGTTTCTAGTTTCTTTCCATTAGATATGACTAGGTAAAGTAGAGATTGTCACTGTCAAATTGGGTCAAAAAGATCAGGTCAAAAAGAGATACAAACCATATTTTGGGCAAGAAAATCATAACTGTGAAATATTAGAAATTTGATGATAGAGATTTGAAAGCTGACGTAAAACCAAAAAGAGGGTGCTAAAGGACCTCAAAAAAATCACAAAAAAAAATAAAATTTCTAGCAAATTTTTTGGTGGAACATGGATCACGATTCATGCCCCCTAGAGGCTGATTGATGTAGAATTGAGACCAATTGAGAGACATTGACTTCAATAAGCTGAAACCAAGGTTTGGGGTCAAAAGAAACGCAAAGGTTAAAGACAAACTCATGGAAAATCATGTGATGATCCCTTAATTTTCTCATGGAAACTATGATAAATTCCATATAAGTATACATAATGCCTATCCAATGTCTGATAGTATGGATGCATTCTCCTTTGGCAAGGGACAAGGCTTGATAGCATGGAGTCATAACTATGCATGAGATTTTGACTGTTGGATAAATTTCATGGAACTTGGTAGCAAGTTGAGCTTTCTTGAAAAGGCTAAATATGGTAGCACCAAGATTTCATTGCACTTAAGCTCATGTAAACTCCAGTGTATTGCCTCCTAGCACTTGGTGATTCTATCAAAAATTGGTTTCATAAGAATTCTAAGGCCGTGCATATCTCAATTGTCTTGATGTTCACAAAAAACTTGTTAATTGGTATGGATACCTTGATACTCTTGAAGAGTATGAGAGTTGATATCACATGCTAATATAACTTTTATTAATGTCACATCATTGTGCAATAATGATGCTAGCATTTTGAGTTGATTAGGGAGAGCTGGATTAATATGGATGATGACCCAGAACTTTTGGTACCTTTATCCAACAAGAAAAATATTTTCTAAGAAATAGGAAACTAAAAGACTTATTTAGAGAACCAACAAAATTAAAAAAATCTCCTGAGTATGCACAACAAGTGTCAACTATTGACTTTTGTGGAAAGAAATGTTTCTAGCTAGTAGAATGTGGAATGCTAATGTATCTTAGAAGAGAATTTTGGGGCCAACATCAACATGCTTGCCCTAATTATGTGTATGATTCCTTGGAGATAGATCAACTTATCAATCCACATGGAAAGATGCAATAATTTTCCTTATTGAATGGCAATGGGATCTACTGCAGGCAATGGTATGAGATGCATAGGACTCCAAAGGCATCGTTTACAAGTACAAGAAACAATTTTAAGGACGAGTGCAAAGTATTCTTGCATGGGAGCACTGGATACATGGGAATGTCAAGAGACCATGTTGGAGTAGGAAAAGCTATTATTCAAGATTTTTTCAAAATCAATTTAAAATAGATGTCTCACAAGAGTAGGACTATAGAAGATGGTAGTAGGGGACCTTACTTGTAATACCAC
Organism: Adiantum capillus-veneris; assembly: GCF_014529385.1. Lineage (NCBI taxonomy): Eukaryota > Viridiplantae > Streptophyta > Polypodiopsida > Polypodiales > Pteridaceae > Adiantum > Adiantum capillus-veneris. Next base: position 34,240,262 of record NC_140958.1, on the reverse strand, counting down.
AGATGTATAGATAGGTGGACATCCAATTCCTTAATTGAAGACACTACTTAGGAAGGTCCAGGATCCTCATTCAATATTGAGCACCAATGTGCAAGAAGAAGGGTGTGAGAGATGCTAAGGCTTATAAAATTTGTTGGGATACGAATGCAAATAGGGAGAAGATCCCAAAGCATGTTTTTAAAAAGTCTTAACATAGCATTAAAGAAGGATAAGGTGTTAATCATGGATTTGTCTTGGCAGTTGAGGAGTGTACAGCCATCAAACATTCCTTTAAGTTTTTTCTTAGGTTTATGTAAAGCTCTAATTTTGAATTTAACCTTTTTCAATTTCTTTTTGAAGGTCATGTTTACCATCTGAGATTAAAACTATTGTTATTATGTTTGTGCTATTTAAGGTGTTTATCAACACCTCATATTCTATGAGATGTGGGATATTTTCTAAATTAAAAATCATTTCACAAGTGATTGGAGGAACACATATTGAACATGATGACCTCTTGCTTGAACAAAACTCATAGTGTGTAATAGTCTCTAGATTTTGGCATAAGTGGGATTTTCCCTTAAGTAGGATGGGTCAAAATTTAATATTCGTAATTTATTGAGAATCTCCCATTCATCTAATATGGTGTTCTAAAAATCTCCATCATGCAGTGTTTAAAAGTAGTTGGGGCATGGCACAGGCTGAATGGCATTACTACATCCATGAATGCTCCCTATTCAGTGATGAAGGTTGTCTTTGCTCTATCCTCTAGTGCAATTCTAAATTGATTATAGCCATGAAACTATACATTTCATGGCCTGATATTTTATCTAACATCATATCTATGAATGGGAGAGGGGATGGTTCCTTGAATGTCTGAGCATTCAGCTTTTGATAGTCTATACACACTCTCAGCTCCCCATTCATCTTGGGTACCCCTACTATCTATAATAGCCAATAGCTATTTTCCACCTCTATTAATGAGACCCACCTTCAATCATTTATCATATCTCCTCCTTGAACTTCTTAGCATATTTGAAATTCATCCTATAACTTCTTAGTTTAGTTGGAACTCATCCTTTATTGATGGAACCTGATTGGTCTTACATCTAGCTTAAGTGGTATTCTATGCTGGCACACCTCTAGATCAAAACTCCTTTCAGACCCATGTTATTCCAAGAAAACAGGTCTTTATATATTTTAAATAAGTGTTGGATATTTCCTCAATCTTTGGCTTCAAATGCTTTTTGACCTTGACCATTTTCGGATTCTCATCTGTGCCGAGATTCCATTCCTCTATTTCTTGGTTGTCTGCTAGTAACCAGTTTGGTCCACCTCCTTTTCTCTTTGCCAATGACTCAACTTCATTGTCAGTTTGAATACTTGATATGTATTCATTGAATGGGTTCCCTAACTCAATAGCCCTGGTCCCATCTATTGGCGGATTTACTAAACGGGAACCCACCTAGTCATACACTTAGTCGAACACCACATTTATATTCTATTATTTTTCCATGCTAGTGTAGCTACACTGTGTGAAATCTTGATTCAAAGAGTGGCAGATCCTTTCCGTGATTTGTAATTCTATCATGACATCTGCACAATTCCATGTGATCTGTCCATTCAATGTTAGAAAGCCCTAGTATAAAAGATAATAACATTATTGTAAAAAGGAGGCTTATCTTTTAAGGAGAAAGATCTCTATTGTATGTATGCTCTCCAGTGTCTTCTTAGTTCCAATTTGTACTTAACATAACTAATGATTGGGTAATCCTTTTTCTATTCTAAAAAGTGCATTATGCTCCTCTTCTCTTGCTCTTTTAATTAAGTGTAAGAATTTCAAACTCCGTTGTGGTTCACGACTATGCATCCACAAGCCTAATCTTCAAATTTTAGTGCGCTGAAATCTTTTTTTTTTAACGTTTTGAACTTAGGAGAGTGTTATTAGAACTTAGGCAACCTATTAGGACTATTTTGATGCAACTTTCATGACTTGGGTCATGATGAATTGCAATCCATGTACCTTGTCTATTGCATCCAAACTTTGTAGACTTGTCGGTTTAGGCCTAGTGAAGCTTCCATTAAAGTTTCGTGATGATCTGAGTTCGTTTAGTCGACAAAATGGTGTGACAACCTAGAGCAATGAGAAAGGACATATGAAATTTTTTTGACCATTGAGTGGTGCTTTGCTTGTTGAGTTGTTGTGTTTGCTTGTTAGGATCACTTCTTGAGGACTGACAACCTCAAAGGGTATCCGTGCCCCATTCGAGTCACTTCACCGAGTATTGACATATTATGTTAGTGCCAGATAGCTATGCTATCGACATCTATTGCAGCGAGATGCTAACGTTGGTGTCGTTGAGATCAAGAATGATCCCTAGATGGTGAGTGACCTAATGCGTATTTATTTTTGAAATATTTGTCTTTCCCTTCCATTTACACTCTAACAGTAAAGCAGCTAGGCACGAGGTTTAGTACTTGATAGTGTCTAGAAGTTGGGGATTTGCTAGATCTATTCTTGAGAGGTAAAGAGAGTTGTGAGTGAGATAGCCAAAAACATTTCATTCTTTTGTTTTCTTATTACTTTCAAAGTGTTGTACCATTTTTCGTTACGATTTTGCTACTTAAACCGGAGAAATTTGCACTTGTGCTTTCTAAATCAATAGATCTGCACTTATGGTGTTGATATTGGTGAATCTGTATTTATTTGTGAGACCTAAACTAGCAATTTTGCATTGATGCTGCCTAAACATACAGATTTGTATTTATGATTGTGTTGCTTAAATTGAAGAATGTGCATTGGTGCTACCCAAACCCACATATCTGCACTGATGCTGTCTAAACCAACATATCTACACTAAATAAGTCAGTGTCGCTTAAACTCTCAAATCAACACCATGATGAAATTTATACACTACCTAAACCGATGAACATCAAGGGTAATGAAATACTTACAAAATTGTTTTTGATTATCGTCTTAACTCATGCGATTAGAATTATGACTTAATAAAGAATCACTTATTTTAGTCCATTCAATTAAAGTATAAGCCAATGTTGTACGAATTGGTTTGCATCATAGCTCATAAAGATAATGTAGATAAGGAAAAGATAGAAAAAGAAATTCCTTATTAGATAAATGTATGTGAAGGATCTCCTCCATCTAAACTTGTACAATGGTATTCTCTCTTGTTTCAGACTTCTTGAGCTTATCTACTTTGGTTTCTCTATGAAGAGAATACCTTACAAGAAAGTAGAGAAGGTGAGTATTATCAAACTACTAGATTTCAATACAAGAAAATGTTATAAGAGATGATTCATGGTGACGATCTTAAGACAAAGAAAAAGAGATAAATGAACACTTGGGCCTACACATATAGAAAGTCAACTCATCAGCAAAATTCAAAATGCTCTTCTTAAATGCATTGATAAATTCCAAACCATGAGGTTCTCTAAAGATTTGGCTTGTAGATAAAACGGTAAGCAATCCATATAATTTGAATTTATGTTAATACTTAACAAAATCCTAAAGCACAACATCATAACCATCACAATGATAGTAGAGGTTGCACCATCAATAAAACAAATGCAGCAATAAAACTAATTTTACATGAATCAAAACAAAAGTAAGAATGTTAACCAAATTTATAACACTAATCTTGCTTGTACCAACAGTTGACATTGAAGAACCATTTTATATCTATTCTATATTATATTACCAAGTTAAAACAAGCCTATTCCTATTATGATAAGTAACGTGATAATTTAAAAACTATAAATATTACATGTAGTGCTAGCTCTGCAATTAGACCTAGCTAGATAGACGATGATTGTGTCAAAGAGCTTCTAACTGACTATGTGAAATAGAGAAATGATCTCGTCCCATTCTACCCCAACTCTGAGTAAATTGTCATTTTCAAACCTTGGCTAGGGTATAAAAGCTACTTTTTATGAAAATCCTTTTTTTTAAATAATGAAATATGTGTGGTTGCCTTTGAGGTTTGTGTACTCTTCCTCTCTCTTTTGATGTTCATATCTCCCTCGTAGATTTTTTGTTTGAAGTGCCATATGCTTCAATGTGTTCACAGGTGAAAGCTTTATGCAACAAAGTACAACACTGTGATAAAAAGTGACATTGGCAAGATCACCAGCATCATGAATACTTAATTTAAAGCCTATTTCCAATAAAATAGTAATAGGTTTGTAGTCCTCAAGACCAAACTTACATAGTAATGTCTCTATGTAGCTTGTTTGACCCAAGGCAATAACTTCATCGCACTGTTTAGTAGTGATGCAAAATCCCCAAGTCTTTCATCTACTAAGTAGCATGCAAATCAGCCTTGAATTCAACAATGTGTCTCATTTGGACCAGAATTAGAAAATCATCTACATATAGAATGATGATGATAAATACATCACTCTCACATTTGATATACAAAGTGCTTTCAATTGGATTGTTATATGAAAGCCTTGTTTAACCAAATGAGTGTCAAATTTCTCATACCAAGCATAAGGAGATTGCTTCAACCCATATAAGATTTCTTACATTTGAAACTTTATTTTCTTATCCTTTCTTGATAAAAATCGTGAGGTTGTGTTACAAAAAACTTTCTCAAATATATTACCATCCAAGAAAGTAGTAATGATTTTTTATTGATGTACATTCCAACCAAAATGAGATGCCAATGCACATAGAAAGCAATAGTTTTTACATCAAGTGGGAGCAAAGGTCTCTTCATAATGAATGCCTTTTTGCTATGCATAACCTTTTGCAACAAGTCTAGCCTACAACTGACATATATGCATTATGGATAGAAGGATCATAAGTACACTCTGCACTAAATGCCCATTTTGCATCTACATCAACATCACAATCTTTTTCCCTAGAGGATTCTATAATAGCTACACTTGTAGTGAATCCAGTCTCTTTTGACTCAGCTTAGGACATTGCTTTATCAAGTGATCATTAGTCTTGCAATAATGGCTACACATATTATTCTTCGCCTTTTCACCAGAACTCCTAGAAGAGGTGCTTCCAGCAGAAGCATTAGGAACATGTGATTTTCCACTCACTCAAGTACCATGAGAGGTGGCTACATTGCTGTTACCACCTTTTCTTTGAGCAACAACAAAAGCATATTAAACTGCATGCTATTTAGTCTTTTCTTTTTGAAAAATGACTCTTTCAACATTAATGTGCATAATGTATCAAACTTGATTGCTTGAGGGGTTGTTTGTGTTACCATATACATGTGGTAGTGATGTGTGTGAACACACTAGGACCGCCAGGGCACTTTTTCCCTCTTTCGGAGGTTTTTTTCCCCCGAGCATTGTATATACGCCCATCACTCTAGGGCTATCTATCTTTCCATTTCACACTAAGTAACACACTCTCTATTGTGTGCCTTAAGCTTCCTTTGTCTTCTCCAAGCTGTGTGCATTTCTTTGCAACCCTAATTTCCAACAATTGGTATCAGAGCAGGTTATGTCCTCCTGGGCTTAGTCGCTAGTTGCTCTAGCACACACCTGCTCACTTTCTCCGATTACAGTGAGGTTTGGTGAACGTTCACAGGTTGACAAATATTTCGGGGGAGCTCGTACAGCCTAGTCTGCTCAGATTTCTGATTCGGGCTCATTTCGGCCTCCGTTTCCAAGACAGACAGGTTTGCATAGGCAATTTGTCATTTTGTGCAAAATTTTTATCAGTGTCAATTTTTGCATAACAGGTGCCTTACAGTCTACTACGGTTTGTGCTATATAGCACGTGTTGTTCCCGCTCCGTTTCTTCTATTTTCGGGCAGTTTTCACATCAGGTGCAACATTTACCATGGCTGACAACAACACAAATGTCTTCAAGATATTTGCTACTGAGGACAAGTTGGATGGGGACAATTACCCGATGTGAGCTTATATGATGCAACACCTTCTTGTGTCAAAGGGTGTCTAGAATTTTGTGCAGGGCATTGATGTACGTCCTGGTTCTGAGGATGTAGGCGATGTTGAGGATGCTGCAGGTCTTGCTGCAAGGATTGCTGCTATTAGAGTTGTTATGCCTACGGTAGAACAAGCTCATTGGGATGTAAAGGATGTGTAGACTCATGCATTGATTGCATTGTCTGTGAAGCGCACCATTGTTCCTCACATCCATTCAGCCAAATCTGCAAAACAGGCTTGGGATATTTTGGCTGGTCTTTATGCAAGTCGCAATGAGGCTAAAATTGCTTTGCTGCGTAAAGAGTTGGAGTCCAATATTATGCATGAGGAAGATGATATGGACACTTTCCTTGCTGGTGTCAAGGATATCAATGAGCAACTTATTTCTGCAAGTGAAGCCATTTCAGACAGTTCCCTTGTGTAGACTGTTCTTGATGCCTTACCAGATTCTTACCAGACTTGTGCTAGAACTTGGAGACTTATGACCCAAGGAAATCCATAAGTTGTCAAGTTTGATGCATTATATGCACATTGCTGTTGCAAGAGTCACTTTCTAGAAAAAACAGGACTTGACAGCGTGTAGTTGAACAGGCTTTTATTGCTTCTCAAAGAAAGGGTGGTAACAGCAATGCATCCACTTCTTATGGTTCTGCTGCGAATGGCATACCTTCTGCTCCCAATGCTTCTGCTGGTAGCACTTCGTCTGGCAATTCTGGTGATAAGGGAAAAAAGAAGATGCGTTGCCATTATTGTAAAGCTAATGATCACTTGATCAAGTCGTGTCCTAAGTTGAAGGCCAAAGATGCTAAGAAGAAAGAGGGTGCTTCCACTGCAAATGCTGGTTTGACTACAAATGCAGCCATTGTTGAGTTTTCTATGAAAGGAGACTGTAATGTTGATGATGATGTAGAATGGGCTTTTAGAATAGAGTGCACTTACAATCCTATTGTCCATGATGCATGCTTGTCAGTTGCTAGAGATTCACATGTGTGGTATTTCGATAGTGGTGCTACAAGCACATTACCTCACATTGTGAATTGTTCACCTCTCTCGAGTCTGCTCCTCATGGGAATTCAGTCACTTGTGCAACAATGCCTCTTATCCAGTTTAGGGAGTTGGAAAGATTGTGCTTACTGCTGCTAATAGAAGTTATTTCACACTTGTTGATGCACTTTATGTACCTGGGATCAAGAAGAGTCTTTTGTCTTTATCTGCACTTGCTAGACTTGGACTTGTAGTCAAATTTGTGGATGACAGATGTACAGTTCATGATCTTAGTTTTGGTGATGAAATCATTGGATCTGGGTTGTTGTGTCGTGGGCTGTATAAGCTCAATTTGTATGATAAGTGTGCACAAAATTTTGCAAATGCAGCTGTAGATTCAAGGGCTATTTTAGATGCAAAACTTTGGCATGCACGTTTTGGTCATCTAAATTTTTCCAGTTTGCTATGTTTGCAGAAATCTAATATGGTTGCTTCTTTGCCACCTCTTGAAGCACTTGTAAAATATGTTTTTGAAGGCTGTATTTTGGGTAAGATGCAACGTTCTAAGTTTCCAAAGGATGGTTCAGTTCCGGCCACATACAGGTTGTAGCTTGTGCATAGTGATGTTTGTGGGCCCATGCAAATTTCATCCTTGGGGAATTACCTGTACTTCGTGACTTTCATTGATGATTACTCCAGGCATGCATGGGTATTTCTGCTTAAAGCGAAGTCCGAAGATTTTATGTACTTCAAACAATTTCTGGCTATGGCTGAAAATGTCTCGAAATGTACTATGGGCACCCTCTATTCCGATCGAGGGGGGGAGTATATGTCTCGTGAATTTAATGCATTTCTGGCTAGTCGTGGGATAAAACACCAATGTACAGTGCCTTATACAGCTCAGCAAAATGGTGTTGCTGAGAGAAAAAACAAGTCACTTACGGAAATGGCACGATGTATGGTCAAATTCAAGCTTTGCCGCATTCTTTTTGGCTTGAGACCATCATGTGTGCCACTTGCAATGAGCATAATGTGCACAATTAATTTGACTCTTCTCCATTGCCCCAATATCCCTGTCTTGCATCAAAGGGAGTGGGAGATGAGTTGAATGGCTGCAATAGTGTGTATTGCTAACAAGCGGATATGCTCAAGCATGTAAGTATGACTACGGTTTCCTCTTTCAACCAAGAACATGGTTTTGTAGTTGGGGGCAATATGGGTGGTGTAATGTATAAAGCATGACCGATCAAATTTCTCCCAAGTTGTAATACATTGGCATTGTAGAAAAGATTCATTCACTTGGCAGTCAATTGAAGCATCATGTAGTAAGTGTAATGCATCCCATCTCCCAAACCACTTCTTTATGTCTTGCATCCATCTAGTGCTCGAGATCTAGCTTTTATGCATCTTTTGAACTTTTTTGCTTGCTTCCCATCAATTGTAGGAAGTCAATGTGAGGGGTTTTGACACATCTTTATCATGTATTCCACAATCCTTTCCATGCCCATAACCTCAACTGGAAGAGATCTTGACTCAAGAAGTAGGAGCATATATGGTGTTTTTGTCTTAACTTGGATAAAGGTTGTAAGAAAACACTTTTGGACATTCTAAAACTCTTTCCAAATAGAGTTTGAGATGCTCCTGCCCCACACTTCAACTCCATAAAGAAGAACCCGTGTCACCAATGCATCAAAAATGTCTTGAGAACCTAACACCTTGATGTTTCCCGCATTACACATGTTATCAAATGCTTACCGCTTCCAAATGACGCATATACATTCATGCCACTTGTGATTGGACAGAACCTCAAGGCCAAGGTACTTAAAGCTCTCAATAACTTCAAGTTTCTCAATGTTGTACAGAATGCATGGATTCTCCTTATGGTTTTTTTTCACAAGCATAATCTTTGTCTTGGATTCATTCACAATCAGCCCTCTATGCAAGCAAAAGTTCTCAAGGACAACAATAAGCTTTTGTACATCCTCTAAAGGGTGTGCTAGAAGCACTACATCATCCCCATACAGCAAAATCATAATTACCGCATTGCAAATAGTGACCTCTTCAATGTTTTCTTCTTGCATAAAGTCAAGTATCATTTCTTCCAATTGATCAATGCATAGACCAAAGAAAGTAGGTGACAACAGACATCCTTCTTTAACCCCAATAGTGCTTGCAATTTTTGAAATTCCTCTTCCCATGCGCAATTGACACATCACCTTCTCATGAATTCGAGAAACTGTAAGCATAAAGTCACCTGGGACTTGGAGTTCTTCCACCCTTGTCCACAAATTGCTACGTGGAATCATATCAAAGGCTTCCTTAAAAAGTCCACAAAGCAACAAATACAATCGCTTGCCTTTCAACCGACTGTCCTCCATGAGAACACGAAGAGTGACAAGATGATCAATGTTGCTATGGCGTCGATGAAAAACCGATTGTCCTTTTGCACTCTTGCCACTGTCTTCAGCCCGATCACTCAATTTTATCTCCATTACAAACATCTTTGCCATGAGAGAACCAATCATTATAGTCCGGTAGTTATTTACACTCTTTACATCCCCTCCTTTATGCAAAGGTTTGACCCAATTAGTACTCCGATTATAAGGCATACCTAAATCTGGGCTTTGGTACCGATTGAAGGAGTAGGTGGTGGTGGATAAGTATTACTTTCATTCATCATAACACAATTTAGTTAATCTCCACTCAATATGGAGACAGTAAATAGACACAAAATTTGTATATAATGCACTTGGGTTGCATTAACTCCCAAAATGGGTGATGGTGAGGATCATTTGGGACTTACATGTGGCCTAAGAAGATGCATCCTTCTATACTTCTATAGGCCTTGTGTGTAGCTTGTAGAAGCATGTTTAGGACAAGTACATTTCCACAAGTAGGCTAGATATATATCTACACATCAATTTGAACTAGATATTCTGCATGGTTTATGACTATAATAGAACAATTATGCTTACCTAGATCTGGGCTTTGGTACCGATTGAAGGAGTAGGTGGTGGATAAGTATTACTTTCATTCATCATAACACAATTTAGTTAATCTCCACTCAATATGGAGAGAGTAAATAGACACAAAATTTGTATATAATGCACTTGGGTTGCATTAACTCCCAAAATGGGTGATGGTGAGAATCATTTAGGCCTTACATGTGGCCTAAGCAGATGCATCCTTCTATAGGCCTTGTGTGTAGCTTGTAGAAGCGTGTTTAGGACAAGTATATTTCCAAGTAGGCTAGATATATATCTACACATCAACTTGAACTAGATATTCTGCATGGTTTATGACTATAATAGAGGAAGTTATACAAGACATAAGACAATGCCCATCCCCACCATTTGTTTGTGCAATATCACTTTTAGTAATTATACTACTTCTTGTGTTGTTTGCTCTTAAGCTTCTCCTTCATCTTCGCGTGCATTTTCACAAAATTATTACAAACGATTGGGATCAGAGTAGGCTTCTTCATCCTTGCAACATTGCCGACACTCTGTTGGCTCACTTTCTCAAATTGAAGTGCTTTTTGGTGAGATTTCGTAAGGTGACATAACCTTTGAGAAAAACCATCAAGTGTTGTTGTTAGGAAGATTCAGTACACGGGTGCCCACCTAGCCAGGCACCACATTTTTAATGAATTTGTACTCTGTTATTTTCTCGAGCTAGTGTAGCTATAATGTATGTAGATCTGATCCCAGAGTAGGAGGTTGATTCTCTGAGTTGTAATTCTATCATGATAAGTGTAAAGGCCCATGTGAGCCATCCATTGATAATTTAGAAATTTTTAGGTATAAAAGTCAATAACCTTAATGTGAAAAGAGGCTTATCTTTTGGAGAAAAAGCAGCTCTGTTGTACGTGCGTTCAAGCGGCTTAACAACTCCAACGTGTAATCATCATAACTAAAGATTGGGTAATCCGTTTTCAATTCCAAAACTTGCATTGTGTTCCTCTTTCCTTGCTTTTTCAATCAAGTGTAAGTATTTTTCAGTTTTGTTGTGGCTCGCAATTATGCAGCTATGAGCCTAATCTTCAAATTTGAGTGTTTAAATGACACTATTTTTGGATGTTTTGACCATACGAGAGTGTTATTAGACCTTTTGGACGACCTGTTTGGATTATTTTGTTGTAATTTTTGTGAGTTGCGTCATGATGGATCGCAATCCATGCACCTTGTCAGATTGCAATAAGACTTTGTAAACTTGTCCCTTTAGGCCTAGTGAAGCTTTCCTTAAAGTTCGTGAGATGATCCAGGACTGTTTAGTCAAAAAAATGCATGAGGAAAATTTTGAACTCATTTTTGGGCCTTTTAAGAGTGTCACATCATCAAAGTTGTACAAAAGTAAGCAACCCGGTAGACCCCACTAAATATTGCTTAGAACCCCATGATATGACCTATCATTGGAAAGTTCTTGAAAAATGGATTCTAAAGAGCCAAGGTTCGAAAATTTTGGATGACTTCTATGAAAGTTATGCCATTTTTTTCAATCAGCCAGGTTTTGTTACCGTTACAGTACTCTAAAATCACCTTTTTCTAGATCTACATGAAGGCAATGTCCGATACATGCATGCTATATATCAATAGATAGCATTTGAAGAGTAGCTTCTAAATATCCAACCTCCGACAAGTTTGGATATTATTTGCAAAAAATTTACCGATCCCCACTTTTTGAAAGCTATGCCACATCAACAATTCTTACAAGGCCCATTTTTTAGTCCAAACTTTTCCTAATGACACCGATGATTTAGAGTGGTGAGAAAGGACATAGGCAAAAATTTTGATCATTGAGTGGTGCTTTGCTTGTTGAGTTGTGATGTTTTTTGAGGACTGACAACCTCAAAGAGTCTCCGTGTCCCATCCAAGTCACTTCCCTGAGTATTGGCATATTATGTTAGTGCCATATAGCTATGCTAGAGACGTCCATTGTGGCGACTTGCTAACAGTTGTGTATTTTGAGTTTTGATTCGAGCTCATTTTAACCTATATTTCTACTATGGGTAGTAGTGTGCATACAATTTTGTCCCTTTGTGCGGGATTTTCAACAATGTAATTTTTGGCAAGTAGGAACTTTGTAGTCTTACATGGGATGTTCTATATAGCAAAAGTTGGTTTTGTGATGGTTTTCACATGTTGTCTCTCGAGGATAAATTAGATGGGGACAACTACCCACTTTTGGCATACATGATGAAACATGTCTTTTTTGCAAAGTTCATTTGAAACATTTTACGGGTTTTTGATGTAAGGATAGGTTTTTTTGATATAGGTTCTCTGGGTGTAGGTATTAGTAGCTCTATTATTGAAATTGTTATGGCTACTCCTGAACAATCATGTTAAGATGCTAGCGATGTGCAGACTCATACACTAATTGTGCTTTGTGGTTAGCATTCCATTACCATTACACACATTCGCTTAGCACACACAAATCACAAAACTTGAATCAGTAGATAAACTAGCTTCTATCTATGCAGGACCCAATTTGGCAAAAGGTTCTTACTCACGTAAGGAGTTATAGTCAAAGGTTATGCACGAGGAGGATGATATGGATATAACGCTTGTGTAAAGATCTCAATGAGTAGTTAATTTATGATGATGATGTCATTCATGGTAGTTCTCTTGTGTAGTTAATTGTTATCGCTAATTTGGTACCAAAAAGGACACTTTAGTGTTCTATTTTCATGAAGTTGAATAAAATGGTAAATGAAATCTCGAAAACATCTCAAGAAATATTTTTGGGAACTTATAAAATACTAGCCATAGTACTCATAAAAATTATAGTCCCTCAATTTTGTGCATAACCTCATGATAGTAACCACCTACTCAAAACAGTAGTTGATGTGTCATTATAACTTGTATCTTACTTTGAAAAAAAAATGAGTAGGGGACATGCAATAATTTGTGATAACTACTTATTTATGCGCTTTAAATTTTTACACTCTCATGTGGTGAAAATTTTCTTTGTGACTAGAAGGAAATATAGAGAGTTCTGTGGGTCAAATATGCAACATTTGTGAATTCAACTAATGATCGCATAAAACATTTAAATTTAGAATTTATGATACATATATACTAGATCTACCAGTCCATTACTTAAGGTGGTAGTAGTTGATGGTTATGCAAGTCACATTTGATGTTTTATTTCATAACCCAAAACTGTGCATGTTGAAATTCTTATTTTTTATTTACCAAAGATTAGCCTTAAAATAAAGTTCACCTTTGGATTTGTTTATTCATATCATTTATTTGTATACAAATACCTCATATGGACACAAGTAGGGAGTCTGTATGAACACTTCCATTGATTTTTCATAGCAATGTTTGTTTTGCAAGAAATTACACACTATAAATTGTCTTAAATGAGCGTATACTTCAAGATGTCTATGAGTTTGCAACCTTAAAAAATGCTTCGTTGCGGGTGTTGACCTTTCGTTACATTATGGACCTTATTTTTTGCCCCATAATCTCATCATGTTAATGAAAGAGGCTTTGGAAGACTAAAATTTTCCTCTTTGTCAGTGTGTTCAAGATTTCTGTTTTTATTATAACAAAAATGTGGTCTAAGAGCTAAGTTATAAAGCTTGATTTCTTGTAAAAATAAAATTTTCCCTATCCATAAACCTTGAAATCTATACAAAATTTTATTTTAATAATAATTTATATTTAATTTATGTAAACATTATTAAAATTGCACTAAATCTTTATGATTTTTCCATCTTAAACTTATCACCATAATTTTAATATGGTATTAATTTTGCAATATTAAAAATTTGGCTATATTTTTCACCTCATGATTGACCTAAGGCAAGAACACAACCTATAAATCTTGTTTATATCTTCACCAGTGGCCAATTACAGAACTAATGTTAATGCTTAGCACCTTGACAAGCAATCTAAAGAAGCTTACAATGGTGAGATTGTTACTAGTTTGAGTGTCTCTCTTCTCCCAAAAGGGTTTGTCTTCTAGCAACATTTCTTAGCTTATCTATTAGTACACAAAGGTATAGAAGAGAATGAAACCCTAAGTACGTGCAACGTCTGCTTGGATAGATTCATAGAAGTAGGCTTGAATCACACAAGTCTTTACATGTAGATGTTGCAAGACATGGCCTCAAAGCTTGACATTGGAAACATTCCTATTTATAAACACATCAAATTTGGTATGCTTAATGAGATTTTATATGGTGTTATACATTAGGAAAAATATGAAATCTCTAGGGGCCCTTTGGGATTAACACTAGTTCTGTAATTGGACACTTAAGTGTCCTAAGACACTAAAGTGTCCTGTTTTTCTACCAAGTTTTGGCAATTTATTTGTCAAGCTAGAAAGAAGTTTTTTACACCTTGCTTCTACCATAGATTGGTTATGAGGGAAAGAAAACACTGGAGTTTTCTCCATATCAAAATACAATTTGTATGGAGGGAATTTTGGTAAGTTCTAAGACATAAATTTTATAAAATTTCAAGCTGTTTTGCCAAAAAAAATCATAAAATTATTATATCTTTTTGTAGAGATGGCCTTTTTTATGTTTATAAAAGCCAAGTGTTAGCACTTAGTGTTACAAAACAATGGAATGCACTTCAAAGATAAGTTTTCAAGTCACATGCAATCTGTAGACATAATTTCATACTCGAGCAAGTGCTGAATAAGAGCATAATTTTGGTGCTCCAAAAGTCCCCTCATGAAATTGGTACTATTCTAGTGCAATTTGACAGCTACAAATGACTTTATATGTTTAAACCAAGAAAGGATATATTTTTTGGGCTCCCTAACTCAATTAAATCTCGTTGCTTGAACTCTATCTTAAAACTTTTATCGTGCAAAAACTCTTGAAAATCTTGAGTTCTCCATAATAACATTGAAACCAAGGTTTTAGGCACCCCAATTGTGTATGTACCACGTAATTTGATATATTTAGTTGATTTACATGGAAAGTTTGATGTTATTTGAGTTTTTGAATGCTTATGTCTCAAGAATGAAAATACATAAGTTTTCTCTTATGCAATTTTGAATATTTAAAATGATCCAATAATTGTTGCATACCAAAGCCCTTCTACTTACCACCTTGAGTGCTCAATGGAAAGAGCAATCAATGTATCACTTTTTAAAACTCACAAATACATCAAAAACATATTTTTCTGTATATAACGATATGCTTGAAATGAACATATCAAACACATGGAACTTTCCATTATTTTATATACTCCAAGGTCAATTTTTTTGCACATGAAACTTTCAATTATCTATAGAAAAATTGTGAAAGAGTCACCTAAAATTTTCTACAAGGTCGCTTCATTTTTTCTTGAGCTTATAAAGGCAATTGCTTCAAGGCGTCAATTTTGCAGTCTTACGAGGGTCAACTTGATGAGTATAGTTCTTGATCATGATAGATTCTAAAATGCAAGGTTATATTTTTAAAAGACCCTCTAGCTAACCTATTTAAGCATATCAAGAGGGTTTTTTTAAATAAACCGTCTAATGCAAGTAGCATTTAATTTAAATTTATTAAAAAAGGACACTTAAAGTGTCCTGCTTTGGTACCAAACTAGTGTTAAGGTTAATTAGAGGCCAGCCAATGAGAAGAGGGTGGTGGACACACTGTATGCCCTCAAAAATGTAGGGGGAAAAAGTAGTCTTACACTTCTTAAATGGGCTCTTATCTAGTGAGAAGGTGGGGGGGTAGGGGGTGGGGGTGGGCGTGGGCCATATGGAACCTCCAACTTCCATCCTTTTTTATCCGGTTTTGAAAAAATCCCAAAAATTTGAAGTTTTTCAAAATTTTCAAAACTCAAATTTTATATTCTTAAAACCCCCCTAAATCTATTTTATGGTCAAAAAAGCATGTTTTGACCTCAAAAAGTCAAAACATGCACCCAAAAACCCTAAAATTCAAATTTTAAAAAAATCTTTTTTTACTATCCAGAGCTCCCCCAAAAGTAGTCCTTAGGCAAAAAGTGATTTTCTCTCTCTAGAACCCCTTTTCCAATCCCTCCTTGGTTGCAACCATCACACTCATCCTCTACTCCAACACTCTCTCTCTACACCATCTCCATTGTTGTAGCAAGGAAGCTCCTCTCTCCTCCCCTACCACCTTCCATTTCCACACCAAGCAAGGGTTATCCACCTTCTCCTTCCATTGCCACACCAAGCAAGGATTATCCACCTTCTCCTCTCATTGCCACACCAAGCAAGGGTTAAGCACCTTCTCCTATCACTTTATCCCACCTACATTGTAGCAACAAGCAATGTCCTGCTCCTCCTCCTAATTTTCTTTGCTCAACCATGGACAACTCTACTTCGCAAAGGCGGCCAAAGGATGAGGTCACAGCACTTGCATGCCACAACACTAGAGGTATAGATGATGAGTGGGTGCCACAAGAGTTCACCAAAGGTGCTTGGGTATACATGCAACCATCTGCTATTGGCCCTCATCGTGTGCGAAATCGTGCAAACTTGGATCATCATTGGAAAGGAAAGCTCCTTGCCTTCAAGAACCGCAAAGACAAGGGGACCGTAGCCATTGTGCAACATGTTTTCTCAATCTCAAGCATGCAATTGCAAAAACCACCTCGATTTCCAACACATTGTAAGTACATGTTTTGAGAATACAACGCTAGGTGTGAAATCACAGTGTAATGTTATTATGGATTCATACTTAAGATTCGCCATGCATTTATAGTCATATTTCCATCCCCGTTGGTGGAGGAACAGCCACTCCATAGTCTCTCCGGCACAATGAATGCTATACATGCGGATATTAGAGCAACAATGTTTGCACATCTTTGCCTAACCAAATTGGTTCAAAGAAGGATTTTCTTTTATTCTCACTCCTATATTGTGTCTACTTCTACACAAGAGTTTGGAACGCTTGAACCCATCAAAGTAACTTCCTTATTAAGTATGGAGTGATCGGTGTCAGATTTATGGTCGGTAGCATCTTTCGATCAAAAGATGATAATAGATGTCCAAAACTCTTTGAAATACTCTAAAGCTTCTAGGTCTGTGGGCTTGAGTTGGTGTTTGCCTATTCATTGTTTTGTGCACATTTTTAAAGAGTTTGGATTTGTGGAGACTACCACATGCTTGTATGTAAAGATGTGCATTATGAGGAATTAGGAAGGCTTTTAGAATAGGATTGGGGTTTTGTGGAGGGCATGCACAATGGGGACCGGTACTATTGTAAGGTTAGAGCTTCACGTATTGGAATGCGCTATTTGAAATCCCGCACATCCTTGTACGTACGATTTCACTATGATCGTTGGATGTGCAAGCTTGGAGTGTGGACTCTATAAGGGAGTGTGGACTCCCTTATAGAGTGTAGACGGTGCTATTGCAAGCTTTGGCATTGCAGTGAAGATGCCCAACAATGCTTTGGAGGCAGTCCACATGAACAAGCATTGGACTCTTAGTAATGTACGAGAACATTTGGTTATTATGGGTTTTGAGGCCCTTCAACAAGCACAATTTCGTTTACAAGGTCACAAGGTGAGAATCCTTCCACCACATTTTCAATACACCATAGTTTGTCGATCATTGGATGCTTATTGTAATGAATGTCCGCAGATTGGGAAGAGAATGGAAGACAAATTGAAGGTCGAGGAGGACTGGGGGATGGATGGAACTATGCTATCGTTCTTATAACTTTGTAACTCTTGCAATTTTGGAAATGATCCCCCCGATGTAATCAACATGATTTGCTTTGGCAAATCATGTCTTTGATATGATTTTTCGCATTGAGATGAGAGATCATTTTCTGGTGGAAGTGCCTCTTTTTTTTATGTCTTTAAAAAAGGGACAATTATAAAAGGGGGGCCGCATGACTCATTCACTATTTTCACTTTTGCAACTCTTGAGCTCCTCCACTCTCTATCTACACCCCAGGCTAGACATGGACGCTTCCACAGCCTCTGCATCTGCACCCACATCCACCCCTTTGTCACGCTTCATCCTCTTCCTTGAGGACACCAAATACAAAGGGAAGTTGGACCTCCACACCTTTTTTACTCGTCTCCTTGACCTTGACGCCACAATTGCCCTTCACATGGATGCATTTGCCGAGATTTTTGCGTTCATGGAGGAGCATATCATAAAATATTTCAAATCTATCTCCCCACAGGCAAGGATCTGGGTGCCTTGTGATCTTTTGTGCTACATACACAAAGGTGATCGCCCATTCTCCAAGTGGTTGCGACGACTCCAAGAAATTGCCACCAACGCAAGCCATTTCCTGGATGAGCAAGCCTCAGGGATGTCAGCGCTCAAGAAGCGCAAGTTGGGGGTGGAGTACCTTTCTCAGCTACTAGCAACATTTATCTTCTTGGTGAGTGAGGAACCTGATTTGGAGGAGCTCCGCTTACCACACCTTCAGGTTGGGTCCTTTATCAAGGACACCAAGGAGTAGGAGGTTATCCCCATGAACCTTACAGCGGAAGGAAAGACACTTCGGCTTGAGTACCCTAGGGGGCTCGAGGAAGTGGTTGAGAAATCCATCGTTGTGGCTCGCCCTAGTGACACTCGCTACCATTGACGGATGTGGCTATCCTAGAGGTAGAAATCAGCCGCTTCTCATCAGTGGTAGTGGATGGGGAGGAGTATGTGTTTATGCATGATTTGGAGAAAGCATTTGGCCTGCGCATGGATGAATGCTTGAGTGAGCTATGCAACAACACCAAATGTCCCTTAGACAATACGCCAGATGCCCTAGGAAGCAAGCTCTTGCTAGTTGGAGACTCTATTGCTGACACTATTGCAATTGTATGTGCGGAGGTCCTGGAAGCAGGCAGAGCAGTTGCACGTGGATGAGGAAGAATTCCAAGCCACACAAGCCAAGGATGAGGCCGCTAGGATGCCTATGCCATTATGCAACCTCCCATCTGATGATCCAAAGCTCGTAGTTGCGGTGCATGGGAGCATTGACTTGGATGCAAAGGGCAACAGGGAGGAGGATGACAAGGAGCAAGAGGTAAACTCTATCCTAATTTTCATGTTATTATTTTATCCTTCATTGTCTTTTTTCTCAACCTTCATTGGTTTATGACAGGACGTCGTGGAGGTTGATGATTTTGCTGCAAGGACGGGTGGCAAGCGGACGGGCTTTAGAACTCAGTCTTCCCTTGTGCATTACCTAGGACAACTCCCCCTGGTGATGTGGCCATTATCCATAATGAATTTACTCCCCAAGCCCATTTTATGACTTGATCGTTGAAAGCTTTGAGCAAGTTTTTGTGTTTGAGCACCATTGCTCAAACTGCGCATCTTGTGTTCCTAGTGCGTAGATCCCTTGTATGCACAGCATTTGGCACTGTGGCTTCCGTGGTAAAGTGCTTGCCCAGATAGGGATACATGCTTCCATTGGCTCAACTGACCCAAAGTCCATAGCGCAGTCCCTCTTGACTGGGGAGTTGCCTTACGTGCAAGATAGGCGCCAGGAAATGGTCAAGAAAATTATGAACTCATCAGATACATGATGTAAACTCACCTTTTTAGAAGTAATAAAAAAATTCGGAATTGTCTCTCTATCTTGTAAATTCTTTTAAATTTGATTTGTCAATCTTGAAAATTGTTGTAATCGGTGATATGTTTCAATAAGATGTGTCTTTTTTGCTTGAAGTAACAACACAGTGGAAGTTGGATGCACATGATACTAGGGAAAGTATAAAACACATTTGAGTGAGAAGAAGTGGTTTCTCAAAAGTAATGATGCAAAACCAATTGCTTTCAGTTAATTTATGCTTTTTAAGTATCCTAGGGGGTAGAGAAGCCTACCAGGTGCCAAAAAAAGGGTGGCCAAGGGCGCGCAAATGGGCCATCCAAAACTGTTGGATGGCCCATTTGCGCGCCCTTGGCCACCCTTTTTTTGGCACCTGGTAGGCTTCTCTACCCCCTAGGATACTTAAAAAGCATAAATTAACTCAAAGGAATTGGTTTTGCATCATTACTTTAGATGGAGCCTTATGGCCACCCCTTTTTTTGGCATATGGAGCATATGTTTGCACTCAAGGACACTAGAAAAGGTGAAATCAACTCTGAATTTAATCTTTCAAGCACACTATCACCTGCTTTAGCTCTACCTAGTACATCCCTGCACCAAAAGGCCCAATTACATTGGACATTTGAAAAATCTAATTTAATGTTGCATACACACTTGGTTTCGCAATATGTTAACTTTTTTGATATCCTATGGGGTAGTCAAAGCTTGAAATTGCCAAAAAAAGGGTGCCCACAAGGCTCCATCTAAAGTAATGATGCAAAACCAATTGCTTTCAGTAAATTTATGTTTTTTAAGTATCCTGGGGGGTAGAGAAGCCTACCAGGTGACAAAAAAAGGGTGGCCACAAGGGCGCACAAATGACCCATCCATAAGGGCACGCAAATGGGCCATCCAAAACTGATGGATGGGCCATTTGCACGCCTTGTGGCCACCTTTTTTTGGCACGTGGTAGGCTTCTCTACCCCCCAGGATACTTATAAAACATAAATTAACTGAAATCAATTCATTACTTCAGAGAAACCACTTCTTTTCACTACCTAATACATCCCTGCACCAAGAGGCCCAATTACATTGGACATTTGAAAAACCTAATTTAATGTTGCATAGACACCTGGTTTCACTATTAACTTTTTTGATATCCTATGGGTAAACAGAACTTGAAATTGCAAAAAAAAGGGTGGCCACAAGGGCCACACATGGATAATAGACACAGTAGACACAACTGTTGATCATATTGTCATTGCAAAGTCATCTCATTACAAAGATAAGGGTGTGCAATACAAAAAGAGGGGTAACTTCGGCTAATGCTCGAAGTCTCGTCGCAATCGACCTGCAAGCTGCATATCTTTTGGTTGTATTGTCACTCGCTTTGCATGAATGGCACATAGGTGTATTTTCCAACATCGAAATGATGTGGGCCTCTGCAGCTTCTTGAATAGCCTCTAGCGATATTGCTTGCATTCTATACTAATTTCCATAGCTTTGAAGCACCTCCTTCACTGTGCGAGCAAAGGGGGCGCGTCGAATCAAAAGCTCTGTAGTCTTCTGGTAGTGGAGGATTTCTATGAATACCCTTGCTATTTTTCGGCGCCGTTGTGGTTGTCTTGGGGGCACTTGCACATTTGCTGGTTGGCGGCATTTAGGCTTCTTGAAAAACTTAGACTTGCGTCTGTTTACATGCTTAGGGGCTGGATCTGCAGCCTCTTCTGATTCATCCTCTTCCCTTGGTTCCCGATCTTGTGCTGTGGGGAGAGCTCCGTGGCCTCGAGGCAGTGTCTTCCCCCCAACGGGCACCCGGTGTGTGCGCGGTATATCAGCTCGTAGCCATGGTTGCTCACTCTGTAATTCAGTGTCTGTATGGACCACCCGAGTCCTGGATGGTCCTGCTTGTGATTGGTGGCATGACGACTCCTCCCTATGGACTCTGTTGTTTGCTGGGCCTCTTCTTCTCTCCAGCACGGGGCACGTTGCTTCATTCTTTTTCTAGGTGTGTCCTTATGGACGTGGAGATTCAACAGCCTTTGATGACTCTGGTGCCCTACTACCATGCCCACTGCCAGAAGAGTTCCTGGAACGGCCAGGTGTTCGTGATTGTTTTCTTGTGTATGGCCTTTAAGCCATGCCGGCTTCTCACATCCTTGGAGGGTGTTTTTGTTGGCAGGGGGATGCTCTTTCGCGGTTTGTTTGGTGCGCACCATTTCTTATGGTAAGAGCTCACCTATTCTTAAGAAATGAGTGGTTTATGAGAGCATGCAATATTTATAAGGACCCATTTAAAAAGGGCACTGTTCACACTAATTTTAAAAAAAATACTATTATTTTTTAAATGAACATTTCGTTAACACTAGGTTGGTAATGGGACACTTTTATGTCCTGGGACACTTTTATGTCCTGTTAAGTGACCATTTTCCTTGAATTATATCAAGAGTTTCAAAATGAATTTTGAGGTTCTGTCTATCTAGAAAGTTGTCTCATGAGCTGAAAAAAACTTGACATTTTTTTTGGAATATCAATTCCATCTTTAACCTTGTCCTTGCACAACATTTCACAACCTAAACTGTGTGAAAAAACGGGTCTTGTTTTTGGCTTTTTTCAACTTTTTGCAACTATACCACTCTAGAATTCATGTTTGTGAGGTCTATAATGCTAGAGAAATATCTTTAGTAGTCCTCAACATGTCTTGATGCTTCTAGGGATAAATAAATGTTAAAGTTGTAAGTTATGACCAAATTACAAAAATTGTCAAATCTTGTTTTTTAGCCAATTTTAGCTCTTCTATGATTTTTTTGGTGGCTTTCATGATATCCAAATGCAGTTTTGATTTTCTATGTCGCATATTGTAACATAAAGCTAATATTCCCTGAGTTTTGGGGCACCTAATACCCTATTTTGAATACTACACAACGATGGCTGATTTTTTCAATTATAGAAGAAAACGAAACATTCTAGTATATCAAGTATAGCTTTTTCAATATTTCTAGTTTCTTGTGACAACTATATGCATTTTGTAGGTAGTAACCATATCTAGTCATAAGGATCAAATCTGGCTAGATATTGAATAGTTTCTATGGGATTCTACAACTCATAATGTTGAACCCAGTTTTTTCATGTTTGCTGTATTTAGCACTTCATCTTTGTCCCCAAGATTCCCCTTGGTAAGAGATATATTATTCTTTTGACATGCTGCATGGATCCTTATGAACCTAAAGGACAACAGGGAACTAAGAAAACATGCATATATTATTTGTATTGAGCGTGACTATAGAAACTTTGATGATAGGTTTGCAGATTGGTAAAAATTCAACTTTTTGTACCTATTTCTTTTGGCAAAACAAAAAATAGTGAGTGAGAAGCACTCATATGTTCTGATCACCAACCCATTGAAGTTAACTAGGGAATTTATCTCAAGTCCTACAAAAATCCCTAATCTTATTTTTATGCAACAAAACATAAGAAATGACTGTTTTGATGAAAATGTACTGGTCCATCAACTTTGGAGGCTTGGTGTGACCAAAAGGTGAGAAATTTTACAAGTTTCTTATTTTTTCCATGTGTAGTAGGCGTTGAACTATAACCTCATGAAAGGATTTTACAAAATGAGTGGATCTACTATGGTTTTGGAGGTTTTTCTCAAAACCCTGAAAGGACACTTTTATGTCCTGTTAGGTTACCAACCTAGTGTTAAGAGTTGGACCCTACATTCACGTGTAGTGACTCGCGCAGAATCCACTTTGATCCTTGTCGAACTCTACATTGCCGCCATGCAGCATGCTTGGTGGGACCTTGCGACATTTGCCACTTGTTGCTATGCTCTTGACGACTCCATTTCCGCACTTCAATAGCAATCTTGGATTGTCGTGCACGCTTTATTGTGAGCTTACGAGTAAATGTTGTGCGAAAAAACCAGTTAAACATCTCCTCCAAATAATTGGATTGCACCATTCCACCACCATGTCGAGTATTTTTGAAGTACACTCCCCTTGCTCGATAATGGGACTTCTCCATGCGTTGAGTGCTAAAAATTTCAAGCAATCCATACTTGTGCATAAATGCGCAAACAAGATATGTTGTTCACATGAGTAAACGATCCACATTATTTAATAAAAACAATTCCTTGTAATAAATTCACCATGTAACATGGCTTACCATGTAATGTGTGATGTTATTTTCACCCCAAGAAAGGGTGAAGACCTTGGTAAAATCCGACAAGACTTCTTGAAATGATTGGTGTTGTCCTTCTGTTGTGTTGTTAAGGCCCATAAGCTTGACCATTTTATCAAAATGTGTCCAAACTTGCTTGCGCTTGTTTGCAAGCTAGCCATTTGTCAGTAGTAGCTTTGCATAACTCCTTCCAAAGCTCCCAAAGGTTTCCAAAGCTCCCAAAGGTTACCTCCCTGCTAGTTGGAGCTGTTTTGAGTAGCATATCGACTTGGCTTTCCTTGGAAAACTTTCTTCAAAAAGTGTCTAGCTTTTTGTCCACTCATTGACACTTGTTCAACAATTTCATGGGCCTCCCCTATATTCTTTGTAGCAACGATAGACACATTTCCACCATGACGGCCAAGGGAATTCAAGAGTATCTCCACTCTTTTGATCACTTACTGGGACTTTTCCAATGGTTTCATTGTGAAAGCATAGTCAATGTGGAGCTTCAATAGCCTATCAAAAATGCGCATGAATGCGTGTAATGTACAAAAATGTACATTCAAAGAGGAAATGGAAAGATTGAATTCCAAGCGTGGTCCTTCTGATCCTCACAGTATGGGGCATTGAGCATGGGACATCTCAGAATAGACGCTTCTCATTCTCTACCTTCATCTCCGACATCACGACAATCTAACCCTTGTTCTCCATGTCCTTGCCATGGAAGCATGGAACCGACCTTTGTAGTGCTCTTATGTGATTTTTGTCCATTAGGTTTGTACCCTCGAGTGCAAAATGGACAAGGCATGAGAGAAGAAGCCCCTTGTTTGCATCCAAGCAAACACTTTATGGTCTTCAAGTCCTCACCTAAGTGCCACTCCACATCATGACTACCAAAACCCTCAACCTCCAACTTCTAACCTACAATTTGGGAGTGTATTACTTCTGTGATCCATGGAGTTCTCTCAAAAATCCATGCAAGTACTTCATTAGTCTCTTTGGGCACCTCAATAGCACCCAACCACCAAATGTCTTTCTCTGATTGCACGCTTGAAGACAGGGTGGGAGATGGCTCGACTGAATCCCTTTGCTTGGTTTGCAAAAGGGCCTCATTCATTAGAGTGACACAGCCTATCTAACCTTCAGCTTTTCACTATTTGGCACTCATCGAGTTTTAGCACAAAAGCGACCTTTGTGCCAAGCACTACAAAATAAATAGTGCCAAGACCTTAAACTTCAAAGTCTATGATAAGAACAATACCAAAGAAATAAGTAAAGTGTGTCACCTTCTTCAAGTAACTCGTAAAATCTAAGCATGGCTTGTTGAAGCCTTCTACAGTCCACAAAAATATTGTTCCACATTGTGTAAGGGAAGCCTTTCTCCGAAGGTCTTATGGATTGTTTCTTACATTTTTCCCTTGTTTGTTGCGCACGAAGCATAAAGAGAAGTTGGCATTGTGTTTCAATGTGTAAGTATGTCCCAATGCGGGAGAAAACATCTTCATTTATGGCCTTCTTTGCGAGGGTGACCTTGTGAGGAATGAGAAATAGATTTTCCACAATGCCATGCTCTTTGAGGGTATCCTTTAGGAATTGGAAAATAGCCTGATAGGCTTTGGTGCTGATTCCAGTCTCATCACTCTAGCCTCATCACAAGCTTATTGCACGTCATCATCACTAACCATATTTCTCAATTTACGCATAAGGTCCTCGGTGACTGCATCCTTAATGTGCTTACCTCCAGGTGATTGTAAGATAGAAATCACATCCTGGGTATTGAGACAACTAGTGAGAAGCTTGACTCGATCATCTTGGCTTGTTCCACCTCATGCCTCCTGGATGAAGTTTCTAGTAACCAATAAAAATAAATGTTAGAAAATAGTGTGAAGTAAGAATACATCATGCAAGTAAAGACCAAATCACCTTGTGGCTGTCACTCGTCGTTTGTGTGCTCCTCTCGAATGTGTAAGAGTTTCAAGCGATGAATACGTGCGTTTGCGTTGCCTTGCACCAAGGGGTGTTTCTTTCAAGTATGTGATGGTGTTTGCAAGCTTCTTAATGTGGGACTCCTTTTCTTGCATTTGTTGTTGAAGAGTTTCAACCACCCTCTCTGAAGAGGCAACACTCTCTTGTAATGCCGTCGTCTTAAGGTGAAGAGCTTGACATTCGTGCATCCACATATGCAAAGAAGCACCTGCACCCATACACAACCGCTTGCAATAGCCTAACAAGCCTGTTTCTCCCCTCCCAAGAAATTGAAGAAATATCGAAAGGCTATTAAAGGATGTATGGAAGCGGCTTATAGGATCGTAAGGGTGCAAATGGCCATCCACCCAAATGTCAACATTGGTCTCACAAGCAGTGCGACATTCCTGTGACCTTTGATCACCCTCGCTAGCGATCTTCGGTGCAAACGCCGTGGGTAAGCGAATATGTATGCTTTTGGTGTGTGGAGTACGTGGTGGTGGAAGAAAACCATTTGTGATGTCCGTGAGCACCATGAAAGTTGTTGCGTGAGGAAGCTAATGATGAAAAGATAGAGGGGGAGGGGTAGGGAGATTGAGGAAGATGGGAGGAGAGGAGGGAGGGGGGGGAGGGAGAGATTGGGGAGGAGGAGGAAGGTAGGGGCAGGGAGGGAGAGGAGAGGGAGAGAGGAGGGACGAGGGAGGAGGAGGAGAGAACAAAGTGTTTTTTATTTTTTGGGGGAAAAGATTTTTGAAGAAATGGATTTTCTAAGCTTGTGGGTTAAAAAATGGGTCAAAAAATGATTTTTGGATATGTATATATATTGGGAGGGAGTTTTAAGTAAAAAATAAGTAAAAATGATTTTATTTTTTTTAAAAGTCAAATTTTGACTCTTAGTGACCCACATTTTTTATGATGTGGTCACACCCCTATGCTTCCTTCACTTTAAAAAGGCTAGAGAGAGAAAGTAACCCCTTAGGTTCAAATCCTACATTTGTTTAAAAAAAAGCTTAGAAAAGCCTACTCACAAATACCTTCTTCAATGCCCTTGCTCCCTTAACCCCACACAACATTAGCCTTAATGCCTAAAAATTAAGATTCCTTACAAGGCCCATGCAAGGTTCATATTTCTCCTAATGACTTGGGATACCTTGACAAAATGGACCAACGAGAAAATACAATAGACCACTAGTGTTACAAAATTTCATCATGAGAGGTTGGATCTTCCTAATTGGTTATCAAAGCATAATGTGATTAGTTGCACCTTTGTCAAAGTATGTCTGTCTTTTTCTTGTTACCCTCTTTGCTTTAAGGTTAGAAAAATGCTTGATGAGATGGTCATTTGCCATATTCAGCACATCCCTCATCACTATATCACACTGGCAACTTCAAATGGCATCAATGGTGGAGGAAAGGGGCACGTGTATCCATCGTGGGCGGCGGCGCAAAGTCGGGTCAAATTTACAAAATTACTTTGAATCTACAAATCTGCTCACCTTTACAATGACACAACCAAATCCAGGCAAAAGTTTGATAAGAACCTATGTTGCCATGGGTGGCATTTCGAGTGAATGCCAACCACTGGGGAAAGAGCAAGAAGGGGTACTCCTCTCTTGAAAAGAGAGAGGAACCATTATCAAATGGGTTCTTGCTCCTATTCAAATTAAGGAGGAGACTCCTCTGCTGCCTTCCACTTGTTTAGCAATTTTGTAGCTCATAACCATTAGCAATGGCTCCTACAGTCCCACATCTTAAGCTGCATAAAACTGTGTGGGTGTTTGAGGGAGATGGCTTTGAGTTGCATTTGCTGGCGAGATCTTCCGATGCTTCCTTACAATGACCATGTTCCACATATCTATAGATGAGTGAAGTCCATCACATTAAAACACTTGCTCAAATGCAGTATCACCTTTGGCTACAAACCCAAGGTTAGTTCACATGTCAACAAGGCATTGGGCAGACCTTGTCATGTATCTATCGATGTTCCGCTTGGCGTATGCTCCCACAAGCTTTCACTTAAGTGTCAGCAGAGTCTGACGAATATTTGCAAGCCACATTTTCTTGAAGCAGTTGAGAGCCTTCTCTATCAACATGTAATGATAAAGAGGAAAAAGCGAACTGAAACATCATTGTAGCTAAACGGTCAAACACGCATGCCAGGGAAGCTCCATATAAAGGCATCTCCCAGTTACCACACAACAGATAATATTTTGTTAGCCACTTCATCTGCCTTGAAGGGCAAGTCAGATTTTATGTGATGTACATACAAAGAAGGATGGTGCCAAGGTCATATTCAAGGCCAATTTTAATAGAAATTTATCATGAGACTATTATTCAAGGGCAGTTGAAACAAGATGCTAAGCTTGCCTAGGATGTCCTCTCTGATGGACTGATGTAGAAACTCACAGAAATCACAAATATGCTTCCTATGCAGGAGCAAGGCTGCTGTTTGAAAGAGATGTCATACTTTGCAACGATTTCATAGCATGTATGCCGATTGTGGTTTACTTTTGTAACCACAATAAGTTCTCGACGAGCTTCGTGTCCTCTTGGGATGTGGTCTCTTGGAATGCATTTGTAGGATGTGCTTGATGCAGCCAGGAGGCTCTGGCAAATCGCCAAGAGAGGGCTTCTCTCCAATCTGTTTATCTATGTTTGCACTTTGAAGGCATGTGGCATTATGCAAGATGTTGATGTGGGCAAACGAATTAATGATGATATGTTTGTCACGGGCCGTTGGGAAAAATGGTTGTGCTTGGTGATGCTTTGGACGACATGTGCCAAAGTATGGTGGTGCACTCTTGAAAGCAGAACAAATTCTTGACGAGCTTCGTGTCCAGGATATACTCTCTTGGAATGCATTGCTTGTAGGATATACCCGATTGCTCCGGACCAAGAAGCTCTGGGCCTTCTTAGCTTCTCTTCATCGGTAGGCATTAATGCTTGCATTTTGAATAACTGTGGCATTATGCAAGGTGTTAACATGGGAAAAGAAATTGATAAAGAGATCATATAGCAAACAAACAAATTCATGAGGACATTGCTAGTCAAGGGCTGTTGAAAAAAGTGATGTGCTTCACAAAATTTGGGTCAGAAATTGGTGTAGGCTTTGGAAAGCACAAAGAAGTTCTTGACGAGCTTCCAGCTGGCAAGTACAAATTTCAGTTGTGTTTGTTCTAAAGATTACAATTGTGACAGAGGGGGGCTAAACCCTTGAAAAGGGCAAGCCCCATTCTCTTCGAGGGGTTGAGAGCCCTCTCATTCACACCATTCATAGCATACCCTGCTCTACGGGTATTCCTAGATAGAACACTTCCAGTCTGTTGCTGCTCTCATTGACACCATTCATAGCATACCCTGCTCTAAGGGTATTCCTGGATGATAGAACACTTCCAATCTCATGGAGTCCCGTGGTCACAATGACATGAGTTTTCGGCAATACATAGCATACCCTGCTCTAAGGGTATTCCTAGATAGAACACTTCCAATCTCATGGAGTCCATGGTCACAAAGACACGAGTTCTGGCAGGGGTGAAACCTTGAAACTTTTGAAACATTTCAAGTGGTGCTGATGAAAATGAAACCTCGGTTGAAACACCCCTAGATTTTTTACTACCGGCTCACAAAGTTTCAACCCCTAGATTTTTTACTACTGGCTCACAAAGTTGAGCCGTATAGGGCAATAAATTTCTCTTGATTTTTATACAGTTTGGTCCGAAACTCTCTCCTCTTCTATGGGGTGAAACATTTTGTGCAGAAATTCTGCGTTTTGGAACCAAATATTTTGAGGCTGAAGCATTTTGCATATGGTGATTCTTGCAAAGAGTTCAAAATTGAAGGATGGACAGTTTCGCCTTGCTCCATATGTAAGTGATAAAGCAGAGCAAAATGCCTGCAAAGCTGCATTTCCTTTTAGGAATAGAACCGAGACCATTCATAGGACACGCTACTAAGGGTGTTCTCGGATACAGCACTTACAGATTAAGGTTACTAAAAACATTTCCTGTGCCTTAAAAGGGAATGTGACATAGCCCCACAAGCTCAAGCTGAAAAGGCCTGCAAGTCACATTTCCCTACTGTAGACCATTTATACCGCACATCCTCCTGTACCTTAAAGGACAAGTGAGACTTGTACATACGGATGGAGCTTTGAGGCCATGTCAGTAATTGCTAATGGATGTCCGTAAGCATGTTCATTTCGACGAGGCATCTAAGGAAAATGCGGAAGACCCGATCGCATTCCAACCTCGATATGTGAAAAGCAGGAACAAATTAAACAAATGCAATGCTGAAATTGCAAACACTCTTATCAGAGTACTCATCTCCCCCATGTGTCCATGTTTTCGTCATGGTTCCTGGAGCCACCATTCCGCTTACTGAATAAGCCACACATGGCACCTCGAGCGATCTGCAGTGCAGAGGCTTTGCCATGCTGAGCTTGCCAGAGGCTCTCTTCTCTCTCAAGCAAAATACAGCTAGTCAGTTATTCTGTTATTAAAGCATCTTCCAAAGGTGCAAAAGAAAACAAAAAGAGCACAAGGCTCTTCTATCTCCAACTTGGCAGATGAACTTTCAGACATCATCAATTTTAGGCTCTAAACACAATATTATTATGTGTCTCCAAATACTACAAAAGACATATTCCAAAGTATCGACACATATTTCCAAGGTTTGGACTGACATGATTCAACATGTATCCAATCCCTAATATTCAGAAACAATTGCATAGTAAACTCAGTTTTGCTCAATTTTCAAGCTCAAATGTGGTGTAGAGCTTTTACATATCAAAAATACTCCGACAAACACTAACAATGCAGTACATCTATCCAACTCCAATGTTTTCCTTTTTTTTTTGTAAAAAAATTTCTTGCACCAGAGCATTACTGCAAGAAATAGGCTATTTCAGAGTACCGGCCAATCGAATGAAGAGAGAAAAAGGCTTTGCTTATGTGGTGATTCTTACTAGTTCCCTACATAATTTGCGATTTGATTTTTTATTTTCCCTCTATGCAGTCGTGGTTTGCTTCTCGATTAGGTCAGCCACCTGTTGTACGGTAGAGATGTTTTCAGCATCTTCTTCACCAATCGAGACATTGAACTTCTCCTCCAAAGACATAACAATCTCCACCTGCATTAAATGATGTGAAAACTAATGAAATGAGGCATATACAATGTATAGTTGATTAATTAATTGACACTATCTAACCTCTCATAAGTGGTAGGTTACAAAATACTTAATTGTCTTTGTAGCTACGACGTTGGCTAAAATATTAAAAAGGTTTTCCTCAAACCAATGTTGAATATTAAGTCTCCTATTTGCAATAAGCTTGAATGTGAAGGGGATCAAAGCCATCCATGGAGACTCTAGTTTTCCAAATCAAGTTTCAAAAGCCCTGATCAATTGATCAATGTGATTCTTATAATGAAGGCTTCAGACTTATGATAACCAAGTGTTCCACTGCAACAATTTCTCTAATGCTCCTAGCGATAGTGTAGCTTAACCAATCCCTAGTAAAACAAAGATATCCTTAATGATTTTCGAACTTAAGGGGATTGAACCATGTGTTCAATGCTTATCCTATGAAATTCAATGATATCGTTTAATTAGCAAGTCAAATTGAAACTTTTAACTTAAAGATATAGTATTTTTATGACAAATGTCATGTATAAACTCTGAGTGCAAACGAAGGACAAGGATTAGTACTTACAGTATCTAGTGAATCTGCACCCAATTCTGAGAACTTTGTTTGTGGTTGTACCGTTGCACGGTCGACAGAGAGCTTCGTTGCAATTATGTCTTGTACTTGCTCAATAGTACTCTGTGCGTACATCGATTCAAAAGAAATAAGCAGAAGGTTAAATTCAATACGCAAATAGCATAAAAATATAAGTGCAAAGAAGCGAGTTTTATTGGCTTATTTCTCGCCACAATTGAGGGTTTTAAGCTTCTTAATTAAAACCTTAAGTTTTTCAATTGACTCTATCAGTAGCAATCTCATCGTGAACGTCTAGTTAAAATTGTATGCACTCTGTAAGAAGGGGATTCAAATCTGATGTTATGGACACAGGCTCGATAACGACAATTTTTCTTCTCCCCTTGTGACTTCCAAGCACAGTGTGCACAGAGAGCTTGCTGGAGAGCATCCGAATCCTACGGAAGGATTGACGTTTGGACTATCCCATTCTCATCCGAAGCTCACAAGGATTCATCCAGAGCATCTGAAGCCTTCACAAGCTAAAGTGCGCGATCCCCTTCTCATTAAACAGGATTGATGCATTATATTTTGTCCGAATAGTGCAGGCACCCATCGAGATTGGCTTTTCAGTAATTAGCCTTGATATAATCAATAAGGTCTACCCGCAATTTCTTGTCCTGTTTCGCATGGATTAATTAAGCAAGCTTAGAGCAACCAAAACTACAGTGAAATAATTGAAATCACAGTATCTTACTCAAAAAACTATGCAAGAATAGTCTCGGAGATTTAACATCGGGTTTCAATGCATTTGAATTCATGCCAATCAATGAGATCTTTTAACCAGACCCATGCATTCTACATGTTAATCACATGTTGAAAGCCCATAGACAGCTAACCTGGCAAGAAACTCTAAGAGGCCGGAAAGAAGATGTCCTTTTAGCCTGCAAGCTTATCTTCTTGGGGAATTGGCAGCATTTCAATCCGCTGTAGGAGCCCATATTCTGAAATTGGTCATTACCACAATCAAACTCTTGATAAAGGCGTGCGTGCGTGCGTGTGTGTCTGTGTTAGAGAGAGAGAGAGAGAGAGAGAGAGAGAGAGAAGAAGAAGAAGAAGAGAATTTTAACGTCGTAGCAAACTATCCCAAGAGACCTTAAAGATCTAGCCGACGAGGAGTTGAACTCAAGACCTGTTATTCAAAAGAGAGAGAGAGAGAGAGAGAGAGAGAGAGAGAGAACCTTGGCGAGATGTTGAGAAGGGGAGGCCAGCTGAGGCACGTACACAGAGAGCGAGATGGTGAAGGAAGCCATGAAAGCTTGATGGATTCTTCGGCGAATTCCGAAACCAGGCCTTCTGATCTTCTTCTAGAATGCTCAAGGGCTGTGTGTCTGGGGCTTATGACTAAGATGAGTGTGTGTTTGTGTGTGTGCATGCAGCTTTGAATCTAAATAGCCAAAATACGCTTAGGTGAGTTCGCCCCTCCCCCTTGCATGCGTTTGCATGCATCTGCCTGTCTGTGTGTGTGTTTGCTCGCATTTTTCACACTTTTCATCCCGCCAAGGTCAATTGCCGGCCCTCCGCCTCCTTTCGTCATTTTGTTACCTACTCGCTCGCTCATATCATCATTCTCGAGTTCAAAACTCGTATCTTTAAACTCTCTCTCTCTCTCTCTCTCTCTCTCTCTCTCTCGCGTGCGCGCACACACACACTTTCCCCCGGGTGTGATAGATTGGTTATTAGAGTTCTCTCTAGAGTATCATGCCTTTAGTTCAAGACTCACCATCATATCTTTGAGGTCTCTTGGGATTTTCCCTATGACATTAAAACTTTTCTTCTTCTTCTCCTCTCTCTCTCTCTCTCTCTCTCTCTCTCTCTCTCTCTCACACTCACACACACACACACACACACACACACACGTCGAGTTCAAAACTTGTTGGACATATTTATGACCTTGAAATTGTCTTCTCCGAACAAGTCACAAAAAGCATGTAAATTGTTACAAGGCAAGTGTTGGGTTTTGCTGATGGATTCAAATTCAAGCTCATATAACAAGAAGCCAAACCCATTTTAATGAAAGTTACATCCTCTTTTGCAACTGTTTGATTTTGGGTTTTATTCGTGAGAAAATTTTTAATCTAAAAAATAGTAAATCCCGCAATAAATGCACTCCAAGAGACGGCATTCCGGGAAAGAATCTCTTGAAGCAAGTTTTGTGCTTTCTGAAGTACACCCCATTTGGCATACATGTCGATCAAGGTAGTGTCAAGCATGAAAGCATAGGTTATTGCATCTTGAGAGACACCCTCTCTTCTCATCTGTTGAAAACAACCCAAAACTTTCTGACCCTACCGGCCCCTATTGGCCATATCCTGCAATCAACAATTAGTGCGTTCCAAGGGATGCAATGTGCCAATAAATTCTATAGCCCACGATAAAAAGGAAGCAATGGAAAAGCACCCACTGGCCTTGTCCTTGTTGAGCATATCCCACAATCAGTGCATTCCAAGGAACGACCTTCGGATAGGAATCTTGTCAAGCACTTTTTGAGCCATTTGAAGTATTTGGCATACATGTCAACCAAGAAACAACTCTTAACTAAAAATATCATCGTGGATTCCTTTGCCCACATCAGCATCTTGTGTGATGCCACATGCCTTTAAGATGCAAGTGTACGTAGGTGATTGCATATGGAGGGATGACATGTGTTGAAAACAACCCAGAGCTTCCAAGACTTATTCTTGTTGGGTAGATCCCGCAATCAATGCACTCCAAGAGATGACATTCTGAACAAACAGCTCCTGAAGAAAGTTTTGTGATTTCTGCAGTACATCACATTTGGCATACATGTCGACCAGTCAACCAAGGAAAGCATAGGTGATTGCATCTCGAGAGATACCCTCTCTTCTCATATGTTGAAAACATCCCAAATCTTCTTGGCCATGCCCTCCCCTGTTGGGCATATCCTGCAATCAGCAATCTTGTGCGTTCTAAGGGACACAATGTGCGAGTTGAAAAGCTATGATCATGGCAGTAAATCATATAGCCCACGATAAAAAGGAAGCGATGGAAAATCACTTGAGAGTAGCACAACATTGAAAAGCTACAATCATGACAGCAATCAGACCATACAATCATGACAATAATTGAAAATTGAATAATTGCTCTACGTGGATGAGCATGCTGCCTGATTACAAACAAAGAGCCTTAGGCTCACCAAGTCATCATAATGATATGATAATTTGAGTTGACGTTATTGATCACTTAAAAAAGAGCCTATCACATAGATTTATGGAGAAATGGTAGCATCCAGTGATTTAGTGTCTTTCATGAAAAATATAATTTATAATTGACAAAGATACAATGTATTCTTTGAGATTTTATAAGTAAAGTTTTTTTGGTAAAATAGATCGGATCATACAATTTCATATAGTGGGCCTATATTTTTTACGTAGAGATATAAGCTTTTGAAATTGCTATTTTTTTAGGGTTTTCTTTTTGCTAAGTCGGCAAACGCCATGTGAATAAGCTTATTGTTTAGTGATGATACCTTGCACGTGTTACTCATCTTATCTATTTGTCACTATGATGGCATGGTGCATTACAAACCAAAAAAAGAATTGCAACTTCAAGCTCATCTACTAGTTTCCCTAGGTAATTTTCGAGGCGACGCCTATGGGACCTTACGGTGGTGTACCAAAGTGGGGTCCCTATAGAATAACATACCTATAATACCCATTTGCTAAATCATCAACCTTAGGAGCCTAGTTAGGGAATGGAAAACTCCCACATTGAGTGAGAGAGCCTCTCCATTGGAACTTATAAAGAAAACCTCTTCGAGAAAGAAAAGCCAATATAGAGGAGCATGGCTAGGCAATGTAAAGCTGCATGACTAGCATGATAAAGTAGTGTGCCATGATTACTTTGTAGGGAACGATTCGATTCAAGTCACAGTCATGAAGTAGATCTTCATTGAATATGCTCCAATGGAAGGGTAGTATTGTACCTATATATTATGTTGAAAATTGATCCCAAGGTCCATGTATATATATCAATCGTCCAAAACATGCAAGAATGAAAAATTAGAGGTCAATAGATGTCCATCGTAGTAAAAATTTAGAGACATGGGTTCGAAAAATCATGACAATGCAACATGTGCTCCCATGCATGTGCTAAAAAAAGAAAAGAAAACCATATGTAAGTAGGGCAAGGATGTGGCACCATCATTATCTAGCTATTGTAAACCGTAGGGAACGTGTCCTTCCCCTGAATACTTGTTTCCTCCTACAGTGTTGAAGGGGCACAATATGCTTTTCCTCTAGTGTTGAAAAGTCATGTTTGCTTCTCCTCTAGACAATGTAGGAGGGTCACTTTTTTTTTTGGGATGTGCAATGCATCGGGAGAAATTCATTACCTTCAAGTTTTCCAAAATAGTGGTGTCATGAGGATCCTGCTACAAAATGGTATGCTCCATGAGCACACACTATAGTGGGTAAGTACCTACAATGCCTCATCTATCCATGCACACTTGGCCCCTTATTTTTTCAATGAAAACCTACACACGTGTACACCTATAGTTCACTATATTTCCTCCATATTTTGACATTGATATCCCACAAGAATCTTAGCTCTGCCATGCATTTGTGACTAGAAAATCAAGCAAACACATTGACAACCAATTTTGATGATGGATATTCCTACAACAACTCCACACAAAGGCCCACATCATTTTTTGAAGTATACTTGAATTGCTCTCTCGCTCTTCCTCATCACTGTGGAATTAGGGTTGCAAAGAAACGCACATAGCTTGGAGAAGACGAAGGAAGCTCAAGGCACACAATAGAGAGTGTGTTACTTAGTATGCAATCGAAAGATAGATAGCCCTAGAGTGATGGGCGTATATACAATGCACGGGGGAAAAAAACTCCTAAAGAGGGAAAAAATGCCCCGGCGGTCCTAGTGTGTTCACACACATCACTACCACATGTATATGGTAACAAATCCCCCCTGGAGTGATGCGGTGAACGAGAGCTGGCACATGAGTAAAGGGAAGTGCCATGCCCTAAGGACATGATCAGTCCACAAAGGGGAGTAAGCCCAAAGCTTTGCGAAAAGCTTCAAGCTTCTCACGAGACAATGCCTTTGTGAAAAGATCTGCAAGGTTGTCCTGTGTCGGCACATAAGCCAAGTTGATCTCTCCTGCTGAGAGCCTCTCCCTGACATAGTGGTAATGCACCTCAATGTGCTTTGTGCGAGCATGAAAAACTAGGTTCCTTACAACTGCCAATGCGCTCTGACTGTCAGTGTCATATCCAACACCCAAATCATCCATAAGGTGTTTGAGCCATACACACTCAATCGTAGATGTGAAGACTGCTCTGTACTCAGCCTCACAACTCGAAGTGGCCACATAAGTTTGCTTCTTGCTCAACCATGATATACATGAACTGCCAAGCATGAAACAAAAACCACTTGTGGACACTCACGTGTCAAAACAACCAGCCCAATCTAAGTCCGAAAAAGCATGTAAGTCTGGCAGCAATGATCCCCCCTTGGATAAAACAAGCCAAGATGTAAAGTGCCACTAAGGTAGCGGAAAATCCTCTTGACAGCCTGCCAATGCTTAGACCCTGGGCTATGCATAAATTTGCTGACCTGTGAGATTGCAAACTGAATATCCGACCTCGTGTTGCATACATAAATGAGGCAGCCAACAACAGTTTGGTAAAGAGTGACATCAGCACGATCACCAGCATCATGTAGACTAACCTTCAAACCTGTTCCAATGGGAGTGGCTGCTACAGACGGGAGCGTAGCGTCCCTGCAAAATACCTCGAATAGCATGATGGAAACAACAAAACACCGCAATTACGCATACCTGACAAAGCCTGTGAGTATATGATCAAGTCATACACGAACAAAGAGAGATAGAGAGCGGGAGAGAGCGAAAGAACACGTGCAGGCGCACCTCCTAGAGCGAAGTGCTACGTCGGCACGGCGAGAGAGAAGAGAGGAGAGAACAAGACACAAGCACTGGGTACAATCTCCCCCTGTGCAAGAGTGACCATTTCCCTCTTGCACGTATTTGTTATATAGATTTCTTGAATGGTCAAATTGGTTACAAATTGGCCGGCCGGTCATAATTGGCCAAAGCTCATAAAAGAGCACTTGAATAATAAAATGTACATGATATACAAATACATTTGCATAGGCCAAGGTGGGTCTAGTCTTTTCCACCTGTCATTTGCAATAAATAATAAAATGTGAATTCTATAACATACCTCTCCGTTGGAAAGCAACTGTCCTCAGTTGCGAAGATAAAAATCTGCAACAATACTTGTCAAAAACAATGATTAGAAAATCTGTATCAAATAGTAAAAAAATCCATAAAACTAGACAACATTGCTTATGCCTGACGTCATCCACATACTACCTATTCTAGTGTCCCATACCACTAGAATAAGCAGTATATGTCATACCCTGATGAATCAGGATATCATTGGTCACACTCATCATCAATCTCATAATGTCAAGTCTCATCACATAAACATTGCCGTGATAACATAATCATCAGATACCAAATCCCAATCCAATTCCAATTCCACAATATAAGTCCAAATCCAAATCACTTTCATTATGTACCCGGCTAACAAAATCATACCAATTTCAGTGGTGGCCAGCCACTGCAGTATGATTTTGTGATTGGTGTTGCCTAAATCGGCGAATCTACACCAATAGGACGTGCTACCTAGATCGGCGAATCTGCAGTAATGCTGCCTAAATCGGCGAATCTGCATTTGGTATTGCTTAAAAGGTGTAAATCTGTAGTTTTTTTGTTGTTGTGCTGCCTAGATCGGCGAATCTGCACCAGGATGAGCATTTTCACACTGCCTAAATTGGCGGATCTATGTACACGTGACCAATGGACTAGACCAAGCATAAAAAAACAACATCATAAATTACCTGCTTGATATCAAATTGGAGTAGACTGTAGTGTTTAAACCAAATGAAAACAATATCCCAAAACAACAAGACTGATTTAAGTAGCTGTCTGATCAGTTATGTCAATATATGACGTTTCAATGAATATAAGTACATTGACAACTTGTAATAGAATGGAAATAAGTGAAGGGCTCTATTGTCGAAAATTGTCTGATGATACCCAAGTTACTTGTTGTAAAGGTGGGTGGGTATGAGAATATCTGTAAAAGTGATCCCTCAAAAGACATTAACTTGAAAAAGTATTAATTTTGTTCAATCTAAATTATACTGGAGGATTGTTAGATAAGGAGATGTAGGAAAAGGTGATTTATTTATTATTATTATTTTATTATTTTATTTTATTTTTTGATGCCTGAATAAGAAAGTACGTGGAATAAGGACTGGGGTGGGGAATTAGGTAATATTGCATTCAAATGAAATTTATAAAGGGAGGGAGCTTACTTATCAGGGAGAATTTATCTAGAGGGATGTAGTCATAATTCATACCTTGAGGTTCTCTGATTGTAGCAATGTAGTTGAACGTTATCTGCAAAAGTATTACTAAAAGACAAGGTGCCAAAAATAAGTAAACCGCACATTCATATTGTCAAAGTTGATAATGGTAAAACGGATGCAAAGTTAGGATTGAAAGTGGGAGAGTTTAACTACAAAAAGGCGAATAATGAAGATCCTAAATGAGAATACCTAGCTGTCAATTGTTAGCGTTGCGAGCCTACAACCGTTGAAAAATTACAACAGGAAGAGTGACAACAACTGACCGACATATTTATAAAAGTCTTGCAAACATGATAGCATGCTAATTATTAGCTTCTTATGAAGTATCGTGTCCCTGTAAGGACTTGGAGTGAATAGAGTAGTGAATGTGGGTGCATTTGTAGATGATTTTACAAAGAATATATATTAGCTTGGACAAACCAATAATGTCGTTCAATATTTTGTGAGACACGGTGTAAATTTAGAGAATAGGGGAAAAGATGGGACATCGTAGGAAAATGCAGAAGCGTCAACATCAAACACCCTTGGTTTTGCTTAGCCAGTTTCAAAAATCATTCAATTTAAATAAAACACTGACCAATACTATTGATAGAATGAGATTTTGCTTTTGTGAGCGGTATTGTTTTGATTACGCAAGAAGTAGCTGCACGAAATTGTTAGTAATAGGTTTGAGATTGCTTATAGAAATACCTCGATTGTTAGTCAATGAACACGTTCTGAAATAAGTGAAGCAGTTATGACTAGTGTATGTCCATTCATACCTCTAGTTGGTACATTATTTGCTAAGAGATTACGTCGATTATCGATCGAGACATCTACAACAACCCATCGACGGCCTACACGATTCGAATATCTCAAGAATTAGTTTTCCCGAGTGGGAACCAATTGGGTAGGTAGCTAAAACTCTGAGTACATCAGCTAAAGGGTGCCATAAGTAGAAAGGATCTCAACAGGGTGAACTTGAGAGATAATGGAAGGGAACATTTCTGCCCAGCGTTCCACATCCATAGGGTCTCAACAAGGGAGGGAGAATTCATGATGACAAGGCGAGTGTGGCAGGTACTCTCGGAGTGTAGCCCCATAGGCGTAGGGCCAATTGCCGCAAGGGAACCGCTGGACATAAACATCATATTCAATACATTCGAGAGGAGCACCTGTGGTGGAATTGGAAGGTTGAGGAACCCACAAGGATTCAGAAACTTGGGCAACTTGTAAAAGTTCTTCGAGAGCAACAAAGGGCTTCTCAAAGAAAAAAATTAGATCGAGCTTCGGAGTGCACACTGCTTGCTGCATGTACAAGAAACCCTTGGAGCACCAAGCCATGCATTTTGCAGTAATAGAGAGTGGTCTAGGCCATGGTTTTACTGTCGGAGCTGTCGAATGAGCACTAGTTGCTAGTGGACGAGGCGTGCGAATCTGAGGTGCCCTGGCTTGGTGCTACGTCTCTGGTGGTCACACGTACTTAAGCAGCCTTGATCTTATAATTGATCAACGCGCCATGGAAGGCTTGCTGCCACAGTGATAACAATATTGTAAGGAGTTCGTCTGTTTTTCGATGGTAGGAACTAGCAAAGGTGGTTCTGCCCATTCCTTGTTGCCAACAAGGAGAGCAGAGAGCTCATGTGGATCTGGCTGACTCGTTCAGAGAGAGAGTGGTTGCATCAAGTGAGGGAGAGAAGCGGGACGATAAGGGTGGGTTGGCAGACGATCACAGCCGCAATGGAGTGGTTGGAGACTGCATGCGGCCCACCGAGTGATGAGAAGTGGGGCGGGGGATGGTTGAAGATGAGAGGGAGAAAGATGGATGGCTCCATGCGAACACATGAGAGAGAGAGAGAGAGAGAGAGAGAGAGAGAGAGAGAGAGAGAGAGAGAGAGAGAGAGAGAGAGAGAGAGAGAGAGACTCCATGACATGCAGTTGGTGTGCTCGTGAATAGTTAAAAAAAAAAAACTACGCCACAAACTTTACTGGAGTGGTGGCCACAACAAAAAAACTGTAGGTGGTTGATAGCTGCAAGTTGGGCGCCACTGAAAGAGAGAGGTAACTACTCGGGTGCAGAGAAAGCATGGAGAGGAGTGGGTGAAGCCCGGTGAACTTGGAAGTGGTCTCGACTAGCTTGCATGGAGAACACATGGAGTGGTTGGTGGCCTGAGTAAGAGAGAGACATGCAGTGGGACTGGCGTCTGCAAAGGAGAGATAGAGAGAGATCGAGGGTGGAGGGTGGTTGGAAGATGAGTGGCAGTCTTCGGTGAGTGGCTGAGGACTGCTGCATGGTTACGCAAAAGGGCCAGTTGACGTCTCTTCTCAGAAAGGCATGAACGGTTGGTTTCCTGCAGCTTCAGTTTGCATGCGATGCGAATGAGTGGTGCAGGCCGGGTGGTGTTGCCATTTTTCTTAGTTCGTTACCGACCAGACACTCCCTGTGTTGGCGTTAGACAAAAGCGTCCGGCATTGTACATGACTGCCAGATGTGGTCAACAACACTGAACTCAGACTGGAGCGGCAATTAGGGTATCATGGCTAAATGACGATGATGTCCTAGCTGCAGTGAAGCCATGAGATCATTTGCTACCGCCAAGTAACATATATGCAGGTCGAGTAGGTTGCGCCCAAGCCAGCACTGGTGGCGGTTCCCTTTGCCTACTGCCGTCGAGGGGGAGAGCAAAATCGCTTATCTTCGCACTTCTCTGTGATGTGTCTTGCCCTCTTGCGCCACCTATTGTGGAGTATGCCGCCATTGTCGCTTGTTAGTAAATGTTAAAGAATATGATGTTAAAGAATATGTCCATTGTGCTATGGGCGGCTGGACACTGACTATACTATGTTGTAAATATACTTTGGATAATAGTTCAAAAGAGAAGAAGAGAAGAGCAGCTCATTGAATGGTTGTTGCAGGGTAACAATTGTGTGTGTGTGTCTCGATGTGTGTTGGTGTGTGTGTGTGTAGTCTTCTTTCCTACCTTCTCCATCACCTGCGCACTCTGCAAAGTGGTATCAGAGCTCAGTTTAAGGAGCTACAGTCAATACACAGGTTTCCGCAGCTCTGGAAAACAACAAAAAAGAGAGGTTTTTTTGTCATAACTCTCTCACCCGAACTCAGAATACAGTGATCCAGGAGTCTATCTTTATGTTTTTGGGCATTTCGAACGCATTGGCATACTCAGATTTGCCAAAATTTGTAATTTTCTGTAGAAAACAGCCAGTTCACACAAGCATAGGAGATGTCCAGTTTTGCACTCGGCAGTAGATTTACAGGTTACAGGTGAAGAATTCAGCATTTACATAGGTTTTGGAGAGCGACATAGAGCTTTTGCATCATGATATTGTGTTATCGAAGATTATGTTTGGTTGTTGTGGGTCCGTTATGGACAGCCGCCTATGTAAGAAAGGTTGTGGGAAGAAGTTGAGGCGGTTATATTGTCAGATTGAGTACTTTGTGGTTATGTATGGATATGCGGTCAATGTATTTTGAAAAAATACAGCCTTTGTGAGGATCGAGTGAGGTTTTTTGAAGCCTTGCCTTGGGAGCTTTGGTACCTTGGCAAGGTGGATTAGGTACTGGAGCGAACCCCCGACCAGCCCCGCGAAAGACCTCATATGTCGTTTACGACTATGGGAAGAAGGTGGATGTATGGATATGTGGTACAGGACAGCGTATGGATTGCATTTTC
The DNA here is from genome assembly GCF_014529385.1 of Adiantum capillus-veneris. NCBI lineage: Eukaryota > Viridiplantae > Streptophyta > Polypodiopsida > Polypodiales > Pteridaceae > Adiantum > Adiantum capillus-veneris. Next base: position 34,197,903 of record NC_140958.1, on the reverse strand, counting down.
ATAGAGGTCCATGTGGACATTGTTTTAGAGTATTTATGCATAGTACTGAGTCAGCCTGTGGCAAAGTGAGTCAGTGGATTTTCCCTTGGCAGTGAGAGATTTTCTGTCAGTATTTATGTGGTACAGGATAGCGTATGGATTGCATTTGCATACAGGTCCATGTGGACATTGTTTTAGAGTATTTATGCATAGTACTGAGTCAGCCTGTGGCAAAGTGAGTCAGTGGATTTTCCCTTGGCAGTGAGAGATTTTTTGTCAGTGTTTATGAGCACTTTGGTTGAGATTGTCACTTGAGATATTGTCCAAATACAAACGAAACTCTGACGAAATTTTGTCAACATTCTTTGGAAGAAATTGAGAGAGTGAAGATGGCAGAAAGTTCAACTCAAGTCACACAGATTGTTGGAGAGAAGCTGACCAGAGAGAACTACAACATATGGTCTTACAGGATGGAGAACTTTATCATGGGCAAAGGTTTATGGGATTATGTTACAGGTGAACAAGAGTGCCCCGAGGTTGGTTTGGAACCAAATAGAGAGAATGTTGAAGCACATAAAACATGGCAAGAAGGAGTAGAAGCTTACAAGAAGTGGATCGAGAATTCAAGGAAAGTGATGCATTGGATTTCACTATGCATTAGTGACTTCTTTATACCACATGTGAAGAAGGCTCAATCTCCAAAGGAAGCATGGGAGATACTAGCAAGAATGAACAACTCCAATACAGAACCACGAAAAGTTCACTTGAAGCAAAGGTTACATTGTGTATGGCGAGGAAATTGATCCATATCAGATTATGTGACAGAGATAAAGCAAATACAGGAAGATCTTGCGAGCATTAATGTTGAATTTCCAGATGATGACTTAGTTTCAGTGACATTGAATGGTTTGGGACTGGAATACAAGTCATTGGATACATCTATATCTGTTCGAGGACACATGCCTGATTTTAAAGAGTTAGTAAACCTTTGTTTGCAAGAAGAGGTGAAGTTAGGCAAGTCAGGTCCTTCTACATCAAATAACAATTCCAGAGATCAGGTTTTTTACTCTAGAGGTCGTGGAAACAATAGAGGTGGAAGAGGAAACTATGGTCGTGGAAACAATGTTGGAAGAGGTCAATGGCAAAACCAACAAAGTCAAAGTTACAATGATTATAGCCAAAGAGGAAGGGGGAGAGCCCGAACCCGTGGATGTGGAGGTGGACGATTTGTACATCCTCAAAGAGATGGATATTGTAATAGATGTGGCATTTATGGTCACTTTGAAAGAGAATGTTACACAAGGCTAAATCAAAATCGTGATTGTGGTGGAAGAGGCCGAGGTTATGGCAGACATGGAGGAAACTTTGTTGGATACAATCCTCATGATCAAAATATATATGACAATAGGTCGAGTGGACATTTATTTCCTATGGAGCATGTTGTTGGAAGCATGGTGGAGCCACATCATATAGATGATTGGTATTTAGATAGTGGTGCCACAAATCATATAACATATCATGGTGAATGGTTTGACAGAAAAGAGAAGTTAGAAGAGGATGAGTTTGTCGCTACAGGTGATGATACTATGCATCGGATTACACATGTTGGTTCAGTTCCATTGCTAGAAAAAGACAAGACATACAACACATTGGGAGATGTTCTATATGTGCCTTCAATCACAAAGAATTTAGCATCAGTTGGACAAATGACAGATCAAGGGTTGCAAGTCCGTTTTAATCGTTATGGATGCTTCATAGAGGAGTTTCACAAAGGCAGACCAGGCAAGATATTGGCACGTGGAAGAAAGAAAGGTCGCTTGTTCTCATTGGAAGCTGGAGATCCATGCTTACACAGTGGTATGTATGCAAACAAATCAGGCACTCAAGATGATTGGGCAAATTTATGGCATAAGAGAATTGGTCATGTCAACTTTAGAAGACTAAAGCATATGCAATCAAATCAAATTGTACGTGGATTACCAAAGTTTGGCAGATTGAATTTTGATCATGTTTGTGAAGCTTGTCAATTTGGAAAGTAATCTCGTTTACCATTTCCAAAGAGGGGGAGAATTAGCCAAAGTCCTTTGGAAATTGTTCATTCAGATATTTGGGGACCTTGTGATCATGCTACACCAAATGGTTGTCGATATTTTATCACATTTACGGATGATTACAACAGAATGACATGGGTTTACTTTCTAAAGGCAAAGTCAGAGGCATTTGAAGTATTTTTGGAGTTCAAAGTTATGGTTGAGAAAGAGAATGGTTGTCAAATTAAATGCCTATGTACAGATGGAGGGGGAGAGTACATGTCACACAGTTTTGATGATTACTTACGTGAACAAGGCATAAGAAGATAGATTACTTGCAGATACACACCACAACAAAATGGAGTTGCTGAGAGAAAGAATAGAGTCATAGCAGAGATTTCAAGAGCCATGATGAATGAGATGAATATGCCATTAACATATTGGGCTGAAGCAGTTCATACAGCAGTACACATTATGAATCGAACACCAACAGCTGCCATTCATGAAATTTCACCTTATGAGAGACTTTATGGGATCAAGCCAACAGTTTCCTACATGAAAGTTTTTGGATGTGTTTGCTATGTTCATGTGCCAAATGAAGCAAGAAAGAAGATGGAGCCAAAGGCAGTGAAGTGTATATTCTTGGGCTACCCAGTTGAAAATAAAGGTTACAAGTGCTATGATCCTACCACAAGACAAGTTTATGTCAGTAGAGATGTCAGATTTTGTGATCATGAACCATGGTATAAACCAAAGCCAGTGATGATAGAAGATGAGTATGAAGAGCAAGAGAATGTGCGTCATGTTGTTGATAAGCCAGGACCATCAACAAGAACTATTTCAGGACCACATATGGTAGAGGAGAGTACAGGAAGTGTCAACCCATGGAGTGGTCGTTTGCGAGATAAGAATCAAGACGAGAAAGGCAAGAAGAAAGTGGTTGAAGAGAGTTCTGGAGATGAAAGCCTCGATGAAGAGCATGGTTTACCACATTTGAGGACACCTGGCAGTAAGCATATTGAGAAATATGTACCCCCATATGCAAGAGTTGAAGAGAAGAGTGCACCACAGTTGAGAAGATCAGAGAGGGTGCGTTATCCAGTTGATAGATTGACATACAACGGTTACATGCGTACACATTATGCATACATGGTTTCACGTGTGCAACATAAAGAGCCTACATGTTTTCAAGAGGCAATTGGAAAATCAGAATGGGAGTCAGCTATGGATGATGACATGGATGCTCTTGTGAAGAATGACACTTGGGATTTGGTTCGCTTGCCAAGTGGAAAGAAAGCAATTGGTTCAAAATGGGTATACAAAGCCAAGTGCAAGCCAGATGGTAGTGTGGAAAGATACAAAGTGAGGCTTGTTGCTAAAGGTTATGCACAAACAAAAGGTCTTGATTATCATGAGACATTTAGTCCAGTTGCAAAGATGACAACAGTCAGATTGGTGATAGCAATGGCAAGTATGTTCGGTTGGAAGTTACGGCAAATGGATGTGGATAATGCATTCTTGAATGGTGACTTGGAAGAAGAAGTTTATATGATACAGCCAGAGGGTTATCAACATCCAGAGTTTCCATATTATGTGTGTAAGTTGAAGAAAGCATTGTATGGTTTGAAGCAAGCATCTAGAGCTTGGTGTGAAAAGATAACCAGATTCTTGAAGAAGATTGGATTTAAACAATCTACTGCTGATCACTCATTATTTTTGAAGCATGTTGATGGAGAGATCGTCGTTATTGTTATCTATGTTGATGACTTGATTGTCACTGGAAGTCATGCTGAGCAAATTTTGCATGTCAAGAAGAGTTTGTTGAGAGAATTCAACATGAAGGACCTTGGTGAGTTGAGATATTTCTTGGGAATTGAAATTGTCAATACTTTATCAGGAATTTGGATGATACAAAGACAATACGCGTTGGATATGCTTGAGAAGTATGGAATGACAGCGTGCAAACCAGTTGATACACCTCTTGATCAAAATGTGAAGTTGTTTGATGATGGACATTACATTGAGGATGTCACTATGTATCGCAAGATGGTTGGAAGCCTTATTTACTTGACAATAACAAGGCCAGATTTGAGTTATGCAGTGGGTGTTGTGAGTCAATTCATGCAAAATCCATGTAAAAGTCATCTTGATGCAGTGAGACGGATTATGAGATATGTGAAAGCCACTGTCAGTTATGGAATGTTTAATGAAAAGAATGGGAAGCTTTGTCTTTATGGTTACACAGATGCAGATTGGGCATGAGATTTTATGGATAGAAGATCTACAAGTGGTTATGCATTTTCCATTGGCAATGGCATGATAAGTTGGAGTAGCAAGAAGCAATCAACTGTAGCATTATCAAGTACAGAAGCTGAATATCGTGGAGCAGCTTTGGTAGCATGTGAAGAGTCATGGTTGAGAGTGCTTATGGTAGAATTTGGTTTTGATTATCTTGACAGTGTCATTATATATTGTGACAATATTAGCAGCATCATGTTGGCAAAGAATCCAATCTACCATGCTCGCACTAAACACATTGAGGTACATTATCACTTCATTAGAGAAAAAGTTTTGGAAAATGATATTGATTTGGTGTATGTGAAGACAAATGATCAAGTTGCGGATATATTCACAAAAGCTCTTGGAAAGGAGAAGTTTTGCTACTTTCGTGAAGCATTGGGAATCCATCATATGCAAGCTCACTCTGAGCTTGAGGGGGAGTGTTAAAGAATATGATGTTAAAGAATATGTCCATTGTGCTATGGGCGGCTGGACACTGACTATACTATGTTGTAAATATACTTTGGATAATAGTTCAAAAGAGAAGAAGAGAAGAGAAGCTCGTTGAATGGCTGCTGCAGGGTAACGATTGTGTGTGTGTGTGTCTCGATGTGTGTTGGTGTGTGTGTGTGTAGTCTTCTTTCCTACCTTCTCCATCACTTGCGCACTCTACAGTAAAGGGAAGCTCAAGGGCTTTTTCCCTTGAGAACTATCTCATCGTGAATTCGGAGGACGGTATAATACTCATGCCAGCCCCTTGGCAAGCGGCATCGGTGCTAACGATTGTGCTTATCTCCTCGTCATAATCCACTCCACGATCAAGTTTGAGCGCAACTCAAAGGTTCACTCAGGATCCTTAATCTTCCTTTGCTTCTATTCTTGTCTACGTTCAACTTTTCTACGACCTTAAAATTTCTCCTCGTAATCCTATAATGTAAACAGTCACTAAGCCCTCTCAAGTGAGATTCTGTTCCGCTTAATATCGACCTTCGAATGCTATGCATTACTCCTCTTTGTCGTAACTAATCATATCGACATGATTTTTAGTTTAATCCATGTTTTCTGTGTTTAATTAACACAATATTTAAATTAACAAGCACTAAATTATGGAGATAAAGAAAGGACTCTCTTAAATTTCAACCAAAAAAACATTAATTGCATCATGCAATCAACATTAAGTGAAGCAATTAGCACAATCTGCAAACATAAGAAAGAAAAACCACTTAGCTGTTGCTTCTCAGATTGTTCATTTTGGGAGCGTAGCACCTCGCTCTGATACCACTGCTACAGACGGGAGCGTAGCGTCCCTGCAAAATACCTCGAATAGCATGATGGAAACAACAAAACATCGCAATTACGCATACTTGACAAAGCCTGTGAGTATATGATCAAGTCGTACACGAACAAAGAGAGATAGAGAGCGGGAGAGAGAGAAAGAACACGTACAGGCGCACCTCCTAGAGCGAAGTGCTACGCCGGCACAGCGAGAGAGAAGAGAGGAGAGAACAAGACACAAGCACTGGGTACAATCTCCCCCCGTGCAAGAGTGACCATTTCCCTCTTGCACGTATTTGTTATATAGATTTCTTGAATGGTCAAATTGGTTACAAATTGGCCAGCCGGTCATAATTGGCCAAAGCTCATAAAAGAGCACTTGAACAATAAAATGTACATGATATACAAATACATTTTCATAGGCCAAGCTGGGTCTAGTCTTTTCCACCTGTCAGCTGCAATAAATAATAAAATGTGAATTCTATAACAGTGGCAACAGGTTTGCAATCCTCAAGTCCAAACTTACATAGCAATGTCTCTATGTAACTTTTCTGACACAAGGCAATACCACCATCACACGGCTTAAACTGTATACCCAAGTAATGATGCAACATCCCCAAATCTTTCATTTTGAAAGTAGCATTCAAATCAGCCTTAAATTCACCAATATGTCTCTCATTTGGTCCAATGATCAGAACCAAATGAGTGTCAGCTTTCTCATACCAAGAATGAGGAGATTGCTTCAACCCATACAAAGCCTTCTTACATCTGCACACTTTGTCCTCTTGTCCTTTTATGACAAAACCGCGAGGCTGCGTTACATAAAGTTCCTCAAATATGTCACCATTCAAGAAAGCAGTAACAATGTCTGATTGATGTACATCCCAACCAAAATGAGCTGCCAATGCACATAGAAAACGCACAGTAGTCATATGATAAGTGGGAGCAAAAGTCTCTTCATAATCTATGCCTTTTTGTTGTGCATAACCCTTTGCAACAAGTTGAGCCTTATGGCGATCGATCTCACCATCCGGCTTGCGTTTCAATGTGTAAACCCACTTCGTACCAATGGCCTTTTTGCCAGGAGGCAAATAACATAAAGTCCATGTGTCATTTTCTATAAGTGCATCATATTCTGATTTCATGACAGCCATCCAATTTTCTGAATTCTGTGCTTCATCAAAAGACAGAGGCTCCTCAACATCATGTAAGCTAGACATAACCAAAGCATAACAATCTCATGCATAAGATGAATGGTGAGATCTTGAAGAAGTACGACTAGACAAAGGTGCATCCAATTTACTATCATGCAAAGTGTGCACCAGCCATTTTGGCATACCTCTAGCCTGCTCATTTTCAGCCCTTTCCTCATCAAGTACATCAAGTACATCTGCATCAGTAAATAATAGGATGATCTGTAACATTTTCAGAAACCCCCATAGGCTATACATTTGCCTCATTGGAAATTACATTCGTATTTCCACCACTGAAAAGAGGCAACAAAGTGTCATAAATGTCCTGTGAGCTTACATTACTGTCTCTAATACATGACAACAAGGGCTTTCCACAAACACTACATCCCGTGAAACCAGAATACGCTTTGTTTGTGGATGATATAACCTATAACCTTTGCTTTCAGCGCTATAACCAACAAAAATACATTTGACAGCCTTATCATTCAATTTTCTACGCTGTGTTTGTGGCACCAAAGCATATGCCAAACAGCCAAAAACACGCATGTGCTCAATAGAAGGCTTTCTATCATGCCATGCTTCATATGGAGTAATAGACTACAAATATTTCGTAGGACACCTATTAAGTACATAAGTGGCACACATGATGGCCTCAAGCCAAAAAGAATGTAGCAAAGCTTGACTTTTGACCATACATCGTGCCATTTTTGTCAGTGACCTGTTTTTCCTCTCAGCAACACCATTTTGTTGAGGTGTATAAGGCACTGTACATTGGTGTTTTATCCCACGACTAGCCAAAAATGCATTGAATTCATGAGACATATACTCCCCCCCTCGATCAGAACGGAGGGTGCCCATAGTACATTTCGAGACATTTTCAGCCATAGCCAGAAATTGTTTAAAGCACATAAAAACTTCGGACTTCGCTTTAAGCGGAAATACCCATGCATGCCTGGAGTAATCATCAATGAAAGGCACAAAGTAAAGGTAATTTCCCAAGGACGGAGTTTGCATGGCCCCACAAACATCACTATGCACAAGCTGCAACCTGCATGTGGCGCAAACTGAACCATCCTTTGGAAACTTAGAACGCTGTATCTTACCCAAAATACAGCCTTCACAAACATGTTTGATAGGTGCTTCAAGAGGCGGCAAAGAAGCAACCATATCAGATTTCAGCAAACGCAGCAAACTGGCAAAATTTAGGTGACCAAAACGTGCATGCCAAAGTTTTGCATCTGAAATAGCCCTTGAATCTGCAACAACATTTGATAAATTTTGTCCACACTTGTCATACAAAGTGAGCTTATACAGCCCACGACACAAAAGGCCAGATGCAACAATTTCATCACCAAAACTGAGATCATGAACTGTACATCTGTCATCCACAAATTTCACTACAAGTCCAAGTCTAGCAAGTGTGGATACAAATAAGAGATTCTTCTTGATCCTAGGAATATAAAGTGAATCAACAGGTGTGAAGGAACTGCCATTTGCAGCAGTAAGCACAATCTTTCCAACTCCCTGAACCGGATAAGAGGCATTGCTGGCACAAGTGACTGAATTCCCATGAGGGACAGACTCGAGAGAGGTAAACAATTCACGATGTGAGGTAATGTGCTTTGTAGCACCACTGTCGAAATACCACACATGTGAATCTGCTGCAACTGACAAGCATGTATCATGGACATCAGGATTGTAAGTGCACTTTGCGCTAAAAGCCCATTCTGCATCGACATCAGCAACACAGTCTCCTTTCATAGAAGACCCGACAATGGCTGCATTTTTAGTGGAACCAGCATTTGCATTGGAATCACCCTCTTTCTTCTTAGCCTCTTTGGCCTCCAACTTAGGACACGACTTGATCAAGTGACCATCAGCTTTACAATAATGACAACATATCTTCTTTTTGCCCTTATCACCAGAATTTCCAGAGGAATTGCTGCCAGCAAAATCATTAGGAACATAAGTTTTGCCACTCGCAACAGAACCATAAGAAGTGGCCGCATTGCTATTACCACCCTTTCTTTGAGAAGCAATAAAAGCCTGTTCAATTACACGCTGCCTAGTTCCTGTTTTTTCTGGAAAGTGACTCTTGCAACAACAATGTGCATAATGCATCAAACTTGACAACTTCAGGATTTCCTTGGGTCATCAGTCTCCAAGTACTAGCAAAAGTCTGGTAGGAATCTGCTAAGGCATCAAGAACAATCTGCACAAGGGAACTGTCTAAAATGACTTCACCTACAGAAATAAGTTTCTCATTGATATCCTTGACACCAGCAAGGAAAGTGTCCATATCATCTTCCTCATGCATAATCTTTGACTCCAGCTCTTTTCGCAGCAAAGCAATTTTAGCCTCATTGCGGCTTACATAAAGACTTGCTAGAATATCCCAAGACTGTTTTGCAGATTTGGCTAAACGAATGTGAGGAACAATGGTGCGCTTCACAGACAACGCAATCAATGCATGAGCCTGTGCATCCTTTACATCCCAACGAGATTGTTCTGCCGTAGGCAAAACAACTCTAATAGCAACAATCCTTGCAGCAAGACCTGCAACATCCTCAACATCACCTGTATCCTCAGAACCAGGACGTACATCAATGCCCTGCACAATATTCAAGACGCCCTTTGACACAAGAATGTGTTGCATCATATAAGCCCACATAGGGTAATTGTCCCCATCCAACCTGTCCTCAGCAGCAAACATCTTGAAGACATCTGTGTTGTTGTTAGCCATGGTAAATGCTGCAACTGATGTGAAAACTTCCCGAAAATAGGAGAAATGGAGCGGGAACAACACGTGCTATACAACACAAACCGTAGAAGACTAAAAGGCACCTGTTATGCAAAAAATGACATTGACAAAAATTCTACACAAAATGACAAAATTGCCTGTGCAGATCTGCTTGTAGTGGAAACGGAGGCCGAAATGAGCCCGAATCAGAATCAAAATATTTTTCGACCTTCAAATGCTCGCCAAACCTCACTGTAATCGGAGAAAGTGAGTAGGCGTGTGCTGGAGCAGCTGGCGACTAAGCCCAGGAGGACGCAACCTGCTCTGATACCAATTTGGAATTAGGGTTGCAGAGAAACGCACACAGCTTGGAGAAGACGAAGGAAGCTCATGGCACACAATAGAGAGTGTGTTACTTAGTATGCAATGGAAAGATAGATATCCCTAGAGTGATGGACGTATATACAATGCACGGGGGGAAAAACCTCTTAAAGAAGGAAAAAATGCCCCGGCGGTCGTAGTGTGTTCACACACATCACTACCACATGTATATGGTAACAATCACTCCACTCACTTGCTCCCTGGTTTTTTATTTGCATCTTTGCAAGTCCCCCCCCCCCTCCCCCTCTCCCCCCTCCTTTTTTTTTGTCTTCCTTGGGTAGCCATGCTGGGCATATCCTCCAATAAGAGCACTCTAAGGTCTTCGTTTGGCAAGAAATTCTCACTTCACATCTAGTTGAAATAGCCATGAGTTTCTATTCAATGAGTTGGCAAGAAACCCTCAGTTTGCATGTGGTTAAAATAGCCACAATCTTCCATTCCATAGTTGTGGACACATCTTGCATCAACACATCTAGAGCTTCCTTGGCAAGCCTTGCTGGGCATATCCTTCCATAAGAGCACTCCAAGGTTTTGGTATGGAAAGAAACCCTCACTTCCCATCTAATCAATATATTGATTATCTTCTCAAGCCACATGCAAGCCTCACACCTAATCGTGTAACCAACCTCTTTACCAAGCATGCAACCAAATTCTTCAACAACCCTCTTGGCTATAGACATTGCAGCCTCTCTTTTGAGGTTGTGTGCAATTAATATTTCTTTTGTTGTGTACATTTCTTTTGCTAGATATTGTGTGACACACGTTGTTATCCTTGAGCCATAGAATTTGGTTCTCCTAGACTGATCTAACCAACTCAATTTTTAGATTATAAATGGGAATAATTTTTCTTTGCTCATATATTGTTAGCTTTGACCACCACTAACCAATAGTGGGTGCCTTACCAAATGAATCTTTCTTCCACTCTGGCACATCAAATGCAAAGAGTTCTACACCACAAATTTTTTGAGCAGGATGCCGCTCTCCTATTTTTGACATGGGATCTTCCCAAGGATGAATCAAATCTTAGGGAATGGAATTAATCAGGTTCCTTTGGTGGTACAGTTGCAACTCTCTCCTCTTTTTTGCTAAAGCAAACCATGTCATTGCAACTCTTTTACGTGAACCACATGGATTTCTTACGATTTTCACTAGTGACACATCAATGTTGTACTATGTTTGCTCTCTTAAGAAGACTGGTCCATCGTCATTGAGATCAATTTCAAGACTCTGTTCAATACCTTTGAGTTGATACACCAATCCTTGCTTGCATCAGCATCATCACTGCCATCATATCCATTGTATCTATCCATACAATTATCATGCTCACTATAAGTTCGATCACTATTCCTATGGCTATGATCCCTTCTATATTCATCCTCTTTGTCATGATCTCTTTGTCTTTCATAACTTCTCTCATGTTGATCATGTCTACCATGATCTACATCATCGTGTCGATCATGTCTACTGTGATGTCCATCATCATCTCTTTACCCTCATGCTAAATGTTGTTTTCACTTTGGCTATCATGTCTACTATCACAATTTATTCTATGTTGTTCCTCTTCTTGCAGCTTAGCCTCATGCTCAAGCTCTTATTGAATCTCCCTCTGTCATCTTGGGTCTCCCATTGTTGGGGATAATGGTTTCTCCGGGTCAGTGTTGTGTTGCTCACTGTGGGGAAAAAAATAGAGACAAGACACACAACACACAAGAAAAAGGACTCAAATGACTCTTTGGAGACTTACAAATGACACCTCTAATGCCTCTTATTGACAAGCTTATCCGACATAGAATTCAATTACAAAGGATTCTGTTAACGGCACTGCTACAACAATCCTGAGCTTAGGAGAGCTTAAACCTCCCAAAAATCTCACCAAGAATGCTAGAATGAACCCTGGTTACTTTTTTCCCATGGATTCTTAATGACCACTTTTTTCCCATGGATTCTTAATGACTAGGACTAACTGGAGAGCTTAATCACCTTGAGAGCTCCCACATACGTTAACTTCCCACTTGCCAAAGTTGAGAGAGAGAGAGAGAGAGAGAGAGAGGCTGTTACCCGGCTTTCCCCTTTGTTGCTCTTACTTCCTACCTGATTCCCTTGATTCCCTTCCTTCTCTCTTTGTCTATGTTAAGGTTGAGTGAGAGAGAGATTGCTTGAAGCCGATGTCTCCTTCGTTGCTTAGTCGAGAGAGAGAGAGAGAGAGAGAGAGAGAGAGAGAGAGAGCGCTTCCAAATCCCCTCCGTATCCCCTTCGCACAACACTCCTCCCTTCTCCTGCTTCCTTCATTTCAGAGAGAGATAGTGAGAGATTGGAGCCGAGCGTCCTTCCAAGCTTCGTCGAGAGAGGGAAAAAGCGAGCTTCTCCTCATGCTTCGTATTCACCACACTCACCCACCGATAGACTCGCATGCATACTTAGTCTGAATCTGATGCAATTTGTCTTGCCCACATTCTTCTCTTCGCCACCCCTTTCTTCATAACCTCTTCTACACACAATACCCCCTTATCTCCCCTTTCCGCCCTTTTTTCTCCTGCCCATCAACCACGGCGCCGTGATTGAACTTATGTGATATTGTGGCAATTGGCTCGGTGGGGTTGTCCGTTTTCCGCAGGAGAGAACCAAATAGGGGCGCCTTGGCCTGTTGGAAAAGTTTTGCTTCTTGTTCACTATCGTCCACGCACTGCAACGACTGCCATGAGTGCCTCTTCGCTTCTCCCTTGCGCTACTCGCTGCCAATGACAGTTGCCCTCCTTATCCTCCTCATTTCAACCTCATTTTGGGCGGCCATTGGTTATGGTGGCCATTTGCCATCTCATCTCAAGTAAACCACAATTGTGTCAACCAAGGCAATGCTAAGCTTGCACGACATTGTTCACGGCCTATATATCAAACACAATATTGTTAAGCATGGCATCTTATTATACATATCAATCAACACATTGCCAAAGCACCCTTGCCATCACCCTATTTGACATATCCTTCAATGAACCCATTACAAAGAAATGACATTGAGACATAAAGCTCATGAAGAACTTAATGTGCATTTGTAAGGCTTCACATTTGACATATACATATACATCAACCCACGATTTGCTAAGGAAAGTGCATCTTTTTTATTCTTGCCATTGCCATATCGGCATAATCTTGCAATCAATAGGTCCTCAAGCATGTTTGTGCTTCTCAAGCACACCACATTTGACATACTTATCAACCAAAGCATTTTGGAGAACACTGCAGTTGGATTACAGATTGATCACACATTGTTAAGCATATAGTGCATTGTTAATAAAAGCAACCCAATGCCTGCCATATTGGGCATATCCCACACTCCTCAAGCCCTTGTTTCCTCTCTTAAATGCACCATATTTGGCATGCATATCAACTAGGGAATTGCCCAACACTACATTTGGCTTACATACCTACCAAGGCATTGCTATCGAGCACAATTATTGCCAACCAAGCATCACCAAATCACCACATTAGGCATATATCTTGTGCATTGTAGTATTGAAGAGCACACGTCTACCAGCATACCCCGTTATCCATGCACTGCAAGAGATGACATTCTAGACAAGATGCTCCTCAAGCACTTATTACCCTCTAAAGTAAACCATTTTGGGCATGAATACTCAACATATGACATACATATCAACCAAGGTAGTCCAATAACAAATGCCAAAGTGTTTGTTCAGAGCAATTTAGTCAAAGTCAATGATCCGGTTTGGATTAAAGATAGGAAATCAACACAGAAAAAAAACATTGAAAGATGATAACACCCATGAAGTGGTATCTTCTTTGAGTTTCTCCCTTTGGACGCACAAGATCACGCCATCCCATATCGGCAAGAATCTTACAATCAATCGCTCCTCAAGCATGTTTGTGCTTCTCAAAGCACATCACATTTGACATACTTATCAACCAAAGAATTTTGGAGAACACTTCTATTGGCTTACATATCGACCACACATTTGTTAAGCATATAGTGCATTAATAAAAGCAATCCAATGCCTCTTTGCTACTGCCATATTACTTGTTGCTGCTCTCTTAAGTGCACCATATTTGGCATGCATATCAACTAGGGCATTGCCCAAAACTACATTCGGCTTACATATCTACCAAGGCATTGCTGTCAAGCTCAATTATTGCCAACCAAGCATCACCAAATCACCACATTAGGCATATATCTTGACCACAGTAGTAATGAGCACGTCTACCAACATACTCCGCTATTAATGCACTGCAAGAAATGACATTCCAGACAAGATACTCCTCAAGCACTTATTTCCCTCTGAAGTACACCATATTGGGCATGAAAGCATATGACATACATATCAACCACAGTAGTCCAATAACATTTGCCAACAATCTGTTTGAAAGCTGATAACACCCAGGAAGCGATATCTTTTTTGAGTTCCCCCTTTGGATGCACAGCTTCACGACATCGTTTTATGTCACGATCCCTTCTATATTCATCCTCTTTCCCATGATCTCTTTGTCTTTCATACCTTTCATCATGTCGATCATGTATACCACAACCTTCATCAACATGTGGATCATGTCTACTATGATCTCCATCACCATGTCTTCTGAGACTTCTGCCATTATGCTAACTTTTTCACGTTGACTTCCGCTATCATGTCATCATCTCTAGTCCTGAGCTTGCCGAGGAATCTCTCCTCATGCACAATAAACTCTTTCAACCTAGCCTGATAATCATCCCTTCCACTACTTTCACTACAAGAGGTTGTGTGCTCTTGTGACGCTGTTAGCGACGGAAATACACTGGGTTTTTATAACCCCCGGCGTCGCTAAAACCGTCGCTAAGAGCGTCGCTATGAGAGCGTCGCTATAGGCGTCGCTAAATGCGTCGCTATATAGAGACGCTCATAGCAACGCTCATAGCGACGGTTATAGCGACGTTTACACAGAAGACTATAGCGACGCTCATAGCGACGCTACAGAGCCATAAATAGCGACGATTATAGCGACGCCCGAGAGAATTTTTTTTTGGTGACAGGGCATTGAATGCCCTGCCACCCATCAACCATATTGTACTTGATTCACTATTTAAAAAAAGTGCAAGGGTAGATAATAGACCCAAAATAGTCACCCACAAGACGCATTGTTTGCAAAATTGACAATTGTACACATCATAGGCAAAATGAATTGATTGGAAAATGTAATAATGACAATTGTACAACATCATAGGCATAAAGAATTGATTAGCAAAAGGAACTGCGGTGACAAATGTAATAATATATATGGTTCAAAAAAGACGTATAAAATCTGTCTCATGATACATAAGCTATGAGAAACCCTAAACTAATGCTATCTAGCTACGGCTAAACTGACGTTGTCTAGTCAGACGTCTCATCGCGTCCAAGCGACGTATCTGTTGGATTCTGCAAAAAAAGACAATAAGATAGCTTTCAGTAAGTATAAACATATAACGACATTTATAAAACAATACAAAAAATAGAAAAGAGTAAACCCTAATACTAACCATGCCGCCGCGAGAACTGAGAATGTCCATCAGGGCGTTTAAGCCCTTCCTGCCTGCGTACTCGCGCTCGTACGGTGTGGGATCACGTCCTGTCATCGACCACTGTCAAAACATACAAAGATTTCATTATGTTAGAATTAAAAAACTCATAAACCCTAAACTATCGAACATAAAGAGCAATGCGAAAACACTTACAAAATCGGCCTCAAATGATGCCCATCCACCGCTCCCCAAGTGGTGCGAGCTCCCTGCCTCTACTCGCGCTCTGGCTGCATCCTTTTGTTGCTTCCACTTGTCGGGATTCTCGCGCGCTGCTTTCTTTGCATTCTTCCAATCTTCTTTGGCCAGCCAATCTGGCCTGTTCCACCCATTCTTGATTGCTTTTTGCACTTCGGAACGCTTGTGTTTGCAGTATTCGCGCATTCGAATCTTCATCAGGTCTTCATTGAAGCACTGATCCCGTGTTGGAACGGGAAACTCATCATGAAGTATGCTGATGACTCTGTTTTTTAAATCACTTGGTACTTCACTCCATTTGTTTAGTATGTAGTGTCTAAACAGCTGAGAGCAAAGACCACGCATGCGCGAGATCACCTTCTTGCCGTCATCATCCATGATGATGCCGCCGCCGAAGTCGACGGAGTAAGACAAGCCCTCTAGCCGGTGACGCGTGAACCTGGGTGTCCCGGCAGAGGTCTCTAGCAGCGTGTCGATGGGGGTACGGACGTCAGGTGTCTCCACCGGCGTCTGGGCCCCGAAGCGAGGAGTGTCGAGTGGGGTGGCTCCTGGCGGAGTAGGTAGAGGTCTGTAGCTTCTAGGAACAGTCAGCCGTGCAAAACCTGGCATAGATGGCGATGTTGTGGTTGGTGTGGGGGCGGGCAAAGAAGGGGAGGGTAAAGAGCCTCGTCGAACACGAGGCGGTGTGGAGGCATTGGTGGCGGAATCCCCACAACAACCGCCACCGCCACCACTAGAGCGCCGGTGTCTAGACGAGTGTGAAGCTCGTCTCGTCGACGCCGAAGCTTCGGAGCGCGCCGAATGCTCCGAAAGAGAGGGAGATGTGGATGGAGTAGGAACGCGCGATGATGCGCCAGAGCGATGACGCTCCACGTACCACTGTCTCTGCTGCGGTGACAAAGAAGAAAGAAACTCGTCATCATCCATACCTGCATTAAACACACGAATATTTAAACTTAATATTGAATGAATAGAGTAGACAATGACGCAAAGACCATTAAATACAACGACGTAATGACACATATAAATACAATGACGCAATGAATTGAGTGATAGAAGAGGCAAGTCGAAAACTCAGAATTTTCAATCAAAAGATGTGAGCGCGAGTAGAAAAGAGCGTTATACACCATGGAAGGTACTTACAAAGCCAGAGCTTTTACAACACGGAGCAAAATTGTTCAAATACAATATTTGTGGCTTTAAGAGATCTCTCTCTCATCCTCGCATAACTCAGCATAACTTCCTATATCTATATAGAGCTCTCGGTTTAAACACATATCCTCTGTTTCATTTTGTAGCTCCTCTGCATGCACCCCATATAGAGTAGTAGCATCTTGATGCTCGTCTGGCACCACCGCAGCGGCTTCTGCTTGAGCATCTTCTCTGATCTCCTCCATTGATGCCGTTGTGATTGGCACATGGTAGCCTTCATACGTCCTTGCACTACGAGGGGCTACCTCTATGACGTACCACCAGTTTGATGTAGACTTTGTAGGATGAAATATTACCTGCCAGAGCCACATAACTTACATGAGAGCTTTCAAGCACATAACTTGTAAAAGGGGGATGTTAACTATTTACATACTTACTTGTTCACAATGCTCGGGTAGTACGAAAGTGTCTCTTAGGTCAGTCCATTTCTTAGTAGAATCCACCTCAAGAAAACCAGACTCTCCTCTACGCACAGTAGCGTTGCGACCCTCCATGATTATCTTGAACCATTGCACGTCGAACAAGTCGACAAAAAATCCTCTGTAATCGATCCTCAAAATCTCTTGCAGCGTGTCGAAGTAAGTGAGTTCCGCCACCACAGGATCTGCATCAGAGGAACGTCGTCGACTAGACTGTTCAAATTTTGCCATGATTCCACAATCTTGAGTAAAACGCTTTTTGTCGATTCGTTCCACCCTAAAATATCGACCTTTACACCATGCTGCTGTGTATGACTTATACTACAACGAACAAAGATTATGAGTGGCCGTTCAAACGTTTATAAATAAAGTCACTTGCTAGTCGTACATTGCAAACTTACCTTGGTCGCGCAACCCCGAGAGTACTCCCACTCTTCCTCAGTCACTTCGTCACCGCATTGTTGTGCGCTTTTCAATTGGTTGTGCAACCATCTTAAGCTCATGAAGGTTGGTAGGCTCTCTAGAATCGTCGGATAGTGCATCGGTGGTCGTCTTCCCTGTCTCCACTCGATTCGTGCCCTTTGTCGCTCTTGCTTTGCATCCTCATATTGTGAAATCCACTTTTGCATCACTGGATTGTGAAGCATGCAAAATCGGTTGATTTTAGCCTCTAGATCTTCCGTCATCTTCTTCCCAACACCGAGATTGCACATGACAATCCCAGATATGCGCTCATCATCTATGGTTCGCCATAGCGTGTCCCGGGCTTTATCAAATCCGTCTAGCCACTCTCCAATGTACACTAGGGACTCTGATACCAACCAACCTTCTGCCATGCTACCCTCCGGACGTGCCTTTTGACGCACATATCCCTTAAGCGTTTTCATGAAACGTTCTAAGAAGAACATCCATCTGGAATGAACTGTGCCAGCTATTTCCACCTCATCAACTATGTGAACAAGAAGATGCACCTGAATGGTTAGCATGGTAGTAGGAAAATGTTTCTCAAACATGCACACAAGCTCCGCAGCATTTAGTTTGGCGAATGGTATGGAGTCTACGTTGATCTCCTTTTGTGAGATCCATTGCACCAGCTTTGCAAGTTTGTAGATTGTGTTACGGATGTCGAGAGACAAACATCCCTCAATGGCAACCGGTAAAATAAACTGTAAAGTATGTACAGCAATGATATTAAAGTCGACATTTTATGCAATGATATTAAAGTCCACTATGAACGTACCTGACACATTTTATGCCAATCGTGTGACTTCAAACCGGTAAGCTTTCCTTCTTTAGTAAAACACGTTCGGAGCGAGTGCATTACGCCAGTGGGGGTCCGCAAAGATCGAATGGTCTCTTTTACTTTGCGTTCTTGGGCTCCTGTGAAAATCCATGGTGCTTTAGGGAGTTTTATCGATCCATCAGACGCTGTTTGCGGCCAATATTGCTCCATACGATCCACATTTCTAAGGTCAACTCTGGCTCCCAAAGTATCTTTCTTGCCGGTCAGATGGTCCCATAGTAGATTACCCACATTCTTGAATATGTGCATTGGATCGAGCAAGTGATTGATCATGAGTCGGGGCCAGTATGGTAACTTGTACCATAGAGATAGTCTCTTCATCCCTGGAGGCAATCCGTCATCGCACATCTCCTTCTACTCTAACCATGCTTGTGCAGACATCCTTGGTGGCTCTCTTCCCAAAAAGCTGTCGTGTAACACATGATTCTCTGGAAGATACGCTTGATGACCTTCGTAGATTTGCTTCTTCAGTGAGGGTGCCCTACGTGCATTCAGTCTAGGTCCACATGTGACACATGCTCTGTATCCGCTTGTTTGAAGCCCTGCATGTATACACATGATAATAGATCAACTATGGGAAAAAACAAGATTTACAGTGTCTGAGTGAGGAGTGTCAATAGATCACCTGAGCATTCTGTTAGCCCGGGATAGTCATGCATGGTCCACATTAGAATGCCTCTGATCAAAGCATTCCGTCGTCCTGTGTGTCGGCTCATATCCACCACCTCTATGCCAATCCACAATTGTTGTAGCTCTTCCAATAGTGGACGAAGATACACATCCATATTCCTCACTTTATATCGCCCTGGCACAATCAAGCTTAGCCATAGGTGCCCCTTCTTCGTAGTCAACCACGGGGGAATGTTGTAGTTGACGATGACAACGGGCCATACACTGTAAGATGTTGATCTTTGATCAAATGGATTTACGCCATCCATAGCCAGGCCTAAGCGCAAATTTCGAGCTTCCCTGGCAAAATCCGACCATGTTCCATCTATATGTTTCCAGGCTGCGCAATCTGCAGGAATTCGTAGCACACCATCAGAAGATTTATTCTCCTCATGCCATGATGCTAGGGCGGCCATGGACTTACATTCGAAGAAATGCTTGATGCGAGGAAGCAGAGGAAAATGTCGCAAAACCTTTTGTGGAATTTTTGTCCCGTGGAGATCTACTCGATATCTTTCGGAATCACATTTCGGACACTTCTCCATGTATATGTATTCCCCTCTGAAAAGAATGCAGTCATTAGGACAAGTGTGGATAGAATTGTAATCCATCCCCAAGTTTCGCAAAATCTTTCTTGCTTCATCTCGGGAATCTGGCATCACATTGTCAGCTGGTAGTATGTGCTCTTTAAGCAATCTACACAACATAAAAATACGATACAGTCGTGTAAAAATCTATCAGATCATTATACATTTAGAGTTTTATTAAAGTAAACTAATTGTAATAGATCACCTGAAAAGTGCTGTGACGCTAGTGTCACTCCATCCAAACTTTGCCTGCATGTTGAGAAGAACCAGGAGTGATTTCAATCTAAACATACGTGCTCCATTATACAATGGCGTATCGGCTTCACTTTTCATATCATCATAGATAAGCCTTTCTGAATCCATGATCGTCTCGATCATTTCATCAATCTCGGGCTCAAACATTGCCTCGTTGGGAATGTGCTCTGCATGATCATCCCCCGAGCTGTCAGAGGCTACATCTTGTGGCCTCACATATGCTGCTTGACCAAAGCGCCTACGAACACGTCTATTGGGTTGCAGGATTGCTGCTTGTTGGCTAGCGTCAGAGTCCGACGAGTTATAATTGGCAACAAGTCGATCTATAATAGATGGATCGAACTCGCCAAATTCGTGAACGTGCTGCAAAGAAACACGTCTTTTCCATCGCACAGCATGCTTCCATTGATTACAAGGACATAAGACCCTCGTTGAGAGATAGGTGTTTCGGTTGGTCGACGGTCCCACATCCTCGTCACTACTCATAATGAGGATAAAAATCTTATAACCTGGACAACAAATTTAATATTCTATTGGCATTCTTCGTCTTATCTCTCTCTCTCTCTCTCTCTCTCTCTCTCTCTCTCTCTCTCTCTCTCTCTCTCTTTACCTCACATTCTCTAGTCATGTCCAATTCCCGCACACCTCGGTCTAGAGGTGCACGGAGATCAGAACCACCGGGTTATAATCTCGTCTTTATTGGTCAATACCTATATTTGTGGGTACAAGAAATCTACACACCCACGTCTACATGATACTGCATGTAGTGGACAAAACCCCTTTGCCTCTTCTCTAGCTGTAGCACTTCACAGCATCTTAACATCTTTTCACAGTAGATCTTTTCACTGTTCGTCTATCTCTAAACCCTAAACCGTAAGTAATTCTTGCGTGGACTCGATCTAATGTAAATAAGCGTAAATCTAAATAAACGTAAATCTAACTAAAAATAAACCTAAATCTAATTTAACGTAAGTCTACATCTAACCTAATCTTTAACGTCTTTTGGGATAGTTTCCTACGACGTTAAAACTCTCTTCTTCTTGTGTGTGTGTGTGTGTGTGGGGGTAAACCTAAATAAACCTAAGTCTAATCTAATATAACATAAATCTAAATCTAACGTAAATTATGTTATATTAAAAACAAAGAGCTAAACTAACAGGGATTATAAGAACCTTAAAACTGATTTAACACATAATTTTTCACATAACTCGGCAAGAGTTGGCATTCTCATTACTAAAGATGTGAGAGTTAACTTCCGGCGGTGACGTTGCCTCATCTCCATCCACATCTGACGGCAGCAATTGGCCCTTTAGACCGTTCTTGCTCTTGTTACTAACTTTGAAGTTGCTGTTGAATGACTAGAGGTTGTCTAGATGGTCATTGTGTCGGGGATGTAGTGACTCTTGCTGCCCTGAAGATCCACCTTCTTCCCTATCTTCTGAAGACATTTCACCAGTACTTTTGGATCGACGGAGCCCACCATGAGTGAAGGCAGCAATACCCTATATTCCATTGAGGGCTTTCTTCACCCGCTTCATGCAGGCATCGCAGTCTATGGAGACCTAAATCTAATCTAATATAACGTAAATCTAAATCTAACATAAATAAACGTAAATCTAGTTAAAAATAAACCTAAATCTAATCTAATTTAACTTAAATAAACCTAAATCTAATTTAACGTAAGTCTACATCTAACTTAATCTTTAACGTCTTTTAGGATAGTTTCCTACGACGTTATAACTCTCTTCTTCTTGTGTGTGTGCGCGTGTGTGGATGTGTGTGCCAATAAAAAGAGATAAATGGTATAACCTTTCTATCACCCATGCCAAGTATGATAGATTGATTATGCCATTTCCCTCTTGAATAATAGGTCTTGAGTTCAACTCCTCGTCGGCTAGATCTTTAGGTCTTTTAATTTTAATTAGTTTCCTACGACGTTAAATTAGTTTCTCTCTCTTTCTCTCTCAATGTGTGTGCGTTTTTTTGGATCGTATGCATGTTTTCTCTCTCTTTTCCTCTCTCAATGTATGCGTTTTTTGTTTATGCATGTTCTCTCTCTCTTTTCCTCTCTCAATGCGTGCGTTTTTTGTTTATGCATGCTCTCTCTCTCTTTTCCTCTCTCAATGTGTGTGTGCATTCTTTGTTTATGTATGTGTGTGTGCGTTTTTGTTTATGTTTGTACTCTCTCTCTCTCTCTCTCTCTCTCTCTCTCTCAAAAACACTATGTGTGTGTGTGTGTATGTGTGTGTGTGTGAGAGAGAGAGAGAGGGAGAGAGAAAGAGGGGAAGGGAACATGAGAATGAGGAGAGGGAAGGAGCATACCTGGCTCTCCTTCCTCCTCGTGTGTGTGTGTGGAGAAGAAAAAGAGAGAGAGAGAGAGAGAGAGAGAGAGAGAGAGAGAGAGCGTTACCTGCTCCTTGCTTGAGGGCGTCGAAAAACTCAGATCTGAGATCTGAGTTTTTGGGCACGTTCGGTTATTTTTTTAGCCCAACCGGCGTCGCTATGAGCGTCGCAAATTTATTTGTAAATTTGCGACGCTCATAGCGACGCCGGGAATTTTTTTTTTTGAACGTCGCTGTGTGAGCGTCGCTAATATGAATAGCCTCTTGTAGTGTTTTGCTATCGTGCTAACTTTCATGTTCACTTCGGCTATCATGTCGTCATCTCTAGGCCTAAGCTAGCCAAGGAAGCTCTGATAATGCAAAATAAACTCCATCAACCTAACTCCACAATCTCTCTCTCTCTCTCTCTCTCTCTCTCTCTCTCTCTCTCTCTCACAACACACACACACACACACACACACACACACACACATACACACACAATTGGTTTTATCCATGAAAATTTCATTTTTTAAACTTCACGCCTTTTTATCAAGGCGTCGAGGTGACTTGGTTTGTGTTTAAAACAATTTGTAACTTTTTTTTGGAAAAATACCTATTCTTGCCGTGATCACATAAAAACCATGACATTAGTTATTGTTACTACAAAGTTTTAAGAGGGACTCTTTTACAAGATTTTGATAGTCCAAATTAGAGACACTAAATTGCATCCTTTGGAGTTTTTTTTTTTAAAATAATATTCTTTGCCATGCCATTTCACTGCATGGCAATGAAAACTCCATACAATTACCTATACTCACTTTCTCTTGCTTTATAAGCAACCCAAATTGCCAGAAAACTTTGCCACACTAAGCTTAAAATAGAGCCCTCCCAAAGCCAATATTGATTGCACAGAGTTCCCCCCCCCCCCCCCCCCCCCCAACACACACACACACACAATGAAGGATTTTGTTAAGCTCGCATAAATTCGGCTAGTTTGTTTTGTGAGATAGCTGATAGAAGTTAAAGAATACTCTTTCCATAAGTATAGCGTGTGCTGCTCAATAAGAGTTGAAAAACACAACAACAGTACATAATTACATGAAGCATAAATGCCATACTAATTCAAAGAAGATCCAAGTTCCCAACTGGCTTCTTGCAAGTACAATAGCACACTAACATGTTGGAACAATTAGCGGCCAATGTTGCCAATGCATCATTTGCCTCCCAAGTTAATTATCCAATTAGGTTTATCATTTTTTAATCTATGTTCTATTTTATATAGTTTGAATCCCATTTGGAGGCTCCACACTCATACCAAGTTGATTTTTAACAAATCACTTTTAAAGTGTATCAATTTACCTTTTTGCAAGTAAACTCTTGACTTCAACAGATTTACATGAAGGTTTATATCTTCACTGACCTAAAAAAACTAGCTGTAAAGAACTAAGTCAATTTTTCTATCTTCACTTACCTAAAGTAACTAGCTATAAAGAAGTAAGTCAATTTTTCTCTCAGTGCAATTTTTGCCTTAAGTAAAACATCTTCTTTGATTTTTGGTAGCATCATAAATCAAAGATAAAATTAACATGAATTATTTGGACACTTTGTAATTAGAGAAAAAGGGAATGTGCAAACCATAACGAATAGCTTACATGCTAACTAAGGATAATCCTTTTCGATTCCTTAGTAGCTGTTATAAACAAATGAAGCCACTAACTATTAGTACTATTGTCAATAATTTTTTTTGCAATTGATCAAGAAGAAAGACAATTACAAACTTACAAATGTGTCTTATATAAGACACATCATTATTCAAAACAGAGTATTGGAAGCTTGCCCAAAGCTAAGAAAAGACAAGGGTTTTTAATAAACATGAATATGAAGATAGTAGAGACATGGATGACAACTGTCCAGTCTGACTTGTACCTACATTCCATGCTTAAAGAAAAATGCTGATAATTTTTTTGTTTGCATGATGGATGGAGTTAAGGAATCCGAATTTTTTTATCTTTGGATTCAAAGGCTATCCATTTTATTAATGCATTACCCACTTTCTACAGGTACAATATCTTTTTATTGATAAGATGTAGCTAAAACACAAAATTTATTTTCATATGTACATATATATAAAAACATGTGCACCATTGGTACTTGCCTATATCAGTTCTCTTAAATTGAATCTTTTGGTTTAAGTTGTGAATAATGTATATAAATTAATAGTGAAAAACACACATAGGCCTTGAGGTTCTTGATTGTCTTGTCAAGTTAGAATTGAGAGGTTGACAAAAACACTTCATTATTAGAAATTTAGGTTGTATGACCTAGAGATCTAATAGGGGTACCCACTCACAACCATAATATCTTTGGATTGATCGGTATGAAGGAAGTAGGTATTACCATCTTCTTTTTTCTCTTGTTTCTCAGGTAGCTTGCAATGACAAATACACTACACAAATTTGGACCCTTAATGACCCAAAACAACTAGACGCCATTAATGAAAAACTTAGATTGGCTTGAACAAACTGCCACAAACAAAAACTTAAAAGATTCTTTCCTTACCCTATAAATTGAGATAGACCTAGGTTGTTAAGAAAAATTGGCCTAATATTTGTAACCTCTCTATTCTAATAAGTTGATCTTTTGATTTTTAGAATGATGTCTTAGCACTTGGGATGGAATTCCTCGTTCAACTTACTTCCTCTAAAGCAAGTGTCAATGTCTTACATTGTATTGAAGATGCAATTGCCTCTAAGCTATCAATTCTACTAATGTTGAGTGTTATCCTCAAGGTTTGCTACTTCAACTTTTTTCTTTCAATGACTGTATTAAGATTTTAGCAGGTCTTGTAAAGAATAACTCAAACTTTTGGATGATGAATTGAAGCAAACTGCACTTCTCCAAAGAAGTCACACCCAATCAGTATCCACTTTGTTTTGTTCAGGAGTAGAGTTAACTAATTTCCCTAAAAAGGTATATGGACGTAACCCTGCCTTCATTACTGCACCTATAACTCCATCTATCAATATTTGAGGTAGTATTTTTAGCCGCAATCCTGCAGTGCTAGAGGTTGTTAAGAGATTTTAGAGGATTTATGCTCTCTTAGTTAGTCCACACTCCTGAAAATGGTACCCAAAGTTTTCAAATGTTTTCCCTTTCTCCCTTCAAAACAAGTCAAAATCGAATTAGCCAATGTTGATAATCAACTTTGGACCCTTTCCAATAAAGGATTTTTGGTTCCCATTAACTAGTTACTTGGATTTTTAAAGTCAACTTACCTATTGTCCGTATGGATGAATGTCGAGTAAATATTCTTGAAGGGAATCAATTCTTGGATAAGGGAGAGTTAATCAATGCTCCCTTTGACATGAAATTTTTAGATCCTTCCAAATGCTCCACTTGTACTGGAATCTATGGACACACAAAAGGTATTAAGGCTTTCTATAAGTCAAATGAAAATTATTACTCTGACTCTGTTTGGAATATTTATAGGGCATATATTAAATGTGCCTATAAATTCCTTGATAACAAAGAAACATGTGAATTGAGTATCATCTGGTTTGATCATGCATTTTGGTACAAATTAGATCACTTGGAACTCTTCTATCCTGACAAAGCTACAACATTTCACTTGTCTTTAATGGGCTCATAGCTTGGGAGACAAGCACATAACTTAGTCTCAGCAAAGATTTCCTTCATACACTTCTGCAACATGATGCTCAAGGTCCTCAAGGAGCTTAATGAAGATTAACTTTAGCTTAAGGAAAAATTTACTTAGCTTGCCTAAACCCAACATGGAGGAAGAAACAACCCCTTCTCTCAAAAATTCTATTTCTCGAACTGACACTCCTAGCTCTCTTACATCATTTTTAACCCCCTCTATTACTTCAAGCTCTAGCTTTGGTAAAGGGAGGGCCAAAAATCTACCCGTAAAACATCTTCTTGATATGTGATTGTAGTTATTTTAGGTAGCTACCAATCTAGATGAAAGAAAGATCCTATTTAGTAAGAAGGAGGATGGGAATCAAATTGTTGTTCATTGCCTTTTTGTGAATTTTTTTTTGGAATTATACCCACCGAAATCTATTTTTCTTGAAATTTTTCATCAACATTTTGGTAATACTTCTTTGCCTAATTTTGTCGATTGGATGGAAGTACATAGAACCACTGAAAACTAGTTTTACAAGACAAAATTTTTAAGACAACACACTGTTCCTACTTTACATTGCCATAATTTTACTAAATTTACCTCTCTATTCGAAGAGTTTGGATCTCATGTCTGTACTTCAAATCTAGATATTGCGATGATTTTGAAATTCGATTGACCTTTACTTAACAAAGGACTAAATCATATTCCCTTGCCTCTATTCAGTCCGGAAGCTTTTGATACCCTACAGAACTGCTTAATTGACTTAGTTAATAAACTCCAACTAGAGTTAGGGATACAAAAGATCCTCTCTTAATTTCTTTTTCCACTCATTATCTAAGAAAATTTTAAACTTAAATCCACAATGGATTAGCATTGACACTATATGGTATACTCCAGAAATATTTATTAAAATTAGAGATATCTCAAGGAAATTCTATAATGTCGGACTCAACAAGCCCAACAATACATCCACAATTATATGTGAACAACTTATTGCATGCTTAGTTGCGTTGGAGAGACTAAATGGAGATGAATTCTCCATTACTCTCTTTAAACCAAATCAAATTGGGTCTTTATTAGCTAGAAAACTTTGAGAGCTTGGTTATAATCCTAAGCACACAAACATAGATTTCGATGGATCTCAAACGTATCAAATGGAATTTATACAAAAGTAACAAAATGTATGACTAAGTGCCTCAATCCAATTCTTATAGGATTATAACACCATTGTGCTATCAAACAAAAAACAACCCGTGAGTGTCTCTTGGCTTCAATGACAACCCATTTTGGATCATTAAGAATAGTACATAGCTATTCTTAAACCTCCCAGAACAAATTACACATATTTATACAAAAGACATAACAAATTGCTATGAGAATATCCCTATTTTTGGACCTATTGGATTTCTTTTTATCTTAGAAGAAATGATAGACATAGACTTCAAAAATAGAGCAAAAAAACAATACTTTGCCAATTCACTCTTCAAGGAACCAATCTTGGTTAAAAAATACACACATACAACTACACCTTCATTGGTGGTTGCTCAACGTACCAGGATCTTTAAAAAAAATATTTGTTTGCAGTTTGACTTGGGCATGAAGCCATTTGGCCTGAGCAGATAAGTGAGGATTGGGTGGTTATACCCTTACTGTTGGCAAGCTTAAACTTAGTGAATGAATACCTTTGATATTGCCCGCCCAAAAAAAGGCGCCCATTAAGTACCCATTAAGTACTTGTGCGATTACTAGCTATTGGATTTATTAAACTACCTAAGGCTTACTACACCTTATTTTGTTCATGCTAGGGGTTTAAAATGTGGTCTACATAATTAAGAAGGGCTTTTGAGATTTACATGCCTTGTGATTTGTGAGTACATTGCTCTAGGTTTATTTTCACCAAGGCTTTAGCTAGCATATACTCTAAAAAAACTGGGATTTGGCCATCCTTTTGATGTAAAGGGGTAACTAGCATCGGGTAATGCCCATACACTTCATAGCTACAATTTTAGCCACTGATGCCATTAAAGGGCAAGATACACTAGGGATTCATCTACGTACTGGCTGGGTATATTGGAACCACTGTATATAAAGGGGCCACGTTCGAAGGGCCTCTATTGCATTTGATACTTGGTTTTTGTTGGCCTGCTAGCGTAATAATGGTGGCTCATTGGGAATGATGTATGATGCACTATGGTATGGGTTGTATTGCATACCATGATGGAGGTTTTTGATAACGATGCTGTGATTGAATAGACTAGATTTAAGTTTCTTCACATAAAGCATGGCTTCATTACACTTGTTTGTACAATTTTGTTATCTGGAGTTTTGGTTCCTCTTACTCAATCTAATCTAGTGGATTTGTTTGGCTTGATATGCTTAGCTGATTTTTTTTTTTTGCCTAAGCGAAGCAACAATTGATGTATAACGTAGTGTTTTTTGAGGGCCGTATCTGATGCTAAGGACAAGGCTACTATGTTTTGCCTGATGGTTTTAAGGATGGATGTGGTAAGAGGGTTACCAGGTACAATTGATTAGTCTACATGAATTGTTTTTGACTAATTTTTCCCACATTAAGTAAAAGCATGACAAACTTGCATCGTAAATTTTGATGGTGTATGGCTGAGGAGTAGGCAAAAAGTAACTTTGAGCTGATGTTGGTATTGGGAAACTTGGATCAGAAGGGGTGGTGGCCTTTTGATCAGAATGATATATAAGTAAGTATCTGTTTAAGGTCTATTAAGATTTGGGCTATATAGAAACCATACATATAATAACTACCATAATTCAAAGGGGTAATTGCCTTTTTTACAAGCTTTAAAAAGAACTTTTTACAAAATTGGAAATACATGTACACTTTGGACGTTTGTTTTAAGTAAAAAAAGGTTGTAAGTTGGACATGGATAACAACTGATATAGTCCATTAACACCTGTAAAATGCATTCAAGGCTAACGTATCTGTTGTCTTGTTTGAATGGATGTAGGTGAGGACTCTATCCTTTCTTGGAAATTTTTTGGCTTGAAGCAAATGTCTGTCCTTGACATCACATGCTTTTATTACTTCTTGGAATATACTTTTTAGGTCAGCGATCGTACCACATACACTACACACACATACACAATAGTTGATCTAAAAATGGATAGCTACACACACATACACACATACCTATCACTTTCACCTCTGGCTTATTGTTCTGAGAATGGATACTTGATGATATTTAACACTACATGGATGGTAGGTATACGTTAAAAAGGATTTAAGTAGGACATGTATAACGACTAATAGGTTTGTTGACACTTGTAATACATATTCAAGGCTAACGAATGTATTTTCTTATTTATATGGATGCATGTGAGGAGTCTATCTTTACTTAGGGTCTTTTTGGCTAAGCTGTTGTCCATCACTGTCATACCTGACCTCTTTCACTTTAGAATAAGTTGTTCTTGAACATCTTATGTACAAACTACTAGAATGATACCTCATTCTCACTATGATGTATAAAAATGAATAATAGACTAAGTTGTTTTTGTGTTAATCATTGTTCTTTGCCTAAAGTCAAATGTCTTTTGAACTATTATGTTCTTTTGTGTATATATATATAAATCTAGAAACAACAACAAGAATGCACACACACACCCCTAAGTACTAATGCAGCTAATGATCTGTATGCATAGATGTACCCAGTCAATATCAATTGTTAGCCTATGTAGTAGGTCATATCTTTCGTTTAGCACGATTTGAAAGATTGTTGAATAGTCTATTAGATAGAGCTTATATAAATGAGTTAAGATATTAACAGAGAAAATTTATTCTCTTCTTTTTAAATAATACACTAAAGACATATTTGATAGAGATTAATGAATAACAGATTGTCTGTCTATGAACAGTATAGTAAAAACGTAGTTAAAATTGAAGTTTTTTTTAATGTATTTTAGCTTAAAATACGTGGGTAGATTTAAAATAAGTTGAAAAAGTAGTGGAGACCCAAAAATAGGCTTTGTATGAGTCGCGACCTAAAAGTTACGTTTTTAGCCAAAGAAAGAGGTTTTTTCGCAATTTTGTCCCCGTAGCCCTGTAGACAAGATGTGTTCCCCTCGTTTTGAGTACCTGAAAGTGTATATTCTGAGTTCGTAGGACAAAGTTATGACATTAAAAAATTGCCAGTAGTAGCAGGGTAGCCTACAAGCAGCAACAAGTTAGCTTACAAACAAATATACACAGGTAATATCTCTTTTGTTTCATCCAATCAAGAACTGATTGCACTCTTTATGATGGTAGAAAATGATGTTTTGAATTTGATCATCATGTTGATTTGGTTTCACGAGTATGCTCTTTTGGCTATTTTGTAAACGATGCAAAAACCAATGTGTGAAACATGATCTGTGCAAGGTGTCGTGATATTGGGATAATGATCGTGTTGCGATTTCGATTATGACCGTTGTTGCCATCAAGAGATTGAGATTGAGAGTGTGATTGTGATTGAGATTGAGATTGAGATTGAGATTGTGCACAAGATTGAGATTGAGATTGCGATTGTGATTGAGAGTGAGAATGTGATTGAGTGTGATATTGAGATAGCTCGCGGGTGGTCGGGAGGTTATGAAACGAGCTATGCTTTTCTTATAACTATTATGCATATAGAATCCTTAGTTTATTTATTCACTTTGTGTACTCTGTACTTTTCATTATCAATGTATTTCTCTCTCTCGTGTCGCGTCACAAGTGGTATGAGAGCAGTTTTGATTCTGCGATGTCGATGAAAGGATACAAGAAACGATTGAGGAAAGAAGAAGATAAAAGTGGAGGTAAATGACCAAAGAAGGAGAAGAAGCAAAAAAAGAATCGATGATGATGATGAGGACTCTGATGCGGGGGAAGCGACGGTGAAATAATTCTTCAAGGAATCTAAGCTCAATGAGTTTGATGGCATAAGGAAGACATGCAAAGATTTAAAAGCGTGGATTAAAGAAATCAAAGCTTTTAGATTATGCTTTAATATGGAGAAGAGGACCACCAGACTTTTGAATGCTCGAGCAAAGTGACCGATAAGGCAATACCTACCAAGATGGCTCAATTGAAGACTATTGGAAATGCAGATGATAGAGGTAAGTCATATAACCTTTATTTGTGATGCTTCATGCTTTTAATATGTCATTTGAAAGCTTTTGTGATCAAATTTATGTATACAAATCAGAAACCTGAAACTAAATTTCTTAATTGATTTGGACAATACACATCACTTCTTGTCCTTTGAATTGACTGAGAAATTAACTAGTGGTAATAAAGGTTTCACGAAAAAACTAATAAAAAATATGTCTTTTTCTTTGAATGGTCAAAATCATAAAGGAAATTTTTATGTCATAGACATAGGTATGCATGATGTAATTATTGGCATAAATTAGATGACTGAAAATCATCTTTTGATTGATTGGGAAGAAAGAAAAATATCTCTTTAATTATTTGCTAAGGATAGACACACTCTTTATGGGAAAGAAAGAGATTATAAATCTAGTTTTGGCTATGAAATTGATAAGGTGACTTAAACAAGAGTGTGATAAGTGACTTAAAAGATGAACTTAAGGAACTAAAACTCAAACTTGACGACTTGTTGAAGAAAGGGTTAATTAGGCCTAGTGTATCTCTTTGGGACAACCTTGTTCTTTTCCAGAAAAAGAAGGATGGGACTTATAGGCTATGCATTGACTATAGGATCTTAATAAACAAACCATTAAAAATAAATATCGCCTTTCGTACATTGATGAGTTGCTAAGTCAACTGAGCAGTGTGCAAGTGTTCTCAAAGCTTGATCTTTGATCTAGATACCACCAAATCAAAATCAACGAAGGAGTCATTTTCAAAACTGCTTTTTGTAAACGATATGGACACTTTGCATTTACAATTTTGGCTTGCAGTTTAAGTGATGCACCCGCAATATTCATATGTTTAATGAACAATATATTTCATCCATTCCTTGATGACTTTATTTTGGTATTTTTAGGTGATACTTTTGTTTATTCTAAGAATGAAAAAGATCATGAATTGTATATATGAGAAGGGTAATCTCCAAAGAGAGCATGTATATTCATTCTAACAAGGTCTAGGCAATTGAGAAATTGCCGATACCAAAAACTATGAGAGATATGAGGAAGATTTTGGGTTTAGCACAATATGAGTGAGCACATATTAAGAATTTTTCTAAGATTGCGAGACGTCTAGCTGAATTGATAGAGAAAATTAAGAGATTTGTATAATCTAAAGCATGTAGATTACATTTGAAACACTGCAAAAAGAGGATTGAAAATTATATTTTGAAGATTGTAGAATTAGGAAAACCTTCTTTGGTTATATGTGATCCAAGGGGAGAAAAAATGGGATGTGTTTTATATGAGAAGGAAAGAGTTGTGATATATGAATATAGAAAGTGGATAAAACATGATTTGAACTATCTTGTGTATGATTTATAATTAATAAAAAATATATATTCACTCGTCCATTTCTCAATAATAGGTAGAAGTGATTGCTTCAACTATTATGTGAGTACAATTTTGATTTGAAATATTTGGCTAGAAAATGGACAAGGTCACCAATGTCTTGAGTCGAAGACCGATATGTAATATAATTTATGTGGTCCATAGATATTTGATTGATTAAGTTTGATATGAAGTGAATAATGATCATTTCTACTCTAGCATTATCTCTTATCTAAATCCTCACGTGGTTGAGATGATTGAGAGAAAATTTTGTTTGCATAAGGGTAACTTGTATTATCATGATTACTTATGTGTGTCCGTAAATTTCTCTCTGAAATATCAAATTTTGTGAGAATGCCAAAAATATTTTTTAGATAATTTTATTTTAAACAAAAGATATGAGATAGTGAAATAGTCATTTTAAGGATAAAACTAGAAATCATTCTGATTGTAGAGTTGGATAGCAAAAGTAGAATTCTTCTTAAAGTTTTGGTTAAGTAAGATGTATCCTGTAAAAGATGCCTCTTTGGTTAACTTCGATGTTTTGTATGTTGAAAACCCCTCTTCCCAACTATGAGGACAAGGTTGATTTTGATAAGGGGAGAATGTAATAGGGCTTATTTATGAAACTTCTTAAAGCCAAAAAGAATGTAGTAGGTTATATCTTTCGTTTAGCACGGTTTGAAAGATTGTTGAATAGTCTATTAGATAGAACTTATATAAATGAGTTAAGATATTAAGAGAGAAAATTTGTTCTCTTTGTTTTAAATAATACACTAAAGACATATTTGATAAAGATTAATGAATAATAGATTGTCTGTCTATGAACAATATAGTAAAAACGTAGTTAAAATTGAGGTTTTTATTAATATCATTGTTTTATTTTTATGTATTTTAGCTTAAAATATGTGAGTAGGCTTAAAATAAGTTGAAAAAGTAGTGGAGACCCAAAAATAGGGTTTTTTTGAGTTGCGATCTAAAAAATGAGTTTTAGTCAAAGAAAGAGGTTTTTTGCAATTCTGTGAACAATGCCTTGTAACAAAACTTGTTCTTGTCATTTTGAGTACCTGAAAGCCTATATTTTGAGTTCGTATGACAAAGTTATAATAGAAACAAATTGCCAGTAGCAACAGGATAGCCTACAAGCAGCAATAGGTTAGCTTAAACAAATATACACAGGTAATAACTCTTTTGTTTCATCCAATCAAGAAGTGATTGCACTCTTTATGATGGTACAAAATGATGTTTTGAATTTGATTATCATGTTGATTTGGTTGCACGAGTATGCTCTTTTGGCTATTTTGTAGACGATGCAGAAACCAATGTGTGAAACATGATCTGTGCAAGGTGTCATGATACTGGGATTGTGATAGTGTTGCGATTTTGATTATGATCGTTGTTGCCATCAAGAGATTGAGATTGAGAGTGAGAGTGTGATTGTACACAAGATTGAGATTGAGATTGTGATTGTGATTGTGATTGGGAGCGAGAGTGTGATTGAGAGTGAGATTGAGATAGCTCGAGGGTGGTCGTAAGGTTATGAAACGAGCGATGCTCTTCTTGTAACTATTATTCATACAGACTCCTTAGTTTATCTATTCACTTTGCGTACTCTATACTTTTCATTATCAATGTATTTGGCACTCCCGTGTCGTGTCATAACCTACTACAAAGTTTGACTCTATACCATGTCTGGTTTTGGTTTTTTTCTTAAAAAAACCCCGCAACCTCACAACCAACAACCCCCCTCCCCCCCCCACAAATGGGCCTGGGCCCTCCTATACCACTTTTATAGGTTTTTTCTTGGCCTCTCAAGTTTTTTTGGCATACATGGGCATTTACCCTTCATAGGGAACCTGAATTATGGGACATCACCCCAAACAAGGTAGCTGGCTCTCATTTTTTTGGGACATTGTATTAGATGTCTTAATGACTGGGGTACATACATTGTAAGTGCTTCACGCTTTTCCTCTTACGCTCTCTACCTCACGACTCTGCTATCGCCTCTGCTCTTTGCACCTGCACGCAATATGATGTACCCCCCTTCTCTCCCACTCTGTCCCCAATGTAGTGTGCTATGCCACCTGTCGTTTCTAGCCAGGAGCTTTGGGAACCGAGCAGAGATTGAAACGCAATCCTACATGCCGGCCTTCCTCATCACTCGCTCCATTGATGGAATACTATATAACTGAGGTGAGGATGGCCTTGTGCCCCTCACTTAGCCTTGTCTTTTGCGTAGTGTTTGTGTCTGAGAAAAGTGAGATTTGAGGGCTTTTTTGGTGGCCTGCATACTGTCTAACTATGGAGCTAGTAGAAAAGGATGGTGCTTCTTAGGTCCGCATTCTACTAAAAAAGTACCTTTTTTACTGTTTTTTTAAATAATTTTGTTTGCACAACGTTTTTAATATACTGCACATCATAGTGAAACAATGATTGATGGTTCTATGGGCATCTAAATAAGGATTCTTGGTGCTCAGTTGCTCACTTTACATGTTGCAATGTTGATGATCTTTTTCTAAAAACGGTTCCTTGTTGCGATTGTGGGTCTCCTTCACGAGCATGCTTTCTAGCTCTAGTGTTCATTCTCTGCGTCTTGCTAACCGAAACTCTAAGTTTGTTTTTTGTTTCATAATGATCTGGCTTGGATATTCTCTCATCAAAGTGTTGTAGGACTAAGTACACATGGTGATGGTTACTACACCTACCTCTTATTTAAGAGGTTTTATTTGGGGTGGCCATGGATATGTTGAGACTGGGTACTAGTTATGGCTTATGGCTTGATTAAATTGAAACTTTCTGCCCAAGTTTTTTAAAAAAGGGGAGGATGTTCGAGAGGTTGCTTTGTGTACGTATGTTATGTATCAATCTCTTGGTGACATGCTTTAAGTAGCTTTTGCTCCACGTAAAAAGGAATGTATTGTGGGTGTCACTCTCTTGGTACAACTCACTAGTTTTTTGCAGGTTTCTTATCACAACAGTATGGTTGAGCAAACCATATCTTATTGTAGTTATACACATGTCACTGCTGGTATAATCTATAGTGTTATAGAGTACCGAGTATTCAATTTGATCCTGGTATTTTGTTTTTGCTTGAAATGCTGGACCAGATTTTGATACCTAGACCAAACAAAGGAATTGGAGGATTGAGTCTGATATCAACTTCATGGAGAAAGACGATAAAATGAAAACTGCTTAGATGAGGTGCTTTAACTAAACATTAAATAATTGCCTTACAAAATATTTTAGGTGTTTTTAGGAAGTCTTGGGAAGATTTTTTCTGAGACACTTTGATTAGAAGGGGTTGTAACCTTCTGATCAGAATGATACATGTATATTATTATCTATTTAAGGTCTAAAAAATGGGGCTATATAGGACCCTTACATAGAATTACTTCCATAAATCAAAGAGATTTTGTCTTTTTTCACAAATTGATATAAAAAATACACACACCTTACACTTTACTAAAACTGGATTACATATACAATTTGGATGTTTGTTTTAAGTTAAAAAGTTGTAATCTGGACATAGATAACAATTGATATAGTCCATTAACACCTGTAAAACGCATTCAAGGCTAACATATCTGTTGTCTTGTTTGAATGGATGCAAGTGAGGTCTCTATCCTTTCTTAGAATTTTTTGGCTTGAAGCAAATGATTGTCCGTGACTTCACTTGCTCCTACGACTATTTGGAAATTACTTCTTTGATTGGTTATTGTATTTGTATACTATAATGATATCTTATTCTTATAGCCATGTACAAAGATAATTCTAAGACTGAGTTGTTTTTGTACTAACCATTGTCATTTTTTCTAAATCTAGCTGTATTTGGAGCGTAAAAGTTCATTAATGTCTTATTACATAAGTAAAAACAGCTACACACATGTCCTATACATAAGTTTTTTCCAACTCTTTGGGAAAACCATGACGTTGGCTTTCAAAACTAGCTCGAATCTTAGTTCTAAGTTGGACCCACTGCCTATAATTCCTTTTTTTGGTTGGCTGGTGTTAGGAGGTCCCTTTTAGGCTAATATTCTGGATACCTGCTCATGGCTATTATAGTCTCTAACTTTGCCAATTTAAGGAGTGCATGCCCAACCTACATGACTAATTATATATACATATATTTTATAACTTTTAGGATGATAAACATTTTAGATTGACAACTCGCATGAGAGTGCTCTACGACCCGGAGAAGCATACAAGGATTTTAGAAAAAAATAGGTTTTACCTAAAGGACCATTCTCTAGAAAAAGCCTTAGCTATTAGAACTAGACCTTTCTGGCTCGACGGGCCAAAAGCTGTGTTACCTATTACACTAAGTAATCCCTTGCTTACTAATAATTTTGCCTATTGTAGACCCTTGCTCTCTTGCAAGGCCTGGAATTATTCTCTGAGCCCCTCTCTATGGGAAACCTCTCTTGTCCTCAGATGTATTTGCAGTTTGGATGCTTCTCAATTAATCTATGATTTGTCTCTTGCCTCGGATAAAAAGTTATCTATCTTACACATGCTTTCTTTCAATGATTGGGTCAAGATTTTGGCTACCTTGGACAAGGATTTCAAAGATGGGTTTGCTATGATTTCCCTTTACATAGCCCATTTAACTATACTTTCTGTACAGTATGAACAAGAGCTAGCCTTGTTCTCTTATTTTGGAGCTGACCCATCTAACTTTATTAAAAAATTATGTGGCCTCAATCCATCTTTTATCAGTACCCTTGTTGCTCCGACTATCCCTCAAACTGGTGGAATCTTTTACAGAGATAGTGCGGCACTTGAAGCTGTCAAGGAGTTTCAAAACAATCTTTGCTCCCTTAGTGACTCTAATCTCTTGGAAATGGTAGCCAAAGTGTCATTTTTTTCCCTTTCTTACCTGTTAGAAAAATTGAAATTGAATCTTTTGGAATGGACCATCAACTCTGGCTTTTACCTAAGAAATCCTTTCTAGAAGAAGGGGCTGTAGGTTCACCACCCTATAATTTTTCTTAACAAAATTAAGGGTATTCTAGGAAATTTTCCCCAACATTTGAATAACATGATCAATTCTGAGATACTATGCATATCTTGATCAAGAAGTTTCCTTGTGTTTGAAAACTTAAGAAGGAGCTTTGATTACCTAGACAAATGTGGCAATATTAAGTGTAAGGGTAGAAGTATCCAAGAAAGTGTCTCTGAGGCTCTTATAAGGGAGGACATCAATAAGTTTTATATGGATATCACCATCAAGGCACACAACCTTGGGTTGTTTTATGGTAAGATGTTACGATATTTTATGACTGTTTTGAAAATTTGAATTCAAAAAAGCACTTTAAGTTTTTATCAATTTTTATTTCAATATATGAAGTATGGATGTTTTCTACAATGCCTTGAATCCCATGTGGATCCTACTAAGTAGGTGGATTGCATATTTGCGTTGAAAATATGATCTTTGTTTAGGGGAGACTCTGTCAAATTTGTTCCAAAGAGTATTGTTCATATTAGCAGTGAACACAATTTTGAAAAGAGTAGATATTTATTTTGGAAGAGCATTAAAAAATTTATAAATTTGCTATTTCAATATGTTGAGGCTCATTTATATTAGCAATTCCTAGAATCTTATGAGTGGATCCTAGATAATAGGTGGCATGCATTTGTTGACTAGCAGTATAGACGTGTATTTTTTGACAAAATTTTGTCTATGATTGCCTATTTTTCATTCAAGATGAAAAAAGGGTTACTACATGTAAGGTAGGGGGGATTTTCAAATACTCAAAAACCCATATGTAGGGGTTTATGTAAGTTAAATGATTGTTGTAGATAGGGGTTGGGTTAGTATGAATTGTTTTGTATATAGGAGAGTTTTGGCTCAAGGGTTACTGGTAGATTACGTCCCCTCATAGGTAATAGTGAATCCCCCAGGCCACACACTGGCATGGCACCCTTCAAAATGACATGACACCCTTCAGAATGGTCTATGGCACAAAAGTAGTTGTCTGATGGAGTTTGCAATCTTAAGTCTCAAGCTAGCAGTGGAGCATAATATGGACATTAACAAAAAACTCAAGCAAGGATTAGATGAATTATTACGTATGGATGAGATTAGGCAATGTGCCATGGTGGAGCAAGAGGTAGTTCAACACTGCAAAAAGCACTAGCATGACAACAAGATCAAGGTTAGAGAGTTCAAACAAGGGGACTTAGTGTTGTTGCACAAGTCTAAGTTGCAGGTTGATTGGGTTTTCTTGACTGGCAAAATATGATTAAGGGATTTATCAAGAGTATTGTTGTTGAGTTACTACCTGGGTCTATAATGGTGCTAAGATCAAATTGTATTATGCCAGGTCAGATGAAGCACCACCACCACAAGTCCTAGAGATTCGTATAGACGCTAAAAAAGAACCATGAACTTGTTTCAAATTGTCAAATATCAGCTTGGAAATTTTGAAATATTTCAAAATTCAAAGAAATAGGGGAAGGAAATGTAGACGGTGGGAATAGTTCCTTGGTAGGAATCCAAAATGATGAATGTATTGTTAATTACCGAGCCAATTACTATGGTAATTGCATAGTGGAAAATCATTTAGACTTGGTGCAACACTTATAAACAGGGGCCATTACTTCATTTAATGGGGAATGCTTGGGGCATGATTTGGGGAGTGACATGCATTGTACTATACTCTTGAGTCTAGTGTCTTGGATCTCATTATATTCTTGTATTCTCTTGTTGATAAGCTTAGAGAGACTCTTTGGCTCACAATGTACTTTGTTCTAGTTGTACTGATCTGATATGAGTATAATCAAGTTCTAGTTCCATTTTAGTTACTATTTCCAGTTCCATTTCAGTGTAGGTGTCTTTGTATGATTTGTTGTCTAAAATTTGCTTGTCTAAATTGGCAATCAACTCTTAACCCAACCTGGAATAATTGTCTAAAAAGACTAGCCCATCCCAAAGCCAAGTGGTATAACTTGATAAGTATATATGTACCACTCTGTGGAAAAGGCTATATTATATTGGTCCTTAGGTTTAATTGCCAATTGGTTATAACCTGAAAATCCATTTAAAAACTGTAGGAATCTTTGCTTGCCACTCTCTATAGCACATGATCTATGATAGGAAGAGGATAAGTATCTCTAATGATGACAACATTGACCTTTTTAAGGTACACAAACTCCGAGTTTCTCATTTTTCTTGGACACCATGACAATAGGTGGCTCCTGGTCCGTGTTTTCAATTTTATTTAAATGAATTTTTCCTCCTTCAGTTTTTCTATCTCTTCCTTGATTTTTTATGCAAACATTTTGTTATATGTGTACAAGCATTGTCTAGTGGGCTTAAAAGCATCACTCTTAAGAGGAATGATATGATGACATATATTGGGTCCACTCTCTTAAGATCTTTGTAAGACTAGGAAAACACATATTTGTAGTCCTTCAGTGACACAATCATGATCTCTTATTCTTTAGGGGTTACACTAGTCTAGGCTCTTTCTTGATCCTGCTAGGTCCACTGTCTTCTTGAGCTTTCACTTGCATGGGTTGCTGGTGGATAACAAGCAACTAGGCCCACATTCTCTTTTCCTATGGAGGCTCATGCAATTGTCTTGTTAGCTCTTTTGATCTTCTCTTCATAGCTCCAAATTGAAATCTTTTTCCCTGTTTGATTTTATCTAGCTCATATAGGATGGACTCATCACCCCTATTATTAGTATATTCTAATTGAAAGGCACTGATCAACTTGCTATAAGTTTTGAGCTGACATGCAAAATAGTGATAATACCATTTTTGTGCTGCATTCTTCAGGGTTTGCTGGAGTTATTCTACCCACTCATCTTTGTCAGTGTTCTTTAGCTCAACATACTATTCAGATGCTTAAATATGCACATCAAGATCATCCTTTTTCCCATGCTCTCATGGTGTCTGGATTTGTCCTTCGAGTTTGACTTCCGTTCTTAGGGACAATGCTTTCTGTAATGGTCCATGCCTGCCTCCCATTTATCATTGTCATTAGTTTCAGTAACTATGTCTAGATTAAGCTTCTTCTTTGATTTCTTCTGTACTAATCTACAACTATGTCTATTGCATTCACTATCCTTAGCTTGATTCCTATGCTTAGTACCCTTATTTTCCCTCTGAGATCCATTCAATTGAGAGCACATCTCTGCCCATTTTGAATGCCATCACTACAAGAGATTGCTTAAATCACAATGTCAGATTATCGATGTAAGTGGCGGGCACCGATATATGTGTAGGTAGATTTGGAGGGAGATCAAATTCAAGAGATGCCCCAAATGTGGACTACTACCATCTATGTCAAGGTGATAGGGGACTTGCCGTAGGGACAAGGCATCATTAGGAGGATAGATATCACAATGTGAGAAAAGGTTATGAGATTTTGTCTTTTCAACTCAGACGTCATACAAGAGTGGCTAGAGAGGTACGAAGGAGAAAAACAACAACGCTTGACAAATTGATTTTGTAATTCAAGTGCAACCGTGCCACTAGAAACCTTACTTTTCTAGATCATCTTTAGAAATTGCCTGCTTTTCCTACTGGACGGTGGCTAGATGCAACAATCTCAGAGGCAAAGAGGAACGGAGTGTTGATTATTGAAGAGGAAGAGGAGATGTCAAGGGGTTGCAATTAACTTGTAAATATTTTCACAACTTCCTTTTGCAGGTCCACATGATCACATTACTT
This sequence comes from Adiantum capillus-veneris, assembly GCF_014529385.1. NCBI lineage: Eukaryota > Viridiplantae > Streptophyta > Polypodiopsida > Polypodiales > Pteridaceae > Adiantum > Adiantum capillus-veneris. The sequence goes on along the minus strand of NC_140958.1, from coordinate 34,156,720 downwards.
TAATAACTTTAAGTTCGTTTCAATTTTGTGGCTGTTGTATCACAAATATAGAGCTTTGTGATTGCATGGGAGACACTTTAGAGTGCAACGGATAGACGCACAAAGAGTCACCTTTGAAAGTGGAATTAGGGCAAGCTTCTTCCAAGAAAGTAGGAGTAGTTTCAGGGATGAGAACACAGAGACTAGACAGCTTGAGTACTGTGGCTACATCCAAGACACCTTGAAGATTAGCTTTAGGAAGTTTGATATTTTTATCTTTGATGTCAAGTGGTTCAAAGTTATTACCAACGGCCATAATGAAATTGTTGACAAAGATAAGAGTGGACTGATTCAAGTGAACTCTAGGCGGGTGTGGACAGATGTGCGGGATACATTCTTACTTCCACAACATTGTGAATAAGTTGTGCTCACATTAGATCCACTATGGAGAGAAAATGATGAAAAAGATCTATCTAAACGGCGCAGGCTCTATGTTGTTCAAGTTTCTCCACGGAGAAAGCAAGTGTGTGAAGGATTGGAAGTTGAGGTCAAAGAGCTTCATGAACAAAGTGCACGGCCAAAGGATGATATAAATGAGGATTTTGAGCTGGGAGTGAGTGGTGAGTAAATGCCTGAACCTAGAAATGAGGTTTCAAATATGCAAGTTGATGCAAAGAGCGACAAAGAAGTGGAGTTTGATGACAAATATGCAGAAGTATAGATTGAGATAGACATCTTTGGCGCATCAACTCTCATATAATATGAGATATCGACTATTGTTTTCTACTAGGAACTCTTTTGTAAAACTCTTTTAATTATTCTACAATAATGGATAGATATAATGAGTTGTGTTGCAGCTTTGTTTTTTTGTTATTTGCATTGCTTAAGCTTTTTTTTGTGAACTAATGTGTTGTATCTATGTTATTTTTGTATATGTATCCATGGACAATGACAACGATACATACTCTCCTAGTTTTATTTTTCCTGTCACTCGGGTTGACATGTCGCCCAAGCAGATGGTCTCCTTTTTGTCACAATTCACACCAGAGCAGGTTGCTTGCGCGCAGAACCTTTGGGGAGTTGGCTCCTCTAGACCTACTACGGATGCCCCTATGCCTAGGACTAGTGTGCCCCCCCACACACAAAAGTTCTCTCTCTCTCTCTCTCTCTCTCTCTATCTATGTCTCTACACAGACACACACACCCACACGATATTAAAACTCTTTGGTTGTCTTTATCTCCTTCTCATATGTTCTCTCCATCTCATAGGCTAATTAATTGTAACACTTTCCTTGTTGGCATTAATAATCCCAAATTCTCCACCATCGTATATAATTCCTCAAGTCTATTATGAAGAAGTAAAGGGCATGAGATCTTGATATTGAGTTAATGTTTTCTACATGTTTCCCTAAAGTCTTGCCTCACTTGTATGGGGTGAGTATGACCTTCATGAAAAGTGCACATGCGCACGAAGAAGAAGACACATATTTGGGTGGAGATCAGAGTGAGGATAATACCCCCTCTCACTCCCTTATTCTATCAACCATAAAGAATGAATAAGGTTAGTTATAAATGGGTTAGTAATTGGTGTCTGCTTAATTGATGTGAAGCCCAACAATCTCTCGCTTGAAGGATAATGTGACCCAAGTGGCCTATCTATGTACAAGCTGTACAAATGTGAAACATTCTAGTGGCTTCAGCCTACATCCATCATCTCAATGAAATGTGCAAATGCTCTGAGGCTAGGCTCTTTATGAGATTATCTGTAGGTTTTTCATCCATGAACCTTGACTATCTTGATGTGCTTGCTAGACAAAATGTCCCATATCACATGATACGTGACCTCTATGTGTTTTGACTTGGAGAGAAACACGGGGTTTTTGCTAAGGCAATAGAATTCTGACAATCACAATGCAACACTCGAGTCTAATAAGTATCAAGGTCTCCTGCTAGGAAAGCTAACCATACAGCTTTCTTACTAGCACCAAAAAGTGCAAGACATTTGTTGGCTCCCTTGTAGCATGGCTCCAATGAATCAACAAAATTATCATTCCATAGATGGTAGTGACCCAGCTAGGGTGTGGAAGCATCACACATGGGTGAGTGTGTGAGAGTAGTAAGAATAGATTGGGGAAATCATGAGAGTCCATATGAAATAAGAAGACGAGAGAACAAATGGAAGGGATTAGTGTCACACATAAGCTGAACCTTATGCTAATAACGCATTGCTCTTCATTGCATTCCCTACGAGAACTTGTAAGTACATCCTAAGCGTGAGCTAACCCAAGCACATGGGGTTATGATTAGAGAAATGTATGCAAAAATCTTAATCTACACACTAATCTAATCATGCATGCAACACCATAATCAAACATACAATAGGTAGTCAAGAAGTTAGAGGGGTCTTAATACACACAAATTAAGACACTAATACACCTTGTAGGAAAATCAAGAGAAAAGAAATATTATTGAACTTCATTGCATGTATCAATTGGTTTGTGAAAAGAGTACTTGTGGCTCCAAGCCTCCTCCTTCTCCTTCTCTACTCTGGGTTTTCTCACAAGGATATCTCCCCTTTCACATGACCTACAATTCACTTATATGCATAGGGTTCAAAAAAGAATGGCCAACCACCCAAGTCACATAAAGTAAATCAATAAATACTACTTCAAACTCATAGATAACTCAAGATTGTAGTGCATGAAGAAGGTAAAAAATCGATGCTGGTGTTGGATGCTTCCAACATTCCCCCCTTCCTAAGCTTTGTCATCTCTAAAAAATCCATGTCATGGTAGACAGTTGAAAAAGAAGTGCCGCAAAAGAAAAAGTCAATGAGGTAGCATGCTCAATCATATGTCAATAAAGCATAAGGGGAAGGCAAAGCATATGTGGTAATGAGTAAATGCAAATAATTATGAAATGTTATAATCTCATTAAGAAAAACTAAAATGCTCTTAATAAATTAATCAATAGAGTGTTTTGAGCTTATGGATGTGTCTATCAATTAGTTAGCTATGACTAAGGTTTAGAACAATTACTCTAGTACTAGCTATGACTAAGTTTTAGAACAATTACTCTAGTACTAGCTAGATCATCTTTCTAGCTAAGCTAGAAAGATGATCTAAATGCAAGATTCCTTAATTGTGATTTTGAGCTTAGTTTAGCTAGCTAGCTCTCACAGCTCCAAACAAAAGCTTAAAATTTTTACTTGAAGCTCAATGGAAGTCTTTTTTCATTTCATTCTTCTTGCTTTCACTTTTTCTCTTTTTTTATTTCTCTTTTTTTCACATTGATTCAAAAGTATTTGATGTGTGCTCTTATTTTTTATACTTGGGGCTTTCTTCTTCTCAAAAAAAGGTGCCCACATTGGGAACCTCTAGGGATCTAGTACCATAAGCAATACATGTGAGTGAAGGATCAAAATCAAGCCGGGATTTCTCTTCCAGTGTAAGCTTTTACACTTGTGGTGAAAGCAAACAAGAAATGCCAAAACTCAAGATATCCATGCTAAGTGGAAGCTAAAGTCCATCTATGTTGAAAAATTATAAATAAAACACTATCACCTCAAAAGGTGTATCACCATAGACGTGAAAGTTTTACTACCTAAATAAAAATAAAAAGAAATCCTATACTAAGTCTCTAACCTAGATGTCTAGAGGGAAAAAACCCAAACGAAAAAAAGTGCCTCTAATATGTGTGCATGTGTCTAGTGCACCATAGTCAATCTACACAAGCCAAGAGGGATAAGAGAACTCTCTCCAAGCAGTAAAATCTACAATCTTCTAGATTTTTGTCTAATGGTCATCGTCTGGATAACACCCAACTCCATATCAATGGTAGAAATTGTAGCTTAAATAATGGGTCTTGGGATGACATCAGCCTTTGACAACCTGTGACTATGTGATCAATATGATATAAGGCTCAAGATCCCTCAATAGCTGAATCTTATCTAGATCTAACTCAATAGCATGGCAAGGAAAATCTCTGGTGATCTATGGCTCATGTCAACTCGTGGTGTGAAAGGTGGTTAGCTCTTCAATAGGCAAATCCTCAACAATGGTTGTGGTATCTCAATGAATGTATGTCAACCTCTTCTCACATGTGATCGTGAATGTCTATGGCTCCACCATTGTGGGGTAGGCCTCTCTAGTCATGAATGTGGTCTAGATCTCTCTAGCATGGGTGTAGTCAAAGGAAATATAGGAGATCTATGAGGATGTGCTAGCTTTTGTGGTCTAGGAACCCAAATCTATCTATGTTCTCTACAAAATCCCAGTGTCTCCAGTTAATTTCTAGATGTGAGCTAGCTGTAAGGTCTCCACCACCCTAGCAGAGGGGGGTCTCCATGATTTTTTTTCTAAAAAAAATTATCATGCCATTTTGATCTATTATTACTCATTAAAACTTAATATTTTTGGATGAAAGTGATGAAAAAGAAAAAAGTATTATTTTTGCCAAGCCTACATTAATCACGTGATTAGTGCACAAATGGATATTATCTATGAAACTAATCACGTGATTAGTGCACAACTGGATATTATGCATGCAAAATGGTATCAATTCAAAGTATGAGATTTACTTATGCTCGCTTAGGGGTAGGACTCTCTCAACCTTATTTCATTTTATTCCAGTACTGATTTAGTTTGAACTCCCCTTTGATCACAGGGTGGTAGCTTGTGTTTCTACGTAGGAGCTGTGCATTTCTATGTACAATGCTGACCCATTTCTACGAGGCAGCTTAGTTCATTTCTATGGACATATGATGTGACTCACCTGGAGCACTCTAGGAGGTGTAGTACTTATTGGTTGTATGGACAGCCAATGACAACAGGTGGAGTAAACATCTGCCAGAAGAAGTTTCTACAATTTTAGAGTATTGGAAAAACTATGAAGTAGTGTTGTATGTTGAGTTTTTCCTAGAAAGAGGGACTTGTGGCAATTTTTATTGTTTGAAGGGATGCTTAAATGAACTTGTGTTGGGAACTCTAATAAACGACTACGTGTTATGAGCAATCATGTGATAGTAATTAGGAAACAAGATTTAAAGTGTGAGTGTGGGGAGGAAAGTGGCGACTCACTTAGATTTCCATGTCAATGGATAGGTGGTCTTGAAAAGTCATAATCCTCTTGGCTCCCTATTCATTTAGTAAAATTGAAATAAGAACCTCCTTGCACCAAGAGTCGAGAAGTCTCAAATGGTTCGTGCCTCTGAAAACTATGCCAAAAAAGGCATCTGCATTCTAATTTTTGGAAGATGAGATCTAGGAATGTTTAGATATTAGTAAGAGATCATGCTTTTGTTAAGTATGGAGCCTAATTTACCCCTTGAAACTTTCCGCGGTAAAAACGCACATTTGTAAGGTCCCCATTACGAGGAGAAGCCATAGTGTGTAAAGAAAAATCACTCGTCAAAAACCAAAATTTTCACGATCGGAATATTCCTTCTGGCCGGAATATTATGGCCGGACGGCGGTCGGAAAGTGGTCTGAGAATGACCAGTCGGTTGGTCGGTTGGCTGGTGGCTAATAGTCAATGGCCGGTGGCCAAATTCAAAAGCGGATTTGTCTTCTCAAGGGCGGCCACACATGGGCGGATTGGAGGGTCCGATTTGGACTTATCTACACAAGGGCGGCTACACATGGCTGCCTCTCATGAGAGAGGGTGGCACTTTTGGCCTATAAAAGGAGGCCATTTCTACACACATTTCACAGTGTGAAGTTGATGCAACAAGGTGGGTGTGAGGTGGTCAGAGTGAAGCAAGGAGGGAGCTCTATTGAGGGTATAATGCTTACTTCTTGTTTAAAGTACTAAAGCCATTAAGTGGCTGCTTTCCTGTGGATGTAGCCCACATTGGGTGAACCATGTATATCATTTGTAATCTCGCTCTCTCTCTCTCTCTCTCTCTCTACTCTATAATCTCTTGTGTGTAAGTTATCCCTCTCCATTAAGTAATCTACTCAATTGTCTACTTAGCTATGTCATATTTCCTAACAACTGGTATCAGAGCAAGGTTTGCTCGTAGCTAAATCATCTCAAGGAAAGGATTCCTTGAATTGAGTGGGAGTAATGGCGGAGGAAGAGAAGCTCAAGATTGAGAAGCTCAACGGCAAAAACTACCAACATTGGAAGATGCAGATTGAAGACTACCTCTACCAGAAGGACCTCTATTTGCTACTAGGTGGTCTTGCAAAGAAGCCCGCAACAAGATGAAGCATGGATTGTCCTTGATCAAAAGGCACTGGGAACAATCCGGTTAAGCTTGGTGTCAACGGTGTTGTTCAACATTTCAGAGATGAAGACCACAAAGGATTTGGTGAAGTCACTTGATGACTTCTACGAGAAACCATCTACATCCAATAAGGTATTTCTCATGAAGCGCTTATTCAATCTAAAGATGGCAGAGAATGGTTCAGTTGTAGAACACCTAAATGACTTTAACACAAACATAAGTCAGCTTTGATCGGTGAAAATAAATTTCAATGACAAAGTGCAAGCTCTCCTTATACTATGGTCTCTATCGAATAGTTGGGATAGCCTTGTGATGGCTCTAAGTAATTCTATTTTTGGCACAAATACTCTTAAGTTTGATGATGTTGTGGGTGTTCTCATGAGCAAGGAAATACAAAGGAGAAGCACAGGAGAATCATCAAGTGTTGCACTGTCAGTGGAAACAAGAGGAAGGCCTAAGGAGAGTTTCAAAAACCAAAAGGTTCGCGATCACTCAAGACGGAGCAAGTCACACACAAAGTCAATTCTTGAATGTTGGAACTGCGGCAAGAAGGGCCACGTCAAGAAGAATTGCTGGTCAAAGAAGAAAAAGGAGTCGGAGTCTCAAGACAACAAGACAACATCCGAGGCCAATGTGGCAGCGCAAGATGCTCTAATTCTCTCATTAGACAATGTGTCTAATTCTTGGATAGTAGATTCCGGGGATTCATTCCATGTGACACTACCTAAGCAACATTTCCAAGATTACACCAAAGGTAATTTTGGGTATATATACTTGGGAGATGATGAAGCTTGTGCAATTGTCGGCAAAGGTATAGTTTGTATCAAAACTGCTAACAAAAATTAATGGAAGCTTAAAAATGTTAGGCATGGTCCTTCTCTTCGCAAAAATTAGATCTCTACAAGACAATTGGGCGATAAAGGTCACAACATTGCATTCGGAAACAAACGGTGGGAGATCTCAATGGGATCTTTGGTGGTTGCCAAGGGAGAAAAGGTTGGTACACGTTACTTGTGTACTGTTAGCATGTAACCTTCAGCTTATGCAGCAACTATAGAAGTCGACAGTGCGGTGTGGCACTACCGGCTTGGGCATATGAGTGCCAAAGGAATGAAAATCGTTCAAACAAAGAAGCTTCTACTAGGTTTGAAAGAAGTGGACTTAGAAATCTGTGAAGATTGTGTTTATGGTAAACAAAAGAGGGTAAATTTTCAAAATTTTGGAAATGAAAGAAAAAAAAAAAGCTTGAGTTGGCTGACATTTGGGGTCCTACAAGTACACCATCACTTGGTGGCTCATTATACTATGTAACATTCATAGACGATGCGACTAGGAAAACATGGGTTTATGTAATGAACAATAAATCCGATGTGTTATCTATATTTCAAAGGTGGAAAGCCTTTGTGGAGAATGGTTAAATGCCTCATATCCAACAATGGAGGCCAATATTGAAGCCAAGCTTTTGAAAGCTTTTGTGCTAGCAATGGCATTCGGAGGCAAAAGACAATCCCAAGGACACCTCAACAAAACGGCATTTCTGGAAGGACAAACATAACAATCATGGAGGGAGTAGGAAGCATGCAACTACATGCAGGCCTACTACTTGAGCTTTGGGAGGAAGCAATAAGTACATCCTGGTACTTAATCAACTGATCATCCTCAATGGCATTGGATGGGGGAGTTCGAGAAGAGGCATGGATAGGTAAATCGATGAATTATGCATTTCTCAAAGCGTTTGGGTGTGAGGCTTTCATGCACATAGATAGAAGCTTAAGATCAAAGCTAGATGCAAAGTCCAAAAAGTGTTTCATCATTGGCTATGGAGAAGGTGACTTTGGGTATCGCCTATGGAATCCTGAAGATGGTAAAATCTTTAGCAGTATGGATGTAATGTTTAACGAACAAAATATGTACAAAGCTTACTTGGAGAGAAAACAAACAAAATAAACAGGTGATGAGTACATGGAGCTTGAGGACGGTGAAGACTCAAGGACTGCAAACGGTGACAGCGTGTAACAACGCCAACCAGCTGAGGAGCCTCAACCTACTCCCCAAAGATCCACAAAAGCAAGTAGACCTTCAGAAAGGTTTGTTCCTTCCTTCAACCATTTCTTGATCTCAGATTCTGGAGAGCCAGAATCATACGAAGAAGCTATGCATCACGAATCCAAAGAAGAATGGATGAAGAGCATGAAAGTGGAGATGGACTCACTACATCGCAACCAAACATAGGAGTTGGTTGATTTGCGTAAAGATAAGCGGGCATTTCAAAAGAAATGGGTGTACAAGCTGAAGGAAGAAGAAGGTGGGAAGAAAAGGTACAAGTCTATGCTTGTGGTAAAAGGGTTTTCTCAAAAGAAAGGTATTGACTTCAATGAAATATTTTCTCCTATTGTAAAAATGAACTCAATTAGGCTTGTCTTAAGCCTTGTGGTTTCTCATGATCTAAATCTTGAGCAAATGGATTTAAATGCGGCATTCCCTCACGGTGACTTAGAGGAGGAAATTTACATGCTTCAACCAAAGGGGTATGAAGTAAAAGGTAAGGAGAAAATCGTTTGCAGAATAAAGAAGAGCTTGTATGGTTTAAAGCAAGCATGGATTTTGGATCATGGATTCACAAAATGCAACTTGGATCACTACGTCTACATGAAAAACTTGGGAGATGGTAATTTCATCATCCTAATGTTGTATGTTGATGAATGCTGATTGCAAGTGCCAACATGCAGTACATCAAAGACCTGAAAGAGGAGTTGTCTAAATCTTTTTCAGTGAATGATTTAGGTACTGCAAATAGGATACTTGGTATGAAGATATCATGAAAAGGACAAAGAAGACAATAAAGCTATCTCAAGAGGATTACATCAAGAAGATACTAGAAAGGTTTGTAATGCAAAATGCAAAAACGGTTTCTACACCTTTGGATGGTTACTTTAAACTAACCAAGGATATGTGTCCAAAGACACAAGAGGAGATAGACTATATGTCTAAAGTTCCATATGCTGTAGCAGTAGGTTCTCTTATGTATGCTATGGTGTCGACAAGGCGAGACATTGCACATGTGGAAGTTGTAAGCAGGTTTGTGGACAACCCACGTAAAGAGCACTGGCAAGCTGTGAAGTGGATATTTAGGTATCTAAAAGGGACAACATGAAATGCTTTGTATTTTGAAGGAGCTGATATTTGTCTAGAAGGGTATGCTGATGTAGATATGGCAGGTGACAAAGATACTTGAAGGAGCACTACTGGCTATGTCTTCACGGTTGGAGGCATAGCAGTAAGCTGTGCTTCAAAGCTATAGAAAGTGGTCTCACTTTCTACCATGGAAGCAAAGTATGTAGCAATGACAAAAGCAAGCAAATAAATTTTGTGGCTTCACAGATTCTTAAAGGAGCTTGGTTCAAACAAGAAAATTGTGTCTTGTACAGTAATAGCCAAAGTGCTATCCATCTTGCAAAGAACTCGTGCTTTCATTCAAGGACAAAACACATTGAGGTGAAATATCACTTCATATGCACTCTTTTGGAAGAGGGACATTTAAAGCTAGGAAAGGTGCATACAAGTGAAAATCTTGCAGACATGTTTACAAAGGTGGTCAACAAGAAGAAGTCGAGATTTTTCTCATCTTCATGCGGAATTCAAAGATAAGAAGCTAGGATGGAAAGTAGTCACAGGTTTGCTTTTGAGATCAGTCTCAAAATGGGAGTATGTTAAGTATGGAGCCTGATTTGCCCCTTGTAATTTTCTATGGTAAAAATGCACATTTGTAAGGCCCCCATTATGAGGAGAAGCCATCATGCGTGAAGAAAAGTCACTCGTTAGAAACCAAAATTTTCCCGACTAGAATATTCCTTTTCATCGGAATATTATGGCCAGACGACGGTCGAAAAGTGGTCAAAAAACGACTGGTCGGTTGGTCGGTGGCTGGTAGTCAATGGCCAGTAGCGGTTGGTCGGAAGTCAATGGCAGGTGGCCAAATTCAAAATTGGATTTGTCTTCTCAAGGGCGGCCACACATGGGCGGAGTTGGAGGGTCCGATTTGGACTTATCTACACAAGGGGAGCTACACATGGCTGCCTCTCATGAGAGAGGGCAACCCTTTTGGCATATTAAAGGAGGGCATTTCTACACACATTTCTCAGTGTGAAGTTGATCCAACAAGGTCTATGTGAGGTGGTGAGAGTGAAGCAAAGTGGAAGCTCTATTAAAGATATAATCCCTTTGTAACCTACTTCTTATTTGAAGTACTAAAGCCATTAAGTGGCTGCTTTCCTATGGATGTAGTCCACATTGGGTGAACCACGTATATTGTCTGTACTCTCTCTCTCTCTTTCTACTCTATAATCTCTTGTGTGTGTAAATTATATCTCTCCATTAAGTAATCTACTCAATTATCTACTCAGCTACGTCATATTTCCTAACAACTGGTATCAGATCAAGGTTTGCTTGTAGCTAAATTATCTCAAGGAAAGGATTCCTTGAATTGAGTGGGAGTAATGGCAGAGGAAGGTAAGCTCAAGATTGATAAGTTCAACGGCAAAAACTACCAACATTGGAAGATGCAGATTGAAGACTATCTCTACCAGAAGGACCTCTATTTTCCACTAGGTGGTCTTGCAAAGAAGCCCGCAACGATGACAGATGAAGCATGGTTTGTCCTTGATCGAAAGGCACTGGGAACAATCCAATTAATCTTGGTGTCAACGATGGCCTTCAACATTTCAGAGTTGAAGACCATGGACGATTTGATGACTTCTACGAGAAACATCGGCATCCAATAAGGTATTTCGTATGAGCGCTTATTCAATCTAAAGATGGTAGAGAATGGTTCAGTTGCAGAACACCTAAATGACTTTAACACAAACATAAGTCAACTTTAATCGATGAGAATAAATTTAAATGACAAAGTGCGAGCTCTCCTTATACTATCCTCTCTACCGGATAGTTGGGACAACCCTGTGATGGCTGTAAGTAATTCTATTTCTGGAAAAAATACTCTTAAGTTTGATAATGTTGTGGGTGTTCTCCTAAATGAGGAAATGCGAAGGAGAAGCACAACGAATCATCAAGTTCTGCACTTCAGTGGAAAGAAGAGGAAGGCCTAAGGGGAGGTTCAAAAACCAAAAGGGTCGTGATCGCTCAAGACGGAGCAAGTCACACACAAAGTCAGTTCTTGAATGTTGGAACTACAGCAAGAAGGGCCATGCCAAGAAGGATTGTTGGTCAAAGAAGAAGAAGGAGTCGGAGTCTCAAGATAACAAGAGAACATCGGAGGCCAATGTGGCAGGTAAAGTAGAGAAAAATTATCTAATTCTCTTATTAGACAATGTGTCTAATTCTTGGATAGTAGATTCCGGGGCTTCATTCCATGCGACACCACACAAGAAACATTTCCAAGATTACACCAAAGGTAATTTTGGGTAAGTATACTTGGGAGATGATGAAGCTTGTGAAATTGTCAGCAAAGGTACTCTTTGTGTCAAAACTGCTAACAAAAATAAATGGAATCTTAAAGATGTTAGGCATGTTCCTTCTCTTTGCAAAAATTTGATCTTTACATGAAAATTAGAGGATGAAGGTCAGAACATTGCATTTGGAAACAAACGGTGGAAGATCTCAAAGGGATCTTTGGTGGTTGCCAAAGGAGAAAATCTTGGTACACTTTACTTGTGTACTGCTAGCACGTAAGCTTCAGCCTATGCAGCAACTATAGAAGTTGACAGTGTGGTGTGGCACTACCAACTTGGGCATATGAGTGCCAAAGGAATGCAAATCCTTCAAACAAGGAAGCTTCTACCAGGTTTGAGAGAAGTGGACTTAGAGTTCTGTGAAGATTGTGTTTATGGTAAACAGAAGAGGGTAAAATTTCAAGAATCTGGAAATGAAAGAAAAATTAAAAACTTGAGTTGGTTCATTCTGACGTTTAGGGTTCTGCAAGTACACCATCACTTGGTGGCTCATGGTACTATGTAACATTCATAGACGATGCGACTAGGAAAACATGGGTTATGTAATGAAGAATAAATTTGATGTGTTTTCCATATTTCAAAGATGGAAAGATTTTGTGGAGAATGAAACAAGTACTAAGGTTAAATGCCTCTTAGATCCAACAATGGAGACGAATATTGCAGCCAATCTTTTGAAAGATTTTGTGCTAGAAATGGCATTCGGATGCAAAAGACAACCCCAAGGACACCTCAACAAAATGGCATTTCCAAAAGGATGAACATAAAAATCACGGAGCGATCACGAAGAATGTGGCTACATGCAAGCCTAGTGCTTGAGATTTGGGTGGAAGCAGTAAGTACATCTATGTACTTAATCAACCGGTCAACCTCAACGGCATTGGATGGGGGAGTTCCAGAAGAGGCATGGATAGGTAAATCGATGAATTATGCATTTCTCAAAGCGTTTGGGTGTGAGGCTTTCATGCACATAGATAGAAGCCTAAGATCAAAGCTAGATGCAAAGTCCAAAAAGTGTTTCATCATTGGCTATGGAGAAGGTGACTTTGGGTATCGCCTATGGAATCCTGAAGATGGTAAAATCTTTAGCAGTATGGATGTAATGTTTAACGAAAAAAATATGTACAAAGCTTACTTGGAGAGAAAACAAACAAAATAAACAGGTGATGAGTACATGGAGCTTGAGGACGGTGAAGACTCAAGGACTGCAAACGGTGACAGCATGTAACAACGCCAACCAGCTGAGGAGCCTCAACCTACTCCCCAAAGATCCACAAAAGCAAGTAGACCTCCAGAAAGGTTTGTTCCTTCCTTCAACCATTTCTTGATCTCAGATTCTGGAGAGCCAGAATCATACGAAGAAGCTATGCATCACGAATCCAAAGAAGAATGGATGAAGAGCATGAAAGTGGAGATGGACTCACTACATCGCAACCAAACATAGGAGTTGGTTGATTTGCGTAAAGATAAGCGGGCATTTCAAAAGAAATGGGTGTACAAGCTGAAGGAAGAAGAAGGTGGGAAGAAAAGGTACAAGTCTATGCTTGTGGTAAAAGGGTTTTCTCAAAAGAAAGGTATTGACTTCAATGAAATATTTTCTCCTATTGTAAAAATGAACTCAATTAGGCTTGTCTTAAGCCTTGTGGTTTCTCATGATCTAAATCTTGAGCAAATGGATTTAAATACGGCATTCCCTCACGGTGACTTAGAGGAGGAAATTTACATGCCTCAACCAAAGGGGTATGAAGTAAAAGGTAAGGAGAAAATCGTTTGCAGAATAAAGAAGAGCTTGTATGGTTTAAAGCAAGCATCAAGACAATGGTACTTGAAGCTCGATCAATGGATGTTGGATCATGGATTCACAAGATGCAACTCGGATGACTACGTCTACATAAAGAATTTGGGAGATGGTAAGTTCATCATCCTAATGTTGTATGTTGATGACATGCTGATTGCAAGTGCTAACATGCAGTAGATAAAAGACCTAAAAGAGGAGCTGTCTAAATATTTTTCAGTGAAAGATTTAGGTGATGCAAATAGGATACTTGGTGTGAAGATATGAAGGGAAAGGATGAAGAAGCCAATAAAGCTGTCTCAAGAGGATTACATCAAGAAGGTACTAGAAAGGTTTGCAATGCAAAATGCAAAAACGGTTTCTACAGCTTTGGCTGGTCACTTTAAACTAACCAAGGATATGTGTCCAAAGACACAAGAAGAGATAGACTATATGTCTAATGTTCCATATGTTGCAGCGGTAGGTTCTCTTATGTATGCTATGGTGTTGAGAAGGCCAGACATTGCACATGCAGTGGGAGTTGTAAGCAGGTTCATGGACAACCCAGGTAAAGATCACTGGCAAGTTGTGAAGTGGATACTTAGGTATCTAAAAGGGAGAAAAACAAATGCTTTGTATTTTGGAGAATCTGATAATTTTCTAGAAGGGTATGCTAATGCAGATATGGCACATGACAAAGATACTCAAAGGAGCACTACTGGCTATGTCTTGACGGTTGGAGGCACAACAGTAAGATGGGCTTCAAAGATACAAAAAGTGGTCTCACTTTGTACCACGGAAGCAAAGTATGTAGCAATGACGGAGGTAAGCAAAGAAATTTTGTGGCTTCATAGATTCTTAGAAGAGCTTGGATTCAAACAAGAAAATTGTGTTCTGTATAGTGATAGCCAAAGTGATATCCATCTTGCGAAGAACTCATCCTTTTCATTCAAGGACAAAACACATTGAGGTGAGATACCACTTCATACACGCTCTTTTGGAAGAGGGACATCTAAAGCTAGGAAAGGTGCATACAAGTGAAAATCCTGCAGACATGTTTACAAAGGTGGTCAACAAGAAGAAGTTGAGCTTTTTCTCATCTTCAATCGGCATTCAAGGATAAGAAGCCAGGATGGAAAGAAGTCACAGGTTTGGTTTGGAGGTCAATCTCCAAGTGGGAAATTGTTAAGTATGGAGCCTGATTTACCCCTTGTAATTTTTTGTGGTAAAATCGCACATTTTGTAAGGCCCCCATTATGAGGAGAAGCCATCGTGCGTGAAGAAAATCACTCGTCAAAAACCAAAATTTTCACGGCCGGAATATTATGGTGGGACGGTTGTCGAAAAGTGGTCGAAAAACGACTGGTCGGGTGGCCGTGGCCGATGGTCAATGACCAATGGCCGGTGGTTGAAAGTCATTGGCCGGTGACCGAATTCAAAAGCAAATTTGTCTTCTCAAGGAAGGCCACACGTGGGCGGATTGGAGGTTCCAATTTGGACTTATCTACACAAGGGCGGCTACACCTGGATGCCTCTCATGAGAGAGGGAAGCCCTTTTGGCCTATGAAAGGAGGCCATTTCTACACACATTTCATGGTGTGAAGTTGATGCAACAAGGTGGGTGTGAGGTGGTGAGAGTGAAGCAAGGTGGGAGCTCTATTAAGGGAATAATACCTTTGTAACCTACTTCTTGTTTGAAGTACTAAATCCATTATGTGGCTGCTTTCCCGTGGATGTAGCCCACATTGGGTGAAACATGTATATCGTGTGTACTCTCTCTCTCTCTCTCTCTCTCTCTCTTTCTACTCTATAATCTCTTGTGTGTGTAAATTATCTCTCTCCATTAAGTAATTTAATCAATTATCTACTTAGCCATGTCATATTTCCTAACAGCTTTCCCTAGGCAACAAGACTAGGAAACCTATCTAATGGCTCATGCTCAAGATACCTTGTGACACAAGCCTGCCCATTGAAATTGATGCTATGTTGACTAACAATTATGGCTTAGTGAGATACCCTTCAATTGCCAAGTGGAATTGGTGAGACAAGAGGGAACCTCACACATGGTAGCAGAGCCTAGGTTAGGAAACTAGAAATCCAATATTGTTTGAACATTTGAATGAAACAAAATAGAAATAAAAATTGGAAGCTCAAGTTTGAGTACTTACTAGCACCGATGTTCTAGGGAGATGCATACATTGATTATCACAAGTTCAAGACCTTTGAAATAATGTATTTGGAGGTTTTTCACCCTTTAAATTTTAAATTTTTTTGCAACATGATGGAGATTTTGATGAAGGCTTTCTCTCCTCCATCAACAAGAATCCAAAGGGGATGGAATCTTGCATGAGACTGTGAAGGTGGCATATTCTACATCAATGTAAAGAATCTCGGATGGATTTGGATGTATTTTCTCTTATTTAAAAAAGCTTCAATAGGGAGAAGAGCTTCACGTTATCCAACTTTACTACTTCCTTAATAGTACTAGGGACTACTACGTTGTCATCTTTGAAGATGGCATTGATATGACTTTAAATGAATGGGTCTTAAATCAAGTGGTCAAGGTGATCCCTAGTTACAGGATCAAACCCATTTTTGTCCTTAAAGATTTTACCCCAAAATAAGAGTCTTCTAATTTACAATCCTATCAAGGATGTGTACAAGAGCTACTACTCAAAGGAAAAAGTGGATTGTAGAAACTTAATTACAAACATCTATCGCTTGTACCACTATGTTCCTGGAATCTAGCTTTGAGAATTATCTAGCTTTTAGCAAAGCTAACCCTTGTATATATCATGATTGAACATAGAGAGTTTGTCTAACTTCTTAGAAAGACCAACTTTTGTATATATCTTGAATAAATAAATTAGTGACACCTTGAATTAAGTGAAATAAATAATGTCTCAAGTTTTTGTATTGAGTTGTTGAAGTTAAATTACTTAATATTGTTATGAGTCTTAAGTTATAACACCAATGAGTGTATTATTGCGTAGGTACCATCTATTGCTTTGTATACTGTCGTTCAAGAGAAAAAGATTCTTCTAGGGGCTAATATAGAATGTGATGCCGAGGTTTAGATTGAGGCAATGGAAGATCATTTTGAAACTGCAAGGACTCAACCTGAAAATCAAACAATGCTTGTAATATTCCGTCCCAACGGAGATGCAAAGATCTGGTAGAAGCAGCATTGTAGGGATTTGGGTGTTTTGGGGTCTTCTAAATCTTAAGAAGATATGAAAACTACAGTAACGGGATGCTATCTTCCACCATTTCATAAAACTATCAAAATGAATGATTTTTTTCTCTTCTCCAGATATCTTTAATAGTTGAGGAGTATTACTCAAGTTTGTTACCTTAAGAAGATATGCTTCCAAGATGTCCCTTGAACAGCAAGTAGCACAATTTTGCCAAGGTCTCATTGAACCATTAAATAGTCATCTTGAAGCCCTTATACCAACATCTTTACAAGATGCTCTACTAAGAGCGAAACCTTTAGCCGCAGAAATTCAAAAGACCAACCAAGGAAGACAAAAATCTATGGCAAAGAGAGCTATATTGAATGGTTTGAATGCCACGAGTATGGACATTTTAGGAATCAATATCCAAAGAAAGTTTGTGCTTAGTTTCCTTACCTACAAATGGAAGAGGTCAATCAGATGTTTGTGGAGGAAATCAAAGAGAAATAAGGGGCACCCTAGGGAAGTATGGGCAAGCTTGGGAAGCAAGGAAGCACCAAAAATCTATAAGAGGGACCTTCTCTCACTCATTTTGGTGGAAAGGGGAGACTCTGCTGTTGTTGCTACTAGTATTGGTGATTACTCCATCAATGCTTTGAGGGATCGATAACTCCAAAGCACAACTAGGTAATGGGATTTATTGTTTTCTTATGCTTAATCAAGATAGATTCACTATCTTCTCTCATTCAATTGGAATCTTTTCCAATTGTTACAATATTATCAAGGGGTTGTACACTTATTTACTTATACTTAGCTGGGAATCAACAATGATTACACCTATTATTTGGTAAATTCTCTACATATACTCTATGGAGTAATGATAATGATCTCATTTCTTGATTACATAATCATTTGTCTTGACCATACGCTCAAATTATTCATCAGTGTAACATATATGCTTGTAGAAATTAAGCCAATCTTGTTCAAAATTTGTCCAACTAAAATGATGGATTGTGCTTGCAAGTAAATGTATGAAACTAATCATGTGATTAGTGCACAAATGTATATTATGCATGCAAGATGGTATCAATTCAAAGTATGAGTTTTACTTTTGCAATCAAGGTCGTGCTGCTCTATACGCACTCCTTTGTCTTGGCATACATCTTGTTCATTTTCCATTGAAAATTGAGGAGAGGAATTTTAAAACAAAATAATCAATTATTTGTATAGGATGGTAGTGCAGCTCATGACCTAAACTTTGTGTATGCATCAATCTTGGTGAAGATACACCATGGTAGTCCATGCATATGGAAAAATGAGATTGGTGTATGAGTAATAGTATACATTTATCATAAGTCTACGAGAAGATTTAGCACACTATATGTTTTGAGTAATGTGTGACATGACAATATCTTATTTTGGTATTAAAATATTTACATTCACTCACCTTACTTCCATTGGCTTCTTTACACCTTACTTCCATTGGCTTCTTCACAGTCAACTTACAATTTCTCAAGTCAATTAAGTAAAATTAGTAGTGAGAATGGCACCAAAGGGAACTCCTTTTCATGGTTCGCACAATCACGAGGTTGGAACTAATGATGAAAAACGAAAAGGGAAGGCCCCTATCATTGAAAAAGTGTCAATCATCTCGTGAAGCAATGACATCCCGCATGAGAAGGTAAAAAAACTTTTGAACTATTTAAATTTGTTTGCATCACGAGTAATTAGGAAGAAAAAATTACCCTAAAAATATTGGGTCACTCCCAATTGGAGACTACATCATTTGGACTTGTTATAGTTTTACGTTTGAATTATTAGGAAGGAATTGTTTGATGATGTACTATTTGATGTAGGAAACATTGTTTGCTTAGGAAGGACTCTCTCAACCTTATTTTATTTTATTCCAATATTGATTAAGTCTGAACTCCCCTTTGATCACAAGGAGGTAGCGCAAATTTCTATGCAAGAGCTATGCATTTCTATGTACATGCTGGCCCATTTCTATGAGGCAGCTTAGATCATTTCTATGGACATATGGTGTGACTCACTCGGAGGGTTACTCAAGGAGGTGTAGTACTTACTAGTTGTATGGGCAACCAATGACACCAAGTGGAGTAAACATGTGCTAGAATAAGTTTCTAAAATCTTAGAGTATTGGAATAATTATGTAGTGTTGTATGTTGAGTTTTTCTAGGAAAGAGTTTCTTGGTGCCGATTTTTACTATTTGAAAGGCTGCTTAAATGAACTTGTGTTGGGAACCCTAATAAAGAACTATGTGTTATGAACAACCATGTGGTAGTAATTAGAAAACAAGATTTTAAGTGTGATTGTGGAGTGCAAAGTGGGGACTGACTCACGTTGGCATGCCAATGGATGGGTGGTTTTGATTATTCAAGAAACTCCCGACTCCCTATTTGTTTAGCAAAATAAAAATTAGAACCTCATTGCACTAAGAGTCGAGAAGTCTCAAATGACTTGTGCCTTTGAAAGCTATGGGAAAAAAGGCATACGAGTTTTCTCTTTTGGGAGATGAGATCTAGAAATGTTTAATTATTTGTAAGAGATCATGATTCCCTTGGGAGACAGGCCTAAGAAACCTAATTATTGGCTCAGGCTAAAGTCACCTTGTGATGGAAGCCTATCCTTTGGAATCGATACTACCTTGACTATGTTTTTTTTGCGATTAGGGCTTAGTGACCTGTCAGATACCCTCTAGTTGCCAAGTGGAATTGGTGATGGGATGAGAACCTTACACGTGGTACTAGATCCTAGGTTAGAAAACTAGGAATCCAATATTATTTGAACATTTGAAGGAAAAAGAATAAAAATAAAAATTGGAAGCTCAAGTTCAAGAACTTACTAGCATTGATGTTCTAGGAAGATGCCAACACTGAATATCGCAAGTTCAAGACCTTTCAAATAATGTATTTAGAGGCTTGTTGCTCTTCAAATTCTACTTTTCAGTGCAACATGATGAAGATTTTGATGAAGGCTTTCTCTCCTCCACTAACAAGAATCCAAAGGGGATGGGATCTTGCATGGGATTGAAAGGTGGCATCTTCTACATCAATGTTAGGAAGCTTGGATGTATTTCCTCTAATTTAAAGAAGCTTTGATGGGTAGAAGAGCTGCAAGTTATTCAGCTTTACTACTTCCTTGGTACACTAGGGATGACTACGTTGTTGTTATCTCTAAAGATGGCATTGAGATGACTTTAAATGAATAGAAATTCAATCAAGTGGTTAAGGTAATCCTTAGTTACGGGATCAAACCCATTTGTGTCCTTGACATTTTCCTCCAAAATAAGAGACTTGTATTTTACGATCCTCTTAAGGAAGTGTACAAGATCTACTACTCAAATGAAATAGTGGATCATAAAAACATAACTACAAACACCTATCAATTATATCACTATGTTCTCAAGAATTTGGCTCTGAGAATTATCTATTTTTTTGCAAAGCTAACCCTTGTATATATCATGATAGAACATATGGATGCTTGTCTAGATTCTTATAAACACTAAATTTTGTATATATCTTAAATAAATAAATTTGTGACACCTTGAATTAAGTGAAATAAATGGTGTCTCAAGTTTTTGTCTTAAGTTGTTGAAGTTAAATTACCTAATATTGTAATGAGTCTTAAGTTAGAATACCAATAAGTGTATTATTGCATAGGTACCATCTATTTCTTTGTATGCATCTGTTCAAGAGAAAAAGCTTCTCCTTAAGCAATCCCAACCTCCCAACTTTAAGGGCGAAGGGGCTAATATAGAACTTGATATCGAGGTTTGGATTGAGATAGTGTAATATTATTTTGAAGCTGCAAGGACTCAACCTAAAAATCAAAGAATACTTGTTCCGTCTCATCGGAGATGCAAAGATTTGGTGGAAGTAGCATTGCAAGGATTTGGGTGTTTTGGAGTCTTCTCAATCTTGAGAAGATATCAAAACTATAGTAACAGAACGCTATCTTCCACCAGCTCATAAAGCTATCAAATTGAATGAATTTTTTTCTCTTCACCAGCTATCCATTAGGAAGATAATAGGGTCAAGGAGGGCCTCTTGAAGTTTAAGAAAGTAAAAACTTTAGTATTAAGAAAATAATCAAAGGACAGCTTTTGAATTCAAACAAGCAAAACGGCTAGTTTATTTAAATCCAAATGATTCCCCCAAAATGGAATTTAAAATCTAACGAGTAAAACCATATCATGTAGCATATCTATGGAAAGATCTTGACCTGTAGATTAAAATTCTCCACTCAAATTCGACATCATATGTGGGAGTTACGGAAGGCAAAAATCATAAAATTATCTACCTCCTTTTTGGAGGGAAAAGTGTATCCTTTGACCACTCTTACACACCCACCATTCTTGCACACATGGTGTACACCTATTTTCCAAAATATTAATCACCTCCATAAGATCATGGAAAATAAAGAGACCCTCCTAGACCTCATCCTCTTCCTGATGTTTAACAATTGAGGAGTATTACTCAAATTTTGTTACCCTAAGAAGATATTGTCCCAAGATTTCCCTTGAACAACAATTAGCACAATTTTTCCAAGGGTTCATTGAACCATTGAATAGTCATCTTGAAGCCCTTAAACCAACATCTTTACAAGATGCTCTGCGAAGAGCAAAACCTTTAGCCATAGAAACTCAAAAGACCAACCCCAAGGAAGACAAAATTGTATGGCAAAGAGATCTAGATAGAATGGTTGGAACAATAGACCAGCCAGCATCACTTACCAAAATTGACCTACAGTAGTTGCAACTACAACCAGTGAATTTTCACATATGCAATGTTTTGAATGCCACGAGCATCGACATTATAGGAATCATTGTCTAAAGAAAGTTTGTGCTTCTGGTGCTAATAGAGTTCCCTTATATACAAATGGAAGATGTAAACCAAATGTTTGTGGAGGACATGGAAGAGAAAATAGAGGCCATGGAAATGGAATTCTTGCTAGAGTAAATGCCACATTTGGTCAACCAGCAGTAGGAGATGATGTAGATGAAAGAGCAGTGTTGCATGTTGCCATTGACAAACCCAATGCTTGCCAATAATATGCAACAATCCAAGCACTAGGATCTTCCCAAGGTGAACGAGTCAAATTCTTGATTGTCTATGGAAGCACACACTCATTTATCTCTCCTAAATGCATGAGAAAATTGAAACTAAACCAGTATCCTGCTAAAAGGCTAATTGTAGAGCTAGAAAATGGGAAGGAAGTCCTAATTCTGCATACAACAGGACACATAGAATTTGAACTAGGAGAATACCCTACTTCTGCATTTTTTTGCACTTTACCTCTATGAGTTTATGATGGGATATTGGGAATGGATTGGTTGAAATAGAACCAAGCTCACATTTTTTTCCCCATAAAGGGCGAGAGCAGAATTATATTATAGAAAGAGCACAATTACAAAAAACTACCAAGCTCACGTTCATTGTGCACAAGGAAAATTTACCTTTATAGATGACCTTGGGAATGAGGTTCTAGTTCAAGGAAAGAATGGAAAATCTAAGGCTCACTTAGTTAAGGCCAACCAACTTTTGAAGGGGCTACAAAAGGGTCAACAAATCTCTGCCATAAATCTCAACAAAGTAGAGAACTAAGAATCAAACTTTCGACCTGATTGGATGAAAGTGTCATAAAATCTAAAATCTAACTTTACCAAACGATTTTCTTATGTTAAACTGATAGTTTAATATGGGGAGATAAAAGGGAAACAAGAGTTAGAATATAGATATGTGCTTGCAGACATAACTCAATCATGGGTCTAAATGAGAGATAATGTTATCTCTAACTAGAGGCCAAAAGAGAGATAGTCTACCAAAGATCTAGGTGCCATAAGTGCTTTAAACTCACCTCACCACGAGACCAAGAGGAGAGATGACTGCATCTCATTAAGGGTCCATAATGGAGGCAACTTCAGAAAGAGCAAGGTGCACTTAATGAAGCTCTAAAAGACATTAGGGTTGGCTTTATTAAAGCCTCCAAAGGTAAGTGTTAAAAGCCTTAAGACATAGTCTTTAATTTTTAACTTTAGTCAATTAATGTCCAAGCAGGCAAGGGGGTAGCTTGCTTAAGCAGGGGGCCTGCCTGTTTACCAAGTTCAAAGAACTAGCTACAAAGGAGGGGGCGAGCCCTGCAAAGGAGGGATTAGGTAGTGTGTGTGCACCTCACCAAGGGCCCATAATCTCATGAGACGAAAGGGGCCACATGTTAGGTGTGGAGGCACACTGCTCAAGCAAGCTGGGGTTGTGCTTAAGCAGGGGTTGTGCTTAAGCAAGGGGGTTTCTATCTTAGCTTCACAAGAGGGAAATAAGGCCACTTGTCAAGAGGCTACACACCTTGCCCCAAAGGGAGCCAATCTCTCATCGACTAGAGGGCTACATGGCCCAATGAGATTCAAGGGAAGCCTAGAAAAGGGGGTCGACCAAGCTCTCTCTCTCTCTCTCTCTCTCTCTCTCTCTCTCTCTCTCTCTCTCTCTCTCTCTCTCTCTCATTTGAGCCTCCAACAATCCCTCTCCCTCTCTCATTCTTCTCTTCACACACTCTTGTGAAGCAAGAACTCTATCTCCGTCTCCAAGCTTGAGAAGTTGAGTGCCTACTACAACAATCTCTTGGCTATGGATGCAAATCCACACAAGAGAATGCTTATGCTTGCTTATCAATCTCTCTAATCTCCATTATCACTATACTAAGCTATGCAACAAGAGCTATGAGTGCTTATGTGCAAGGAGGTATTTCTTTCTCGTAGAGCTACTTCTACTTCTCTCTTCTTCCTCATTCCGTGCCAGCTCTTCTCACTTGTCATGGTGTTTGAGGTCTTGGGATTGATGTTGAGATTTTTTCAAGTTCATGCTAATCATGTTTATTGTTTTTGTTATGCTAATGATTTGGGGGGTGAAGCTTGCCATCTTCACCTCATTAAGAAGGTCTGAAGGAACACAATAAGTTGCATTGTAAACAAGTCTTCCGTCATGGAAGAATCTATAATACAAATTCCTATTGGAGGGGGGACCGGCTCCAATGAATCCGGTCCTCTATTGGTGTCATTTTCTCTAAACTTTCACTCTCTTTTACAAGTATTGTTCAGGCCAGTAATGTGTTAATGTTGCTCTCTCCATTCAAGCACTCTCTTTATAATTCTACATCTACACACAAAGGAATGCTCAAGGAAATGCTCCATATGTTATTCACTTTCCACTCCAACTCAAGTTAAAAGGATAATTCCATTACATTGGTATCCGAGCATTTGGTTTCTCTTTTCTTACATAAGAAGAGAGGTCCTTAAGTATCCTATAAATGGTTGATGTTGTTAATTATATTAGGGTAAGCGGAACTTGGATCTATTATCAGTTTTGATGAGACCACTATGTGGGATATGGTGCACACCTTGGGAGCTTTGGACTTCATAATGGATTCTTTTTAGACTTGCCTACAGCTTTACCATTATTGAGCCATAAGAAGTCCGAAAGGAGCTAGCCCACGGCAACTCTGCTATGTTAGACTTACTCCACTACTCTCTATAATTAACCACTTTGAGCCGTGGGTGTAGTTACTTAAGAGCCGATTTTTGAAGACTAAGAGGAGTGGCGACTAAGGTTTTGAATTTCCAAAGAATACACTAAGTACATACATAAAAATTTGTTAACATGGGTGAAAATAACCAAGAGAGTAGAATGAACATTGATAGATTTGGTTTTGCATATGAAAGTGTTGTTGATGATGCTCCCATGTTCATAAATTATCTCATAACTAGGTTGCAGCAAGTTATGGGCAACCCTGCTTTGCAAGCCGAAGTTACTTAACAACTTCGTGCTTAAGGGATTTCCCTTCCTCTCCAAGAGGAGAGAGAGATTAGGAGGCCTCTTGAAGAGACCCCCAAAAGAAGACTCTCTCCCGTACGAGAGGAGGAATCCAAAGAGCAAGAAAGAAGAAATTTTAAGTTCCACTGAAGATGTAGCTCCACAAAGATGGCACTCTAGACGATCGCCCACTCCACCCAAGAGGAGAAGATCACCACATAGCCCTTTCCCTCATCACTCTAAAAGGGAAGAGAGGAAACAAAGGAAGAAAAGGGCAAGAAAGAGGTCACCCTCTTCTCCTTCTTCTTCACCTTCCTCCTCTTCCGAAGAAAGCTATGGCTATTCTTCTAGAGAATACAGGAGGGGAGGACATTGCAAATCATACCTTGCATGGCGAAGGTCACAAAAACTAAAGAAGTTCAAGGAGGGAGGAAAGAGTATCTCTTTTCTCACCTATGATGGAAACTTTGGTGCTACCAACAAAGTGTTAAACTTCATTCAGCAATTTGATGGGGCCTTTGGAGACGAGAGCTTCACAGAGTCCTCCAAGCTACGCCATGTAGCTATGCACTTCCAAAAATTAGCTCGTCAATGGTGGGCTAGCCTTCGTGGCAATGGTAAAGCCCCAAAGACTGTGAGTTTCTTTAATGAAGCAATTCCTTGCAAGTGATGCAAAGGACAAAGTGCTCATCGAGTGGCGCAGCTTGAATCTTGTATCTCATGAGTCTATCCACAAGTATGTAGAAATTTTTTTGGATTTACATATCAAGGCTACAGTCTTTCAAAAGATAGACTTTGCTGAGCAAAGGCATCAATCCTGTGCAGGATACCTAAAGAGATGGCTGGATATATCAACTCTCAACGGCTTGGTTCTATCAACAAAGTAATCCATCACACCATGGTTGCTTCATGCATTAATTTCCATCAAGGGGCTAGACGGAATGTCAAGCCATGGAAAACAAAGACAAAATGATGCAAAGGGGAAAACAAATGCTCAAAATTCTTCCCAAGGCACTTCCAACAACAACAAGAACAATACGTCCAAGGAGAAGGGAGTTTACAAAGGCAAAAACAAACTCTCTTTTGAAGATCTTGAAGATTTTTGCAAGGACCATAAGTGTTTCAAGTGTGGGGAGGAAGGACATGTCTATCGTTCTTGAACCAAAAAGAATGCTCGCAATGAGACTCCTAGGGATTCCACCATTGAAGCTCCTAAACGGGATGCTCATTGCAAAGGATCATCACTTTCCTATGCTTGGGGAAAGGTAAGAGACCATGATGCCTTCATCTTGTTTGACCCTGGCTCTACTCACAACTTAATATCAATGGAGTCGGTCACCTATTTGGGAATTCAAGCTTTCGAGATGGGAGATATGGTAATGGATGACATAGCTTTCAAGGGACATCAAGACTCCATTACTCCCTTGATTGGGAAGTTGAGGCTTCACGTTGTGGAGCGGGATGTGTTAAGGCGGTTACGCCGCTAGCGGAAGCTGAATAGCGAGAACTCAACCAACAACAAAATTTGTCAGACGAGGACGAAGCTTGACCCGCAGGCGCATGGAAACAACTAGGTGGGTGTCAAATCACCTACTCGAACTTCTAAAGACAATCACTACTAAGGAAATCAAATCTAAGTTCTAAAATACGCAAGTGACTGAAATCCTTACTACGAACGAATGCTATACGAAACAGGACCTAGAATCATTGAATCGATCTCAAACTCAAGGGGAAGTCTATACACTAGGTAAGAACAACACCCTAAAGACTTGAACTGCAAAATCAACCTATAACCACTCCGTGCGGTAAACGCGTATGAAGACAGGCCGAAAAATACAGGTGATCAAAACTCGACCCCGATGGTACGAATGCGTAGCTCTACTCGTTGTGGTTCTATAGATATGCTGCACGCTCTATTCCGACACACGAGTTGGAAGAAAACTCACACCGAAGCTCGTAGGAACTTACCACACATAGAAGCGGATAGCGCGCACTCTTGGTATCAATGCGTAGCTCTCGCCGTTGCTAACACAATGGCGGTGTCGCTTCTCAAATGGCGGCTCCGTAGCTCGCGTAGCAAGTAGATAAGACTCTCTCTCTCTCTCTCTCTCTCTCTCAGACACAGTCACGGCGCTCAAAAACTCACTTTGATTAAAAACTGAATCCCTTAGGTTACAAAAACTTTGGCTTATATACCTCAGCCTTGGAGGTGAGAACATCTCTAACTAATTACATCAGCAAGTGAAATTACTTCGGGATTACAAGCTGGAAACTCAATTGAGTCCCGTTACTTAATGAATGGCTCAATTCAAAATCAATGTCGGAAAGACATTTATTACAATCAATGGTTACAAAAATGATGAGTGTGAGCAAAAATGTGGGTGTGATCCTCTGCTGGCTCAACACTCCCCCCCCTCCACGTTCATGTCGTCCCTGACATGACCTTTATGCTTGGTCAATAAAGTCCTGTCGTCTTGAGCATCTGCAAATGTGATTCGTATCGCAGGTTGCCGATAATCAAGGTTGGGCCGAATATTTTGTTTTCGTGGGTGAAAAAGCCGGTGTAGAAAGCTTCTTCGAATGTTTGCATGTGGAAGCTAGGCAAAAACATAATCCTCTGGTATAGGAGGTGCAACACTTTTGGAGAAGGCTGCAATGAAAGGTCATACATCATATCAGTCACTGTGTCGGCCATCGATAGTAGACTCGAGGTCGTGGCTTTATCTGACACGAACACTTCAATGCAGTCTAAGAGAGTCCTGCAAATTTTCTTGAGCATCTGACACGAAAGGTCAGGAGAGCTAGTAAAGAGCTTGATGGTGCTCGTTAGGGTTTTCACCATGTAGGCTTTACCTATTCTCTCTCCTGCCTTTGGTCCTGGCATCCTGGGGTAATTAAGCCAATTTGGCTTCTTTTCTGCAATCCTGCCATGCTCTTTCCAGCTTCTGACTCTTGGCACCGGGCAGAAGGTTGCATCCTCCCGAATCTCCTTTGGTGCCTCTACCAAGTAGATGAGGTAGGCTGGGTATTTGTTCAGCCAACCTTTCCTCCATCTAGGCTGCGAATCTACAATCTTCTTTGATTGTTCCTCTTTTGTGATGTCGCCTTCGTAAAGAGCGACATACTGCTCCTCCTCTATTCTCTTTTTCGTTTTTATCACTTCAAACTTCATCAAAGGGAAAGGCAGGCTGGGTTGCATCCACTCTTCATGGAGCACTTTTGTGTCTAATCCCTGAAGTCTAATGGAGATTAGGAGTCTCCTCTCCCATTCCATTTCCGCCTTGGCACTCTCCTCTGTTGACTTTTCTATTTGGTCATGGAGCCTTTGTTCTTCTTCTTCAGAGATTCTTGAAGTTGAGGCCACCTCTTGAACTAGGGCTGGATCTTCAATTGTGGTTGCCTCTCCAGTTTCTGGTAGCTCTATGGCTGCTCCACCTGGTCCTTCTTGTGGTGTCTCTGTCTCTCTTCTTTGTTGCTCTTGTAGATCTTGGAGCTGTTTGCGGAGGGTCTCATTCTCTGTTCTTAGTGTTTGATTTTCTAAAGTGAGCCTCTCCTCTGCTGCCAATGATCCCTCCGCCATGTGCAACCTTTGCATTTGCTCTAATCTTAGCTCTCTTTGTAAGCTTTGGACCTGGTCTTCCAGAGCAGGTACAAGAGCTCCCTCTTGTTCGGTTCCTGCTCTGCTAGCTCTAGGGGTAGTCCTGAGTCTAGTGATTGTTCTTTTTTGGAGCTCGACTCTTTCCCTTAGCTCAATGAGCTCATCTTTAGCCGCCTCCAAGTCGTCTTCCATCCGCTCCCTTGCTTCCTGTGCACTTGTTACTTCTCTTGAAGCCTCGGCTAGCTGGAGTATCAAGCCATCTCTCTCGTTTTCCGCATCTTAGAGTGATGCTTTATGACTTTCAGATTCAGTCATAGCATCCTCTAATTTCCTCTGCAACTCGGCTTCCCTTTGTTTGGCTGTCTCAATCTCCACTTCCTTTGCCTTGGATCTTTCTTTGATCTTGTTGAGCAGTTCATGCACCATGTGCATGTCTTTTTCATCTTCATCTGTCAACTCTAAAGCTTTTTTGGCCACCACCTCCACTGGCTTCGGCTCTTCTAGTACGTTCTGCTCGTCCAGTTTTTCATCACTTTCTTTTGTACTCTTTGTATTTTCCTCCGTCCCTCTCCGATCATCTCGTTTTTGTAGGGTGATCCCATAAACCGCCTCAAGGGCCTCTTCTTCAGTGTACCCTATCGCTACCAGATCCTCATAATTGTTTTTCTTTTGCTGAATTGGATCTATCTCCTTTTCCTTGGTCCCGGCCTTCGGCTTTTCCATACCAGCCGTGTCCCTCTCTACTGTGGTCTCTTCCACAATGATTTCCGTCTTCTTCGGGCTGGGTACATCAATAAAGGAGGGCTGATTGTCCTCAGTCATCTTGGCTTTCCCTTTGTTTGCTTGCCCGTCTTTCTCTTGAGGTTCAGTAGACTCATCTACTTTCTTCTTCCCCTTGTCGTCCTTTTTCAGCTCAGCTTTTAAAAGCTGTACTTCCTCTTCAGTGTATGGCTCGACAGGTTGCTGCTCCAGTATAGCCTCTGACTCCTCATAAGCTCTAATATATTGATCATATTGATCAACATGTGGCCTGGCTGAGCTAGTTCCGACTTTGGTGGGGTCTGGCACCCACTTTTCTTCAAAGTCACCCTTTAGAGCTCTTTCCGCTCTAAACTGCTCCACCAGTCTTTCCATTCTTGCCGCTTTCTGACTTTTGGTTTGCTTGGGAGCAACCTTCTTCTTTGCTTTCTTCATAAGGGGCTCATCCACATTCTCTTCAGGTTCTGAAACTATTTCTAGTTTCCTGCGTGCTCTTGTGGACGCCCTCTTGGATACTTCAGGTTGTTCTTCCTCCTCATCGGCTTCTCTAAGCCACTCATTCTGGGAGGGAACCTTTGGCCATTGATCTCTGGCTCCAATAGCTTCATAAGCTATTCTTGTCAGAACTTCAGCTCCTCCTATATACTTTGGCTTCTCTTTGTGCATGGCAATTACTTGCTCGTGGATGTGTTGAGCGTAATTCACCTCTTTTGGCATATTGCTCTTCAATGCCCATGTGATGGTAGTTGCAATGGCATGGGGCGGTGTCGTATACTTTTGCGGTCTTTTACTGCAAATATGGAGAAATTGGTTGTACAGTCGGCAAAGGGTTGCCGCTCTTTGGTCTGCCATATCTCCATAAGTTGCATTCTGTTTCTTGGACCCATAAACCTCTATAGCCTCCCTTCTTTCCCTGACAGAGCTCCCTTTGTTGTGCAGCTTCAATGCATCTGCAATGAGCTGTGGAGTGATCTGTACCTCTACTTTCTCTCCATCTATTGCTGTCAATGTGGCTTTCCCATCCTTCTGAATGGAGGTTGCCAACTCATACACTCTTCTTGTATCTACACTTGATGGTCTCGAGGTGAAGAATCTGTGCAAGTGTGCCCTTTCCAGGTACTTGCTGATGTTCTCTGACCTGCTATAATCCACCAATTCTTGTGGGATCATCGGTATATCCACCGCTTGCCCTTGAGGATCTCTGAAAGTCCCCTAGTAGATCTTTATTCCCTCTTGTTCTAGTACTGCTTCCTCCACCCAAGTTTTGGTTGGCTTGAGGGTTTCTGCTGGAATGTCAAAGGGTTCTGCTTCTGCAAGAGCATCTTTGATTGTCTATCTTTTTCTCTTTGCTACTGATGACTTGGCGGAATCCATGGATCCTGTAACTCCAAGTTCAAAAGTTAGCGTCTTTTTAGTACTGAAAGCCGAAATGAAGCTTTTAACTATTCAAATGACTTGAAAATTGAAACATGAGCTATTCAAGGCCTAAGGATGCAGGGTAGGTGAAAAAAAATGCAAACTGGGCTCAAAATCATGCTGGAGACATCATACGCGTATGATGTCTTTTGTGTTAAAATGACTTCATATTGGTTGTGCTTGTAGCTGATACTGTATACATGAGTATCATATGCTTGGATTTGAGTTTGGATACCATTTGGTCAAGTTTTGGCCAGTTTAGTCCAGATCAGGCTCTTGGCAAAATTTTGAAAGGGAATTGGATTTTATGATCCAAATTGGATAAAACTTGGTGGTTCACCTTCAAATGGCATGTAGATCACTTCTGTTTGGTGGTTGAAGCGCTGAGGTGCCAAAATCATATAGTGAGACATCATACTCGTATGATGTCTTTTATTGTATTTTTGGACCAAATTTCTCTATAAGCTTGGATTTGGCTTTAGATAGGCTTATTCAGTGGATTTATGAACTTTGGATAGATTTTGGGCTAAAAATGGCTCTGGAGACATCATACGCGTATGATGTCTTTTTCATCAATTTTTCATGGGATTGGTTCTGTGGACTCCCCATGTACTAGTGAAGGACTGTCCCTACTCAAATCTTGGTTTGGACTTGAGTATGTTGGATTTGGGCTAAAATAGGCTTTGGATGAAGGATTTTCCCTCAATTGGGCTAATGGGGTGATCCACTTGACCAAATGGTTCCAAACTTCATATGTAGCATGTATTAGATATATATAATGGATGTATGATGACAAATGAGCAGTTTTGGCTCTGTAAGTGCAAATAGACATCATACGCGTATGATGTCTTTTGTGTCAACGTGGTGCTTTTTGGTTCCAGATAGCTTATAGATGTGTTAATCAACAATCCTACAAAGTTTCAATG
Source organism: Adiantum capillus-veneris (assembly GCF_014529385.1). Taxonomy (NCBI): domain Eukaryota; kingdom Viridiplantae; phylum Streptophyta; class Polypodiopsida; order Polypodiales; family Pteridaceae; genus Adiantum; species Adiantum capillus-veneris. The sequence goes on along the minus strand of NC_140958.1, from coordinate 34,125,574 downwards.
AGTTTGGAGTTATTTTGACAAAATTAGGACCAAAAATCAATTTTATGGCCTACTTTGCGTCTTTTTGGTTTTCCTTGGGTTTTCTAACTCCAATTCTCATGATACTTGGTTCATAGGATGTGATTAACATGTGGAGTGAGGCTATGCACTCAAATGTTGAAATGGATGTGAAAATCATGCTGTGAGACATCATACGCGTATGATGTCTTTTCTTGAAATGTTGGTCTTTTTGTGCAAAGAATGCTTTGTGCTAGTGCCTTAAGCCCTGCTAACTAGTTTTCAACTTAAAAAGTCATCAGTTTAGCTAAAAAGCCCCCTTATAGGCATTTCAGTCTCCGAAGTCGTCTTTTTGCGTTGGAGTTGAATTTCTTCAACTTTTCTTCTTGAGAGTTGCATTTCCAGCTCATTGGATATGTTGTGAAGCCACTTATTTGGTTGAACTTGACTTTGGCTCCCCGTTCTCCATCTTTCTCCATTTGGTTGCCCGAAAGCGTCTTTTTCACCATCGGTAAGTGAATCATCTTTCTTTTGGGTTTTGCTTGCAAACATAAGTCATCCATGTATATTTGAAGCTTCTTGTGAAGTTTTATGTCATTTGGTCGTCAATTTAGCCGTTATGCCAAAATGACGCTTTGTGTGTCCGCAGCCGAATCGGTTGTTCCGACCTACTTTTGGTGATCCAAACCCGGAGATACTCCATGGTTGCATTGCCCTCGATGTTGTTAAGCTTCCTGAGAAGTTTTGTGTCGTTTCGACAACTTTTTCCTGTCTGCCTCTTGCAGGCTCTATTGACCTAGGTTTTTTTCAATCGTTCTTTCTCGAGCTTTGAGTGTTAGAAACCCATCTTCTATGCTAGGGTAACCCACCTCTAAGTCCTTGCAAGGTTTGGTTAGGCGGTTGTGCCCCTACCTAGCGTTCTTCCCTATTCCCTGTCTGTTCTTGTTTCTTGGTTTTGGTCAGTTTTCGCGACAAAAGTTAACGATAAGCATCACAAGCTTATGGCAATGAGTCTACCTCTCATGTCTGGTGTCCTCTGAGCTCTCGTAGCAGTCGTAGAAGGCGGTGGAAGGTCGGATGCTCCTGTGTGCTCTTTGCTCTCTCCAAGAAGGTAGTAGTGGAAATGAGCTTGAAAGTGATGTGAAAAATACTTAACTTCGGGCTTCCCGGATCACTTGTTACCAAATTTGACATGTGCTCCTATCTCGTCGTGAAATGCACTTTAGGATTTGAAATTTCTCAATTTGGACTCCGTTTGACCTGTTTCTGAGAAATCTGTCCACTTTGCCAAAATTCTGTCATTTCGGGCTTTCCGCAACTTTTTCAGAATTGTACCCAATTTTTACCATGGGTTGCCCTTGTCATTAGGACCAAAATCATAAAAATAAAGGAAAATAGCAAATTGAAGCCAAAAAATTCCACACATACACAATAAATAGTTGGTAACCCTGTGTATATGAATATACACTTATTTGTGATTTCTGGACTTGGATTACCACTTTTTAGCTCCAAAAACACTCTTATTTAGCGATATTTACACGTCTAGAGACCCAAATTCATCATTTGATCTCTTCTTGTTGCAAAACAAGGTATATAAGGGCATAAATATTATCAATATCCGCAATCAAACATAAAAAGTTGCAAAATCATGTAAGACACTGCCCTTGTAATATAATTTTTGTTTTTCTTTGTTTTTGGCGCTTGTAGCTGCTTTGTAACTCATGTATACCTGTATACCTCCCCCCTTCCTAGTCTGAGTCCTCCCTGACGACTATGAAGTGTCTTTGGGCGAAGCATTGTAGTTGTTTTGGTCATAAGTTCCCAATGCAATTGCAGAGCGATGATACAACAGTCTTTCCAATAAAGATGCTCTTTGTTTGATTGAAAGATTGTTGGTCGCGTTTCGGGTTGGTTTTGGCACTTCGGTAGTAGAATCAGTAGATGGATTCTTCTCTACCTTGTTGTTCTTTTTCACAATCCAAATCTGCTTCCGCTTTGCTTGTGCTTGCCACAAACTCTTTGCGACCCAAACCTGCTTTGTCCTTTGTGTTGATTTCCTCGCCTTGAAATACCTAGGAGTTTCTGTTGATTGTACTGAAGGGAGTTCCTGTTTACAAATCTTTGGGATCCAAATTTGCTTGCTATAGCTTTGTGCCGTCATGAACTTCTTTAGAATCCAGATCTGTTTCACTGTTCTTGATTGTCTGGAATCACTCTGTTGTCTGGTATTGGAGACTCTGTTTTCCACCTTTCTGTTCTCTGGCACAACCTTTTTTGGTCTCCATACCAATTTTGACTCCGTTTTTTCCCAAGGTTGAGCTGTTATATTATTGCTTGTCTTCCTTATCCAATGTTGAGAGTTCCTCGTCGAAGAGTAATCCGGTTGTAAAGAAACTTTTGGTTGCCATTGCTTCTTCTTTTTCTCTGGTTGTTGTTTACCTTTGTCTTTGGATTCGTCCTTTGGAGTTGGCTCTGCTCCTTTGGTGAACTTAACTGATTGACTTTCACCTTCGTATTTGATAAGCACTGATTTAGAACTCCAGTCAATCATTGCATTGTATTGTTTCTGCCATGGTTGTCCTAGCAATAACGGATGTTGTGTAGCTTGGTCTTCAACCAAGTAAAACATATGAGGATACACATAATGGTTAATCTGTATATGTAAAACTGTGCATCCAACAGTTTTGATTGAATTCTCAGAGTATCTCTTTAACTCTTGCTTGGCAGTTTGTAGTTTAGTGTCATTTGTCAATTGTCTATACAAACTGAGTGACAATAGGTTAGCTTGAGCTCCTGAATCCAATAGTGCTCTGGCTTTGATTTGGTTGGTTCCTACTTTGCATTCAATGATGGGTTCTTCTTTGTCATTATCCATTTCTGTTATACTGACTGCGTTTATTCGTATTGCTCCTTCATTGCGCTGTTTCTGACGCAGTAGTCTTCTTTTCTCCATTTTTTCCTTCGCCTCGGCTTGCGCTTCCTCTACAATTTTTTTCTTTTTCTGGACACGCAGCTTTTCTTGATGTATTTTGAGAAGCATGTCTTGGGTTAGCGGCAAAAGATACTTTTTCACTCTGCATCCACTAATCCAATTGGGCATTTCTTCTCCGTCTAATGTAGCAAGCTTGACAGCTCCACTTGGTGATAGATCTTTAATCACCAGAGGTCCCATCCCTCGCTTTTTAAGCTTCTTAGCATGCTGTTTCAGAGTGTAAACTAGGACATAGTCCCCAACCTTAAACTCTTTAGAGCGCACATGCTTATCAAAAAATTCTTTTTGTCGCCTTTTTTGAGCGTAGATAGAAGCTACTGCTTTTAGGCGAAGCTCATCTAGCTTTTCCAGGTCATCTATTCTATCAGAAAGCTCGTGCCCTGTCCACTCTAGATCCTTAGCCACCCTTAAGGTTGAAATTAAGAATTCTATTGGTAAGATAGCATTTAGCCCAAAAACCATGTTATATGGGGTCGTTCCTATTGATGTTTTATATGCTACCCTATATGCCCATAATGTTGAATGCAACTTCTCGTCCCAGTCAGTTCTCGACTCAGATACAATCTTCGTAAGGACCGTGCATATGGTTTTGTTTTTTGCTTCAGCTTGTCCGTTTGCTTGTGGATGATACGGGGCTGATTTCCTATGGATTACCATGAATTCATCTAGAAGGATCTCTATCACTTCATTTATAAAATGTGTGCCTCGATCACTCACAATTTCTATTGGCAATCCATATCGTACAAAGACGTATTCATATAGAAATTGTGCCGTGGTCCTGGCATCTGCTTTTTGAGTTGCCTTTGCTTCGACCCACTTTGTTAGATAGTTTGTAGCCACAATGATGTATTGTGCATGAGTCTTATATGCAGGAGGTGAAATGGGTCCGACATAATCAATCCCCCATTTTGCAAAAGCTCTTTCCTCCATCATTGGTCTAAGCGGCATATCATCTCTTTTAAGTGGTACTTTGGTCCGCTGACAGTCATCGCACCGTTTAACGTATTCCTCAGCGTCCATATGTAATGTTGGCCACCATATTCCTGCGGCTAAGACAAGTTTTGCTGTCTTATCACCTGAGAAATGGCCTCCACCTACTCCTCCATGATCTTGCTCTAGGATTATCACATACTCAGACTCTGATGCGCAAATCCTAAGCTGGTTGTCTTTACATCTCTTATAGAGTTGATCTCCTATTAAAGCGTAATCTCTAGCTTCTGCTTCTACAGATTTCTGACGTGCTTTTGAAGTTCCTTCTGGGAAATTTCTATTTGTGAGATATTCAACAATATACTGACTCCATTCTGGAGCGATCGTTATCTGATATAATGTCGAATACTCTACTGGCGGTTTTGATGAACATACAATACATACAGTGACATATTCATGTACGCTTTCTTTCATTCCTGGCCAATAGACTCCCAATTGTAACAAATTCCTATATATGTTCCTTCTTGAACAATGAAATGCACATTCCTGAACATGTGCTTCGTGTAGATATATATTATATTCCTCAGGATTGATGCATAGTCGTAAAACATGATCATGTCCCAATTGATACAACCTTCCTGCAACCAATTGAAGATTCTTGGATTGCTGAATAGCAATATGTTTGTGGTTGTATTCTCTTCTATCGAACTCTCCACCATAGGTTAATAGGTTAACGACATTTTGAGACCACTTCGGTATCATTTCTATGTTGAACAAGTACGCGTCTGGCATGTTGTCATCTACTCCTATAGGATCTTCTCCATTTGTCAATCGCGAAAGATGATCAGCTCTAAGATGTGTTTTTCCTTTCTTTACTACTACCGTGAAGTCGAATTCCAGTAAGATAATGAACCATCTCACTATTCTCCCGGTATTGCATGGTTTATTCACTAGGTAGAGCAAGGCTTGGTGATCGGTAAAAAACACAAACTTGTTGGCTAGAAGATAATGCCGAAATTTCTTCACAGCATATATCATTCCTAATCCCTCTCGTTCTGTTGTGGTGTAATTATTCTCTGCATTGTTGAGCTGTCGACTGGCGTAACAGATAGGAAAATCCATGTTTCCTTCTTCTGGCTGAGCCAGAATGCATCCTATTGCATATGCCGAAGCATCTATATGCACATGGAATATCTTCTCCCAATCTGGTGATTTCAAGACTGGAGCAGTAATGAGTGCCTCTTTCAATTTCTTGAACGATTCCTCACACTCCTCTGTCCATTCAAAGTTCACTATTAGCCTGTAAAGTGGTTGGCCTATTATAGCGTACATGTAAATGAATCGTCTATAATATCCGCAATGTCCCATAAAGCTCTGTACTTGTTTCGCATTGGTTGGTCTAGGCATATCCACTATAACTTTTATCTTCTCTAAATCCGTGGATATTCCGTTTTGTGAGACAATATGTCCCAGAATTCTGCCCTGTCGGACCATAAACACACATTTCTCAGGATTGAGACAAATGCGATATGTCCTACATTTCTCAAATACTTTTCTTAGGTGTTCTAGATGCTCATCTCTCAGAAGAGAATGTACACATAAGTCATCCATGTATATTTCTAGAAACAACCTTAAGTATTCTTTGAAAGCATGCGTCATCAGCCTCTGGAAGGTTGCGGGAGCATTGGTTAGACCAAAAGGCATAACCCTATAAGCATAGATTCCCCACTCAGTTGCAAAAGCTGTTTTATGTTGATCTTCCAGTGCTATGGCTAGCTGGTTATATCCTGAAAAACCATCAAGAAAGGAGTATGCTGTTTTCCCTGATACACGCTCTAGAACATGATCAGTTATCAGCAGGGGATAATTGTCCCTGATTGTCGCAGCATTCACTTTCTTTAAGTTGACACACACTCGGAGTTTTCCGTTCTTCTTGGATACTACCACAATTGGAGATACCCAATTGGTGTGTTCAATCTCGTATATGAATTCAGCTTCCATTAGCTTATCTATCTCTTCTTTGATTCCCTTAGCAAAAGTATCATTATATGTGTATGGTCTCTGTCTGCTAGGCTTTGCGTCTTGTTTCAGTGGGATTGTGTGTTGGCATATCGATGGGTCAACTCCCTTTAAGTCTTTATAAGACCATGCAAACACATCCCTATACTCTCTGAGAAGACTCAAAAGTCTCTCTTCCTCGCCTGGAGACAAATCTGTGGCTATGTACACCGGCCTAGGTGTCTCACCTGGAGCTGCTAAATCAACTTTTTTTGCATCCTCCGGTCCGTCATAAGATTCGTTCTCCCTTCTCTCTCGAATAGGTTGGGTTAATACCACCTTCCTATCCTCTATTGTGAATTTCCTATAGTGAGAGGGAACATCCATGTTTTCCTTGATTTTGGCGTTTTCGTCCTCTCCACTCTCAATTTCTGTCGTCCAAACTTCTTTCAGAGTTTTCTTGAGCTCTCTGTACTTGTTTCTACGTTCTAGCTTGGACTCCGTGTGTTCTCTGTTGCGCTTGTTCTTTTCTGATTTTTTAGTTTCAGTTTTCGTTCCATTCCTTTGAACTCGATTTCTTGAGCCTCTTTTGTCTTTTCGTAAGCTCTTTTGATCATTGCCTCTCATTCTTCCAGAAATCTTGTCCTTAACACAATCTTCCGCCTTTACTAGCATTAGGAATTGATTTTTTCCTCTTATTCTAGGCATCGGATTGGTTCTAACCCCCTTTGTTTTTCTCTTTGCTCTATAGCGTTTCTGGCGTTGTTTAGTTTGGTTCGGAAAATCATAAAATCGGACATCTGTTATAGTTTCTTCGTTTCCGCTTGAATTGTCCGTTGACTCGTTGTCTGCTTCATTTCCCCCCTCAGGATGATCGGGACTGTCGTGAAACACCTCCTCTTCATCTTCCTTTTCCAGTGTATCGTTCTTTTCAGTTTCTTTTTCGAGTACAGTTCTCAACATGAAGTACGGAACCACATCGTACCCGTCCTTGTCGCAAAATTTCGTTGTGGGACCATCCGGAATTGCACAAACATCTAGGGTTGCTAGAATGTGTGTCCATTCTAATGGTTCAAGCGTGTCCTCTGGAAAGGGTTCTCCTATATAAGTTTCGTCTTCGATAGCCCTTTCTAAAACACATTCTTCTCGTTTCAGACTTCCACATTGCGAAGCTCCACACATCCATAACTCCTTGGGTTTACCTAACCAAGCTGGAAATTTGGATCCCGCCAAAGTAGCTGAATCAAACTCCTCCACCGGTGTTCGGTTCACATCTTTGTAGCTACGGTCTTTCAGGTTCACACGTGTAGTGGTTTCCATATTTCTCAGGTATATGTGATTGTAGCCCCAATCCTGGACCATTTTCAATTGTCTCATGAATGGTCTTCCCAGTATGATATCATAGTTATTCTCCTTGCCAAAATCGACAATAGCAAAAGTATGTTCGTATTCAATGCCGCAAGAAGTCACTACAACTTTCTCTAATAACCCCATAGGTTTCCCCATGTGTCCATCTGCTAATTGGAGTTTCAACCTAGTCTTCCTTATTGCTGGTTTCTCCCATTTTTTCCAGATTTCTTTTGTAGCAATGGCTACCCCAGCTCCGCTATCTAGTATTGCCATCGTGTTCACGCCTTGGAATTCAAATGGTAAGGTTGTATTCCCCTCTTCACCTTCGCAATACTCTCCGACCTTGTTTAAGGGTACAAGCTTAGCGTTCTTTTGTGGTTTACTCAGCTCTTGTATACCCTCTTGCAGTCTCAATGTTGGGTCTTTTATCCCGAATTTCTCCAAGCATTTTCCTATAGTGGTCCACATATGTGGTCTTAGCCTCAAAAGCTCAGCTAGAGTGATAGTGCATGTCACTGGTGTTGACAAGATCTCTATCAATCCTTGCGAGTCCATGACTTTTTTTGATGAGATTCTTCGTGAGGGAAGTGCTCTAATCTCGGATTTTGCTTCATACTCTCCTAAGTATGAAGGTAAGGTTTTCAGTGAGTGAGGTTTGCTCTCCATTGTTCTAACAGAGCCCCCATCTCCCCAGTAAGATTGCAGATCCAAGTCCACTTGAGATCCTGCCTCAAATTCCACTATGGGAGGATTCCTGATGTCCTTTTTCCAATTTGTCTGATTAGCTTGGCAACTTAGCTCGTTTGCAAAGTTTGCCTCTCTCACTTGTTTCCAAAATTCATTATAATCCTCATCTCTTCCGTAAGACCTCTGTATGACTGGATGAAAACTCTCTACCTCCTGATCGGTTGTGTTCAACACTATGCGGTCATCCTTGTGTGTATTTTCAGGCTTTTGTGCACTGGGAGTCTTTTCAGCTACCCGTGAAATGATAGTCTCCTGCTGAATTGGGTTTTCCGTTCCACCATTCATTGTTTCTCTTGGTGGTTCTAATAAGGCCTGTGCAGTCTCGATCATTCTCTGGCACATTTCAAGTCTCTGCTTTTCCAATTCCGCGTTTGGGTATGTCATCCACCTCTGTTCTTGTGTTTGGTTGTTCTTTAACCTAGCTTCGTAAGCTTTCATCAGTGCGTCCAATGGTTCGTGTACTTTGTCGACTAGCACTGATCCCCCTGAGCTTAAGCTCGTTGTTTCTTTGATACTCTTTTGTTTCGTTCTTTCCGGGCTCATCTCTCGTGTCCCGTTTTGACTCTCAAGTTTTTCTAATCTTTCTTTCGTTTGCTTTAGTTCCTCAGCTAGAATAGCGTCTTCACGTTCTTTTCTCAACTTCATGCGTGCTTTTCTAGCTTTCCATGTGTTTCTCTGACTCCGTGGTTCTTGACTAACCACTTCAGTCGCTAACTTTCCATTCTCAGGTTCTCTCGTGGTTTTCTTAGCTTGAGCTCTAGTAACAACTTGCGTTGGTATCAGAGTTTCATTTTCAGACCCACTGCTGGTAGGAATAGTTTCTAGCATATTCAATGTCGTCTTTTGCACTTTGTTTGGATTCTTTGAACAATCCTCAATGAAGTGAGTAACCCCACACTCAGTGAAATAAGCGTTAATTCTAATGATTTCCATATGTGGACAAACATTCATCAGATGGTCACCTCCACACTTGTAACAGGGTCCTAGTGCTGGTCTTGGTCCCACTTGATTCGTCCTTTGTGGATAGGATGGTCTTTGTCCTGTTAACCCTCCATGAGCTATGAACATCAATGTTCTTGCGTCCAAATTGTATCTCTCTTCATCAGAAGCACTTGTAACTGTTGGGGTTCCAACATTCCCAATCATGCCCCATGGTTCTGGTTGTTTGGGTTCTTCTGGTGGGTAATACACAGTTGGAGACATGTGTGCACCAGATTCTTCATAATAGGCTTGGACAAGCACTAAGGCTTGTTCTTCCTGATTCTCTAAGGTTGGTTCATATCTAATGCCCACTGGTCTTGCTCCTGGTAAAGGTGGTTGTTGTCCCAATACCGGTTGCGGTCTTTCTATCCCCATAGGTCCTGGTACATTTCCCGTTGGGTATCGAGGTACTGGATGTATCTGAGGTGGTGCTAATTGAGCAGGAGGTGCATACTGACGCTCCCTTACATACCCTTTGTTGTAATAGCACTCCTCTGTTGGATGGTTTGTCCATTTTTGTTCAATAGCACACCATTTTAGTGTTTTTGGCAATGGTTTTTGGTATGGTGCCATCCTTTTTAGAGCATCTTCTATCATTTGCTCTACATTTGGCATGGTTGTTGTTTGAACATTCTTTTTAGTGGTAGTCTCGCTTGCTACGGAGGAGGAGCTACTGGATGCAAAATCTGTATCCGCTGACACCTCTCCATAAACCGTACAGTTATCCACTAAGTACAATGCCTCTCTCGTTACTTGCTCGAAACTTGTACAAGCTTTCAAGTGCAAGTCCTTCTTGAGAGTGTCGTTTCTCAGTCCCTCAATAAAGAGAACAGATAGTCTGTCATCTTGTGGTCGTTCACGTACTGGACATCTCTCAATGTATTGTTTGAAGCGAAGTGAAGCTTCCTTCACTTTTTCGTGTTCTCTCTGTTTAAAAGCATATATTTGTGAGACCGTATTGTGCTTAATCCCTCGTTTTGAGAATTCCTCAGCAAACTCTCTTAGCAAATGGTCAATGTCATGGAATCCCCCTATGTTCAGTGGTTGAAACCATGTCAATGCCGTACCTTCTAGAGTAAGACCAAATCCCTCGTATTGTGTATGGAAATCTGTTATCTGCTCAGCTCTCAAGACTTGCTTAAAGAGTGACACATGTGCATACGGATCTCCTGAACCACCATACTTCTTTGGCATACACTTGGCTACTTGAGATGGTCTCATACGTCTATGGTCTACTACCAATCTCATTGCTCCTGTGTCCCGGCTAAAGCTTTCTCTAGCATCATGGACTTCATGGGTTACCCTTGTCGGTTCCCCTGCCCTGAATCTACTACTAGGAGGTAAATGTGATGGTTCCGCTTCGAACCTTGGACCTGGAGTGGTATATGTGGGCATTGGAATTGCACTACCTCGATTCGTATCCATTGACTCTCTGGAATGTAATGATCCCATTGGTCCGGGCTTCGAGTACTGAGGTTGACTGAAAGAGTCAGCAGCCTGAGTTCTTTGTCCTCCTGTCGTCATTGGGTTTTGCCCTCCAGTTGTTGGTGCTGGTCTTTGTGAGCTAGAAGTAACATAATACTGATGTAGTGGTCCCCCAAAGTATGTATATCCTTCTAATTCTTTCTTGCCCATTGTTGAGTATTGCCTGCCATACTTGTCGTAAGCGGCAATTTTCACTTCCGATCCCTCTGTGTAGGTAAAGACATAAAGTCTTTTTTGGTCTGTCAACTCTCCGGTGTAGGGTTCTTCACATCTATAATAGAGATCTTGCTCCCCATTATTATATTTGTATAGCCCCACATAGATGTTATCAGTGTTGATCCTTGTAGTTTCATTCTCTCTTCTTAACCTCGCATCAGGAAAGTTCATTATTGGTGCCTTCTCCTCAAGTTCTTCATCTACTTTGGCTTTGGTGCCCATCAATCCCCACTTGTCCACAATGTTAGGGTTTAGGACTACCAAGTACATGGTACCCTCGTCATCTAGATATCTATCTCCGTTATAGCTCACAGGCACTAAGTCCTTGAACTCACTAGGTCTCTCCTCTATCTTTACACAATAGCGGTCCATTCCATCTTTGTAGATCTTGGCACCTTGCTCATTGTCGTACTGGTATTTTATGAACAATAGCTTCATTGTGGCGGAAGGGTTTGATGATCCTGCTGCCATATTTTCTCTGTTGTTCAAGTTCAAGTGTTCCAAGTGTTCGGTGAAAATCTCGTAAGATCTCTCCAAAGAAGTATCAGAGACACTTTCTTCAAAGATCGGCTCTAATGGTTGCACCCAACTTTGGTTTACACTTCCCTCGGTTGATATGACACTTGCTGGTTCCCCTTGTTTTGGTTGGTTATTCTGGAGGTTCCTGCCCGATCTCAAATTCATCAATTCCCCTAAAGGACTTTAACTTTTCCGTCTCGACAATTTGTTTTCCTCAAGTTTTTGTGGTCAGAATTGATCCAAACTGATTGATACTTGGTCATTTGTTTAATCTTGTCAGTTGGACAACTTCTGTTTCATCAAGTGAGAACTTTGTTGCAGTTATGCTGAAAAAGACATTATACGTGTATGATGTCTTTTTTTTCACAGATTTAGACTATTTTGGTTATGCTCACTCTCAGTAGCCCCCTTATGCTCTTTCCACTCACAAAATTCAGTTTGAACTCTGTTTGAGCAAGTTATGGCTAATTTAGGCTTTTCTTGGCAATTTTCCGCTTTTGACTTGTTTTGGGTCAATTGTGATCCAAATGGGATGAAACTTGAAATATAACCTCTAGACAGCTATTACAATGGATCTGTGTTGGCAAAGTATCAAAATATGTCCAAAATTAGGTCAAAGACATCATACGCGTATGATGTCTTTTTCATCAATTTGGGTCAAGACTTGATATTTATGCTTTCTACAGTGTTTGTAACAATCTTGTCAGGTCAGATATAAAAAATAAGCAGTGGATGTGCTAAAAGACATTATACGCGTATGATGTCTTTTGTCCCAGATTTTGACTATTCTTGGTTTTAAGCCTTCTCCAATGTTTATAATTGAGTTTCAAGTGTTTTTGCCAGGTTTGAATATAAAAACAAGATCTGAATCCAAAATTTTATGTTCTTTGCGTTTCTTGGGCTCCGACTTGTCTTTTTGGGTTTCTTTGAGTGTTAATGCTCTTGTTTTAAGTTGAAATTAGGGTATTACCCCCCTTTTGAACACTCTGGTAAAGTCAAAATTTCTGTTTTGGTTTCTGTTTGGTCATTTAGACATCATACGCGTATGATGTCTAAAGTTACAGATTTCCAGTTTTTTTGGCACAGAATCCTTCCTAAAGCTTTCTCTAGTGCTCGGCAACTCCCAGATACATAGAAAATTTCTCTGACTTTTGTTTATTGCAAGTTTCACTACTAACTTGACGGTTTAGTGATCTAACATGCAATCAACCATATCAAGCAAATACTCCAATGATTATTAGCTCTAGATCAGGATCAAATGAAGTCCTACCTAAGCTATTCCTAATCATAAAATGGATTTGGTAATTGTGATTTTAAAGAGATTCACTGCCACTCACGGACTAGCAAATTCTTCTTCTATCAACAACTACTCAACACCAACAAAACAACAAACAAATCTAAGCTAAACTAAAAATACTGTCAACACGGAAGACCTAGGAATTCCCCACTTCCTAGTATCTCTCGAGATCTTCGGAGTCCACCACTCCTAGATCTTTTCTAACTAAAGTATACAAAGTAGTTTATATGACTCACATCGTAGGATTAGTCTAAGGTCACCTACTTAGGGCTCTCGTCCCCGGCAGCGGCGCCAATGTTAAGGCGGTTACGCCGCTAGCGGAAGCTAAATAGCGAGAACTCAACCAACAACAGAATTTGTCAGACGAGGACGAAGCTTGACCCGCAGGCGCATGGAAACAACTAGGTGGGTGTCAAATCACCTACTCGACCTTCTAAAGACAATCACTACTAAGGAAATCAAATCTAAGTTCTAAAATACGCAAGTGACTGAAATCCTTACTACGAACGAATGCTATATGAAACAGGACCTAGAATCATTGAATCGATCTCAAACTCAAGGGGAAGTCTATACACTAGGTAAGAACAACACCCTAAAGACTTGAACTGCAAAATCAACCTATAACCACTCCATGCGGTAAACGCGTATGAAGACAGGTTGAAAAATACAGGTTATCAAAACTTGACCCCCGATGGTACGAATGCGTAGCTCTACTCGTTGTGGTTCTATAGATATGCTGCACGCTCTATTCCGACACACGAGTTGGAAGAAAACTCACACCGAAGCTCGTAGGAACTTACCACACATAGAAGCCGATAGCGCGTACTCTTGGTATCAGTGCGTAGCTCTCGCCGTTGCTAACACAATGGCGGTGTTGCTTCTCAAATGGCGGCTCCGTAGCTCGCGTAGCAAGTAGATAAGACTCTCTCTCTCTCTCTCTCTCTCTCTCTCTCTCTCTCTCTCTCTCTCTCTCTCTCTCTCTCTCTCTCTCTCTCTCAGACACAGTCACGGCGCTCAAAAACTCACTTTGATTAAAAACTGAATCCCTTAGGTTACAAAAACTTTGGCTTATATACCTCAGCCTTGGAGGTGAGAACATCTCTAACTAATTACATCAGCAAGTGAAATTACTTCGGGATTACAAGCTGGAAACTCAATTGAGTCCCGTTACTTAATGAATGGCTCAATTCAAAATCAATGTCGGAAAGACATTTATTACAATCAATGGTTACAAAAATGATGAGTGTGAGCAAAAATGTGGGTGTGATCCTCTGCTGGCTCAACAGGATGGAAACATACACAACACCTCTATACTGACCCGACACACACTCTTGGGATGATACACACACACACACACACACACACTATTGGGAACCACTCGGCTTACACAACCCACCTGGCCGAGACAAGAAACACACCTATCGAGTGAGAGGAGAAAGACTACCCATTTACCCACTCCACACAGAGAGACACTCACACACACACACCCAAAAAAATTCAGCTAAAAAGAGGATAATTTCTGATGTTTAGATACAATTGAGCTTGGGCCAACACCAATGGGGCAAACAACTCACACAATATGGGTAAAATATGCCAGATATAATCACAAATTGGAGCAGAAGCTTCGCTCATAAGAGAAACTTACACAGCCAAAAAAGTGAGGAATTTGGCAAAATGGATAGCGTCATCGCGTTCGGAACGGCCCAAAACCCTAGTCTACAATGTCAAAGTGCTCAACTCCGACCTCGGATGAGCAGTTTAAGGCCAAAACAGGCTCCAAAAACCCCAAAAACATAGTTGTAGCTGTTCCTTTTCTTCTCTCCACATTTTTTCTGGTCTTCTCTTAGGTTTTTCATTTCCCACGCTTAGATTTATTACTTGGGCACCCTTGGCCTTTTAGTTGACCTCAAACGGACCCCGAACACTCTACTTTTTTCAATAATGCATCACGCCACCACGTGAAGTGGCCCCAGAAGATGGTCCTCATGATGACCTTTTTTCATAATTATCACAATAAAACACCCACGTTGTGTCCGTACTTATCAACGTGCAAATAGTGACCCCATTCGTCCTCCTGACGCCACTAGATGCCATCTGACGCACCTGCTTACCTCATGTTGTCAGCCCATGGATAGCTTCCTCGAGAAGTTTTTTGCGCTACCAACTCCTCATTATTGTAGAGAAAACACATTGATATCAGTGACGATGAAAATCAATGCATTATGTACACGCTGTCCTACCTGTACACATGTGGGCCCCACATAACCACCTTGCTCTGGAAAATGGGTAATTCTTTATTTGATGCACCATGCATGGGTATGTACATATGTGCAATCCCTTGCTCCAAACAACTCTTGACATAATTTGCCCATCCCCTAGCCTGCTATTTCATTCATGATTAGCAACAACAAAAAGAGATATGAGACTCGTCGCGTCATAGGTCTCCTCATCCCTCACCAACATTACTTGCTCCACAGACATCTCATCTTGCTCCACCATCATTAACTTGGCACAATATAATTTAAAACGCAATCCATTTACCCTTGAATTATGTAAAATCCCATCCAGGTTAGCCAGCTGATAAGTACCATTTGGAAAACACTCCACTACCTTGAAAGGGCCTTCCCACTTAATCTGAAACTTCTTTTGGAAGGTGTTGTCCAGCTTACTGTTGTAGCACAAAACCAAGTCATGCTTCTGATACTCTTACTTTTGACCTTTTCATTTATCTTTGCTAAAGCCTTATCCTGCATCTGCCCATAATGCTCTAATGCACTCATCCTATCCAGCTGAACCTCCTATAACTGTAAGACTCTCTCTTTGAATGCATCACTAGGCAGCCCAAGCAACTTTTCTAGCATCTTGACTACAGGCAACTCTACTGGTATGCTGGTGCCTAATCTTCATCTTTGCGCACAAAAAATCTAGCAGTTTAGCTCTAAATCCTGGCCCCTTATCTGAAAGTAGCTCGAGTGGTACCCCAAACTTGCGGCATATTTAATCATACACAAATTTTTCCACATCCTTCGCAGTGATTTGTTTTACTTCTATAGCCTCTGCCCATCTAGAAAGATGATCCACTGTAGTCAAAATATAGCTTTTTCCCCTGCTTGTGATAGGTAGCGGGCCTATCGCATCAATCCCCCACTTTTCAAACACATCAAATTCCATAATGGTTTTTCGTGGCTCTGGCTTCAACACTCTCTTCCCAAATGCTTGACACCTATTGCAAGACCTACACCAATGGTGAACATCCTTGTGCAAACTAGGCCATACATACCCCTCTTGCAAGATCTTATGCAAGGTGATCTTTAGAGCAAAATGGCCGCCACATGCACCTTCATGATTCTCTTCCAACACTCTATAAAGCTCCTCCCGCCAAGGTACATGTCTCAACACAAGATCAACCCATTTTATGTACAAGAAATCACCAATCAATTTTTACCTGTATGCTCTATGCACAAAACCATACTTCTTAGACTTTTGAATGTCCTTCGGAATGATTCTTGTTAGAAAAAACTCCTCTTCTTGAGCCAAACTTTCCCGGCCGTGATAAAGAGGTAAATTGGTCCTCAACACAAATAGCTCCCCAATCATGCTTTGAGCTGCTTCATGTGCCTCTCCATTTAGAGCATGCTCAATGTGTCTGATGCTCCATGTTTCAAACTTTCTTAACAGGCCTTTGATTCTGAAACACATTTCCTTCAATGAGGTGTTCTTGCTCTTCCACACACCTAACACTTGCTTCACAACTAACAAGGAATCACCTTTTATGCTCAACCTTCTAATCCCATGCTTCAAGCAAATGTGTAATCCGGCTTCCAACGTAGCATATTCAACCTCATTATTACTATGCGCATCCAATTTGAACGCTCTCTTGCATACTAGCTTCCCCTCTGGATCATAAAGTGCTATACCCCCTGAAGCGGCATCATGGCTCTTCCTGTATGAGCCATCAAAGAACATCACATGTGCATTGCTGATCTATGGAAATTCTTCGACTACCTTTCTCACCACCTCTTCCTTAACAAGAAGGGGATTGTAAGTCAACAAATCAGCTAGGGTAGCTCGTGTACTATCTTCCACTAAAAAAGAGAACTCAAACTCTTGCAGCTCAATTACCCATTTGTTAACCACATTTGACATGTTAGTGCCATTAATTAACTTTGGCAAAAAGGCGTAACTCGTCAAGAAAACAAAAGGTCGTGGTAGCAAGTAATGACGAAATCGTCCCAACAAGCAAATATTACACTGGCCATCACTAGCTCTACTTCCGATAATTTTCTCTCTGCTACCAACTTCACGCGGCTTGCACAATACACTGGCCTCATATAATGGCTGCCCTTCCCCTTTTACAATAGCATGGCTCCAATGGAATCATCCCCTACTGATGGATTTACATAAAAAACTTTCTCCTAATTAGGAGCCTGCATGGCTGACAGCCCCCCTAACACCTCTTTTACCTCTTGAAACACTTCTTCACTCTTGTCATCCCATTGCAGTGGATCATGCTTTGCCACTTGTTGTAATGGATAAAGAAGCTGAGAAGACAATGGAATAAACCGCGCCATGTACTTCACTTTGTGTATAAAGGTTGCCAATTGCTTTGTACTCGTAGGTGATGGAAGAAGACTAATAAACTTAACCTTGTCTGGATCAGCCTCAATGCCATTTACTGACACCATATGGCCCAATAACTTCACCCTTGGATATGCTAGATGACATTTCTTTGGATTTAGTTGTCCTCCACATTCATCATATCGAGCCAAAACCATCTGCAGCTTCTCATGGTGTTCAACCCTACTGCTGTAGACACAGAAGTCGTCCATAAAAGCTTTAACACAACTACCAATGAAAGGTTCCAATACCCAATTTTCTCTCTCTTGATAGAAAGATGGTCCATTTGGCAACCCAAATGGCAATACCATGTAGCAATAGCATCCCCATGGCGTAATGAAAGTTTTCTTTGTGCGGTCTTTAAGAGCAATCTTCAATTGAAAATAGCATGAAAAACCATCACACACACTGTACCTCTCATAACCTGCCACTGAATCCAAGATTTGATCAATGAATGGAAGAGGATATGGGTTCTTCTTAGTGGCTACATTTAAGGGTTTAAAATCTACAAAAATCCTCCACTTTCCATCCTTCTTTGGGCTGACTACTACTGGACTCACCCATTCTGTGGTCTCCACTGGGACTATGAACCCTGCCTTCGATAACTTGTTCACCTCTTCTCACAAGGCTTCCATCTGCTCTTGACCCATCCGTCTTAGCCTTTGCCGCACTAGCTTAGCACCCTCTTTCAGCTCTATATGCATCTCTTCACCTTTGAACCCTCTGATCTCTTCATATGAAGTAATGAACAAAATCAGGAAAACTAGCCACCATGTGCAAAGATATCTCCTTCTCCATAGTTGAGAGGTCTCCACTGATCATTTGTGTCATCAATTCTTGTTTTTTGGACGATTCAATCTTGGTTTGCATCAGCCCTTCAATCACTTCATAAGGCCCTTCACTTTCATCTTCAACCTCATTCGCAAATGCAACTAAACCAGACTCCTGGATTTCTTTATCCATCAAAAGAAATGCAACATTAGTATCCTCATCACTGCTGGTAGTGCTATCACTATCCTCATCAGTCACTGTGGAATAGTCTTCATCACTAGACTCATCCTCATCTTCATACAGCTCCTCCAATCGTTTCCTTGTGTCCATATTATATAGCTTCTTGGCACTTATCTTTCCATAGAGGCTAATCGTACCACGTCTCCAATCTTGAACAGATCCCACTGCACATAACCATGGTCTGTAGGATATGCTCCCAACCCTGCTGGCATCACATGAAAATCAACCACCGCCATTGCATCATACGCCTACATTTCTAAGCTCTTTACAACACCCAAACATTCTACTTTTTGATGGTTTTCCAATCTGATCCGGAAGCCTGACACCCCAGTCACTGTGAGACCCATCTTCTCAATGCATGAGTGTGTTATGACACATATTTGGGCTCCACCATCCACATAACCTTGTCCCATATTTTTTCTTTTATGCCACACATCTACTATTGGACAAATGTCTGGTAGCTCATCCATTGCCAACACCTTCACTGAACCTCTCTTTGGCTCTCTCTCCTTTGGGTTAACCATTCTCTTCCATTGTCGTTTTAGCTTAGGCACCATCTTTATGATCTGCCCAAAAGTAACATCGGCTTTCTTGCTCGTCATATCCTCCTTCAAGTCATAGCTTAATTGCCCATCCCCTAGTGGAAAATCTGAAACATGAAACTTGTGAGGAGCCCTTCTTTTCCTCTTGGCCTTGACATCCTCGCCTTCATGGCTCTTTCCCTTCTTCTTACTAGGACCTGGGTCACTTCTTCCTTCCTTTTCCTCTGTGGTCCTCTTCCCAATAGGCATCACTAATGTATCCTCTAGCTTTGATGCCTTCTCCAAGGTGACTACACTTATCGCTTTTGTCTTTCCCTTTTCCTCTTGGGTTAATCCATTGGTTCCTTGTTCTCCCTTAATTTCGATGCCATAATCATTTGACCGAGTTAGCACATGTCTTGGCAATGGATACATGTCTCTCCCATCCTTGGTGGCTTATCACATTCCGGGATGATGTGGCCCAACTCTTCGCAATTATAACATGTGGGTGTCTGCCTCCAGAACCTACCATTGCTTTGTCCAACACCATTCCTAGGTCTTTCTTCACCTCCTGGTGGCTGATTTTCAAACCTCCCTCGACCTCGATTATTTCCCACTTGACCTAACATGTTTAGGCTGAGATTCTTCATTAAATCTACCACTTGCCTCATGTCTTGCCTTAGCCCATCATCTTGCATTGCTGTAGTGACCACTGCTAGCATAACCTGAGGAGTAAGAGGAACCACTGGTTCATGATGAAACCCTAGCATGCGACCTTGTAAAGAGTCCATAGGTTGAAACTCAGACCTCATGGGCAAAGGCTCTACTCCTAGCTGGCTCATTTTCCTCAGCTTCCACTCTTTGTTCCTTGCCACCTCCAATGCATCTTCATATGTTGTAGGCTTCTTTAGCTCCACTCTCCAACGTATATTCTCCCAAAGACCAGCCAAGAATCTGTCCTTCTTCATCATGTCAGGTGGGGGTACTTGTGGTGCTAAGGCCTTGCACATTTTCTCCCATGCCAATGAAAACTTACGTATGTACGCATCTACTGGCTCACCTTCCTTCTGCACCAAACCTTGTACTTCTTGCCACACTTTGTCAGGATCTTTTGTCTTCACAAACTCCACTTCTAATCCATGCCTTAGATTGTCCCAACTCAACCTTACGGGTGGATCATCCCCACGCAACTCCTCTTCAAATGCTTTGGACCAAACTCGTGCATCACTCTTCAAACAGATTTGGAGAAGACATAACATCTACATAGGGTCATGAATCTGGTTGCTAATCCAAGCAACTTCCATCTTTTCCAAAAAGTCTTCTACATCTTCATCACTTCTTCCATCAAACTCTGGATAAGAGAAATCCATAACTACCCAAGTTTTAATGCTTTGAGTGCCCCTTCAAACACACGTGCAAGAACCCAAAACTTTTGACTGACTCAATCTCCAGAACTTCAATGGATCTCAACTTTAGATAAGGACAAACACATGCACATCAAATGAGTTTTCATAGTTAATCATCGGAATTACAACAGGCAAAGGACATTCCAGGATCTCTCTTAATCTTCTTGGCCCGAACATAAAGACTATGCGCTGCTGGGAAAAAATCTTCCTGGACACATGAACATTTATCTGGATTCTTTGTGTTAAATGAAAAGGAGTGAATTAAGGGCCATTTTGATCATCCATTAAAATCAACCATGCAGCTCCCAAGAAAGCACATCTGTCTTATCCTCTGATTGTGCCAAAATTTTAGCAGCATAAAAACATAAATGGCTCAAAAGACCAAAAAACCAGCCATCACAACTTGGAAAAATTTTGGCAGAGTTTCCCCAGAAGTAGAGCAATGAGAACGCAAAATATAGACTGTATATGTATGTATAAACTGCCAACAATAGAACCCGAGCACCAATTAGGAATCACTAGTACATAGCCTTTGGCGAGGTCACGAAAAGGGTGCTCCAGCTACCTGTATCACTGAAAGGATCTCCACATTTGTGTTGAGATGTCGAGCTCTACACCTTGAGCTGGCATCCACTACGGGTCTTGGCCGCTTATGGCATTTACTCACTGGCGCGTTAGGTGACCGACACGGAGGATCTCTGCCAGTGATTCTACAGCTGGACTACACTTATAATGCCAGCCTAGTACGCTTCTAGCGAGTTCACACTTAGTGACCGCATGTACATATGTGCTACTTTTCAGCTTTAGCACTAAGTCATTTTGTACTCTCTTTTCTGTGAAGAAGAAGAAGAAGCTTTCCATCTCTGTGTGCTTTGTGCTTGTCTTGTGTAGCTCTCTTGCATCCTCATTCTTTACATGGTATCAGAGCCTGGTATCTCTTTACATGCTAAGAGAGCAAGAGCATCACAATCCCTTCGTTCGCAATCCACGACCAGTTCGCAATCGCACAAGTTTCTGAACAGGTCTCCAAAGTGAAGTATACAGAGATTTACTGTACAAGTACAGTGGTTGTATGTACGCTTGATTGTGGACACTCGTTGAGTGTAGAAAGCGTTACAGGAACCACGATAACAGGTTCAACAGATTTGCAAGTTTTTGCAGATTGCAGCTATTTTGTCTTAGTGCTTCAAGATGTCTGACGGTTTCAGTCAGATTGTTACTGAGAAGCTTGAGAAAAATAACTACCCTGCATGGAAGTTCAGAATAACAAATTTCCTAAAAGGAAAAGGTTATTGGGACTATGTAGAAGGAGACAATGAAAAGGAACCAGAGATTCCCGAGGCAAATGCTACAGCAGAACAAAGGAAAGCTTTGAGGGACTGGCAACAAGGCCAGAGCAAAGTGATGTATTGGCTTTCTATGAGCATCACAGATGGCATGATGGGCTATCTACAGGATGCTGAAACCCCCGCCATTGCATGGAAAAACTTAGGCAGAGTGTTCGAGGGGAACACCAAGGCCAGGAAGCTTCAACTAAAGTCGGAGCTAAATCAGGTTAAGAGGAACAACCTCTCCATCAATGATTATGCTTTGAAGATCAAGAGCATCATTGAGGCTCTTGGATCTATTAAAGTCTCAGTGGAAGACGATGACATTGTCCGTGCATGCTTGGATGGTCTAGGAGATGAGTATGTACATTTTAGGTCTTCCATGAATACAAGAGACGACATCCCCGTGTTCCAAGATTTGATTTCTATGCTTATTCTTGAGGAGAAGAACCTTGACACATCTTCTTCTCATGGCAGAAATAATTCTGAACAGGCCTTCTATTCTAACTCCAATAGAGGTAGAGGTAGAGGTCGTGGTCGAGGCCCAAGGGGTTGCAGGGGCCAATTTCTGGAAGGTCAATCAAATCAAAACAATACAGGTGGCAGGGGAAACAAGTCTCAAGGCAGGGGGAGTCAAAGAGGTCGTGGTGCAGGATCAAGCACGCAGCAACATACTCCAGATAGTAGAGAATGTTGGACTTGTGGTGAAAGAGGTCACATGTCATGTGACTGTCCAAAGGGAAAAGCAAGTAGAAAGAGAGAACAGGGCAACTATGCATCTACTAGCAGAGATGCAGATGACAGCAAAAACGAGCGCATGTTTGTTATGCAACATGTAATGAATACAATGACTGCAGAGAATTCCACCCAAGATGATGTTTGGTATGTGGATTCAGGTGCCTCTAATCACATGACGTCTCGTGGAGAGTGGTTTAGAGATATGCGCAAACCAGATGTGTCAGGCTATGTGCAGACAGGAGATGACACAGCTCACCCCATTGCTCATGTAGGGGACATACCTCTAAATACGAAGAGTGGGAAATCAAAGTACTTAGCAGATGTACTTCATGTCCCAAACATTACAAAGAATCTTGTTTCTGTTGGACAAATGGTTGAGCAGGGTTTGCAGGTTCGCTTCAATCCAAATGGCTGTTATGTAGAAGATTTCCAGAATGGCTGTAAGCTGATCACAGAGGGCAAATGTGTGGGCAGAATGTTTACACTGAATGTAGACATGCCTGAGGTAAAAGCTGCATTATTTGCACAGGGCACAGGTGTTGTGGCTGATGTTGACATTTGGCACAAACGCATTGGCCATGTCAATGAGCAGAGATTGCGCAGCATGCAATCAAAACAGATTGTAAAAGGTTTGCCCAAATTCAAGGTGGATGGTACGCATAAAGTGTGTGCAGCATGCCAGTTTGGAAAACAGTCAAAGGGCTCATTTCCACATGAGCGCAATGTATGTAAAAAGCCACTTGAGGTGGTGCACACAGATGTTTGGGGTCCAACCGATACTGCAAGTATACATGGTTGCAGGTATTATGTCTCTTTCATTGATGACCATACAAGGAAAGTATGGGTCTACTTCATGCGTAACAAAAGTGAAGTGTTTGGTCACTTTCAAGACTTCAAAGTCATGATTGAGAAGGAGACAGATATGCAAATCAAGACATTGAGGTCAGATGGAGGGGGAGAGTACTTCTCCAATGATTTTTCAGATTTTCTGCGAATGCATGGTATACACAGGCAGTTTACATGCAGATATACTCCACAGCAGAATGGGGTCGCAGAAAGGAAAAACAGGCACATTGCAGAGGTTGCACGTGCATTGATGAATGAGAAGAACATGCCTCATAATTTCTGGGCTGAAGCTGTAAATACAGCTGTGTACATTATGAACAGGACACCTACAGCTGCGGTGCATGATGTAACACCTAAGGAAAAGTTTACAGGTACAAAGCCTGATTTGGCACACTTGAAAGTGTTTGGCTGCATAGCTTACGTGCATGTACCAGATGAGTTGCGTAGAAAATTGGATCCTAAAGCAGAGAAATGTATTCTTGTGGGATATTCCCTTGAACAAAAGCGGTACAGGTGCTACAATCCTACTACACGAGAATTACGAGTGAGCAGAGATGTAGTCTTTGATGAGATGAGCAGCTGGTACAGTAATGCACATGGCACTATTGGGGCTGATGTAAAAGATGATGTGGTTGTACAAAATGTGAGGCCACAGTCACAGGTTTTAAGTGGACCACAAGAGTCCTCTTCTCGTGGCTCTGTTGAGAAACCATGGAATGGTAGACTACGTACGCAGGTTACTCCACCAACAGGTACAGGGAATGTATCACGAAAAGGAAAGGAAAAGGTTGATGAACCTCCCTTTATGGTTGATGCATCATCAGGTTTTTCACATGTAGACATGGATTCAGATGGTTCTGAACAAAGTCTTGATGAGGAATTTGGAATTCCGGCTGTCAGGACACCTGGTGTAAGGAAAGTACAAGAAGATGCTAGAGGGCAAAGGAGTGACCCAGGACCGCGCAGATCTAATAGAGTCAGAAATCCAGTTCAGAAATTGACTTCTGATGGGTATCTAGCGCATCACCAAGCCTACATGGCTAAGGTGATACAGGATGTGGAGCCCACATGTTTTGAGGATGCAGTTGGAAATGTGCATTGGGATGATGCAATGAATGAAGAGATGGCTGCATTGGAAGCAAATGACACATGGGAGTTGGTGCCATTGCCAAGTGGCAAGAAAGCTATTGGCTGTAAATGGGTGTATAAAACCAAGCATAAGGCTGATGGTAACATTGAGCGTCACAAGGCAAGGCTAGTCGCAAAGGGTTATGCACAGACGTATGGCATAGACTATGAGGAGACCTTTGCTCCAGTGGCAAAGATGACGACAGTGAGAGCTGTCATAGCAGTGGCTGCATCTAGAGGATGGATTATGCATCAAATGGATGTAAAGAATGCCTTCTTGAATGGTGAGTTGCAAGAGGAAGTGTATATGGATCAGCCACCTGGTTATGTCGATCCAGGTTACCCAGATTATGTATGCAGACTTCTCAAAGCTTTGTATGGTTTGAAGCAGGGCTCTAGAGCATGGTATGACAGGATTGCCAAGTATCTTGTCAGTATTGGTTTTAGGAGAGCTCATGCTGATCATTCACTCTATGTACGTGAGAGTGATGTGGGGATTGTGGTCATTACCATATATGTAGATGACCTTATTATTGTTGGTGACAATGCTATGGAGATTGACCATGTGAAGGGTCTTCTCAAACAGGAGTTTGAAATGAAAGATTTAGGCGAGTTGCGCTACTTTCTTGGCATTGAAGTGATCAGGACTCCAGAGGGTGTATGGCTATCACAAAGACAATATGCTTTGGACATGTTGTCAAAGTATGGTATGGCTGATTGTAAGCCAATTTCTATTCCCTTGGATGTGAATGCAAAGCTGAGTGCAGAGAAGGGTGATGTTGTTGAGGATGTCAACATGTACAGGAAGATTGTGGGTAGTCTAATCTACTTGACTATCACAAGGCCAGACTTGAGCTACACAGTAGGCTTGGAGAGTCAGTTCATGCAACTTCCGAGGAAGCCACATTTGGATGGAGTACGATGCACACTTAGGTATGTGCAAGGTACTCTTGACTACGCATTGTTCTATGCAGCAGATGCACCATTAGCATTGTATGGGTATACAGATGCAGATTGGGCAGGTAGCATTGTTGATAGGAGATCTACGAGTGGCTTCATGTTCTCTTTTGGGAGTGTTGCTGTTACTTGGAGCAGCAAAAAGCAGCCTACGGTTACTTTATCGAGCATAGAGGCCGAGTACAGAGGTGCAGCAGTTGCGGCGTGCGAGGTAGCTTGGCTACGCACATTACTTGAGGACTTGGGAGTGCAGGTGGACCAGCAGATTTTCATCCATTGTGATAACCTCAGCCGCATGCAGTTGGCTAGGAACCCAGTGTTCCATGCCAGGACCAAACACATAGAGGTCCATTACCACTACGTTCGAGCGCGAGTGTTGGCGGGCGACATCGACTTGGTCTACGTCAGCACAGAGGAGCAGATAGCGGATATCTTTACCAAGGCCCTCGGAGCTGAGAAGCTTCGACGTTTCTGGACTATGCTTGGACTCTACGACATGCAGAGCTCGAGGGGGAGTGTTGAGATGTCGAGCTCTACACCTTGAGCTGGCATCCACTACGGGTCTTGGCCGCTTATGGCATTTACTCACTGGCGCGTTAGGTGACCGACACGGAGGATCTCTGCCAGTGATTCTACAGCTGGACTACACTTATAGTGCCAGCCTAGTACGCTTCTAGCGAGTTCACACTTAGTGACCGCATGTACATATGTGCTACTTTTCAGCTTTAGCACTAAGTCATTTTGTACTCTCTTTTCTGTGAAGAAGAAGAAGAAGCTTTCCATCTCTGTGTGCTTTGTGCTTGTCTTGTGTAGCTCTCTTGCATCCTCATTCTTTACAATTTGAGAATCCCCCAGCTCAATAAAACCTCACACTATCGACCCTCTCACGAAGGCTTATGCAAATCCCGTATAGTCAAGTCTCAAAAATGACTATCTTCTAGACCAAGTATCAGAAATGACTGGGACTGCCAAGTAAAACCAAGTATGGCTCCACAAAGGCAATTTCCACAAGTAACGTACAATACCAACAGACAATGCGCTCAAATAGGCACTAAATGATGCACACCCACAACAACTGCAAGTGACACCACTGCTAGTATATCACTGTACTCCAGCTACCTGTACCTATGTGAATCACCTGTACCTGTCCCTGTAACCTGTAGTCTGCAATCTGTAATCCCGAATCTCGAAGCTTGAAGCTCGAAGCTCGAAGCAGAAGGTACTCGAAGAAAATCCTCCGTGCGGGCGCCAAAAGAATGTGAGTAGGATGGAAACACACACAACGCCTCTATACTCACACGACACACACTCTTGGGATGATACACACACCCACTATGGGACACCACTCGGCTTACACAACCAAACCTGGCCGAGACATGAAACACACCTATGGAGTGAGAGGAGAGAGACTACCCATTTACCCACTCCACACAGAGAGACACTCACACACACACACCCAAAAAAATTCAGCTCAAAAGAGGAGAATTTTTGATGTTTAGATACAATTGAGCTTGGGCCAACACCAATGCGGCAAACAGATCACACAATATGGGTAAAATATGCCAGATACAATCACAAATTGGAGCAGAAGCTTCGCTCATAGGAGAAACTTACAAAACCAAAATAGCAAAAAAATAGTGAGTAATTTGGCAAAATGGATAGCGCCATCGAGTCCGGAACGGCCCAAAATCCTAGTCTACAATGTCAAAGTGCTGAAATCCGACCTCAGATGAGCAGTTTACGGCCAAAACAGGATCCAAAAACCCCAAAAACACAGTTGCGGTTGTTCCTCCTCTTCTCTCCACGTTTTTTCTGGTCTTCTCTCAAGTTTTTCAGTTCCCACACTTAGATTTATTACTTGGGAAGCCTTGGCCTTTTAGTTGACCTCAAACGGACCCCGAACAGGCCAAAAAGTGGCCTCGTAGTGCATAGTTGTCACCCTGCTGCATCCATCCGCACACCTGGCACTCAAATTTTTTCAATAATGCATCACGCCACCATGTGAAGTGGACCCAAAAGATGGTCCTCATGATGATCATTTTTCATAATTATCACAAGAAAACACCCACGTTGTGTCCGTACTCATCCACGTGCAAATATTGACCCCATTCGTCCTCCTGACGCCACTAGATGCCATCTGACGCACGTGCTGACCTCATGTCGTGGGCCCGTGGATAGCTTCCTTGAGAAGTTTTACACGCTACCAACTCCTCATTATTGAAGAGAAAACACACTGATACTGGTGACGATGAAAATCAATGCACTATGTACATGCTGTCCTACCTGTACACATGTGGGCCCCACGTAACCACCTGGCTCTGGAAAATGGGTAATTCTTTATTTGATGCACCATGCATGGGTATGTACATATGCGCAATCCCTCGCTCCAAAAAACTCTTGACAACGTCCAAAGCTATGTCGACAAAGAAGACTTTGTCATCTCATGAGGATGCTATCCTAGGGGCACCATGGTCTGATCACATGGCTGCCAATATGAAGTTCCCTGAAAGGAGAATCTACTTCACCTACACGGGAAAGAACATGTATATAGATGCTAGTGAGAGTATATAGATGCTAGTGTCTATAAAAGATCCCAATTTTTTATCAAATGTAAAGGGTAGGAATCAAGAACAGTTATACTTGTATAAGTTTCTAAAAGGATTCCAACATGTGTTCATCAATTATATCCCTATGGATTTACCTCCAAAACGAGGGGATGATGACCATCGCGTTGAGCTCCTTCTAGGAAGCTCACCGCCTAACAAGCCTCCTTATCAAGTCTCACAAGCTCAACAAGAGGATATCATGACGCAAGTATAGGAATTGGTAGACAAAGGGATGGTGAGACCTAGTTCCTCTCCCTTTTGTTCTTCAGTCCTTTTAGTGCAAATGAAAGATGGTACATACTGTATGTGTGTGGACTATCGAGCACTAAACCATATCACTATCAAAAACAAATTTATGATGCCTCAAGTAGAAGATCTGTTTGATAAGCTACAAGGCTCTACCTACTTCAATAGGATTGACCTTAAGAGTGGATATCATCAAATAAGGATAGTAGATAAAGATATCTTAAAGACCGCGTTTCCCACAACGTTTGGTCTTTATGAATATCTAGTCATGCCTTTTGGCTTGACTAATGCACCAGCAATGTTCAATCGTCTAATGGAGAAAATTCACTGGAGTGTTCTTTGATGATATCATCATCTACTCCATGTCTTTGGAGGAACATAAGCAATATCTCCAAGTGATTTTTCAAGCATTGAGGGAGAACAAACTTTTTCTCAACCAAAAGTTAAGTGAACTTTTGCTTCAAGAGATTCAATAGCTAGGTCTTATTATTTCTCAAGATGGTGTCTGTATGGATCCATCAAAGTTAGAGGTAATAAAAGCCTGGCCTAATCCAAGGAATCTACATGAGGTAAGAAGCTTTATTGGTATGTGCGAATACTATAGGTGCTTCATAGCAAAATTCTCTCAAATAGCAGATCCACTACATGACTTAACTAAGAAGAATTTTAAGTATGTATGAACTGCTAAGGAGCAAAATGCTTTTGATAAGCTCAAGGAAAAGCTTACCTCTCAACCAGTCCTCATGCTTCCAGATCTCTCAAAGCCATTTGAGGTCCAATGTGATGCTTGTAGTGATTGGCTTGGAGCAGTTTTGCTTCAAGAAGGGCATGCCATAGCATATGAGAGCCGAAGGCTCAATACTGATGAATGAGTCTTGGGCATTTATGAGAAAGAGCTTTTAGATTTTCTACATGCCCTAGACACATGGAAGCACTACTTATTGGGGACTGCATTAATTCTACGAACCGATCACCAAAGTCGCAAGTACTTCATGACGCAAACCAAGCTTTCCGACAAACAAATGAGGTGGGAAAATTTTCTTTCGCAATGTAATTTCCATATTGCTCACTTTGTTGGTAAGTACAATCAAGTGGCCGATGAAATTTCACGATGACAAAAAGTTAATGTGGTGTCTATAGCTACTTACAATGATCTATCCTCTATGATAGATGAGTATCCTATTGACCCTAATGTCATCCCTTGCTTTGGGGAAGAAAGAGGAACCATTTACCTTACAGAATGGTTATCTTCTCCATGTCAGCAGGCTATGTGTTACTGATTCCCTTCGTGAGAAAGTTATGTATGAATCCCATGCTCCTCCCTATGCGGGGAATAGAGATTTTCAACCTACTCTTGGAGGAGTAGAGATGTACTTCTATTGGCCTACCATGAAAGTGGACATACAAGAGTATGTTTCAAAATGTGTAGTATGCCAAAAGACCAAATATGATAGAGGGAAGCAACCTGGACTACTCCATCCATTGCCTATCCCAAATTCACCATGGGAGAGTATATCCATGGGAATACGGCAATATGGACAATAGCCAATAAGTTGAGCAAGCAAGCACACTTTATTCCTATAAAAAAGACTATTAAGGCACACCAAATGGAAACTCTCTTTATAGTTCGGATTTTTAAACACCATGGATTACCAACATCTATCATGTCAGATAGAGATCCTAGAATGATCAGTAATTTCTTGAAAGGTCTCTTTGAAAATCTAGGAACAAGATTGAATTTCTCTTCGGCCTATCACCCACAAACGGATGGCCAAAGTGAGATAGCCAATCTTACAATACTTGATCTACTCAAAACTTATGTTATCGAAGTAGATCAATGCTCAAAATGGGAAAAATACTTACCTCTTGTAGAGTATGCCTACCATAATACTGTACATACTTCTACGGGAAAAGAACCTTTTGAGATCATTGAGGGAAGACCTAAAATTCCCTTGCTACTCAAAGTACATGGGAAGATCTTCACCACCGATAAGTATAGCCACCGTCACCTATAAGATTTTTTTCAAAAGATTAAGGAGGCTATATCCATCTCTCAATAAAGGAAAAAAGCTACTACTGACAAGAACAAAAGGGCTTTAACGGTCAAAGAAAATGATTGGGTCTTACTCAAGTTTCCTAAGGCTTGATTAAGGTAAAGATGGACAAAATTACTACTGGCCATCAAAAGTATTATGCTAAGCTGGCAAAAAGATACTATGGACTTTTCCAAATTTTGAAGCCCATCAATGAGACGGCTTACCAACTCAAGTTGCCCAACTATTGGCTCATACACAATGCTTTTCATATGAGCCTACTCAAGCCCTACAAAGGAGATCCACCAGAACCAATTATTGAAGCCCCACCCGAAGTTGAAGACCACGAAGAGGTGCTACAACCCAAAGCTATCCTTCGGCATAAAACAAGGTACTACACCATGGTAAGATTATCCGACGGTATCTTAATAAGTTCAAAATTATCCTTTTGAAGATGCTAGATGGATGCAAGGAATACAACTAAAGAATAGTATGAACCTTGTCAATGCTTACAACGCTACATTAGAGTAAGCAAATGTACAAATTTCTTTTAAATGACCCATGTTTTTGTCTCATAAGACTCTCTTTTTTCATTGTTGTGCTCAAATTTAATGAGTATGCATGCTTAGGATCATGTTTGTGGAGATGACGTCTCCCAAACACCAAGTAGAACTTATCACTCTACTTTCGAAGTATGATATGGACTAAAGAGTAGGCATGCTTGCGGAAAACGGTGTCTGTTAAGAACCAAGTGCACTAGTCATCCACTCTGGAATGATGTCGTAGGGTAAAAACGGATCCTCTACCCGCTAAGCAAAATGGGCTAATGAGTATGCTTTACCCTCCTTACCTCATAGTTGAGGACGACTATGATTTTCAGTGAGAGGTAATGTCATAAAATCTAATATCTAACTTTACCAAATGATTTTTTGATGTTAACCTGATCATTTAATGTGGGAGGATAAAAGGGAAACAAGAGTTAGAATATAGATATGTGCTTGCAGACATATCTCAACCATGGGCCTAAATGAGAATAATGTTATCTCTAACTAGAGGCCAAAAGGGAGATAGTCTACCAAAGAGCTAGGTGTCATAAGTGCTTTAAACTCACCTCACCATGAGACCAAGAGGAGAGATGAATGCATCTCATTAAGGGTCCATAATGGAGGCATCTTAACAAAGAGCAAGGTGTACTTAATGAATATCTATAAGACCTTAGGGTTGGGTTCATTAAAGCCTCCAAAGGTAAGTGTTAAAAGCCTTAAGACATAGTCTTTAATTTTCAACTTTAGTCAATTAATGTCCAAGCAGGCAAAGGGACAACTTGCTTAAGCAGGGGTTGTGCTTAAGCAGGGAGGCTGTCTGCTTACCAAGTTCAAAAAACTAACTACAAAGGAGGGGGCGAGCCCTACAAAGGCGGGAGGTAGGTAGTGTTTGTGCACCTCACCAAGGGCCCATACTCTCATGGGAGGAAAGGGTCCACATGTCAAGTGTAGAGGCACAATGCTCAAGCAAGCTGGGGGTTGTGCTTAAGTAGGGCTGTGCTTAAGCAAGGGGGGTGCTAGCTTAGCCTCACAAGAGGAAATAAGGACACTTTGTTAAGAAACTACACACCTTGCCCCAAGGGCCAAAGGAAGCCAACAAGCTCTCATTGACTAGAGGGCTACATGGCCCAATGAGCTTCAAGGGAAGCCTAGGAAAGGGGTTCGACCAAGCTCTCTCTCTCTCTCTCTCTCTCTCTCTCTCTCTCTCTCTCTCATTCGAGCCTCCCACGAGCCCTCTTCCTCTCTCATTCTTCTCTTCACACACTCTTGTGAAGGAAGAACTCCATCTCCTTCTCCAAGCTTAAGAAATTGAGTGCTTACTACAACAAGCTCTTGGCTATGGATGCAAATCCACACAAGAGAATGCTTATGCTTGCTTATCGATCTCTCTAATCTCCATTATCACTATACTAAGCTATGCTACAAGAGCTATGAGTGATTATGCGCAAGGAGGTATTGATTTCTCATAGAGCTACTTCTACTTCTCTCTTCTTCTTCACTCCCTGCTAGATCTCCTCACCTTTTATGGTGTTTGAGGTCTTGGAATTGAGGCTGGGCATTTTTCAAGTTCATGCTAATCATGTTTATTGTCGTTGTTATGCTAATGCTTTGTAAGTGAAGCTTGCCATCTTCACCTCATCAACAGGGATTTCATTGACGTTGTAAGGAGTTTTTTGGAGCAAGGGATTGCGCATATGTACATACCCATGCATGGTGCATCGAATAAAGGATTGCCCATTTTCCAGAGCCAGGTGGTTACGTGGGGCCCACATGTGTACAGGTAGGACACCATGTACATAGTGCATCGATTTTCACTATTACCAGTACCAGTGTGTTTTTTCTACAATAATGAGGAGTTGGTAGCGCGTAAAACTTCTTGAGTAAGCTATCCGCGGGCCGACGACATGAGGTAAGCAGATGCGTCAGATAGCATCTAGTGGCGTCAAGAGGGCGAATGGGGTCAATACTTGCAGGTGGGTATTTCCTTGTGATAATTATGTAGAAAGGTCATCATGAGGACCATCTTTTGGGGCCACTTCACGTGATTGCGTCTTAAATTGTATCATGCTAGATTGATGATGGTGGAGCAAGATGAACTGTCTGTGGAGCAAGCAATGTTGGTGAAGGATGAGGAGACATGTGATGCGGCGAGTCTCATATCGCTCTTTGCTGCTGCTGATCATGAATGATCTAGCAGGCTAGGGGATGGGCAAATTATGTCAGGAGTTTTTTGGAGCAAGGGATTGCGCATATGAACATACCCATGCATGGTGCATCAAATAAAGTATTGCCCATTTTCCAGAGCCAGGTGGTTACGTGGGGCCCACATGTGTACAGGTAGGACAGCATGTACATAGTGCAACAATTTTCACTATTATTAGTACTGGTGTGTTTTTTCTACAATAAGGAGGAGTTGGTAGCGCGTAAAACTTCTCGAGGAAGCTATCCGCGGGCCGACGACGTGAGGTCAGCAGGTGCGTCAGATGGCATCTAGTGGCGTCAGGAGGGCGAACGAGGTCAATATTTGCACGCAGATGAGGACGGACACAACGTGGGTGTTTGCTTGTGAGAATTATGCAGAAAGGTCATCATGAGGACCTTTTTTTGGGGCCACTTCACGTGGTGGCGAGATGCATTATTGGAAAAAAGCTGAGTGCCAGGTGTGCGAATGATGCAAAAAGGTGACAACTATGCACTGCGAGGTCAGTTTTTGGCCTGTTCGGGGTCCGTTTGAGGTCATCTAAAAGGCCAAGGGTGCCCAACTAATAAAGCTAAGTGTGGGAACTGAAAAAACTGAGAGAAGACCAGAAAAAACGTGGAGAAGAGAGGAGGAACAGCCGCAGGTGTGTTTTTTGGGTTTTTGGAGCCTGTTTTGGCCGTAAACTGCTCATCCGAGGTCGGATTTGAGCACTTTGACATTGTAGACTGGGGTTTTGGGCCGTTCCGGACGCGATGGCGCTGTCCATTTTGCCAAATTCCTCACTCTTTTCCTGCTGTTTTTCTGTGTAAGTTTCTCCTATGAGCGAAGTTTCTGCTCTAGTTTGTGATTGTATCTGGTATCTTTTACCCATATTGAGTGAGCTGTTTGCCCCATTGGTGTTGGCCCAAGCTCATTTGTATCTAAACATCAGAAATTCTCCTCTTTTGAGCTGAGTTTTTTGGGGGTGTGTGTGTGTGTGTGTGTCTGTGTGGAGTGGATAAGTGGATAGTTTCTCTCCTCTCACTCCAGAGGTGTGTTCCCTGTCTCGGCCAGGTGTGTTGTCTAAGCCGAGTGGTGCCCCATAGTGTGTGTGTGTATCTTCCCAAGGGTGTGTGTCGGGTCGTTATAGAGGCACTGTGTGTGGTTTCATCCCGCTCACATTCTTTTGGCGCCCCCACGGAGGATCTTCTTCGAGTACCTTCTGCTTTGAGCTTCAAGCTTCGAGATTCGGGGTTACAGGTTACAGGTTACAGGTTACAGTTACAGGTACAGGTACAGGTACAGGTACAAGTACAGGTGATTCACACAGGTATAGGTAGCTGGAGTGCAGTGATATACTAGCAGTGATGTCACTTGCAGTTGTTGTGGGAATGCATCACTTGGCGCCTATTTGAGCGCATTGTCTGTTGGATTGTACGTTACTTGTGGAAACTGCCATTGTACGCCTTTGTGGAGCCATATATGGTTTTATTTGGCAGTCCCAGCCATTTCTGAGACTTGGTCTGGAAGATAGTCATTTCTGAGACTTGACTATACGCGATTTGCATTAGCTTTCGTGTGAGGGTCGATAGCGTGAGGTTTTTATTGAGCTGGGGGATTCTCAAATGTGGAGATCCTTTCGGTGATACAGGTAGCTGGAGCACCCTTTTCGTGACCTCGCCATAGGCTATGTACTAGTGAGTCCTACTTGATGCTCAGGTTCTATTATTGACAGTTTATGCATACATAGACAGTCTATATTTTGGGTTCCTACTGCTCTACTTCTGGGAAAACTCTGTCGAAATTTTCCCAAGTTATGATGGCTGGTTTTTTGGTATTTTGAGCCATTTATGTTGTTATGCTGCTGAAATTTTGGCAAAATCAGAGGTTGAGTCAGGTGTGCCTTCTTGGGAGCTTCATGGTTGGCTTTAATGGATGATCAAAATGGCCCTCAGTTCACTCCTTTTCATTTAACGCAAAGAATTCAGATTAATGTTCATGTGTCCAGGAAGATCTTTTTCCAGCAGCGCATAGTCTTTATGTTTGGGCCAAGAAGATTGAGAGAGATCCTGGAATGTCCTTTGCCTGTTGTAATTCCGATGATCAACTATGAAAACTCATTTGATGTGCATGTGTTTGTTCTCATCTAAAGCTGAGCTCCATTGAGGTTTCTGGGGATTGGGTAGTAAAAAGTTTTGGGTTCTTGCACTTGTGTTCGAAGGGGTTCTCAAAGCATCATAATTTGGGTAGCCATGGCTTTCTCTTATCCCGAGTTTCATGGAAGAAGTGATGAAGATGTGGAAGAATTTTTGGAAAAGATGGAGGTTGCCTGCATTAGCAACCAAATTCATGACCCTACGCAAATGTTACGCCTTCTCCAAATTTGTTTGAAGAGTGATGCACGAGCTTGGTCCAAAGCATTTGAAGAGGAGTTGCGTATGGCTGATCCACCTATAAGATTGAGTTGGGACAATCTAAGGCATGGATTGGAAGTGGAGTTTGTGAAGATAGAAGACCCTGACAAAGTGTGGCAAGAAGTACAGGCTTTGGTGCAAAAGGAAGGTGAGCCAGTAGATGCGTACATACGTAAGTTTTCATTGGCATGGGAGCGAATGTGCAAGGCTTTAGCACCACAGGTACCCCCGGCTGACATGATGAAGAAGGACAGGTTCTTGGCTGGTCTTTGGGAGAATATACGTTGGAGAGTAGAGCTAAAGAAGCCTAGGACATATGAAGATGCACTAGAGGTAGCAAGGAACAAAGAGTGGAAGCTGAGGAAAATGAGCCAGTTAGGGGTGGAGTCTTTGCCAATGAGGTCTGAATTTCAGCCTATAGAGTCTTTACAAGGGCGCATGTCAGGGGTTCATCATGAACCAGTGGTTCCTGTTACTACTCAGGTTATGCCAGCAGTGGTCACTACAGCAGTGCAAGATGATGGCCTAAGGCAAGACATGAGGCAAGTGGTTGATCTGATGAAGAATCTCAGCCTAAACATGCTAGGTCAAGTGGGAAATAATCGAGGTCGAGGGCGGTTTGCAAATCAGCCAGGAGGTGAAGAAAGACCTAGGAATGGTGCTGGACAAAGTAATAGTAGGTTTTGGAGGCAGACGCCCACATGTTATAATTGTGGAGAGTTGGGTCACATCAACCCGCAATGTGATAAGCCACCAAGGATGGGGGGAGACATGTATCCATTGCCAAGACAGGTGCTAACTAGATCAAATGATTATGGCATCGAAATTAAGGGAGACGAAGGAACCAGTGGACTGACCCAGGAGGAAAAGGGAAAGACAAAAGTGCTAAGTGTAGTCACCTTGGAGAAGGCATCAAAGCTAGAGGATACATTAGTGATGCCTATTGGGAAGAGGACCACAGAGGATAAGGAAGGAAGAAGTGCCCCAGGTCCTAGTAAGAAGAAAGGAAAGAGCCAGGAAGGCGAGGATGTCAAGGCCAAGAGGAAAAGGAGAGCTCGTCGAAAGTTTCATGTTTCAGATTTTCCACTAGGGGATGGGCAATTAAGCTATGACTTGAAGGAGGATCTGACGAGCAGGAAGGCAGATGTTACTTTTGGGCAGCTTATAGAGATGGTGCCTAAGCTAAAGCGACAGTGGAAGAGGATGGTTAACCCAATGGAGAAAGAGCCAGAGAGAGGTTCAGTGAAGGTGTTGGCAATGGACGAGCTACCAGACATTTGTCCAATAGTAGATGTGTGGCATAAAAGGAAAAATTTGGGACAAGGTTATGTGGATGGCGGAGCCCAAATATGCGTCATAACACACTCATGCGTTGAGAAGATGGGTCTCACAGTGGCTGGGGTGTCAGGTTTTCGGATCAGATTGGCAAACCATCAAAAAGTAAAATGCTTGGGTGTTGTAAAGAGCTTAGAAGTGGAGGCATATGATGCAAAGGCAGTGGTTGATTTTCATGTGATGCCAGCAGGGTTGGGAGCATATCCTATTATACTGGGCAGACCATGGTTACGTGCAGTGGGAGCTGTTCAAGATTGGCGACATGGTACAATTAGCCTCTATGGAAAGACAGGTACCAAGAAGCTTTATAATATGGACACAAGGAAACGATTAGAGGAGCTTTATGAAGATGAGGATGAGTCTAGTGATGAAGACTCTTCCACGGTGACAGATGAGGACAGTGATAGCACTACCAGCAGTGATGAGGATGTTGATGTTGCATTTCTTTTGATGGATAAAGAAATCCAGGAGTGTGGTTTAGTCGCATTTGCGAATGAAGTTGAAGATGAAAGTGAAGGACCTTATGAAGTGATTGAAGGGCTGATGCAAACCAAGGTTGAGTTGTCAAAAAAGCAGGAATTAATGACGCAAATGATTAGTGGAGACCTCTCAGCTATGGAGAAGGATATATTTTTGCATATGCTGGCTAGTTTTCCTGATTTGTTCATTACTTCATATGAAGAGATCAGAGGGTTCAAGGGCGAAGAGATGCATATAGAGCTGAAAGAAGGTTCTAAGCCAATGCGGCAAAGGCTAAGAAGGATGGGTCAAGAGCAAATGGAAGCCTTGCGGGAAGAGGTGGACAAGTTATTGAAGGCAGGGTTCATAGTCCCTGTGGAGACCACAGAATGGGTGAGTCCAGTAGTAGTCAGTCCAAAGAAGGATGGGAAGTGGAGGATTTGTGTAGATTTTAAGCCCTTAAACGCAGCCACAAAGAAGAACCCATATCCTCTTCCATTCATCGATCAGATCTTGGATTCAGTGGCAGGTTATGAGAGGTACAGTGTGTGTGATGGTTTTTCAGGCTATTTTCAATTGAAGATTGCTCTTAAAGACCGCACAAAGACAACTTTTATTACGCCATGGGGCTGCTATTGCTACACAGTGTTGCCGTTTGGGTTGTCAAATGGACCATCTTTCTATCAAGAAAGAGCAAATTGGGTGCTGGAACCATTCATTGGTAGTTGTGTTAAGGCTTTTATGGACGACTTCTGTGTCTATAGCAGTAGGGCTGAGCATCATGAGAAGTTGCAGATGGTATTGGCTCGATATGATGAATGTGGAGGACAACTAAATCCAAAGAAATGTCATCTAGCACAGCCAAGGGTGAAGTTATTGGGCCATATGGTGTCAGAAAATGGCATTGAGGCTGATCCAGATAAGGTGAAGTCTATTATTCTTCTTCCATCACCTATGAGTACGAAGCAATTGGCAACCTTTATACACAAAGTGAAGTACATGGCACGGTTTATTCCATTGTCTTCGCAGCTTCTTTATCCATTACAACAAGTGGCAAAGCATGATCCATTGCAATGGGATGACAAGTGTGAAGAAGTGTTTCAAGAGGTGAAAGAGGTGTTAGGGGGGTTGTCAGCCATGCAGGCTCCTGATTGGGAGAAAGTTTTTTATGTAAATCCATCAGTAGGGGATGATGCCATTGGAGCCATGCTATTGCAAAAGGGGAAGGGAAGCCATTATATGAGGCCAGTGTATTGTGCAAGCCGAGTGAAGTTGGTAGCGGAGAGAAAGTTATCGGAAGTAGAGCTAGTGATGGCTAGTGTAATATTTGCTTGTCGACGATTTCGTCATTACTTGCTACCACGGCCTTTTGTTTTCTTGACGAGTTATGCCTTTTTGCCACAGTTAATTAATGGTATTAACATGTCAAATGTGGTGAAGAAATGGGTAATTGAGCTGCAAGAGTTTGAGTTCTCTTTTCTAGTGGAAGATAGTACAAGGGCTACCCTAGCTGATTTGTTGACCTACAAGGAGAATCCCCTTATTGTTAAGGAAGAGGCGGTGAGAAAGGTAGTTGAAGAAGTGCCACAGATCAGCAATGCACATGTGTTGTTCTTTGATGGTTCATACAGAAAGAGCCATGATGCAGCTTCAGGGGGTATAGCACTTTATGATCCAGAGGGGAAGCTAGTATGCAAGAGAGGGTTCAAATTGGATGCTCATAGTAACAATGAGGCTGAATATGCTACATTGGAAGCCGGATTACACATTTGCTTGAAGCATGGGATTAGAAGGTTGAGCATAAAAGGTGATTCCTTGTTAGTTGTGAAGCAAGTGTTAGGTGTGTGGAAGAGCAAGAACACCTCATTGAAGGAAATGTGTTTCAGAATCAAAGGCCTGTTAAGAAAGTTGGAAACATGGAGTATCAGACACATTGAGCATGCTCTAAATGGAGAGGCACATGAAGCAGCTCAAAGCATGATTGGGGAGCTATTTGTGTTGAGGACCAATTTACCTCTTTATCACGGTCGGGAAAGTTTGGCTCAAGAAGAGGAGTTTTTGCTAACAGGAATCATTCCAAAGGAGATTCAGAAGTCTAAGAAGTATGGCTTTGTGCGTAGAGCATACAGGTACAAATTGATTGGTGATGTCTTATACATGAAAGGGGCTGATCTCGTGTTGAGACGTGTACCTTGGCGGGAGGAGCTTTACAGAGTGTTGGAAGAGAATCACGAAGGCGCATGTGGTGGCCATTTTGCTCTAAAGATCACCTTGCATAAGATTTTGCAAGAGGGGTATGTATGGCCTAGTTTGCACAAGGATGTTCACCATTGGTGTAGGTCTTGCAATAGGTGTCAAGCATTTGGGAAGAGAGTGTTGAAGCCAGAGCTACGAAAAACCATTATGGCGTTTGATGTGTTTGAAAAGTGGGGAATTGATGCAATAGGCCCGTTACCTATCACAAGCAGGGGCAAAAGCTATATTTTGACGGCAGTGGACTATCTCTCTAGATGGGCAGAGGCTATAGCAGTAAAACAGATCACTGCAAAGGATGTGGCAAAATTTGTGTATGATGAAATATGTTGCAAGTTTGGGGTGCCACTGGAGTTACTTTCAGATAAGGGGCCTGGCTTTAGAGCTAAACTGCTAGATTTTTTATGTGCAAAGATGAAGATTAGGCACCAGCATACCACTCCTTATTACCCGCAGTGTAATGGCTTGAATGAAAGATTCAATGGTGAGTTGGTACAGATTCTTTCGAAAGTGACAGAGCACCAAGGAAAGAATTGGGATTTGGAATTGCCTAGTGCATTATGGGCTTACCGTACTTCGGTGAAGACAGGTACAGGGTTTACTCCATTTCATTTGGTGTATGGAAAGGAAGCACTATTGCCTGTGGAGGTAGAGTTGCCTGCGGTCAAGATGTTAGAGAAGTTGCTTGGGCCGCCTAGTGATGCATTCAAAGAGAGGCTCTTGCAGTTACAAGAGGTCCAGTTGGATAGGATGAGCGCATTGGAGCATTATGGGATGCAGGATAAGGCTTTGACAAAGATAAATGAAAAGATCAAAAGTAAGGGTATCAAGAAACATGACTTGGTTTTGCGCTACAACAGTAAGCTGGACAACACCTTCCAAAAGAAGTTTCAAATTAAGTGGGAAGGCCCTTTCAAGATAGTAGAGTGTTTTCCAAATGGCACATATCAGCTGGCTAACCTGGATGGTGTTCTACATAAGTCAAGGATAAATGGATTGCGTCTTAAATTGTATCATGCTAGATTGATGATGGTGGAGCAAGATGAACTGTCTGTGGAGCAAGCAATGTTGGTGAAGGATGAGGAGACATGTGATGCGGCGAGTCTCATATCGCTCTTTGCTGCTGCTGATCATGAATGATCTAGCAGGCTAGGGGATGGGCAAATTATGTCAGGAGTTTTTTGGAGCAAGGGATTGCGCATATGTACATACCCATGCATGGTGCATCAAATAAAGTATTGCCCATTTTCCAGAGCCAGGTGGTTACGTGGGGCCCACATGTGTACAGGTAGGACAGCATGTACATAGTGCAGCAATTTTCACTATTATTAGTACTGGTGTGTTTTTTCTACAATAAGGAGGAGTTGGTAGCGCGTAAAACTTCTCGAGGAAGCTATCCGCGGGCCGACGACGTGAGGTCAGCAGGTGCGTCAGATGGCATCTAGTGGCGTCAGGAGGGCGAACGAGGTCAATATTTGCACGCAGATGAGGACGGACACAACGTGGGTGTTTGCTTGTGAGAATTATGCAAAAAGGTCATCATGAGGACCTTTTTTTGGGGCCACTTCACGTGGTGGCGAGATGCATTATTGGAAAAAAGCTGAGTGCCAGGTGTGCGAATGATGCAAAAAGGTGACAACTATGCACTGCGAGGTCAGTTTTTGGCCTGTTCGGGGTCTGTTTGAGGTCATCTAAAAGGCCAAGGGTGCCCAACTAATAAAGCTAAGTGTGGGAACTGAAAAAACTGAGAGAAGACCAGAAAAAACGTGGAGAAGAGAGGAGGAACAGGCGCAGGTGTGTTTTTTGGGTTTTTGGAGCCTGTTTTGGCCGTAAACTGCTCATCCGAGGTCGGATTTGAGCACTTTGACATTGTAGACTGGGGTTTTGGGCCGTTCCGGACGCGATGGCGCTGTCCATTTTGCCAAATTCCTCACTCTTTTCCTGCTGTTTTTCTGTGTAAGTTTCTCCTATGAGCGAAGTTTCTGCTCTAGTTTGTGATTGTATCTGGTATCTTTTACCCATATTGAGTGAGCTGTTTGCCCCATTGGTGTTGGCCCAAGCTCATTTGTATCTAAACATCAGAAATTCTCCTCTTTTGAGCTGAGTTTTTTGGGTGTGTGTGTGTGTGTGTGTGTCTGTGTGGAGTGGATAAGTGGATAGTTTCTCTCCTCTCACTCCAGAGGTGTGTTCCCTGTCTCGGCCAGGTGTGTTGTCTAAGCCGAGTGGTGCCCCATAGTGTGTGTGTGTATCTTCCCAAGGGTGTGTGTTGGGTCGTTATAGAGGCGCTGTGTGTGTTTTCATCCCGCTCACAGCGGGATGCATTATTGGAAAAATTTGAGTGCTAGGTGTGCGGATGATGCAAAAAGGTGACAACTATGCACTACGAGGTCAATTTTTGGCCTGTTCAGGGTCCGTTTGAGGTCAACTAAAAGACCAAGGGTGCCCAACTAATAAAGCTAAGTGTTGGAACTAAAAAAACTGAGATAAGACCAGAAAAAACATGGAGAAGAGAGGAGGAACAGCCGCAACTGTGTTTTTTTTTTGGGTTTTTGGAGCCTGTTTTGGCCGTGAATTGCTCATCCGAGGTCGGATTTGAGCACTCTGACATTGTACATTGGGGTTTTGGGCCGTTCTCGACGCGATGGTGCTGTCCATTTTGCCAAATTCCTCACTGTTTTTGTGTTTTTTTGGCTGTGTAAGTTTCTTCTATGAGCTAAGCTTCTGCTCCAATTTGTGATTGTATCTGGCTTATTTTACCCATACTGTGTGAGCTATTTGTCCCCTTGGTGTTGGACCAAGCTCATTTGTATCAAAATATCAGGTTCTCCTCTTTTGAGCTGAAATTTTTGGGTGTGTGTGTGTGTCTCTCTCTCTCTCTCTGTGTGGAGTGGGCAAACGGATAGTCTCTCTCCTCTCGCTCCATAGGTGTGTTCTCTGTCTCGGCCAGGTGTGTTGTGTAAGCCGAGTGGTGCCCCATAGTGTGTGTGTGTGTCTTCCCAAGAGTGTGTGTCGGGTTGTTATAGAGGAGTTCTGTGTGTTTCCATCCCGCTCACAACGTAATCACGATCGTGTGATTACGTTAATAACTCTAGTATTTACACAAGAAAATCACGTGATCACATTAATTGTTAACGTGATTTTGATGGTGACTTGGAGTTGGTAGGCCTGCCGGCTTTCCCATTTTTCCGACGGGCCCCTCGGGGCTATAGGGTTTTCCCAGTGGGCCCACCAAGAAAATGAAAAAGCCCAGCGGGCCCGATTGTATATAGTAAACCTCTTCTTACTTTGGCATTTTAACTAGGCAAATCCCTGGGGAGTATATCCGAGCGCTGGGTATAGTCATCTCCTTGTGAATTGACCTAAGGTTATAGAGTCACAGGTCCTTTTTTGGGCCGAACGTGATTCTGAATTCGAT
This sequence comes from Adiantum capillus-veneris, assembly GCF_014529385.1. Taxonomy (NCBI): domain Eukaryota; kingdom Viridiplantae; phylum Streptophyta; class Polypodiopsida; order Polypodiales; family Pteridaceae; genus Adiantum; species Adiantum capillus-veneris. The sequence goes on along the minus strand of NC_140958.1, from coordinate 34,083,025 downwards.
AACCACGTCTAAAAATATTTAAACCCTTCACCGAACATAAAGGTACTAAACCAAAACAATTGAGAATTTTGAGAGTCATGCTCATTGTGACGAGTCCATTGGTCCATAAAAGGGTTGTAGTTGGTTTTAAAAGATGAGCATATTTAAATAAGGAGTTGATAGAGTCAAGGGTCGGATGCTAGCAGTGGTGTCACTTGCAGTTGTTGTGGGTATGCATCATTTGGCGCCTGTTTGAGCGCATTTTCTGCTGCATTGTACGTTACTTGTGGAAACTGCCATTGTACGCCTTTGTGGAGCCATATTTGGTTTTATTTGGCAGTCCTAGCCATTTTTGAGACTTGGTCTGGAAGATAGTCATTTCTGAGACTTGACTATACGCGATTTGCATGAGCCTTCGTGTGAGGGTCGATAGCGTGAGGTTTTATTGAGCTGGGGGATTCTCAAATGTGGAGATCCTTTCGGTGATACAGGTAGCTGGAGCACCCTTTTCATGACCTCGCCATAGGCTATGTACTAGTGATTCCTACTTGATGCTCGGGTTCTATTGTTGGCAGTTTATGCATACATAGACAGTCCATATTTTGGGTTCTTACTGCTCTACTTATGGGGGAAACTCTGTCAAAATTTTTCCAAGTTATGATGGCTGGTTTTTTGGTCTTTTAAGCCATTTATACTGTTATGCTGCTGAAGTTCTGGCAAAATCAAAGGATAAGACAGGTGTGCTTTCTTGGGAGCTGCATGGTTGACTTTAATGGATGATCAAAATGGCCCTCAATTCACTCCTTTTCATTTAACTTTGAGAATCCAGATAAATGTTCATGTGTCCCCAGGAAGATTTTTTCCCAGCAGTGCATAGTCTTTATGTTCGGGCCAAGAAGATTAAGAGAGATCCTGGAATGTTCTTTGCCTGTTGTAATTCCGATGATCAACTACGAAAACTCATTTGATGTGCATGTGTTTGTCCTTATCTAAAGTTGAGCTCCATTGAAGTTTCAAGGGATTGAGTCAGTCAAAAGTTTTGGGTTCTTGCACGTGTGTTCAAAGGGGTTCTCAAAGCATCGTAATTTGGGTAGCCATGGCTTTTTGTTATCCGGAGTTTCATGGAAGAAGTGATGAAGATGTGGAAGACTTTTTGGAAAAGATGGAGGTTGCCTGCATTAGCAACCAGATCCATGACCCTGCACACATGTTACGTCTTCTCCAAATTTGTTTGAAGAGTGATGCACGAGTTTGGTCCAAAGCATTTGAAGAGGAGTTGCGTGTGGCTGATCCACCTGTAAGATTGAGTTGGGACAATCTAAGGCACGGATTAGAAGTGAAGTTTGTGAAGACAGAAGATCCTGACAAAGTGTGGCAAGAAGTATAGGCTTTAGTGATAAAGGAAGGTGAGCCAGTAGATGCGTACATACGTAAGTTCTCATTGGCATGGGAGAGGATGTGCAAGGCTTTAGCACCACAGGTAGCCCCGCCTGACATGATGAAGAAGGACAGATTCTTGGCTGGTCTTTGGGAGAATATACGTTGGAGAGTGGAGCTAAAGAAGCCTAGGACATATGAAGATACACTAGAGGTGGCAAGGTACAAAGAGTGGAAGTTGAGGAAAATGAGCCAGTTAGGGGTGGAGTCTTTGCCCATGAGGTCTGAATTTCAGCCTATGGATTCTTCGCAAGGTTGTATGTCAGTGGTTCATCATGAACCACTGGTTTCTGTTACTCCTCAGGTTATGCCAGCAGTGGCCACTACAGCAGTTCAAGATGATGGGCTAAGGCAAGACATGAGGCAAGTGGTAGATTTCATGAAGAATCTCAGCCTAAACATGCTAGGTCAAGTGGGAAATAATCGAGGTTGAGGGAGGTTTGCAAATAAGCCAGGAGGTGAAGAAAGGCCTAGGAATGGTGTTGGACAAAGCAATGGTAGGTTTTGGAGGTAGACGCCCACATGTTACAATTGTGGAGAGTTGGGTCACATCAGCCCGCAATGTGATAAGCCACCAAGGATGGGGGGAGACATGTATCCATTGCCAAGACAAGTGCTAACTAGGTCCAATGATTATGGCATCAAAATTAAGGGAGATGAAGGAACCACTGGATTAACCTAGGAGGAAAAGGGAAAGACAAAAGTGCTAAGTGTAGTCACCTTGGAGAAGGCATCAAAGCTAGAGGTTACATTAGTGATGCCTATTGGGAAGAGGACCACAGAGGAAAAGGAAGGAAGAAGTGCCCCAGGTCTTAGCAAGAAGAAGAGAAAGAGCCATGAAGGCGAATATGTCAAGGCCAAGAGGAAAAGGAGGGCTCGTCGCAAGTTTCATGTTTCAGATTTTCCACTAGGGGATGGGCAATTAAGCTATGACTTGAAGCAGGATATGACGAGCAGGAAGGCAGATGTTACTTTTGGGCAGCTTATAGAGATGGTGCCTAAGCTAAAGCGACAGTGCAAGAGGATGGTTAACCCAATGGAGAAAGAGCCAGAGAGGGGTTCAATGAAGGTGTTGGCAATGGATGAGTGTTAGCGGGTACGCCGCGACGGACGATGGAGCACAGCAAGAACACAGACCAACAAACTGTCAATCCGAGGACGTAGCTGACCCTGACTAGGGCATGGAGGCAATCTTTGGGTTGTCAACCCTGAGCTAGATACGAACAACACTCTACAGTCACTAATCCTACCACAACACTACCATAAAGCAAAGAAATAGACAACACATCCTACGAAACACTAACAGCTCGAAACAGTCTCAAATCATATCGGAATGACTCGAAATCGGAGGGCAAGACTCACAAGGACATATCCTATGTGTCCAAACACCTAAACCCTGAAAACCATAACTGTAAGACCTCTAATCGCTGTCGCGATAGACTCAAAACAACAATTTCCAAAGTGTCCGGAACTGATCTACAAAGACATCAACACGAAGAGCTTCTCGCCCTGATTCTAAAGACTACTCGATCATTCAGAACGGATGTCGTTTGAGGTACTTACGACCAAATATAGCTCGTAGCAGGCGGGCTCGTGATGTGGTCCTCGACTTGCATTGCTTGCGTCGACACGCTCCTACTCTCATATCTGCAATGTGATTAGTGTGCGCGACGGTGTGTGTGCGTGAAGCTCACTACTGTGTGCTACAGAACCCACGACTGTATATTAATTGAGATACCGTAATGTCTTTTTTACAAAGCCTTAGGTTTTAGCTTATATACCAAGCCTTCAAACCTAATGTCCAGCCAAATGACCTGAATTGTCCCTAGGATTCTAAAGAGCTTAATTACAAGAAATTGAGTTGGCTTTACTCATTATACAAGCATCTGCGGCCAAAATACAAGTGCTGATTTAAAATATGAGGTTCCCGTTAACATTACAAAAGTGGCCGTAATGGCTCAAAATAATAATAACGGGATATTCGATGACGTCCATGAACTCGTATCTTCATGTTGTAGCATCCATCTTCATCTTCATTACTTCATCACCATCTTCATGTGGAATCTTTAGAATCTTTGAAGAATCTTAATGGAATCTTTGTGGAAACGTTGTTGAAAGGGCGTCCTTTCAACAATGAGCTACCAAACATTTGTCCAATCGTAGATGTGTGCCATAAAAGAAAAAATATAGGGCAAGGTTATGTGGATGGCGGAGCCCAAATATGTGTCATAACACACTCATGCGTTGAGAAGATGGGTCTTATAGTGACTGGGGTGTCAGGGTTTCAGATTATATTGGCCAACCATCAAAAAGTAAAATGTTTGGGTTTTGTAAAGGGCTTAGAAGTGGAAAAATATGATGCAAACATAGTGGTTGATTTTCATGTGATGCCAGCAGGGTTGAGAGCATATCCTATTATACTGGGCAGACCATGGTTACGTGCAGTGGGACCTGTTCAAGATTGGAGACGTGGTACAATTAGCCTCTATGGAAAGACAAGTGCCAAGAAGATTTATAATATGGACACAAGGCAATGATTAGAGGAGCTTTATGAAGATGAGGATGAGTCTAGTGATGAAGACTATTCCACAGTGATGACTGACGAGGACAGTGATACCACTACCAGCAGTGATGAGGATGCTGATGTTGCATTTCTTTTGATGGATAAAGGAATACAGGAGCCTGGTTTAGTCGCATTTGTGAATGATGTTGAAGATGAAAGTGAAGGGCCTTATAAAGTGATTGAAGGGCTGATGCAATCAAAGGTTGAATTGTCAAAGAAGCAGGAATTGATGACACAAATGATTAGTGGAGACCTCTCAGCTATGGAGAATGAGATATATTTGCACATGCCGGTCTATGCCAAAGTAATTGATGGTTTACTTGATGCAAAGTTGATATATGGCATCTCTACAGATTTTCCTTGGGAACTAGGTGGAACCTTGATTAAGCTTTTGATGCAAGGAATACCAAGTGTTTTTGTGTGGGATCCAGGTGGAATGAGTATCTACTAGTGTTGTTGCTGCTGAGCATGAATGCTCTAGCAGGCTAGGGGATGGGAAAATTATGTCAGGAGGTTTTTGGAGCAAGGGATTGCGCATATGTACATACCCATGCATGGTGCATCGAATAAAGGATTGCGCATTTTCCAGAGCCAGGTGGTTACGTGGGGCCCACATGTGTACAGGTAGGACAGCATGTATAGTGCATCGATTTTCACTATTACCAGTACCAGTGTGTTTTTTCTACAATAATGAGGAGTTGGTAGCGCATAAAACTTCTCGAGGAAGCTATCCGCGGGCCGACGTCATGAGGTAAGCAGATACGTCAGATGGCATCTAGTGGCGTCAGGAGGGCGAATGGGGTCAATACTTGCACGTGGAGAAGTACGGACACAACGTGGGTATTTCCTTGTGATAATTATGCAAAAAGGTCATCACAAGGACCATATTTTGGGGCCACTTCACGTGGTGGCGGGATGCATTATTGGAAAAATTTGAGTGCCAGGTGTGCGGATGATGCAAAAAGGTGACAACTATGCATTGCGAGGTCCGTTTTTGGCTTGTTCGGGGTCCATTTGAGGTCAACTAAAAGACCAAGGGTGCCCAAATAATCAAGCTAAGTGTGGGAACTGAAAAAACTGAGAGAAGACCAGAAAAAATGTGGAGAAGAGAGGAGGAACAGCCGCAATTGTGTTTTTTTGGGGTTTTTGGTTGGCCGTAAACTGCTCATCCGAGGTCGGATTTGAGCACTTTGACATTGTAGACTGGGGTTTTGGGCTGTTCCAGACGCGATGGCGCTGTCCATTTTGCCAAATTTCTCACTATTTTTCTGTTGTTTTGGTTGTGTAAGTTTCTTCTATGAGCTAAGCTTCTGCTCCAGTTTGTGATTGTATCTGGCTTATTTTACCCATACTGTGTGAGCTATTTGTCCCCTTGGTGTTGGCCCAAGCTCATTTGTATCTAAATATGAGAAGTTCTCCTCTTTTGAGCTGAATTTTTTGGGTGTGTGTGTGTGTCTCTCTCTGTGTGGAGTGGTCAAACGGATAGTCTCTCTCCTCTTGCACGCAGATGAGGACGGACACAACGTGGGTGTTTGCTTGTGAGAATTATGCAGAAAGGTCATCATGAGGACCTTTTTTTGGGGCCACTTCACGTGGTGGCGAGATGCATTATTGGAAAAAAGCTGAGTGCCAGGTGTGCGAATGATGCAAAAAGGTGACAACTATGCACTGCGAGGTCAGTTTTTGACCTGTTCGGGGTCCGTTTGAGGTCATCTAAAAGGCCAAGGGTGCCCAACTAATAAAGCTAAGTGTGGGAACTGAAAAAACTGAGAGAAGACCAGAAAAAACGTGGAGAAGAGAGGAGGAACAGCCGCAGGTGTGTTTTTTGGGTTTTTGGAGCCTGTTTTGGCCGTAAACTGCTCATCCGAGGTCGGATTTGAGCACTTTGACATTGTAGACTGGGGTTTTGGGCCGTTCCGGACGCGAGGGCGCTGTCCATTTTGCCAAATTCCTCACTCTTTTCCTGCTGTTTTTCTGTGTAAGTTTCTCCTATGAGCGAAGTTTCTGCTCTAGTTTGTGATTGTATCTGGTATCTTTTACCCATATTGAGTGAGCTGTTTGCCCCATTGGTGTTGGCCCAAGCTCATTTGTATCTAAACATCAGAAATTCTCCTCTTTTGAGCTGAGTTTTTTGGGGGTGTGTGTGTGTGTGTGTGTCTGTGTGGAGTGGATAAGTGGATAGTTTCTCTCCTCTCACTCCAGAGGTGTGTTCTCTGTCTCGGCCAGGTGTGTTGTGTAAGCCGAGTGGTGCCCCATAGTGTGTGTGTGTGTGTCTTCCCAAGAGTGTGTGTCGGGTCATTATAGAGGCGTTCTGTGTGTTTCCATCCCGCTCACAACGTAATCACGATCGTTTGATTATGTTAATAACTCTAGTATTTACACAAGAAAATCACGTGAGCACATTAATTGTTAACGTGATTTTGATGGTGACCTGCAGAAACCAATAGAGCCGGTAGGCCTTCCGAGATTTCCCATTTTCCGGACGGGCCCCTCGGGGCTATAGGGTTTTCCTGGCGGGCCCGCCAAGAAAATGAAAAAGCCCAGCGGGCCCGACTGTATATAGTAAACCTCTTCTTACTTTGGCATTTTAACTAGGCAAATCCCTGGGGAGTATATCCGAGCGCCGGGTATAGTCATCTCCTTGTGAATTTACCTAAGGTTACAGAGTCACAGGTCCTTTTTTTGGGTCGAACGTGATTCTTAATTCGATAACCACTTCTAAAAATATTTAAACCCTTCACCGAACATAAAGGTTCTAAACCAAAACAATTGAGAATTTTGAGAGTCATGCTCATTGTGACGAAGCCATTGGTCTGTAAAAGGGCTGTAGTTGGTTTTAGAATATGAGAATATTTAAATAACGAGTTGATAGGGTCAAGGGTCGGATGCCCTATACTAGTGTACTGGGTATATAAAGATCCTTGAAGTCTTGCATTTTTCACCATCGTTGATATACATTTCCACTGCACAATATGAGAGCTATAATCCTTAATTGGGTGAAATTAGCTTTTATATATTGAATTGGATGCATAAGGAGGCTACAATCCTTGATTGGGTACAAGTAGTCCTCAATTGTGTAATTGTATTGAAGATTTCATTGCCTTGTTTTATGCATTGGTTTATATAGGGAGTGAATTATGTATTATAATTAAAAGATCTTTAGTGCATGAGATGGTCAATCATCGATATTATTTCTTTCATGTGTGTTTTGCAAATAATTATCATCATTTCAATGTAAATGTTGATGATTCTTTGTAGCATGTGAAAATAGTTGTGTCTTATCGTTTTCAGATCGTAGAGGATATATAACTAATCACTATATTTATAATTGCATTGAAAATTTCATATTATTTTTGTATCCATAATGCCATGTAGAGAGTGCATTGCAATGTGTATGTTCTCTCAGAACATATGTGATCGATATGTGGAATTGACTAGAGTGCATTGCAAATCTCATATTATGTAGGTTTGATTGCTTTCTTAGTTATTGTTTTTCTAATATATATTGAAAAGTTTTTTTTATTTATTTTAACTGAACATCTAGTTCTTATGTCTGCAATATTAAATTGAAAGCAATGGAGAAAAATGTCAGCACAAGTGATACGAAGAAGGCAAAGAATTAAAAAGCCCCTAGCAAACATGGGTTTGAATCTCAAATCAAAAAGATTGTAGAAGTTGTTCTTGAGAATGAGAAATACTCAAAATTACCAGATTTATTGAAGCGAATGATGGATGGAAGTAAAGTGATCATATTTATGGAAACAAAAAGAGGTTGTGATCAAGTTACTAGACAACTTCCAATGGATAAATTTGTAGCTTTATCTATCCATGATGATAAGAGTCAAGCTGAACGAGATTGGCTTCTTTTTGAATTTAGATCTAGCAATAGCCCTATAATGACAACAACATATGTTGCAACTCGGGGTTTGGATGTGAAAGACATAAATCATAAGAAAGCAAAACAACAACAAAGACCACACTAACATTGACAATGTGGTCATTTCAGAGAGGACATGAATTCGGAGGGGGGGAGTGTTGACCCATGGGTCAACAACACGACGTAACTCAATTTCCATACCAAAGTCTTATTTTTTGATAGTTATGTTATAATGCAGATTATGGTTAAAAACATCAAATATAATGAGTAGTTAATCTAGTTGTAAATTCGGGGTGCAATGGCACTTCCAGATTGTAAATACAAATCCATTTGACCCCTTGAACTCTATTTTGATTTAACCTATGGTAGCCTTAGTATATACGGTACCTAGGTCATTTTGTAAAGAGAACTTAATCATAATCAAAGTTTTCTCCTTGAACTCTATTTTGATTTAACCTATGACCGTGTGTGAGAGAGAAAGAGAGAGTGTGTGAGCTTCATCCTAATGCTACTTCTTGCCTCCTCATTGCATTGGAGATTCAACTGCACCATCACAATTGGCTCGGAGAGAGCTACACAACAATGCCAAGCATTCCTTGCAAACCGAAGCATGTGTGCTAACGCATCTACGAGCTATTCGTGGTTGTAAGTGTATCGAATGATGTTTGTTTTTTGCGTGCAAGTAGTCATTATAATTGTGGCGACACTAGGTAGCTCCACAACAAAGATAGTCATTGATCTCTCTCTCTCTCTCTCTCTCTCTCTCTCTCTCTCTCTCTAGATAACCCTAACTCTAGCACAGGTTGCCACCGCCACCGTCCTCTGTCCCCCAGCCTCCCCCTGGGCGAGGGGCTGCCCTATGGGGAGGTATGAAGCCATAGCCCCACCCCCTCGAAGCTAACCTGCGGCATCCTCGTGACCTGCTGCTGTGACAGTGTGCAGAGCCGAGACGACACCAGCAACGGAGACTCGAGAAGCCTAACGATGGTGAAGGCGAGCCTCCCTCTACTGAGGGCGACGAGGGGTTGTTGAAGCTGTTGGAGTTGCTGCGGCACGTGGTGGCACCCGAGCCGACAGAGGAGACTCCTCCTCTCTCCCTCTCTCTCTCTTTCTCTCGCCACTCTTAACCTAAAGAGCCCCCGCCCCCCTAAAAGCTAAGGGCTTCAAATCAAACCCAGATAAATCTCTGTGCACTTTGGGACAAAGTGAGCAGCAGCCATCACAGCCCGATTTTTTACCATGAATACACCAAAGGTCACCATGAGGAGCCGACCCAGTTTTGCAGCCGTTGTGGCAGCACCGAGCAAGAACGACCGGATTGGACAACTTCAAAGAGCCCTTGACCAGCTTATGGAAGAGAATCGGGATCTCAAGGCTCGCCTCGGTAAGCTTGAGGCGCGCTTCGACTCCATGGTCGATCTTGCCACAGACAAAGTAAGAGAAGTTGAGGTGAAAGTCACCAATGCTCAGTCTGTGGCTTTGGCAAAAGTACAAACTTGTTTGACGATGGAGCTTCACGAGAAGAAACTCCAGGAAGAGAATGCCCTTAAGATCCGAATAGGCGGGCTTCCCTCACCATGGTGCACTACCGAGGACACGCTTGAAGAAGCAATCATCAAGCTCAACGATATTATTCAGCCCATCGCCATCAAGCCAAAAGACATTTCTTGGATTAACGACACACAGAGGAAAGTATCACCGGAGCACTGCCTTCTCACTTTTAAGGACAAAGAGGAGCGAGTGAGGCTATTGCGCCAATCTTACCTCCTCAAAGGAACAAAGGTTTGGATTGCTGAGGAGCTGACCATGAATCAACTCAAGGTTAAAAAGTGCGAACTCAAGAAGGTCGGAGAAGCCCGAAAGCAAGGCAAATGGGCAGTCTACCGTGGGGGGAAGGCCATCATTCAAGAGTTTCGAACTCCCAAAGGGGTTCTCCCCTCATCCAACCCTACTCAGGTTTAAGTCTTGTTTTCCTTTTCTTTTCTTATCTTCTACCTTGATGACGGACCCTCAGTCCATAACTGATATGTATCCAATGCCCTCACGTAAAAGGCTACGTTGTAATGTTTTTTTTTCTCCGGTCCAATGGGGCATATATGACCTCCGTGGACGACAATGCTATCTCTCTCTCTCTCTCTCTCTCTCTCTCTCTCTCTCTCTCTCTCTCTCTCTCTCTCTCTCTCTCTCTCTCTCTCTCTCTCTCTCTCTCTCTATGTGTGTGTGTGTGTGTGTATGTATGTGGCTGAACAAAAAACACCCAACATGCCGGATTAGGGCCCTCTATGATATTAAGCTGCAGCCTGCCGAGCTTTAGGGTTTTCCCGGCGGGCCCGTAGGAAAAATGCAAAAGCCCGGCAGGGCTCGTAAGAAAAATGCATAAGCCTGGCGAGGCCCGGCGAGAAAACACAAAATCCCGGCAAGCTTTATGTGGGTTTCCAGGTTGCTCTGAACCGGCTTGTTTGTGATCATGTTAACTGTGATTATGTAAATATGTCAACAAGACCTTGTGATCACACAAATATTTTGGTAATTATGTAAATATTAAATCCCTGTGAGTCATCAAGAAGGTCTCAAGGAACATAATAAGCTATATTGTAAACAACTAATCCGGCCCTTTATTGGTGTCAATTTCTCTAAACTCTCACTCTCTTTTACAAGTATTGTTCAGGCCATGTTAATGAAGTAAACAAGTCTTTCGTCATGGAAGAATCTATAATCCAAATGCCTATCGGAGGGGGGGGCGGCTCCAACTAATCGGGCCCTCTATTGGTGTGAATTTCTCTAAACTCTCACTCGCTTTTACAAGTATTGTTCAGGCCATGTTAATGAAGTAATGTGTTAATGTTGCTCTCTCCATCCAAGCACTCTCTTTATCATTCCACATCTACACACAAAGGAATGCTCAAGGAAATCCTCCATATGTTATTCACTTATGCTCGAACTCAAGTTAAAAGGCTAATTCAATTACATTGGTATCAAAACATTTGGTTTTTATTTTCTTGTGTAAGAAGAGAGTATACAGGACGGGAGGACATCACAAAGCATACCCTGCATGGCAAAGGTCACAAAAACTAAAGAAGTTCAAGGAGGGAGGAAAGAGTCTCTCTTTTCTCACATATGATGGCACCTTTGGTGCTATCGACAAAGTTTTGGACTTCATTCAACAATTTGATGGGGCCTTTACAGGCCAGGGCTTCATGGAGTCCTCCAAGCTACGCCATGTAGCTATGCACTTCCAAAAATCAGCTCGTCAATGATGGGCTAGCGTTCGTGGCAATGGCGAAGCCCCAAAGACATGGAAAACTCTACAACTTTCCATAATAAGGCAAATCCTTGCAAGCAATGCAAAGGACAAAGTGCTCACCGAATGGTGTAGCTTGAAGCTTTCTCTTATGAGTGTATCCACAAGTATGTAGACAAGTTTTGAGACTTACATCTCAAGGCTACGGTATTTCAAAAGATAGACTTTTCCGAGAAAAGGTATCAATTCTCGGCGGGATTACCTGAAGAGATGGCCGGATATATCAACTCTCAACGGCCTAGTTCTATCAATAAAGTAATCCATCACACCATGGTTGCTTCACACATCAATTTCCATCAAGGGGCTAGACAGAATGTCAAGCCCATGGAAAGCAAAGACAAAAATGATGCAAAGGGGAAAACCAATGCTCAAAATTCTTCCCAAGGCACTTCCAACAACAACAAGAACAATCGGTCCAAGGAGAAGGGATTTTACAAAGGCAAAAAAAAACTCTCTCCTGAAGAGCTTGAAGATTTTCGCAAGGACCATAAGTGTTTCAAGTGTGGGAAGGAAGGACATGGCTATCGTTCTTGCCCCAAACAGAATGCTCGCAATGAGACTCCTAGGGCTTCCACCATCGAAGCTCCAAAAGAGGATGCTCATTGCAAATGATCATCACTTTCCTATGCTTGGGGAAAGGTAAGAGAGCATGATACCTTCATATTATTTGACCCTAGCTCTACTCACAAATTCATATCAATGGAGTTGGTCACCAAGTTGGGCATTCAATCTTTTGAGATGCGAGATATGGTAATGGCTGACATAGCTTTCAGCGACATCAAGCCTCTATTACTCCCTTGATTGGGAAGTTGAGGCTTCATGTCCAAAGATGTGTCGACAAAGAAGACTTTTTCATCTTTCCTCTCCAGCATGAGGATGCTATCCTAGGGGTACTATGGTTTGATCGAATGGCTACCAATATGAAGTTCCCTGAAAGGAGAATCTACTTCACCTACATGGGAAAGAACATGTATATAGATGCTAGTGAGAGTGGTTGCACCATTCCACTTGTAAACTCTCTTGCTTTTGATAAATCAATGAAGAGCTTAGTTTGTGCATACATGATTTTGGTCAAAGAGTCTCTAAAAGATCCTAATGTTTCATCAAATGTAAAGGGTAGGAATCAAGAATAGTTAGACTTGTCTAATTGTCTAAAAGGATTCCAAGATGTGTTCATCCATGATATCCCTACGGATTTACCTCCAAAACGAGGGGATGATGACCATCGTGTTGAGCTCCTTCTAGGAAGCTCACCGCCTAACAAGCCTCCTTATTGAGTCTCACAAGCTCAACAAGAGGAGATCATGAGGCAAGTACAAGAATTGGTAGACAAAGGATTGTGAGGCCTAGTTACTCTCCCTTTTGTTGTCCAGTCCTTTTAGTGCAAAAGAAAGATGGTACATACCATATGTGAGTGGACTATCAAGCACTAAACCATATCACTATCAAAAACATATTTCCCATGCCTTGGGTAGAAGATAAGTTTGATAAGCTACAAGACTCTACCTACTTCAGTAGGATTGACCTTAAGAGTGGCTATCATCAAATAAGGATAGTGGATGAAGATATGTTAAAGACCGCGTTTTGCACAATGTTTGGTCTTTATAAATATCTAGTCATGTCTTTGTCTTTACTAATGCACCAGCTACGTTCAATCGTCTGATGGAGAAAATTTTTAGACCTTATCGCAAATTCACTAGAGTGTTCTTTGATGATATCATCATCTACTCCAAGTCTTTGGAGAAACATAAGCAACATCTCCAAGTGATTTTTCAAGGATTGAGGGAGAACTAGATTTTTCTCAACCAAAAGAAAAGTGAATTTTTCCTTCAAGAGATTCCATACCTAGGTCCTATTATCTCTCAAGATGGTATCCGTATGGATCCATCAAAGTTAGAGGGAATACAATCATGGCCTAATCCAAGGAATCTACATGAGCTAAGAAGCTTTATTGGTATGTGTGCATAGTATAGACGCTTCATAGCAAAATTCCCTCAAATAGCAGGACCACTACATGACTTAACTAAGAAGAACGTTAAGTATGTATGAACTGCTAAGGAGAAAAATTCTTTTGATAAGCTCAAGGAGAAGCTTACCTCTCAACTATTCCTCATGCTTCCGGATCCCTCAAAGCCATTTGAGGTCCAATGTGATGCTTGTGGTGATTGCCTTGGAGCAGTTTTGCTTCAAGAAGGGCATGTCATATCATATGAGAGCCAAAGGCTCAATATTGATGAACAAGTCTTGGGCATTTATGAGAAAGAGGTTTTAGTTGTTCTACATGCCCTAGACACATGGAAGCACTACTTATTGGGGACTCCATTCATTCTACGAATCGATCACCAAAGTCTCAAGTACTTCATGACGTAAACCAAGCTTGCCAACAAACAAATGAGGTGGGCAAATTTTCTTTTGCAATTTAATTTCCATATTGCTCACATTGTTGGTAAGCACAATCAAGTGCAGTGTCTATAACTACTCACAATGATCTATCCTCTGTGATAGATGAGTATGCTACTGGCCCTGATTTTAGAGACATAATGTCAACCCTTGCATTGGGGAAGAAAGAGGAACCATTCACTTTGCCGGATGGTTATCTTCTCCACAACAATAGGCTATGTGTTACAGTCTTGCATGAATCCCATGCTCCTCCCTATGCGGGGCATAGAGGCATTCAACCTACTCTCTGAGGAGTAGAAACGTACATCTATTGGCCTACCATGAAAGTGGACATACAAGAGTATGTTCCAAAATGTGTAGTATGCCAAAATATCAAGTATGATAGAGGAAAGAAACCGAGAGTACTCCAGTCATTGCCTATCCGAAATTCACCATGGGAGAGTATATTTATGGATTTCATCTTTGAATTATCCAAGTCTATCCATGGGAATATGGGAATATGGGAATATGGACAATAGTCAACAGGTTTAGCAAGAAAGCACACTTTATTCTTGTCAAAAAGACTATTAAGGCACACCAAATGGCAACTCTCTTTATATCTCATATTTTTAAACACCATGGATTACCAACATCCATGGTGTCAGATAGAGATCCTAGAATGACCAGTAATTTCTAGAAAGGTCTCTTTGAAAATCTAGGAACAATATTGAATTTCTCTTCGGTCTATCACCCACAAACGGATGGCCAAAGTGAGATAGCCAATCTTACAATACTCGATCTACTCAAAAATTATGTAATGGAAGTAGATCAATGCTCACAATGGAAAAAATACTTACCTCTTGTAGAGTATGCCTACAATAATAATGTACATACTTCTACGGGAAAAGCACCTTTTGAGATCATTGAGGAAAGACCTAAAAGTCCCTTGCTACTCAAAGTACATGGGAAGATCTTTGCCGCTGATAAGTATAGCTGTGACCTACAAGAATCTTTTCAAAAGATTAAGGAGGCTATATCCATCTCTCAACAAAGGAAAAAAGCTGTCGCTGACAAGAAAAGAAGGGTGTTAATGTTCAAAGAAAATTATTGGGTCTTACTCAAGTTTCCTAATACCAGATTAAGTTAAACAACGGGCGAAAATCCTACTGGCCATCAAAAGTATTATGCTAAGCTTGAAAAAGATACTATGGACGTTTCCAAATCTTGAAGCCCATCAATGAGACGGCTTACCAACTCAAGTTACCCAACTATTGGCTCATACACAATTCTTTCGATGTGAGCCTACTTAAGCCCTACAAAGGAGAGCCACCAAGTGAACCAATTGGTAAAGACCCACCCGAAGTTGAAGACCATGAAGAGGTGCTACAACCCAAAGCTATCCTTCGATATAAAGACAAGGTACTACGACATGGTAAGATTATCCGACGGTATCTTATGAAGTTCAAGAATTATCTTTTTGAAGATGCTAGATGGATGCAAGGAATACAACTTAAGGATAGTATGAACCTTGTCAATGATTACAATGCTACATTAGAGTAAGCAAATGTACAAAGTTCTTTTAAATGACCCATATTTTTGTCTCATAAGAATCTCTCTTTTCATTGTTGTGCTCAAATTGATTGAGTATGCATGCTTAGGACCATGTTTATGGAGATGATGTCTCCCAAACACCAAGTAGAACTTGTCACTCTACTTTGGAAGTATGATATGGACTAAAGAGTAGGCATGCTTGCGGTAGATAATGTCTCTCAGGCACCATGTGGACTAGTCATCCACTCTGGAATGATGTCGTAGGATAAAAAGGGATCCTCTACCCTCTAAGTAAAATGGGCTAATGAGTATGCTTTACCCTCCTTACCTCATAGTTGATGACTACTATGATTTCCAGAGAGAGGTAATGTCATAAAATCTAATATTGAACTTTACCAAATTATTTTCTCATGTTAAAGTAATCATATAATATGGGGAGATAGAAGGGAAACAAGAGTTTGAATATAGATGTGTGCTTGTAGACATATCTCAACCATGGGCCTATATGAGAGATAGTGTTATCTATAACTAGAGGCCAAAAGGGAGATATCCTACCAAAGAGCTAGGTGCCATAAGTTCTTTAAGCTCATCTCACCATCAGACCAAGAGGAGATATGGTTGCATCTCATTAAGGGTCCATAATGGAGGCAGCTTCACAAAGAGCAAGGTGCACTTAATGATGCTCTAAAGACCTTAGGGTTGGCTTTATTAATGACTCCAAAGGTAAGTGTTAAAATCCTTAAGCAATAGTCTTTAATATTTTAACTTTAGTCAATTAATGTCCAAGCAGGCAAGGGGGGAGCTTTCTTAAGCAAGGGGCCTGCCTGCTTACAAAGTCAAAGAACTAGCTACAAAGGAGGGTGCGATCCCTACAAAGGAGGGAGGTACGTAGTGTATGTGCACCTCACCAAGGGCCCATACCTCATGAGAGGAAAGGGGCCACATGTCAGGTGTAGAGGCACACTGTTCAAGCAAGTTGGGGCTGTGCTTAAGCAAGGAGGGTGCTAGCTTAGCCTCACAAGAGGGAAACAAGGACACTTGTCAAGAGGCTACACACCTTGCCCCAAAGGAAGCGAAGCTCTCATTGGCTAGAGTGCTACATGGTCCAATGAGTTTCAAGGGAAGCCTAGGAAAGGGGGTCTCTCTCTCTCTCTCTCTCTCTCTCTCTCTCTCTCTCTCTCTCTCTCTCTCTCTCTCTCTCTCTCTCTCTCTCTCTCTCTCTCTCTCTCTCTCTCTCTCATGGCGGGCACTTGCTGCTATGGTGAGGGCTTGCCACTACTGCCCCCACAGGCTTGCGCCCTTGTCCTACTGGCTCGCGCACTCCAATTGGGTGCCCACAAGCTCGCGCCACTCCCCCCCCAGCTCGCGCCAGCGCCACCCTCCCCAGGCCCCTACCTGGTCAGCAGCGGGCTCATTTTTTAGTACGTGCTGCATTTTTGACTGCTCACACCAAGATTGGAGGGCTGGTCCAGCCCTACACGCATGCCCTTTTCCAGGAATGCAGGTCCAGCCATACACAGAGGAATTACACAGAGGAATTACACACAGGAATTCTGTGAGAAATAAGTTTTCAAAAATAAAATTTCTGTAAATTTTCACAGAAAATTTACTTCCTTCCCTTTTTAACTTTGGAGCTCCACCTCCTTCATTTTAGGCTTCTCCTTTTGAATCTTCAACCAAGGAGTTTGTTCCATTCATAGGAGGAGCTTCTCACAAGATCGACACCCGCACCTTGTTGGACTTGCTAAATAACTCCTCTGATCATACCGCATGGGAACTCCACCTGTCTGCACCAAAATCTTTGATCTTCTCTACCATCCCGCAACATGGCCTCAAACAACATGCCCAAGAATGGAGAAAAGAAAGATGTGAGCCCTTTCCATTGTAATTCCCTGCTAACCCGAACTGGGTGCACTTTAGTGCACAAGACTCTGATCAATGAGCCACAAATTTTTGGTCGATCTCCCACATTGCATGCAATTTTTTCAAGAATCCTAGAGAGCTCAAAAAAAATCCCTATCGGTGCGCCTACCAACATGGCCGATTCAGCACACAACTGGCCCCCTTGAAAGCTTCGTCAGCCCATAACTTGCCCATCCAAATTTGGATCGGCAATCCAGAAAGAACGGCATGCTCCACAACTTGAACTTTACACACCTGCTTGTGCATTTTAGCTCGGGTCACCTATCCCCATCTGCCCTATTCTTTGGGTATATGCAAAACCTTCCAACTTCGAACTAGCATATCTTTCACACCGAAGCTCCGTTTGACGAGCCATCTAGACGGGCTTCTAGAGCCTCTGGAACACTACATTTCAAGGCACTTTCCTAGCACTTCAGACACTTTGACCTTCCATTCGAATTGGCTCTCTCTGGAGCCCCCTTGGCCTAAAAAACCATATTAGGCATACATTTTCCACCATGACCTGCTTGCCTAGGTGTCCCACATTGACTTTAGCCCTTTATCATGCACCTGTCTGTATACACAACATTGCACTTAACACTTTCAAGCACGGACCATCTTTGGCTGCACCATTATTTCCCACCCCTTAATTGAACATTCATGTTCAACCAAAAGCATATTTACAAAACTTGAAATATGCAATATTTTGCTAGTACTTGAGCATATTGAAAAAGACACAATCATATGTATAGTATGTACAATATATAAAACACTGCATATCCGCTATTCCAAGGTCTCCTTAGGTGGGTTGCCCAACCCCCCTGGCTATAATCTGGTTTACATGAGGCACCAAATCTCTTTCAAAGTACAACTTAAGTCGCATCCCATTCACCCTATTTCTAAGAAGCTTGCCAGTTGCCCTTATTAATTGATAGGTTCCATTTGGAAAAGCTTTCTGTACCCTGTACGGACCCGTCCACTTCTTCTTGAATTTCTTTTGGAAAGTAAAATCCAAATAGCTCTCATAGTTCATCACCAAATCACCTTCTTCAATCCTTTTATCAAGAAAACTCTGATTAAACTTAGCAATTCGCTTCTTTCGCTGATTTACATAATAATCTGCAGCTGCCTCCCTGTTCATCGGCAATGTTTGGAGACTACCAATTTGATCCTGTAGCATTCCTTGTTGTGTGGCATTGACTTGCCACATTCCATTCAAAGCACCCAATTGCATATGCACAGGCAACACCGCCTCCTTACCATAGACCAATTCAAATGGGGTAAAATTGGTCGCCACTTTGTAAGATGTCCTGTACGCCCACAAACATTTTTTGAGATTTTCTTTACACTTTGCCTCGTGCTTGTCAACATACTTTGTCAAAATCTTAATGATTTTTCCATTTGCACTTTCTACCAAACCATTGCATTAAGGATGATAAGGTGAAGAAAACAGATGTTGATTAGCCAGCTTCTCTACCAAATCTTTCATAAGTTTACTCCTGAATCCATATCCTCTATCTAACACGAGCACCCATGGCACTTTGAAATGACAACAGATCGTGTAAAAAACAAACTGAGCTACCACATGAGCATTTACCTCCTTCACATATTTGGCTTCACCCCACCTGGTAAGGTAGTCAATCACCACTACAATGTATTTTTTCTCGCTTGCCGACTTTGGGAGTGGACCAATGGCATCCATGCCCCACTTTTCAAAAGCATCTTCTTGGGCAATGATAGCTCCTTGCAATTTGGCTATCAGCCTCCTCCCACCTGTAGTCTGACATTCATGGCAGGTTTTGCACCAATAGTGCACATCACATACTATCAACAGCCACCAAAAACCTGCTCTCAAGATTTGAAACAAAACCTGGTCTTTACCCTGATGCCCACTTTCCTCATGACATTGCTACAGCACCATACCAATTTCTTCCTTTTAAAGTACCCTTTGCAACACTTCATCCCATCCATAGGTCATAAGATCTTCCTATAAAATTGCGAGACTTTTGCACTATCCTTCGCTTCTGTAACTTGGACAATCTTTCAGAGAACTGACCGGTATTCAAAAAGTCTTCAATATCTTTCAAGGCCTCATGACCAGCATAGGTGGCTGGGGCCACATGTATACCTACAACCTGCACTTGTACTTTGTTTCTTGCAAGCTGATCTGATTCTTGGTTCTGCTCTCTTCTAACATGCTTGAATTGAACCTCCTTAAAAAGCTTCAACAACTTCTTGATGGCATAGAACCAATGCTTTTATGAATCTCGTTTCACTTGCCATCGGCCCAACAACTGCTTGATGACTAACAGTGCATCACCTTTCACCACCAATCTTGAGATACCAAACTCAACACACTATTTCAAACGTAAATGGAGGGTGAGATACTCCACCTCATTATTGGTATGAACATCCTTCAAGTTGTAGGATTTTGAAAAGATCACCCTGTCATGCGGATCTCGTATCACCACACCTCCACCTACCTTTTGTATTACCCTCTTGTATGCTCCATCAAACCACATGGTAAAAGCTTCCACTAAATCAGGATCCTTCTTGGTTTCATCTCGCACCACTCCGGGATAGATTGGCAAATCAACCGCCTTGCTAACCAGATGACATGTATGGTCAACTTTGAATTCAAACTCAAACTCTTGCAACTCTATCACCTACTTCATGATCCGCTTTACTGGCTTCAAGTGCAACACTACCTCCAACAACAAATTGTTGGTCGTCAACACAAGAAACTTCCGCACGATGAGATACATTGTGAACTTCCTGCAGGCTAAAACTAAGGCGATGACCCACTGTTTGGCTTTGGTGTAGGTCGCCTCCCCAGGACTTATCACACTACTTTCAAAATAAATAGGTTTATAGCTTCTTCCCACCTTCTACAATAGTACTACCCCAATGGCTACGGTTCCTACCGTCATGGCAACATAAAAATCACCTTCATGATTGGGAGGACACACAGTAGGCAATTGACACAAGACTTCCTTCACCCTGTCAAAAGCTACTTGAGCCTCTTCATCCCATTAAGACCATGCACTTGTTGTGCCCTCTTTTGAAGGGGGTATACATACTGCGACAACATCCAAAAAAACCTCGACAGATACTTTAGCCTGTGCATGCACTATCCCAAAGCCTCTGCACTAGGAGGAGACTCCATCAAGACTAAAGCCTTGACCTTTTCTAGATCCTCTTCAATCCCATTTTGTGATACCACATGGCTCAAGAATGATGTTTGAGGTTGTGTTAATTTGAACTTCTTGGGGTTCAATTGAGCTCCCTCTTCATCCAGCCTCTAAAACACAGTCTCTCAGCTTTGACAAATGATCCTCCCTTGAGCTATAACATCCAATGTAATCCATGAAAACCCTAATGAGCCTACCCAAATAGGGACCAAAAACCTTGTTCATCCAGTCTTGGAAGGTAGCATAGGCATTTTCCAGCCCAAAAGGCATCCGGCGGTATGCAAAGCAACCCCATGGAGATATGAAAGTCGTCTTTAGCTGGCCTTTAAGGGAAATCCCTATTTGAAAGTAACCTCAAAAACCATCCATAATGGAATACCTTTCATGGCCAGCCACTTAATTTAAGATCTCATCTTGAAATGGCAAAGGGTAGTGATTCCTCTTGGTCGTATCATTCAATGGCTTATAGTTGACACACACCCACGGTCTCCCATTCTTCTTAGGAGTGATAACTACTAGGGAAACCCACACTGACTCCTTCACAGGGTATATAATACCTGCATGCAGTAATTGATTGATCTCCTGCCAAAGGGCTTCCTTTTTAATTTCACCCAATCTCCTTAACTTCTACGCCTTAGGCTTGTATCCTTCCTTGAGGACTATTTTGTGCTCAACACCCTTGGCTCCTTGCAAATCTTTATACTCCTTTGCAAATAAGTTTGGAAGGGATGCACACAACTGGACATAGCTTTCTTTCTCCTTCTTAGTCAAGTCTCCACTTAGCATATTGACCACCTCTTTAGTACCCATGGCATGCACCTGTGCTTGCACCTCCTCTTCCGCACAAGGTTCTTCCACAGTGACCCCAAACAAGTCAGCATCAATCTTGAGCATATCATCCTTGCTTTCTTCTTCCTCTGTATCTGTATAACCTTCATCATAGGCCGTTTCAATCTTGTACTCAAAGCAGGTGGTGTCATCCTTGTCCCTTGCTGCCATAGGATGGAAATGGCTTTCCTTGGTCTTCAGATCCCGCACCACTTGTCTTCCTTTCTCTTTATCAGGCAAGGTAAACACCCTGCTTTCCCAATCCTGTTTGGCACCTATTTGCCAACTTCCATGGCCTACCCAAGATGATAGGATATGCGTTATCCCCAAATTTCATCAAAAAGAAGTCGATCCGGCACTCTATGCCCATCACTTTCACTCTTACATACTAGGCCACTCTCAAATACCTAGTTTTATCATGGTTAGCCATCCTCATGGGTACATTCGACTTGGCTACCACCTGAACCCATGCTTCATTCATTGCAGCTTTCTTCATGATGCAAACCTGTGCTCTACCATGTATATAGGCTTGAATCTGCATCCTTTTCTTGATTACAACATCCACCAAAGGAAGAACATCCGTCGGGCTACCTACCCTGGGTGCCATATTTTGCACCGCCTGCACATTGCCCTTACCCCTTGTTAGCCTGGTGCTAACGCTAGTCGACCACTATTGCCTCAACGTTGGGTTCAATGCCAACAGCTATCCAAAAGTAATATTAGCTCTTTGACTTTGGACATCACTCACCAAATCATACTCTGGATGGCCGCGCCCAAGCTGGAAATCCGTTTGTTTAATCCTACGACGCCTTATTTTTTTGCTAGTTTCAGGCTTCTCTTTCCCCTCGTATAATTTCTCCTTGCCTTTATGAGCTCTAATCTCCCGCTAAGTTGATGAAGCCAAGAACAGGAAACTGCCATAATTGTGGTGTTGGTGATCATTGGAAAAATGAATGTCCAGAGCTTGACAAAAACCTCAAGCGAGTTGAAGCCTATTGCATACAATGTTGCAAAAAGGGAGGACACTTTCCGGAAGATTGTCTTTGAACAAGGGTGAAACGATAGTAAACGTAGTCCAAGAAACACAACTCCTCTGATGATTCGGAAAATACTAAAGTTTCCTCTCAAAGAATCAAAAGGAGCAGAAGCAAAAGATATGAGATGAGAAAATAAAAACAACGGGTTGAAATCGAGGAGAAAGCAAAGAAGCTATTCCAAGAAAACTTGAAAGAAACTGGAAGTGAATTCAAGGAAAAAACCGTGAAATCTAGAGGATCCATTCTTGTTGATAAACATTTTGAGCCTATTAATGCCTCCTTGGAAGCCTACCAAGCAAGAATTAAAGCAGCACTTAAAGCAAGCCAAAACATGGAAAACAAATGGAAAAACTATCCTTCTCCAGACATGGAAGTAGCAAAGCTGGAAGCTTATCAAAATTTGGTAAGAATCATGCAAGAAATGCTGGAAAAACAAAAACCCAAGCTTGAAAGTATTGCAAAACCTGAGGAGTTTGTGGTAAAAGAAACGAAAAAAAAATTCAATGTGGTGGCAGAACCCCACCTTGAACCAAACGAACCAGAGCTTATAGTGCCTGGCAATGAAGATGCCTTAGATAATATTCTATTCGTAGAGGAAGGCTGGCTAGGACACTTATGAGAAAAAGTGAGAGGGATCAATGATGGGAGCCTTACTCTAGCGTCAGTCCCTATTCAGGAAGTATGGTTGGATAACCTACCGTCTAATATGAACATGGATGTACAATCCTTGTACGGGGATTGCGGATCGGACGCTTCTGGAATGTCGAAACCATTGACATTAAAAACATTACCTTCTTACTTGGGAGATAACAAAGATGAATCCATCGTGTGAAAAACCACTCAAGTAAAAAGAGTTGAACAGACCCTAAAAGTAGACAACATTCACTCAATCATGTCTACACCCATCCAATACACTCTTACCTTGGGAGAACTATTAAAACTCAGACCATACTTATGGAATGATTTACAGAAAACCCTAGAGAAGGTGGGGATAACTGGGTTAATCTCAAAAAAAATTGAAAATTTGAAAAATAGAATAGAAAACAAAGAGATTCGATCTGTTCCCATGAACAAAGTCAGAGAATATCATGAAGGGGAAGAAGGAAACACCACCCACCCAGTGAAATATAATGACATTGAAACTATGGCAATACTGGATAGTGGAGCTGGCATAGCCATAGCCACTAAAGCAGTATGGGAATCCTGGGGATAGCCAGCCATTAGACAAACTCAAATGAAATTGCAATTGGCTGACGGACACATTGAGAGACCATAGGGCTGCTTGAAAAAGTGATAGTAAATTCCTGGGAAATTGGATATCAAGACACTTTTGCCATAGTAGACTTTGGAAAAAAACTCAACTATGAAATCATATTGGGAAGACCTTTCATGCGACAGGTACAGCTTATCCAAGATTGGGGAAACAATTATTTATACTTGAAGCAAGTGGGATCTATAACAAGAGTAAATCTAAAAGATCACACTTATAGAGATGTCTTGAAAACACCCATCCAAGAGTTTGATTCAGTCTTTTCGGCTGAGACTAAACTCCCATCCTGGTTAAACAAAGACACTCATATTAGCGACAATGGATGTATATGTGAATACGTCTATGCGTACTCAATTTTGCAATGAGGATGGCTATGACATAATTCCCATCCAAATGATTTCAATCCTCAATATTAAAGACAAAGCTAAGGAACCCAAGGATTTAATGAAAGCTCAACAAGTCTTGCCGGACCTCTATTACGATGCAACTGATGAATTAGATGAACACTCCGCTACCTCAAAATATTCAGGGTCAAAAAAAGAGGATATGAGAGCTAAGTTACTCTTCTGATAACTGAGCATGTTTTAGAACGAGTTTCAGGCAAAGAAGCTTACAGCTTCTTAAACGACTTTTCGGGATACAATCAACTTTTGGTTGACCCAAAATATCAGCATAAAACTGCTTTTGCAACAGAATGGGGTATATTTTCTTATCGGGTTATGCCGTTTGGGTTAACTAATGCTCCAACCACGTTTGAAAGGTTGATGAGGCATGCTTTCAAAGAATATCTTAGGAAATTCTTAGAAGTATATATGGATGATCTATGCGTACATTCATCAATCCGAGTTGATCATTTTGAACACCTCAAAAAGGTGTTCAAAAAATGTAGACTTTATAGGATTTGCTTAAATCCTGAAAAGTGCACATTCATGGGTAGACAAGGAAAAATTCTTGGATACATGGTGTCTAAAACTGGCATAGCTACTGATATTGGAAAGATTCATGACATTGTTGATTTTCCTAGACCAACAATAGTCCAGGGGGTACAAGCCTTCATGGGGCATGTGGATATTACCGACGGTTCATCTGCATGTACGCTATAATTGCAAAACCCATGTATAGCTTGATTACGCACTTTGAATGGACCGAGGCATGTGAAGAATCCTTCATGAAGCTTAAGCAAGCTCTCACCTCAGCTTCAATATTGAAAGCACCATATTGGAATAAGGTATTCCACATACATATAGATGCTTCTAAGTTTTCTATAGGTTTTATACTAGCTCAACCAGGAGACAGAAAAATTAACTTTCCTATTTCTTATGCTAGCCGACAATTGAACATGGTGGAAAAAAATTACACCACCATCAAAAGGGAAGGATTAGGAATTATCTATGCCGTTAAAAAGTATAGACATTACTTATTAGCCAACAAGTTTGTGTTCTTTATGGACCACCAAGCTTTCTTGTATTTGGTCAACAAGCCATGCAGGACAGGGAGAATAGTGAGATGGTTCATCATTCTTCTAGGATTTGATTTCATTGTGGTTTGTAAAAAAAGGCACTACACATCAACGAGCAGATTATTTGTCAAGGATTGTTTCAAGGGAATCACCTAAAGGGGTAGACGATGATCTACCAGATGCCTATTTGTTCTCTGGAAATGATACCTTGACGAGCGGAAAACATTGTATCATTGATGACAATAGCTCAAGTGGATTCACAAATACCACTTCCTATCATGATCGCATTAATTGAGCAATAGTCTATGTACCAATTACTAGCTAGAAGGCTATACAAAAGAAATCGAAACGGAATATTGCTTTTATACATTAATCGTAAAGAAAAAGGGCAGTACCTAGGTCAAGCACATGTTACCATAGTAGGACTTCACTTTGCGGAAGACCAAACTATGCAACGAATCTTGAGACTGGGAGTATTTTGGCCGACTATGAGGAGAGATGTTCGATCTTTTGTAAAGAATTTCTCTCAATGTCAAAACCAACCACCTATACCTCATGTGACATTGTTTCAAATGTCACATGTTCCTAAGTGGAGTAACTATCTGGTTACTTACTTATCGAGACGAACATTCCTAAGGATATGAGTAAACGCCGTCAAAGAGCAATTGAAACTGAAGCAAGAGACTATGCTCTTATTGGAAAGCAATTGTATCGGAGAGGTAAAGATCAATATTTGCATTTTTGTGCAAATGAAAGCGAGTATATTTCGATTATGGAACAAGCACATGCTAGATTAGCTGGAGGTCACTTTTCTAGTGAGACCACCGCAAGAGCGATCTTGAGGGAAGGCATGTGGTGGCCAACACTTTTTGCAAATGCCAAAGAATATGTTCAAAGGTGTGATGCTTGTCAATGAGCAAAAATGCCAACACGAGTAGATAGCATGCCCTTAAGGCCGATGATCGGGGCTAGAGCTTTCGCAAAATGGGGTATAGATTTTGTTGGACCAA
This sequence comes from Adiantum capillus-veneris, assembly GCF_014529385.1. NCBI lineage: Eukaryota > Viridiplantae > Streptophyta > Polypodiopsida > Polypodiales > Pteridaceae > Adiantum > Adiantum capillus-veneris. The sequence goes on along the minus strand of NC_140958.1, from coordinate 34,057,241 downwards.
TACAGCCACCTGCTTATAGAACCCAAGCTCAATATATCATTGTAGCTACGGACTATTTGACCAAGTGGGACGAGGCTAAAGCAACTCAAAAGAATGGTTCTTTCAAGAGAAGACTTGACTAACCAGGCTTTAAGGACAAAGACTACATAGGAAGTATAAAATTTTCTCCTTGAGGATATAATCTGCCGCTATGGTTGTGTGGGAAAGATAACTACATATAGAGGAGAGTTGGATGCCGAGGAAGCAAGGGAATTCTTTTCCAGGATAGGAATCAAGCTTTCCTTACCACCACTTACAATCCAAAAGGCAACAAGAAAAGTGAAAGAGGGCATTCGCCAATCATCAAAGACTTGGCTAAAGCTTGTGAAGGGAGAATTAGTGAGTGGCCAAAACTATTTCCATATGCTCTATGGGTTGATCGCACGACACACAGCTCAGTAACTGGATACATACCTGCATAATTGATGTATGGTTAAAAGCCTGTAATGCCCATTGAAGATACCATTCCCACATGGAATGTGCTACCTTGGCAAGATGGGCTTAGTAGAGAAGAGCTCCTTGCCTTGCGCATAAGACAACTAGAAATAAGGCCTGAAGACATTGAGGTTGCAAAATAAAGATTGAAGAATGCCACGTTGACAAGCAAGGACTACTTTGATAGATGACACAGGCTAAGAAGGAAGGCAATAATGCAAGGAGATTGGGTTTTAGTGTATGACAGTAGTCTTGATAACCAGCATACTGTCATGTGAAAGGTTTCAAAAAGATGGTTTGGACCGTATATAGTCAAGTATGTACATGACAATGCCACTTACACCCTGGCTGAAGTGGATGAAATAGAGATAAAGATACCCATTGCAGGAAATATAATCAAGGTATTCAAAAGAAGAGAGGATAGTCATCCGGCTGATGAAGTAAGCGAGAATGAACCGGAGGATGTGCAGGTTTAGAGAGGGTGGATGACGTGTCGTGGCACGTGCATAGTGGGAACGGAAGCTAAGACCTACAATATTATGGATTTTATGTGTATGCCTTAAGTGTGCATAAGTATATGCATTTTCTATTTAACATGTAAAAACCTAGGCGAAGTCTGATGTGTCACTCTTGTTGGGAATGGGCTTCGTCCTATGATCCCGGGCTTCTTTATGAACCTCTTCTTGGAGCCATGATGAAATGAGCCTATAAAACATACCTCCTATCTACTAGGCATCCTACGTGGCATATGACATGTGTAGCATGGCCAAAAGTGGCCTTAGTCATAGTATACCCCATTAGGTGTCATTCTACATTTAGTAGGTCCACTTTGGAGTGATTATGGACCTAGATAAAATCCCTTAGAAAAGTGGTTATGAGTTGGTTTGATGTCATCCATTATGTATGCCAAGCTCTCTCTCTTTTTTTTATGAAGCTACTTTATGCACATGTTCCCACCATAGCTCAACAACTCTTGGAAGCTTAACCCTTGACATGTGGCAAGGAGAAGATATTTGGAGAAAGATCTAGAAGAACCTCTAGATATTTCTTGAAGAGAAAGATCTAGAAACTTTCAAGATAATTTCAAGATATTTTGAAAAGATAGACACTTGTCACACAAATTCCTTGGATATTTCTAAGCAAATATCTTCTTCAAGGGGCAACTTCACATGTAAATAGAGCCTCTTGCCCCTCACTTGGGCATCAAGAAAACCATCAAGCAATCAAGCGCTCAAGCAATCATCACAATCAAGCCACTCTATCAAACCATCACCCAACCTGCTAGCCATCTCCTTGAGTGAAACTTTCTATCAATTTCAGCCCAACACATCTTGAGCTTGCTACTTCATGCCTCAAGCCTTCTATCTCCTCACTTGTAATACTTATACACTCTATGTAACCTTATTTCATCAATAAAGACACATTGTTGGTGGCTCGCAAACGGTGTTGGTACTACTACTCATCTTCTACTTCATCAAGTTGGCTATACAAGACCACAAAGTCTTGAGAGGGTTTCACGTGTGCATATGTGTGTGTCTGCATGTAAGATTCCAATGGCTACACACAATGTATTTGCTACAAACACTAAGCTTGCTTAAGTGAAAGCCTTCATAGTCTCCCCACAAACCTTCACAGCTCGAGGCCCGACGCCTTCCTAGCAAGACCGCCAACTCTTTGACAACGGCTTCTATGCCAGACGTATGTTCTTGCCATTGAATAATATATTGGCATTTGAAGAATCTTTCTACGCTGGATTCTTCACCTAGCAAACGAAGATATATGCACCAGTGATCAACAACCTTACATCGAGGTTTGTAGGCTACTCAGCGGTGGAGCTGAAGAATAAAGTGACCATGCAATTTTTGCAAAGAAAAACCAGATACCAGAAGGCATTGGATGCGCTTAAAGACCGCCTTGCCAGCCGCAACTCGAAGACTATTTCAGCCCATAAAGTCGTGTCAAGGGACCAAACTGGCAAGGAGGGGGAAATGTTAGCAGCAAGCTAACACGGACACCATTTTTCGAAGTTCTCTATGTAAAACATTTATTATTTTGATAAATCGAGAATATTGTAACTCCTATTTTCTCGAATAAACTCTGTAATTAATGAGCCGGGGCTACAAGCTTCTAGATTGTATCAGCCAGTCATTACCCAGCTTTGGTAGAACTCTAGATTATTTGTTTTGACCACCCAAAAACCTTGGCTAAGGTATAAAAGCCAATTTTTGTAATTTTTTTATAAGTTAACTCATATTTTCTTGGATAAACTCTGTAATTAATGAGCCGGGGCTGCAAGCTTCCAGATTGTATCAGCCAGTCATTACCCAGCTTTGGTAGAACTCCAGATTATTAGTTTTGACTACCCAAAAACCTTGGCTTAGGTATAAAAGCCAATTTTTGTAAGTTTTTACTAAGTCTTGGATAAGAAATACACAGTCTGAGCTAACGGCGCTCACTCCTCTCCTTCTTGCGCTTCCTACTCCCTCCTCGATTGTCACATTGTGATTGCGATTGTTGCATTGCAACCGCAGGTAAGAGCTCTACGCATTGACGTAAGCAATTCACAGTATCTTGTAGCTTTTGACGTTACTGACCTACGGACTAATTTCATCATAACTAGAAATTTACACTTTTAATTAAAAAACTAAGCATAGGCAGGGTATTGGGGCATCATTGCTAACCATTTAGATGCATTCTGGGTCGAAAATGACTAGGTCAAAAATCCACTGCTGTTAATAAACGCGATTTTGGAACTTGACCTAAAGTGGGGTTTGAGAGCATAAGTATGTGTGCTTAGGTCTTATAAACTTGTCCTATAAGTTTCGTTACGTTTGGATGTCATTTGATGCTGTAACGGATGTGATTTGTTTGCCGATGAGCGATTGGCTTTTGGTGATTTCAGTCACTTGAGTGTAGCTTGAGTTAGATGCGAGTTGTTAGTTGTTTTCCGAGAGATTGAGAACCTCTTGTAGCCTCTATGCACTAGTCGAGCCAGATTCATCCCATGGATTGACAATTTAATCGTGGTGCTCGCTAATACTGCAATAAGATAGCACGGTGAGGTTAGACATCCGTCCCACAGTGACTCTTATGAAGGGCCTAAAAACGCTAAAAAGATAGACTTGGTTGAATCAGGAGACGAGCCTATACCTGCTTACATTGCGAATGACCTAGTAGAAGAAGAAGAAGAGCTTTTGGTAAGCTTGTTAAAGGAATACCGAGATATTTTTGTGTGGTCTTACAGGGATCTCAAGGGTGTTGATCGTGAAATTTGTCAACATACCATACCCATGAGAGATGATCTGAAACCAAGTAGACAAAGGCCATACATGTACAATGAAACATGTGCCATGAAGATAAAAGAAGAGATTGAAAAACTAAAGGAAACCGAATTCATTTACAAAATTGAACACACAGATTTGGTGTTTCCAATTGTGGTAGTACCCAAGAAGAATGGAAAATTACGTGTGTATTAATCTCAAAAAGGTGAGTGCAGCTACCATTAGAGACAACTTTCCTCTTCCAATAATTGAGCATGTTTTAGAACGAGTTGCAGGCAAAGAAGCTTACAGCTTCTTAAACGTCTTTTCAGGATACAATCATCTTTTGGTTGACCCAAAAGATTAGCATAAAACTGGTTTTGCAACAGAATGGGGTATATTTGCTTATCAAGTTATGCCGTTTGGATTAACTAATTCTCTAGCCATGTTTCAAAGGTTGATGAGCCATGCTTTCAAAGATTATCTTAGGAAATTCTTAGAAGTAGAAAAGGATGATCTATGCGTACATTCACTAATCCAGTCTGATAATTTTGAACACCTCGAAAAGGTATTCAAAAATCTAGACTTTATAGGATTTTCTTAAATCCTAAAAAGTGCACATTCATGGATAAACAAGAAAAAATTCTTCGACATATAATGTCTAAAAATCACATAGCTAGTGATATTGAGAAGATTCATGTCATTGCTGACTTGCCTAGACCAACAACAGTCAAGGGGGTACAAGCCTTCATGGGGGATTGTGGATATTATCGATAGTTCATCTACATGTACGCTATAATTGCAAAACCCATGTATAGCTTGATTATGCACTTTGAATGGAACGAGGCATGTGAAGAATCGTTCATGAAGCTTAAGGAAGCTCTCACCTTAGCTCCAATATTGAAAGCACCAGATTGGAATAAGGTGTTCCATGTACATGTAGATGCTTCCAATTTTGCTATCGTTTGTATACTAGCTCAACCAGGAGATGAGAAAATTGACTTTCCTATTTCCTATGCTAGCCGACAATTGAACATGGCACAAAATAATTGCACCACCACTGAAAGGGAAGGGTTAGGAATGATCTATGCCGTTAAAAAGTATCAACCTGTCATTACCTAGCTTTGGTAGAGCTCCAGATTATTAGTTTTGACCACCCAAAAACCTTGGCTAAGGTATAAAAGCCAATTTTTGAAAGTTTTTTTTAAGCTTTTGGATAGCAGAAAATGCAGCGTGAGCTAACAGGCTCACTCCTCTCCTTCTCGTGCTTCCTACTCCCTCCCTGATTGTCACATTGCAGTCGTGTTTGCTGCATTGCAACCATAGGTAAGAGCTCTACGCATTGATGTAAGCAGTTCACAGTATTTCGTAGGTTTTGGCGTCGCCGACCCGCCTAATTTCATCATAACTAGGAATTTACGCTTTCAAATAAAAAACTAAGCATACGTGGGGTATTGGGGCATCATTGCTAAGAATTTAGCTTCATTGTGGGTCAAACACGACTAGGTCAAAAATCCACTGCTGTTAATAATCGCGATTTTGGAACTTGACCTAAAGTGGGCATTGAGACCATAAGCATGTGTGCTTAAATCTTATAAACATGTCCTAGAACTTTCGTTACGTTTGGATTTCATTTGATGTTGTAACGGATGTCATTTGTTTGCCGATGAGCGATTGGATTTTGGTGATTTCAGTCACTCGAGTGTAGCTTGAGTTAGATGCAAGTTTTTTGAGACATTGACACCCTCTTGTAGCCTCTATGCACTAGTCGAGTCAGCTTCATCCCATGGATTGACAAATTAATCGTGTTTCTCGCTAATACTGCAATAAGATAGGATGGTGAGGTTAACCATGTGTCCCACAAATATCTATGCCTTTTAAGCTTATCCAAGTGATCCCACAAATTTAGGGGTTTTTCTAACTTCTTTTGGGATTTTTCGCATCAAAAATGGCATTTTTTGGGTCAAAAAGAGCTGAAAATGGCCTAGTTTTGGTCGAAAATGGAAAAATGGCCTAGAAATTGACACATCAGCTCATATTACCATGGAGAAGAGAGAGAGGGTGGATTTCTATAGAAGAGACCTGCAATTTTATTCTACTGTGCACTAGCTTCCATGATTGCCCAATCTATGTGTGTTGCAGTTCCGCCTCTTCGCAATCTTGTATCTGAGCTTGTGAGGGAGTGAATTAGGGTTTCCCCTTATCAAAATTGTGTGTAGGATTCAATTAATAAGCTCATAAATCTTTTCAAAATCAGAAAATCATCTCCGTGAAGGTTGAACCTCATGTATTCCCTTCAGTTGTTTGATGCTACGACTATGTAATTGGGCGCGAGGCTACATGATATTATGAAAGAGGTTTGGGTTTTGATTTAGATTTGTGCTTGTATGAGCATTGAGGTTTCATGGTTGAAGCTTTAATGTTTGAAATGTTATTTTTAAGTGAAATTGAATGCAATTTGGTGATCCTCTCATCATAATCTCCACTACGTAAACAAGCAAATTCCCAGCACGATAGGAAAGAGGGTTTGTGACTTTATTGTCACAAATGCTCTTAGATACTCGGTCACCCTTAGAAAGAGGGTTGGTGATTTTACATAAACGCTTTTTCTTAAAGTGTTTGTGACTCTCATCACAAACTCTCACAGCCAGAGGTCTTGCACCTTCCCAGCTAGACCGCACACATTCTGACAACGTGAGTGCAGTAGAAGGGTTTATTCAACTTTATTTTTTCTCACATTTTCACATACATAAGGGTACCATAAAATGTAATTTAAAAAAATTTACATACTGAATTAAAAAATGGTGTATTTTATTTGTCAAAAATTCAGAGATAAGGAGTTTTAAAGACAATTGTTAAACTCATGTAATATACACAATTTATACATAGTGACCCCCTCGAGATGCACACACCCCCATCTTCTCTTGGTATTTTCAATGGTCTGTGTTGCCTCAGTCTATGCATGCTTGTTGCAGTTGATTGCTTGTAAATCACCCACTGGTCCTGCTTTTGAGCCTTATCTACACCACACTAGCTCCCACGACGCCAAGCCTAGCTTGTCACCAACTCAAAAGACCATAAGAAGCATTTGTTCCCACAATCTCTCAAACCTCCAAGGTGGTAAGGGGCTGCATCTTTTAATGTCTAAGGAAAATATTCTCCCCAATCATCTTCATCAATATTATTCAACTTACCATACTATTCAAAAGCTTGAATACGAAAATTTGGATCATCTTTCTTTCCTTCTTTGAACACTTGGAAAGAGATTTTCAATGAAGAACTATACTCATGCCGATCGATCGGCATTGTCTCTGCTTCTTCTGCCCTTGGGAGCATGACTCGTGAAGACTTTCTGTAGTGATCTGTGTCAGCATCCCAGTCAACTTCTTCTTCAGTCTCAGTCTTTGTCTCTTTTCTGGATTTTTTGTTAGAATTGTGATGACTACCCTTGCCCATCTTCCTTGTGTGGACCACGAACTCCTCGTTTTGCATTCTTCCCGCTCAGCCCTTCTCCTCCTAGAATGACTGGAGTGCTAAGAGTCCTTGGCCTCTTCAGCCTGACTGTGCTCCTCCTGAGCCTCAGTATTACTCTCGGGGTCCTTCTTAGGATGAGACTCTCTTTCTGATACCTCAAGAATAGGGTGGACACGATTGGAATCAGCGTCTAACCGGGTTGACAGTTTGCGACCACGATTGACTTTGGGTGCCATGTGTTCAGCTGAAAATTATAATGGGAGATAAGAGTTTTTTGATCGAAGAGCGAACAACTCTATCCACCATGATTGAAAAAATGAAATTAATGTTGGTCTCTTTAGATAGCTGATTCTAGTGTTAGAATTTAGAGCTGCTGGTTATGTCGTCAATTCAGTTAGTGAGACTAGAATAGAGTATTGACTGGACTGAAATAGATAACTGAATTAGAATGTTATAATGAAATGAGAGACATAACTGAAAGACTGGAAAGAGTCTTTGCAGATTTAGATTAATAGCTCAAGGATAACCAGTACAGTGTATAATGGGTTTAAGCTTAGATGATTACAAAAGCAATGATTACAGAGGGTGAAACTAGAGGCAAGCTCGTAAACCCGAAAGTGCTTAGAAAGCTAAATCCAAAAGACAAGCAGCTAAGAAGCCTAATTACAATGTAGCGGGTCCTATTTATAGCTCTCAAGAGCTAATGCAATAACTCCCTGCAGTTATTACTGTCAGTGTGATTGCCTCCTGTTGGGTTGCCTTCTAAGGGACAGTTCCCGCATGTTAGGATTGTCCTCGCCTTCTACATCTGCTTCATTGCATTCACAAGTGAATCTCTTTGCAACATTGTGAGTCTCTTTTGGTAAAACTATGTTTTGTTGTGGCCAACCTCCTAAATTTTCTCATAACTTTAGATCTACATAGAAAAACTACATTTTATGCATAGGAGGGGTGTTTAGGCATCATTGCTATACTCTAGGGTGCAATAATTGTGATTTTGGCAAGTGGTCAAAAGAGGGATTTGAGGCCATAGGTATATGTCTTTAGTAATTTCCTAGCCGTCTTACAAGTTTGTACTCAATTAGACTTTGTTTGCTTAGTGAATCAATGAATTTTCTTGTAGGCGTTGTAATTAACATTTGCTACCTAACATGTAGTTGAGTGTAGCTTTGAGTAGATAGGGATTGAGTGTATTTTTTAAGATCCTGACAACCTCTTATGATCTTCTTGTAGTGCTTAGATTGACTTCATCCCACATTATGACATTAATGTATGGGGTTCTCATTGTATCTACAAATAAGTAGTTGGGCTTGCCAACCAGTGAGCTCACACAAATGCTCAAGCCACATTCAGTTGAATGATGGAAATATTTTTTTGTGTAAATTGGGCTTACACTGTTGGAGTATTTTTTTATGATTTCATAGTCTACTCTAAGTCCTTAGAAGAACACAAAGAGCATCTCAAAGCAGGCATTGAAAGAGAATAAGTTATTGTGAATTCTTCTTAGAAAAGATTCAATATTTAGGTCCTATTATCTCAAAGGATGGTATTCATATGAATCCACAAAAGCTTGCGTGATAAATGAATGGCCTAAACAAAGGAATCTACATGAGTACAAAGTTCTATTGGAATGTGCTCATACTATATAAGATTCATTACAAAATTCTTGGCCATAATAGGACCATTATACGATTTACCAAGAAGAACATCAAGTATGTATGGATTGAAAAGGAGAGAAAATCCTTCACTTAGCTTAAAAAGAGACTTGAATCTCAAACTATCTTAGTGCTAACAAACCTCTCAAAGCCATTTGAGGTCCATTGTGATGCTAGTGATGATTGCCTTGGAGTGGTACTACTTCAAGAAGGGCATGCCATAGCATATGAGAGTCATCAATTGCACTCTCATGAGATGATTCTTGGCATCTATGAAAAAGATCTTCTAGATCTCTTACATGCCTTGAATATGGAAGCATTATTTACTTCGGACGTCCTTCACCATTTGAGATTTCCGCAGTCTCAAGTACTTCATGATGCAGACCAAGATTTTCAACAAACAAATGAGGTGGGCCAACCTTTTGCAATTTCATTTTCACATTTCTCACATTCCTAGAAAGCACAATCAAGTAGCCAATGCACTCTCACATAGACCTCGATGTTGTTAGCAGCAAGCTAACTTGGATACCATTTTTCGGAGCTCTCATTGTAAAAACACTTATTATTTTGATAAATCAAGAATATTGTAACTCCTATTTTCCAGATAAATCTTTGTAATTGATTAGTCAGGGCTTCAAGCTTCCAAATTGTATCAACCTGTCTTTACCCATCTTTAGTTAGAGCTCCCAGATTATTAGTTTTGACCACCAAAAACCCTGGCTAAGTTATAAAAGCCAATTTTTGTAAGTTATTTTCAAGTTTTGGATTATGAAATACACAGGTGAGCTAATGACGCTCACTTCTCTCCTTCTCTCGCTTCCTACTCCTCTCCGATTGTCACATTGAATTCGTGTTTGTTGCGTTGCAACCGCAGGTAAGAGCTCTACGCATTCACGTAAGCCTTTCACAGTATTTCATAGCTTTTGGCGTTGCCAATCCGCGGCCTAATTTTATCATCATTAGGAATTTACACTTCAAAATCAAAAACTAAGCATAGGCGGGATATTGGGACATCATTGTTAAGCATTTAAATGAGTTCTGGGTTGAAAACGACTAGGTCAAAAATCCACTACTGTTTATAATCGTGACTTTTTCACTTGACCTAATGTGGGTTTTGAGACCATAAGCATGTGTGCTTAGTTCTTATAAACTTGTCCTAGAAGTTTCATTACGTTTGGATGGCATTTGATGCTGTAACAAATGTGATTTGTTTGGTGATAAGCGATTGGCTTTTGGTGATTTCAGTCACTTAAGTGTAGCTTGAGTTAGATGCAAGTTGTTTGTTGTTTTTCAAGAGATTGCCAACCTCTTGTAGCCTCTATACAGTAGTCGAGTCAGCTTCGTCCCATGGATTGACAATTTAATCGTGGTTCTCGCTAAATCTGCAATAAGATAGGAGTGAGATTAGACACCCGTCCCACATTTGGCGGCGTTGTCGGGGATCGAAGAGACCTAAACTAGGGAAAAACACGAGCGTCTTATGAAGTTGTCCTTTAACTTTCTCTAGGATCTCCTAGAGTAAAAACCTTATTTTTAGAAACCACATAGTTTAAGATTGTTGTCTTTTGATGAGTAGAAGTAGCTTCGAAGTAATTGTACTTGCTGAGTGCCTGTAGGATTGTAGAACTAGATTAGGATTTGGAAAATGATTTATAGACGAGACAAGTCTTAAGATCAATGCTCAGAAAACCATAAAAAACAAGAAAACAAGTGTTAGTGGACACTCTTTACAACCCCATTGCATGAGAACCTAGGAGTAGGGTAAGTAGGATCCGAGGTGGATTTCAAAACATTGCTCTCTCCAAAAGAATCATTGTGAGTTGTTATTTGAAGTTACAAAATTTTAGGTCTACGGTTAGAAATAGCACAAAAAGACTCCAAATCACTCAATCCAACTGGAGAGTATGCTTAAAAGTTGTATGAACTAGTGGGTAAGTTCAAGGACACTTGAAGTAAAAATTTCAGGAGTTTGCAAAAACTCAAATTATTTACTTTTTCTTGATATTTTAGGCCAAATTAATTCTTGACTTGATTCATAGGCTTAAAATAGCTCCTGAAAAGACTGTCCATTGAAAAAGTGCAAAAAGTGTTCATTTTGGACATAAAGTAAATAATCGTGATTATTTACTTTCAACTCAAATTTGACCAAGGTTGATACCAGTAACTCATAGCATGTATACAAACAACTTTTGTAAAGGCACATAGGATTTGGATCATCAAGCTGACAAAAAACTGGGTAAAAACTAAAGTTTGTACTGAATTTCGGGAACTTGAGTGAATTTGAAAAAAAATTGTCTAAACTCAATGAAATTTGATTCATAGGCTTATATTGATGTGATAGACATGTGTACATGCTAACTTGACCAAAAAGATGCAAAAATTTACCAAAAGTAAATAATCTTGATTATTTACATCTGCCCCATTTTTCAACTTTTTTGACTAAAGTTAGCATACCACTAGTGTTACATGTTGTAATAAGCACATAAACCAAATTTGATAAGATTTGGATCATTGGATTGAAAATTGTGACCAAATTTGCAAAGTCAGTCTGCAAACAGAAAATAGATCACCATTTGATCAAATTTTATCCAAACTTAGTGAAACTTGGCTAGAGACCTTAAGTTGAAGTGCTTAACAGATCTGTGTTAAGATTGGGACAAAAACTTGCAAAAAATTAATTGAAGTAAATAATTACGATTATTTACTCCTGCTTCAAAAATTAATAATCTTGCACATTTGAGTATACCACAAGGTCAAGCATATCAAGTAGACCACACAAATCAATTTTGGTGAAATTTGGATCACAAAAGTGAGACTTAAGCCAGATGCTTGAAAATCGAGTCTGTGGACACAAAACAGTTGATAAATTTGAACAAATTTTATCCAAACTTAGTGAAACTTGTCCAAAGACCTTAATAGGTAGTATACTTGGAAAACCAAGCCAAAAAGCACAAACTGACAAAAAGAAATAATCGCAATTATTTACTACTGCTACATAGAGACACCAATTTTGACTTTTGAACTTGTATAGTGTTAAACCAATATATTACAAGGCCACCGGGAAATTTTGGGTTCAATCGGATCCAAATTGGTACATATTCACTCAGTTTTTGTGTTGCAGATTAATCCTTTGATTTTTTGCCAAAATCGAATCTAAAAGTCTCAACTGCTGACTAAAATAGCTCTAATTGAGGTGACCCACATAGACCAATCACAATAGCTGGCAAGAACTATACCGTCTTTGTGAAAGAATAACTAACTTGATCAAAATTGATACAGGAATCAGGCTGCGGACAAGGAATCGGCAGCTTGACAGAAGTTGCAATTATATCAAGTGGAAGAAATTGACAACAAGTCAATCTAAAGGTAAGTATTCTATCCAGGGCTTCACAAGTCTTTATGAACCTTAGATCTGGTCATGTACTAGGAAATCAAGGCATATTTTGAGAAACCTCCAGTAGAGTATCCACCAAAGAGAGTGTGAATCAAGGCAGCCCCTTGCACACTATCCTTGAAGAAATCTCAAACACTTTTTCAGATTCAACATCTGAAATGTCTTCCTACTCGACTCACTCAAAAACCGAATGACAATACGCTACAAACATATACTCTCGTTTTATAATACTAATTGCCATGAAGCTCAGGTTTACCTAGATCCTAACGAAGAGGACGGTATTCACATTGATAACCATGGTATTGAGTTTGAAGAGGAGATCAGGGCAAACGAACAAGAAAAAAGGTACATGGATAGAAACAAAACCCAGTATTTACAAGTCGAAAACCCTGACGTGATAGACAAATGGGGGTTAGAAGTAAACACCATAATTCCAGATATGGCAGCAAAAGAGAGACCACCAGCTTTAGAATTCGAGAGATACGATCAAGTTGATTTGAAGCTGTTGAAATGGCTTAGTACAGATAAAACGGAGCCCAGTATTTACAAGTTGAAAACCCTAACGTGATAGAAAAATGGGGGTTAGAAGTAAACGCCATAATTCCAGATATGGTAGCAAAAGAGGGACCATCAACTTTAGAATTTGAGGGATACGATCAGGTTGATTTGAAGCCTTTGAAACGGCTTAGTACAAACAATCCTAGGATCGGAGTCTATTGTTGGGAGGATAGAAACATCAAAGATGTTTTGTGGACTTCTCATGCCAAATTAGGACAACTAACACACATAAAGATTATCTATATCTTCAAGATCGAGGATAAGGGATCAACAGATCTACCAACCTACCTGTTTAGGGATTGTTATAACAACAACTTTGTCATGATGACTCATGAGGAGGTGGAACAAAAAAAATATCAAGGGTATTCCATAAGGGATTGGATATTGGGCCAAGGACCAAAAATTATTCCAAGAGATGAACACCGTGAGAGATCTTCTGAGAGTAATGTTGAAAAACTAGAAATCACCTCATCACGAAGAAAACTGGGTGACACTAAAGCGAGTCCAGGACTACATGAGTCACTACTTCCAATAGACTGGTTTGAAGGACTCGGAACAAGACCAACTGCCAGGAGACCGGGAATTGAATTAAATAGACAGGTCAGACGCTGATTTCAAAAATGGGTCAGCAAATAGAGTGGATCGGGGGATCCATATGACCACTTAGCAAGCTTTAAGCAAGTGCTAAGAGCAGAACGCATATTTGATTTCCATACTCAATTCGAGAGGTTTGGAATGACATTGGAAGAAAAAGCATTGACATGGTTTCAAAATATTCCACCAAGGTCAATCATGGACTTGAACACATTAGCTCAAGGATTTGTAGTTCCAAAACGGGGATCAAACTGTTAGGTAAAGGCGGTGTGCCTCACCGTGCTTTTCTCGTGTCCGTCGGCCAGTGTCCGGCTGCCCACATTTATCTCCTTATTTTTTATACATACAAAGAATAAGAAGCTCTCATTCATATTCTCACATGGTACTCATATAGTGAGATTTGGGTGCTCCATCCACATCATGTGTCGTTCTCTCTCTCTTCCTCTCTCCCCTTCGCACTCTCGGCGCACACACATTGTATCCACGCACTCACAATTGGTATCAGAGCTTTGGCTTCGCGACAGATGGAGTGCTATAGAGAAGTGAGCTTTTGGCTATGGTGAGCTTGTTTTCGGTGGAAGCTTGAGATCGATGAGCAACCACCAAATCTGTGCTCATGGAAGCTTGAGGGACATTCCCAAGCTTCAGGGAAGAGTGTATTGCAAGTGTGTATGCTTTTTTGCAATCATATTTGCAGAAAGAATGCAGATTTGCATTTCCGTAGGTCATTTTTGAGCCCCAAAAACAACGTTTTTTGCATACGGAATGTGATTTATGCAAGGTAAGGGTATAACCTGGGGTTTTGGCACGCTCCAGACGCAATGGTGATGTCCATTTGAGCTGATTTTAACCTCTGAAATTTCTGCAACATCAGTAAGTTTTTGCTGCATTTTTTAGCCAAAAGCAGTGTTTGTTGGCATATATTGCACACTCTGACTCAGATCTAGATGATCTAGGGGTCTACCCCAGGGTTTGTTGATGTTCTGGATGCAATGGTGATATCAGAATTTTGAAATTCTAATCTTTGAATTTTCTGCAGCAACCTGCCTTTTTTTGAGATAGAAAAGATTTGACAATTAAGGGCTTGTATACTGTAAATCGTTGTGTAGATTGCGTCTGGGGATATGTACGTCACATTGTGCAGTCCATTGGGTGCAGACTTAAGTTGCAATTGTTGATTAGGGATGTGGTTCTTGGACTAAGGCACATCCGTATGTAGTTTCTCGGCACATGGTTTTTTGTTGATGTATACTATATGTGGGAACATATGTGGAGATGTGGAGCCATTATGACTAAGTATTTTGGATGCATGGTTGATGCTCACAGTTGAGCACTTGTTTATGCACATCCATTGAAGATTTTTTATGCAAACAAGTTGAAAGGTTTTGTCAATATTCCATTGAGTGGTACTCCGACTAGGGCGTGCTTGCTCTTTGTATGACTTTGTGAGGTGATTTCGGACGACTACATCCTGGATTTGTCCATTTGGGCATTTTGTGTTGTCTCCATTTGCGGTTTATTGTTGAGTTTTTGCTCCAATTACAAGGGAGACTCTGTCAAAAAAATTTGAAATTTGTTTGCCTATTGTAGAGGCTTGTGAGCTTAATAGTTTGCTCTTAGGTTGGAGAGTTTTGTGTTCTCGAGCATTGTTTGCCATTGTTTGGCATGGCTATGAGAGGTGATTTTTGTTCATGGTGACTGACATGATGGTATTGTGGCCACAAGGGGCATATTAGATGCCGTTGCTTCAGGCGTATGAGGCAGCAGAAGAGGCAGATGCATGGTGCTACTATGAGGACAGATGCTAGAGAGTATGCATGTGACGGGCATGTCATGTTTGAGTCTAGCTTGCCTCCAAACTAGTTTGTGTCTTGGGATAGCACATTGCCTACGCGTTTTCTACTAGACGAGCATGCAATTTTTCACGTGATGCCACGTCCTGATTTGTTTGCTCTTTCTCTAGTGGGAGACTTGGTTGTGGGCAGTTTGCTGATGGTTCATCATATGACATAGAGGGTGGTGGAGATGTATGCATGTCTTTACCTAGTGGTGCATTGCTTACGCTACGAGATGTACATTATGTACCAAGACTCAGTCAAAGTCTCATTTTAGTGCGTCAGTTGCAGAGTAGTGGACATTGTGTACTGCTTGAGAGCGGTCATTTCAGATGCATAGGGGATCACTAGTGATAGCCATAGGTGCTAGGAGTGGTCTGGTATACCCTTTTCATATTTCTGACACACGAGGCGGTGTAGTCTTTGTGTATTTGCAGCCATGTTTTGAGCGAGAGACGTGGCGTCTCTTCTGTGGATGTGCTGCATGGAAAGCAGGTTGTGCATTTGTCTTGTGGTGATGTTCACGCAGATAGTGGTATCTCTGGGGATACACAGCTTTGTCAGTCATCAGTTGAGGTGACATCAATTGAGCTAGAGATCGATGCATTGTTCTATGATGCGTCTCATACATTTAAGGGAAAAAATGTCCTTCAGATAGCTGTGTGTGATTGCAATGGTGCTGATTTTTTGGTTTTGCAATCATTCTTGGCAGATATGCCTTTGCCAGAGGATGCTGACATGGTGATGCATAGTCAAGTGGTTCCTGTGGGGGATGCATATGGCACTGAGGTTGCTGAGAGGGATAGGTTGGAACACATAGTGCATGTTTTGTCGGCTTTCGGGTCTCTCATGTCTAGCCTTTTGGTCTCTAGACATGATCTTGCTTATGCGGTTGGTGCATTTACAGTGGGAGTTGTCAGTCGTGCGATGACTGACACTGGCATTGTGCATTGTGGATCCATGCATGTCGTCACTTGATACCTGCATCATGAGTGTCATCGTAGCTCTAGTCCTAGTGGTATGCATGTTGCATCTACACTAGAGCGGTTTACAGAGTGAGCCAGTGGGCATAGGTTGAGAGTCGTCTTCTCTCACCTCTTGTATATACTAGTTGTAGGCTAGTCTTCTCTCACCTCTTGTATATACTAGTTGTAGGTTGTGTGCCACTTATCGTGGCACACAGCCTTTAGTGGGAGAATGTTAGGTAAAGGCGGTGTGCCTCACTGTGCTTTGCTCATGTCCGTTGGCTAGTGTCTGGCTGCCCACATTTATCTCCTTATTCTTTATACATACAGAGAATAAGGAGCTCTCACTCATATTCTCACATGGTACTCATACAGTGAGATTTGGGAGCTCCACCCACATCCTGTGTCGTTCTCTCTCTCTTCCTCTCTCCCCTTCGCACTCAATGCGCACACGCACCGCATCCACACACTCACACAAACACAATATGGTAGCTCAAATCTACAGCTTTAAACAAAAACAAGGTGAGTCTGTTAGGGATTGTGCAACTCGAATGAAGCAATACATTGCAATATTCCTAGATCTAGAGATACCTGTAGAAGAACGACTAGTATCGTTATTTATAAAGGGACTTCTAAACAAATAACTTCACGCTATATTGTATAGCAAGAAGCATACAACCCTAGAAGAGTGTGTGTTAGATGCTATTGATTTAGGAGACAATTGTGATATTTTCAACGAAGAAGATGTCCCTAAAGATAACCAAAATGAGAAAACAGCATCCACCAAACTAGCTCAAGTGGGAACGGCTGCTACATCACCACTTTCAACCATAGAAGACATGCTCAAAAGGATGAATGACATGATGAATAACATGCAAAAAGCGCCTATGAGAGAATCAGGACAAGCGATACCTCAATAGGGACAACCAATTAGGCCGAGAAAATGGTATGAAATAGGGTAAATGGACCAACCATGAGACCACTGAGTGCTATTACCGACCAAAGTATGATGGAAATGTTCAATACGTGCCTATGAGGCCACAAGGACAACCCATGTACAAATATCAGCCTAATATGGCCCCAGCTCAAAGACCACCTAAGGGTATGGAAAGACCTCAACCCATGTCGGGTCAACAACCTCCATATCCATGACATAATGTAGTGCCCGTAAAGTACATGCACCCAGAGGTAGTCATAGATGAACAAGCACTAGTGCTTGTTACACCCTATGCTGAGCTTAGTCCATCCACAGTAATGGTAGAAGGAGATTGGTATAATTCACATCCACCACCAATGGAAGAACCTGTGACATGCCCCACCAAAGCTTCCACCAATGTACTATGTGGCTAATCAAGGTGTTAGACCTCCTATAGTAAGACCCATGATTAAGCCAAGAACTGGAAACTATCATAAATGTGGTGCATATGATCATTGGAAAATGAATATCCAGAGCCTGACAAGAACATCAAGCCAGTTGAAGCTTATTGCATACAATGTTGCAAAAATGGAGGACACTTCCCGGAAGATTGTCCTAAAAATCCTTTAAACAAGGGTAAAACAGTAGTGAATGTAGTCCAAGTGATACCTAGTAGCTCATCTGAGAGTGAACCGATTGTTCCAATCAAGGTAATCACCAGAGCCGAGGCTAAGAAAAAGAAATATAACTCCTTTGATGATTCAAAAAATACAAAAATTTTCTCTCAAAAGACCAAACGGAGCAGAAACAAAAGGTATGAGATGAGAAAGCAGAAACGAAAGGCTAAAATTGAGGAAAAAGCAAAAAATTTATTCCAAGAAAAGGTAAAAGAAACTGGAAGTGAAATCAAGGAAACCGCCGTGAAATCTGGAGGATCAATTTTGGTTGACAAAATTTTTGAGCCTATTAATGCAGTCTTGGAAGCCTACCAAGCAAGACTTAAAGCAGGCCATAACATGAAAAACAAATGGAAAAACTATCCTTCTCTAGACATGGAAGCAGCTAAGCTTGAAGCTTATCATAACTTGGCAAGAATCACGCAAGAGATGCTGGAAAACAAAAACCCAAGCTCAAAAAATATGGCAAAACCTGAAGAGCTTGTGGTAAGAGACAATAAAGAAAAATCCGAAGTGGTGGTAGAACCCCATTTTGAAACAAAAGAGCCTGAACTTATAGTGCCGGACAACGAAGATGCCTTAGACGGAATTCCATTTGTAGAAGAAGACTGTCACCAGGACACTTATTGGAAGAAGTTAGAGAGATCAATGATGGGTGCCTAACTTTAAAGTCAGCGGATTGTACATGGATGTACAATCCTTGTATGGGGATTGCGCATCTGAAGCTTCAGCAATGTCTATACCATTGACCTTGAAAACACTACCCTCTTACTTGGGAGATAATGAAGATGAATCTATAGTGTGTAAGACCACCCAAGTAAAAAGAGCGGAACAAACCCTAGAAGTAGACAACATCCATTCAATCATGTCTATACCCATTCAATGCACTCTCACTTAAGGAGAACTATTATAAATCACACAATATTTATGGAATGATCTACAGAAAACTCTAGAGAAGGTGGGAATAACGGGGCTAATTGCAAAAAAAATTGGAAACTTGAAACACAAAATAAATAACAAATTTGATCTATTCCAATGAACAAAGTTGGAGAATACTATGAACGGGAAGAAGGAAACACAACCCTTCCAGTGAAATATAGTGACATTGAAACCATGGCAATACTGGATAGTGGGGCAAGCATAGCCATAGCCATGAAAGAAGCATGGGAATCTTGGGGACAACTAGCCATTAGACAAAATCGAATGAAATTTCAATTGGCTGATGGACACATTGAGAAAGACCATTAGGATTGCTTGAAAAACTGATAGTTAATTCCTGTGGGATTGAATATCAACACACTTTTTCCATAGTAGACTTTGGAAAGAAAATCAATTATGAAATCATATTGGGAAGACCTTTCATGCGACAATGTGGGACGCGTGTATAACCTCATTATCCTATCTTATTGCAGTTTTAGCAAGAACCATGATTAAATTGTCAATCCATGGGACGAAGCTGACTTGACTAGTACATAGAGGCTACAAGAGGTTGTCAATCTCTCGAAAAACAACTAAGAACTCACATCTAACTCAAGCTACACTCAAGTGACTGAAATCACCAAAAGCCAATCGCTCATTGGCAAACAAATCATATCCTTTACAGCATCAAATGACATCCAAACGTAACAATTCTTCTAGGACACGCTTATAAGACCTAAGCACACATGCTTATGGTCTCAAACTCCATTTTAGGTCAAGTGCCAAAATTGCGATTATCAACAGCAGTGGATTTTTGACCTAGTCATTTTTTACTCAGAATGCATCTAAATGCTTAGCAATGCTGCCCCAATACCTCGCCTATGCTTAGTTTTTGATTTTGAAGTGTAAATTCCTATTTATGATGAAATTAGGTAGCGGGTCGGCGACGCCAAAATCTACGAAATAATGTGATGTGTTTACGTCAATGTGTAGAGCTCTTACCTGCGGTTGCAATGCAACAAACGCGACTGCAATGTGACAAATGGGGAGGGAGTAGGGAGCGTGATAAGGAGACAAGTGAGCACCGTTAGCTCACGCAGTGTATTTCATTATCCAAAACATACAACTAACTTACAAAAATTGGCTTTTATACCTTAGCCAAGGTTTTTGGTGCTCAAAACTAATTATCTGGGAGCTCTAACTAAAGATAGGTAATGACAGGTTGATACAATCTAGAAGATTGTAGCCCCGGCTCATCAATTACAAGGTTTATCTGAAAAATAGGAGTTATAATATTCCCAATTTATCAAAATAATAAGTGTTTTTACAATGAGAGCACCAAAAAATGGTATCCGTTGTCAAGAAATTTGCGGTCTTGTCAGGAAAGCACTGGGCTTTTGGCTGTGAGAGTTTGTGAGAGAACTCTAAAAACTATATGAAGGAGTTGAACCATAGATGCCATGAAGTATAGGGTTTGGAAGGAAGTGCAATCAAAGAAGCTTCATTCCTTCTCTCTTGTACTCACACACGCAAAGAAAGAACACAAAAGAGAATATTAAAACAACACAAAGATGAAAACATCAAGGCTATGGTCATATTCTATCATGGGTAATATGAAAGGGTTAATAGATGAGTTAATGGCGTACAATCTTTGCTGACCAAACAGGCTATGAATTGTTCTTTTGAATTGTAGTTTTGTGCTTACCATAATATATATGTTTTGTCTAGTGATGGGGATTAATTGTGCATACAAATCCTCTTGGTTTATAGCAAGATAACTACACTTACATCAAAAGAAAAGTTATAGTCTATAAGAGGTAGTATGATAGGATCCAGTGAAAGAAATATTTCATTGAGCCTTTTTGGGCCAAAGAGAAACACTATACGTTGTTGAAAGTTTATTTTACGACTAATCCATACGTTAATTCTAATAGACCTCACAGAGTGGAAGCGATAGAAATTTTCATCTTGTGGATAATTTATTTAGGATATTATGTGAGAAATGTAGATATGAGAGAAGTGAAGAGATGAGAAGTTTCCCTCCGAAGTCCTATTCTTGCCCGTAGGCAATAACGATACTGCGGGGAGAGATGTACCTGTAGCAAGGAGAACCTAGAATTTGTAGAGAGAATGAATTTCTAAGAGTGAGAGAAATAGGTTTGGTTAAGGAGATGAGATTAGATATATATATATATATATATATATATGTTGGATTAGAGATGAAAAAGAAAACAACAAAATATCAATGTAGAACACATCTTACTTGCCAAACCCTTGGACACCATTTTTCATGGAGAGAGAAGAAGAGGGAAGAATTCAACTTTGATTGAAACACCAAGTCCAAGACCTTCTTCGATTAGACTTGATCTTCCAAGGATAGCTTACAAGAATGGCTAGTCTTCCTCTAGGTGAAAGTGTAGGCTTAGGCTTATGTTAATAGCTAAGTACAATTAGGCATTACTACTCACTCCCTCATGAATTCCTCTCATCAATGGCTTGAATGGCTTGAATGCTTCCATGGTTTTCAAGAAAGAAGAGGTCCCCTTCTATAGGTGAGGGGAACCCCCAAGGGTTTATACAAGAAGAGAAGAGCCAGTGTGAATAGAAACTGGAAAAGTTGGAAATGAGTTGTCCTTGCATGATGTGGGCAGGCTGGGGTCCAGTATTTTGATCATATCTCCTCAACCGTGGCTTCAAATAAAAAAGTAAAAATATGGGAAGAAAATTCAGCTCATTACCTACAACTCCTAGTTTATATACTTTTTCCAATTCGGTTCGGAACCTTGTGTTAAAAAATCATCAAAATAGGGTCCATTTCTGGAAACAAAAGTCTTCTTGTGGTCCCCTTAGCATAGACTTTCATTTGATTCCAAAGGACACTTCATGCAATACAAAAGAATGACATTGCTCCTTGACAAAGTTTTGTAATCATGCTTACAATAATGCATTAAAATACGGGTATCTTTGAGAATCATGCAATCTAGTGTCCCACTAGGATTTGATTCCTTCCTAGTAGCTATTTAAAAAGAAATATAAGAAAAATATGAAAAATACATAGAATATATATATATTGGAAGTTGCCCTAGATATATGATCTAGCTAGGGTGTGAGATAATAATGAGATAGTAGAAAGAAAGAATCAATTCTTTTTGTCCCAAGTTAAAGAGGCGGAGCTATTGACTCTTTTCAATAGTACTTTTTGACAGTAAAGTAAGAATATGCTACCCTTGAGATAATAGGATGAGATAAAAAGCTTATTATTATACTTAGATATGCATATGTACATTATAGGAAATATAATTATGTATCTAAAAAGTTACAAGATAACTCTTATAGCATGCGTTCCCGCTATGTACGTTCACAGCACGACATCACCCCTCTAAACCTGCACATCCTCTGGTATGTGCCACATTGTCTCTTTGTAAGATTAGCCCTCTTGTACATCGTTCTTGCTTTCTTCTTCACTAGATGATTCAAAGGCTTCCTCTTCACTTTGATCTTCACCTATGTTTTGTTCTTCCTCCTCATCAACATCTTCTAGATCATTGTCTCATCTTCTCTTATACATTTTGATCCTTTTGCCTGCAATGGGAATCTTTACTTTTGTACCATCTAGTTCAGACAAGCTATAAGTAGCATTTTCATGCACATGTTTTACAACATACGGTCCAAACCATCTTTTCAAGAACTTACGCATGACTGTGTGTTGGTTATCAAGGCTACTATCATACACTAAGACACGGTCACCTTTGTCAATTGCTTTGCTCCTGAGCCGATGTCGCTTATCAAAGTAGTCCTTGTTTTTCAACCTTGCATTTTTGAGTCGTTCTTTTGCAGCCTCAATGTCTCCAGGTCTTCTGTCTAGTTGCCTTATGCGCAATGCAAGGAGACCTTCCCTGCTAAGCCCCTCTTTCCAAGGTAGCACATTCCACGTGGGAATTGTATCTTCAATTGGCATCAATGGATTTTGACCATACATTAGCTCCACAGACATGTAGCCAGTTACTAAGCTATGTGTTGTATGATCAGCCCATAAAGCGTATGGTAACAATTTTTGGCCACTCACCAACTCTTCCTTTGCAAGCCTTGGCCAAAGCTTTGATGATAGGAGGATGCCCTCTTTCACTCTTTCCATTGCCTTCACGGTTGTAAGTTGTAGTAAGATAAAGCTTGATTCCTAATCAGAAAAATAACTCCCTTGCTTCTTCAGCATACAGTTCACCTCTATCTGCAGTGATCTTTCCCACACAACCATAACGACAAATCACCTCATCAAGAACGAATTTTCACACAGCTTTCGTGGTTTTAGCTCTTAATGCTCTTCCTTCAACTTGATTAGTTAGGTCCTCTCGTGTAAGAACCAAGTATCTCATCTGCCAGAGTCCTAAAGGCATTGTGACTAGATCCACAACCCATTTATAGTGCAAGGCTAGTGGATATGTAGGGTGCAATCCATCACGATGTCGAACATTTGAATACATTTGACAAGCTACACATGATTCTACAAATTGAGATACATCTTTGTATATACCCTTCCACCATTATTTTTCTTTCAACTTGGAGAAGGTTTCCCACACACCCCTGTGTCCAGCCCATATACTCTCATGAAACTCTCGTATGAGCTTTACTTGAGTCTCTTTTTTACATATAACCCTTTGTGGTGTAGCATCCTTTTGTTTAGGATGCTTCCACAAGTAACCATCCCTCAAAAAGTAACCATATCCTTTCCTGCGTATCCTCTTGAATTCATGTTCAGACCAATCATCCTGTTTTGTTAGAGTAGTCGAGTAGCTTCCAATAAGAAGCCAATCACCTTCATAAAGATCTTTCAAGAACAATTCAAGTGGATTAGTCATGTAGACATTGTTACCTTTGACATGAGAGATGGAATAGAACTTTGTGCCCACATCATCTCCCTCATCAATCATCTGTGACTCATCTTCACACCTTGCCCTTGATAGCATCTATGCCACTGTAGTGTCTTTACCTGCAATGTGCTTAAACTCAGGGTTTAAGGACTGAGAAGCAATTTCTAGCGTTGAGCAGCTTGTAATCATCCCAAGAAGTGGTAGACAATCTGTTTCCACAGCCACACATGCACCAATTAGGTACTCTTTCCCATTTTTCAAGGTTGTAACCATACCCCATAACTCTCTCTTTATCTGTGGATAGTTTCTTTGGTGAGCACTTAGTACCTTTGCTCCAAATCTCACCACATACCTGCGTCCTTCTTCGTCATCTTGCCCTATTGCCCATTCAATCCTTGTAGGACTAGTGTCTACTATCACAATTACTGACCTTTGACACTCATAGTCTACCATTCTCAAAGTTGGTGCTGACTGGAGCAACTCCTTTAGCTTTTTCATGGATTTTACGTGTGCTTCTGTCCATTCAAACTTTTGATTCTTTCTAAGCAATTGATAAAGAGGATCAGCTACATGTGCATAATGTGGAATCCAAATAACATAAAAGACACATCCTCCTAGAAACCTTCTAGCCTCAGTGATGCTAGTGCATGTTTCTTTCATTCTTTGGATGGCATCTACCTTTGCTAGACAAGGTTTCCTACCATATGGCCCGCACATGTGCCCCACAATGAGCACTTCATTGACACCAAACATAGACTTTTTCCCTGGCAATGTAAGATTCACTTCTTCTAGCCTAGACAAAATTTTATCACAATCATTTATGTGATTTACCACAAACTTGCAACATCCCCTGAGATCCAAAGCTTCTTCTTTCTCACTTTTTCTTCACATCCTTTGATAGGCAACCATCAATGAAAGGCATTGTGATTTGAGGAATAAAGTCACGTAAGACCTTATTCATCCCATTCATCATATGTGCAACCGAGTTGGTTGCTCCCTGTGGCAAGGTACACATCCTTACCAAACCCAAAGGTGTCCTCATGGTTGTCAAGTCTCTGCTTTCCATTGCAAGCTGAAATTGATCATACCCTGAGTAGAGATCCCCCATTGAGTACATTGCCCTACCTGCAAACGCCTCTGCAAACTCATCCACAATTGGACATGTTCCTACGTTTCTAATTGTCACCTTGTTCATTGGTTGCATATCTTGAATGAACCGTAGAGCACCATTCTTCTTCGGAACTGTGAACCACCTATTTGAGTATGGAGCACACGAAGGCTCCAAAAGTCCCATTTTGATCTTCTCATTCAGTAGCTCTACTAACTTTGGCAAATAAGCCTTTGGAACCGGAATAGGATGCATATTCCAAGGCACATGAGGGATTGTAAAAATTACCATAGAAGCTACAATAGAAGGATCAACACATCCTATCTAATGTGGCTCAAATGCAAAAGCCTTACCATGCTTTGAAAGCATTTCTTTGAAGCACTTTGTCTCCTCCTGCATTAGGGGATTGTAAAAATTACCATAGGAGCTACAATAGAAGGATCAACACATACTATCTCATGTGGCTCAAATTCAAAAGCCTTACCATGCTTTGAAAGCATTTCTTTGAAGCACTTTGTCTCCTCCTGCATTAGAAACTCCTCGCAACCAGTCTACAACTCTTGAAAGACTCCTTTGTGAAGGTATGCCCAATCTTTTTAGGATTCCTCAAACTTGGTTGCAAAGAAGCCTACTCAATCTTTTCCTTGTTGTTGGGTGGTAAGGGTGAAGCTACTCGTTTCACCTTCTTTGCTACACTCTTGTATTTAGTTTCAACATGGACTTCTGGGCGAACTGTTTGGTTCTCTTTAAAGGCTTCTGTGACTTGATACATTTCCATAGAGCATACTTCCACAAATTCATTTTCAAGATGCAAACTAGACTCCATTATAGCATCAAGATCACCCATAGTATCTACAAAAGAAACTTGTTCACACAAACCCAAAACATTTTCAGTAGGCTCTAGCAACCCACTCTTTTTCATGCCTATTTGTACATTATTTACATATTGCCTCTCATATCTCTTCAAATCTTAAAGTTTTGTAAAACATACTGATCCATTCCTTGTTACCAAGGAGCCCATTGAGAAAGTTTCACTTATTTTTGGATCAGGCGAGACCCTTTCTCTTTGTGTACCACTGCAATCCCGCTTTACAATGGTACTTGGCCAAAACCCATCATTTCTCTATGATCATGAAACTCTTTGCTCACCTTTGGTAGAGGATGTTCTCTGAGGTTGTCACGATTTCTTTCATGGTTTACACAAACTGTGAGAAATTGGACAGCTCGTTTACCATCTTTGCTACGTATCCTACCATATGCTGAACCATCATCCATTACCTTTGTTTCCATTCGAACTCCCACAATGTAGTGTTGTCCGAGGATCAGATGGTATGAAGATGTATCCTATACAAAGAAGTTTTGCTCAATCTTTACATTACCTATTGTCACCTTCACACCTGGACATGCTGCATACAATTCACCGGATGAATTGTTTGCCACTTTTACCATCTAACCATGATCTATGTCCATTGGCCATTTGCACTTGTTGTAGAGACTCTTTGACATTATGTTTATTTCCATTAGGAAATTTCATAGGTCATTTGGAGGGCCATATGAAGAGAGAGAAAAATAGAGCGCGTCCAATGAGCACGAAGGCTACGTTACGTAGGAAAGTACGTGGAAAGACTCAAAAAATAGGAAAATGGCATAAAACTTTCACGAATCTAGGATTGTAGAATCGTAATTTCCTTCCTTTTACCGAGCTTTTAGCTGCTTGCATGTGGTCCCACTTTTGATATTCTCTTATGGTCATTAACGTAATGGAGGGTGACCATTAAGCCCGCACAAGATATTGGAATTCTAAAACACTTTCCCTCCATTAGAATGCTTTCAAAGTGAATCTCCCTTCACTAAAGCTTTTCTTTGAGAGCTATGGCTTCCACGTCTTCTCGCCCAAGAAGCTCCAGGTGTTTACTGTCTCTCACACCAACAACCAACAACTGCACTTTGCCTAGAAGGCCAAGTAGTAGCATATCCTCAATTACAATATCAACTTCAATAAGTGCAGAGAACCAATGGGTTGGACAAAGGATAAACAAAGGTTCATGGGTCCTCATGCAACCAAGAAGACCCAAGAGGTCTAGTGGTATCAACGTTTACCGCTCAGCATGGAAGGCCAGAGTGTTGGATTTCAAAGTTGAAATCGGCAAAAGATCTGTAAAGGAAGTTCTTGTTCAGCATGTGTTTACCCATCCAGAGGTGATAGCAAACGGTGGAAATGTATCAGATATACATCAACCACGTTGCAATTGTAAGTACTCTTGACATGTGAACTTACTGATACTCTCATTATAACTTTTCTTATATATTTTGCAATGTTTCTCCCGCTTCTTATGAGCAATGTCTCCATTCTTCACAGCTCAATTACATTAGATTTGTCATTTTTACTTATTGATACTCTTAGTTTAACTCTTCTTATATATATTGCAGATGTTTATCCCTCTTCTTATGAGCAATGGGAGCCTGTGGAGTGCATAATAGGCCTCTTCCATGTTGTTCATGCCCACATTGATTCTCTACAGTATTCAGGGAGGAGCAGCAAAAGCCTGGTTGATGAGGGAATATTTTTTTATGACCACTTCTACCAACTCAGCTTAGGGAATCAGAATGGCATGTTGGTGAAAGTGCCTCTACCAACCGATTGGAACACTGTGGACTGGCCAGTTCCCGAGGAAACAATGGTGGAGGCAATGCGAAGTAAGCTCAAAAAGGATATATAGAGGTCTCTACGTAGCTCTATTCCCACCAAGCTGGTTAGAATTGCAAACTTTTGTCCTGTTGCACTCTTCATAGAGTTGTTTCATAGCTACAACATCCGTGTTACGAAAACTATGTTCATGTGCAAGTCATTTCAGCAGTCATCCTGTGACAAACTTCTTCACAGAGGATGGTATGTAAAGGAAGAGATTGGTTTACAGTGCGAAGTCGCACTTGATACTCTAGTTGTCAAGTACATGATTGCAAGCCAATCACTGTTACTCTCGTTTTGATATATGCGATCACAAATGCTCAATGGTAAGTACATTCCTATGGACCAGGTTTCTGCAGGTTTGGAAGATAATCCTGCTGTGGATGTGGAAGTGATTGATAAAGAGCATGGCCTACTGTTGGTGGTTACAATAAGGGAGCTATGCAGTCTTCAGCATTTGCGGCATGACATAATTGAAGAGTCAATGGACAGGGACCTATCAGATTTTTCCTTTTTCCTAGCTAGCCGTAAGGTGATGCGGCGAAGGGAAAAAGATATTTTGTGCAAAGAGTTGGATGGTCGGGTTGAAGTAGTGTCAATGTAACAGATATTCTTGTGAACCCAAGTGTATACAAATGACTTTCAATACATGAAGTTTATTGAGCTCATTTTTCAATTGTGCCCTATGAAAAAGTGTGCTTGAAATACATTTCTTTACCATGTCAAATCTCTCTCTCTCTCTCTCTCTCTCTCTCTCTCAATGTTAAACAAGACAAAGACATGATAGAAGAGTCATCTTAATTCATTAGAAAGTACAAATTCGTCTGTGAACAATGGACTGAGATACAATTTCTGTAAGTATGGAATCAGAATGTCTTCAAGGTAAAAATCGAAGGAATGCCCCTCGAAAGAAGGTGGTGAGATAGTTGTTCCCGGCGGATTTAGTTCTCCCTTTTCAAGAGTATCATCAATCAGAAGTGTATTAGTTGCATCAAAGGGTACACCGATTTGGCTAAACGGTTTGTAAAAAAGAGGTAAGTGTGGTTTTTTAGGGTGGTAGTGGCCCTCAACGATAACGCATTTTCTTTGATCATACAAAAAGGCAAAATCTGACGTGTGAGCGCCGCATACACTGCAAACTATTGTAACTAGTGGCGACAAGTTTTGCCTTTGCATTGAAGACCATATGGCAACTCTGAAGCACGGAAGAAGAAACTGAATAAATTCCTTGGTTCCTGGACGAACCACGACTCGACAAGTTCCCATCCGAAACGTTTGCAAATCCTCAAAGGGTTTTGTGTCACCGAGAGGCACGCACATCAGCAGCAATCCATTGACGTCCAAGATAATCAACCTCTGTAAAAGTTGACAAGTACATATAAGTAGTTAGAAGCTGAACATATTTTGCCATACTTGAATAGACATTACCGAAACAACCGTATCTACAGGTAGCAAGGGTCCATACTGGGTCTCTGTAGTGTTGATGTCGTTGTTGTCTCCTCTGCTTTAGCTTCATCATTCACATCTTCATAGTCATCATTCACATCTTCATCAGGGGTCTCCCCCATGGCTCTTTCTGCCTCATTCAAGGTTTCCTCCAAGGTCTTTTCCTCTCCCTCGGTTGACCGGCTTGCCTCATACATCCTTGCCTGATCCATATCAGTTTGCTCATCCCTAGGCCTGCTTTCCTCATCCATATCCTTTTGCTCATCTATAGGCCTGATTTCCTCATCTTGGGTTTCATCCATAGGCTCTTTTGGCTCCTCCACTGGCTGACTTGGCTCTTTCATTGTCTCCTCTGGTTGTACACTAGCACCTTCCATATGCTCATTTGACCTTTCCTCATCCTCGGCTCTTTCATCTTCTGCTGATATGACCCCCTCGGCCCGTTGTGATTCCACTGTATCGGATGCAGGGGTTTGTCGTGGTGGCACGTCATGTATTGTCATATCAATAGTGCGGTCATCCAAGCCGCTATCTTCAAGCTCTCTGGGGCTAGACATAGTAAGCAGGTGTTGTATTAAACTTACCCGGTATCTTTGCAAATAATCATATGTGTAGTTTTTTAAAGCACTCTGCAAAATTGAAATAACACATGGTGAGAATTCTTTTATAAACTAAACCAAAACTGACTGAATGCATTGCCAAATGGTTACCTTAGTCATGAAAGGTTTTAACGCAAAGTAGCTTTGCAGGACATATTCTGCATGGAGAAGACATCTCCAGCCGCAAGAATTTCCATCGGTTTGATTTGGGACAGGTACATCTTTGATTGGGGCCTTGTATAGTTCATACCTTCCACATAGCTTGCCATAGGCAAGCAACAACCTCTTTATACAACTGCACAAAGCAGCGTCAAGATGTTAGCATGAGGCTTCATAGTTACATGGATATCTGTAAGAAACACTTTCTGATACAAAACACTTACAGCCTAATTTCAGGGTGGGTTCCTTTTATTGAATTGAACACCCACACTGCTGGTTGGTCAACATCAAGGCATATGAGACTCCAGTGATGGTTGTTCTCATATGGAAAGATGATGACAGTAACTTCCAGCATAGCACAGTGGAGAAACCAACTCTCAAAGGTCCCAGATGGACTGTTCTTTTGTCTAATAATCACTGACATTTGTGGATCAAGAAGAAACACCTCTGTGTGGGTGTGCAATGGGAGTTGACTTTTGATCAGGATGCAGAGAGTTTACCTGAGTTAGCAAACCTATTATCTGAGTTTTCAAAGCTAGCAAGATAGTAACACTTACTTAAGACAAGCATAGATAATTGTGTCTGAAATCTGAGCATCTAGATTCTGCAATAAATTAATGTCCACTTTTTCCAGAGCTAGCTTTCTGGCTCCATCTACAAATGGTATCTCTGCAAAGCAAACCATCCTTCATTGAAAGTAGAGTTTCTTGATTGCTTGCCTCTATGGACAGGGTCACATTGCATTCTGTTTGCCTCTGGGACTCCACTGCTACTTTTGCTTTCTCCTTAAGCTCTGCTTCCCTCATGTTCTCTGTTTGGCGAGCAATAGTCTCTGCCCTTGCCCTTGTATTCACATCATGTGTGACATCTACAACTATGAGTTGTGGCACTAGCTCAGGGGGGTATAACAAAATTTCCCTCATTTTCTTATCCCTGCAGACATTGGGGACCAGTAGTTTGTCATACCTCCACCTTATTCTTTTCAGTGTCTCACTATCTTTGCCCATTATAGTAACCCTGTGGGCATGGGCTGCAACAATGGTGATGTCATTGAAGTACTCCAGTAGGACGTCCTCTGCTGCTTCTTGTAGAGCCATTAATGCCAACACCTTCCACCTTTTGGTGCCCCATGTAGCTTCTTCACATATGGACCTCACCATCCTCTGAAAGGGCAGCTTTGGTATGCATAAATCTACACATTTCTATGCCTTTCTGATTTCGCTGAAAATTCCCATGCAGGTTTGTAACTTCTTCACCCTTGGACCTTTCAGAATTTTATTGGGTTTTCCAGGTCTTTTCTTTGGGGTTGCAGATCTGCTACTTGCCTTGGCTGCTAATCCTGCTCCCTTGCCTACCTTCCTTGCAGTGGCTTTTGTTCTAGCCATTTCACTGTATACAAAAAGAGGACTCTCTCTCTCTGTCTCTCTCTCTCTCTCTCTCTCTCTCTCTCTCTCTCTCTCCTTTCTATAGCTTAGCATATTTAAATAGAGAGAGAGTGAGAGACTCCCATTACTAAAGGCGTGCGTGGAGCATGTTTTGACCTCAAAAAACACCTCCGCGCGCCGTTAGTATAAGGTAAAAGAAAGACTCACTCTCTCTCTCTCTCTTTCCCCCGCCTTACATACTCTCTCTATAACACTCACACATACACTAGTCGATGCACACTACTAACGGCGCGCATAGAGACATGCACACCGGTTATGGCTCTCTACGCGCGCCTTTAGTATAGAGAGAGAGAGAGAGAGAGAGAGAGAGAGAGAGAGGCTCTGTGTGTGTGTGTGTAAGTCATATTTGTGTGTGTGTGTGTGTGTGTTTGTGAGTGTGTGTGTGTGTCTCTGTATGTGTGTGTGTGTGTGTCTGTGTGTGTGTATGTTATATTTGTGTCTCTGTGTGTTTGTGTGTATGTTATATTTGCCTGTATCTGTGTGTGTATGTGTGTGTATGTTAGATTTGTGTGTCTCTGGGTTTGTGAGTGTGTGTGTCTTTGGTGTGTGTTATATTTGTGTCTCTGTGTGTTTGTGTGTATGTTATATTTGTATGTTTCTGTGTGTGTGTGTGTGTGTGTGTGTGTGTGTGTGTCTGTATGTGTGTGTGTGTGTATGTTTTATTTGTGTGTGTGTGTGTGTGTGTGTGTGTGTGTGTTGTGTTTGTGAATGTATGTGTGTGTTGTTTGTTAAGATAGAGCTAGATATGCAATATACTGTGACAGAAACAGAGAGAGAGAGAGATAGAGGCAAAGGCAGAGGGAAATTTCAAAAGCGGAGGAAGAGAGAGAGAGGGCCAAACCTCCTGAGGACGCAGACCTTCGTTATGTCTAAGATGGGTCGGCTTGCTGTCAGAGACGCAGACGACGTCTCTTTCTCTCTCTCTCTCTCTCTCTCTCTCTCTCTCTCTCTCTCTCTCTCTCTCTCTCTCTTTCACTCACTCTCTTTCATGAGGTGTGGTTTTTCTCTCTCATGACCTCTATATATGACGTACAAAAGTATACGGTCTCAATAATGACCGCACGTGCGACAACATGCAATTATACTCTATTTTATAGTAACACATGGGGCGCCGCCGTGTGTATCCGTTATAAGTGTCATTTTGAGAGAGAGAAAGAGAGAGAACAATAGAAAGAGAGAGAGAGAGAGAGAGAGAGAGAGAGAGAGAGAGAGAGAGAGAGACTCATTACTGCCAGAGAGTGATAGAGAGACAGAGAGAGAGAGAGAGAGAACCATAGAAAGAGAGAAGGAGAGAGAGAGAGAGAGAGAGAGAGAGAGAGAGACAAATTGAGAGAGAGATAGAGAGAGGGACTCCTTACTCTCAGAGAGAGAGAGGGAGAGAGACAAAGTCAGTTTGACAGACAAAAAGTAATGGAGGAGACACCTCCCTTGGAGTTTCTGCAAACCCCACCAACAAAAGGTGATCTCTCACTCTTTCTCTCTGTATTTCCAACATTTGGTACAAATTGTGTGTGTGTGTGCGTGTAAACAAAGAAAAACCCATACTGTTGTTCAACACACACACACACCTCAACACATACTTCCATAGACAGAGACACACACACACAGACACACACACAGAGACATACACACTCTCTCTCTCTCCATCCCCGCTCTGTCCCCGTTACTAACGGCGCGCAGAGCCAACCAAACAGTGGCTACAGCTCTCTCCGCGCGCCTATAGTATAGTTATGACTCTCTCTCTCTCTCTCTCTCTCTCTCTCTCTCTCTCTCTCTCTCTCTCTCTCTCAATTGTACTTAAGGCGTGCGTAGAGAGTTGCAAAAAGTATGTTGTCGTCCTTGCGCGCCTTTAGTACAAAGAGACACATACAGAGAGAGAGAGAGAGAGAGAGAGAGAGAGAGAGAGAGAGAGAGAGTCTATGTGTATTTTTTTAATGTTCTTTAGAGAGAGAGAGAGAGAGAGAGAGAGAGAGAGAGAGACTATGTGTGTTTTTGTTTGTGCTTTGGAGAGAGACATATATATATATATATATATATATATATATATATATATATATATATATATATATATATATATGGAGAGAGAGAGAGAGAGAGAGAGAGAGAGAGAGTGAGACTTGTCATGTTTCTTGATGAATAGGATTAAGGTCCAGTAGGGAGAAGAGGCTGAAACCAGACCGAGAGCTTGTGCCAGGATTTCAAACTTTGCAGGCTCAGTTGCTTAATGTTTCTGCCAAAAGAACTATTGACTTTTGTCAGGACATATTTGAAGAAGACTCAATTGGTGAAGATCAATCAGAGAGGTCACCAGGCCAAGAGGATCCCTCACCCTACAAGGCTCCCTCACCCTGTACAGTACTTGTCAAGAAAAATACAAGAAAGAGGAATATAGACTTCTCACATGATGCAGATGTGCCAGAAAGTAGTCCCTGTGCAACTAAATGTAAAGCTAAAGAGGATGTGTCTTCTCTGGAAGACCCAGGTGCAACTAATGAGAGGCTGTTTGATTTTGCAGCATCTTGTGGTGCTGGGGACAAGTTTGATCTAGTTCATTCTATGTTTAACCCAAAGTTTGACATTGAAGACCTGTTAGCTCAGCACAGTAATTTCTTGCAGTCCTACACAGATAAGTTTGAAGTGATGGTGCAGGTAGGGAGGGTTGTTCTGCCCACTATGACTCTTGTGCATTTAAATGATTGTGGTGGAAAGGGACAGGGACTGAAGAAGTATAGGGAATTACCACCTTCTTGCCGACATTCAGCCTGCCCTTTGCACCAAAAAGAATGCAAACTCATTCAGGAAGCCTTTGGCTTTATGATTTACCTGAACAACCTGTTTGGATTCCTCATGCAGAATCCTGATGAGGTGTTAGAGGAGCAGGATGCAGCACCAGATGAAGAATGCGAGGAGACAAATCATATACAAGAAGTCGAGGAGGTTGAAGATACAGTCGACCTTGAGGTTGAGGCAATTGAAGTACAAAGAAGTAAGATGCTCTCTGTGAAAACCACAGAAATCAAACTTCCATTGGATGTCAGTAACTTCACTGAGAAGCATGCTCAGATGATGTTTCCTGTTGTGCCTGACTTCAGGATTAGAGACAGAACCTATATCTTCTTACATGATGTGCAAAGCATCTTTTATTTAAGGGAGGATTTCTCCCTGGCTATTATTTCCAGAGTCCAAGAGGAGAGGAGTGGATTTGTTTCAGAGGATAGTAGTGATGATGAGGCAATGGAAACATCCAGCAATCCAATGGAATGCCTCCAAAGATGCTTTGAGAAAGCTGAAAAATACAACGAGACACTACCTGATGAAGCCACCTTCCAAGCAATAAGACAAAGCCTAAGACCATCAACAAGTAACAAAGAAGTGGAGGATTGGTTTAACCGTTTAGGTCAGGGGTCAACTACATCTGTAGACCTGTGGAAGGAAAACCTCTTTCTGCAGGATGAGATCTTCATGGTAACTCTCTCTCTCTCTCTCTCTCTCTCTCTCTCTCTCTCTCTCTCTCTCTCTCTATCTATCTATCTATCTATCTATCTATCTCTCTCTTTGTGTCACTTCTGACATGATATGTGCAGTCTTGGATTGCTGACAAGGATGACTTCCTTCGGCAGCGGACTCGAGAGTATCGTGGAAGGGATGCGGCCCTAGCGCAATACCTTTCAAAGCTTTGCGAGTCGTCGATAGTAGTTTTTCACAATTCCATGTCACAAGAGGGTCCAATAGCAACTTACACATTCAAGACACTATCACGCTTCTTGGGTGGACCCGTGCTGCCCAAAAGTGCAGATAAAGTCATTCTTGTGGACAAAGTGTTTGCTAGAGATTGTTTTGGTTACTGCCCGGGATATACAGGTGGTCGAGCAGCGTATTACTACACCTACACAGCAATGGCACTAGCTCTTGGTAGACAAAACCCAGATGAACTTTTAGAGTATGGCAAACATCTCATGATTCATTACAAGGGTGACGTGCCAAAAAACAAAATTGAACCTTCAAAATCTTGATACACTTCAAGTAGTAATTGTATAAGATCATGTATTACATAAATTTTGTACAATGTCATCCACTCAGAGTATCTTTCTCCACTTGTGATTCACATACACCATTGTCTCTCTCCACCTTCGTTGACTTTCACGAGCTCCGGAGTTGTTGTATGCCATTGATCTTTTACCTTTTTGTTGTTGTAAATGTCTGATGGCTTGTGCTGTTGCTGAATTTGCCAAGACTTCTTTTGCCTGCATTCGATGAATGATTCTATGATAGAACCATTCAAATAGTTCTCTCAAACTGTTAGCCTTGATTCGAGAGCCACCATGTTGTGTATGCCTGAAATAAGCATTTCTCACCATGTAATGAGACTTTTCCATCCCTTGGGTATTCCATATTGCCGGGTTCCCATACTTTTGTATAAAATATGGTAAATGATTGAAGATGATGTGCTGGATATGAAAACAGATTAGTTAGAATGTTTTACACTCACATATTTGCACATAAGAGAGAATGAAATACACGATAATACCATGTAGTGAGTAATCTGGGTGTTTGTCCATGCTGTCTTGAATGATTTCAGAAGGTTGAGATTCTCCTTGAACTTGTTTATATCACCTTGTGACCAGTCATCTTTGTCGCACATCAAAAATAGGATGTCTATTGATCGCCAAACCTCAGCCTTCGCGTTACGAGTAGTTGGTTCTTGGTCTTTGACTGCAATATGTAGCTTTTTCCAGCTCTGATACTCTACCTTGCTAACATAAGATGTGTTATACATTTTTCCATGTTTTGTTAGCTTCGGATCTCTTGTACCTTGGGGTTTAGATAAAAACCTCCGTGCCTTCACCCCACCGATGGATGGTTTGCATGGGACATCCTTCTCAGCAGTTGATCTCTTTTCATCCCGCTGGATTTTCACATTGCCACCATGAAGCCCCATATCCAACAGTACCATTTCTAAGCATTGCAGGGCTACTTGTCGTTCTGCCGAGTTCTTAATCTTCCAAGCAAACCCGATATATAAGTAGACCAATTTCTCCACAATTCTACAAAGGGCATGCATTGTACAAATGTGGACATTCACAAGTGGTATTTTCAAAACCGGTCGAAAAGCAGGATCCTCAATGTGACGTGTTGGAGCTTTTCTCCACCACTTTGGGTCCATAACCTTTGTAGGCTCCATGCAGAACACAATTATACATGCACTTTAATGTTTTGAGGTCACCTACAAGATGCCACTGAACTTGAAAGTCTCCCCTTCCATCTAGACGTAGTACCTCTCCCTGGTTAGTCTGTCGATCAATCACCTCCAGAATATTAGTTCGATGGAACACCCAATATAGAATCTCATGATCTTCTTTCTTTACCTGCACAAAATAAATGAGACTTAAGTAGATGTGAACATTTGAGCTTACGTGAGAATCTCGCTTACCTCAAACGCACCAAGCCACCATATGTTAGATTCTGATTGAACACTAAAATATAAAGGATCATCACTGGGACACTTTGAGAGGGCTCTATTCATTAAAGTAATATTAACACGCTCTAGCTTTTTCTCTTTAACAAGCTCACACTCATCCAGTTTTAACAAAAAATGTAATACCCCTCGTGACTCTTCAAATGTGATGTTGTAAAACTCCACCATTCTCTTCTGTAATATCCACAGGTCCATAAAAATATTATTGAACTCATCATATGCCATGTTTGCTCCATGGCCACTGTAAGTTGCTTTAATATGAAAGGGTTGTCCAAGATAGTCTCCCTGTGCCTCGTTAAGCTGAAGCCTCTCTTTCCAAACACTTGAGGCTGATGGTAGAAGTTTGGATTTTATACCCTTCTTAACAAAGATGGATGAGACAGACTTTTGGATAGCCGAATATCCTCTTTTGCTTACACCAAGTGAATCAAGTGTGCCTTGTATCTCTTTTGCAGGCACTGAGTTCTCTGAAATAAAGCGGTCCACTACATTTCGTTGTAGGACCTTAAACTTCTTGTCATGTACTATATCTGCTGCCAGGCTTCTACTTATAAGTGGCTTCAATCTCTTTCCTATATTGGCTTTGGGGTCAATGTTTTCCTTGTCAGGATAGATTGAATCTCTACATGAAGACAATGCATAAGTAAATAACAAAAAATTTGCTTCACTAACACTATTTAGGCACATCAAAACAATGCATAACAAGAAAAAACAAAAAGATTACTTAACTAAGACAATGTAGCCAACCAAGAAGCATCACCTTAATGCTCGGATTCTTTTCTTGAGACCTCCTGATGCAACCTGCAATGTTTCAAGATTGCGCAATTTCTTCTTTCGGATACGACCACCCAAGATGGTGTCCTTCATTTGACAACTTCGCACCTTTCCTTTCAGTTCTTGTACCTCTATTTTCTGTTGCAAAATGGTAACCTGATCTGTAGAATGTAAATGTGAAAGGCAAACAATCTCACATTGTTGAGCTTGGAGAATGCCCTTGTAAGTTTCAGCTTCTCTTATAAGAGATTTACAATAACCCAGAAGGCCCTTTTCTCCATCACCAGCAAAGGTCAATAAGCTTGTAGGATTGACAAACGGTGGAGACGCATTAGTCATTGGATTCTTAGGGTAGAGAGAGCCTCTCGTCCAGATATCTATGTGTTTAGCTCCCTCATCAAAAAGGAAAATGGCTAATTGATATAAATCATGGATGGATGATCCATGCAACAAACAACTCATCAAGGGATATGTATGGATCTTGTATGAATGTAAGGGTGACTATAGGGGACATAAAAGATGATCAAAATTTATTAGTTCAGGAGATGTCTATGTACCCTCTTATCCTTAGGAAACCATACATCACTGCTACTCATATGGAAACAAAGGTTATGGACGATGGATCAGCTTATGCTAGGATATATAAGGAGTAGGGATGGGAAGCATGCAATCCAATTTCTTATTGTTTGTGTGGCCTATCAAAGGAACTATGAAAATATCGGAGTGAAATCCTTACCAAAGACAAACAAAGAATTCAAGGAGTATAGGGATATGAGGGGTTCTGTCCATCTACCATTATAGAGGAGGATTGTAATGGTACAAGAAGAGAAAAGCTCTTGCATTATGTATATGCAACATAAATGTTTTCTATAGGTTTTGTAGGATTAATAGACTATGGATCTATCATTTACAAAGTGTGAGGACTTGAAGCAAGGTGAAAGACAACATGTAAATATTGTACAGAAAGGTTTCAGAACCAATAGTTTGATAGAAGATGAGGAATGCATTGCAAATGTGTTTGATGAGTGTTCATTTGTGGATACCATGCAAAACTTGGAGTCTTTAGTGAATTGCAATTTGTGTGTTGGGAATGAGGTTGTGAAAGTATGCTTCAAAGAAATGTACAAAGTTATTGAGGATTTTGAAAATTCTCAAGGTATTGACGTGCATGTGGATATGAAGTACGAGTCTACGGCAAAGAAAGTGAAACTAATGGCATTACCTCTACCAAAAGATTTCACAAATAAGATGGAACAAGCTGCTTTGCAACCTAGCCTTTGTGACCCAAGCAAGCTTGGGCACAAGTTTATGCAGGATTACTTGAAGGATCTAAAGGTTGGTTGCGAGGACAGTTTAACAGAATCTGAGAAGATATGCTTTGGCTTTTTCATTTGAGCCGCATGAGATAGAGTGTGTTGATCCTTCCATATAGTGTTTCTCCTATGCTAATCTTCACTATCCCTAATGTACCTTGGAACTTGTGACCTATTCCAGTTCCAAAGGCTCATTTGCTAGAATTTATTGAGTTACTTAATAAAAAGATCAAGATGAGTGTTTTGGATCCTTCTTGTGCTCCATATTCAATTAGGTGGTTGTCATTTCCAAAGAAAAATGGTTCTTTATGCTTTATCCAGGATATGCAGTTTATCAACAAGGTTACAATTAAAAATGTGGGTACAGGGACAATTGTAGATGAGTTTGCAAAGGCATTTGTAGGAAGGGCGATATATTCTATGGGGGATTTGTCTTCAGGGTATGATCAATTTCAACTAGCAATAGAAAGCAGGAACTTGACTACCATGACACGTTTGGGTTTAATAAGGATGTGCACCTTACCTCAGGGAGCAACTAATATAGTTGCGCATATGATGAATGGTATGAACAAAGTCCTACAAGACTTCATACCTCAAACTATGATGCTCTTTCTTGATGATGTGCCAATCAAACGATGCAATGTAAGTGTTATAGATGTGGCTCTAGACTCAAAGGGGTGCCTCAAGTATGTGGACAATTATATCAATGATTGTGATAAGATCTTGTCAAGGTTGTCCAAGAAGTGAACCTTACCTTGTCTGGGCAAAAGTCAGTGTTTGGTGTGAATGAAGTTCTTATTGTGCGACATACGTGTAGACCATATGGTAGATGGCCTTGCCCAGCAAAGACTGATATAATTCAGAGAATGAAAGAGAAAGATATAAATGTGACTGAGGTTCAAAGTTTTCTGGGTGCATGTGTTTTTTATGTTATTTGGATTCCACATTATGCGCATGTAGCAAAACCTTTTTATCAACTCTTGAGAAAGAACAAAAAATTTCAATCGAAAGAAATGCATACACATGCCATGAGGAAATAAAATAAGTTTTTTCTTATGTCGCCAACTTTGAGGAAAATAAGCCATGAATTTGGAAGACATGTGATTGTGAGAGTGGATACTAGCCCCACAGGAATTGGATGGGCAATTGGACAAGATGATGAAGATGGTAAGCGATATGTAGTGAGATTTGGAGCAAAGGTCCTAAGTGCTCGTCAATGCAATTATAAAGGGAATTGTGGGAGCAGTTATACACTAGTGAAAAGGGAATTATGGGAGTGGTTACAACATTGAAATGTGATAAAGAGTATCGTATAGGAGCAAATGTAACTGTGGAGACTAATTATCTACCTCTTCTTGGAATGATC
Organism: Adiantum capillus-veneris; assembly: GCF_014529385.1. Classification (NCBI taxonomy): domain Eukaryota; kingdom Viridiplantae; phylum Streptophyta; class Polypodiopsida; order Polypodiales; family Pteridaceae; genus Adiantum; species Adiantum capillus-veneris. Next base: position 34,017,278 of record NC_140958.1, on the reverse strand, counting down.
ACTGCAAGTTGCTCAACTCTTGACATTGCTATGTTGAGATGGATTGCCTACATAAATTCCTTGAATTTTGAATTTAAGCATATTGCAAGGAAAGATAATCCAATTGCAAATATGATTTACAGAGCAAGATATCAAAATGAAGTAGAAATAATTGACGAGGGTGATGATGTGGGCATAAGGTTTTATCGTAGCTTTCATGCCAAGGGTGAACATATTTTCTTGTCAAATGTACTTGAGTCATCTACAAAGGACCTATATCAAGGATATTGGTTGCTCATTGGACACTATTTGAGCACTTTGACAAGGCAAGAAGGGTGGACTGATCAAGAGTTCAAAAGAATACGGAGAAAAGGCTATGGATACTTTTTGAAAGATGAATACTTGTGGAAGCATCCAAAACAAAGAAATGGGATGTCATTGAGGGTTGTGAATGATGAGGACATCAATAAAAGTGACCTTATCAAAAAGTTTCATGAGAGTCTTTATGTTGGACACAAAGGTGTGTGAGCCACCTTTACTAAAATCAAAGAAAGGTATTGGTGGAAAGGTATGTATAAAGCTGTATCTCATTTTGTGGAATCTTGTGAAACTTGTCAAATGTATTCAAATGTACGTCATCATGATGGGTTGCATCCTACATACCCATTGGCTATGCACTATAAGCGGGTAGTAGATTTGGTTACAATGCCATTGGGTTTCTGGAAAATGAGATACATAGTGCTTGCATGAGAAGACTTAACTAATCAGGTTGAAGTTTGTGCTTTAAGAACAAAAAGCACAGAAGGGATATGTAAGTTCCTCTTAGATGATGTGATTATCCGCCGTTAAACTTGTGTTGGGAAAATAACAGCTGACCGAGGTGGGTTGGATGCCAACAAAGCCAGTGCGTTTTTCTCCAGGTTGGGCATTAAACTCGCTCTCACTACTGCATACAATCTTGAAGGGAATGGTAAATCAGAGTGTAAGCATCCTCCTATTATCATTAGCAAAAATTTGGACTCTCAAAGGGGCCCTATAAGAATGTTTGACTTTGTCTTTCTCGTCCAAAGTGGGCAACCCGGTGAAGTCCATGAACGCTTTGTCAAACCCTATCAACTAACATATCATTGGAAAGATCTTAGAAATTAGGTTCTAAATCCCCAAACTTCGACAAATTTGGAGTTGATTTGTAGAAGTTATGGCCTCCCCATTGGAATTGAAATGTAGGGAGAGATTCCATTTATAAGACGGAGTTGTCACATCAAAAATGGAATCTTCTAGAATATAAGGAATCTAATGGCATGCTATATATCAATGGATAGATCTCAATGAGTACATTATAAATCCAAAAGGTCCAAAAACTTTTGATTTCATTCATAAAAATTTTACCATGCACCTGTTTTGGACAAGATAGAGAAAGTAAAAGTCCTTGAGTCCAATTTTTCCCTAATGTAAAGATTTGGCTAAGGCTTCCAAAGGAAAACTGGGAGAGTGGCCTAGGCTATTGCCTTATGCTTTATGGGTTGATTGTATGACTCATAGCTTAGTTACTGGTTATATGCATTTTGAGTTGATGTATGGTCAAAAACCTATAATGCCAGTTGAGGATGTAAATCCCACATTGAATGTATTGCCTTGGGAAGATGGAATGAGTAGGTAATACCTTCTTGATTTACACATATAGAAATTAGAAAGAAGGCCTCAAGGTATTGAGATTTTAGAAGCAAAGATGCAAGATTATAGAATAAGGTCGGATTTGATAAACAGCACAGGCTCAGACCTAGAGCTATTGAGGAAGCTGATTGGGTGTTGGTGTATGACAATAGTCTTGATAAGAAACATTCAAAAATGAGAAATCTTGCAAAAAAATGGTTTGGTTCTTATGTGGTTAAGCAGGTGTACACAAGAATGCAACTTATACCTTGCATGAGTTGGATGGCACAAGAATGAAAACTCCCATTGCAGGGAAAAGAATCAAGCTATTCAAAGGAAGAGGCGATACAAACCTCTTTATTTCACAAGAAAGTCAAAATGAAGGCTCTGATGAACATGTTATGGATGAGGATGAAGAAAGAGATGATGATGCACCCGATATGTATGTTGACTTAAATAAAGACTGCACCTACATAACATCTGCAAGTTTAGAAGGGGTGGATGTCATGTTGTGGCACATACATAATGTGAAACAAAAATATCTACCTCACTCTCAATTCTTTTGTTATGTGGGACCGAATGCTATAATGTACATAGTGTGATATATGCAAAAATAGATGCCACGGTTGCAGTTCCGTATATACCTTGACGGGGCAGCGCGGACCTAGGCATGGCACTATGGAATGTTTTTTCACAAGGATATATGCCTATTTTGTTTTATATATGTAAAAATGTCAAGTGTATCGACGTGACACGTTCATTTTTGCCTAGAAAGTTCAATGCGGGCGATCTCGACCAAAAATAGTAGGTTTTATGCATGGGCGTAAGAGATGCGTCCAGAGTTCTTGCCAAGTATAAAAGTGAGGTTCAAGATGAAATTTAAGCCCAATGGATTATTCCACAATTTTAGGGATTTTTACCACCTTGTTTGGACTCTTTACAGGTTAAAAAGGACATTTTTGGGCTAAAAAGGACCAAAACATGGTCTAAAAATGGCTCAAAACTCCACATCACTCATGGTTCTGAGACTATGAGGGCTGAAGGAAAATTTCACAAGAACAGTATCAGCACTTTGAGCTCCTCTGTGAAGGGATACAAGCATGCACCTATGGTCTGCTAGTGCAGTCCCGTGTTGTTTCAACCCTGTATCGAGGCTTTGAGGCCACCATTAGGGTTTCCTCTCTTCAAATACCTATTCTGGAATGTAAAATAAAGTTTTTAAGCTTCCATGAAATGGCTACAATGGAGAATTGAAGCGTTTGTTTAGGGTTTTTATCAGGGCGAAAGAGCACTACAAGTGTGCAATTGGGAGCGAGGCTACACCAAATCATCACACACACAAGTGTTTTGAGTTGATATTGGTTAGTTTTCAAAGAGGAGATTTCATGGCTGGATTTTTGTTCTTTTTGAGTGCGTGTTTAGCTTCAAATCTTCCACAACTCGCCTGCTTTTGCTATGGATCCTCACAGTCAAAGGCTCGGCGCTTTCCTAGCCGCACTGCGCACTTTTGACAATGTATGCAAGATGTGTTGATCAATAAGGGATTGATAGCACATTTTTGTGAGATAAAAGAGAATGCTTCCATTGATGATGAATGGAAATATTTGAATAAGCGTGCTATGGTGACCATTTGCCTGCACCTTGGTGAATCCATTTACTTCACAATAATGGATAAGACCAATGCCAAAGATTTATGGGATGCTTTGTGTGTAGCATGGGGATGGGAAAAATGCCTCGAATAAGGTTTTTCTTATGAAGAAACTTATGCACATGAACATAAAAGAAGATAGTAGCATTAGCTCTCGTTTGAATGAGTTCAGCAATGTATTTTTGCAACTTACTTCCAAAGGTCTTAACTTTAATGATAAGATGAAGGACATCTTCTTGCTATGTTCGTTGCCATTGTCATGGGATATATTCAATATAGCCATAACTAACTTTGTCCCTAAAGGTAATCTTGTTTTCAGTGATGTTACTAGCTCGTTGCTCACTGAGGACATTCGACGCCAGTCGCCTGATACAAGTGGGCATGGTAATGTGTATATGGCTAGTGGCAGTTGTGACAAGCAAAGTCAACATGGTTGGGCTCACAATCATTCTCAGGATTGCAGGAACAATTGTACCAAGAGTCGTGGAAGAAACATGAAAAATGTTGAATGCTATCACTGCCATAAAAAAAGGAACATGTAAAGAAAGATTGTCGTGTATTCCAGCATGAAAAGGGAAAATAAAAGGAAAATTTTGACACTCCTCAGAGCATTGTGAAGATAGAAGAACTGATTTTTGTTGAGTCTCCTGCTATTACAATTGTTATCGATGTACTAAAGCTATTAGATGTGCTAATCTTCACCTCTAATTTGATTTTTGATGCATTGTTCCCTCATAAGGAGTGGTTCTCCACATATATTTCTACACATGGTATAGTGAAGCTGGGGAGTTTTTATGAGCTTGATGTATGTAATATTGGGGCCATAAAACTTTGTATGCGTAATGGCACTGAGTTTATGCTGCAAAATGTCAGACATGTACCCAAATTGACAAAGCGTTTCATGTATGTTGGGCAATTAGATTATTTGGGCTACATTACTATTTTTTCACATGGTCCTTGGATAATCAAGAAAGGAAACTTGGTCATGCTTAAAGGCCAAAAGTATGTGTTCAATCTCATTAGTGCAAGAGAATTGTAATTGTGTAGCCGAGCTGCCATCTACAAAGTTGTGGCATAGCCGGCTAGGACATATGAGTCAAAAATGAATGAAGATACTGTAGCATTGTGGTTATATCCCCGTGCTAGACTAATCTAATTTTTCTTTATGTGATGATTGAATTTATGGAAACAAACTTAGACAAGGAGTTAAGAAGTCCTCTAGATCTCGTTCATAGCGACTTATGCAGACATATGCATGCTAAGTCTCTTGGGGGGGGGCGGGGGGGGGGGGGGGGGGGCGGGGGGCATTATGTGTCCTAACATTCATCGATGAGTCTACTAGAAACATGCGGGTTTATCTCTTGAAGTGGAAGAGCAAAATCTTTAGTGTCTTTTAAAGTTTCTTAGCAATGGTTAAAAACCAATCAGGTAGAAAGATTACATCTTTGCAAACTAACAATGGAGTCGAGTATATCTTCTCTGAGTTCAAGGATTTATGTAGTAAATGTGGCATTAGAAGACAGTTCACCATGCCTTACACACCTACTCAAACCAGTGTGACAAAAAGGATGAATAAAACTATGCAGGAATGGGTCACTTATATGTTTTCTATGGCCACTTTACCTTGCGAGTTTTGGGAGGAATCTATTGTGACAGTTGTCTACTTGATAAACCGGTCACCTAGTACACCATCAAAATATAAGATTCTACAAGGGATGTGGACGGAAAAATAGCCCAATTACAATAGATTACATGTAATTGGGTGTGAGGCATTCTCACATGTGCCAAAAGAGCTTCGACAAAATGTAGATCCCAATTCACATAAGTGCATCTTCATTGGATATGGTGTAGACGAAGAGATGGGATATTGTCTCTCACACTAGGAATCGAAGAAGGTTATATGCAGCTCACAGGTGATATTCAATGAGTCTAAGATGCATAGATAGCAGTGAAAGAGATTGAATATTGCAAAGGAAAATTTGAGGATGTTGCCTAACTACCACTTATGCAGAATGTTGGACATGCTAGTGATTCTCCTTCAGCTAGTACAACTACAAACGTGATCTAGAGAGAGTGGAATTGACTAATCATGCACTTAGAATATCTACTCGTGTATCTTGTGCACCTGAGCATTTTGAGCTAGGGTTGAACTATTTGTTAGTTACTGGCTTTGGTGAGCCACTTGTTATAAAGAACCTATTCAAATGAACGATAGTGTGAAGTGGGAACAGGCTATGCAATTTGAGTATAACTAAATTTTAGTCAATGAGACTTGGGAACTGACAAAGTTATGAGAGGGTAAACAATCATTGCCTTGCAAATGGGTGTACAAGAAGAAGTACACGACAGAAGATCCCAAGCTTAAGTATAAGGCTAGATTGGTTTGTTAAAGGACTCAAGTAGAAGAAAGGCATAGATTTTGATAAGATCTTTTCTCCAATGGTCAAAATGACTACACTTCATCTTGTTTTTGGTCTAGTAGCCATAGAGGATATGGAGTTGGTCCAAGTGGATGTGAAAATGGTGTTTCTTCACGGGGATCTTGAAGAAGATGTCTACATGAAGCAACCAGAAGTCTTTGAGATAAATCCTAAGAAGCCAACAAAGGTAGAACTAGTCACTGTGTGTATATTCAAGAAATCTTTGGATGGACTAAATCAAGGATTGTGGTAGTGGTACATCAAGTTTGATTATTAAATGCAATTCCAAGGTTATGTATGGAACCAAGAGGATCACTGCTCATGCACAAGGAGGTTGAAATATGGTTCCCTCATCATTCTAATCTTGTACATGGATGATATGCTTATAGCCAGGAAGTCCAAAGATGAGATTGCACTTCTCAAGGATGCCTTAAGCAAGTAGTTTTTCATGAAATATTTGATCATTTTCTTGGTATGCATATCAAGAGAAATCATAAATGTGGAATACTTGAATTATCATAGGAAAAGTATATTCACAAGGTCTTGGAATATTTTATTAACATGCACAGGGGGGAAATCATTTAGTAGCCTAATGGATGCATATGTAAAATCTAGCAAGAATGATTGCCCTAAATTGAAGGCAGAAAAGGAAAAGGTGTCATATTCTTTAGTAGTTGGTAGTCTCATGTACGCCATGGTTAGCACACAACCAGACATTGTATTTGTAGTGGGAGTGGTCAATAGGTATATGGAAAATCCAGGCAAAAATCATTGGAAAGCGGTGAAGCATATCTTGAGATACATCAAGGATTCAACCAACAAGTGCTTACACTTTGGAAACAGTGATGCATCCATAGCTGGATACACTAATTGTAATTATGCAAGTTGTGTGGACACTAGGAGATCCACATGTGGCTATGTTTTCTTGTTTGTTGGAGCGGCAAATCATGTCTACAAAATTGCACTTGGTCTTCCACCATTGAGGCTGAGTATGTTGCAGTTTCCAAGGCCATCAAGGAAGAAATATGGTTATCTCATCTAGTGCGAGACCTTGGTATACACCAGACTCCAATGTTACATTATGGTGACCAGAGTGTGATTACATTAGCAAAGAACCCTTTGTTTTATTCTAAATCCAAACACATTGAGGTCACGTATCATGTGATACGAGATATTTTGGCTAGCAAACCCATTGAGTTAGCCAAAGTCCACACGCACGAGAACCAGCGGAAGCTCTGACAAAGAGCCTATCCTCATAGCAGTTTGCACATTGAATAGATATGATGGGCATAGGGTGAATCTATGGGCATTCTTCACACTTGTATAATTGTACAGACTAACCCTTACACTTATGGCCACTTGGGCCATGTTGGCCTTCTAGTGGGAAATTGTTAGGGTTCAGGCTAAGTGGCCAACCTCCCATCATTACTAACCACTTATCTTATTCTTTGGATATATGGCATAATAAGGATCGATCAGTTACCATCTCACCGAGAGCTCCACCAAACACTGTCTCTTACTTTACTACACTTCACGTACTACACTCGCATGCATGCGCTCTTGTACAACACTCACACCAAGGGTGATCATGTCTGCCTCCCAAATGTGCTTGATTCATTTATAGAGGATCTATATGAAGGTGATTGGTTGCTCATTGGACGCTATTTGAGCACTTTGACAAGGCAAGAAACGTGGATTGGTCAAGAGTTCAAAAGAATTTGTAGAAAAGCCTATGGATACTTTTTAAAAGATGGGTACTTATGGAAGCATTCGAAACAAAGAAATGGGATGCCGTTGAGAGTTGTGAATGATAAGGACACTCAAAATGAGCTTATGAAAATGTTTCATGAGATTCTTTATGTTGGGCACACATGTGTCTGGTCCACCTTTACTAAAATGAAAGAGAGGTATTGGTGGAAAGGTATGTATAAAGATGTATCTCACTTTGTGGAGCCTTGTGAAACCTATCAAATGTACCTCAATGTGATGGGTTTCACCCTACTTACCCATTGGCCATGCAATATATGTGGGTAGTAGATTTGGTTACAATGCCATTGGGCTTATGGAAAATGAGATACATAGTTCTTGAATGAGAAGACTTAACTAACCAGGTTGAAGGTTGTTCTTTAAGAACAAAAAGCACAGAAGGGATATGTAAGTTCCTCTTGGACAATGTGATTAGCCGTTATGGCTATGTTTTGAAAATAACAGCAGACATGGGTGAGTTAGATGCCGACAAAGCCATGGAAAATTTTCTCTAGGTTGGGCATTAAACTTGCTCTCACTAGTACATACAATCTTAAAGGAAATGTCAGATCAGAGTGTACGCATCTTTCTATCATAAAAGCTTTGGCTAAGTCCCTACAAAGGTAAAATGGGAGTGACCTAGGTTATTTCCTTGTGCTTTATGGGCTGATCGTGAAACTCGTAGCTCAATTATTGGTTATATGCCTTTTGGATTGATGTATGGTCACAAGACTGTGATGATGATTGAGGATGTAACTCCCACATGGAATGTATTACCTTGGGAAGATGGAATGAATAGGGAAGACCTTCTTGCTTTGAGCATACAAAAACTAGAAAGAAGGCCTCAAGAAATTTAGATTGCAATAGCATGATTGAAAGATGCAAGGTTAAAGAATAAGGGTTAAGAGGCATATGGTCATATCTATATCTATTGAGGAAGGCGATTGGGTGTTGGTGTATGACAGTAGTCTTGACAACCAGCATTCAATAATAAGAAATATTTTAAAGATATGGTTTGGTCCTTGTGTGATTAAGCATGTATATGGGAATGTGACTTAAACCTTGCATGAGCTAGATGGGACAAAAATGAAGATTCCCATTGCAAGGCAATGAATCAAGCTATTCAAAAGAAGAGGTGATTGAGATCCCTTTGACTCAAAAGAAGGTCAAAATGAGGATCATGATGAGAGTGTTATGGATGAGGATGAAGGACAAGAGGATGATATGTTAGACTTCATTAAAGATGAAAATTGGATTGACATGTATGTTGACTTAAATGAAGATTGAACCTGCTGCGAAAAAATATGTATGGCACATACCGGTGGATGTGCAGGTTTAGAGGGGGTGGATGTCATTCCGTGGCATATACATAATGTAAAAAACAAAGTATATACCTCACTCATAATTATTTTTGATGTGTGGGACCAGATTATACAATGTACATAGTGTGATATACGCGAAAACGAATGCCACGATTACAGTCGTGCACATACCTTACTGAGAAAGTGAGGCCCTGAACATGGCCTTGTTGCATGTTTTATCACATGTAAACATGCCTTATTTTCTTTGTAAATTTACAAATGTCAAGTGTTTAAAGCGGCGCACTCGTTTTGCATAGAAAGTTCAATGTCGATGATCTCGGCCAAAAATAGCAGATTTTGTGTGTGGCCATAAAAGATGTGTCCAAAGTGCTTTCCAAGTGGAAAAATGAGTTTTAGCATGAAATTTGAGTCCAGATAATTTCTCCACAAATTTAGGGATTTTTCCCAGGTCGTTTGGGTATTTTATGGGAAAAAAAGGGCATTTTTGGGCTAAAAGCGGCTTAAAAATGGTCATAAAATGGTCAAGAATTGTTCAAAAATAGCAAAACAAGGCTCAAAATGCCACATCAACAATGGTGAACTTGTTTATAAAGATGAATTTTAGTTTATAGAGCCAATAATGAGATCTTTTGGACATATAACAAGGGAGATACAGCCATTCCAAGCCAGGGTCCTAGTGTAGTCCCATGCTACTTCCATTGAATGATCGAGGTTGTGAGGCTACCAATTAGGGTTTTCCCTCCTCAAGAAACCACTTAGGCTTCTCTAATGAATTTTTTAAGCTTCCTTTAAATGGTCAAGACGAAGAATTGAAGCATTGATCTATGGTTTTGATTAGGGCAAAAGAGCATTGCGCATCTGTACAATTGAAAGCGAGGCTACACCTAATCTTCACACATAGAAGGGTTTTGAGTTGATCTTGTTTCTTTTTCAAAGTGAAGCTTTCATGGCTGGATTTTTTCTTATTTTATGTGTGTTTTTTGCTTCAAATTATCTTTATTGATTTGCTTTGCTTCGAACCCTCACAGTCAGAGGCCCAGTGCTTTCCTAATCACACTGCACACTTCCTCACACCGTGGCCTCATCAACATTGCCTTACCATTGTATTGGATGGAGCTCATTAACTCATACAAAATTTGGAAATCTATTCCCCATGGAGGCAATTTGAAGTATTTGTCCACCAACTGAATCTTCTTTACTACCTTAAGTACTTCCTTGTTTTTGTTTAGTAGCAACAACTCTTAATGGAAGATGTTTTCTCTCACTACATTTCCATCCTTGTCTCAGAATTTTTCCACAAAAATATGTGTGGGGTTCTTTTGTAGTTCTTCATCTAATATGTGGGATGTTTCATTGGATAAATATTTGTGGCTTTGTAGGAGTTGCTTCCGACTCCCTCTGAGCTCTAGTCTTTCATTAAATCATCCTAAAAGTTTCAAGAGATTTAGTACAAAAGGCTTTCAAAACTTGTCTCAAGTAGGTGATTGAATTTGTTTTTGGCTTCGATGACCATAACACAAAAATGGATATAACTAGTATAATTTTCATTTAAACTTGACTGAATGTCACTAGTAGACTTGATATAGCCTGATGAACAAGCTGTGTAGAGCCTAGCAAGATATTCTAGAATTAGGGTACATGGATTGTGATCCATCAGTGTTTGCCAAAATCACTTTGGAATATAGGGATTGGATTAGCATGATGAGTCGGTCATAAGGATGCAATGCTTTTGCAATTTGAATCACTAGTTTGGATTTTAAGCTAGATTTTGTATTTTTCAAAGCCTTAACCAAAAAATGAATTTTAGTGAGGTTTTTGAGTTCAAATTTGAAAATATCATGGGGTTTCCATGTACTTATGCTTTGGGTTAGGTCTGTGTGGTTAGCCAAATTTTGAGGAGGAACATGGATCACAATCCATCATTTTTGGGACCAATGCACTTGCATCTAAACACTATTTTAAGCTTACTTGGGAAGTTCAATACAAATTTGGACTTGTAAAACCCATGGTAGTCACTATTTTCTTTGTTTTCTGCCATAGTTTTGTGTTTTTCACACTAGCTCTTTTTTTGGACTCCTATTCTTTTTGGGTCCTAGCCTCCTTGGGTTGATCATCTGACAATGAAGGTGATGCATGTTTCCTATGTATCAAAAGGATTCCTAATTTTCCCATATGGTTTATCTAAAAACCCACTACCTTTAAGGAAATTCTAAGAATTGTAAAAGTTAACTTGATCCTTTCAGTGTTTTGATAAGTCGCGAGCTTGGCTTTGCCCTAAAAGTTCATTGTGAAGATTCTTCAATGCATATCTAAGGGTACAAGGATCATAATTGTAGTCTACGGAGATGACTTGCAAGTGGACCTTGCCCATTTCCATCCTCTACCCTTACCTTGCATAGTCACACTAGATGATGGAGACCCGGGGGATTCAATATTAGTAATGGGGATGTCACCTGTGTGCATCCAAATTAAAGAAATCCCCCTATATCCAGTATCTTGCATGCTAACGTACCCCCCTACATACGGACATGATATGGAATTTCTTGCAATGAGCCATCCCCCCTCATACATATTTCATATGGAATGTAATGACCCATTATTTTATGTATACTAGTAAAAACATGAAAATTTTAGAAGCATATGCTTTTGCAAAAATACATGTTGAATTGCAAATGAACCCGGGGGATTCACTTTATATACAAAATGAAACTCCACTTGCGAGCAAACAACTTTGATAAAACCCCTATATACGAATCATATTATGGAATATGGTCCCCCTTTCTACGCTTATACGGCAATCAATGAAGAAAACTATCATACCCCTATCTTACCTATAAAATTTAGGTCTCACATGATCTAACTCAGTAAAACTAGTCAAAGAGTGTGTAGCATAGTGATTGGCAACATACTTTATATACAAAATGAAACTCCACTTGCGAGCAAACAACTTTGATAAAACCCCTATATACGAATCATATTATGGAATATGGTCCCCCTTTCTACGCTTATACGGCAATCAATGAAGAAAACTATCATACCCCTATCTTACCTATAAAATTTAGGTCTCACATGATCTAACTCAGTAAAACTAGTCAAAGAGTGTGTAGCATAGTGATTGGCAACATACTAAGGAACCACTTCTATTGACAACTAGATGTATTCTCAATGTGTCTTAGTTTGAATTTCAAACTATGTGTGCAATCAGCGTACACTCTAGGTGCTTATCCAATTTTGACCCATCTAAATTACTCAAAAAACATGTTTATAAAGTTGTGTTAGGTTCTCCATGTAAATTTACATCTATACAAACTCTTTATAGCTTTCATCCCTCAACAAAGGAACTATTATCACAAAAAAACAATCGATACAAAACAATGTTAGTTCTTGCATGTATCTTTGTAGCTATTGACTCACAAGTTCAAGGGATGACTCTTTTGGGAAGCCATGATTTTGAAACACAAAAACTTCCTCTCATTTTCCTCTTTTCTCACCCCCCCACCCCAAATATGATACCCCTCTCCCTTATTTTTAAGCTTGGGAGATAAATATTGGGGGCCTGTCCCTAACTTATACGCTTATGTAACTTGTAAAAGAAACCCCCTCCCCTTCACTTACATGGTGCGATACGTTTTCCATGGTGAATCCCCTGGGAAAATGAATAGAAGTGTAGAATGTAGTGTGTTTTCATTTGAGAGAACAAACCAACACGAAAAGCAACAAATATAGTGAATATTGGATTAAAATAAACGAATTGATTCAATGTAATTTGTCAAAAATTTACAATATTTCCCTTGTAAACTAGATAACTTTAAAACCGCACATGGCATCTTTGTAATGCTGATCACTCAAAACTATGGCACTTAACACATCATCAAAAAATTGAGCATGGTCCGGTGTGGACATGGTGTAGAAGATGGAGGTGAGTCCAAAGGTCTACACTCAGGACTCAAACAGAGTCCAGATTAATCACTGGATAGTGGACAACATCACCATGACTCATAGGCTATAGTAGGTCTGAATCGAGATTCGGTAGCATCATCCGACGAGTCAATAGTGGACAGCGTCACAGCAGGGGGAGAGAGTCAGAGACAATAGGGAGGATGTGAGTATTGAGGCCTGAGTGGCGAGCGTGTTGCAGCTTGCAGCCTGCGTGAGAAGTCAATTGAGCAGCTAGGAGTCATGAAAGTTTAGTTTAGGCTAGGGGTTGTATTCTATAGATGGGTTCACACGAGCCACGGCCACAAACTAACTTCAAACGAAGTTCAAAGGTCACTAAGAAATTACAATTTTTGCAAGGTAAGTTGTGACAAATTTCATGCTAAGCTTAAAAAACGGATCTCAATTGTCAAAAAGGAATAAAGATTATAAAATCTTGAACAATCCAACCAAAATAGATACATCATATAAGGGTATTTTGGGAATTTTCACAAATTAGAAGAGTATTTTGGTAATTTTCCCACCTGTAAACCATGGTCCATCACTAAAGATATTGTAAACTTTAAATTCAATTTTTGAAGGGTAATTTGATGGCCAGCTCTTCTAATGAAGGATTGCACAAATTTTCATCCTTCACAATTGAGAGGCAAATTCAGATTGATCCCTTCAAATGCAAGGGTTCGTCCTCACGAGTCAACCCTTTCTACAAAAGGTTTGAAGGGCAGAAGGGCATCAAAAACTATCATTTAAATGACAATGAGCTCTTGAATCTTGATGCAAACTCCAATGCTAGAAATTTGAATTGTTTCAATAAATCACATTGAAGTAAGTACCCACTGCTTAGTCAATATAAGAGCTATCACTTTGTTATTCTATCAACAATGAAAGCACTCCACGTTGAATAATCTACAAAGCACAAGGTTTCATTTCCAATCGTGAGACTTCAAAAATCAAACTTCAAAAATTTCTTCAAAGGATATAAAAAAACGAGCTAAAACTACATGTTGTAAGTTATGAGTAACTACAATATAGTAAGTGCATAGGAACAACAATGTTGTTTGTTCTATCCTAGCAACAATATCTAATTGCTATATGGGAATTTCGAGGTGACTATGATTTTGCTACTTCTATTTGGTAAATATAAAAAATTGCTATATAGCAATTTCTTGGGAATTAAGATTGCTACTTCCATCTAGCAATTAAGCTAAAAGGACATCTTATTTGCTAGTTCAATTGGGCTCACACACAAGACTTGCTATTTGCATCTAGTAAATAAATCAAATTTGGGGAGGACTACTATATGGTAAGTTGTCCAACCCTCCTTGTGTAGGAGTTGTTACGCTCTCTCTCTCTCTCTCTCTCTCTCTCTCTCAAAACAACTTAGCTGATGCGCTCTCTCTCTCTCCCCCCCCCCCCCCCCTCCCTTCCTCTCTCTGTCAAAACAACCATCATATTTACAGTGGCCCAGGTAGTTGTACGTAGCCCCTATGTACCCCCCCTCCATCCCTTATGTATACAATATGAGTATGAAATAATAAGGGGCTACCCCTATTGTATATTCTTATGTACAAGATCCAAATCCCCCCCCCCCCTCTTGTACATTCAAGTGGTACCATATGAAAAAAAAAAGTGGATCCCTAGCAAGGCTTCTTTTTGAAGGGTGACTTTCATCATTCATTTGAAGGGTAAATTTTAAGCTATCCCTCATTAAACTATATTTACGCAAAAATTAGAAGGGCTACTCATAGATTTTTCAATATTCTATTCTTCTTTCGAAGGGTAAAAATATTTTTGCCCTTCACTGAAGGGTTAAAGTGCCGCCGAAGGGCGCCGAAGCCTTCAAAAATTGGCATGATCCCTAGGGGGTGGAGAGAGCTTGTAAATACTAACATGCCCATCCACCTCATGATCTTCCCCCCTGCATCTGTTATATGAGGGTTCAAGACTGTGTAACGATGCCCAAGAGCTCTTCAAGACAAATATTTCTTCCTACTAGGAAATTGAGTAGAATAAAAACATTGTAGCTCTCGGACCCTTATGCAGTGATTATTCATGTGATTACAACTAAACCAGCTTTAGTTGAAATATTTTGGACTAGATGGTGCTCGTGCTAAAATCTTGAAGGAAAGTATTTTTTCTCTAGGTATCGAGAAGAACAATGCAAAAACGGTCTTTGATGAAGATAATGTTGAAGAGATTGATCTTATTTCTTGGATAGATGATGGTAATAGATAAAGATAAGCTTGTACCCAGAGGAAACAAAAAGCAATAGTTATCTTTAAAGTGAATGTAATTATTTATACTTTAGGTTGTATAGATTACAAAAATGATAGCATTGCTCTTCTTCAAATGTTGGTCTTTGGAGGAAGTTTATGGAGTTGCTACAAAAGGCTGACCATACTCAAGAATTGTTTCTTCACTGTTCAAGATGTCATATCTTTACAAGTTTAGAGAGAGATTTTCTTGTGGATTTTGGCCACTAGGATTGGCAGGTTTTGTAACTAGTGATAGAGATATTGTGGTCAATGTTGGATCACGTATACTTTTTCTTTTGTGCAAGAAATTATGATTATAGGAGGTCTTTTGAAAAGAAAAAATTTATGAGGAACACCTTTTTTGTTAACTAAGCACTGTCATAGGACCGTTCTTGTTGAAAGAATAAAAACTAGTCCTTGTTGAAAGAATAAAAACTAGTCATTGTCCGATGTTTTTGTGGCTCTTTTACACAATCAAAGACTTCATTGAATAAGCATTGTTTGCGAGTCCAAGTATTGTTATGATATTGCTCTATAGGATAGAGGAAAGCATGAACACTCTCCATTTTTCTATATGAGGGTTTCTAAGTATTTTGAGGTCGGCAAAGATTGCAAGGATGTTCCAAGGACCATGGTATAAGAACCGTCCTAGACCAAAGATTTAAATCTTCTAGCTACAATTACTTGTTGTTTTGGTTGGATTCATGAGTCAAGAAATTAGCTAATGGATCAAAATTTTCTATTTTAGTAGCTAAATGGTTTCCAAGATGTTCTTGAAGCATTGTAAATACCAACATTGCATCTTTCTATGCACATTTGATGTAGATATAAATAATGATGGTGTACATATGGGACAACTATTACCTTAGTAGCATTAACTTTATTTGACTTTGTTGGTGATGTTTTTGATTCGGATAAAGAAAAAGACAAAAACTATTCACAACAAATTTCAACCAAGAAGACTTTCAAAGGTAGAGGATATCATATAGCAATGATCCTAGAAGAAAGAGCATCAACAACAAGAAGAATCCTGAAGAAAGTTTCTAGTCCCTTGGAAGGGAAAGCTTCACTTCAAGAAATTTTGAAGATTTAAAGTTGATATATATGAGCATGAAGCTTGTACAATTGATTGCTCTTGCCAAGAGCCAACGCTTAGGCTATAAGGAAACTAATCTGAAGGCTAATTTTCAAGCGCATTCATAAACAAGATTCTTAATGAGAATTTACTTCTATGTTTCAAAAAGTAAAACAAAGGTAGTATTTCACTTCGTAATGTCTACACATTTATTTATATGTAAGCATGTATTCTCAACATTAATATATGTAGGTTGTATCTAGATCATAAGAAACTTACAAGATAGCTATTTCTTGTGGACATATGAAGAATCTACCATATCATTTTGGATGAGAACATGATATCTCAAGAATGCAATGTCAAGATAGTACTATGGATTCTTGAAGTATGTCAAGAAGAAGGTTTCTTCAATAAAATTTTGTTGTACTTGAAAAATCATCACAAGCTATAATCTTGTGCTCACACCTCTTGTATGAATTTTTTTTGTACTTCAAGAATCATCCCAAATTATAACGTTTGTATCTTGTCTTTTGTAAAAGAGAACACCTCTTGTAAGTTTCTTTCTACTTAATGAATTATATATTTGTGTATCCTTTGATACTAACGTTTGAGTGACTTGATTTCAAATGCATCATCATACTCTAAGGAGATAAGAAAAATTTGTGTTGTTTTGTGTCCACGAACCTCCTACTCCCAAGAGACTTGAAGAAGTCGTATTGTTTTGATTTTATGAAAGATCTTGATATCAAGTGCATCGTGCTTTAAAGATAATTGAAGAATTTGTGATGTTTTGGGCTTTTGGCTTGCTAAAGGCCTTAGTATCCATATGGTTTGAGGTCTTTCAATTCTAAATGCTTGACATGTGTCCCTTAAAAGTTGAAGAGAAATAAATCATTTCTTTTCAACTGGTGATTATGGTTGGGTTCACAAGAGCCGACAAAAGACATTCAAAGAAGAGCGTGCCTTCACCATGGAGGTTGTCCATTGGCACAAAAGGAAATTGCACTTCTCTAAACCCACAAAAACAATTTAGCGAGACCCTCCTCTCCCTCGAAAGAGCATTCTATCGTCCACTTTTCAGTACAAAACTTGGATCAACGTGATTGAACTTAATCTAGGGCTATGTGTTCAACAACACTACCAATACACTACAGCTCATTGGACATCAAAATCTTGAAGGAAAAAAAAAAGAGTTGTCTCCATTGAGAGATGAAAAAAAGAGTGCGAGATTGTTGTCGTTGGCTCTTGTGGATCTAACTTGTGTGTGTGTAATGAATAATATAATATATATATATTTTTCAATTTATTTTGTTTTCAAACATTAATGTGCAATGTTATTTTATAATTGGGGCATTTCCTAATTATAAACCATTTGAGAATATGTATGTAGAATGGGACAATATAATTTTAGATTAAAACCGCAAGGAATTTTTCATATGAATATTGTAGTCACTCATTTACGTTTCATAAATCCCCATAACTAAGGAGGCCTTCATGCCTCTTCACCTTGTTATAAAAGCTTGATTTTAAGTGTACCCTACTGTAAGAAGACTTGAAGAAGCTTGCGATTTCATAAACCTTAAGCTATCGAGATTTTTTTAGCATGAAAAAAAGAAGGTGAAGATTCACATTGGTAGATAAGTCGATTAAGGTGGGGTCCAAGGCTGTGAAATGAAAATGAAAAGACCCATTCACAAACTAAAGAAAAGAAGAATTCAATTGTTCACATAAAAAGACATGTCCGATTAGTACTCGAAATAGTAAAATTTCAAATGTCTGATTAACTCTCTTCTCCTCTATGGATTCCTTTGGGAAGCCAAAAAGAATCAATAGTACACATCCATGTATTATACGAACACTTTCAATATTTTTATACTCTTGTGATTGGGCACACTAAGGGAAGGGATTAGTTCAAAAAAAACTCTTTTGTAAAAAAATGCAAGCAACTCTTTTAGAGAGTATATGATAATCATGATTGAAAAGGTTTCCAATACATTGAAGATTGGGTGTCTTATCCATTTGGATATACCTTTTTTTTTTCAATTTCATGGACAAAATGACTATTAATGTGTTATGTATGTTAGTGATGATTATTCATTCTTTTGTTGTATGGCATAGTTCAACTTACTCAATGGAGAAATTTTATTGGCAAATGAGTGAATTGTGCAACATTATGTGCCATGTGTAGGCTACATTTTTTAATTTGTATTTTTATATATTTACTCAGGATTCTTCCGTGACAAGCATATGTGTTTTTTTTGTAAAAATGCAATTTGTTAGAGCCTTTAATAACTCAGAAGGATAAGGAAAATGGTTTCATCACCATTATAAGAAGTAAAATATATTTAAGAGATTTCAAGAAGATAGGAAATGCTTAATGCTAAAGGAAATTATAGTCATGTTTATCCTCATGTGTACGGCCCAAAGTATAAATTTTATTGTGCTGAAATTGTTACTGTAAAACAATATGTAGCGCATCTTAGTAGAATGAAATGATTGACAGAATGGTTCCATTACCAACTTACTTGGTGCATTATTATATTCAAGTGATTGTGGTGACAAGCCCACATGACTAAAGAACACGGGGTCTTTAATGAAGATCCCGTCATGGGATCGACGGCGGGTGTGGCATGTGCGAATCTCAAGGGAGATGGGCGTTCAACAAAAAACACAGGTCAATGTTCGTTCGACGATTCGAACACGGCACCTTGGCCATGGAAACTTGGTGAACTAATCACGCATGCACGTACATTTCGGTGTCAACAAAGCGAGAAATAAACTATATAACCTAAACTTCTACGGAGAAAAGTAAACTAAGACAGAAAAAGTAAACTCGGCCACGTCCGTTTAAAATCGGACAGTCGAGCTTACCTCTGCTTTTGTGCGTGTAACTGCTCGTCGTGGATCCCATGACGGGGTCTTCATTTAAGGCCCCGTGTTACTTAGTCTTGAGAGTGACAAGCCATTAATTTTCTTAGATTTGAGCCGCGAATATAGCCAAAAGCAAAACTGCACTTTGCTACGCTTCCCACGCCCTGTCCATCCCAGCCTGCCATGACGGGCTGCAAGCTTTCCGGAGCACTCTGCGCAGCAATTCCATTGGGCTGGAGCTAGGCTCTAGATTCATTGTGCATTCAAGCGGAGCGCAGTACTCATTGTTGTTGTCCGTGCCACGACAAACCAGCGTACTCCGTGCTGCTCTCGGTACGCTACTCGCTGTTGGTCTCTGTCCCTCCCAAGCACTCCGATGCAAGCAGCATGGCCACCCTCTACCCCTGCCATCGACGAAATTGAAACGGCCTGCATCGCCCAACTCTCGGCTCTCTGCGCGTCCCCGCTTGCGAATAGACTGAGAGAACTGCGCCCTCAATGCTCCACGCGCCATCCCCTGGCCTTTTGCCTTCACAAAAGCCATCGCTGGGTCCTCCCCCACTTTGCCTCCCTTTGCTGAGCGGACCCCCTCCCACCCCCTCTTACGTCTGCTTGTACTCAGCCCTTCATCTCTCCTTGTCTCGCTCGCAAACCAGGTTCGCCTCCCCTAACCAAGCCTTACGTACTTGGACAGAGGTGCTTCTGCACCTATATTCGCTAGGAGGAGAGCCTTGCAATCTTATCTCCGAGGCTTGCCACGACCAACCTCAGCTGAGATGACCCCCTACCATCGCCTCTCACGTCTGTCCGCACTCAGAGCTCCATCTCTCGAATCTGCTTCGAGCCTTGTGATCGCGTCTGTGTCCGCGTCTCACACACACACACACACACACACACACACACACACACACACACACAGAGAGAGAGAGAGAGAGAGAGAGAGAGAGAGAGAGAGAGAGAGAGACAAAGATTCGGCGCGTCAGTGCTAGCCTACATAGAATTAAAAAAAAACCACCGTCCGTCGCCATACTAGTGTCACTCCACTCCTCTCTCTCCCCCTCCCTCCTCCACGTGCACCATTCCCTTTTTTTTCCTTCGTACGCATCACAGCATCTCCTCAGATTCCAAGTAATGTGAGCTGCTTGCAAAGATTGGGCACACATACTCCTTTCAATCATTGAAAAAATGGCATTTCTATTTATTCATGTTGCACAAGTAAACAGTTTGCCTATCATATAAAGCCTCTTATTAAAAGAAAAAGATGGAGTGGACGGTTCATGAGAATCATGATTGATCTAACAAGTACATTATTATATTTAAGTCATTGCCGCAACTTAAAATAGATATTTTTATGATGTGTAGTCGTGGGGGGTTCACAGTTTAATACCCTCTATACAACGTGCATTCGCGAGATATTGAAAAAATCCCTCTTTTAACATGTTTGAATGATTTAAAAGATAGGATTTTTTTTTCGAATTTGAATATAAAACCCTCTTATTTTAATATATCTTTGTTAAATTGTCTAAATTTTTTGCATGTAACAATACATCCTTTCGAACTCACGTTATACATTAACGTGATTATATAGTGCACCCCTCGAGTGTTCAATCCCCTCAATTGTTTTCTTTTTTCTTTGTGCAGTCCCCTCAATGTTAAAAGAAATAACAATCCTACTCAATTTGTAGCTTAATGTATGAATTTTAATTAAATAAAATAAATTGAATAGCATTCAAAGTAGAACAAATGGATGGCAAGAATGGTCCCATGAACATTCTAACAAGTACGCAGCCGCATTTATCCGAGGGATTGAATCCTATCATTGTTACCGTACAAAGTGGAAACTAAAATTTGAATCCCGGCCATTGGTTGGTATTATAGAAATTTAAAGCTTGAAATTGAATTCCATACATTAAGTATAAGATTTTCCATAGGAAAGTGTCATACACAGTATTTTACCAAAAGAAAGGACGAAATGTTTCCACTACGATTTTATCCATTTCTTTAACCTCTGCTAGAAGGGGATTTGGGTGCCAAGATAGGAGTGGGATTTTTTTCACTTCATATAATATGGATTTCTTTTGGCTTGTTAGTGCAATGTTGGGGGTTAAGAAAGGAAGATAGATGGTTCTAATGTCATTGTGCAGCCTGCGAGACCTCAGGAGTAGGGAGGAGGTGCTGCGGTAGGGCGGGGCGACAATGGATGCGTTGGACGCTGGACAGCATGGCGTGGTGGGCGGCGACTTGCTGTGCGGTGAGCGGTCGGCAGGCTGCTCCCCCTCCTCACTGGCCGCCTCCTTAGCCCGGACCCATATTTTTGGCATCCGGGAGTGTTCGCCTCTCGCTTCTCCCTTTGGGAGATTAGTCGACGAGCAGGTCAGTGGGCTTCTTCTCTCACGAGTTTCATGTCTGGCCGGTCGCAGCCGGTGTGGACGCTCATGTGGCAGCGATGGAAGATCAAGGAGGTGGATGGATTTTGGCTCGGGTGGTGAATGGTACTTTTTACTTCTTTGTGGTTTGCTGGTCCTTTCTTCTCTAGCTCGTATTCGATTGCGACTTTATGTGGTGGGTGTCTTGGGCATGAGACATGCTTGTGGCAGAGGTGATCTCATGGTGGCAGCTCGAGTGCCCACATAGGTGATGGAGACTAGGGCCCCGCCCTGATGGGATGTGTATTATGGAGTTTCTTTCTGTTTTGTTGTATTAGGTCTCCCCAATTTCTGAAAAAGGAAAAATGCTTGTATTAGTTTAGGTTGATTCAAAGATGATGACTTTTAGAATGTGTATCAACAAGGACTTGGAAAGTCAAGCTTGCTTGAAGGAGAATCTCAGAAGTCCAAAGGGAAAGTGAACGAGGCGTCACCATGAAAGGTTTTGTCTCCTCCCGTCAATTCAACCTTGCCTCTAGGTGAGCTCGCCACCCTCCTCTACAACCATGGCGACATCAAGCGAGATCCTTCTTTGTCTCCCCGGCTCCCCAAAGGCTTTGCACCCGCCTCCAATTGGGTCTATCTTCGCCCCCTCCTCGTGCAGCAGTAGCAGCAGTAGCTGAGAGAGAGAGAGAGAGAGAGAGAGAGAGAGAGAGAGAGAGAGAGAGAATGTCTCTCCTCGTGCCAGTGCACAAGTGAGACAGCACGACTCCAGATTAGGCAAGCTGATCATCGATTGAAATCTGATATCTTTTGTTTCAGTAGCACTAGAACAGACCTCTGCCATGGGTTGATCGTACGAATGATCTGATCTTTGAGAGTGGTCATCACGTCTGCAAGCATCCGAAGTACCCTCTAGCTTGATGATTTGCGAAATATAACCAGGGTTTAAAAGGTCTCTGATACTCCTTTCTAGTTTTGCCCGGCTTGCTGCTGCAAGGGCAAAGAGAGCAATTAAGAATTGGTGTGAATCTTGAGAATTAGGCATGGGGACCTTCTGCATATCATTTCCATTAACATTGAAGGATGGCAGAGGGCAAAGTATACTTGGAATCTTTGAGTCAGGAACACTTTTTAATTTTTTTGATGCCATTAGGAACACCTTTTAATATTGTATTGGGTAATGGCTCCGTGTAAAAGCCAAGGACCTAATGTTTTCTATTTGATCTGGAGTTTGATTGTGATGCTGGTGGATGCCATCGCCCGGTTTGGGCATGGCTTGATTTGTAAATTTTTTGTCTTTAATATATATTCACTCACAAATTGTGAATTTGTGAGTTTTGCAAAAAAGGAAGATAGATGGTTGGAGGAAGGTAAGCAAGAAAATTTCCTTTTAGCAACCCCAAAGTCAAGGCCTCTTGTGTTTGCGTGATCTACTAGTGTGCCAAGAGAGACAAAGAGGACAATATTCAGACTCTGTAAGAAAAAATATGAGCACAACAGAGAGGGTGTTTTCCACGAAAAAGCTGATGTTGTTACATTTGCAAAAAAAAACTGAATTGGAGGGCTTGTGCAAATAGTTGCAGCAATTACTCTTTCAATCTCTTTTTATCAAATACTTTGCAAGTTGATCGGTTGTAGGGGTGCATTGAATCTTCTGAGCAAGCTATTTAGTTTTGTGGGTGGAAGTGCAATCTTCCCCGATAAGAAGCAAATCAAGGCCTTACGCTAGGAGGGGGACGGAGGTAGCTCTATAAAATTTATTCAGTATGATTCTGACGTCCAATGAGTTGTAGCATAGTGGTAGTGTTGTTGAGTACGTAACTGTTGGATTCAATTCAATCACACCGATCCACGTTTCGTGCTGGAAAGAAGACGGTAGAACTTATCTTCCGAGGGGGGAAGGCTTGCTAATTTATTTATGGGTCCAGACAAGTATAGTTTCCTTGTGTACCAATGGACAGACTCCATGGTGAAGACACATTTCCTTTTGAATGCCTTTCATCGGCTATCGTGAACCCAACCATAATCTCAAATGATTTATATATCAGAAAAAACTCCACTTAATCAATAAAGTGCACATTACGCATTATAAAGGACTCTTTACAAGTGAGAGTATTCAATAAAAAAAAGATTCAATAATTAACATCATATATAGATTAAACTCCTATGCAGACTCAAAAAGTCTTGCAAGACTTCGAAGTTCGTTGCTGATGTTCTCCCCCCCCCCGCCCCCTGCTCGCCATTGCGCCCCCCTTGCTCGCCTTCGCCGCCCCTCCCTACCTGCTCTCTGTTGCCCATCCGCCTGCCCGCTGCCCATCCGTTGTCCACTTGCCCTACCGTTGTTCGATGCCCTTTCGCCTGCCTCCCTGCTGCCCCGCCCGTCTGCACACTACCCCTAGTCCATCTCCTCGCCCTCTTCAGTCCTAGGTGACTCGTTCGTCAGCACTTTCGACGTGCTTGGTCCAACAGGAGGTTCCCGTTCGCCAACGCCTCTTCACCCTTCTTGACAGCAGCAGACAGAGATGGAGGCTCAAGCTCCGCCACACAGAGGGACTCCAATGAAGTCCCCTCACCCGATCCCACTGAGCCCACCATTCGACTTGCTCTCTCACCGGCAGAGCAAGTGAGCCTAGCCGTAGAGGTGGAACGCCTTCAGGCGACTTCCGTCATCTGCAAGATTCTCGACAACAGACCCAGCAGAGAAGAGCTACGTGATCTTCTCCAGGCCCGCCTTCTCGCAGAGGTGGGCAAGATCTTGGATGTTCAATTCTTCGGACGCGGCTACTATCAGATAGAGTTCAAGACTTTCGAGATGGCGTCCAAGGTCACCACGATGAGCCCCTTGGCCATCCGAGCAATTCGTGCCCACTTTCAAGAGTGGAGGCATGGTTTCGATCCAACTACAGATGTTCTGGTAGACGAAGCAGACCTTCCCATCTCCGACCTTCCCATCTTCGTCTGCTGTCCTGGCTTGCGGAGAGAGTACTGGCCACTTTTTTTCAAGATAGGCTCAGAGATTGGGACTGTCACCATTGATGCCAGCTCTTTCCACAGCTCGGTAGTACACTTGGGGGACAGCTGCTTGGTCCACTCTCACGGGCCCAGCACTTCAGTTTGAGCTATCCTCCACCAGCAGGATGATAGTGATGCAGGGGGGTCCAGAGCTTACTCCACAGGAGTGTTGCAATGAGAGAGAGGAGTGTTGGGAGCTCATGCGGCCTGACACTTTGTTTTATCTGGCGGGCCCGCTGCTTCCGCATCTTCGAGGCTCGCCCTGTACCACGCAGAGACTGTTCGGGATCTTTGGCTAGAGATGATCCATACTCTCATAGGACAGTTAGAGAGACTCCAAGGCAGCTCCGACCGCATGCAGGAGCGCAGAGAGGCTTTCCTTCGACTCTAGCGCCCTGGGCCTTTTTTCACCATGGTTCAGGATGGGCTCAGATGGCACTACCGTCCACCTGTGTGGCTCTTCACTCCTCCCATCTCTTGATTTAGCCTCATTGTACATATGTTGCTTTTTCATTGGGAGAGTCTCCCCCTCATGATTGTTGTAGCCCTCTCTTGTAGAGGTGGTTGTAGCCCTATGGGCAGTTTCATTAACTAATAGAAGGATCTTTTTCTATAGTAAAAAAAAAAAAACTCCTATGCGAACTCTTTAATCCTTTGTTCTTTAATCTTTTTCAGCATGCCAAGAAAAATGAAAGTAGCTTTGGGAAGTAGCATTTGAAAGGAAATGTTTTCTTTCTCTTTAATTTATAAAGGGAAAGGTCTTTAGCAAGCCAAAAAGCTCTTTGCCTTATGAGGAGTATGCTTAAAGTTCTTTTATTATACAAAAACCACTTTGGGAACTGCACATTGCACTTTACCTCTTATAAAATCACTTTTTTAGTGACAAGGAAAAATCAGTAGCAAATCAAGTGCTTTGAGACTGTTTAAAAACACTTTTTGGTAGTGGATTATGTCCCAAGTGCTTCAAACCAATTTTGTGAGTAAAATAGCATTTTTAGAGCTGAGAGCCACTTTGAAAGAAAAGGAAGGTACTTTTACCCTAAACGTTGGGCAGAAGTGCTTGTTTAAGTTCAGTGAGTATTTTGGGGAATACCTAAAGTACTTGAGGTTAAAAATGGTTGTTTTTTTTTGGCATTGTCTCCTTATAAATTGTTGGTGGTTATCACATGTTGCTTTGCACTCACCATTTAGGGTTGGGCTAATGTAGGAGGAGCTCTCAACATCCCTTTTGGATGGCACTTTTCTTTTGTATATATGGCCAAGCTTGCGATGGGTTGCAACATATGATTCTCTAAAGGATGGGTTGCTCTATATAAATTCTCTTTTACTGTAACATGTTATACTGTTGTACATAGTCTAATGCAATAAAGGATAAAAACCATTTCAAGTCTCAATTTTGTACTCTTCAAGCCTTTATATCGGTATATTTTTGTAGAGTGTACAAGGCTTTGCTAGCCAAAAAGAAAATATACACAAAGGACAAGTATGGTCTATAGAGCATTCATTTACAGATGATATCTCCATCAATATCATAGTTGATTTCCTAGTCGATGATACATATGTCAATTGCAATACCAATGCATACACAGGCCTATATGCCAAGGCTCTAATAACGATGGTCGCAATGACGATTGTTGTGATGTTGAGGCCAAAAATGGTGCCTTGTTTATAATCGTCGTTTTGAGTATCATAAACTTGAAGACACTCTTATAGTGGTTACCCAATATGAGCTATAGTTTGGCAAGTGATGATGCTCACCTAGAAGGTGAGCACATGTGGGGTGGAGATTGAATAATGGATTATGTCGAGATGAAAGGAACCGAAGAGAAACATGCAATTCGGGTGTGTGTCCATGTGATCGATCGATGCCCCCTCTCAATCTAGCCCTTTTCTCTCCTCTGATCACCCCTATAGGTCTTCCAAAAATCACATATAGCACATATATTCAAGAGGTATATCTAGAATGCCTCTACACACAATTCACCATGAAGAAAATGGATCACAAACTTATAACATTTTGTAATATTCTATTCATTAACCCCTTCGATAAATGTAATTGTGTAATTCTTTGAAATTTGAAAAAGCCCATCTTTTGAACTCATGTACTACACTTACATGTTTTGAGATGGACCTCGGGCCTTTCCCTCCTTTACCAATGTAGAGGGTGACCTCTCTCTCTCTCTCTCTCTCTCTCTCTCTCTCTCTCTCACACACACACACACACACACACACACACACACACACACACACACATATGAGGATTGTGAATGGACACGAATTCTTGAAGATTGTCTAGTATTGCAACAAAGCACAAAGGATTCAAGCATCAAGTTATACTCACAACCTTAAATTAGGGCATGATCATGGAGCCAAAAAAAACAAAAAAAGGGAGTGTGATATGTGGTGCAAGCTGAGCTCCTTGTGAATTTAGGGAGCTCTAGTGTAAAATAGCCAACCTAAGGACCGTTAGAATGTAGGATACAATAAAGGGAAATTCAAATAGCAATGATTCAAGTTTCTACTAGGACTATCCATTTTAAATGAAAATGATGTGAGAAGATAGCTCTCAAGATCTCTTCACACCAAAGGCTCCAACAATTTTACTTATCAAGTTTCACAAAGAAAGAAAGATACACATTTGGACCTAGCTAGCATGCAAAATCAAAGTACACCAATATCATCAATAAAATTCATAAGTTCTCAAAGGTGGCATGACCAAGAAGGTTGAGCACTCTATTCCAATAAGAGTCATGTTGGCTAGTGTGATCATTAATTGAGACTGAGGAGCTCTCAGTAGGATCACAATTGGCAATTGGGTTGTAGCTTTCGTTGGATGAGAGGTCAAGGCTAACCAGGTCATCTGGAATCAAAAACTCATTAGATAGGAGGTGACTTGATAGGGAATCATTGCTAGTACAAGTGTCCGGCGTACCTATACTATTAGTGGTGCTAGCAAGAACATGATCCTGATACATATGTTCAATCCCTTGCTTGTTGACGTTTAGACAATGTTTGCTAAGTAAAGTACTACTAGGGCTCGTCTCATTTCCATCACGAGATGCTGGTTGGTAATTATCAACAAGATTGTTGTTGAAAGGTTGGGAATCATGGTTGTTGGGCTTGTTAGGAAGCATATTAGAGAAGTTGGAAACAAGTTTTTCAGTCAATGCTCGTGGCTGGAAGTTTGTTGCGTGATGTAGAGCATTCAAATCATACGTAGGTGCTTGATTTTGTTGTAGGCTCTGTAACCATGATGCGAGGTAATTTTGAATGTATGTCCCATGAGAGCTAGCTAGTTTTTGTCTTGTTTCTGCCTCCACCCTCGCTAGCTCCCATTGGACAAGGTGGCATGCAATGCTTGGGTCTAGCTTCAAAGATTGTTGCAATAGGACTTTTTGCCAATCGCTATTATTCACGCAACTCCTTTGGTTGTAAGCTGAGAGATTACCATAAAGGTGATGATGGGATGGAAACATGTTCAAGGGAAGGTGTGTCGCAGGATCAATTCCCATCTTACTTAGTCTCTTCTTAAGATGAGTGTTCCAATGATTCTTTACTTCATTATCAGTTCTACCGGGTAAATGGGATGCTATGCTTGACCACCTACATAGAGAAAGCTCATTAGATTTCAAAATATCAAGCATGAACTGTATTTTAGAACTAGATAAATACATCTTCTAGATCAACATTTAGCATGTGTAATACTCTTCTAATTAGTGTGTCCTTTGTAGATTCACAAGAAGGAAAACGGAGTCTTTTTCAGTGTTTTTCATACAATGGATAACATCATGAGCTTCTGCTCGAGAGGCACCGCATACCTAGCTAGGTACGATTGGGGGTAGGGGACCCCCGGCCCCCCCACCGGGCCGGCGGTCCCCTGCCCCCAATCGTACCTAGCTAGGTATGCGTTGCCTCCCTCACAGAAGCTCATGATGTTGAGGTAAGTCACAATGTGGGAATTACTGTGAGAATTTGCATTTAACTTCTTGTGGTACAAGCGAGCTAACAACCTTAAAGGCTATTTGATTGACCAATGGCCTCCTCAATGTAGATCATGTAATGAGCTATCGTCCCCAGAGCATCGGTTTTGCGGGAAACACGGTGAGAGGTTAGGCTCACATATGAATGCAGCCATTAAACACCTCAGGCTCAAAAAACAATTGTACCTGTCTCCTTCCTTGTCTAATTAGGCCTGGCTTTAGAACAGCAGTTTTGTAACAGATTTTAAGAAGTGCTAGAATTTTCAAGCACGATTTGTGACTCATGCATCTATTCTATGAAGAAATTACGTGGGACGGGCTGCTTACTTGTTTCCCAGCACAGCGTGAAGTTGGATGATGATGCTCTCCTCGTGGCCTGAGAAGTTGCCACGTTTGATGTTGGGACGCAAGTAATTGGTCCACCTCAGTCGGCAGCTCTTCCCGCATCGCTCAAGCCCTACCAAATTAAGCAAACTTAATCAAACAAACAAACAAACACAGAAATCGATTGCAGTAAAAAAAGTAGTTAACGCGTTACGGAAAATTGAGTTACTCCCCAAAACCAAACAAAACAGAAGGAAGGAAAAAGGGGGAAAACATGAGCTCAGCCTGAAACCTGCACAGCGCAGGCGACAGGTCTGAAACCCAACTGTAGAGATCAGCAAGGTGCATGACCGGCTAATCCGGTAATTTTCTTCTATTTATCAGATATTCCGCAAAGGATCCCGCAATTTCAAAGAGTAAATTCAAACTAACATAATGATGATTAAGCTGGATGAGGGTGATTTGGTTAATTTTGTGCAAGGGAGGATTACCGGCTAGCTTGGGGAGGGTCCGCCAGCTGCCGTGGCCCTTATTCTTCTTGATGAAAGCCACCAGCTTCTCATCCTCGTCCTCAGTCCATGCTCCTTTCCTGAGCCCCTCTTTGTCCTCAGGACAGCAAGGCGCGCGAACCATATCTACTGATCTCGTACGTAGGCGAGATGCGATAGCGTCTGCACCTTGCAGATAAAATGCGACACGCAACTGCTCTAGCAACTGATGGCCTGGCTCTTCCCCTCTCTCTCTCTCTCTCTCTCTCTCTCTCTCTCACAGCGCAAGCCTGTTTAGTATGGCTCTTTAGTGCGCTCTCTCCTTTATAAATGATTCACCCTTTCCAAACGCGTAATAACTTTTCGTCCTAGCGTCAGCCTTCTTCTCCGTTCACACTAGCCCTGGCACCTCACCTTCTAAACCTTCATCCATCACCAACCCCAATTTTAGGATTTAGCTATTGACTCCCCTAACTCCTTGATTGCGATCTCACTGCCTATAGGGCTCACAAAGTTCTGTTCCCTCCGAAAGCTAAATGATTGGCAACAACCTCCCTTCAGAATAGACTTTCCGGAGAGACTACATTAAATTGCAATTCTTTTGAAATGCCCAAGTTTAACGGTGGAAAGTTTAATTAGCCATAGAACGAGATTTTGTTGTCCATAGTTTTCAAATCATTCTCATAATCATGAGTCTTTTTAGGACTGTCCATGGTCCAATTATAGTACTCAATAGAGCTTTGAAGACGTTTTTTTTTTGGGAAAAAAAAACCATAAGCGCGAGGGATTAGTATTAGAAAAGCATTATTCTTACAAAATGGTAGTAGATGTGACTCCATAGGACCCAAACCAAAGGTTCCATCTACAAAACATAATGCCGCTCAGGGTAATGAGCTAAACGCCTAAGACACATGGAATGTAATCTATGTTTGAAGACGATCTTTGTCCACAATTTAAACTCCACTACCATAATACAATTGAACCTTTAAAAATAAGTGAGTTTCATTACACAATAAATACGTATTCAATTATAGTACTCAATAGAGCTTTGAAGACGATCTTTAAAAAAAAAAAAAAAACCATAAGCGCGAGGAATTTGTATTAGAAAAGCATAATTCTTACAAAATGGTAGTAGATGTGACTCCATACGACCCAAACCAAAGGTTCTATCTACAAAACATAATGTCGCACAGGGTAATGAGCCAAACACCTAAGACACTAAGACACATGGAATGTAATCTATGTTTGAAGATGATCTTTGTCCACAATTTAAACTCCACTACCATAATGCAATTGAACCTTCAAAAATAAGTGAGTTTCATTACACAATAAATATAATATCCTCAAATGCATTGTAGTGATTTATCTTTTGGAAATATGTTAGACGGAGTAATTGTAGATAGTCACTGAACAAGAAAATTTCATTGGCATCATGCATGAAGCAACTGGTCAGGTCACAGTACACACCCTTGTTAACCCTTGCTAATAGATGTCGGCGGTTTGGGTAGTAAAAGATCTATGAAGGTGGTATCATTCCAAAGTATATAGAAATAAACAAAAATTTTGTGATCACAAATGCACAATATAGGGTACCTTCGCACGTTAGGGGTGGGGGGTAACTGTTTTGAATCACCCCCTCCACTAGGTGCAAATGAAAAACATGTCTCCAGAACAAAATTTGTGTCTAGAGGCTCACCCTACTTTTGAAAGATTAACGCATTTTTGGACCACCATAGTACCCTCAAAATTGTAGCTCTTACTATGCATATGTCCGTCAATAGATCCACATTGTTGGTTTTATGAGAGGACTATGTCTTGAGATTAACTATAGTATATATGCCCATGTTTACTATACTAATGGCTTATATGGAGCTAAGGCTTGATTTAGATGAGATGAAGGATGAGTGCAGGGAAGGAGTATACAAAGCCTGTTGTATTTATTCATTGGAGGTGAAGCGTAAGCATTTCAAACCCACATTGCAATGGGCACTCTTCCCACCCTCTCGGAAGCTGAAGGCTTGTCACCTACTTTTGGGTGTGAAGGAGAGAGACGCAACCCTCAACATGGCCCACATAGCTCGCTGCCAAAATGAACTCCAACATGGGGGTTTGGCTATGAACCTTTCTGCCTTCCCTTGTGAACAACGAGAGGAGTTGCAATGGAAAGCTAGGGAGTTGCCACTGTCTTCATCTAAAAGAAGCCTAAAATGTTCGATCGTTGTACACATTCCTCAATCTCAGTTGTAGTCAAGAGGAGACACTAACATATCATCTCATTTGTCCTAACTAGGGTCAAATATCTTTTAGGAAGAGCTCCATATCATTCACCATCTCTTGTTGGGCATATAAATTAGAACATAATCTACCCATGACTTAAACCCTCAAAGAAATTGTCACAAAGCACTCCATTCGGCCACACCATAAGGCCCCTCACTAGCCATTGCTACTATTTTTTTTGAGAGAGTTGAGAGAGAGAGAGAGAGGGGGGGGGGGGGGGGGGGGGGGGGGGGGGGGGCATTTGTGGTATACCTATCTATGAATGTTACATCTAAGTCTAAATTGGTGGTAAAAGTAGGAAGACTATGTTCTAAAGATACAAAAACAAAGCACAATGCTTGTACATAAAAAATGATGAAAAGTACCAAATATATCTTGTAGTCTAATGGCATGGGGGTTAGACCTAGCAATTAAAGCTAAACATGGATTGTAGACCCCTTTTATTCTTACTAGAAATTGGATGAGAAAACATGAATGAAATGGCTCAGAAGGTCATGAAGCCAACAACCTCCAACATGGCGTTAGGTGAAGTGTTGTCCTCTCTGATGGTGGAGGTTGCATCCAATGTCCTGGCTTCTTTTATACCTCTTTTGATCTTTTGTGAATTCATTGTCAATTCTTTGTGAATGCTCTATAGATGTGTGGCTAAATTTGTGGGCAGTCAAATTCTACACTGGATGATTCATGTGGACATCCATCCTTGGGTACCGACCATAATTTCCAAAGAATGGGATATGTCAAGTAGAAGCAAGAATAATGTTGTTGTTTGAAAAGTGAGTGAGGGCTAGCAATTCTAGCCAATTGTCTTGAAGGTAGTTGATTGTGCATCAGAGATACTGTTTTAGAACTTGATTCACCCTCTCTGTTTCTCCATCACTCTATGGATGATTGGCTAAAGAGAGATTAATCTTTACTCCTAGAAGCTTAAACAATCCTCTCCAAAACCTTGATATGAATTGTGGCCCTTAATTTGAGACAATGTCATCTGGAAGTCCATGATAACGATAGATATTCTCGAGAAGTATCTTTGTCATTCCTTCTCTATTGATTGACTTGGTTAGTGGGATGAAAAGTGTCATCTTTCTGAGCCTATCAAAAACCACAAAAATTGAATAGTAACCCTTAGAGATTGATGGCCGTCCACTTGCTTCACGAGACATCATATATGAAACCCAACCTTTGGATCAAGTGACAATAAGTGAGCAGGTTTTTAAGATATCTTTCAATGCCATACGCCACCCATCAAATCGACCTATCTTGTCTTGAGTTATAGAATCTAGATATTGATTGGAGGTCTTGAAGGGTTGATAAAAGACAGTTACAACATGACAAAATTAAGCATGTCAAACCACTCTATGGATGTTGGAGCCAGGGTCTTTATCCATGTAGCCAAAAGAACCATGTTATTCTTGATTTATGCAATACCAATTGACCCTTCTGGCACAAGAAGAAACATGGAAGCATTGCCACCTCAGTATCATATGATTGCAAGGATGTGTTTTAATCGACCTTATGATTGTGGCATTGAACCACAGGAAGGGACTCAGACCACGCTTTGGTCCATATATACAAGCTATCCCAAGATGAGCTTGTAGAGGTTCTACAGTACATTGATGAAAACCTATCCAAGGGGTTTATATGACATTCAAAGTTACCAACAGGGGCACCAATACTACTTGTTAAGAAAAAGGATGGGTCTCTACGCTGAGAATGGAATTTCAACGGATCCAAAGAAGATTAAGACCATTCTCCAATGGGAACCTCCCACCTCTATATGAGATGTTCAGTGCTTCTTGGGTTTTGTCAATCTTTAAGACTACTCCAAGGTTGTTGCTTCTCTAACAAGCTTGAATGTGAAAGATAAGTTTTTTGTGGAATTTATAATCATAACAAACATTTCAAGCACTTAAGAAGGCTTTCATAATGGCACCAACTTTGATACACGTAGATCCAACAAAACCATTTAGGGTTGCAAGAAAACTCACACAGCTTGGAGAAGATGGAGGAAGCTCAAGGCACACAATAGAGAGTGTATTACTTAGTGTGCAATGGAAAGATAAGTTAGCCCTAGAGTGATGCGCATATATACAATGCACGAGGGGCAAAAACCTCCTAGTGAGGGAAAAAATGCCCTGGCAGTCCTAAGTGTGTTCACACACATCACTACCACATGTATATGGTAACAAGTCCCCCTTGGAGTGTAGATTAAAGGGAAGTATTGAAGTCGCGGAGCGGAGCGTGGGTCGACTCTCTCACACACACACACACAATGAGCTTACACAGTACAGTACGCAGAGAACTGTTAGAAGGGTTATCTCCCAATTCCTTAGTATTCACAAAGTATAAGTTAGTATATACAAAGAGTTAGAGGGAAGTGAGTTAGGCGGGCGGCCAGCCATATCCGCATAAGAGGCCACTTGGGCTTTAATCCCAACAACCTCCCACTTAAAGTCCAATGTGGCACTTTAAGTAACTGTAAATCTATGAACATAAATGTACAAAGATTTACATGGCTGCCATCTATCCAATGCCCAATAACTCACGACAATGCACAAAGCCCTCTCCTGGAAGTCCCTTTGTGAGTAGATCAGCAGGATTGTCCTTGGTGTGGATCTTCAACAGTTGTATCTGCTTGTCTTCAAGTACTTCCCTAATGAAGTGATATTTCACATCAATATGCTTAGTCTTCGAATGGAACACTGGATTCTTTGCCAATTGTATAGCACTTTGACTATCACAATATAACTCTGGCATATCTACTTTGATTCCCAAGTCTGCAACCAATCTACCAAGCCAAATAGCTTCTTTGCATGCCTCATTTGCTGCAACATACTCAGCTTCTGTAGTAGACTGCGTAACACAATCTTGTAATCGAGATCGCCATGATATGGCACCTCCAGCCAATGTAAAGACATAGCCTGATGTAGATCTCCTCTTATCCAAGTCTCCTGCATAATCTGAGTCAGTGTATCCTCTGACACTCAAATCCTGACTACCATAGCATATGCGCATACTCTTTGTATGTTTTAAGTATCTCATGATACCTTTCACTGCCTCCCAATGTTTCTTGCCGGGATTTGACATATATCTGCTAACCACTCCCACTGCAAATGCAATATCCGGACGTGTAGCAATCATTGCATACATCAAACTACCCACTGCAGACGCATATGGAATCTTATCCATTTCAGCCTTTTCTTCCTCAGACACAGGACAATCTTGTTTGCTAAGTTTCACATATGGTGGCAATGGAACACTCAATGCCTTTCCCTTCTCCATATTGAAACGTTGCAAAACCTTGTCAATATACTGTGTTTGAGATAACCAAATCAACCTCTTTGATCTGTCTCTCTCAATGCGCATACCAAGTATATGACTTGCCTCACCCATGTCTTTCATGTCAAACGATTTTGCCATCTTTGACTTCAAAGCTGAAATTTCTTCCAAGTGTTTGCCAGCAATCAACATGTCATCCACATACAAAATAAGGATCAGCCAACTGCCATCCTTAGCCTTCTTTGTATATAGACAGT
The DNA here is from genome assembly GCF_014529385.1 of Adiantum capillus-veneris. Lineage (NCBI taxonomy): Eukaryota > Viridiplantae > Streptophyta > Polypodiopsida > Polypodiales > Pteridaceae > Adiantum > Adiantum capillus-veneris. Next base: position 33,982,390 of record NC_140958.1, on the reverse strand, counting down.
GATCGAACTCACTACGTTTGTAGCCTTGAGAAAGCATAAACTGGTGGAACTTATGGTACCATGCCCTCGGTGATTGTTTTAAGCCATAAAGACTCTTTAACAACTGGCATACCAAATGTTCCATGCCTTTCTCAACAAACCCTTCTGGCTGCTGCATGTAAATTTCCACATCTAAATCACCATGCAAGAACGCTGTCTTGACATCCATTTGGTGCAACACCAAATCCAATATAGCAACCAATGCAAGAAAGCATCTCAATGTAGTCATCTTGACCACTGGAGAGAAGACTTCATCAAAGTCAATGCCTTGTTCTTGCTTAAAGCCCTTGGCAACAAGCCTTGCTTTGTACTTTGGCTGACTATCATGAGCGGTGATCTTATACCTGTAAACCCATTTACATGGTAGAGCCTTTTTGCCCTGTGGTAATTTAACCAACTTCCATGTCTGGTTTTTATGCAGAGCTGTCATCTCTGACTGCATGGCCAACTGCCATTTTTTCGAGTCAACCACTTGTAATGCTTCCTTGTAACAAGATGGTTCTCCGCAATCTGTGAGCATGACATAATTTAGAGATGGCACATAACGATCAGGTGGTTTGGAGACACGCTCAGAACGTCCCACCACAACTGATTCTGCCTCTCTAGCCACTATAGGCTGTTCCTGAGCCTGACCATGCTGTCTTGATGTGCTAGCACTAGGTCCATCTTCCCTGAAGACAACTCTTCTGATCTCCTCTGTCTTCTCTGGCTTAGCGTGAAACTTGGCTTCATTGAAATACACATCATTGCTACGAATAAGCTTTCTGGACTCAGGATCCCAAAGCCGGTAACCCATCTCGCCCGATTCTCCGTAGCCAAGAAATATACACTTCTTGCTCTTTGGTTCTAACTTATTTCTGAACTCCTTAGGAATATGGCTATAAGCTTCACAACCAAAGACTCTGAGATGCTTATACGAAGGTGCCTTGCCTGTCCATAGCATCTCGGCCACTGCACTCTTATCCAGAACCCTACTAGGAGACCTGTTGATCAAATGGACTGCTGTAGCCACTGCTTCCGCCCAAAATCCATCAGGCAACTCAGCATTTGACAACATGCTTCTGACCTTCTCTTGTATGGTCCTATTCATACGTTCTGCAACCCCATTCTGCGAAGGATTATATGGTGCAGTAAGTTCCCGCTTAATCCCTTTTGCTTCACAAAAGTCTTGAAAAGCTTTGGAAACGTACTCTCCACCATTGTCAGTTCTCAAGCACTTCAGCTTCTGACCACTCTGATTCTCCACCAGCTGCAAGAATGTCTTAAAGACCTTGAGCACCTCATCCTTGTGCTTCAAGAAGTAAACCCATACTTTGCGAGAATAGTCATCTATGAATGTACAAAAGTACGCTGCTCCCCCTAGTGACAAACTAGGCATTGGTCCGCATAGATCACTGTGTACAAGAGCTAACCGTTCGTCCCTACGATTCCTCTTTGATCTGTGCGGTTCCTGTGTTTGCTTACCATAAACACAATGCTCACAAAACTCAAAATCTTGAAATGAAAAGCCAGGCAAATAACCATAATGAGAAAGTATTTCCATTCCTCTTTTTGACATATGTCCCAACCTACGATGCCACAGTGACACACTTGGCTGCTCAATCACATTAATTACATGGTTTTTAACCTCTGAAACATGTAAAGTGTACAGAGTTCCTGACTTGCTACCATGTGCTACAGTCATCGAACCTTTGGAGATCTTCCAAGCGTTGTTCCCAAAAACTGTCACATAACCCGCATCATCCAACTTCCCTGTACTAATCAAGCTCTTTCGGATTGCTGGAACATGTCTGACATTCTTGAGCCATAAAGAAGAGCCATTCTGAAACTTCAACTGCACATCTCCCACTCCAAGTACGTCACAAACCTGCTCATTGCCAAGTCTGACATAATCTTTAGTAGCCACATATGATGTAAACCACTCTTTGTGCGGAGAAACATGTAAAGATGCCCCTGAGTCGATAATCCAATCACTCATAGCATGTCCATCCTCTGCAGTCAAGAAAACAGAATCAAGATTGCTTGTAAGGAAGATGTCACCAGCTGCTATACCAGAATCACTGTCTGAACCAGATCCTGTGACATTCACCTCTTCAATCTTCACTGAACTCTTCTTTTCATCTTGCTCAGAACTCTTTGTTTTTCCTTTTTCTTGTTTCCACTTTGTACAGTCTCGCTTCATGTGACCCTTCTTGCCACAATGGTAGCATTCTATGTCATCCTTTGACTTCGAATCACGAGACTTACTTCAGTTTTGTGCCTTCTTATCCTTCTTCTCTTTAAACTGTTGTCTCCCTCGAACGACCAAAGCACTATTGCCTTTGCCTTTGTCAATGTTCTTCCTGTTCACTTCCTCTGTGAGCAAGCTGCCTTCTACATTGGCACTTGTAAGACCTTCTGGCGCGACAGAATTACTTAACGCTGTACGAAAAGTATCCCAACTGTCTGGCAAAGTGATTAAGAGAAACATAGCCTTCACTGAATCTGGAAAGACTATCTCCTGTGCTGTTAACTGGCTGAAAATTGTGTGAAATTCATTCAGATGATTTGACATGGCTTTCCCTTCCTTCATCTTCAAATCCACCAATTTCTTGAGCCAATAAATCTGAGAAGCAGCACTTTGTTTCTCGTACATACCACATAGCTTTTGCCATACGCCATACGCTGTAGTCTCTTCTGCTACGTTGAAGTAAACATTTTCTGCCAGTGTCAGCATGATTGTGGAACAAGCTAACTCGTCAAGCTCTTCCCACTCATCTTCAGCCATAAATTCTGGTCTCTCCCCTTTGAGCTTCAGTGGCTTCACTTGTTTTTTCTGCACCAAAACCTGTCAAATCTGCTTCTTCCAGAATGGAAAGTTTGTGCCATCCAGCTTCTTTATGTTGTAAAGAGTCTCACTTTGAGAAGATGCCATATCTGCCAAACTGTTTACTCCTGAGAAAAATCCGGCAGAGTTTCCCCTGTAAACTGGCCTCCGTACACAGTAAACAAGCTGTAATCAACAAGCTGAACACCTCTCCTCAGGAACTGTCAGTATTTTGAAAATTTTTGACAGAGTCTCCCCTGTAAACTGAGCTCTGGGAACCAAAAGATAGCTCAAAAAACAATCATAAATAGCTGACTAGTGACAAATCTAAAAGATCTCTGTAATATGCTGTCCTGTAAGCATACACTGGCTCCTCTCTGGGCGATGACAGAACCTGTATCTGTCTCAAGACTGAACCCTGAACAATGCCTCAACGGCCTGACGCATAAGATGCAATCCAGTGTCTACACAAAGTCATACATCCTAGGGGATAAAAGTCGCCGAAGAGGATGCGTGTAGAGGGGAACTCCAGCAACCTAATCCACCTCACACTGGGTAACCCAGCCCCCAGTGCTTGGCTTCAAAAAACCTCACACACGACCCTCTCAGATGGCTCAGCAAACTGCCCAGAACTAGCATACATCCTATAATAGACCAATCACTGTCCTATGACCACTGCGGCGGTCTGTCTGCTAGTGTGACTCACAACTAGCAGACCCACAATCACAGTACATCAATCTGCAATACATGCTAGTGGTGTCAAGCCGTCGTATGGCCACACCTCCCCTGGAACCTGGCAAGCACAAGAAGTAGCAATGCAGACTGCAATATATATATCTGATGATATATATGTGTACCTGGTCTATAGATGATGCTCTGAAGACTAATAAGTGATGTATGTCGATGCCGATATTGATGTCGGCCACCTCCTGCTTGCCAATCTACACAAGACGGATTTCTTTACGGCTGAAATCTATCTTCTGCTGTAGTGCTCAGAACGAAATTCTGAGGGCATAAACGGCTTCGAAAGGGGGGTAAAACCCCAGGTCGCCTATTGGAAACGCTCCCGGAACGCCGAGTGTGAATTTTCGAACTCCGGATCCAGAATCTGCCGAAAAAGTGTGCGCGCGCGCGATTGCGCAAAACCGCACTAAACCAAGGCTCTGATACCAATTGAAGTCGCGGAGCGGAGCGTGGGTCGACTCTCTCACACACACACACACACAGTGAGCTTACACAGTACAGTACGCAGAGAACTGTTAGAAGGGTTATCTCCCAATTCCTTAGTATTCACAAAGTATAAGTTAGTATATACAAAGAGTTAGAGGGAAGTGAGTTAGGCGGGCGGCCAGCCATATCCGCATAAGAGGCCACTTGGGCTTTAATCCCAACAAGTTCCATGTCCTAAGAACATGATCAGTCCACAAAGGGGAGTAAGTCCACTTCGTAAGAAGGCTAGTACCACATGCTATGATTGCACTCTTATGATATCTACATAAATTTGTACATGTTGGCCTTTACTCCATTTCTAAGAGTCTTTTAAATGGCTCTATGGGCATGGCTCCTACTACGGCTAAGTCCAAAGCTGTAGGGATACAATAAAGCTAGAGACATGCTCATAACCATCCACACATGACAATACACGCATGGCATTCCCACCACAAAGCATGCAAATGGCACACACCCCACTCGATTAAAGATGACATTAATTAAGCACACTCACATCTTGGTCTGCATTGGACGTTAGATGTCTCACTGATACACACTGTATTTAATTGGTCATCACATTCAAGGTTGCACTAGCCAAGTTAACAAATGTCTTGATCCACTATAATCATTATCACGACATTAGTGAATTGAGTCAAAATGCTGCAGATACCCCCCCCCCCCCCCCCCCCCCCCCCCCAAAAGAAACAATAGAGACTCAATCAAATCATAGAGAAAAACGTTGAAACTTGAAGACTTATCATCTTTTCGACCACAATCACTTAGATGTTTATACATCAAAGACACCGGATGGAGGACCATCAAAGCTTTAGCCCGAATTAGCAATAATCTTTTTAAGCTAAGGTGTCCATTGTCATACCAAAGCTTGCATTGTTTTGTCCATGGATAGGACATAATTATCTTTAGCTTGAAGATAATACAATGAATCCTTTGTTTGTATACGAAGATGGCTTCTCTACTTCGGCTTCCTTTGCAACTTTTTTCCATGTCTGTTCTCAACACTTGATATGTGACAAGCGTCTCCTCTAAGTACTAACTGTTAGAGGAGCATAACTTGTGGTTTTTAATCCTTGAAAGACGTTCTATCTTCTCTAACTACCAATTGTTAGAGGAGCATAACTTGTGGTTCCAAATCCTTGAAAGACGGTCTATCTCTTAGTAATTTCCAAGCCTCAAAAGGGGCCTTAGGGAGCTTTTGCACAGGCGAGGCGCCTCTTGTAAACCATTTTGGCTTGACATAATCGACAGCTAGTATTTGTCTTGCGTGAATTTCATTGCATTTCAAAATGCAGGGGTAGAAGACGGGTTTTCTAGCTTTGCCAAAATTGGCAAAGTTGGGAAATGGAGGCAACGTTTGTTGATATGAGCTAGGGTTGAACGAAGCCTGTGCAGATGTGGCCTTATAGCCAATTACATGTGATGTCGTCTCAATTCATGGACTAGATAACAAAAGTCAATGCATAGTTAATGCCTCTATTACAAGAAACGAGAAGTTTTAAAAACAACATTAACATGCTATGTGGCACCAATCGACAAGCTTTATCCAACGGTCCACAACTGCCTAATAAGGGCTCATGTAGGCTAGAGTGAACAAATGTTTATGAGTGATAGTGTGGCTTATGTTGATTGGCCCAGTCCAAATCGAAGAGGCCAAACATCTCCAAATCGAAGAGGCCAAACATCAAGGTCGTCGCAAAGTCTCTTAAGGTATAAAGTTTACATGTTGAACTGGGGATTGTGGACAATCGACATGGTCTGATGGTAGGATAGATTACATGGCACCTTGTCATGTGACCTGGGTCCTGCATTCACGCGTTTTAACATAAATAAGGCCATCTCACGACAAAGCAGAGCTTTTTGTCGAGGTCACTATCTAGTCCACAGGAAAGTTGACTATTGCCGAGGGGCAAATCAGATCGGACGGTAATCAGGTTCTGTACGTGGACGGTCAAGATGGGGAACATTAGTCAAATGCGTTGGAGAGTTTTGGACAGGAGGCTGTGCCACGTCAAGCGTTTGAGGCCGCTGTCAATCAGTCTTGGCAACCCAAGGTGGCAATGGCAGTTCGCGGGCTCCGGGAAACCTTGACAAGCATTCTTTCTAGTCAACTACGAGAGAGAGAGAGAGAGAGAGAGAGAGCACCCGGCCAGTAAGGGCATCGCCGCCCATCGGTGCTCCCCGAATCCGGATACACCTCTAGAGAGAGAGAGAGAGAGAGAGAGAGAGAGAGTCGAGGTCTAATAATTCGCATGTGGGAGGTACTCCGTGGAGCGGGAAGGATAGCAACAGTACTTGACGTATTTGTACTTGACGTCAAGTATTTGATAGCATGTGGAGACAGTGGAGTCGTGGACTCTGGAGAGAGAAAGGGAGAGAGTCGAGGAAGAAATTTTAACGCACTCCAGTCACTGGCAGAGAGAGAGAGAGAGAGAGAGAGAGAGAGAGAGCGCTTCTGCCACGTCTTCATGTGCCCCTGGGGAATTCATGTGAGTGCCACCGACTTGTGAGGGTAGCCTGGCGTCAGTAGAAGTCTGAGGGCGGCCCGCTGCGTTTACACACCTGGACATGCCATGCACTCCACGAGGCCTGCCCTAAAAGGTTCTGAAAAGAACACGCTCAAGGTTTCAAACCTTATGGCCGACACTGTTGAAATTGAGCCCGCTTTGTACTCCATCTCACGGGCTTTTTTACACGAAGCTTTCTCGTCAAAAGTCCATTGCAAAAAGCTACCTTTCTAAGTACATTGCCAAAGCTGTCTTTTAAGTACATTGCCACCTTGCTATAATAGTCATGAGTGGTAAAAGCAATAAAGCCCTCTCTTGCCAAGTGACAAACATACATTTTACGAAAAAGAATCCATCGACATACTAAGAGCCCCTTCGCCCTCTTGTCAATTATCAATTAGTAGGGACTCATGCACAATACACAAGATTTTTTTAGCAATTTGTCATAGGGTGCTTTTACAATTGTCACACACACATGCCTTGAAGGCAACTCTGTACACGACCATAACAAGTTACACCTTTGAGCCTCATAAGATCTATTGTCATTCTCAATTGTTACACACACATGCCATGAAGGCAACTCTTTAAATGATCATAGGATGCTACACCTCATAAGGTCTTATTGTTGTCATCGAGAGACCAATACTGTGATGATCAACGTGAACATTAGTCTTTGAGACGGCCCTAGACGTGTTTCGCCTAGAAAGGTCTTACCACAAGACCACTATGTGCTCTACTATTCATCATCTTTTCAAAGATGTATATCTTTTTTTTTTTTTTTTTGCAATTCTCACCAAAAGTGAGTTGGAATTTAATTACAACAAAAGGAATTACATAATGAAGCATGCTAGTCCAACCGAGCCACGGCGTTCCATACGGCATAACGAAACCATAAGGTCTATCCGCATGACAAGGGAGCCACCCCATCATGTTCATCACAATAACAAGCTGAAGAAATCAAAGTAACAAAGACAAACCACCTCTTCAAGGGGGGATCCACACACTCCGTCACTTGTCACCTAGTATCATATCTTGAATTGTGTTTTCAACAAGATTATTCTCAATGAGAGTTGTGTTCTTCAACATTCGTAAATGTTGGGGGGCACTCTACCCTCTCTCTCTCTCTCTCTCTCTCTCTCTTATTTTAACAAATGCTAAGCACTGTGGGGTGAAAGAATGAGTGGATGGACAAAAAAGCTGTGTCTATGACATAGCTATTTTTGGAAGTGCTTGACCAAATAGGTTTGACCAAAATGAAAAGATCTACAACATGTTATATATCTCTAGATAGCTCTTGAAAAGAAGAATCTAAATCACAATTTAAAATTGATCTGTAAAAATTTCACCAATCCCCGTTGTTGAAAAAGTAGCTATTGAAAAACAGCTTCCCACCCTTAAAACACTACAAGAGGTTGTGTGCACTTGTGACGCTGTTAGCAACGGAAATACATCGGGTTTTTATACTTCTCGACGTCGCTAAGACCTCGCTAATAGCGTTGATATGGGAACGTCGCTATGAGAGTTGCTATAAGCTTCGCTATATGCATCGTTAATACTCGTTATGGTCGTCGCTATATAGCGACGCTTACAGGCTACCTATAGCGACGTTCATAGCGACACTGCAGAGCCTTATATAGCGACGCCCGAGAGTAAAATTTTTTGGTGGCAGGGCATTCACCCATCAACCATATTGAATGTTTCAATAATAGAGTAAACCTAAATGAATCCAAGATAAGCCCAGATTCACCTTTGAAAGAAAGTGCAAGCTTAGGTATAGACCCAAAGTAGTCACCCACAAGACAATATAACCATTAACTCTATCATCCGTAGTATTGTTTGCAGAATAAAAATACAAAACTGACAATAGTAAATTGATGAAAGTAAATCAATGATAATTGTACATATCATAGGCAAAATCACTTGATTGTTAAACTTTGCAAGTGTAATAGTTACAACACCATTGTCATTATTGAGAAAATATACATGGTTTTCCAATAGTTACAAAAAGACGTATACACGTCATCTCATGATACATATGCTATGAAAAGAGGAAACTAATGCTACCTAGCTACGGCTAGACTGACGTCGTCTAATTAGACGTCTCATCGTGTCCAAGCGGCGTTTCTATCAGATTCTGTAAAAAAAAACAATAAGACAGCTTTCTGTAAGTATAAACATATAATTTACAAAACAATACAACAAATAGAAAAGAGTAAAACCCTAATAATAACCATGCCGCCGCGAGAACTCAGAATGTCCATCAAGGCGTTTAAGCCCTTCCTACCTATGTACTCACGCTCGTACGATGTGGGGTCACGTCCTGTCACATCGACCACTGTCAAAACATACAAAGAATCCATTATGTTAGAATTTGAAAAGCCCTAAACCCTAAACTATCAAACCTAAAGAGCAATACGAAAACACCTACAAAATCGGCCTCAGATGATGCCCATCTGCCGCTTCCCAAGTGGTGCGAGCTCCCTGCCTCTACTCGCGCTTTGGCTGCCTCTTTTTGTTGCTTCCACTTGTCACGATTCTCGCACGTTTCTTTCTTCGCATTCTTCCAATCTTCTTTGGCCAACCAATCTGGTATGTTCCACCCATGCTTTATTGCTTTTTGCACTTTAGAATGCTTGTGCTTGTAGTATTCGTGCATTCGAACCTTCATCAGGTCTTCATTGAAGCGGTCATCCCGTGTTGAAATCGGAAACTCGTCATGCAACATGCTAATGACTCTGTCTTTTAAATCACTTGGTACTTCACTCCAGGTAGTACCACATGCATCAAACTCGCATAGGAAAGCATCGATAATGACTTCTTCATCCTGGTATATGTCTTCAGCATAGGCATCCGACTCTTCTAAACTTGGTAAAAGTTCCTGGATCTACTCAAAAGTAGATTGTAGCACATCACTAATATAGCTATTGAGGCGGTCCGGGGCGGGCAACAAGAAGAGCGGCCTCTAAACACCCTTCGAGGCTCCCGTGCTGCTCAATTGGGGCTGGGGCAAGCACAATCAGAGACAACAACAACCCACAGCCAGAAACCAAACAAGAAAAGGGGCACCACCTAGTTGTAGATGCGAACTAGGACGCACGTGATATCTCCTTGTACTCAAACGCACAAAGAGAGGGGAATGCAAGATAGCCGCACACACCAAACACAAACATTCACCATGCCAGTAGAGGTAAAGAGCACAAATCAACTTGAGCAACTCAGTCTTAGCCTTAAAGACTAGATGCACACAAAGCTTGATGAGAAATAGAGAGACAACACAAAACTTGACCTTGTTGCCAATACACAAATTATCTTAGGGTCACGGGAGCCCTCTCACCGAGCACCCTCTTACAATTGACCTTTTAGGCAAACAATTCAACAAGCCCTCAAACCACCAATCATGCAATGGCACAACAAACTTCAAGGACAATATACCTTCAACCACCTGATTATCCAACTTATCAAGTCAATTTGGAGAGAAGAGTCGTAGTTGCAGCATACAATTGCACCCAAAACTATAAATCTTATTTATGCACAAGAGTAGGCTACAAGTGTGGTGAAGAGTATGGCATGCACTCCACTCCTCTAGATGGCATAACTAACTTCAAGCTTCTCCATGCACCTATGTGTAATGATGGAATAGAGCACTCACGATACACACACTCTACACAATTAGGCTTGAAGAGTGGGTGTTATGTGTTGAGAATGGTGTGGTGTAGTGTGATCATGTGTTGATTTACAAGGGAGAGAAGGGCTCTATTTATAGGTTTTAGAAGCCCCGATTAGGATTAGGCCTAATCAAGTTTATTTGAAGGAATAAAAGATTATGCATATTTTATTTTTATTTTAATGAGGGTGGGTCTCTCTTGTCCTTTGAGTCACATGGATGTGGTCTCAAGGGAAGAGAATTATTGAGGATGAAAGGAGAGAGGATTGAGTGAATAATTTGGGAGTGCCTACTCTAGTAGAGGGTGCATTTTACAATAAGGTTAGTGGTTAGTAGTTAGTAATTATCACTAAAAAATATTTACAAAATCATTCACCAAATGGTGAGATATATGATGAGAAAAGTTAGAGAAGGGATGAGATTGTAAAGAGAGGTTGAAGCTTTGGAGAAGTTGACATTCACCTCTTTACAGCACTAGAAGAAGAAGCAGTCAGCATGGCGAAGTAGCGCATGTCGATGAAGCTATGTTATCTTCAAACCTTGGAAAATTCATGATAAAAGCCTTCGTTTTCAGAGGCTATCCTTGGATTTTTGCTGATTTTTTGAAGTTCTTTACAAAGCTGAAGAGAGTATGGTAATATGGACATATATGTAGAGAGAAAGGGGGACACATAGGGTGTAGAAATGGAGGATGAAGGCTATGGAGGTGTGAGAGATGTGGAAATGGTGAAAAGGGTGAATTAAGACATGGGAGTGGGAAGGAGAGGAAGGAGTGTGTATGAAAGAGGAAAATGATAAAGTGGAAGAGGGAGTGTGGGTGCATAGCATGGACAAACTGGAGTCCACCAATAAAATCATAGCTCACAGCTCGTAGCTCAAAAAAAGCTCAGCTCGTGACGTAAAAGTTGTATCACCTTTTCAAATTCGGGGAGCATGTGATCTTTAAAAATTCAGAAAAACCGACTGTTTTTTCCACTGCATAAAGTCCTCGTGAGGTCCTTCTTTGGATGATTCTTTTGAATACCTCCAAGAGTGAGCTCCCCATGGTGCATGCATGCATGCCAGATACCCTTGACCTTATTTGGTAGGTCTATAATTGAAGATATTGTTGAGATCATGATATAAGTGAATAGTACAACTAAGAAAATCAAATATTGAGGGGTCTAAAAAAATATGTACATGTCAAATATAAATAATATAGGTGAAAAAAATATAAAGGGGTCAAAATAAATCTCTCTCATTATAAGTCTACCATAAAAAAATGAATATTTTTTGTGGTCTAATTTATGAGAGTAATAGAGAATAGATGTAGGAAGGAAAAAATCACAATAGTGAAAAAATATACACATAAATAGAACTAGTTGTTTTGGATTTTTGTTGGGATGGAGTTACACCAAAAATAAGAGAATCTTGCATGAAATTATTTTTATATGGAATAAAGAGTATGCAAAATGGTAAGAAAAAATATGGTAATGTTGAGTCAATGTACATAGAATAAATAACACACCATAGGTAGAAATATTTAAATAAATACCAAAATAATTATGAAAAATCCTTTTATTTAGGCCCTATATACAATGAAATATTTACACACAAATGAGCCATAATATACTTATATATATATATATTTTTGTCTCAACTAGCCCAGTGACTAGCTAATTAAGGGTTTTTAAGAAGATATGGGAAAAGTCCCCCAACTCACACACGCCTATGTACGGTGAAATGGTAGGGATAACCAAAATGTTTGGATGATTTTGGTAGGGTGGGTTAACTCACTATGGCAATTATGGAAAGCCAAAAAATGGCTATCACCGTCTTCCACCTATTTTCCCTTCACATCCTCTGTCAAAACCATAGCATCCTTATCCTTGTATATACACTCATGTGCATCTTCAAACAAATCAAAAGGAGCGTCCAAATCATCTATCATAGCCGACGAGTTTGCATCATCCTCTAAGTCGCTTTGAGCCGTTTCAGGCGCTTGGATAGCATCATGAGAGTCATTATCTTGAGATACGAAGGTTACAAGACCCAAACGTGCATAAATAGCTTGCACTATGTCTGCTTCATCTGCATACAATAAATTTGCATCTTGCAAAAGATATGCATCTATTACTGCTTCTAAATTAGCCTGTATGGATGTGTTGACACTTGCATGGCTTACAGGAGACACCAACTCTAGCTGGTCACATCCACTTCCACTTTGCTCCATCTCTTGGTCTTGATGTTCCAAGAATACCTGTGTTATAGCTGTAGAAAACTCACCCCAGTTGCTTACATATACACTTGCATAGTCTTAAACTTCGTGCTTGAAATCATCACTCACAAGTTCAATAAATGCTGCAATCATCCGAGCTTCTGGAATTGCTTGAAGCCTCATCTCTATCACATAGCACTCAAGATACCCTTCCAGATCATAGCCTTCGAATATATTAAGCTCATTATATACGGATTACCTAGCGCTTTCAATCGATTTTTGAATCCGGTCTTCTTGTTCAAGCCATTTGCATCTGTCTGCAAGCTCTTTCATTTCAGCATATAGATGCTCCACTTTGCTAGCCATCTTTACGTACTCTCACCCCGGCTTGTTCGCGTCGGGTTCACCTAAAATATGTCGAGAAATTTGTGGTCTTGCCAGGAAAGCACCGGGCTTATGGCTGTGAGAGTTTGTGAGAGAACTCAACAAAAACTATATGAAGGAGTTAAACCATAGATGCCATGAAGACTAGGGTTTGGAAGGTAGTGCAATCAAAGAAGTCCCACTTTTTCTCTGTTGCACTCACACACACAAAGAAAGAACACAAAAGAGAATATCAAAACAACACAAAGATGAAAACATCAAGGCTATGGTCATATCGTATCACAGGTAATATGAAAGGGTTAATAGATGAGTTAATGGAATTCAATCTTGGCTGACCGAATAGGCTACGAATTGTTCTTTGAAATTGTAGTTTTGTGCTTACCATAATAGATATATTTTGTATAGTGATTGGGATTAATTGTGTGTATAAAGCCTCTTGGTTCATAGCAAGATAACTACGCTTACATCAAAAGAAATGTTATAGTCTATGAGAGGTAGTATGATGGGATCCGGTGATAGAAGTATTTCATTGAGCCTTTCTGGGCCAAAGAGAAACACTATACGTTGTTGAAAGTGTATTTTACGGCTAATCCATACGTTAAATTCTAATAGATCGTACAGAGTGAAAGTGATATAAATGATCATCATGTGGGTTATTCATCTAGGATAGTATGTGAGAAATGTAGATATGAGAGAAGTGAAGCGATGAGAAGTTTCCCTCCCAAGCCCTATTCTTGCCCGTAGGCAATAAGGATACTGCGGGGAGAGATGTACCTGTAGCAAAGAGAACCTAAAATTTGTAGAGAGGATGAATTACTAAGATTGAGAGAGATAGGTTTGGTTAAGGAGATGAGATTAGATATATATATATATATATGTAGGATTAGAGATGAAAAAGAAAACAACAAGAAATCAAGAAAACATCAATGTAAAACACATCTTACTTGACAAACCCTTCGGCACCATTATTGATGGAGAGAGAAGAAGAGTGGATAATTTCACTTTGATTGATACACCAAGTGCAAGACCTTCTTTGATTAGAGTTGATCTTCCAAGGTTAGCTTGTTGCAAGAATGGCTAGTCTTCTTCTAGGAGAAAGTGTAGGCTTAGGCTTATGTTAATGACTAAGTACAATTTGGCATTACTACTCCCTCCCTCATGAATTCCTCTCATCAATGGCTTGAATACTTGAGTTGTTTTCAAGGAAGAAGAGGTCCCCTTTATAGGTGAAGGGAACCCCCAAAGGTTTACACAAGAAGAGAAGAGCCAGTGTGAACAAAAACTGGAAAAGTTGAAAATGAGTTGTCCTTACATGATGTGGGCAGACTGGGGTCCAGTATTTTGATCACATCTCCTCAACCGTGGCTTCAAATAAAAAAGTAAAAATATGGGCAAAAAATTCAGCTCATTAGCTACGATTTTCATTTTAAAATTATTTTCCAATTAGAATTGGAACCTTGTGTTAAAAAATCATCAAAATAGGGTTCATTTCTGACAGCAAAAGTCTTCATGTGGTCCCCTTAGCTTAGACTTTCATTTGATTCCAAAGGACAGCTCATGCCATATGAAAGCATGACATTGCTCCTTGACAAAGTTTTGTAATCATGCTTGCAATAATGCATTAAAATAAGTGTATCTTTGAAATCATGCCACCTAGTGTCCCCCTAGGATTTGATTCCCTCCTAGTAGCTATTTAAAAAGAAATATAAGAAAAATATATAGAATATATATATATATTGGAGTTTACCCTAGATATAGGATCTAGCTAGGGTGTGAGATGATAATGAGATAGTAGAAATAAAGAATCAATGCTTTTTGCCCCAAGTTAAAGAGGCGGAGCTATTGATGCTTTTCCCATAGTATTTTCTGATTGGTAAAGTAAGAATAGGTTACCCTTGAGAAAAATAATAGGATGAGATAGAAGGCTTATTATTATACTTAAATATGCATATGTACATTATAGGAAATATAATTATGTATCTAAAAAATTACAAGATAACTCTTGTAGCATGCGTTCCCACTATGTACGTGTCACAGCACGACAACAAGAAGTATTGTTTTCCAAAGTCAGCATGGATCTTATGAAACAGTGACCAAAGCGAAGTGAAAGAAGTTATTGCTTCCATCAGAACACCTATAGGTTACATGCGGTCTTTAAAGGGAGCATTCTTGAAGACAAAGAAAGGTGATGGACCCCTATTACACGGGTTGAAACCCCACAATTGGCACAAGATGGTCCAGGTGATTGTCCAGCCTTTATGTTTTATCTTACTTGTTGCTACTCTAATGTTATTACTTTTGAAGAAACTATGGAGTTCATCTTACCATTGAGCATCAATGGATGCAAAAGCAAGAAAGTATGTGATGCTGTATATAAGATGGGAGGGCTTGTCAGGTGGGTGAGCTCTAAGGAGATTGAAGTCGCATCCATACCAGCAACAACAACAAGATTTTTGCATCTTGTGGAATGAGGTAGATATTTGTAGGGTGGTCCACTCCCGTTGGATGTTCTTCCTTGAGCATTTTGTTAAGACACTCAAGGACTGCGTGAGGCTACGCTCACAGCCAGAGTCTTGCATGGCTGAAGGATGGATTGTTCAAGAGTTGTTTGTGTACATCTCTGAGTACCTGGCTATAGTGAATGAAACGATACCACGTTTATGAATTGATAAAGAAGATCCAAGGGTGCACTCTCATATGCCAAATGGGAAAGGAAATATAAAGCTCATGGAATGGCACATACGTGATGCAATAAACAACTACCTTGTCCTTAATGCACCAATGATGCAAAAGTGGGTAATTCTATATACATAATTGAAAAGAAAACATGAAAGAAGCAAATAGGAAATACACTCTCGTAGAAGAAATCGCAAAGCGGTTTACCCACCATACCTTGCCATGTTTCCAAAACTTATAAGGCCCGATTGGTTGCATGAACAAATGACTAAAGTAAAGTTGATGGGGTGAGAATGTTAGCGATGAGGAGTGGGAGTATGTCTACCAAAGGTAATTGCTAATCAAACTCATTATACACAATATAATGTATTACTATATAGCTACTTATACTCAAACTTGTTCTACTTTCAACACACAACGATGTTCAACTCGATGTGGCATGAAGGAAGGGACTTTTGAATTGATAATGTAGACAAAAAAACGAATGACAAATGATAGTGGAGTGATGGGAAATTTTGGTGCGCAAACTTCAAACGATATGGAAAATAGATATTGTGGAGTTATCCAAAGAATCTACCAAGTAGACTTTTGAACTTTTTTAAAGTATGTGTTCAGTGCAAAGTGGTTTGCAGGCATCTAATCTAGACATGCAAGCGGTATCTACATGGTGGACTCTACGAGATTCCATACAGGCACAAGTGATATCTACATCTCTCTAGAAAGTTGTGAGCAAGTGATCTATCTTCCAAGTATTTATGAACGAAGGTCCTTGGTTTATCATACAAGTCACACCAAGAGCAAGATGTATACTAGATGACGCAACAAACATAAGAACGATTGTGGACAAACACAACAATGATGATGAAGCAAATGAGAATGACGTCGATAAAGAACAACAAACCTACATGGAAGATGAAGAAGAGGATGAAGAGATGGATGATGATGAGGATGATCGTTTTGATCCCTATGCTAATTTTGATGAACTCTGACTCCACATAGACAGCATCATGGCTATGGAACTAGAAAATGATGATGTAGTGGATGATTAAGTAAGTCCATGTTTTAATGCATCGTAATGAGGATGTTGTAGCTAATGTTGTCACTTGCTTTTGTGAATGCTTTGTTAATGATCTTCTGCTAGCATACATTGTAACACATTTTCTCTCTCTCTCTCTCTCTCTCTCTCTCTCTCTCTCTCTCTCTCTCTCTCTCTCTCTCTCTCTCTCTCTCTCTCTCTCTCTGTGGCTCATTCATTTTTAGACGTGGAGCAGCAGCAAGGCAAGCTGAGGTGAGTGGGTCTTTCCAGAGGGATGAATTCGCTACTAGGACGTACGTGTGGGCGAGACGAGGGAGGACGTGGATGAAAAAGGCATGCACACAAAGAGCAGGGGGCAGGGGGCTCACAGAGGACAAAGCTATTGCAGAGGGTTGGAAGGGAATGTAGGGTAGAAAACTGGTGAGGGCGACGAGGCGAGCAGTCTCTATTGATGTGGAATTTTGGGGTGGGAGGGGGAATACAATATTCCAAGGGAATCCTAAAATTTAATGGATTTATTTTGAGGAGAGCTAGTAAGTAAGTATAGTGTATAGAGAGGATACAAAATGAAAGTAATTTTTTATAAATATTTTGTATTATATAAAGGATAGATGTGGAGGTGTTTCATAAGGGGTATATTATATTCATGTTAGGGTATCTAAGAGGCTATATTCGTGACAAATGTGAAAGCTATCTGCATGGAAATCAACAAGGCAATCTACCTGGCAATCAGCAAGGAAATATACGCGGCAATATAGGAGTTGTAGTTTCTCTCTTCCCCCACGCCTCTTCTCTCTACTCTTTCTCATCCTTACGCGGCTGTCATGTACGGCAAATACCTCAATCTCTTATTGTGAAAGAAAAGGATTGAACGAGATTTAATTATTTTGTACATTTTGAATATTTTTTAAATTTTTACAAGTAGTGTGTACGGATTTCCAAAGGAAATTATACACAAGGCAATTTGACAAGGTTGTGTAAAGCTTAAATCAAGATGGTAGAGTCTTGGCATCTCAAGTGAACAATCCAATGTGGTCCCATTATTTATTTTGGCTTTTTGGTATTTATTTTACTCTACTGATGTTGGTATATATGCAACCCTTGCCTCCATTGTATTATACATTCACTTATTAGTTGCCAAGGTTGATTGATTTAGGAGACTCTCTCTCTCTCTCTCTCTCTCTCTCTCTCTCTCTCTCTCTCTCTCTCTCTCTCTCTCTCTCTCTCTCTCTCCTTGGTCTCTACGCTTTCGCATCGATGACTTTGACATGGTATTAGAGCCGTGTTTGTGAAGAGCCCTTGTCGAAGGAAGAGAATTGGTGAGGAGAAAAAGAACCTCTTTGTTGCTGGCACCCTTACCCCACACCTCTGCAGTAGTGTTTCAAAAACATTGTACCATAGTGGTGCCAGATCCCTTCTCTATCGCTAGCTTTTTGGAACTCAACCACTGGTAACCCTTGTCAACAATCCACGATGCCCTTGCTTCCCTATTTTTAAGAACGTTCTATCGAGAGACCACCCAATGGAGTCGACCATCCCCCGTTCCATTTCTACGTTCTAAAATGCCAATCAGGAAAGCGCTTGGTGTCAATAGTGATCTTCCCCCTTGCCATAATGTTTCCAAATGTAGCATGTCGACAAGCTACTTTCCCCCCTTGTACAATCAATGTGCCCACACCCCCTCCCTAACCCAGTGTTTTAAAATGTTGTATGTAGGTTGAGGTGGATAGGGCATCTTTTTGCCTTATAGAGGGACAAATGGCCTACCTTGGTGGCTTGAAGGGAAGTAACCAACGAGGCGGAAGACGTTTCTTAGTGCAGCTTGCGAGATGAAGAGGCGGAGTTTGGAACTAAAGCCTAAAGAGAGGGACAACGGATTTTGTGGAGCCGTTTGGGAGTACCAGAGGAGTAGAATGGCTTGGATGTTTATTTTGCAGCTTGGAGATTAGTGCAGCCACCCTTGGAGTGCGAGAAGGCTTATTGGACTACCATATCTTGCAACTTCATCATGGTCCTCCGTTACTCGAGCGCCAATGACAAATTGAATGGAAATAACTACACTCATTGGAATTTGATCATGTGACTTTGGTTCTCACGGAAAGGCTTATGGGATATTGTCAACGGCTTAAAGCCCCATCCCACGAGGGATCCCTACATGAGGTACACCCACCTTCAAGATGATGTATATCCCAAATCATGTGTCGGTTGGGATGCGGCTAATGCGAAGGCAGTCAGTCATTGCAAAATATCTTACAAAGGACATTTCTCTAGCGATGCAAACTGTGAATACTGCCAACAATATGTGGTTCAAGCTCGTTGGAATGTTTGATCAGGATTCTATGATGCGAGCAGTCACCCTTCTTGGACTGTTATTTGGCGTCCATTTTCCACAAGGAAGTTCCATGCAACCATTTTTTATGAAGACTAAAGTTATTCATGATCAATTATTAGCTATGAAAAGTGCACCAACGAGTACTACGCTAGCTGCTTTGGTTCTCACGAAGTTGCTTGAGGTGTATGTAACTGTGTCTAGGACACTTCAGCTACAAGTCATGAAGGAGAAGCTAGAATTTGATGATCTTAGTTCTTTTCTCACTGAGGAGAAATCCGTGTTGACAACTCAAGGTAGATTTCAGATCTTTGAGACAGGTGGGGAAGAATTTGATGCTTTGGATTCCAAAAAGAGGACCAAGAACCGTTTGTTAAATTGTGGAAAGCCTAGTCATTTGGCCAAGGATTGAAAATCCAAAGGCAAAGACAAAGATTCTACAAAGGACAAAGGTAAAAGCAAGAATCAGGAGGAAAGCAGTGATAGTGACTTAGGAAAGGACAACAAAGCGGTTGCTAGTGTAGTGGATGTTGAACCGGAGGGAGAAAGAGAGAGCACAGAAATAGAACCCCAAAGTGTATAGAATACACACATGAGATGATGTATATATAGAGGGGACCTGGGTGCCATATATAGAGAATCCATATATTGAGTAGCTTCACATATAAGCTCAACACCCCCGCTCAAATAAGGGTCCCTAACTGTGGATGAAAAAACCCTTGGGGGATCAAGGGAAAAACTCACATCTCTATATACACCCACCGTTATATTATAAAAATCATTGAATATACAAATGTTCATGAGGAGCTACATCACTCCTTTTACAATGAATATTTTATGAGGAGCTACATCACTCCTTTTACAATGAATGTTTTATGAGGAGTTACATTACTCCTATCCTATCAAATACAATAATGAATACAAAGGTTCAATAAAGAGGTGTAAAGGCTATCGATTAGCTCGTAATCAGAAGTGTCTCCATGAATCTACTATGTAGCTTGTCATCACTATCGTATCACCAAACATATCTTCATGTTGTCATCAATATGACATCACCAAACATATCTTCATAAATCTTTTATTGTCACTAAGTTTGTCTTCATAAAATCTATTCTTTGATGAATCCTACATAGATCATAAACTAAAAAAAACATAGTCATGAAAATTATTAGCATCGTTAGTTAAATAATTTACGTTCACAATGCCATAAGAGATGGTTCGCGACGCCACTCTTTTGACGACATATATACGCACGAAAACATATGGTACATAGAGTATGAACGTAAAAGTACAAGATGCATGATTACGTGATGCAAATCATATGTGTATATACTATATAAAACAACATTTATCAACGTAGTGATCAATGAATATCATCAAAGTATTAACAAAACATCATCACTGTATCAATAAAAATGAATAAATCATCATGGTATCAACGAAAAGCATCATGATATCACCGAAAATAATCATTGTATCAACGAAACATAACCATGGTATCAACGAAACAACATCATTGTATCACCGAGAATAACCATGGTATCAACGAAACAACATCATGGTATCAACAAAAATCACCATGGAATTAACGAAATATCATCATGGAATCACCGAGAATAACCATGGTATCAACGAAACATCATCATGGCATCAACGAGAATAACCATGGTATCAATGAAATATCATCATGGTATCAACAAAAATCACCATGACCAAAGTACTAACAAAACATCATCATGGTACCATCAAAATCACTATGGTATCTACGAGAAATTATCAATAAAACGACGAAACTATATCTCTAAAAGAATAATTATACGAGAATCAATGAATGAGTATATCATATAACAAAAGATGATGTACCAATAGTAGCTCGATAGAATTTGGATGATCATCAACTGCTCGACTGAATCGGAACGATATGTAATTGGCTTCTGCAGCAAAGTTACGTCAGTAACAAATATATGATTGATGAAGAAAAAATATAATTGAGAAGTTTTCAATTATGAAAAAAATCAAAAGCAAAAAGTAAAATTTTGCTTTTCAAACATATTCGCAGTCCAAGACGATAACCCAAAATCGGTGCAGAATTTAGAGAAACTTTCTTCTGCAAAGTATTAGACCACATCGATTACGATGGCTTAAGCAAATAGTTTCTCATCGATTCCGATGCATACAGCGGCTAGTTCCTTCTGCAAAGTTGTAGACCACATCGATTCCGGTCCCTTACATGGGTAGTTTCTACAAAATCGTTTTCAATTATAGCAGAAAAATCAAAAACATAAAACGAAACTTGCTTTTCGGACATGTACGCAGTCCGCGAACAATAACTCAAAATCGGTGCAGAATTTGAAAAAACTTCCTTTTGCAATGTTGTAGACCACATTGGTTCGGTCCCTCACGTGGGTAGTTTTTGCAAAATCATTTTCAATCAGGAGAAAACTCAAAAACAAAAAGTGGAAGTTGCTTTTCGAGTATGTACGCAGTCCACGAACGATAACTCAAAATCGGTGCAGAATTTGAAAAAACTTCCTTCTGCAAAGTTGTAGACCACATCGATTCCGGTCTCTCTAGCGGGTAGTTTCTGAAAAATCTTTTTTAATTAGCAGAGAAATCAAAAACAGAAAGCAAAAGTTGCTTTTTGGGTATGTACGCAGTCCGCGAACGATACATTGGCCATATATAGAGAAGCCATATATTGAGTAGCTTCACATATAAGCTCAACAGTGGAGTCTACACTGGCAAGGTCTCTCGCCTTCTAGTCACATTTCTTCAGCTAGAGAGAGACTTGTTGAGTGACAGAGAGGGGCAAAGTGCTCCGTATAATTTATTTGGACCCTTGTGTTGGAGTTCAAGTTATTGGTGCCTGAACCCATACATCAGAGTTTAGCAGGGAACCAATCAGACGTATCTAAAACACTATGAATGAGTGCACCAATCCATTGTTGTTGGTCGGATCTTCGATAGGATGTGTTCCACATTTCATTATCTTGGAGTATATATTTCGATGTGATGTATTCATAGTTCACGAATGGAGATTCTTGGACGTAGTGTGGTCTACATTTTAAATTTTCTAAAGGAAACTAATGCTCAAGATGGCATTCCTATAAGGAACAAAATTGAGGGCAGTAAATCCACCAAGGTGCATCCAGTAGTCCAAGGTCTTCTATTGGGGTGTCCATGGTTGCTTCTTCATTGACTTGGTCTCACTATCGATGTCTAGTATGAGCTGGAGAGAGGATGTTAGAGTTTTGGCATCCCAAGTGAACTGCCCAATGTGGTTCCATTATCTATTTTGTCTTTTAAGTATTTATTTGACTTATTTGTCAAATTTTGGGTAGGGCAATTTACTGAGGTTGGTATATGTGCAACCCTTGCCTCCATTGTGTTACACATTCAATTACTCATTGGTATATATGCAACCCTTGCCTCCATTGTGTTACACATTCAATTACTCATTGGCAAGGTTGGTTGGTTCAAGAGACTCTGTGTATGTGTGTGTGTGTGTGTGTGTGTGTGTGTGTGTGTGTGTGTCAGGACAAGGGCAAGGCCAGGGAGTCATGGACTGGGCCAGGGTCCAGACTAGGCAGTGTGGACAAGGGAATCCAACTAGGGAAGAAGTCTAGGCTCATTGCCTATATAGTGGGAGGTTTGGAGGTGGATTCCAGGCTCTAGTCACCCTGTGCATTACACTGGTATCAAGAGCCAAGTCTATTCTCGACAAGTGGGTTGGGTCGTGGACCTCCACTTTTAGCATGCAAATGCAAAGCTAGAGGGGAAAGGAGATTGGAGGCGGGCATGGCTACCTGCTAAGCAACAAAAAAACTCGAACCAAAGCAGTGTGTGCAGGCGGGCTTGTGCCGAGGAGGGAGCTTGACCTCGGCCATCTCGGGCAATGTTGAGCTCGACGGGTTCGCGTTGCCCCTGCGGACAATTCACGACTCTTCGTCGGCAACCTCGGTGGAGCACCACACAGGGTGCTAAGACCCTCCTCGTCCAGTCTCGACAGCGGCCTGCAGCGCCATAGCCTTTCACAGGAGGTTTTTTTTTCACACTAGCTTGCCCTAAGGTCCAAAAAATTGGAAAAATCTTTTGGAATTAGGGTGCATGCCCACCCAACATGTAGTCGCCCTCACTTGAGAGTACAAGCACACTCACATCTAGTCCGAGAAGCTGCGAGCTGAATAGGAAGTCTATCTGCTGCAAATATTTGCAAAGTGCATAAAATTCCGATTGTCCCCTCAGTGTCCATCATCACCAGTTGATTTGGAACCTTAAGCCGACTGCGGAAAATCTACATGCTACCCTTGAATGGCTGAATTTACCGGTTAACTAAAGCTTGGACTACGAACAAATTTACCGGTTGCTTAAAGCTTGAACCACTAATGTAATTAGCATGGCTAATTACCTGTTGTGGTGCATCATACGGCTATGGGATTATTTTTCAACTCCATGCATTTTTCCTTCTATTCCTTCCACTGCACAGTGTTGCCATGGATTCAGATATCAAAATGACTTTTGATTTTAAGCATCATACGCCTGATCCTGCCCATGATGGCTTGTGGTCCGATGCTCTCATGAAGGGTGCCCGTGACGCTACGAGAGGTGATGACGCTTATGAGTTGCTTGATATTCAAGAATTTTGTGCACTTCAGACATGTATATCAATAATGGAAGGAAATTTTGCATCTCTAAATGAAAATGTCACGAAATTATCTACATTAGCGATACAACTTACACATCAGCAGGCCAAGGGCGTTGTTGACACACACATGCATGAGCACGCTGCTGGCAAGACCCTTCTGATCATGTACAAGGTCCATCTCCAGATTCTTTGCACACTCTCACTGCAAAGGAGGTGGATGAGTTGTTGAAAAACACCAAACCATCGACTTTTAAGGGGGAAGACCGAGATTGCAATAAGGATGCAGTGAATATCTTTCTCAGCAAGTGGGATGGAATTCACGCCTTACGTCGTACTCTGGACACAGTCAGAGCACTGCAAAAAATCTTAACTCTGGAAGGCAAGGCCTATAAGTGGTGGATGTCTCTCAAGGAGAAGAATATCATACCACAGAGTTGGGTAACCTTTGAGGCTATGTTTCGCAAAGAATTCTTGCCTACAAATGAGGCAGATCAAAATTGGACGGCTTGGGACACGTTTTCCATGTGCCAAACACCCATCATTACTTGAATATATCTCTCACTATCAAGATGTTATCCTCAAGTTGGAAGGATTAGACACCTTCCAGAAAGTACGTGGGTTTATCCGCGGTCTGACGCCAGATCTTAAGAAGCACGTCAAGACTCAAGACCCTAAAACACTTGAGGAGGCCATAGTGAAAGCATACATTCATGATGATCCAGATGAAAATAAATCACATGATAATCACGTGCCTGCTAATACACATGGTAATACACGCACATAGTATGGGCACAATAAAAGGAAATTTATAGTAGCCAATTCTGAAGTAGCTAAAAAGCCCAAGGGGTCCTGTGGTCCTCTCTCTTTTGAGGACTTTGATAATGCTAAAAAAGAGAAGTTATGTTTTCAATGCTTGGGAAGCCGTCATGGAAAAAAGGATTGTCCCAAGGGAAAATCTTCTGCTCATGGCAAGGAGAAAGCAGTGCACACTTTACAACTGTTGCCTCTTGAGTTTTCCTCACGATTCTCTTCAGTGGAAGTAACACACACCGAGGTGGTTCATGAATGCTGTCTCACAGCTTCCATGTGGTAAACAGACCTTCGGACCACATGAGTTAGTACGTATCCACAGATCTCTGCAAGGGCACAAGGCGTGCATCTTGGTAGATGACGGTGCTACTCACAATTTCATTAATTATGGATTGGTGAAAAAACTCAAATTGCCTCAAACTTCGAGTTCCCACCACTACAAGGTAGCAATGATGAATGGATATGATGCCGAATATCTGGGATACTCAAGTCCAAGCTGTACCATTGGAAGTACAAGTCTACTCCACATCCTTGGATTTTCAGGTTATGAACATGGAGAGGGCAGACGTAGTCCTTGGTAGGGAATGGTTTCATAGCCTAAGATCATCACTGAAGTGTAGCTATGAGCACAACAGCTTGATGTTTGAATCCCATGGTGTACATGTGTTGTTGTTAGGAGAGAAGGACCTTCTTCACCACCACTGATATGTACAACTGATCTTATGCAGCTCATTTTTTATAATGAAATAGATCAAGTTTTCTTGTGTTACTCATTGTCTCATTTTCTCTCTAACATTGAATCTGTTGAACATTGCTCAACGCCGCATGCTTCTCTCTCATCTCTTCCACCAATGGCTACTTCTCAACAAGCAAAGGCTCTAGTGATTAAAAAACATTATTAAGGGAATTTCACGATGTTTTTCCTAATGACTTGCCATCAAGATTACCGTTGACACAATCGGTGCAACATAGCATCGATGTGGTTGCAGGCAGTAAACCAATCAGTAAACCACCCTACCGCATGAGTGACTCTGAAGCTGTTGAGGTGGAACGTCAGCTTGCTAACTATCTTAGCACAGGGTTTATCCAACCCAGTCCTTCACCATGGGCTTCTCCTATCCTATTAGTGAGGAAAACATACGGTAGTATGCTTATGTGTGTAGACTATCGTTGTCGGGGGATAATTGTGCGAAAGGTGAGCCGGGAAGGCACCGGGCCCCTGGCTGTGAGAGGTGCGAGGAACAAGGTGTAGCAGATGCAATTACCGACAACAATATTCAAAACAATCAGTCCGTCTAATTTCCACTTAATCGATAGAATCCATGAATAATCAATCCCTAATGGAAGCTTAAATTCTCTTACAAGGAAAATGGCTTAAACCAGGTGCTTAAACAAGAAATTGATAAAATTCTGCTTATTTTTCCTTCTGCTCTTTGATTCGAGTGGTTAATAAGCTTCGAGAAAATTTCGAATGGCTAATGAGGCTTAGGGAAGGTTTAAGACGGCTTAAGAGAGCTTCTGACTCGGGTATTGAAAGCTTAGAAGATTAGGCTCGGTTTAGGCGATAGAAACTCGATTAGGCTTAGCTTATGGTGATAGATTAGATAAAGAGAGGTTAAAAAAATTAAGCTTGCGGGTTAACTCCGCTCTTGATAGCTTAAGAGCTTTGGATTATGGCTTATGAAGGGGTTTAAGCTTACGAGGATTAAGCAAGTTTTGAAGATTCGGAGGAGAAGCTTAAGAGCTTCAGGCTATGGAGGTTCGGAGATGGTGCTTAAGAGGAGGAGGAGGAGTTCCCTTCTGATGATGAGGTGAAGGACTCCGAGCTTAAGGCGATTATGATTATGATTATGAAGAGCTTAAGGAAATTATGAGGAGAAGGCGTAGGTGCTTCCGGATTATCCATAGCTAAAGAGATGGAGCTTAAGGGAAATATGCGGAGGAGCTTAAGAAAATTATGAGGAGGAGCTTAAGGAAATTATGAGGAGAAGATTAAGGGAAATATGAGGAGGAGCTTAAGGGAAATATGAGGAGGACGAACTCACGATGATCCCCTCTCTTTTTATAGTTGCATGCCCCCCCTTTTCTAGAAAAATTGAGGCACCCATTAGCGATGTCGCTAATGGGTCCTCCCCCTTGTGACGTGGCAAGGCCATGATTGAGTAGCGCCGTTTGTGGCGGGACCAAGACCAGAAATGCGCGCGCCGGTTCTTTGATCAACTTACGTTTCTGCGGCGAGGTCGCCCGATCACCACCGCGCCCAGCGCGTCCCCTTCTTTCCCTCATGCCCCCTCTACGCGCTGCCACGCCATGGCTACCTTTGTTTCACACTCTTTTGAGTTAGGGAAACCATTTACAATGGGAGGCCATTGCTAAGGCCTTTGGGCGGCACCACATTTGGAATACATTTCGGCCTTGCTTTGGACGGCCGGTTTACAGCTTTGGTCTTGGAGGGTTTTATGCCCTCGTAGGGCACCAGATTTTGCATACATATCGGCAAAGGCCTTACCAGGCTCAACAATTGGGCGGTCGGCCTTCGTTAAGGCATCACATTTGGCATGCAAATCGGCCAAGCTCTGCCAAGCTAGTCAGTTTTCTACAGCAAACCACAACAGTGTTGGCACTCCAACCGAGTGGACTAGCTAGTGCGACCCTCGGTAAATCTTAAACAGTCAATTATTTGGCAACTATAAGTGCAATCTCCGATCTGAAAAGACCAATATGCTCCACAAAGTGAGCACTTCAGCCTAATGCATTTATTTCATTTTTATCTCCTCAACTTCTGATGTTGCCCAACCCGGCATGGATCTGCAATCGACTTAAACTTCGAACTGCCATAACTTCTTCACCGTAGCTCCAATCGACGATCCGTAAAGACATGCCGGTAGAGCACATCGAGCAGTGCAGTTCTATGGCACAATACCCCATCCGTATTCACTTCAAGAATAACACTTTTTAGCACCATTAACGCATGTTTTGGCCCTTTCAGCCGCATCTGACATACATTCAACATTGAACTCGGTGTGCAACCAGCCCTTAATCACTGTTCATTAAACATATAAGCTTCAAAAACACTTAATGTGCATTTTCCTGGCATCTTTCTTTGCATGGGAGCAGAGTTGCACGACATTCACCCCCTCTAAACCTGCACAGCCTCATTAAAATCAGCTTCATTAAAATCATCATCAGACATATCATCTGATGTATACATAACATGATCCTCTGGAGGCAGATCTGAATGAGAATCTTCAAGAACAATCTTGCCTTCTCGCTTCTTGAACAGCTTGATCCTTTTTCTTGCAATAGGCACTTTAAGCATAGTACCATCTAGTTCACATAATTGATATGTCGTATTATCAAAAACATGTTGCACCACATATGGTCCAAACCACCATTTCACCATTTTCCACATAGCAGAGTATTGGTTCTCCAAGCTACTATCATAGACAAGTACCCAGTCACCTTCCTTGATAGCATGTGGTCGTAGTCTATGCTTTCCATCAAATGCTGCTTTGTTCTTCAATCTTGCCTTCTTAAGCTTCTCTTTAGACTGCTCAAGATCCTCTTGACGCCTCTCAAGTTGCCGAATACGTAGAGCAAGCAAGTCTTCAGTAGACATACCTTCCTCTCATGGCATTATGGTCCAAGTTGTAACTGCTGCCTCCGTAGGCATAATGGGTTTTTTCCCATGCATCAATTCGAATGGCATAAATCTTGTAACTGAACTGTGAGTAGTGCGATCAGCCCACAAAGAAAATGGCAAGAGTTTAGGCCAATCACCAATATGTCCTTCACACGCCTTTGATAAAGCTTTAACAATAGGCGGATGTCCTCTTTCACTCTTCCCATTACTTTTTGGATTATATGTTGTGGTGAGGGCGAGTTTTATGCCCATACGAGAAAAAAAATCTCGAGCTTCATCTGCATCCAGCTCTCCTCTATCTGCAGTAATTCTGCCAACACATCCATACCTAGAGATAACACCTTCAAACAAGAACTTGCATACTGAACTGGTAGCTTTGGTATGCAAAGCTCTCCCTTCAACCTGGTTTGTAATATCTTCCCTGGAAAGAACAATATATCTCATTTTCCACACTCCTACTGGCATTGTAATAAGGTCCACCACCCACTTGTAGTGCATAGCCAGTGGATAGGTGGGATGCAACCCATCTCTATGTCGCACATTAGAGTACTGTTGACATATTAAGCATGATTCCACAAATTGAACCACATCTTTATACATACCTTTCCACCAATATCGGTCTTTAATTTTGACAAAGGTTGCCCAGGCTCCTCTGTGTCCAGCCCATAGACTTTCATGAAACTCTTTAATCACCTGCTGTTGGGTCACTTTGTCGCAAATAATTCGTTGTGGTACCCCTCCTGGGTGCTTCGGTTGCTTCCATAAATGTCCGTCTTTTAGGAAATAGCCATAGGCCCTTTTTCTGATCTTCTTGAATTCTTGATCACTTAGGTAGCGGCCAATCATAAGACACTCTCCATCATAAAACTCTTCAGAAAAGACTTCATAAACATGAGCAATACTACCACAGTTGGCATGTAGATAAGAAGACGTGTAAAACTTTAAGCCAACAACATCACTCGTGGTCAGCATCTCTTCTTCATCTTCAAACCTGGCTCTTCATAACATATTTGCAACATGGTTATCTCTACCTTCAATATGACAAAATTCAGGGTTAAGAGACTTGATAGACGCTATCCATTGTAGCATGGCAATGTCCGGAGTAGAGCAATTTGCAATCATCCCTATCAGTGGCAAGCAATCTGTCTTTACCACAATGGAAGCTCCAATAAAGTATTCTTTATCGGTCCTTAGAGCAGTAGCAACGCCCCAAAGTTCCCTCTTAACCTGCGGATATCCTCGTTGACGAGCATTGAGCACCTTGGCTCCAAATCTCAGTGCATACCTGTGTCCTTCAGCATCATCTTGACCTATAGCCCATCCAATACCTGTTGGTCTAGTGTCAACTGTTAAAATAACTTTCTTGTCGCATTTATAATCAACTTTCCTCAAGGTCGGAGCCTCAAGAAGCATCTTCTTTAATTTCTTAATAGATGATGTGTGAACTTCTTCCCAAACAAACCTCTTACCTTTTTGTAGCAATTGATACATCACCTCTGCAACATGGGCAAAGTGTGGCAGCCAAACACGATAGAACACACACGCGCCTAAGAATCGACGAACCTTAGTAACTGAAGAACACGTGTCCTTCATCTTTTGGATTACTTCAACTTTTGCAGGACTTGGCCTTCTTCCTTCAAACCTGCACATGTGTCCCACAATTAAGACCTCCTTAGCTCCAAAAGTCAATTTTTGACCTGAAAGTGTTAAGTTAACTTCTTCAAGCCTTGATAATATAGCATCACAATCAGCAATATGTTGAGCAACAAACTGTCTGCACCCCCTCTGGTATTTTGCTTCATCTTTTGAGCCTTCTTCACAACCCTTAATTGGTAGATCATCAATGAAAGGCATGGTAACATGTGGGATAAAGTCCCTTAATACCTTATTCATGCCGTTCATCATATGAGCTACTGAATTAGTAGCACCCTGTGTGGCAGAGAGCACATCCTTACCAAACCAAGAGGAGTACGCATTGTAGTAGGATCCTTGCTCTCCAAAGCTAGCTGGAATTGATCATATCCTGAATAAAGATCGCCCATGGAGTAAATAGATCTACCTGCAAAGGCCTCAGCAAATTCATCCACAATTGGGCTAGTACCCACATTGCGGATTGTTACCTTGTTAAAACCGATTGCATATCCTGAATGAACCTTAATGTGCCATTTTTCTTCGGAATAGTAAACCATCGATTAGAATACGGAGCACATGACGGCTCCAAAATTCCCATTTGAATCTTTTCATTGAGCAAATTGATGAGCTTTGGCATGTGATCTTTAGGAACTAGAATAGGACGCAAGCTCCATGGCATGTGTGGAACAGTGAAAATAACCATTGGTGAAACAACACTCGGATCCACACACCCTATCTCACTTGGCTCAAAAGAGAAATCTTTACCATGTTTTTTGAGCATACCTTAAAAACATTTGATCTTCTCTTCATTGAGGAAACCATCTTCACCAACCTTCACCTGCTTGCAGTGTCTCCTTAGTAAACTTATGCCCTATGTTCTTCGGATCTCTGAGTATAGGATGTCGAGAAGCCTCCTTGATCATCCCATCACTTCCTTCTGGCACCGGTGTAGCCACTGGCCTCACTTTCTTTGCAACAGTCTTGTATTTAGTCTCTACCTGTCCTTCAACAGTTTCACCTGAATCATCTTCACTATGCATAAGTGCTTCATATGAACTTAACTCATCATACATGTCCATTGAATGAACCTTGACTACTTCAGTTCCACTTTGTAACCTGTTTTGCCTGATCTCTTCAAGCACTGACATAGTATCTTCATAAGATACCTCTTCAAAGACTCCTGAAATCACATCATCAGATTCAAGCACATCACAACCCTGCAACTCACTTTGAATACCTGAAACATACTGTTTTTCCCACTTTGGCAGATCATTAAATTTTCTGAAAGAGATTGAACCTTCAGATGTTAACCCCAAAAACCCCGAAGAGAAAGCTTCTCTTTCCGAGAACTTCTCCTCACTTGTACCACCATAGTCCCGCTTTATAATGGCACTCTGAGAAAATCCTGTGCAAACGTTTGTTCTCTAAACTCCTTGCGTATCTTCGGCATTGGATAATCACGTAGACTGTCCTTATTCCTAGCATGGTCAACACATACAGTCAAGAATTGCACTGCTTTCTTACCATCACGGCTACGAACCCTGGCATAGGCCAAGCCATCATCCAACACTTTGGTTTTCATTCGCACAGCCGTAATGTATGGTTGCCCTAGAATTAAAGGATAAGAGGAATGCTCCTGTATAAAGAAGTTTTTCTCATCACAGACATCCCCTACAATTACCTTAACATTCGCACATGCACCATAGAGGTCGCCTGGAAGCATATTGGCAGCTCAAATCCACCAACCATGGTCCACATCAATAGGCCATTTCCCCTTTTTGTGCAAGCTTTTAGCCATTAAATTGATCTCGGATCCATGATCTATGAGTGCTAAAACCGGTTCTTCGATGTCGCCAAGCTTTACAACAGTTTCGGTTGTTGCTCTTGCCCAATGAGTCCTTGAAAAGTGACTCCTTGGTATGCTTTCACTATCTTCATCTTCATTGAAATGAACATGCCTTACCTCAGGTACGGTTGGATTTGACACTACCACAGACCTCGACTCTTCTTCTTCTTCAAGATTCGACAAATACTCTTCATAGTCGTCTAGAATTGCTTCAATGTGGCGAACCGCCTGGCTCTTCACTGACTCCGGCTCCTGTTCACTTGGTATCTGCCACTTCCTTTTGATGATATCTATTATCTCCTCATGAAACTCACGTTTGGCAATCCCCAATGTGAGCTCCACCTTGCTGTTCAGAAATCTCTCTTCAAAGACTTTCTTTAAATCTGTAGCTAATTCAATGTCAGACTTGAGCTTATAAGAGGGTCCCATGGGTTTACCTTGCTTTTTGTCCTTAGGTGCATCCTCCATCACCACTTCAGGAGCGGGCTTAGGAGCAGGACTTTCTTCTTTCTTGCTGTTGAACCTCGTTGTCCTCTTCGATGTCCCAGGAGCTTCTTCATCTCTTTTCTGCTTCTCCTCCACCATAGCCTCATTAGCTTGAGACTTCGCAATGAATGCATACACTGAGAGAGAATCCACTGGATCTATCCACCCTATGGTTTCTCGAATTGAATTCCCTACTTGCCGTAGCTTCCCATAAGTTACCTGTCCAATTTTTTCTGTCTTCAAAGCATAAGGCCATAATTGACCCTTGGTACCTGCACCATCTTCATCACCCTTCCCGCAGACTTGCAGCCCATAAGTAGCTGCCTCCACAAGAGCAACATTATGCTGAATCTCATCAACTATCTTCTTCATGTCGCCCCTACCGAAGTTCAGGCGGAGCATCTCACCTGTTGCCCTAAGGTGTATCTTCTTGTCCTTCCAAAACACCACATTATTTTTATATGCTTCATCAAATTCATCACATTCCTTAACATACTCGTGGTCTTCACTGTCACGCCACATGCATCGGTCCCAGCCTTTGCGTGGTGGGGCTGCTGCCTAGGCTCCAATGTAGACCCCTTTGCAGCTAGACCATCAAATTTAACAGCTTTAAAATTAAAATTCAATTCTTGAATACCTTTTACCAATTCATCAAGAACTGGCTCCTCCACTCTGCGTATTGCCGAGGTTGTTTTCTCTTTAGGTTCCTCTTCCACAACATCCATGATGTCAGCCACGATCATCTTGTCAACTCTCATCTGTCGTTTCACGATAATGTTGATTGCTTCGGTGACTACCTTCCAGTCGGATGTTAAGCCCAATTCTCCAATTGGATCCTCTAGAAATTGCACTAAACTCTTCTGAAGTCGAGGATCAGCAGCCTGAATGAACAGCTCAACCTTCTGATCCCTCATTGAACGTTGCTCTGTCGAAGACAGTTGCTCAAATTTCTTCTCAAATTCCCGCATTAACTCTCGTGCAAACAGATTTTTGTTCTTCTTCTGCACCCACTTCATGAAACTTTGCTTGGTTACTCTTTGAGAATCCTCCAGGAAGTATTCCTCATGAAGCGCCTTCTTGAAATCCTTCCAATTCGGGCCTTGAAGCACCTGAATTTCTTTAATTCGACTCCTAAGTTCTGGCTCAGCAATCAAATGGAACCCTTCTACTGCGTTATGATCATCAATTCCATTCTCTTCCATTGCCTGTTCATAGATATTGCGGAATTTGCTAATATCCCGGCCTTCAAATCGATGCAATTTCTCGGTAACTGTGTGCTGAGCTTTATGGATCCTCTCCTGCAAATTGTATTGCTATTGGGCAGCTTGCTCTTGTTGCATGTAAGCAGCAAACTTCTGCATCATTTGCTGCATGGCAGCCTCTTGCAGTGTTGACATCCTTCTTCACCACAATGCTCACCCCGGCTTGATTCGCGTCGGGTTCACCAAGAATGTCGGGGGATAATTGTGAAAAAGGTGACCCGGGAAGGCACCGGGCCCCTAGCTGTGAGAGGTGTGAGAAACAAGGTGTAGCAGATGCAATTACCGACAACAGTATTCAAAACAAGCAGTCCGTCTAATTTCCAGTTAATCGACACAATCCATGAATAATCAATCCCTAATGGAAGCTTAAATGCTCTTACAAGGAAAAATCTGGCTTAAACCAGGTGCTTAAACAAGAAATTGATGAAATTATGCTTACTTTTCCTTCTGCTCTTCGATTCGAGTGGTTAATAAGCTTAGAGCATATTTCGAATGGCTAATAAGGCTTAGGGAAGGTTTAAGAGGGCTTAAGAGAGCTTATGACTCGGGTATTGAAAGCTTAGAAGATTAGGCTCGGTTTAGGCGATAGAAACTCGATTAGTCTTATCTTATGGTGACAAATTAGATTAAGAGAGGTTAAAAAATTTAAGCTTGAGGGTTAACTCCGCTCTTGATAGCTTAAGAGCTTTGGATTATGGCTTATGAAGGAGTTTAAGCTTACGAGGATTAAGCAAGTTTGAAGATTGGGAGGAGAAGCTTAAGAGCTTCAGGCTATGGAGGTTCGGATGGTACTTAAGAGGAGGAGGAGTTCCCTTCCGATGATGAGGTGAAGGACTCCGAGCTTAAGGCGATTATGATTATGATTATGAAGAGCTTAAGGAAATTATGAGGAGAAGGCGTAGGTGCTTCCGGATTATCCAGAGCTAAAGAGATGGATCTTAAGGGAAATATGAGGAGGAGCTTAAGGAAATTATGAGGAGAAGCTTAAGGGAAATATGAGGAGGAGGAACTCACGATGATCCCCTCTCTTTTTATAGTTGCATGGCCCCCCCTTTGCTAAAA
The DNA here is from genome assembly GCF_014529385.1 of Adiantum capillus-veneris. Lineage (NCBI taxonomy): Eukaryota > Viridiplantae > Streptophyta > Polypodiopsida > Polypodiales > Pteridaceae > Adiantum > Adiantum capillus-veneris. The sequence goes on along the minus strand of NC_140958.1, from coordinate 33,948,142 downwards.
AAACGAGGCACCCATTAGCGATGTCGCTAATGGGTCCTCCCCCTTGTGATGTGGCAAGGCCGTGATTGAGTAGCGCCATTTGCGGCGGGACCAGGACCAAAAATGCGCGCGCCGGTTCTTTGATCAACTTACGTTTTTGCGGCGAGGTCGCCCGATCACCACCACGCCCAGTGCGTCCCCTTCTTTCCCTCATGCCCCCTCTACGCGCTGCCACACCATGGCTACCTTTGTTTCACACTCTTTTGAGTTAGGGAAACCATTTACAATGGGCGGCCATTGCTAAGGCCTTTGGGCGGCACCACATTTGGAATACATTTCGACCTTGCTTTGGGCGGCCGGTTTACAGCTTGGGTCTTGGAGGGTTTTATGCCCTTGTAGGGCACCACATTTTGCATACATATCGGCAAAGGCCTTACCAGGCTCAACAATTGGGCGGTCGGCCTTCGTAAATCGGCCAAGCTCTGCCAAGCTACTCAGTTTTCTACAGCAAACCACAGCAGTGTTGGCACTCCAACCGAGTGGACCGCCAATCGTGGACTCGGCCCCCGGTAAATCTTAAACAATCAATAATTTGGCAACCATAAGTGCAATCTCCGATCTGAAAAGATCGATATGCTCCACAAAGTGAGCACTTCAGCTTGATGCATTTATTTCATTTTTATCCCCTCAGCTGCTGCTCTTGCCCAACCCGGTACGGATCTGCAATCGACTTAAACTTCCAACTGCCATAACTTCTTCACCGTAGCTCCAATCGAGGAGCCGTAAAGACATGCCGGTAGAGCACATCGAGCACTACAGTTGTATGGAACAATACCCCATCCATGTTCACTTCAAGCATACCACTTTTTAGCATCATTAAAGCATGTTTTGGCCCTTTTAGCCGCATTTGACATACATTCAGCATTGAACTCGGCCTGCAACCAGTCCTTAATCACTGTTCATTAAACATATAAGCTTCAAACAAACTTAATGTACATTTTCCTGGCATCTTTCTTTGCATGGGAGCGGAGCTGCACGACAGCGTGGCTTAAATGCGGTTACTATTAAGAACAAGTACCCATTGCCATGCGTGGATGAGTTGTTCGACAAGCTCACTCATGCTTGTATTTTTACGGAAATAGACTTACGGTCAGGTTATCACCAAGTACGTATTCGACTTGCTGATATACCCAAAACTACATTCCGAACAAGGTTTGGACACTACGAGTTTTTGGTTATGCCTTTTGGGTTAACCAATGCGCCTGCAACATTCATGACACTTATGGATAGTGTCTTGAAGCCGTACTTGGGCAAATTTGTCATCGTTTTTCTCGATGACATTCTAGTATACAATGCTTCTGAAGAAGAACACTTACAACATCTGAGGCAAGTGTTCGCATTGTTACGAACAAATCAGTTATATGCCAAGGAATCTAAGTGTGATTTTCTGAAGGAGGAAATTCACTAGCTTGGGCATGTTATTTTGGCTACTAGACTACACATGGATCAATCCAAAGTAGATACCATTCGGTAGTGGCCTTCTCCTAAAAAATTGGAAGAGTTACAGATTTTTAAAAGGATTTGCAAGTTTTTATCGAAGGTTCGTTAAAAACTATGCTAATATTGTTGTTCCCATGACGGACCAACTCAAAGGCAAAGGCAAAGATTTTCAGTGGAGACCCTCTGAACAACATAGTTTTGATACACTCAAGGATGCATTAGCTACATCTCCAATCCTAGCTATTGTAGATCCTTTGAAACCATTCGTTTTGGAGATGGATGCCAATGACCGTGTTATTGGAGCAGTCTTCCTACTACAAGAAGGGTGGCCAATTGCATTTGAAAGCAAGAAGCTTGATTCAACACAACAGAATTACTACGCTTATGAACGCGAACTCTATCCAATAGTGTTTTCCTTGACAAACATGGAGACATTATTTGTATGGTGCTCAGTTTGAGATTGTGTTTGACCATGAAAGCATTAATGGTTTACACAATAAACAGATTTGAAGGGTCGAAAAGCCAGGTGGGCTAAGATTATTCAGGAATATGACGTCAAGCTCCGGTATCGTAAAGGAAGATACAATGTGGTGGGTGGCTGACTCTCTTAGTCGTATGCCACATATCAATTCTCTCTTGTTCACGGAACTTCGTAGTGAATTCTCTAAAAGGCAAATATGAGCAGGATGATGCATATTCCAAAGTGTGGAGCCATGTACAAATGAGGTATCCTTCTCACTCCAATGATGGTAGTGTATCATTAACCTCCACACATAGTTCTCCTCTGTCGAGTGATGAACTACAATGATGGAAGTATTTTACCATTGACAATGGGTACCTACTCCATAAGGGGAGACTTTGTGTACCGACGGACACGACATTTGGTGCCAAATTCTTTATGAATGTCATGACAGTCCAAGTGCAGGGCACCCGGGTATTAAAAAGACTTATGCTCTCGTACGGCGATAGTTTTACCGGCCAGGTTTACATGGCTTTGTTCAAGATTATGTCTTGCATTGCCAAAAATGTCATGTTAACAAAGCAGAGCGCCTCAAAGCAGGAGGACTCTTACATCCTTTGGAGATTCCCAATGGTAAATGGGAAAGTATCTCTATGGATTTTATTGTGGATTTACCAAACGTACGAGATCATGACTTAGTATTGGTGGTCGTAGACCGGTTGACTAAACTATGTAAGTTTATTCCAACCAAATCCATGATTAAGACTCCAGAATTAGCCAAGTTATTTGTGGACAACCTATACAAGTTGTATGGCTTGCCAAGTAACATTGTCAGTGATCGTGATCCCAAGTTTAACAGTCACTTTTGGAGGGCTATGTTTAAACGATTGGGTACACAACTAAACCTAAGTATGGCCGATCATCCAGAAACGGATGGTCAAACTGAACGAGTTAACCAAGTGCTAGAGGATATGCTATGCACATAAGTTAGCGAGAAATAAACAGACTGGGAAGAATATCTACCTCTTCTTGAGTTTTCTTACAGCAGTGCTAAGCATGTCACGACTGGATTTAGTCCTTTCATGCTCATGGATGGTTTTCAACCTAGGTCACCTGTTACGGTGGGTTTGGCAACCGAAAAACTCCAACAGGTTAAGGATTTTCTCCAAAACCAAATAGATATGTTGAAACTCGCTCGTCAGAATGTCCGACAAGCTTAGGATCGGTATAAGAAGTACGCTGATGAAAAACGTCGGCAAGTTACTTTTGAGGAAGGGGAGGAAGTATTTTTACATGTGCCAGAGCATTCAAAAAGTCTGAAAACTGGGCCACCACCTAAATTATGTCCACGATATTGTGGGCCGTTCAAAATACTCAAGCGAGTGGGTGATCGTGCCTACAAACTATCGCTACCGACGCATTCTCGTATTCATCCGGTGTTTCATGTAAGTTGTTTACGTAAGCAGTTACATGGGGGCAGCAATGTCATTGACCAACAGATTCTGGTTGATTTCGTTGAACCTCCTACCTTACCGCATGAATCTGAACAAATTCTTGACTATCATGATTTACATACGTGTCATCATGTACGTCGACAAGCTTTATTCAAGTAGAAAGATCGATATGAGGAAGGTGCCACTTGGGAAAACATTAGTTCTCTTAAGAAGAAGTTTCCCACTTTTATTTTCGAGGACAAAAACTCTTCCTTAAGGGGGGAGTAATGTCAAGACAAGGGCAAGGCCAGGGAGTCATGGACTGGGCCAAGGGCCAGACTAGGCAGTGTGGACAAGGGAATCCGGCTAGGGAAAAAGGCTCCACACATGAAGGCCGGGGGGGGGGGAATCAATGAGGTGGTATACACAAGGTGTTTCAAGGTGGTAAATATTCGCACAGACACGGTAGTTGCGTGCAAGGTTAATGGACTTAAATCCACACATGAAGGCTGAGGAGGGGGGGGGGGGGGGGGTGGCAGGAGATCAATGAGGCGGTATCCACAAGGTGTTGCAAGGCGGTAGATATTTGCACAGCCACGGTAGTTGCATGCAAGTTTGATGAGATTAAATCCTTACATACAGGCTTTTTTATGCTTCTGCTCAGATGCAGTACACTTTGTCAAGGACAATCTTCTGCTCAATAACATCGATTCTCATTATGCCATGCATAAACAATGATCCATAAGTATAGAGGCTTTCATTTATGGCTCTTTGCACGAGGGTGCTTATAGAAATTTACATAAGGATGCACATAAGATTTACAATTGGCATTTATTATGCCCTATACACAATTTCTATTATATTTTAGATGATGATATTTTCTGCCAAAATTTTATTTTATCTCTATGGACGAGCAGCGACTCATTTATGGTTGAGTCTAATTATTCTAATGCATGCAACAAATGATGTACTCTATTATCAATATGCATGTATACAAACCATATCTATCCAACCCAAGTGCTCCCTTTTTTATTTAGTGATTTATGGACTTAGGTAGTCACAGTATCTTCGAGGATAGAGATCGGAAACAAATATGTTTCAGTCATGCAATTCTTTTTGAAAATTTCCAAACTTTTTTATGATGACTGTATAATAGACCAAGTACAATGTATAGCATGTACTTACTAGTTTTTCTTATCAAAACTTCTGAAGTAGAATTTTACCAAGATGTCTACATGCAATGTGCAATAATCAAAGTGTAATGCCTTGGGAGGTGTAAAACCCAAGATCTAGCCTCACTCTATCAAGACGCTATGAGTGTGAAGAATGAAGTTAGCCTTGATCATATTTCAGATCTTGTTTGACTACTCAAGTTAGAAGAAATGAGTGTGAAGAATGAAGTTAGCCTTGATCATATTTCAGATCTTGTTTGACTACTCAAGTTAGAAGAAATGTGCAATCATAAGGGCACACAATTTAAAGTAGTGAAATGTAGGTACAGTTATTGTGAAGTCATGAATGGGCACACTACAACACCCAACATTTGGTGGAGTTAAGAAGTCTTAGGGGCCCCTCTACTTTAAGTAGAGATAATCCATAGAAGGATCTTATTCTTCAGTGAAAGATAGCCCTAATTTTGAATTTACTCCATTGTGAAGGGTAAATGTACAAATGGACTTAGAGGTAGGGTGCCAACCTTTTGTTAAGTGTCACAAGCTAGTCGGTATGCTCATCACTCAATTGAGTGATTTGCATTCGTAGGAAGCATTCCAGTTTCTAGAAGGAATCACTTGAAAGGAGTGAGGAATAAGTCTCTCTCTCTCTCTCTCTCTCTCTCTCTCTCTCTCTCTCTCTCTCTCAATGTGTGTGTGGGTGAGTGGGAGGGAGAAATAAAAGAAGGGAAGGGAACATGAGAGAGAGGAGAGGGAGGGAGCCTCAGGGGGTTCACCTCTTAGACATGTAAGTTACCACATGAGTTCAAATGAATGCGTTTTTTAATTGCCAAAATTTTAAAATTTTAACAAGATTATATCAACAAAAAGGGTTTTTAATTGATGTTAGAGAAAAAAACATAAGTTTCTGAAGAAAAAGGGGTCATTTTATTACCTTAAGTATGTAAGTAAAGGGGTTTTCTAATTCACTTTGAATGCACATTATATGAATAGTTTCTTAATGCACCCCCCAAGGAGGGATCATACCTAGCTCTCCCTCCTCTCCTCGTGTGTGTGTGTGTGTGTGTGTGTGTGTGTGTGTGTGTGTGTGTGTGTGTGTGTGTGTGTGAGAGAGAGAGAGAGAGAGAGAGAGAGAGGGAGGTGAGGGCGTATACCTGTTTTTGTAGTCGTTTACCCAAGAGTGCCAAAACTCAGCGTAGATCTAAGTTTTGGCGCTCTCATGTTATTTTTACCTACAGAGTTGCCGTCACTATAATCGAGGCTATGAGTGTCACTATAGGTGTTTCTATATAGTGACACTTATAATGTCAACTATAGAAATGCTCATAGCATCGCCGTGAGTTTTGAGTGTCGCACAATGAGCGTCGCTAAGCTTAAGCACCTATTATAGTGATATAGAAAATTTTTGTACAAGATATCTTAAGACTCATAGTGAACTAAGTAGACAAACCACACAATGCAAGTGTGGGCTTAGGAAGAGCTAAGAAAAGGTCCCAACAATGAAGAGAAGATGAAACCCCCACAAACAAAGAGGCTCATTGTGCTCTTGCTAGAGGAGCATGACTAGATGTTGGAGATGGCCACCCAAGGGGCCACATTGGCGAGCCAAGGGAAGAATGCAGCTTTTCTACAAAGCAATCTTGCAGAGAAAGAGGCATGGATAGCAAAGCTTGAGGAAAATGTAGCTTCTCTTGAGGTCAATATGGCATGGTATGAGGAAAAATATGGACCTCTTTCCCTGCAAAACTACATGAAAGAATGATGTCTTTGGCATTGATGAGCTATTGACTGAGGAGTATGAGTCCCAAGGCATATGAAGCACTATACGTTGTTGTAAACAACACATGATCACCACGGAGTCCCTATTTTGTAATTGCAAGTATTTGTTTAAATTGAAAAACCAATTTAATGAGTCTCTATACTTCAATTTTTGCTCTATAAATTTGTATCAGTGTGCACTAACTAATTTGAAGATTTAAGAGCTCAACATTTTTATTTAGACAGTAGGAGCATTCCATTATAAATTCTAGGGTAGGCAACCCTTCACACCTATCTATCATAGACACACTAGATCATCAATCTCATTTTGGTCGGAGTTCTCTAGTTCCACTTTTCGATCCATTTCATCATTTCTCACTCACTCTAAAGGAAGGCTTTCATGGGTCTGTGGTGGGTGGAAGTGGTCATGCACTACTTTGCTGCAATTGGTAATGGGATATGAAAAACATGTGTACTTTCACTTTTCCACCATCTACACTCTTGAATAACCCATGGTACACTGCAACCTACTAGGTCTCTAGTTTCTCCTCGCTTAGTCAGTTGATAATGGCTTTCCGAAGAGATTTCTCTTCTAGATGGTAGGGTGGTAAGTCTACTAGCTTGTCTTTGAAATATTTTGTATCTAGGGTATTTTGGGTTCCTTCCCGAAGGAAAAATTTAGTCCAATTCTTGCTATTCGATGGCAAGATGAGTAGTATAAAGAGTACTTGAACTTTTCCACATATACAACTATCTCGATTGTGATTTTGTTGAGAACTATTTATTAAAGGAGTACAATCCATTCATTGGCATAATGATCAATGCACCATCTCACATCACCTACATATGCGACCCTTAAAACGATGGACTTTTACATTTCCTACCATCAACAACATGATACCTTGTTTTCCCAACAATGTTTCTTCTACATAAACAATGGCTAAAGAGTACTTGAAGAGCTTTCCACATATACGCAAGATGAGTAATAAAAAGAGTACTTGAAGAAATTTTCCACATATATGACTATCTCAATTGTGGATTTTTTTGAGAACTATTTATTAAAGGAGTACAATCCATGCATTGGCATAGTGATTAATGCACCATCTTTTTTCACATCACCGACATATGCGACCCTAAAGATGAGATTGTACTTAAAAAGATGCACTTTTACATTTCCTACCATCAGCAACATGATACCTTGTTTGTCCAACAATGTTACTTCTACATCAAAAATGGCTAAAGGATCAAGAGCCACTATGTTGGGTTTGATGTTGCAACTTCACAATTTAAGGCAACACATCCTTTCTGTGATATTACCATAGTTAACAAAGATAGAGATGACATGGAACTTCTTTGGTTCCGATCACGGAAAGGGGGAACATGATGGTGCCGAAGGCACTTTAAAGAGCACACTGGAACATGAACAACATAAGCCTAATGGATTTATATTGAGGTGTGATTTAGATGTCACCTAATTTATCTAGAATAATGCCCTATCATCCACCTTCTCTTGTAGGCCAAGAGGTTCGCATGAAATTTTTGGTGGTAAAGGAAGGTGATATGGATAGGTTAAATGCACGGGCATGTGGTAGAGTAATGGATCTTGATTTATTCATATCATTTTTGGGTACAAATATAACCTAAGTAAGGTAAAGACCATGTCTTTATCATTCTTTTTCAATGCTTGTGTTCTGGGTCATTGAGGGTCCTACTTCAACAAATCATATGTATAGAAGTGGTAGCACATACAATTGAGTTTTAAACCATCATCAAAAGGAGAGGAGGCAATTTATGTGGATATCGAGTTAATGTTTCTATAATTGAAACTATGTTAGAGAGAGACAATACGGACCACATGGAGGGCAACAATTTCCAGCCCCTCCAAGGTACCAAGTAGGGTCAAATAATGCAATCCAAGGGCAGGAAAAACCTCAACCTGTGTTGGGACATCAACCTCCCTTACCCCATGAAAATAGGGCTATGGTAAGGATTTCTCAACCCATAGAACCACCTTCTGATCAGAGTATGGTCCAAGTAGTCTCGTATCAGGAAGATTCAAACAATACTTAGGAGAGGGGATTTGATGGAAATGCATATTCTCCAGAGGGACACAATCCATGGATAATTCCTGAAGAGATGCCCGATCCCTCATACATAGCACAACCAACTAAAAACCATTACTTGGTCGATGAAAATATGCTTATGCTCATGGAAAATCAGGGCTACAAACCTAGGGGGTATCCTCCTAGAGCAGGACAACCGATGGGGGCTCAACAAGATTCTCCACCACCTGTAGGACCATGCTATGAATGTGTTGGTGGTCATTGTGGGCGAGAGTTTATCCAAACAAAGGATAACGGGTAAAACTTTTTGGATTCTGTGACGGATGTTCCACTGACCATCTTATTCCACACTGTCCGAAAGACCTTGACAACAAAGGGAAAGCAACCATGAACAAGATGGGGATTGTGCCAAGCTCACAGAACCGTACATTCTGATAAACGTGGTAATTAGAGTTCAAGCACATGAGGAAGCAAGGAACATCCCAGCCAACCAAACAGAGATAGAAAATTTGTATGTCCGAACCCCTAGGAAATCCTGGAAGGCAAAACGAGACAAGATGAAAGCCAAAAGAGAAAAAGAAAAAACGGCATTGGAAACCAAATTACTAAAAACAGAGGAACAACTGCAAAGGGAAAGAGACCTTAAGGGAAACAAAGAGATAAAAAAACCATTAGTTATACCATCGAGAGGATCTGTCTTGGTAGACAAGGTGTTCGAACCTTTGGACACAATTTAAAAAGCTTACGAGGCAAGGCTAAAGCCTAACCAAACCCAAGAGGAAAGGTGGTTAACGTACGTTCATCTGGGCTATGAGAAAGAGAGGCTAAAGATGTGCAAGGAGCTCATCCAAGCCGCTCAAGCGCTTATGAAACCATCAATTCCTACCGCTCAAGCGCTTATGGAACCATCAGTTCCTACTGGTCCAAAAACTAAGGTATAAATCTGAGAAAAGATTCAAGAGTTAAAGGGGTGGGGAATTGAAAACGAAGACCAATCAGATTCTGTAGACAAAACACCATTGGACACGAGGGTGCCAGCCAATACGACATATGTAATTTATTCTCAAGCACCACTGCCAATTCCGGAAGTAGAAGAACAATGTCCTCAGAAGCTATGGGAACAAATCAAGAATAGAAAAGAAGGAAATGCTACACTTATGCCAGCTCCCATCTCAGAGATCCACTTGGATCATGAGCTCTACCCAAATAACATCAGTTCAGTGTATGGTGATGTAGGTACAACGATATTGAAAGACACTAAACCGCAGTTGTTGAATACTTTACCTTCATTTATTGGTAACCATGAAACTCGATCAGAGGTGAAGAAAGTACCGTCTCAATGGAAAGCCAATCCTTAGATGATGGATACTAAAACTCTTCACGAGCTGATGTCATCCCCTATCTGTTGTACACTAATTCTGCTAGAGTTAGTGCACATCAGACCGCATCTTTGGGATGAGGTCAGGAAAAATTTGGAAAAAATAGGGCTGGCAATTCCTCCACCCAATGCTTCTCTAAACACACTCAAGACACAACCCTCGAAACAAACTAAACATGAGCCAGTACCAGTGAACAAGGTAGGGGATTTTTGTGAATGTGAAGAAGGAAATACTACCCTGCCGGTGGAGTACAAAGAGGTTAAGTCGATAACAATATTAGATAGTGGGGCTAGAATAGCCATAGATATCAAAGCAATGTGAGAAAAATAGGGAAAACCCGCTCTCCAAAAGACTAGAATGAAACTTCAATTGACAGATGGATATCTAGAAAGACCCATTGGCATCTTGGAGCAGATTGTGCCAACCTCTTGCGAAATTGTATATGGACACACTTTTGCTATTATAAATTTTGATGAGAGCAGAAATTTTGATATCATATTGGGTAGACCATTCATCCGTCATCTCAAAATGGTGCAAGATTGGGGTTACTCCTATATCTATCTAAGGAACAAGGACGTCACTACTATAATTAGTATCACAGATCATAGCTATACAGATGTAGAATGATCCCCAGGAGAAGACTTGAACTCCACAACTGACCAAGAAGGGGGAATACTGGCTTGACTACATAACAAAGCTCACTACTGGACAAGAGAATCTTCCAAAGGTGGAAGTTTAAAAAAGGAAAATTGCATTCTTGATAGGACTACACAAGAAGAGACATATATACCAGACCCTTTTCCAAAAGAGATGTTCGAACCTTTTGGATGGCAACAAATACTAGCCACTCTTGATGTTTGTGTAAACAAGGTGACCCTTTCCAAATTCTGCGATGAGGAAGGATATGATATCATTCCATTCTAGATGTTGGGTGTCAACCTAAATCCAAAGTTAGAGTGGGAAGTCCCTGATAAGGAGGGGATTGCCGAGTGCCGATGCATAGTGGATGAAATTTCAGTAAGAGACCTTGACCAAACGAACGAAGATGATTTCCAGGACTCGATTGATAAGCTGTTAGAGGGCAATGCAGATGATAAACTGTCTAGTAGCTCAAGTCTAAACATCAAACGGAAGGATCGACGGGTGATCTACTATGATTTTCCAAACCAAAATCCTCGAAGACAACGCAGATATCGAGATAAACACAAAAACAATCAAAACACGCACAAAAAAGACTCAGTACGTCTGCTAACCGACAAAATACAAGGTTAGTAGAAGCAACGGAGTGCCTCAAAGACGCGATCTCAAAGAGATACATGAAACCTGACTCAACCAAAACAAAATAAAAAAAGGAGAACACGCAAAAACCAAAAAAAGAGAGCAATTTCAAGAAATTGACCAAGTTATCCAAAATAGGGTGCAAAATCAAATACAATGAACTGAAACGAGCCTTGAAGGAAGTTTGGACAACAAAAATGGAAACTGACGAGGAATTGAACGATGACAAACTCGATGCACCTTCCCACTATAAGAAGTATACCATTCAGGATAGGAAAATCGTGGTGCAAAAACCCAAAGAAGATCCCAAAGAACCAAGAATTTCATATGATGGGCCTGAAAAAGCCAAACGCATCAACTTAGTAGAACCAGGCAAGGAGCCTAAACTGGCATACATCGCCACGGACCTTACTGATGACGAAGAAGAACGGCTTCTAATCGATACGCTAAGACAATACAAAGATGTCTTTGCATGGTCATACAAAGATCTAAAGGGGATCGATCTTGAGGTCTGTCAGCATACGATACCCCTTAAGAGTGATGCCAGATCATGTAGACAATGTCCTTACATGTAGAATGAGACTTTTGCCAAGAAAATTAAGGAAGAGATAGACAAACTGAAGGATGCCGAGTTTATCTTCGAGATTGAACACACGGATTGGGTGTACCCTATTGTGGTAGTACCCAAAAAGAATAGCAAACTACATGTCTGTGTAAACCTCAAACAGGTAAATGAAACCACCATCATGGATAACTATCCACTACCAATAATGGATCATGTTATTGACAGGGTAGTAGGGAAAGAGGCCTATAATTTTTTGGATGGGTTCTTAAGCTACAACCAGTTGATAATTAAAGCAGAAGATCAGCATAAGACAGCTTTTGCAATAGAGTGGGGTATATTTGCCTACAGGGTAATGCCTTTCGGCCTGACCAATGCCCCTGCCACATTTCAAAGACTAATGAGCCACGCATTCAAAGAATATCTCAGAAAATTTCAAGAGATTTACATGGATGATCTTTGTGTTCATTCTCATCGAAGAAGTGACCACATAACTCATCTAGGGAAAGTCTTTGAAAATTGCAGAACGTATCGTATTTTCGTAAACTTGGAAAAATGCTTCTTCATGGTAAGACAAGGTAATTTTGGGCCACATTGTATCCAAAAACGGAATTTCAATTGATCAAGAGAAGGTACAGATAATTGCTACACTACCAAGACCAACGAAGATGAAAGAAGTGCAGGCATTCATGGGGCATTGTGGGTAATACAGGCGTTTTATATACATGTATGCAATAATAGCTAAGCCGTTGTATGCTCTCATTGCTAAGTTTGAATGGATGGAAGAATGCGAGTAGGCTTTCCAAGAATTTAAGAAGCAATTAATTTTTTCTCCAATTTTGCAAGCCCGTGACTGGAGCAAAATCTTTCATGTTCATGTTGATTCATCAGCCTATGCCATCGGATGCATATTAGCCCAGCTAGGAGAAAAAAAAGGATTTTCCCATTTTCTACTCTAGTCGGCATATAAACAACGCGGAGAAAAATTATACCACTATAGAAAGAGAAGGTCTGGGGATGATATATGCTGTCAAAAAATTTAAACACTACCTTCTAGCAAACAAGTTTGTTTTCTTCGTGGATCACCAAGCACTGCTATATCTAGTAAACAAACCTTACAACACAAGACGAATTGTTTGCTGGTTTATACTATTGCTTGAGTTTAATTTCATGGTTGTCATAAAAAGGGGACTACACACACACACAGACACACACACACACACACACACACACACACACACACACACACACACACACACACACACACACACACACACACACACACACACACACACACACGCACATACACACACGAGCATATCATCTTTCACGACTGTTTCGTGGAGAAGCACTTGAGGGTGTCGATGATGATCTTCTCGATGCGTATGTGTTTAACATCGAAATGGTACCGAGATGGAGTGAATAGGTCATTCCTCTACTCACAATTGGGTTATTACAGATAGAAAGACAAACATCAATTATACATCAAACACGAAATCTCCAGCTTTTAGTAGGACGACTGTACAAACACGATAAGGATGGGATATTGAGACTATGTGTACAGCCCAAAGAATCCACCTGCTACCTCAAACAGGCTCATATACAAAATACGAGATTTCACAATGCAGAAATGCAGAGAGGCCAACGGCTAAAGAGATTGCGAGTCTATTGGCCAAACATGGAACACAGTGTCATACATATGTAAAATCCTGCGATAGCTGTACAAAACAACCTCCAGTGGAACATGCTACCCTGTTTTGAGTAGTACAAGCACCAAATGGAGTACTCACATAGTTGAGTACTTAAAAAACAAGACCTTCCCAGAGGAATGGGGCAAAGCAAGAATGAAAACTTTAGAAGAAGAGGCCAAACACTATTTGCTCATTGCCAACCAATTGTATTGGTGGGGAAAGGAAAAACAACTACGATTGTGTGCTACAAAAAGCGAATATTACGTTATCTTAGATTAAGCACACTTAGGATAGCCAGAGGGACATTTCTCTGTTGATGCGGCAAAGCTCGTGCTACACTCAGGCATATGGTGGCCAACCTTGTTTATGGATGCAAAGATATATGTCAAATAATGTGATGAATGTCAACGCACAAAACCACCCCTACGGAGAGATGAAATGCCACTAAGGCCAATGATGGGGGTACGTGCTTTCTCCAAATGGGGCATTGACTTCATTGGTCCCATCATAACTCCAAGATATAGGATGCACGCACAATACATCATAGTAGCAACATACTACATGACGAAATGGGTGGAAGCAAAGGCAACCCAAAAAAACGGTGCAAGAACTATGGCTCAGTTCCTTTTTGAACACATCTTTACGAGATATGGACTACCTATCTAAACAGTGAGAGACGTCATTGAAAGCCTCCTTGACAAATTCATGGTGGTCCATCGCAAATCACCACCTTATCATCTGTAAGCTAATGGGCAAGCAGAGAGTACCAAAAAATTCTTATGCACCGTACTCACCAAAATAATCAGTGACTCAAGAAATGGTTGGGATCAAAAGCTACACACAACCTTATGGGCTTACAGAGTAGCTTTTAAAACTTCCATCGGCACAACTCCCTTTGTCCTGGTGAGGGCGAGCTTTTTGAAATGGGGCCTCTAAACCCAAACCAATGGGCCTACCCTCACAAAATGTTCGTAAAGAGGTACGCACACTACTTGGGGCACCACATTCTTTTGGGAGTGGAGAAGGAAACCAATCAAAATAACACTTGCACTCACCCACTCAAGCAACACACTTTGAAAACCCCCTTACTCTATATACACTTTGGACACTTGAACACCATCAACGATTATGCAACCCAATGCCGTGCATCAAAATGAAATATGCAATTTGTGGAATAGCATTCACCTTCTCCCCATAAGAATACCCATAATACATCCAAACTCTTCCTCTCTCAAGCACTCATCAAAAAATCATGCGCACAAGACTTGCCTCTTAAACACACAAGAGAATCACTTACTTCAAACTAACACACTTTGCATAGAGAGCTCATCTCCATCTATGCAATGCCGTGACACAAATAAAATCACCATGAGAGGTAGCCACATGCATATGTAATGAAGCAAAAGAGAGTTGGAGTGAGAAATTTCTTTAGACCAATTGAATAAGTGTGGAGAAACAAACCAATGGTAAATTGAGAATAGAACACTTACTTGATTTCTCGCACACCTTTGAAGGGGAGGACAGACGCTGGCTAACCAACACGAATTGCGACACTTGAAAGTTTTGAAGATGATTTCATGATCATTAACATAACCATGAGAGAGATCATGATGTATTTACAAGTTATTGAGGTGCTACAAATGATTTATTGGGTTGATGGAGTAAGAGATTGTAGAATGGAAAGAGTGGAGAATAGAGTTGCACTTCCTCCAAAGAGGAGGGTTAGGAGGGAGGATGTGAAAGAGGGAGAGTTGGGGTTTTCTCTACTATTGATCAAGAAACAACATGAAGTTGAAAATATAGGTGTGTGTCCTTGAGTCTCTCCAAGGGGGGCTATTTATAGTTGTGTAGGAGTGAGATTATGCTATACTTAATTAGAGTAAGTGATTAGACCTAATTAAGTGTCCTTTGACCACTCATTGAATATTGGACATAAAAGGGACTATTTATTCACCAAAAATATCATTTTAGACCGTGAAGGCTCCATAGGGGTGCATAATGTAGGTGGGCCCCACCATGAGGCCCTACGGGTGGCTCCTGCGGGGTATCTCAACTTGTTTATCTTGGCATTTAGAAAGCATCTTTAGGTTGGTTCGATCACATGCAAGTGACTTTGAACACTCATTGCTCTTCTAGAAGATGAGTAGGGGAAAAATAAGATCTCACCCTCTTGATTTACTTGATTTACAGTTCCCTTTTGCTGCGAATCTAACAGATTTACACTATTTTGACCATAACTTTTTACATGTAGCTCGGAATGTCATGCTTCAAAAGGAAAAATTGACCTTCTCAACATGTTTGATATAAATTTGGACTATTCTTCACGCCCATGCACCAAGGAATTTGGTTTGGAAGGTCCACACTAGGCTAGGGAACCCTTTGCTTCCAAGTCTTCTTGTATGGGCCCTTTGCTTGTATGCATCCAAGGGGAATCGTGCTTTTTCAAAAGGCTATGATGCTTAAACAAATAGAGGAGGGCCCAATATTATTTGCTTGTGAAAAGAATATACAATTGGAGTCTTTTTGAAAGGAGAGAAACTATATGTATATTCTTAAGAGATATTGGGCCACCTATGTAGGGGGCATAGAAGACTTGTAGAGAGGGACCATAATCTTTGGTAAAGACAAGTGGAGAGTTGATTTCCATGGGAATTTATCTATATGGGGTGGAAGATGGATATATTATTTTTCTACTACTAATTCACAAGAGGTAAGAAAGTTTGGGGGTATATAGTTGGTTATTGTATGCTTATTCTATTTACAAAGCAAAAAACAAAAGGGTGGTAATATAAATATATGACTAAGGTGACATTTTTGGGAAGAGTATAATGTATTTGTCGCCACAAAGGTTAAACGAAGAGGGGGAATTTACTCTAGATAACTTAATAGCGTAGAAAAATATATACACATATGAGGAAGAGGACGTTGAGTAGGCTGACAAATGTTGCAAAAAGATGGTTACCATTTTATGCCACTCACTGGTATTTGGGATTAATGCGATCCTACCATTACAATTCCTAATCAAAACCCTAAGAGTGGCAACATAATTAGGATGGGCGGGCCATGAGCTATCGGAGAGACTAAACACCCTGGAGTAATTAGATGAAACCCGACTTAGAGTGATAGCTGGGATATAAAATATGAAGACTTTCCACGATCAACAGTTGGAGAGAGGGAATGGGGAACACACCCGACACACAAACAACTGCCCCTATACAGCTCAGGGTATTCACAACACCCCTGTCCTCTCAGAAACACCTTTAAAAGAAACAATTTTCATTAGCAGGGCCTCACTTGCACTCTACCTGATGCACCTACCACCAATAAGATCTCCCACCCGCACGCACACACCACTGCTATTGATCTCGACCCTCTCAACCCACACGAATCCTCTTACTCACTCTCTCTATGCACACACACATGTTGTCGGTTCGGGGGGGCACACACAATTCCATACTGCCGACATCGCACGACACGAACGAGAGCTAGAGAAAGAGAAAAGGGGAGGGGGAAATCAACACCGCACGATGCAAAATGGGTGTACTCTTGACTCAAAAAAGACCATTACAACCTTTGAAACACCATGACCTTGGCTACTACAAGGGAAGAAAAAAACATTCTTTCACTACCCAGCACAACCCTCTATGTAGGGGGCTCCCAAATAAACTCACCGCTATTGGGCCGACACTTCCCTCGATCCAGAACCACCGATCGTGTCTTCACCTGTCATCATCCTTCTCAAGGTCCGACGTTTTCACTTCCAAGCTGTTGTGTGACACTCCACCACCTACTGCCACTTTGGCTACTTCCCTCGTCCGCCTTCGATCACCAATTCCTCAGGGCGTTTCTCTTCTTCCAATTCTTCTTCTTTCTCTCCCCGTCCCAAAAAAAATTCTCAAGCCCAAAAAAACTCTTCGAAAAACGTAGCTCCCTCTTTCTTCTTCCAAGCTTTCTAAAAAAAAAACTCTTTTTGCAATAGCGCGGGCGCTAGTGTCTTTTGGGTCTCCATCACCTTCCTTTTTCCTTTTCTCTATTAGCTTGGGACGGGACTTTACTTCTTGTCTTCTTGTTTTTATTTTTTTCCTCCCCAAAAATGAAGCCATTATTTTCCCTTTGCACTTGTAAAGCAAGAACTACAATATAGGATTCCCATGACATCGGTGCTCCATGCGCTTAAATCTGACAAATGAGTTTTCCCGTACTAATTTTCTCGTACTAATTCCGAATTCCAGCCGTTGCCCACCACTGGATGTCTTGCTAGTCTTGGACAACACGTTCAAAAATGGAAAAAAACCATCTGATCTCTTTTCATCATGATTGCCTGCTAGCTTGAACTATGCGTATTGCAATGTCTTTGATTCCAATCAACATGCCACAAATTTCAGCTAGCTCCCTATGTCGCATGCAACTTTCCAAAACCTTTGCGAGCTCGATAAACTTCTGTCAGCGTGTCTACCATGTGGCTCGGTGAGCATGTACCCGACCCCTTGCAAATATTCCACAGACCATAACTTGCCCGTCTGAGCTCCGAATGGCAAACCAAAAAGACCGGCATGCCTCACAACTTGATCTTTACCAGCGTACCCATTGATCCCATTTTTGCCCACTTGTTTGTACCTGCCTTGCTCGTCGGAGATTTGCAAATCATTCCATCTTCGGACAATCATAACTTTCACATCGGGACTCCGTTTGACGAACCGTCTGGACAGGCTCATAGAGCATCTTAAACATCACATTTTAGAACACTAACTCAGCATTCCGGGCACCTTTATCTGCTATTCCACCTGGACCATTCTGGGGCCTTTTTTGGCCTAAGAAACCGCATTAGACATACACTTCTGCCACGACATGCTCTCCCAAGGCCTTCGTTCCTGCTTTAGCCCTTTGCCATGCGCGTGTTAGCACCCATAGCTTGCCATAGAGCACTTCCCTTCGTAGACCAACTTTGGTTGCACCATCATTGCCCACCCCCATTTTGAACATTCATGTTCAACCAAAAGTAGCTTTATTGAACTTGAAACTTGCAATACTCTGCAAACACTCAAGCACACTGGAAAACACAACACCATATGTAGAATATGTATAATATGTACAAAATTGTATGTCTCTTACTTTTGAGCCCTTTTAGGTGGGTTGCCCAACCCCCCTGTTCACAATTTGATTCACATCGGGCACCACTCCCCTATCAAAGTACAACTTGAGTCGTACACCATTTACCCTGTGCCTGAGAAGCTTACATTAACTCTCACCAACTGATAGGTCCCATTTAAAAAGGCCTTTTGTAATTTGTATGGACTTGTCCATTTCTTTTTGAACTTCTTTTGGAAGGTGAAGTCCAAGTAGCTCTCATATTTCATTACTAGATCCCCTTCTTCTATCTTTTTTTCTGGCAGACTCTCATTGACTTTGGCCGTTCGCCTTTCCCGCTGCTTCACGTAGTAGTCTACTGCTGCTTCTCTATCCATCTACAATGCCTCAAGGCCAACAATCCTATCTTGTAAGACAGCTTGTGGAGTGGCGTTGATGCGCCACATACCTTTCAAAGCACTGCCAGCACTGCCTCCTTACCATAAACCAATTGAAATGGAGTAAAGTTGGTCACCACTTTGTAGGACGTTTTGTAGGCCCATATGCACTTCTCTAGATTGATCTCCCATTCTGTCTCCTGCTTATACACATACTCTCATGAGCATTTTGATGATTTGTCCATTGGCACTCTCCACAAGACCATTGCATTGGGGATGATAAGGCGAGGGAAACCGATGCTGGATCTTTAGTTTTTCCACCAATGTTTGCATAAGCTTGCTTCTGAACCCTTGCCCTCTCTCAAGAATGAGTACCCATGGCACTCCAAAATGGAAACAAATGTTATCGAAAACAAAGTGGGCCACAACCTGTGCATTTACCTCCTTCAAAGCTTTGGCCTCGACCCACCTGGTGAGGTACAACATATTTCTTACCACTTGTAGACTTAGGGAGTGGACCAATGGCATCCAAACCCCACTTCTTGAAATCATTTTGAGCAACAATCGCTCCCTGGGACTCAACCGTCAAACGCCTCTCTCCTATAGTCTGGCATTCATGGCAGGTCTTGCACCAATAGTGCACATCCTTCACTATTGAAGGCCACCAAGAACCCGCTCTCAACACTCAAAACAGTACTTGACCTTTCCCCTGGTGTCCGCTCTCCTCATGGAATTGCTCTAGTACCAAGTTAATCTCTTCTTTATAGAGCACTCTCCTCAGCACCCCGTCTCTGCCATAGGTCATTAGGGCTTCACCTACTAATGTAACTTTGCGAGCTTTTTGAACTACCCTCCTTCTCTGTAGTTTAGACAAACCTTGAGGACACTGCCCAGTACTCAAAAACTCTTCCACCTCCTTCAATGACTCCCTACTTGTGTATGTGGACGGGGCCACATATATACCTGCGACATGTACCTGCAACTTACTGCCTGCTAGCTGGTCTGCCACTTGGTTGTGCTCTCTCTTCACATGCTTGAACTGGATATCCCTAAATAACTTCAATAGTTTTTTTGATGGCAAAGAACCAATGCTTTAAGGAATCTTGGTTTACCTGCCACTGGCCTAACAATTGCTTGATGACCAATAAGGCATCACCTTTGACCACCAACCTGGAAATTCCGAACTCGATGCATTGTTTCAAACCTAGATGGAGGGCGAGATATTCTGCTTCATTGGTGGCATGAACATCCTCCAAATCATAGTCTTTTGAGAAGATTACTGTGGATCGTGTATCACCACACCTCCACCAGCTTTCTTTATCACCCTCCGATATGCACCATCAAACCACATGGTAAAAGCTCCCATCAGGTCCTATTTGGCTTCATCTCGTACCACTCTTGGATAAATTGGCAAATCTACGGCTTTGCTGACCAAAATGTCCGCCAAATGCGATCAACTTGTATGGTCAATTTTGAACTCGTACTCAAATTCTTGCAACTCTATCATCCACTTCATGATTTGCTTCCTTGGCTTTAAGTGTAACACTACTTCAGGCAACAGATTGTTAGCCGTCAACACATAAAACTTACACACAATGAGGTGCAGTTTGAGCTTTCTACAAGCCAAAACCAATGCCATGACCCACTGCTCCGCTTCAGTGTAAGTCACCTCTCCAGGACTTATCACCCTGCTTTCAAAGTAGATATGCTTATAGCTTATTCCTACCTTCTGCAGTAACACCGCTCCAATAGCCACAGTACCTACCGTCATTGCCACATATAAATCATCCTCTTGGCTTGGAGGGCACACAGATGGAAGATGACACAAAATTTATTTCACTCTGTCAAAAGCTTCTTGAGCATCTTCATCCCATTCAAATCCATGCACCTGTTGAGCCCTCTTTTGGAGAGGATACACATACTGTGACAGCATCCAAAAAAAACACAACAAGTACTTTAGCTGATGTACAAAGGAGGCCAAACCTTGCGCACTAGAGGGAGGCTCCATCAAGACTAGCGCCTTGACCTTTTCTTGATCTGCCTCATTTGAATTTTGTGACACCACATGACCTAGCAACTACACTTGAGGGTGTGCTAGCTTGCACTTCTTAGGGTTTAACTGACCTCCTTCTTCATCCAACCTAAGAAAACATAGCTGGAGCTTTGACAAATGATCCGCCCTTGAGCTATAACATCCAATGTCATCCATGAACACTGTACAGAACCTGCCCAAGTAGGGACCAAACACCCTATTTATCCAGTCTTGGAAGGTGGCATAGGCATTCACTAAACCAAAGAGCATCATGCGATAGGCAAAGCACCCCGATAGAGAGATAAATGTCGTCTTTAACTGGTCTTCAAGAGCAATCCCTATCTGAAAGTACCCTGAAAATCCATCCATAATAGAGTACCTCTCATGACCTACCACCTAATTTAAGATTTCATCTTGGAACGGCAGCGGGTAGTGGTTTCTCTTGGTCGCCGCATTCAATGGCTTGTAATCGACGCACACCCTCCATTTTCCATTCTTCTTAGGGGTGATAACCATGGAAGAGACCCACTCCGACTTCTTCACGGGGTATATGATACCTGCATCTAACAATTGGTTATCTCTTGCCTCCTTTTGAATCGCCCCTAACCTCCTTAGCTTCTGCGCCTTTGGTTTGCACCCTTCTTTAAAAACTATCTTGTGCTCTGCACCCTTTGCTCCTCGTAGATCCTTGTACTTCGTCGCAAATAAATTTGAAAAAGAGGCACACAGCTCAACATAGCCTGCGCTTTCTTTCTTGGTCAAATCTTTGCTTAGAATAGAAGTTACCTCCTCCACACCTATGCCATGAACCTGTGGGCTGCACCTCTCCTTTTACATGGGAGCCTTCAACAGTGACCCCAAACAAGTCGACATCTATCTTTAGCATATCATCCTTGCTTTCCTCTTCCTCAATATCTCTGTAGACCTCATCATAGGCCGTCTCAGTCTCATACTCATAGCTTGTCGTGTCATCTTTGTATTTTTTTTGCCACAGGGTGAAAACGGATCTCTTTGGTCTTCAAATCAAGCACCACATGTCTCCCTCTCTCTTTGTCCGGCAAGGTGAGCACCCTGATCTGCCAATCCTGCTTAGCCTCTATTGCGAGTAGCCATGGACTACCCAAGATGATTGGATAAGCATTTTCACCCACTTTCATCACAAAGAAATCGATTAGGCACTCAATGCCCATCACTTTCACTCTTACGTCTTGAGCCACGCCCAAACACCTGGCTTTGGTATGGTTAGCCATCATCATGCATACATTTGATTTAGCTACTTCTTTGACCCCTGTTGCCTTCATAGCAGCCTCCGTCATGACACAAACCTGTGCTCCGCCATCTATATAGGCCTGAACTTGCATCCTTTTTTCAATGACCACATCCACTAGAGGAAGGACATCCGTCGGGCTACCCACTCTCAATGCCATGTTTTGTATTGCATACACATTTCCCTTAGCCTTTGGTAGCCTCGTGCTAACACTTGTAGACCACTATCTTCATAGCTTGGGATTTTTAAAGCCAACTGCTGACCAAAGGTAATGTTAGCCTTTTGATTTTGAACATCGCTTACCACGTCATATTCGGGGTAGCCGCGCCCTAGCTAAAAGTCTTCTTGCTTGATTTTTTGATGTCTTCCCTTCTTGCTAGTTTCTGGTTTCTCCTTGCCTTTGTACACTTTCTCTTTACCTTTACGAGCCCTCGTCTCCTGCTCGGTTTCTATCTCTCTTTCCATCCTTGCTCTTTTGTTGGCCAAGACTTCAATAGCCTGATTATCCACTCTAATGATATTCACCCTAGGGACTTCACCACCATCTAGAGGAGCTGGCAACACCTGATTTTCGACTACCTGCTCCCTCGGGCCATTGAGCTATGCTTGGCCTCTACCTCTGCCAAACAATGGATAAATATTGCCTCTTTCTCTTAGCGGATGAGGTCAATCCGGTGCATAGTGTCCTTGTTCACCGCAATTGTAACACCGGCCAGGCAGTTGCCTTGCCGTGCCCCTTGCTCCTCTTGGTTGACCTCTATCTATCACGCTTAGCCGCAATTCTTGCATTTGCTAAGACAAATGTTGCACGGTTCACACCCAATTTTGTGGCACAACAACTACACCTTGATTTGCATGGTTCTCATCATGAACAACATCCCTCAGACCCTGAGGTTGGACCACCACTTCATAACCCAACACACCCTGTTCAATCTTCTTTTTGATTTTCTTGCCTTTTGCCTTTGTGATGGCAACTGCACCATTATAGTTTTCTGGGCTCTCAAAATCCACTTTCTCCCTCACTTTAGGATGTAGACATGCCATGAATTTATACAGTTTGAAGTAGTCACCATTGGCCAATTGCATGGCACCCGCTAACTTTGCCCAACACACTTCAAAATGATCCAAAACAAGTTGAACTCTCACTTACATCCTGTTTGAGTGACTTCAGTTTGGCATCCATCTCGACTGGCAATGCCTCTTAACGAAAATCATGTAGAAACGCGCTCGTAGAGCCGGCCAAGCATGCCTCGGCTCACCTTCTAAAGCTTCGTACCATACGTTTGCCTTCCCGTGCACCACGAAAGGAAATGTCTACATCTTGCAGTCCTCGTTCGACATACGCAACAACAACATACACAGCTCAAAGTCTGCAACCCACTCATCAAGATTCTCTTCACCTGTGAAAATCGGCCCATAGCTTCAAGATGCCATGTTCACCAAGACCAAAAACTGATTCTCTTCACTTAACTGGCAGCAATCAGTGTGCTCCTCCGTGGGGGCACCAGAAGATGGAGAGGGGGAATGGGGAACACACCCGACACACAAACAACTGCCCCTATATAGCTCAGGGTATTCACAACACCCCTGTCCTCTCAGAAACACCTTTAAAAAAAACAACTTTCATTAGCAGGGCCTCGCTTGCACTCTACCCGATGCACCTACCACCAACAAGATCACCCACCCACACGCACACACCACTGCTATTGATCTCGACCCTCTCAACCCACACGAATCCTCTTACTCACTCTCTCTATGCACACACACATGTTGTCGGTTCGGGGGGGCACACACAATTCCATACTGCCGACACCGCACGACACGAACGAGAGCCAGAGAAAGAGAAAAGGGGAGGGGGAAATCAACACCGCACGATGCAAAACGGGTGCAATCTTGACTCAAAAAAGACCATTACAACCTTTGAAACGCCATGACCTTGGCTACTCCCAGGGAAGAAAAAAACATTCCTTCACTACCTAGCACAACCCTCTATGTAGGGGGCTCCCAAAGAAGCTCGCCGCTATTGGGCCGACACTTCCCTCGATCCAAAACCACCAATCGTGTCTTCAACTGTCATCATCCTTCTCAGGGTCCGGTGTTTTCACTTCCAAGCTGTTGTACGACGCTCCACCACCTACTGCCGCTTTGGCGACTTCCCTCGTCCACACCTTCGATCACCAATTCCTCGGGGCCTTTCTCTTCTTCCAATGCTTCTTCTTTCTCTCCCCGTCCCAAAAAAATTCTCAAGCCCAAAAAAACTCTTCAAAACATGTCGCCCCTCTTTCTTCTTTCTTCCCTTTTTTTTTCCCCAAGCTTTCTAAAAAAAAGACTCTTTTTGTAGTAGCGCCGGGGCTAGTGTCTTTTGGATCTCCATCACCTTCCTTTATCCTTTTCTCTCTTAGCTTGGGACTTTACTTCTTGTCTTCTTGTTTTTATTTTTTTCCTCCCCAAAAGTGAAGCCACTATTTCACTTATAAAGCAGGAACTACAATATAGGATTCCCATGACATCAGTGCTCCATGCGCTCAAAATTCGCCAAATGAGTTTTCCCGATCACGTCACATGAGAATTTCCCCGTACTAATTCCAAATTCCAGCCCTTGTCCACCACTGTATGTCATGCTAGTCTTGGACAACATGTCCGAAAATGGAAAAAACCATCCAATCTCTTTTCATCATGATTGCCTGCTAGTTTGAACTATGCGTATTGCAATGTCTTTGATTCCAATCGACATTCCATAAATTTTGGCTAGCTCCCCATGTCGCATGCAACTTTCCAAAACCTTCGCGAGCTCAAAAAACTTATGTCAGCACGCCTACCATGTGGCCCAGTGAGCACGTACCTGACCCCTTGCAAATATTTCACATGCCATAACTTGCCCGTCTGAGCTCCGAATGGCAAACCGAAAAGACCGGCATGCCTCACAGCTTGAGCTTTACAAGCGTACCCATTGATCCCATTTTTCCCACTTGTCCGTACCTGCCCTGCTCGTCGGAGGTTTGCAAAGCATTCCATCTTCGGACAATCGCACTTTTTGGCATCGACATTGTCTCAAGTTTTTCAGGCATCCATCTCCTCACAGGTTCTTGCATACATACAAGACATCGAGGTTTCTTACATGCTGCAGTGTTTTGCATCAGCACAGATTTCTGTGGGAGTACTTGATGCGCATATGCATTGCTTTGGAACTTTTGATAGTGCTTGAGCTCTTTTGAGAGCGGTTTTACTCCCCGTAGGGATTTGTTTACTTCTTGCACATTTTGTTTGGTGCCTGTTTGAGTGCGTATACTGCACCTTGTAGTATTGTTGACAGTGGATGTATGTTGAGTTGCGGAAACTGCCATACGTTAGGAGAAAGTTGGACTCACTTTTGGGCCTTTCAGTTCTAGAGAGAGAGAGTGGCGCTCGACCAATGAGGAAGAGACTAACGTTACGTTGAAAATTGACATTTTGGAGCCAAGATCTTTTAGAAAAAAGGAAGAAAATATTATTTTTGTTCATTAAATTGCACAATTTCACGCTTTCAAAGCATAAATGCCATAAGTCGTATTAACTCTGTATCGAGGAATTTCCGAACTTTCATTGAAGACTCTATCTAGTATCTATGTTCCCGTCCAAATATGGCTTGGAGTAGCTCTACTTCCCTCTCAAAACTTCTTCCCTTTTTCATATTTGTGCTAACCTTTCTATGTATTCTAGTGCACACCATGACTACTTCTTGAAGGCCTAGCACTACCATTGACTTTGTTAGCATTTTTAACAGTTATACTACAGATGATCAAGCATGGATACCATCTCGAATAACTATTGGAAGTTGGGTTCTACTGCAAACTAGGAGGAGGAAGAAGAGGCAACGTAATGATTTTGTGGAGGCTTTCAAGGGACAAGTTAAAGAGTTTAAAGTGTGTGCACAAAGCAAGCGGGTGAAAGAGGTCCTCATACAACGTGCTTTCCAGCATGCAGACTTAAGGTTGCAAACATCTCCTCCAAGTTTTCCAAGGCATCGACCTAACGGTAAGTTATTTTGAGCATCTCACGTAGTGCATGATTATATTCAAAGGTTAAGTGGTGGATATCATCTTTGGTACCTTTCAGATATTTATCCATCGAATAGGATAGATTGGCAACCAGTTGAGAGCATAGTTGGGATTTTTGATGCTTTCCATGCATTTATTGGTGAGCAAATGTACCGAGGAAGACAACACAAGGAACTTGCAGATAATGGAATATTCTTTTATGATATTTCATATGTGGAACCGAGAACTTCCATTGGTTGGGGTCGTGTAGCTCCTTTGTCAGTTCCATCCTTTGACAGTAAAGATTGGTCTTTGCCAGCTTCGCAAACTAGTGAAAGCTTTAGGAATAAGTTGTTTTAGGATATACAAAAGTCCCTCAAGTATTCAATTACCACAAAAATAGTTCGGCTCGCACTATTTATGTCTCTTGAAGTGTTTGTAGATTTTTTCTTCGATGAGAAAATTAGAACTACCACAACAATGTTCATTTGCAAGTCTGAGAGCTGTTTGGACTTTTTAGATGATAATTGGGATAGGAAACAATCACAGAGCAAAATTTGTATTTTGCATGCAAAAGAATCCATAATTTGCAACTTCATTATAAGCTCTCAAAATTTCATAGTGTCGTTTTACTATTTTAGATATCATCTTCTTAGTGGGCAGCTTGTTCCACTCGACCAAGATACAGAGTCTAGCCTCGAGAACAAACCTTTATCAATGGAGCTCTACTTTCAAGACAGCCTACTTACTGTGATGGAGACAATGTCAAGTACAACTCTTGCGCAGCTTAGGGTAGATCTTACATGTGAAGAACTTCCACTTTTTTCGGAATTGTATGCATTCAGTCTCAACAATAGAAAGGTGCTTAGTAAATGGATGAATTTTGATTGTCTTTAATACATTAAGACGGAATCTAACTTTTTCTTCTTTCAGATTCCAAGACGCAAGGAGAAAACAACATTGTGCAAGGACTCACTCACAAATACACTTCACTTAATTGCTTCCACCAAAAGCTAGGTCACGTACCTTGTGTACGCAATGAGCTTTGATGCCATGCAAACCATGATGTACTCTTCAAAATGACTAATACAAAAACAATTTGTGGCGGTCAAACAATGTTTTAAAAAGTACACTTTTCATTGTCTCAAAACTTTACAAATTGTGTTGTTTCTGTCAAGATTTATACAAGTTATTGATCCCTTTTCCTGCTACTGTCCTCTCCCCCGGTTTGTGACATTGGTCCCCTGTCCTCTCCCCCGGTTGCTTCCACTGGTCCCCTGCCCTCTCCCCCAGTTGTTGTTGCCACCGCTCCCCTGCCCTCTGCTCCGGTTGTCGCTACTTTTGCCTCTGGGGACGCTGGTCTCGAGCATCCTTTTGCGTCGTTCAAAATCATGGGCCTCTTCCATGGCTTCCCATGCATCTTGCACCTATGAAGTTTCCCTCTGTTCTTGCTCTTGCCATCAATATGTAGTCCATTCCTCTACTTCTGCGGCATCCACATAATATTGATTTACTGCTTCTTGCATATTTAGAATGTCTTCTTGAGTCTAATTGTAGCTCTGCATCATTTCGTGAATGCGAGTCTATTGGAACTCCTCAGCTCTCGCCCGTTCCTCTCTTGTACGTCTGTTTACCAAGATTATAATATGCTAGATGGCCATTACAGAAAAATGTCGCACATCGTTGGGGGTGTAGTTATGTAATTGAAGTTTCTCTAGAAGCATGATAATAGGAAACTAAGTAAAGATGGTGCTTCTTTTAATACAAACTTGTAGCAAGCAATGAAACGACACGATTACTTATGTTCGGTACATCCAAACTTTTAATGAGGAGCAACAAGGCATTCAAACAAGTTCGCCATCCATAGCTATAGTCATGAATCTGCGTGGGCACGGCTACTCGTTCGTGCCAGATGGTATTCCCTAGATCATGTTCTAGCAAACCATGCTCTACACAACATACAAGTTTTTTCGCGGCACTACATACATAAACACTTGAGTCAGCAACAAATTACAAAGAGACACAACTTCCAAATGTACCCAGATGTGCCTTATGTTTTTACATGACCGTGAAACGCCCTGCTTTGCGCGGAGTTTTCATAGTAAACAATCTTATCTTCAATGTCAAATAACAACAGACTCCAATGATCACTACACCAAAACCATCAAAGATGAGGAGAAAGATTCTAAATGCAACATGGTTTTTACAAGGCAAGAAAAAACTCACGATTGATTGTATGCAGTGACCAAAAAGCACGCTAGATCAAAATTGACTCTGCTATACCAGCCCATGAGAGCCAAAAAGGAAACTCTGCTGTTCCTCAATATAGGCAATATCAGCGGATCTATTATGTATGTTTTGTTTTGAACCTCAGGGGGCAACAACATGCCTAACATGAATCAATGGCAGAGATTAGACTTAAGATATTTCAGTGGGCTGTCACTACCACAAACCCATGAGTCAATACCGAGCGTCTGGGGTAGCTATCAAATTCCATAAGCCACTGACTCGCTTGGTATTGACCCATGTCTTAGCGGTAGTGAGCCATCTAATGAACCAAGCGTGACTTATAAAGAAAAACTTGACGACTGCCATGAAAACATGGGTCAATACCGAGTGAGTATTATAACTTTCCAATTCCATAATCCATTGACTCGCTTAGTATTGACCCATATATTGGTAGTGAGCCATTTAATGAACCAACCGTGACTTTTAAAGAGCATGAGAATTACCACAAAGCAATGTTGACGACCCCATCCGTTGCGTTGGAGTTGGTGAAACTGCGCATGCACAGGAAGTCTTGTTGAACAAGGTTGAAAAATGCAGGCCTCCTCTGACCTTCCAGGAAGCAGTATCTGTGCATGCAGAGGTGCTGCATTGAGCAGAACTTGCAAATCCTCTTCATTCTCTTCGTTAATTTGCAAGTTCTACTCAATGCAGCCAGGGATAAAGGCTCCTCATTGGATGGCCCTTGTAAAGCAGAGCCTTGCCCTTGCCTTTCTTGAGCTTTATCCCTAGCTGCCTCAGGCTCCTCCCTAACAGCCACGGGTTCTCCCTAACAGGCATAGGCTCCGGATCCTCCATGCCTTGCTCATTTTCCTTCAATATTGGTTCCTCTATAAATGCCTTAGGGGGTCCACCTTGGCCTGCTCATGTCCCTCATCATCCCTTACTGGCTCCAGATCCTTCATGACTTGCTCATTTTGGGGTCTAGCTGGCTCCTCCATAACTGTCTCTGTTTCTTCCATGACTACCTTGGGGTCCACCCTGACTTGCTCACCCCTCTGCGGCTATCTCAGCTTGCCCATCTGTGTTGTTTCTCTCGACCCATGATTGTGTCCTTCTGTTGTTTATTTCAGCCCTAGACGGCTCTGTCTATTGTGCACGAGGATGGAGAGGGGGGATGTAAGAATATCCATGGTTCTACTATCCTAGATAGGTACTGGCTGAAGCAACCCATTGTAGCGGAAACGCAACCTCCAAAGAGTATCAAGATCCCGTGGCATGATAGTAATGTGGTGTGTATGGGCAGCCAGGATATATCCATCACTGAAGAATTCAACGAGGTAGTCTTCTACAATTACTTGAAGGCAGAGAAGTGCACTGCTGGCCCATCACATGTCGACTCTCCACTGCTCGCAAATCTCTTGCACTACTCCATGGAAAGAAAGACGTGTAATAGCGGATTGAATGTATCGTTTGATCCTTCACAGCTCTTGCAGCTACCTCTGTGCGCCTCATATTGGTGTCTTCTTGCTTAAGCATTCAAAGAGTCACCTGCTGCCCTTCTAGGCGTGGCCTTTGCACGAGGCATCTCTACAAATAGCATAACAGAAAACGACATTTCATTTGTCAGCACAAGGGACTTAAGATTTCAGAAAAGGTCACTACCAAGTGAATAAGTGCATCAAATAAAATTTGCCTTCCCTTATTCGCTTGGTACTGACCTCAAAAAAGTGTAATAGCATACATCAATTATATTTTTTGATGTCAGTACCAAGCGAACAGGTACATCGAAAAGCATTTGCCTTCCCTTATTCGCTTAGTACTGACCTCAGAAAAGTGTAATAGCAAACGTCATTTATATTTTTTGAGGTCATCACCCAGCGAACATGTGCATCGAATAGAGTTTTCCTTCCCTTATTTGCTTGGTACTGACCTCAGAAAAGTGTAATAGCAGATATCATTTGAATTTTTTGAGGTCAGTACCAAGCAAACAGGTGCATCAAACAGAGTTTGCCTTCCCTTATTTGCTTGGTACTGCCTCAAAAAGTGTAATAGCAAGCAAACAGGTGCAAAAAATACCAATGTGAAGGAGACATTTAAGTCCATACTGTCCTAACTGTCATGTCGTGCCCTCCCATGACCTCCCCTAATCTAGGGGGGGTGGTACCATTGTTTTTCCCTCCCACGTCTACCTCTCATGAAAATGCATGGCGGTAATCCAACCCACCGCCTCACAGACCACTCATCAGCCAGAACCCAGGCCCTGCTTTTCAGGCATGTCCATCCAGTCTATTTAACCAGCAGTTTTTTCAAAACCTCCCTCAAGGTTTTGCAGAGCAACTACAGGAAGCTTGGACAAGTGGTCATGCCTTTTCGAGGGACACTTCCGCAATGCCAGCAGGATCGCATTCGGTGGGTCCTCCTCATGAGGTCCCTTCTTGGTCCTCCCCCGATGGTACCCTTAGCGTTCTCCACCGACACAGCCTGGGAGTGGCTGCTGTCAACACGGGAGTCAATCCTCAAGGTAAGTTGTTGGTAATTCTGCCTGCCTCAACTACCAAACCAACACCCCCATCCTTTCCCCCTTAGTACCAACCCTTGGAAGCTCAGAAATTCTTTCCTTTTTGTTCCCAATTTTCAAGTTCCTAGTTTGAAGATCTTATTTGTTGGATTCTCTATGCAGGATGCTAACCTCAAGTTGGAACAGATGAGGATTTATAGGCACAGAGTCTTAATCCTCAAAGACTCTCTATAAGAAAGAAGGGTTGAAGACCTGCAGGGATTGCTTGCCTAGAATGGCTCTGTAGATGTTATCTATAATTGGGTACATGAGATGAAGGATAAAGTGCTTGAGCTAGCCAGTAAATATGAGGAAGCCTTGAACTTTGCCAACGAGCTTCAAGAAGAGATAGATTGGCTATGAAGGAAAAGGATTAATTTCTAATTGTTTTTTGCCAGTTGTATCCCCCGAAAATTAGTAGACCACTTTTTGTAAAAGTCTGAAACTTGGCCTTTGCACGTGTCCCTAGTGTTTTCTAGCTCAAAACCCCTACATGGGTGTTAAGTTGTAATTTTGCTTCTCCCTTATAAATTCAAAATGCATATTTGGTTTAAAAAAAACAGGTGCAACAAACAGGGTTAACCTTCTCCTTATTTGCTTAGTAGTGACCTCAGAAAAGTGTAATAGCAAATATCATTTATATTTTCTGAGGTCAGTACCAAGCGAACAGGTGCATCGAACAAAGTTTGCCTTCCCTTATTTTCTTGGTACTGACCTCAGAAAATGTAATAGCAAACATCATTAATAAAGACGATGGTCAGTACCAAGCGAACATGTGCAACAAACAGGGTTCCCTTATTCGCTTGGTACTGACTACACAAAATACAAGTGCACAAAAGTGTAGTAGCATACCTCTTCACCGTGTGTAGAGTTCTTCGTCACTAAAGCACTGCAGAACAGGAGTAAGAGGAGGATGTGCAAAAAGGAGAAGCACTAGAGAGTAAGAGGAGATGCACAAAAAGGTTTGGGAGCACAAAAGAGATGGTTTGCTTACCACGTAGCGTCGACGGGGGTAGAGTTAAAATGATGGGCAGTAGAGGATGCGAAAAGAGGCAAAAGAGCGCTAATCTGGGGTGAGGGTATAGTTAAAATGTTTGGCGGGGTTACTGCCTCTAAACTTAGAATGCTTACCTCGGCGAGGGTGACAACTTCACTTATGCGCATGATTACACCCGAGATTGTGGTTGGTAAATCGTACTGCATGGGAATTTGAGCCCATTTATTACTGGTTGTCCTTGTGAGTGCAGCCCACATGCCTTTTTTGACTGACCGTTTAGAGTCCGACGACGATCGCCCTTGCAGTCCCCTTCTCCATCTCCAAGTAGAACAAACAAATTGCTGTTGCCTTTGCCTTTTCTACGCTCTTCCCCTTGGCCACCTCTCGTGATCCTGCGTTTAGAGTCAGACACTGATCGCCCTTGCAGTCGCCATCTCCATCTCCAAGTAGAACAAACACATCGCCATTGCCTTTTCCTTTTCTGTGCTCTTCCCCTTGGCCACCTCTCGTGATCCTACGTTGAGTGACCTCCACTGGTTTGCATCCTTTGCTGCCGCATCGCCATCAGCATTGCCACCTTGTGGTTCTTGCTCTCAGCGACCTGTGACATCACCATCCAACTCGGCACCATTGGATATTGTAGAGACAGGTTCTTTCTCCCTCTCTCTCTCCCCTTCTTGTGTGTTGTTAACTGTGTGCGCACCGAAGCCACTACGTTACGGGGTTAGAGCACAATGGGAACAACACTCCAAGGGCCAAAGAGTGGTCGTTAGGGTAAGATTAGAAGTCTCGCACCGCATGGTTGGAATAATTACTCCCTATGTGATTGTGCCTATGTTTGGGCATAGTGAGTGAGTAGGCCTATATATCTATCACTAGTAACATTAAATGCTCTGTTCTAATCCACCTGTTTCGAATGCTTGGGTAAGAACCAAGCGAATTGGGCCCTTCAGAGATTCTTGGGGCCCCTATTCACCTGGTTCTAACTCAAGTGACGTCACCTATTATGACACTAGCGCACGGGACAGAACCAAGAGAATAGAGACCTTGAGGGATACTCGAGGCTCAATATTTGCTTGGTTATGACACCAAATACAGGCCAAATTTTGAATAGTAGTTTTGGCTTTCTTTTTCTTTCAATCATGGGGGACCGCATCCTGGAGGCAGACGTTGTGGCTACAACGGAAATACAACTTGGGTCAGAACCAAGCGAATAGGGCCCTTCGGAGATTCTTGGGGCCCCTATTCACCTGGTTCTGACTCAAAAGACGTCACCTATTATGACATTAGCGCACGGGATAGAACCAAGAGAATAGAGACCTTGAGGGGTACTCGAGGCTCAATATTCGCTTGGTTATGACACCAAATACAGACCAATTTTGAATAGTAGTTTTGGCTTGCTTTTTCTTTCAGTCATGGGGATCATAGTCCTGGAGACAGACATTGTGGGCGAGGATATATGTGAAGAAAAGATATTCACGTTCTTATACAACGCCCATGCTCATCACCGTGCACCAGAACTATCAAGAATGTTTAATGCAGAGTTTTCTATTCAAAGGATTATAGATTGCTCATTTGAGTCCTACAAACCCATTTGCAGCAGTATGAGGCAGTCATTTGTGACAATTCCATGACAGTTGATGGCATGAGATATGTGCACCCAGCCGGCCTTGACCCTGACAAGAGTGCTTCAAGGAGACTGAATCGTTGTCTAGAAAAGTGTCCCTCCAATGCACTGCTTGTACAAGACAGGTGTATGAAGCACTTCAAAAAGTGTTGCTTAGTGGAATTCTACCACGGGTTTGTCTGTTACTTATACTTGCAGATGGATGGTGAGTGAGAGACTTCCTAGCCAACAACTTTTGGTAGTTGTCCATTGGCGCCGGAGGAAGAGGTAGAGGATGTGGAGGTGCAGTTTGACCCAGAAGAAGAGCGGTTAGAGGTATTAAAGGAAACATTTGATGTGGGCTTAACTCTTACTTCTCTTGCGGATGCAGCAATAGGGTGCAAGCAAGAAAGCCCAAATAAGAAAGTGACTTTGCCTCTAAATTGCTCTCCTAGCTTTGCTATGGTGGGAAACACCCACTACTTTCTGCTCACAGATATCATGCATGAGTTGAATATACGGGAGGACTACTGCTTAGCTGCAATTAAAATATTTTTTCAAGCAGACATGGGATTTGTGGATGATGATGGAGTGGAACAACATCTTATTGCTGACACAACTGTCCGCGACTCAAAATTTACTTCAGGGTGGCAACAACTGATCAAAGATACATTCAATGAAGCAAAGTCTGGAGAGGCCAATTTGCCAACAAATGAGTAGTTTCAATCGACAACAAAACAACTCGTCTTGGAAAACATGGGTAGGCCTGTGGTACCCAGAGCTCAGGTAATGAATAGTCAGTCTATTCACTTTTGGGGAAGGTCGATGCTGGAAATGGACGAGAGTCGATGGCCCAGTGATAAAATATCATGATCAATTTTTTTGTTGACTGGTGCTAGTGTATGACGATAGTTTCCTTAGAAGAGCGGGAGGCTCACGGCAAGGGCTTGTCACTGGAGTTCAAGGCAAGGATGCGCCTTTGTCTCACTACATCCGGCGTTTCAACCACAAAAAGGTTTGTAGAAACAATTCAAGTACTTGGCAATTGTACTCATCTCACCTACGGCCCATAAATTCAACACTATTTTTTTGTAGATCATAATATACCACAAGGAATACCTAGAGGACAATGCAAAGTTCCCACTGTTTGCAATGAAAGTTATTACAAGATTGTGTGGTGGGCACCCCCTCCCACTAAACACAGAAGGACTAATTCTGATTGAGAAACAGTTTCCTCTACGTGTCTTTGGCATTGGATATGGGTGCCAAGAACTCAGAGCCCCCTATTTCATGTCCTACACATCTCAGGCTCTTGTTGGAGGGGTTGAAGACCCGGAGAGCTTAGATCTATACAACAAGAGTCTATTTTTGAGGGAAAGAAGACGCCTGATGCCCGTGGGGATGTTGCCATCAACAAAAAACAAGCTCGTCTACAGAGCTTGCACATCAAAGAGGTACAAAGTGAGGAAGAAGGAGGTGCATCAAAGAAGATAAAAACGACGGGCTCAGGTCCATCTTGTCTCGCTCCTGACTTGTGACTGTTGTCACCTCGCATGACGCTCCCCCGCATTTGAATTTCCCCAACCCATCTGTTTCTTCTCTTTGCGGATGTGTTGTAAAGACCGTGCAATTTCTAAACTCTTAAGAAGCTTCTTCTGCCTTGCTCTATGAATTAGTCGCCTATAAGTTCATTGGTGTAACTCTAATAGGCTATTGGCCTTATCCTTTCCTCCCACATGTCTAGTGTGCTTAAAATAACCTGTTCTTGCCATGTAGTGGGTTTTTTCCATGCCTTGTGTGGACCATATTGATACTGAGACATATGTCTTGGCAAAATATGGACCATGGTTGAACAATATGTGCTGCATTGAAATAAAACAAAATGGTCAGTAGAGTACAATTTAAATTTTTTTTTTGTATACGTAGAATGCTAACCCACCATGTAATGTGTGATATGTTTCCCACCCCACCCTGTAAGGTATGTCTTCTTCCAATCCAGCAAGGCTGCTTGAAATGATGTGAGCTTACTTTGGTCCCAAGAATGCTGCTCAACATAGTGGAAAATTTTATCTAGTGATTTCCACACGTTCGCCTTGTGATTCTGGATTTCCCCACCACCAGCATTGTCTTTAACCACTTTATGTAACTGTTTCCGTTTGTTGAATAGGTTTCTCCTTTCTTCTCTATGTGAATCTTTGAGGCTAAACCCAAGAAACCTTCTTACCTTCACGTCGCCTATCGATGCTTTTCTAGGTACCTTGTAACGACTTTGAGACATCTTAGGGTCCTCTTCAATTTTGACATTGCCTCCATGCAAACCAATGTCTAAGAGCACTTCCTCTAATGCTTTGATCACTCTTTTTGACTCACACTTTGGCTTTAATGTCCATGCAAAAAATATGTACAAATGAACCACCTTTTCAATTATTCGACAGAGTGCATGAAGTGTACAGACGTGAACTCTACTCAGAGGAATATCAAGCACTGGCCTGAAATTTTTATCTTGAAGATGTCTGTTGGGAGCTCTATTCCATTGCACACTCTCAAGAGATTGTGCATCAGCCATGCAATATAAGCATGGATTTGCCACAGCTGCTCTGTGTGTTATGTTGTACATACACTTAAGAGTCTTTAAGTCACTTGCCATGTGCCATTCCACTGTATAGTCACCAAATCTTTCCACTGAAAGAACGGCTTCGTTTCTCTATTCACACTGGTGATAGAAGAAATTTGGGTTTGACTAAAAACCCAATCGAGGATTTGAAAATTTTCCTTATCAACCTGCAGTGAAAAACAAAAACACAAAATCAACAACCAAATAATCAATATTTTTGTTATTATAGAGTGAACGAAGTATACCTGAAATGATCCTAGAGTTAGAATGTTGTTTTCGAGTTGCACGCTAAAGTATCGTGGATCCTCTTTCGTTATTGATGGATCCAGAGCTCTGTACATGAGGGTAATGGTGACTCTCTCTAGCTTCCTATTCTTCAGGACCTCGCACTCGTCGAGCTTCAAAACAGACTTGAGAACCCCACTGCACTCCTCTCGAATGATGTCAAAGAAGTGAACTACATACCTTTGCAATGCTTCAAGATCAACGAAGAGGTTGTTGTGCTCATTAAAATGTACCTCTCTACCGCCCTTGCTTAAGAACGTTACCTCAATATGGAATGATGACCCAAGTTTCTCAAACACCTCATTGTTTACGTGCCGGCGAGCAGCCTTTACATGTGATGGCTTTGACAGCAATCATCCTCTCTGTAGTTTATTTTGAGACTTTTTAGCTAATGCTTTGAAGAGTGCCCTGTATCCCATCTGCAAGATGCTACTCTCATCAAGTATTGCTTGCACCTCCATTGGTTCCAACTGATTCTTGTTCATGAAGGAGGTAAGGAGCCTCCCTTTCAGCTTATGAAATTTTTTCAGAGCTATCATCTCTTCAACTACTTCTGTTGGAACTAAACGGCTGTAATGCACTCCGACATTGAAGCTTGCACCGTTCTAGTTTGGATGCAGTAAAGACCTGCCAAGAAAGCACCATGCGTTATGATCATGTATAGGAAAGAGTATCCATTTCTTAGTGAAGCACATTGAAGATACAAAAGCAGAAACAAACGTCAAGTTACCTTAAAGCTCGTATTCGTTTTTTCAGGCCACAAGTATCAATCTTCATATTCTCAATGTTGCACAAATCTTGTTTTCTTTTCCGACTACCAAGCACGTGTCTTTCTCTCGCAAACTTGTGATCTTCTTCTCAAGTCCTTGGATTGTCTCTTGGTTTGATGAAATATTTTGAGAGCATGCTTCATTAAGTTTCTTCATCTGCATGTTCTCCATTGCCAGGAAGTTTCTTTGCCTTCCCGCATTCAATCCTCTCATTTCCAAATGTTCGGTGTATCCCAAAAGCCCATCCTTGCCATCGCTTGTGAAATGTAAGAGGTTAGTGATATTGGCAAAGGGAGGTGGCACATTTGTCATAGGATCCTTTGGATAAATAGAACCATCGGTCCACAAATCCAAATGATATTCCTTGTTTGTCCTTCTAAGTTCTTTCTCCAGTTGAGATAAGAAAGACTCCCTCCTACGTTTCTGCAACGGTGTGTACTTTTGCAATACATCAGTAAGTGTTCAATATGAAGGGGCTGAGGATTGCAAGTTCAAATTGGTGTTTTTGTTAGAAAAAGAAGCGTTCTCCATTCCTAGAGTTGATTTAAAAAAAACAGACACTCGAAACTCATGGAATATCTCAGGTTTTGGGAGGGAAGACCATATTCTCAAGTTTAGAGTTGATAGAGTTCGTGTGGCTTATGTTTCTGGAGGGAACGCTTGTAAGTTGGCATTTCAAATCATTAGTCATACGGCTAGTTGGATTTTTGACAAGAGAACAAAGGTTAAGAATGATAAAGACGGCGGCTACCTACCAAAGAATGTCATTTTGGCTTTTTGTTGGCACAAAAAAAGTATCACATAAAATGCACAATTTAACATTTTCATTTTTCTCTCTCTAAGGTGACTTGGCACTTCTTACAGGGCCCAAAAGTGAGTCCAACTTTCTCCTAATGTGTACCTTTTGTGGAGCCAATTTGGCTTGTTTCCGACAGTCCCAACTGTTTCTGAGACTTGGTTTGGAGGCCCTTTCTGAGACTAGGCTGGTTTCTTGTCTGCATAAACCTTTTGCGAGGGTCGATAGCGTGAGGTTTTCTTGAGTTGGGGGATTCTCGAATGTTGAGATCCTTTCAGTGATACAGGTTGCTGGAGTACCCCTTTTTTGTGGCCTCTCCATAGGACATGTATAGAGAGGGCTAGGTGCATTTGACGCCGTGTTGACAGTCTTGGGTCAGCTTTTGACTTTTTATGCACAGTTAGTGGATGATGCACCTGTCTTATGCTCTGAGAGCATTATTTTTGATGCATTACTGATCTCTTGTGACAGTTTTGGATTGAGATTTTGTCAGTTTTTCTGGGGAAACTTTGGCAAATTTTTCCCAGAATTACCAGTGTTTATTGCCATATTATCTTTAGCTTGTAGCCATGTCATCTAGCGGTGAAAAGGATATATACAATATCCGGAAATTTGATGGGAAAAATTTTGCTATCTGGAGAGAGCAGATTCAAGATGTTCTCATAAAAAAAGGCCAGCTGGATCCTATCATGGAGCGCCTAGAGGGAGAGTATACACATGTTGAGTGGGAGAAACTTGATGCTAAGGCCAAATCTACCCTCCGTTTGCATTTGGTTGAATTTTTGTACTTTACTATAGTTGGAGAAAGGACTGGTAGAGATGTATGGGATAAGTTGTGTTCCAGTTATGAGAATAAAAGTGCCACTAATACGGTTTTCTTGATGAAGAAGCTATTTGACCTTTGTATGAAGGAAGAGGGCACTATTTCTACTCACATGAATGACTTCAATATCATTTTCACTCAGTTTACCACTCAGGGTTTGGTCTTTGATGAGGAAATCGAAACTATCTTCTTGCTATGCAGTTTATCGTCGTCTTGGGATACGTTCTGTACTACGATTAGCAACTCAGCACCTGGTACCGATCTAGTGTACAATAAAGTCCTTGGGAGTATGTTTATCGAGCAGATTCGCCGGAAATCTCTCAAAGGCAAGAAGGATGGTGATGCATATGTTGCTAGTGATAGACAGAGGGGTTGCACTCAAAGTCGTGCCAAAAGCAAGGAACGTGGGGGCTCACACAGTAATTCTCGCGGTTCTATGCATAATGTCAAGTGTTATCACTGCCATAAAAAAGGGCATGTAAAGAAGGATTGCAAGAAATGGAAGCAAAGCAAGAAGGATAAACAATTCGGTAATACTTCTAAGTCTGATGATTCAAACAAGGGCAAAGCAAAGTTAGAGGAGATCAATGTGCTAGAGTCTTCAAATGCTCCTATTGTAGAGACTCTTCCAGCGGTTGTTATGCCACTTACCTCTAACGTATTGGTCTTCATAGCAGATCTACTTGTCAAGGCTCTTGTTACAAAAGATGCGCAGTATGCACAAAATTGGATAGTAGATTCTGGTGCGAGTTGTAAAGAATGAGGATGCAAGAGAGCTACACAAGACAAGCACAAAGCACACAGAGATGGAAAGCTTCTTCTTCTTCTTCACAGAAAAGAGAGTACAAAATGACTAAGTGCTAAAGCTGAAAAGTAGCACATATGTACATGCGGTCACTAAGTGTGAACTCGTTAGAAGCGTACTAGGCTGGCACTATATGTGTAGTCCAGCTGTAGAATCACCGGCAGAGATCCTCCGTGTCGGTCACCTAACGCGCCAGTGAGTAAATGCCGTAAGCGGCCAAGACCTGTAGTGGATGCCAGCTCAAGGTGTAGAGCTCGACATCTCAACACTCCCCCTCGAGCTCTGCATGTTGCAGAGTCCAAGCATAGTCCGGAAACGTCGAAGCTTCTCAGCTCCGAGGGCCTTGGTAAAGATATCCGCTATCTGCTCCTCTGTGCTGACGTAGACCAAGTCGATGTCGCCCTCCAACACTCGCTCTCGAACGTAGTGGTAATGGACCTCTATGTGTTTGGTCCTGGCATGGAACATTGGGTTCCTAGCCAACTGCATGCTGCTGAGGTTGTCACAATGGATGAAAATGTGCTGGTCCACCTGCACTCCCAAGACCTCAAGTAATGTGCGTAGCCAAGCTACCTCACACGCCGCAACTGCTGCACCTCTGTACTCGGCCTCTGTGCTCGATAAAGCAACCGTAGGCTGCTTTCTGCTGCTCCAAGTAACAGCAGCACTCCCAAAAGAGAACATGAAGCCACTCGTAGATCTCCTATCAACAATGCTACCTGCCCAATCTGCATCTGTATGCCCATACAATGCTAATGGTGCATCTGCTGCATAGAACAATGCGTAGTCAAGAGTACCTTGCACATACCTAAGTGTGCGTCGTACTCCATCCAAATGTGGCTTCCTCGGAAGCTGCATGAACTGACTCTCCAAGCCTACTATGTAGCTCAAGTCTGGCCTCGTGATAGTCAAGTAGATTAGACTACCCACAATCTTCCTGTACATGTTGACATCCTCAACAACATCACCCTTCTCTGCACTCAGCTTTGCATTCACATCCAAGGGAATAGAAATTGGCTTACAATCATCCATACGATACTTTGACAACATGTCCAAATCATACTGTCTCTGTGATATCCATACACCCTCTGGAGTCCTGATCACCTCAATGCCAAGAAAGTAGCGCAACTCGCCTAAATCTTTCATTTCAAACTCCTATTTGAGAAGACCCTTCACATGGTCAATCTCCATAGCATTTTC
Source organism: Adiantum capillus-veneris (assembly GCF_014529385.1). Lineage (NCBI taxonomy): Eukaryota > Viridiplantae > Streptophyta > Polypodiopsida > Polypodiales > Pteridaceae > Adiantum > Adiantum capillus-veneris. Next base: position 33,907,405 of record NC_140958.1, on the reverse strand, counting down.
ACCAACAATAATAAGGTCATCTACATATATGGTAATGACCACAATCCCCACATCACTCTCACGTACATAGAGTGAATGATCAGCATGAGCTCTCCTAAAACCAATACTGACAAGATACTTGGCAATCCTGTCATACCATGCTCTAGAGCCCTGCTTCAAACCATACAAAGCTTTGAGAAGTCTGCATACATAATCTGGGTAACCTGGATCGACATAACCAGGTGGCTGATCCATATACACTTCCTCTTGCAACTCACCATTCAAGAAGGCATTCTTTACATCCATTTGATGCATAATCCATCCTCTAGATGCAGCCACTGCTATGACAGCTCTCACATTCGTCATATTTGCCACTGGAGCAAAGGTCTCCTCATAGTCTATGCCATACGTCTGTGCATAACCCTTTGCGACCAGCCTTGCCTTGTGACGCTCAATGTTACCATCAGCCTTATGCTTGGTTTTATACACCCATTTACAGCCAATAGCTTTCTTGCCACTTGGCAATGGCACCAACTCCCATGTGTCGTTTGCTTCCAATGCAGCCATCTCTTCATTCATTGCATCATCCCAATGCACATTTCCAACTGCATCCTCAAAACATGTGGGCTCCACATCCTGTATCACCTTAGCCATGTAGGCTTGGTGATGCGCTAGATACCCATCATAAGTCAATTTCTGAACTAGATTTCGGACTCTATTAGATCTGCGCGGTCCTGGGTCACTCCTTTGCCCTCTAGCATCTTCTTGTACTTTCCTTACACCAGGTGTCCTGACAGCCGGAATTCCAAATTCCTCATCAAGACTTTGTTCAGAACCATATGAATCCATGTCTACATGTGAAAAACCTGATGATGCATCAGCCATAAAGGGAGGTTCATCAACCTTTTCCTTTCCTTTTTGTGATACATTCCCTGTACCTGTTGGTGGAGTAACCTGCGTACGTAGTCTACCATTCCATGGTTTCTCAACAGAGCCACGAGAAGAGGACTCTTGTGGTCCACTCAAAACCTGTGACTGTGGCCTCACATTTTGTACAACCACATCATCTTTTACATCAACCCCAATAGTGCCATGTGCATTACTGTACCAGCTGCTCATCTCATCATAGGCTACATCTCTGCTCACTCGTAATTCTCGTGTAGTAGGATTGTAGCACCTGTACCCCTTTTGTTCAAGGGAATATCCCACAAGAATACATTTCTCTGCTTTAGGATCCAATTTCCTACGCAACTCATCTGGTACATGCACGTAAGCTATGCAGCCAAACACTTTCAAGTGTGCCAAATCAGGCTTTGTACCTGTAAACTTTTCCTCAGGTGTTACACCATGCACCGCAGCTGTAGGTGTCCTGTTCATAATGTACACAGCTGTATTTACAGCTTCAACCCAAAAATGATGAGGCATGTTCTTCTCATTCATCAATGCACGTGCAACCTCTGCAATGTGCCTGTTTTTCCTTTCTGCGACCCCATTCTGTTGTGAAGTATATCTGCATGTAAACTGCCTGCGTATACCATGCATTCGCAGAAAATCTGAAAAATCATTGGAGAAGTACTCTCCCCCTCCATCTGATCTCAATTTCTTGATTTGCATATCTGTCTCCTTCTCAATCATGACTTTGAAGTCTTGAAAGTGACCAAACACTTCACTTTTGTTACGCATGAAGTAGACCCATACTCTCCTTGTATGGTCATCAATGAAAGAGACATAATACCTGCAACCATGTATACTTGCAGTATCGGTTGGACCCCAAACATCTGTGTGCACCACCTCAAGTGGTTTTTTACATACATTGCGCTCATGTGGAAATGAGCTCTTTGACTGTTTTCCAAACTGGCATGCTGCACACACTTTATGCATACCATCCACCTTGAATTTGGGCAAACCTTTTACAATCTGTTTTGATTGCATACTGCGCAATCTCTGCTCATTGACATGGCCAATGCATTTGTGCCAAATGTCAACATCAACCACAACACCTGTGCCCTGTGCAAATAATGCAGCTTTTACCTCAGGCATGTCTACATTCAGCGTAAACATTCTGCCCACACATTTGCCCGCTGTGATCAGCTTACAGCCATTCTGGAAATCTTCTACATAACAGCCATTTGGATTGAAGCGAACCTGCAAACCCTGCTCAACCATTTGTCCAACAGAAACAAGATTCTTTGTAATGTTTGGGACATGAAGTACATCTGCTAAGTACTTTGATTTCCCACTCTTCGTATTTAGGGGTATGTCCCCTACATGAGCAATGGGGTGAGCTGTGTCATCTCCTGTCTGCACATAGCCTGACACATCTGGTTTGCGCATATCTCTAAACCACTCTCCACGACACGTCATGTGATTAGAGGCACCTGAATCCACATACCAAACATCATCTTGGGTGGAATTCTCTGCAGTCATTGTATTCATTACATGCTGCATAACAAACATGCGCTCGTTTTTGCTGTCATCTTCATCTCTGCTAGTATATGCATAGTTGCCCTGTTCTCTCTTTCCACTTGCTTTTCCCTTTGGATAGTCATGTGACATGTGACCTCTTTCACGACAAGTCCAACATTCTCTGCTATCTGGAGTATGTTGCTGCTTGCTTGATCCTGCACCACGACCTCTTTGACTCCCCCTTCCTTGAGACTGGTTTCCCCTGCCACCTGTATTGTTTTGATTTGATTGACTTTCCAGAAATTGGCCCCTGCAACCCCTTGGGCCTCGACCACGACCTCTACCTCTACCTCTGTTGGAGTTAGAATAGAAGGCCTGTTCAGAATTATTTCTACCATGAGAAGAAGATGTGTCAAGGTTCTTCTCCTCAAGAATAAGCATAGAAATCAAATCTTGGAACACGGGGATGTCGTCTCTTGTATTCATGGAAGACCTAAAATGTACATACTCATCTCCTAGACCATCCAAGCATGCATGGACAATGTCATCGTCTTCCTCTGAGACTTTAATAGATCCAAGAGCCTTAATGATACTCTTGATCTTCAAGGCATAATCATTGATTGAGAGGTTGTTCCTCTTAACTTAATTTAGCTCCGACTTTAGTTGAAGCTTCCTGGCCTTGGTGTTCACCTCGAACACTCTGCCTAAGTTTCTCCATGCAATGGCGGGGGTTTCAGCATCCTGTAGATAGCCCATCATGCCATCTGTGATGCTCATAGAAAGCCAATACATCACTTTGCTTTGGCCTTGTTGCCAGTCCCTCAAAGCTTTCCTTTGTTCTGCTGTAGCATTTGCCTCGGGAATCTCTGGTTCCTTTTCATTGTCTCCTTCTACATAGTCCCAATAACCTTTTCCTTTTAGGAAATTTGTTATTCTGAACTTCCATGCAGGGTAGTTATTTTTCTCAAGCTTCTCAGTAAAAATCTGACTGAAACCGTCAGACATCTTGAAGCACTAAGACAAAATAGCTGCAATCTGCAAAAACTTGCAAATCTGCTGAACCTACTATCGTGGTACCTGTAACGCTTTCTACACTCAACGAGTGTCCACAATCAAGCGTACATACAGCCACTGTACTTGTACAGTAAATCTCTGTATACTGCACTTTGGAGACCTGTTCAAAAACTTGTGCGAAAAACCCCTGGTCATGGATTGCAAACGAAGGGATTGTGATGCTCTTGCTCACTTAGCCTCTCTTGCCTGCACCAGGCTCTGATACCATGTAAAGAATGAGGATGCAAGAGAGCTACACAAGACAAGCACAAAGCACACAGAGATGGAAAGCTTCTTCTTCTTCTTCACAGAAAAGAGAGTACAAAATGACTAAGTGCTAAAGCTGAAAAGTAGCACATATGTACATGCGGTCACTAAGTGTGAACTCGCTAGAAGCATACTAGGCTGGCACTATATGTGTAGTCCAGCTGTAGAATCACTGGCAGAGATCCTTCGTGTCGGTCACCTAACACGCCAGTGAGTAAATGCCGTAAGCGGCCAAGACCTGTAGTGGATGCCAGCTCAAGGTGTAGAGCTCGACATCTCAACACGAGTTTCCATGTGACACCACATAGATAGTGGTTCTCTACTTATTCTCATTCTTGTGGCAAAGTGAGACTTGGTCATGCTTTTGAACTAGACATTGAGGGTGTCATAACATCTAAGGAATGGCACACATTTTACTTTATGTAATGTCAGACATGTGCCCAAGTTGACTAAAAGCTTGATTTCTGTTGGTCAGCTTGATGATTTGGGCTACAACACCACATTTGGCAATGGTTCGTGGATAGTACACAAAGGTAATCTTTTTGTACTCAGAGGTTAGAATCATGGTACCTTGTATTCCATGCATGTGTGAGATGTTGGTCATGATTATATATCTATAGCCGAGCTCTCGTCTACTGAGTTGTGGCATTGCCGGCTAGGTCATATTAGCCAAAAAAGAATGAGAACTCTGACTCGTTTTGACTACTTACCTGTCTTGTCTTATGTTGACTTTCCTGTTTGTGAGCACTGTATCTATGGCAAACAGACTTGGTCCGTTCACTTACCTTTGGGTCAAAAGTGAGCTGAACCTCTAGATTTAGTACATAGTGATTTTTGTGGTCCTATGTCAACCAAATCTCTAGGGGGGCGCAGCTATTTTATGACATTCATAGATGAATCTACTCCAAAGATGTGGGCATATTCTTTGAACATAAGGATCAAGTTCTTCCTGTGTTCCAAAAATTCTTAGCACTTGTTGAGAATCAGTCTGGCAAGAAACTCAAGAGGTTGAGGAATGACAACGGCAGAGAGTATGTCTCTAAGGATTTTGACAATTTTTGTGCTAAAAAGGGGATTAAAAGGAATTTTACTACACCATACACACCAGCTCAGAATGGAGTTGTTGAACGCATGAATCATACAATTCAGGAAAGAGTCACAACCATGCTTTATAGGGCAAATCTCACACAAGGCTTTTGGGCAAAAGCCGTCTTGACCGTAGTACACATTATAAATTGTTCGCCTAGTACGCCATTGAATTATGAGATTCCAGAAGAGTTATGGTATAAACGTAAGCCCCAATATGACCATCTATGTGTTTTTGGTTGTGAAGCTTATGCTCACATGCCTACACAACTTCGACAGAAGTTAGAGCCAAAGTCACACAAATGTATTTTCATTGGATATGGTGCAGATGGAGAGATGGGATATCATCTCTGGCACCCGAAATCTTGTCAAGTCATCCGTAGTGCAGATGTGATCTTCAATGAGTCGAAGATGCATAAACAACCTATCAAGGAAATAGAGATTCGGAGAGTCACTTTTGAGGATGCTGCCTCAGAGACAGTGAAATCAATTCAGCGGGCTAGTGATGTACCTTCCACTAGCAATGCTCCAGAGGGAGCGGATAGCAATGGTTGAGGAGTGAGACGGTCTACTAGAGTCTCTCGTCCACGTGCACGTTTTGAGCCAGATCTTGATTACATCATGTTGAACGATTGCGGTGAGCCAAGCTGCTACCAAGAAGCCATGATGACGGATGATGTGGTGAAGTGGGAGCAGGCTATGGAATTCGAGTATAACTCGATTCTGGCTAATGACACTTGGAACTTGGTAGAAATGCCAAATGATGCAAAAGCTTTACCTTGCAAATGGGTTTACAAGAAGAAATTTACCTCAAGTGATCCAAATCCAAAGTACAAGGCTAGAATTGTAGCCAAAGGGTTCAAACAACAAAATCTATTCAATTTTGATGAAATTTTCTCGCCCGTGGTCAAGATGACAACGCTTAGAACCATACTTGGTTTTGTAGCGATTGAGGACATGGAACTTGTCCAAATGGATGTGAAGACAACATTTCTTCACGGGAACCTTGATGAGGATGTTTACATGCAGCAGCCTAAAGGGTTTGTTTAGGAGAATGCATCTCATGAGGAGCTAGTATGTAAGCTCAAAAAGGCACTTTATGGCTTAAAGCAGGGTTCAAGGAAGTGGTATCATAAATTTGATGCATGTATGAGGTCTCAAGGGTATAAAAGGAGCAAAGAGGATCACTGCTTGTACACCAAAAAACTAGATGATGGCTCGATGATCATTCTAGTTCTGTGTGTTGATGACATGCTTATAGCTGGGAAATCCATTGTGGAAATTGCCAACTTGAAGAGAACACTTAGCAACAATGTTACAATGAAATATTTGGGGGATGCTACACACTTTCTTGGCATGCGAATCAAAAGAGATCGCAATTGTAGTATTCTTGAGTTATCTCAGGAAACATACATTGAGAAAGTTTTGCAACGTTTCAATATGCAGGGGGGAAAGCATTGAGTACCCCAACGTAGGCATTCTTGAAACTCAGCAAGGAATATGCACCCAAATCTGATGTTGAGCGAGCTGAAATGGCTAAGGTACCATATTCTTTGGTAGTGGGCAGTCTTATGTATGATATGGTGGCCACAAGACCGGACATTGCTTTTGCAATAGGAGTGGTGAGTCGATATATGGAAAATCTTGGCAGCAAGCATTGGGAAGCAGTAAAGCACATTCTTAGGTGCCTCAAAGGTACGATCGGTAGGTGTTTATGCTTTGGGAATAGTGATGCATCCATCGTGGGTTATGCAGATGCTGACTACGCGTGTTGTGTTGACTATAGGAGATCAACATCTGGCTATGTCTTCATATTTGCTGGAGCAAAAGTATCTTGGAGGTCATGTCTTCAAGATTGTACGTCGTCTTCCACAACGGAAGCAGAGTGCATTGCATTGTCGGATGCAAGTAAAGAGGCTGTATGGTTATCTTGCTTGGTCAAAAATCTTGGCATTGATGACACTCTAGTGCTATATTGTGATAGTCAGAGTGCTCTTGCATTAGCAAGGAATCCCGTGTTTCACTTCAAATCGAAACACATTAAAGTCAGGTATCATCTCGTGAGAGATTTCTTGGCCAAAAAGCTCATTGATTTGGTCAAGGTACACACTCACGACAACCCAGCAGATGCTTTGACAAAAGGCTTAACTTTGGAGCGGTTTACAAATTGCAGTGAGTTGATGAGTATAGGTTCAAGCCACTAGATTGCTTCACGGTTGTACATACCAGGTCATTTGGGTTGCATTGGCCTTCAAGTGGGAGTCTGTTGGGATTTAGGCCAACTAGCCGGACATCCCACTTACTACTAACCCGTCTACTAACTTAACCTATATACACTTATTCTTTGATACACAAAAAGAATAAGTTGTTGCAACAGGATAATGTTGCTGTGCGCTCCACCCAATAGTAGGTCTCTCTCTCTGCTCTCGCACACGCTTCCCACGACACCTTCAGCAAGGTTAATATGCTCTACTTTTTTTTTTCAGCTCAAGTTCATCCATGGGTGTGTGTTTTCTATGAATGCAATGTTCCTCTTCTTTGGAGTGGGATATGTGTTCCCTTCCTCTTCATTTTGAGGAGCTTGTAGTTGTGTCTAGGTTGCTTGAGTGCTTGCCTAGTAGTCCCACAAGCAATGGGAGAGAGTGCATTGAGAATTTTGAGCATTGAGCTTGATTCAAGGTGTTGTTTTCCTCTTGTGATTTCCTCTTCCTTCTCCTTCTTCCCCTCTTCCCCTCTAAAACACAATATCTCTCTCTCTCTCTCTCTCTCTCTCTCTCTCTCTCTCTCTCTCTCTCTCTCTCTCTCTCTCTCTCTCTCTCTCACTCACACACACACACACACACACACACAGACATAGTCCCATGTACATTCTCTCTCATGCACCCCCCATAAAACCATAAGGGATTTTGGTATAGCGATAACCTGGTGCTACCACAATGAACCCCGCCTCTAACACATAGGATGTCGGTCAAAATAACAACCAACATATATAGTTTTTAATTTACTTCCAGAACTTCGGTTTAGGTTTACCCAATAGCCTCATGATAAGTGGTTTACAACAAGGACCTCACCAACCTTGACCTCACCTTAGTCAGCAAATGACAACAATGCTTAGATGTGCTACCTTCACGGCCTACAACCTAGGCTCTGCTACCACTTGAAGGCACCGTAGGTATGGTGGGTGCCAACGGAGAACAAACATGGCAAGGATGGGCGTATAGAGCACAGAGAAAAAAAGATGAGAGAGAGAGAGAGAGAATTCTTATCACTTTTATTCAAATATTTTACATCTATATAAAGGACTAGTCATGTAGTTATGCCATAGAATCTCCACCACAAACACTGGAGTGCATATTGCATGCTATAAAAGAAGTTTCCCATGGGTAATGGGCTTGAAAACCCAACAATCTTGGAAAAAAGTTTTTTCATGTCGAGCATCCATGTGGCTGCATAGCGAAGAACCAACATACCTTCTTTCAATCCTTTCCCCTTAAAAATCTTGTGGATTTTGTCCCTTTGGTGTGTAGCTTCGACGATGTAGTGGTCAATGGACTCTTTTCTATGAATCTCAAGTCATTGGGATCTAAAATACTTCCACGTAGAGCCTCTTTTGGTTTTTTCATTCCTCTTACAAGAACAACCGTGGGTTTGGTCCTTGGCTTTAATTCAATCCAATGCATTATCATCTCCACACCTTTTATTTGTGAGTAGTCTCATTGGATAAACAAATTGGGATACCTCTTTAGCATATTGACGTAGGACCTCTTCTCCTTATTAGTGAGACCTTTTGCAACCATACTCTTAAAGTCTTCCTCAAGCTCATGGTCTCCTTCATCCCTTTGTGTGTGAGAGTATTTTGGCTTTTCTTTTGTGGAAACATCTTGAATATTGGTGTTAAAGACAATTCCCGTTATCTCCAAAGAAGACACCTTTACACTAGTTGATGCACTGCTTGATGCTTCCTCATCACTTGAGTAAGGACTCTCGCTGCCCTCTTCATCTACCATGGTTTTTTAGTTGATATCTAGTTGCTTTTCTTCACACAAGTTAGGGTGAATCCTAAGAGGTTAGGGTGAAGACCATATTACACATCGAATATAGTTAACCTTGATTGATTGATTGATGAGAAAGAGAGAGAGAGAGAGAGAGAGAGAGAGAGAGGAAGAGAGTGAGAAGGAGAGAGAGAGAGAGGCCAAAGCATGGGATCAATGAGTAGGGAATAGGAATGCCTTAAAGTTTGGGGGAATTTAGTTTTTTATGGAATTTTATGAAGTTTTTTTCAACTCAAAAAGAGGGGGCGCCCTCTATCAATGCCACATAGTGGAGGACATACCCCATATGTGGAGTCTTAGGGGAACTTTGAAGAGTTTATATATAGGAATGAAACCCCTCCATAATGCAACCCAAAAGAGGGAGAGAGAGAGAGAGAGAGAGAGAGAGAGAGAGAGAGAGAGAGAGAGAGAGAGAGAGAGAGAGAGAGAGAGAGAGAGAGAGAGAGAGAGAGAGAGAGAGAGAGATCATGGCTTCTCCCTCACCATCTTTGTGGGTGCGTTGTCTTGGTGTTGCGTGGGGGTTGTGTAGCCGGTTGTGGGTGGCACATGGTAGTCTTGGTGATGCGATGTCAATCGATGTTGGACGTGGTTGCTCCCTTAAGGGCCCATGCACAAGTGGGTGTTCTTTGAAGGCTCCCACCTTTTTATTGGACATAAAGTGCTCTGGCTTGGGGGGTAGTAGCATAGGGCACTATTGGCATTGTTTTGAAGGCTCATGTGAAGTACATGGTGCAATAATTAGCACCACCCTTAATAATTTGTAAGTCAAGGGGCTTGATGGACCAATGGGAAGCAAGATGCAAAAAAATGAAGAGGCACCCTATAGGGGGGTTTTAGAAAAACATGTGGGGGGCGGGGACAGAGAGTGCATGTCAAGTCACGAAGGAGGGTTTTTGAGAGAGGTTATTGTGCATGTGGAGGCAAGAGAGAGAGTTTTGGTTGGATATAGCCATGATGATGGCGTTTTGAAGATTGTAAAGTGTTTTTTTAAGCATGATCAAGCTAGTATTCCCTGTGGGGTGTTGATTTCCCCCTTCCCCCTCTCTTTGTCTTACTTTTGTTTTTCTCCATGGTGCCGATAGTGGATGGTCGTGCCCCCAAACCGGCAGTGTCCGTGTGAAGGGAGTAAGTAAGGTGTTGTGTGAGTTGGAGCCTCAAAATGAACCACAATGGAGCATGTGTGTTGTGTGACAATCTTGCAGGTTGTGCGTATAGGAAAGTGTGCACACAAGATCTTGTTACTGTGATTTGTACTTTTTGAAGGTATTTTTGAGAGGACAAGGGTGTTGTGAATATCATTAGCTATATAGGGGAAATTGTGAGTGCTTTGGGTGTTTTCCCCATTCCCCCTCTCTATCTTCTAGTACCCCCATAGAGGAGGTGTGCTAATTGCTCCTCAATTGATGGAAAGGTGTGGTTTACTTCATTTGGAATCATGGCGACACTAAGCTATGGACCAAATTTTACAAGTGAAGATAATCCAGATGAGTGGATTGAAAATTTTGAATTGTACATGCTATCACTACATATAGCTAACGAGGATAGCAAGATGCATATTTTTCCATTAATGATGCATGGAAAAGCTAAAGTGCGGTATGAAGCTTTGGGAGGCAAGCGAGGCAAGCATGGCCTACTCTGCAATTGTAGTTTCTACGTGATTTCCATAGGGAGGCATCTCCAATCAAGATGGATGCAAAGCTAAAAGATCTTATACTAGATGTAAGTGAATATTTCAATATGTTTCTTGATTGTTTTAGAGCATGTTGGGCAGAGTTGGTTGTCGCAATCACGAAGGTGGATAATGTGCAATACTTAAAGCTAGAAAAATTCATGGCATGCTTGCATCCAAAGTGCAAGAAAAAGTGGACTTTGAAATCTCAGAGAACTACAATGGTGCAGTGACGATAGCACGGTCAATGAGTGGGAAGGTTAAGAAGAATCAGAGTGTGATGGGCTACGAGATGATGGTTCCTACTCAACCTCATAGTTCTCATGAATCCATCCAATATGAGAATTAGTGAATCGAGGTGTGGCAACTATGTGCAGTATTAGGTACGCACAGTCCAAGATATTTTCAAGTAGAGTTGTGGTTAAGTGTGATGGATAGGTGACAACCAAAAGGAGGAAGAGGTAGGTCAAGCTAGTTTTACAACTATGGAGAACCAAGCCAAGTGTTACAACTATGGAGAAGAGAGTCATTATGCTCCATATTTTGCACATTTGCCTAGGGAAAGAGGAGGCATTTACCCAGTGTTTGGAAGAGGCAGAGGGCAAGGGAAATTTAATGGCCAATCAACGGGAGAAGCAAGTCAAAAATCTTGTACCTCTAGCTATGCTAGATAATGATGACGTCCCTAGGGCCAATATCATTGGTGTGGACAAGAAAAAGGTGGATGTTTTGGCTAACAAGAGGGCAAGAGGTGAGAGGGAAATAGAGTCTAAGTGGGAAACCAGGGTGGTTTGCAAAGGCAAGGAGAAGGTGTATGAAGGTAGGGAGAATCCAAAGACTAGTAAGAAAAGAGGCATCGTAGAAATCAAGTTGTCAGATTTCTAGCTAGGGCATGGTCATCCTGTGTATGATCTGATAAGTGATGCTCTTAATAAAAAAGCTAATATCACCTTTGGGAAATTGTTGGCATTAAACCCTAAGCTGAGAATGTTGTGGTCTACAAGTATTAGCATGAGGATTCGAAGGGTTAAGGGTGATGTGTATGCTATTCAAATTATGGCCTTAAGGGTAGGACACCCAACATATGTACTCCCTCTTATTGATGCTCCCATTGAGAGAAGATGCAAGTACAGGCATATATAGATGGAGGAGGTCAAGTTTGTCATGGAAGCAGCTCTGAGGGATGCAAGTGTCAAGGTGGTAGCCAAGTTGATTGTGCAGATGAGGATGGCCAATCATGCTAAAGCAAGGTGTTTGGGTGTTACCCAGGATGTGAAGCTGAAGGTGATGTGAATAGAGTGCCTTATTGAATTTTTTGGGGAGGCTATGGATTCTTGGAATAGGGGCCAACCAAGACCATGAAAGCACCTTGTTCACCTTTCTTGATAAAGTGAAGGGAAGATAGATAGTGTTGGACCTAAAGACCAAAGAGAGGCTCCATTTCCATCATATGGCACTAGGGGGGGGGGCGGGGGGGGGTGTGAATGTGACATGATGGCAATCTATGAGTATGAAATCAAAACAGCTTATGATGACGGCTACACCAATACTAGAGAGGAAGAGGAGAGTAATGATGTTATGTTGAAGATTGAAGTTGACCTCTTTGGTGTTACCATAGATGATCCACTTGCAAAAGAATGTATGCATCCTCATGTTCATGACATAGGTGCAAAGGAGGTGGTTGATATGTTGAGTGAGGATATGATCAAGTGGTAAAAAGAAGGCTATGTTTAGTTATGCACTTCTTGTACTATTCACACTACAACACTAAATGAAGATATCGACGCGTATATATCGACGGCCATGCTTTCCACGCATATATCGACGACATTAGTGGGCGTCGCTATATGCGTCACTATACATGTCGCAGTGTGCGTCGATATACGCGTGGAAAGGCTTTTATTTGCCACGCGTATAGCGACGCGTATATTGACGCAAAAAAATTTGGGGGAAAAAAGTGAAACCCGCGCGCAAGGGCCATTTTCGCCAGCTCGGGTCTTGGCCGAAACCTGCTGCGTAGGTATTATGTCCATCTCCACCCTCCCCAACCCCTCTCTCTCTCTCTCTCTCTACCTCTACATCGTGTGTGTGTGTGTGTAGGAAAGAGAGAGAGAGAGAGAGAGAGAGAGAGAGAGAGAGAGAGAGAGAGAGAGAGAGAGCGGTGTGTGTGTGTGTGTGTGTGTGTGTGTGTGTTTGTGTGTAGAGGAACGAGAGAGAGAGAGAGAGGTGTGTGTATGTGTGTGTGTAGGAAATAGAGAGAGAGAAAGAGAGAGAGAGCGGTGTGTGTGTGTAGGAAAGAGAGAGAGAGACAGGTGTGTGTGTGTGTAGGAAAGAGAGAGAGAGAGAGATAGAGAGAGAGAGAGAGAGAGAGAGAGAGAGAGAGAGAGAGAGAGAGAGGGAGAGAGAGAGAGAGAGAGAGAGAGAGAGAGAGAGAATTAATGTATGCTTAGGAAATTAAAATTAAAGAAAAAAAATTAAACAGAGAAATGAAATGAAATGTTATATTAACGTCTTCGAAAGGCCAAAGTGACCTATGAGACATGAGACAAGAAAGTTACAATGTGATGGATCTGATACAAAGTCAGAGTAAGAAGATGACAAAATAAAATATTATGGAATCCTAAACTGCTGGGTGTGGACTAAACGGCTAAACGAGCTAGTTGGGATAGGTAGATCTCCTCCATGGTCAGTACTCTGATCGGGCGTTGTGCATGTCGAGCCAAAGTGACCTAGCTAGATCCTCTGATGCAGCCTCTGTCGATGTTGTGTAGTCCTCCGCAGTCGTGGGCGTCTAGATCTCCCTAGATCAGTCGCTCGTTCGATCATTAGAGAGATAGGGAAGTAGAGAGAGAGAGAGAGAGAGAGAGAGAGAGAGAGAGAGATAGGAAATAGAGAGATAGAGAAAGAGAGTTATATATATATATATATATATATATATATAGAGAGAGAGAGAGAGAGAGAGAGAGAGAGAGGGAAGTGGAACTCCAGGAGTTATGGTAGAGAAATAGGAAAATAGAGAAATAGAGAGAGATAGGAAAATAGGGAAATAGAGAGAGAAAGAGAGATAGCGAGAGCGAGATCGAGAGAGAAAGAACGAGAGATAGGGTACGTAGACAAAGAAGAAACTATGGAACTAAAAGAGGCAAAGGGGTTTTGCGTGCTACATGCATTGCCATCTACACCTGGGAGTGCACGTATGTGTCTACCCATATAGTATTTGACCAATAAAGACGAGATTTTGACCCGGTGGTCCTGATCTCCGTACACCTCTGGACCGAGGTGTACGGAGATTGGGCAAGACTAGAGAATGCGAGGTAGTTTACATTGTGAGGAGTATATGTATATATATATTAAAACAACATTCATAATCATTGTAGATGGCAACATCATCAACTAACATGGAGGAAAAGATTGCATGCTCGTGCACGCTCTGCAAGTATCAAATCCTGCAGAAGCGTAGGATATGTAATGAGCATGTGCACAAGTACGGAGAGTTTGCTAGAGAAACCGTACAGAATCTGCGATATGACTCCTACGGAACGGACATTGATTTCCACAACATAGCACCTACATCTGAGAGAGAGAGAGAAAAAAAAGATTATGCGTGAAGGTCCAACCAATATAGAGCCACGGATGGAAGCAGAAAAGGGCTTACAGACAGAAGACGACAGCATGGAGGAGATGTTGGATGCCTTCTTCTAGACAAGCGAGGAGAACGGGAATGAAGCAGCACCAGAAGCCGTGCGCTTATCTCCTGAAGACATGTTGAGGAAGTTGGCACGTCAACCAATCTATGAAGGCGCCAAAATATCTGTGCTTCGTACTTGTCTGGCATTTTTGAATCTTCAGTTAGTGTACGGGTGGTCAGATGCAAGCGTCACTGCTTTGTTTAGGTACGCAATTTACAAAAGAGATTTTCCAATTGCAACAGTGATGTGCTGGGAGAGCTTTTTAATTTAATGTGGCTTAAACAGGTTATTGCAGGAGCAACTTCTCCCGACTGGCAATGAAATGTCTCCCTCCAGGCCAGACGCAAAGCAACTTCTGACCTCAGTTGGCTTGGACTACAACAAGATTCATGCATGTCCAAATGATTGCATTCTTTTTTGCAATGAATTCGCAGACTGTTTGTCGTGTCCTAAGTGCGGAGCAATGCGCTACAAACAAGATGCAGTTGGCGAGACAGTGTCAGCTAAAGTGTTGCGGCATTTCCCTATTATTCCTAGGATAAAAAAACATGTTTCGTTGTGGTTCCATTGAAAAGTTGATGCGGTGGCATTCTACGAATGTCGAATGTTGAATGTCGTCCTATGCATGTACAAGAGTGGCGTCGCCGATGGGAGCAACATGAGGGGCAACCTGTTCCAGGAAGGAAACGTTTGTCCATTCTCCATACGTTGCCGTACTGGGGTGATCTACTAATTAACCATTTGCTGGATCCAATGCATATATTCAAGAATGTGGGAGAGATCCTCTGGAAGACAATCATGGGAATGAAAGACAATCGAGCTTCACGAGATGATTTCTAGACGATTGGAAAGATGCCAGAGCTGTGGCCTTTCACCAATGCAGCTGGTCAAACAAAACTTCCAAGAGCGCCATGGGTATTGCTAAAAAACGAAGAGCGACAAGTAAAAAGGGTGATTTCAAAGTTCACGACACCAACAGGATATATGCGATGTCTCAAGACAGCATTCACCCGTGACGATCAACTGTCAGGGTTGAAATCGCACGACTGGCATAGGTTCTTGCAATTCATTCTTCCAATTGCGATCAAGGGGTGTTCAACGGAGGAAGTGAGGACCTACATATACAAGATTTCAGAGCTAGTGCGGTGGATCTCTTCCAAGGAGATACGGGAGGAATCTATTGCAGTCGCAAGGGCTAACTCCATTGAGGCAGTTTGCATGATTGAGAAGTATCTACCTACGAGCTGCCTAACTATCCAAATGCACTTGCTCGTCCATGTAGTAGATGAGGTTGCAGTGGCGGGTACAGTCCACAGCCGTTGGATGTTCTTTCTAGAGCGGTTCATGAAAACACTTAAGGGTTTTGTTCGCCAAAAAGCGCGTCCAGAGGGGAGCATGGCAGAAGGATGGCTGGTGCAAGAGTTTCTTGTATTGACGATCGAATTTCTATCCGTTTCTGACCCAGAAATGCCTCGACTGTGGAGCGATGGGGAGGATGCAAGACTGGTGGGAGAGGAGCCGCAAGGGCAAGGGGTGCTGAAGAAAATGAACCTGGCCATGCGAGAAAAGATCATGAAGTTCTGTATACTAAATTCAGTGCCGATGCAAAAATGGCTTGAAAGGTACGAAGAAGAGAAAGAGAGACGCAATCTAGAGCAACAGGATTTCAGGCGAAGTCGAACAACTAGAGGCTTACCCTTGCCAGACTATCTCGCTCCTCTACCTGAATTCCCTACAATGGCATGGTTGGACAAGACAGTGAGAGCAGCTCGACAGATCGGAGAACCCATATCTCTAGAAGAGGAAGAGATGGCTATTGGATGTGACTGAAAGTATCATACATACATGGCAATGTGGTCGCATGGAAAGCATTTCACAACACAACAAATTGACAGCAAAAGAAAAACATTTGACAGTGGGGAAATGGTTAGTTTCATGCAGAAGAGCAAGGCCAGTGCTAGAGACACGAATAAAAGCACTAGCAACCTGGATTACTGTGGTCTGGTGTCAGATATCCTGAAAGTAAGCTTCTGGCGGTTTGAGATGTTTTTGTTGGATGTGAAGTGGTTCAAGGTGATTACTTCTGGTCGCAATGCAACGGTACGCAGAGATGGAAACAAACTTGTGCAAATAGATTCTACAAAGATTTGGACAGATGTGAGCGACACATTTGCTCTCCCCGAACATTGCGAGCAAGTGGTCTTTGTACCGGACCCTCGAGAGCGACAATGGTGGTTTGTGGTTCAGGTTGCTCCAAGAAATAAACAAGTATTTGAAGGGCAAGATCTCCTGAAGGAAAGTCAGACAGACGACGTCCATACTACTGTGACATTAGATGAGATGGACGAAGGTATGGCAGAGAAAGCTGTCAGATATACGAGGGATGACACAGACGAGCCAGAATTGACACTTGTAGATGAAGATGCAATGGATGAAGACAATCTGCCAGAACGAGTTGGGGCAGAGTTATGTTTGCAATTAGAGATAGACGATGATACGGTGCAAGATCTTATCGATGATGCCGCACTCGTCGAGGCCTAGGCCTGTAAGTGTTTGTGTGAAGACTTTGATTTAAAATTAAGCTTAAAGTTAATTTAAACAACTGTGTTCTGACGCTTTATTTTACTTTCTTTGTGCAGGACTTTAGTATGGCAGACGAGATTCCAGATCCCGCTTCCATGAGTGCAGATGCATTCATGGGCTTCGTTACACGGATGACGCCTGCTCAGATGGCAGAGGCTTCTCAGTACTGGGTAGCCAGAGGCACGGGTACTACGCCTCCGGGCTTCACACCCGAGGGTCGGACGCCTAGGAGGGGAACGCCTACGGGGTTCAGGACGCCTATGGGTACAACGCCTTCTTCTCCCATCACGGCCGCTTCGACACCTAGGGGTGGGGCAGAGGCGGGTACGTCCTCATCTCCGCAGCATAGGCGCACTCGCCGATCTCGGCGATCGTCAAGTGGAGGTGGTGGTTGCTGTGGAGGAGGGTCCACAGATGCTTCGACCCCTCCTCGCTCACGACCCCCGTCCTACCCAGGCACACCTCTCGACACACCTCTTGGCACACCTCGGACACCTTGGAGAACACACGATCCTAGTGCCTCCAAGCTCTATACTATACGGGGAGATGGTTTTGTTGACATGGATAGAGTCGGGACTGAGATGCGACAACGGATTCGCCAGCTCATGGAGCTGTAGTTTTCAACCAGCATTCTGACGTCTTGGGATCAGCAAGAAAAGAAAAAAGTCACTTACATAGTGGAGACCATCCTGAGAGAGTACCAGCCTGCTCCGAGTTCTTCCGTTGTTCTGGTGCGGTGGATCAAGGGTGTTGCATGGGACACCTTGAAACATCGACCAGATGCAGCTCGGAAGGCTTTCAGGATCGGCTCGCCGAAGCCTTCGGGCATCCCACACGAGACGTGGCTGCAGATCAGGGAGGATGAGCGAACAGCGGCCATGCGGTTCAGACAGCAGCGTGAGGCTGCGCAGGTACGACAGATGACTAGGGGGACATCTCATCTTGGCAGCGGAGGCTTCGACACCTTTCGCTATGAGTTTGTGAGTTTCTAATCCAATCTTAACTATGGCGTTTTTTAAAACGCGATGAATCATGTATTCTTATCACTTTGATTTTTGTATAAACGCAGAATCTTGCGATGCATCGAGCTCCGACACGCGAGGAGGAGTCAGATGGATATCACAGAGGTATCTATGAAGTACTGAATGATCTTGAAGCTTCAGGAGAACCTGTAGACTGGGAGGCCTTACAGTCTCGCTGATCGCTTAAGGTGAGACGTTAATATGTGTAAGTTGATTTAATTAAGTCAGTATATGTGAAGTAATATCAATACTAATTTTGTGAGTTGTCCTATGTGCAGGTTGTGACGCCTAGTCATTAGTGGATCAGATTTTATATATATGCTTTGTGAGACACAGACACGCTTCTGTGTCTCTTTTTTGTACAAACAATTAGTGTTCAGACAGTTATTGTTTCCCTTATGGTTATGATTATTTTCATTGTCATTGTATAGACAGTTATTGTTTCTCTTTCTGGTTATGCTGATGGTTATTGTTAATTTTGTTTATGGTTATGGTTATCTGCATTATGGTTTTGATCAAAGTGGTTATAGCCTGTTATGGTTTTAAGTTATGGTTATGGTTCGTTATGGTTATGCTTTTAAGTTATGGTTATGGTTCGTTATGGTTATGCTTTTCAGTTATGGTTATGGTTCGTTATGGTTATGCTTTTCAGTTGGTACGGTTGTCTTTCATTGGCCTTAAATCTCATGTGAGATCCTACATGGATAGCATGTAGGAGGCGTATACATGATATGGTTTTTTTTGAAAAGTTTATGTAAAAACAAAGGAAACTCTGCCGAAATTTCTGCACGCGGGAGCATGGTTGATATTTTGGTGCTGCTCGTTTTCTTCGGCAGAGGGCAGGAAGTCTGGCTGTGGCTGTGTCCATCTTTTAACTGGGCACAGGCCAGGCTACCTGCCCTCTGCCCAAGAAATTTTTTTTCTGTTATGGTCGTCGCTATGTGCGTGGCAATCTGCGTCGCTATATGTGTGGCAATATGCGTTTCTATACATGTCTATACCTGCGTCGCAAATAGCGACTGGTTTCACAGCGACGCGAATAGCAACGCGCCGCGTCGATATCTGCGTCGATGACAACTTATTTTGTTGTAGTGTTATTTGCGATAGAGTAGAAGGATTTACGAGCAGTGAAAGGTGTGGAGCACAAGATTATACTCAAAGAGGGGTATAATCCACATGCACAAAAGCTAAGGAGATTGGGATAAATTCAAAAGTAAGGCCTATCATAGGGGATTAATAAGCTTTTGGATGCAAGTATTATCCATCATGTGAAAGATTTGAAGTGGGTCTCGCCTATTGTCATCACTCCAAAGAAGAATGGAAAGTGGAGAGTGTGCATCAATTACAAGCCGTTGAATGTAGCCACCAAGAGAAAACACTACCTTTTTCCATTCCACGATGAAATCCTAAACCAAGTAGCACGTCAATTATCTATGGGTTTTTTGGGTACTTCTAGATAGGTATTGGACTTGAGAACTAGTTGAAGACTACATTTTCCTACCATAGGATGCCCTAAGCTCTACCAAACAGCGAGCAAACTTGTTCGAGCAAGCTCAAAACCGAGCAAAGTTATTAAGTGAGTTGCTCAAGTATATGTATATTTATTGAGAGAGAGAGAGAGAGAGAGAGAGAGAGAGAGAGAGAGAGAGAGAGATTTCTTTGAAACCAAACAATAAATGTCAGTACCATTGCTAGAAAAAAGAAACTGAGAAATACTTCATGTTGAAAGTTCTAAACGTAAATGGACCATGTTTTGAAGTTAGGCCATTATTATACAAATCTAGTATCATTATACATGCCATTGATTTTACTACTAATATGAGTACTCTGAGTGATGTAGACGTAGCATGCAAGTCTCTCTCTCTCTCTCTCTCTCTCTCTCTCTCTCTCTCTCTCTCTCAAAAGAACTCCCTACAACAGTCCGTGTCGGCTCTCTCTTAAAAGAACTCTCTGCAACAGTCCGTGCTGACACGGACTGTTGTAGAGAGTTCTTTTATGGCTCTCTCTTAAAAGAACTCTCTGCAACAGTCCGTGTCGGCACGGACTGTTGCAGAGAGTTCTTTTAAGAGAGAGAGAGAGAGGATGTGTAATATGCAGGCAATGAGTGTGCCATTTCTTCTATATGCGTTGACACTACAAGCACGTGTGTACAAGCATGACTTCAATTTTGAAATGTTCGATGGCAGAAGCTGTAGCAGAATGAAGTTGCTGTAACTGGGAGAAAAGTCCTAGAAAGACTGTGTCTCTTTATGGTAATTACCTAATTCTTGCAAAGAATGTAAACTTTGTGATTATATTCTAAAGACAAAACTCTTGACATTCCTGTATTCTAGGACGTCCTAGAAGGATGTTAGAAAATTTCATACTCCATTCTCTATCTAGAAGATCAAAACCAAGGGCCTTTCCTTCGTCCACAAAGCACCTTAGATCAGTCAGCAAGCAAGTCATTCCTGCAATGATCTTTAAGTTCACCTCCTCTACTGCCACCTCAAGGTGAAATTGGCGAATCAAATCAAATCCTTCAAGAGAATGCTTTGCATAGTTTATTGGTTCTAAAGCTTCGTTCTTCCAAGACTCAATATTATTGAAGACATCACTCAAGAGCCTCCTTTCAGGCAGGTTGACCTTAAAACTGTGTGATTGGTTGATCAAGTCCTGCAGGAGATGGTTGAAGAAGTGAAGACTTGCATAAACATCACTTGATAAGGCTGAATAAAAAGAACAAAGAGTTGACTTACTGACCTGTAGAGCATGAAAATTTAGTGTTGCATCAGTATGTGGTCAAGCGTGATCAATGAATGGCTGAGCATGATGCAAGAATGCTTGTGCTTGAATCAACTCCGAATTTATGCCAATCCAGTCAGATAAAGTTGCACAGATCTTACTCGAATCCCTAAAAGTATAACCTTTTCATCAGATCAAACGTTGAGTGCACAAACTGCCAGCTGCACAAAATTTGAGATGCAAACAGAATTATTCATCTTGGGAGGGGCTCTTCTTGCCAGGATAAGGGGGAAGAAAAGACGGGGAGAGAGAGAGAGAGAGAGAGAGAGAGAGAGAGAGAGAGAGAGCTCTAAACTCATCCATTAACGCTCAATCTTGCAAACAATGTGAAGCCTTGGCCTCCCACTCTTGGGCAGCTTTGCCATAACCATCTCCAGATCTTGCTGCCTCTGTCTCAACTTGCGAGAGCTGAGCTGTGGAGGAGGCATCTTTCGCCACGCTCATTGAAGCTCCCCTAGCTACAGACCTTGTGTTTATCGGGTGCCAGAGTCCATCTTTAGTAAAGTCTTCAAGCAGGTGGAGAGAGCATGTTTGAAAAAGTTTTCATAGTAATATTTCCTTTTTCTTTCTTGATCTGTTGTGGCTAGAGAGAGAGAGAGAGAGAGAGAGAGAGAGAGAGAGAGAGAGAGAGAGAGATTGGCTAATTTCTGAAGGGGATTATAATGTGTGTGTGTGTGAGAGAGAGAGTGAACGAGAGATGGGTTCCACAGTGGAACGTAAGCGTAGTAGCAACGTTGGCAATGGTGTCACGAAACAGTCTTCTAAGCAGATCCGAACTTAGCTTCAGGCGGCGGATCCATCCAGTTCGTTGCGAAGGTGGCAGCATCCTGCTTGCTTTCATCACAGAGGTCTTCAATTCTCGCTGCTGCAATGCATGGCATGCGGCTGAGGAGCTTCAAAAGATGTAAAACATACTTTATGGGCCAAAAGGGAAAATTACCAAAATACCCTTCTAATTTGTGACAATTCCCAAAATACCTCTCATATTTCAAAAATTCCAAAAATAGCCTTATATGTATTTTGGTTGGATTGCTCAAGATTTTCTAATCTTAATTCTTTTTTACAATTGAGATGTATTTTTTGAGTGCTTAGCATGTAATTTGTCACAAATTACTTGGGGAAAAAAGGCAATTATGTTAAAAGGCAATGAAGCAATTCATCTCCAAAACCTATATAATTGACTTAAATCATAGTTTAAGCATCTGGTATTGATAGACAACCAGTCTTCTTATGAAAAGCTAAACAAAAAAAACTTTGGAGAAATTTAATCTCACAACTTGGGTATTTTGGAAATTTTGCAAAATTTGAAGGGCATTTTCGGAATTTATGACAAAATATTGGGGGTAATCTAGGAATTCTTGAAAAACAAGGGGTATTTTGGGAATTTTCACAAATTAAAGTGGTATTTTTGTAATTTTTCCTTTCGAAAAAATTGACAAACCTACGAATGAGGAATACTAAAAGTAAAATTGACTAAATTTGAAGGTTTTTACACTATATTAGATCTGAGTTGGGCCCATAGTAGTGGGGGAGTGGGAAAAATAAGTGTCTCATCACACCATAAGCTAAGGCACCATAAACCCTTTCATCACCTTCAACTTACAATTGCCTGTGGGAAGATCGGCTCAGCAACAACGCAAGATCTAAATAGGTTATGTGATCTACCATAACCCGTCCCCTACTCTAGCTCGGTGTTTGCACATTTTATGCGCATACAAGTATTTTTTTAATGCTTCCAAGGCCTACATTGCATGTTGTAGGCACTGTATGCTCTAGAAGCACTGAGCTTTTTGGTGTGTGAAAGCTCGTTAAGAACGCTGATAGCCACTATAGTTGCTAGATCCCCTAGGTGGGACGAGGCTCTAAGATCCCAGGTCACACCTCCTTTCCCCCTTTCTAAGGGATATTTGTAAGGGTTGAATGAGGGCCATGTGCCAACTTTTGATTTGAAGAGTATATCCTACAAGCGAGGAGGGGGTATGCATTTGCACATAGGATAAATAGAATATTATCCGAAGATAAAGGTTGAAAAGATGGTACAGACAATTAGAAGAATTGAACCAGGACATAAGATGACATATTTTTAAACTCTACAAAATTGAACAATAGATGTGGATGATTCATTAATGTTGGCTCACATGATATTAAGCATGGAGTTGCAGCACCATGTTTTTGGGGTCACAACAAATACATTTCATCTAGCTAGTTCAAACCATGGGGGGTCATGAAGGGTTATGTTTGGTTTTGCAATACAAGCAACACACACACCTGGAAAGATTATTAAGGGGCAAGATCAAAGCTAACAAAACAATTTTACATTAGAGTTGATTTGGGCAACTGCATTACAATTGAATTAATTAAAGATATTATTATTGTGTGCAATGAGACACGTGTTTTCCAGTTTGGCATAGAGGGATCAAGGGCAAAGGCAGTTACATACTCTATGAAGTTGTCTAATTTTCCATGGTGTACCTACAAAGAATTTCAAAAGAGAGAGTCCAAGAGGTTTCCTTATGTTCCATGCAAGCATATCTACTATGTGTTTCTCCAAATTTTAGTTTTGAACTCTCAAGCCCATGAGGACATGCTCCAAGCACCATGAGGGTGGTCAACTAAATCCTAAAAGGTGTAAGTTGTCACAACCTCGTAGGCAAATAGTAGGTCATCTGGTGTTGCAGAATGAGATAGAAATTGATCCAAAAAAGGTTAAGGCTCTAGTGTTGAGGAGCTTCGTCACGCACGTGCTCAAGGTTTGGCTTCGTTCATGCATAAGATAAAGTATTTTTTGAAGTTTCTTTGGATGCTTCTGAAATATGTGTATCCTCTTCAAAAGATGGCCCAAGTTTTCAATGGACTAAAGAGGCACACGAAGCTTTTGAAAGGGTGAAGGAGATTCTTTGTCAGTTATTGATGGTGTGTCCTCCTGGTAGACATTTTAGTCAATAAGGGTGCTAACTTACTAGTGTATCCCATATTGGCGTGAGAAGAAGTTGGAGAGGAGCCTCATTTGGAAGACGTTTTTGTGATGTGGTTCGATGGGGCATATAGAAGAGTGGTGAAAAAAGCGGAAGGCAGTGTGGTGATCCAAAACACATAGGGTGAGGTTATATTTTCCAAAGCTTACTATCTTGAAGGGGCCCACACCATTAATGAGGTAGAGTACCTCACTCTTCATTTAGGAATAAATCAAGGTGTGGAATTTGGCATTTCCAAGCTAGTGGTAAAAGGTGATGCATTGCTAGTTATCAAACAAATTTTGGGCCAATTGCCGTAAAGAAGGATTCCTTGAAACATTGGTTTTTTTCTATTAAAGGTCTATTGAAGTTCTTTGAGTAAATATAGTTCAAGCATGTCAAGGGGGAATAGAATCAAGAAGCAGATCAGCTAGCTAGTAGCTAGGTACAAGAACATGTAGTAGGTTTATATGTGGCACCTACCACCTATGCAGGTAGAGGGACCTTGGAGGAGATAGATGACTTTCTAAGCACTAGCCAATGTTTAAAGATCTTGTCCAAGTTGCAAAAGAGGAGGACTATTCAGAAGGCTCGCAGATTTACTTTAATAGGAGAAGACTTGATGGCATATCGGGGGGGTCCCTATGTGTAAAACTACCATATCACGTATGTTCAAGCACTACAACATAACACCCAGATTTCGACGCACCGTACCTTTCCAGGCGTCTTTCGACGGGCATGCTGCTCGTCGATATACACGTCGACAGGGACGTCGAAATGCGCGTTGAAATACGCGTGGAAAGGTAAATATTACCACGCGTATTTCCACGTGTACTTCCACGCGTTGTGAGCGGGATGAAAACACACACAAGGCCTCTATAATGACCCGACACACACTCTTGGGATGATATACACACACACACACACACACACACACACACACACACTATGGGGCACCACTCGGCTTACACAACCCACCTGGCCGAGACAGGGAACACACCGATGGAGTGAAAGGAGAGAGAATACCCATTTACCCACTCCACACAGAGACACACACACACACCCAAAAAACTCAGCTCAAATGAGGAGAATTTCTGATGTTAAGATACAATTGAGCTTGGGCCAGCACCAATGGGGCAAATAGCTCAGTACACAATATGGGTAAAGTATGCCAGATATAATCAAAAATTGGAGCAGAAGCTTCGCTCATAGGAGAAACTTACACAGCCAAAAAAACAAAAAAAAGTGAGGAATTTGGCAAAATGCACAGCATCGTCGCGTCCAAAACGGTCCAAAATCCCAGTCGCCAGACCTCGGATGAGCAGTTTAGGGCCAAAACAGGCTCCAAAAATAGAAAAAATCACTTGCGGCTGTTCCTCCTCTTCTCTCCACATTTTTTCTGGTCTTCTCTTAGTTTTTTTAGTTCCCACACTTAGCTTTATTACTTGGGCACCCTTGGCCTTTTAATTGACCTCAAACGGACCCCGAACAGGCCAAAAACTGACCTCGCAGTGCATAGTTGTTACCTTTTTGCATCCATCCGCACACCTGGCACTCAACTTTTTTCAATAATGCATCCCGGAACCACGTGAAGTGGCCCCAAAAGATGGTCCTCATGATGACCTTTTTTCATAATTATCACAAGAAAACACCCACGTTGTGTCCGTACTTATCCACGTGGAAGTCTTGACCTCATTCGACCTCCTGACGCCACTAGATGCCATCTGACGCACCTGCTTACCTCATGTCGTCGGCCCATGGATAGCTTCCTCGAGAATTTTTACGTGCTATCAACTCCTCATTATTATAGAAAAAACACACTGGTACTGGTGATAGTAGTGAAAATCGATGCACTATGTACATGTTGTCCTACCTGTACACATGTGGGCCCCACGTAACCACCTGGCTCTGGAAAATGGGAAATCCTTTATTCGATGCACCATGCATGGGTATGTACATATGCGCAATCTCTTGCTCCAAAAAACTCCTGACATAATTTGCCCATCCCCTAGCCTGCTAGATCATTCATGATCAACAGCAGCAGCAAAAAGAGATATGAGACTCGCCGCGTCACAAGTCTCCTCATCCCTCACCAACATTACTTGCTCTGCAGACAGCTCATCTTGCTCCAACATCATCAATCTAGCATGATACAATTTAAGATGAAATCCATTTACCCTTGACTTATGTAGAATACCATCCAGGTTAGCCAGCTGATATGTACCATTCGGAAAACACTCCACTACCTTGAAAGGGCCTTCCCACTTAATCTGAAACTTCTTTTGGAAGGTGTTGTCCAGCTTACTGTTGTAGCGCAAAACCAAGTCATGCTTCTTGATACCCTTACTTTTGACCTTTTTATTTATCTTTCCCAAATCCTTATCCTGCATTTGTCCATAATGTTCCAATGCACTCATCCTATCCAGCTGAACCTCTTGTAACTGTAAGAGCCTCTCTTTGAATGCATCACTAGGCGGCCCAAGAAAATTTTCTAACATCTTGATTGCAGGCAACTCTACTTCCACAGGCAATAGTGCTTCCTTTCCATATACCAAATGAAATGGAGTAAACCCTGTACCAATCTTCACCAAAGTACTGTAAGCCCATATTGCACTAGGCAATTCCAAATCCCAATTCTTTCCTTGGTGCTCTGTCACTTTCGAAAGAATTTGTATCAACTCACCATTGAATCTTTCATTTAAGCCATTACATTGGGGATAATGAGGAGTGGTATGTTGGTGCCTAATTTTCATCTTTGCACATAAAAAATCTAGCAATTTAGCTCTAAATCCTGGCCCCTTATTTGAAAGTAGCTCCACTGACACCCCAAACTTGCAACATATTTCATCATACACAAATTTTTCCACATCCTTTGTAGTGGTCTGTTTTACTGCTATAGCCTTTGCCCATCTAGAGAGATAGTCCACTACAGTCAAGATATAGCTTTTGCCCCTGCTTGTGATAAGTAACGTACGTGCCTATTGCATCAATCCCCCACTTTTCAAACACATCAAACACCATAATGGTTTTTTGTAGCTCTGGCTTCAACACTCTCTTCCCAAATGCTTGACACCTATTGCAAGACCTACACCAATGATGAACATCCTTGTGCAACCTAGGCCATACACTACCCCTCTTGCAAGATCTTATGCAAGGTGATCTTTAGAGAAAAATGGCCACCACATGCGCCTTAATGATTCTCTTCCAACACTCTGTAAAGCTCCTCCCGCCAAGGTACACGTCTCAACACGAGATCAACCCCTTTCATGTACAAGACATCACCAATCAATTTGTACCTGGATGCTCTACCCACAAAACCATACTTCTTAGACTTGTGAATGTCCTTCGGAATGATTCCTGTTAGCAAAAACTCCTCTTCTTGAGCTAAACTTTCCCGGCCATGGTAAAGAGGTAAATTGGTCCTCAACACAAATAGCTCCCCAATCATGCTTTGAGCTGCTACATGTGCCTCGCCATTTAGAGCACGTTCAATGTGTCTGATGCTCCATGCTTCAAACTTTTTTAACAGGACTTTAATTTTGAAACACATTTCCTTCAATGAGGTGTTCTTGCTCTTCCACACACCCAGCACTTGCTTCACAACTAACAAGGCATCACCTTTTATGCTCAACCTTCTAATCCCATGCTTCAAACAAATTTGTAATCCAGCTTCCAATGTAGCATATTCAGCCTCATTGTTACTATGCGCATCCAATTTGAACCCTCTCTTGCATACTAGCTTCCCCTCTGGATCATAAAGTGTTATACCCCCTGAAGCCGCATCATGGCTCTTTCTGTATGAGCCATCAAAGAACAAAACATGTGCATTGCTGATCTGTGGCACTTCTTCAACTACCCTTCTCACCATCTCTTCCTTAACAAGAAGGGGATTCTCCTTATAAGTCAACAAATCAGCTAAGGTAGCTCTTGTACTGTCTTCCACTAAAAAAGAGAACTCAAACTCTTGCAGCTCAACTACCCATTTCTTCACCACATTTGACATGTTAGTGCCATTAATTAACTGTGGCAAAAAAGCATAACTCGTCAAGCAAACAAAGGTCGTGGTAGCAAGTAATGACGAAATTGTCGACAAGCAAATATTACACTCGCCATCACTAGCTCTACTTCCGAGAATTTTCTCTCTGCTACCAACTTCACTCGGTTTGCACAATACACTAGCCTCATATAATGACTGCCTTTCCCCTTTTGCAATAGCATTGCTCCAATGGCATCATCCCCTACTAATGGATTTACATAAAACACTTTTTCCCAATCAGGAGCTTGCATGGCTGACAACCCCCCTAACACCTCTTTTACCTCTTGAAACACTTCTTCACACTTGTCATCCCATTGCAATGGATCATGCTTTGCCACTTGTTGTAATGGATAAAGGAGTTGTGAAGACAATGGAATAAACCGTGCCATGTACTTCACTTTGTGTATAAAGGTTGCCAATTGCTTTGTACTCGTAGGTGATGGAAGAAGAATAATAGACTTAACCTTGTCTGGATCAGCCTCAATACCATTTTCTGACACCATATGGCCCAATAACTTCACCCTTGGCTGTGCTAGATGACATTTCTTTGGATTTAGTTGTCCTCCACATTCATCATATCGAGCCAATACCATCTGCAGCTTCTCATGGTGTTCAACCCTACTACTGTAGACACAGAAGTCGTCCACAGAAGCTTTAACACAATTACCAATGAATGGTTCCAATACCCAATTTGCCCTCTCTTGATAGAAAGATGGTCCATTTGACAACCCAAATGGAAATACCATATAGCAATAGCAACCCCATGGCGTAATGAAAGTTGTTTTTGTGCAGTCTTTAAGAGCAATCTTCAATTGAAAATAGCCTGAAAAACCATCACACACACTCTACCGCTCATAACCAGCCACTGAATCCAAGATCTGATCAATGAATGGAAGAGGATATGGGTTCTTCTTAGAGGCTGCGTTTAAGGGTTTAAAATCTACACAAATCCTCCACTTTCCATCCTTCTTTGGACTGACTACTACTGGACTCACCCATTCTGTGGTTTCCACTGGGACTATGAACAATAACTTCAATAACTTGTCCACCTCTTCCCGCAAGGCTTTCATTTGCTCTTGACCCATCCTTCTTAGCCTTTGCCGCACTCGCTTAGCACCCTCTTTCAGCTCTATACACATCTCTTCTCCTTTGAACCCTCTAATCTCTTCATATGAAGTAATGAACAAATCAGGAAAACTAGTCAGCATGTGCAAATATATCTCCTTCTCCATAGCTGAGAGATCTCCAGTGGTCATTTGTGTCATCAATTCCTGCTTCTTTGACAACTCAACCTTGGTTTGCATCAGCCCTTCAATCACTTCATAAGGCCCTTCACTTTCATCTTCAACTTCATTCGCAAATGCGACTAAACCAGACTCATGGCTTTCTTTGTCCATCAAAAGAAATGCAACATCAGCATCCTCATCACTGCTGGTAGTACTATCACTATCCTCATCAGTCACTGTGGAATAGTCTTCATCACTAGACTCATCCTCGTCTTCATAAAGCTCTTCCAATCGTTTCCTTGTGTCCATATTATATAGCTTCTTGGCACCTGTCTTTCCATAGAGGCTAATCGTACCACGTCGCCAATCTTGAATAGCTCCCACTACACGTAACCATGGTCTGCCCAATATAATAGGATATACTCCCAACCCCGCTGGCATCACATGAAAATCAACCACCGCCTTTACATCATACGCCTCCACTTCTAAGCTCTTTACAACACCCAAACATTTTACTTTTTGATGGTTTGCCAATTTGATCCGGAAGCCTGACACCCCAGTCACTATAAGACCCATCTTCTCAACGCATGAGAATGTTATGACACATATTTGGGCTCCACCATCCACATAACCTTGTCCCAATTTTTTTCTTTTGTGCCACACATCTACTATTGGACAAATGTCTGGTAGCTCATCCATCGCCAACACCTTCATTGAACCTCTCTCTTGCTCTCTCTCCATTGGGTTAACCATCCTCTTCCATTGTTGCTTTAGCTTAGGCACCATCTCTATAAGCTACCCAAAATTAACATCGGCTTTCTTGCTTGTCAGATCCTCCTTCAAGTCATAGCTTAATTGCCCATCCCCTAGTGGAAAGTCTGAAACATGAAACTTGCAACGAGCCCTCCTTTTCCTCTTGGCCTTGACATCCTCGCCTTCATGGTTCTTTCCCTTCTTCTTACTAGGACCTGAGGCACTTCTTCCTTCCTTGTCCTCTATGGTCCTCTTCCCAATAGGCATCACTAATGTATCCTTTAGCTTTGATGCCTTCTCCAAGGTGACTACACTTATCACTTTTGTCTTTCCCTTTTCCTCCTGGGTTAATCCACTGGTTCCTTCCTCTCCCTTGATTTCGATGCCATAATCATTTGACCTAGTTAGCACCTGTCTTGGCAATGGATACATATCTCCCCCCATCCTTGGTGGCTTATCACATTGCGGGATGATGTGGCCCAACTCTCCACAATTATAACACATGGGCGTTTGCCTCCAAAACCTACCATTACTTTGTCCAACACCATTCCTAGGTCTTTCTTCACCTCCTGGCTGATTTTCAAACCTCCCTCAACCTCGATTATTTCCAACTTGACCTAGCATGTTTAGGCTGAGATTCTTCATTAAATCTACCACTTGTCTCATGTCTTGCCTTAGCCCATCATCTTGCACTAATGTAGTGACTACTGCTGGCATAACTTGAGGAGTAACAGCAACCATTGGTTCATGATGAACCCCTGGCATGCGACCTTGTGAAGAATCCATAGGCTGAAATTCAGAACTCATGGGCAAAGACTCCACCCCTAATTGGCTCATTTTCCTCAGCTTCCACTCTTTGTTCCTTGCTACCTCTAGTGCATCTTCATATGTCCTAGGCTTCTTTAGCTCCACTCTCTAACGTATATTCTCCCAAAGACCAGCCAAGAACCTGTCCTTCTTCATCATGTCAGGTGGGGGTACTTGTGGTGCTAAGGCCTTGCACATCCTCTCCCATGCCAATGAGAACTTACGTATGTACGCATCTACTGACTCACCTTCCTTCTGCACCAAACCTTGTACTTCTCGCCACACTTTGTCAGGATCTTCTATCTTCACAAACTCCACTTCCAACCCATGGCGTAGATTGTCCCAACTCAACCTTACGGGTGGATCAGCCCCACACAACTCCTCTTCAAATGCTTTGGACCAAACTCGTGGATCACTCTTCAAACAGATTTGGAGAAGACGTAACATCTGCGTAGGGTCATGAATTTGGTGCCTAATGCAGGCAACCTCCATCTTTTCCAAAAAGTCTTCCACATATTCATCACTTCTTCCATGAAACTCCGGATAAGAGAAAGCCATGGCTACCCAAGTTACGATGCTTTGAAAACCCCTTCTAACACACGTGCAAGAACCCAAAACTTTTGACTGACTCAATTCCCAGAAACTTCAATGGAGCTCAACTTTAGATAAGGACAAACACATGCACATCAAATGATTTTTCTTAATCATCGAAAAATAAACAGGCAAAGGACATTCCAGGATCTCTCGTAATCTTCTTGGCACGAACATAAAGACTATGCGTTGCTGGAAAAAAATCTTCCTGGACACATGAACATTTATCTGGATTCTTTGAGTTAAATGAAAAGGAGTGAATTGAGGGCCATTTTGATCATCCATTAAAGTCAACCATGTAGCTCCCAAGAAGGCACACCTGTCTTATCCTCTGATTTTTTCAAAATTTCAACAGCATAACAACATAAATGGCTCAAAATACCAAAAAACCAGCCATCACAACTTGGAAAAATTTTGGCAGAGTTTCCCCAGAAGTAAAGCAGTAAGAACCCAAAATATAGACTGTATATATATGCATAAACTGCCAACAATAGAACCCGAGCATCAAATAGAAATCACTAATACATAGCCTATGGCGAGGTCACGAAAAGGGTGCTCCAGCTACTTGTATCACCGAAAGGATCTCCACATTTGAGAATCCCCTAGCTCAATAAAACCTCACGCTATCGACCCTCACACGAAGGCTTATGCAAATCTCGTATAGTCAAGTCTCAGAAATGACTATCTTCCATACCAACTCTCAGAAATGGCTAAGACTGCCAAATAAAACCAAATATGGCTCCACAAAGGCGTACAATGGAAATTTCCACAAGTAACGTACAATCCGGCAGACAATGCGCTCAAATAAGCGCCAAATGATGCATACCCACGGCAACTGTAAGTGACTTCCACTGTCAGTGTATCACTCTACTCCAACGACCTGTACCTGTGTCAATCACCTGTACCTGTAACCTATCACCTGTAATCCCGAATCTTAAAGCTTGAAGCTCGAAGAAGATCCTCCGTGGGGGCACCAAAAGAATGTGAGCAGGATGAAAACACACACGCCTCTATAATGACCCGACAATCTACAATGTCAAAGTGCTCAAATCCGACCTCGGATGAGCAGTTTAGGGCCAAAACAGGCTCCAAAAACACCAAAAACTCACTTGTGGCTGTTCCTCCTCTTCTCTCCACGTTTTTTTTTGTCTTCTCTTATTTGTTTCAGTTCCCACACTTAGCTTTATTACTTGGGCACCCTTGGCCTTTTAGTGGACCTCAAACGGACCCCGAACAGGCCAAAAACTGACCTCGCAGTGCATAGTTGTCACCTTTTTGCATCCATCTGCACACTTGGCACTCAGCTTTTTCCAAAAATGCATCCCGCAACCACGTGAAATGGTCCCCAAATACAATTCTCATGATGACCTTTTTGCATAATTATCACAAGAAAACACCCACGTTGTGTCCGTACTTATCCACGTGCAAGTCTTGACCCAATTCGACCTCCTGACACAAGTAGATGCCATCTGACGCACCTGCTTACCTCATGTTGTTGGCCCACGGATAGCTTCCTCGAGAAGTTTTACGCGCTACTAACTCCTCATTATTATAGAAAAAACACACTGGTACTGGTGATAGTGAAAATCGATGCACTATGTACATGTTGTCCTACCTGTACACATGTGGGCCCCACGTAACCACTTGGCTCTGGAAAATGGGCAATCCTTTATTCAATGCACCATGCATGGGTATGTAAATATGCGCAATCTCTTGCTTCAAAAATCTCCTGACAGTGTATTTCGACGGAAAAAAATTGGGGGAAAAAAAGGAAATCTGCGCGTAGGCGGTCATTTTCGCCTGTCGAGTGCAGGTATTATTGAGCTCTCCCCCCCCCCACCTGCAGCACAGGTATTATTGAGCTCTCTCTCCCCCCCATCCCCCCCACCCCCTCTCTCTCTCTCTCTCATATCGTGTGTGTGTGTGTGTGTGTGTGTGTGTGTAGGAAAGAGAGAGAGAGAGAGAGAGAGAGAGAGAGAGAGAGAGAGAGAGAGAGAGAGAGAGAGAGAGAGAGAGAGATAGGAAATAGAGAGAGAGAAGGAGATAAGAAATAGAGAGAGAGAGAGAGAGAGAGAGAGAGAGAGAGAAAGAGAGATAGCGAGAGTGAGATCGAGAGAGAGAGAAAGAGAGATAGCAAGAGGGAGATCGAGAGAGAAAGAAAGAGAGATAGGGTACGTAGAGAGAGAGAAATAGAAAGATAGAGAGTGATATATATATATATATATATATATATATATATATATATATATATATAGAGAGAGAGAGAGAGAGAGAGAGAGAGAGAGATAGCCAGAGATAGAGGTAGAGAAAGAGAGAGAATTAACTAGAGATAGCTACGGAGATGGAGAGAGAGAGAGAGAGAGAGAGAGAGAGAGAGAGAGAGAGAGAGAGAGAGAGATAGTAGTAGATAGAGAAAGTCGGTGTGAAAGACTTATCTTGGTTGACCAATTATGTGAAAAGGATAGAAACTCTCTCTATCTCTATCTCTCTCCCTCTAGAAGAAACTATGGGACTAAAAGAGTCAAAGGGGTTTTGCCTGCTACATGCATTGTCATGTACACCTGGGAGAGCACATATATGTCTACCCATATAGGATTTGACCAATAAAGACGAGATTTTGACCCGGTGGTCCTGATCTCCGTACACCTCTGGACCAAGGTGTATGGAGATCGGGCAAGGATAGAGAATGCAACATAGTTTACATTGTGGGGAGTATATATATTAAAACAACATTCATAATCATTGTAGATGGCAACGTCATCAACTAACATGGAGGAAAAGATTGCATGCTCGTGCACGCTCTGCAAGTATCAAATCCTGCACAAGCGTAGGATATGTAATGAGCATGTGCACAAGTACGGAGAGTTTGCTAGAGAAATCGTACAGAATCTACGATATGACTCCTACGGAACGGGCATTGATTTTCGCGACATAGCACCTACATCTGAGAGAGAGAGAAAAAGGATTATGCATGAAGGTCCGACCAATATAGAGCCAAGGATGGAAGTAGAAAAGGGCTTACAGATAGAAGACGACAGCATGGAGGAGATGTTGGATGCCTTCTTCTAGAGAAGCGAGGAGAACGCTAACGAAACAGCACCAGAAGCCGTGCACCTATCTCCTGAAGACATGTTGAGAAAGTTGGCACGTCAACCAACCTATGAAGGAACCAAAATATATGTGCTTTGTACTTGTCTGACGTTCTTGAATCTGCAGTCAGTGTACAGGTGGTCAGATGCAAGCGTCAATGCTTTGTTTAGGTACGTAACTTAGAAAATATATTTTCCGATTGCGATGGTGACGTGCTTGGGGAGATTTTAATTTAATTTGCCTTAACAGGTTGTTGTGGGAGCAACTTCTCCCGGGTGGCAATGAAATGCCCCCCTCCAGGCCATACGCAAAGCGACTATTGACCTCATTTGGCTTGGACTACAACAAGATTCATGCATGTCCAAATGATTGCATTCTTTTTCGCAATGAATTCGCAGATTGTCTGTCATGTCCTAAGTGCAGAGCAATGCGCTACAAACAAGATGCAATTGGCGAGATAGTTCCATCTAAAGTGTTGCGACACTTCCCTATTATTCTGAGGATAAAAAGCATGTTTCGTTGTGGTTCCATTGCAAAGTTGATGCAGTGACATTCTACGAATAGGTCCACTGACGCAACATTTAGGGTGCCCGCTGATTCAAAGGCTTGGAGGCACATTGAAGATACCTGGCCACATTTTAAGAGTGAACCACGTAATTTGCGTTTGGGGATGGAGTCACTCCATTTGGCTTGAGAAGCTCGTCATGGAGCACTTGGCATGTTTTCCTTATCAATTACAACCTCCCGCCGTGGCTTGCCATCAAGAAGGGTCATTTGATATTAGGCTTGATTGTACCTGGTAAGTTCAAGGCAAAAAACATGGATGTTTATCTAGCACCACTAGTTGACGAGCTCCACGAGTTATGGCATGGGATCGACATAGCAGATGCGATTGAACCAGCAAGACAACAACATGCAAGGATCCATGGACTTCTTATGTGGACTATGCATGATTGGCCAGGATACGGTGAAGCTTCTGGTAATGGTTCTTGATTTACAAAATTCTCGCTATTCGCAAGCACTTTGCCTTGGCCTAAATCATGCTTTAATATATGCAGGGCTTACAGCTTCGAGATACAATGCATGTCCAATTTGCGGGCCGTCTTTGCATGTGTGCTATTCTGCCTTGCTTCGATAGATAATTTATCAAGTCGCCAACTCTATTCTTCTAGATGGCCAGCTTGGTCGCGTCGAATGTCGTCCTATGCATGTACAAGAGTGGTGTCGCCGATGGAAACATTTGTCCATTCTCCATACATTATCGTACTGGGGTGATCTACTAATTAACCATTTGATGGATCCAATGCATATATTCAAGAATGTGGGAGAGCTCCTCTGGAAGACAATCATGGGAATGAAAGACAATCGAGCTTCACGAGATGATTTGTAGTCAGTTGGAAAGATGCCAGAGCTGTGGCCTTTCACCAATGCAGCTGGCCAAAAAAAGCTTCCAAGAGTGCCATGGGTATTGCTAAAAAGCGAGGAACGACAAGTCAAAAGGGTGATTTTAAGCAACTTGACAGATCGGAGAACCCCATATCTCTAGAAGAGGAAGAGTTGGCTATTGGATGTGACTGGAGATATCATACATACATGGCACTGTGGTCGCATGGAAAGCATTTCAGAACACAACAAATTGACAGCAGAAGACACACGTTTGACAGTGGGGTAATGGTTAGTTTCATGCAGAAGAGTAGGGCTAGTGCCAGAGACACGAATGAGAGCACTAGCAACCTGGATTACTGTGGTCTGGATTACTATTTTTGTTGGATGTGAAGTGGTTCAAGGTGATTACTTCTGGTCGCAATGCAACGGTATGCAGAGATGGAAACAAGCTTGTGCAGATAGATTCTACAAAGGTTTGGACAGATGCGAGTGACACGTTTGCTCTCCCCAAAAATTTCAAGCAAGTTGTCTTTGTACCGGACCCTCGAGAGCGACAATGGTGGTTTGTGGTTCAGGTTGCTCCAAGAAATAAACAAGTATTTGAAGGGCAAGAGCTCCTGGAGGATAGTCGGTCAGATGATGCAGATACTACTGTGACATTAGTTGAGATGGACAAAGGTAGGGCAAAGGAAGCTGACAGATATACGAGGGATGATGTAGACAAGGCAGATATGACACTTGTAGATGAAGATGCAATGGATGAAGACAATCTGCCAGAACAAGTTGGGACAGAGTTATGTCTGCAATTAGAGATAGACGATGATACGGTGCAAGATTTTATCGATGATGCCTCACTAGTCGAGGCTTGTAAGTGTTTGTGTGAAGACGTTGATTTAAAATTAAGCTTAAAGTTAATTTAAACAAAGGTGTTCTGATGCTTTCTTTTACTTTCTTTGTGCAAGACTTTAGTATGGCAGACCAATATCTAGATCCTGCTTCTATGAGTGCAAATGCATTTGTGGGCTTCGTCACACGGATGACGCCCAGTTATATGGTAGATGCGTCTCAGTATTGGGTAGCCAGAGGCACGGGTACCACGCCTTCGGGCTTCACACCCGAGGGTCCGACGCCTATGGGGGGGACACCTATGAGGGGGACGCCTATGGGGGGGGGGGGGGGGGGGACACCTATGGGTACGACGCTTGTGAGGTCTCCCATCACGGCCGCTTCGACACCTAGGGGTATGGCAAAGGTGGGTACGTCCTCATCTCCGCAGCACAGGCGCACTCGCCGATCTCGGCGATCATCAGGTGGAGGTGGTGGTTGCTGTGGAGGAGGGTCCACAGATGCTTCGACCCCTCCTCGCTCACGACCCACGTCCTACCCAGGCACACCTCTCGACACACCTCGGACACCTTGGGGGGCACACGATCCTAGTGCCTCCAAGCTCTATACTGTATGGACAGATGGTTCTGTTGACATGGATAGAGTCGGGACTGAGATGAGACAGCGGGTTTGCCAGCTCCCGGAGCTGCAATTTTTGACCAGCATTCTGACACCTTGGCCTGAGCAGGATCGCAACAAAATTAATTATATAGTGGAGACCATCATGAGAGAGTATCAGCCTGCTCTGGGTTCAGAGGATCTTCCGAGGATGTGGATCAAGGGTGTTGCACGGGACACCGTGAAACATTGTCGAGATGCAGCTCGTCGAGCTTTCAGCACCCGCTCGTCAAAGCCTTCGGGCATCCCACACGAGATGTGGCAGCAGATAGAAGCAGACACGCGGACACGCGGTTCAGACAGCAGCGTCAGGCCGCGGAGGTACGACAGATGACCAGGGGGACATCTCATCTTGGCAGTGGAGGCTTCGACACCTTTCGCTATGAGTTTGTGAGTTTCCAATCCACTCCTAGCTATGGCTTTTTTTTAAAAAACGCGATGAATCATGTATTCTTAATTACTTTGGTTTTTGTATAAACGCAAAATCTTGCAATGCATCGAGCCCCGACACGCCAGGAGGAGACAGACGAAGAGGTATTTATGAAGTATTGAATGATCTTGCTGCCACAGGAGAGCCTGTAGAATGGGAGGCCTTAGAGTCTCGCTGATCGATTGAGGTGAGACGTTAATATATGTGAGTTGATTTAATTAAATAAGTATATGTGAAGTAATATCAATACTAATTTTGTGACTTGTCCTATGCGCAGGTTGTGACGTGTAGTCATTACTGGATTTCTATATATGTTTTGTGAGACACAGACATGCTTCTGTGTCTCTTTTTTGTATAGACATGGTTATGGTTATTGTTTTCTTTATGGTTATGGTTATGGTTATTGTTCTTGTATAGACATGGTTATGGTTATTGTTTTGTTTATGGTTATGGTTATGGTTATTGTTTTGTTTATGATTATGGTTATCATTATGGTTTCGATCAATATGGTTATGGCCGGTTATGGTTTTAATTTGGTTATGGTTTTGCACAAAGTTCGTTATCACTACAACAAAAAAAGTTGTCATCGACGCATATATCGACGCATCGCGTCGATATCTGCGTCGATATAGACGTCCCTGTGAACCTGTCACTATTTGCATCGATATCTGCGTGGAAAGGCTTTATTTGCAACGCAGATATCGACAACCATAACAGAAAAAAAATTTCTTGGGCAGAGGGCTTGTAGCCTGGCCTGTGCCCAGTGAAAAGATGGACATAGCCACCATAGCCAGACTTCCTGCCCTCTGCCCAAGAACGCGAGGAGCACCAAAATCAACCGTGCTCCCGCAGAAATTTTGGCAGAGTTCCCTTCATTTTTACATAAACTTTTCAAAAAAAAAAAATCATGTATACGCCTCCTACATGCTATCCATGTAGGATCTCACATGAGATTTAAGGCCAATGACCATAACAAACCATAACCATAACTTAAAAGCATAACCATAACTTAAAACCATAACCGACCAATATAACCACTTTGATCATAACCAGAAACAAAATTAACACTAGAATGGTAACAGGACACTTTTATGTCCTTGGACACTTTTGTGTCCTGTTAAGTGACCATTTTGCTTGAATTATTTGAAGAGTATGAAAATGAATTTCTAGGTGCTATATATCCACAAAGTTGCCTTATGAGCTGAAAAAAACTTAGCATTTTCTTAGGAGTATCAATCTCACCATTAACCTTACTCTTGCACAACGTTTTTGAACCTAAACTGTGTGAAAAAACGGGTTCTGTTTTGGGTTTTTTTCACTTTTTGGCAACTATACCACTCTAAACTTCATGTTTGTGAGGTTTAGATGGCTAGAGGTTATGCCTTCATAGTGATCAATATTTTTTGATGCTTGTAGGGAGAGCTAAGTGTTAAAATTGAAAGTTATGACCAATTTACAAGAATTGCATAATCCGGGTTTTTTGGCCAAAATTGGCACTTTTATGATTTTTTTGGTGGCTTTCTTGATATCCAAATTCAATTTTGATTGTGTAAGTGTAATGTATAACATAAAGCTAATCTTCCTTGAGTTTTGGGGGACCTAATATGCTATATAGCATAGTATATGATGATGGTTGAGTTTTTTAATTTCTGAAGAATACGATACATTTTAGAGTAGCAAGTATAACTTTCTCAATATTGCTAGTTTCTTAGGCCAATTGTGTGTATTTTGTAGGTAGTAACCATATCTAATCATAGACTACAAACTTGGCTAGATATTGAGTAGTTTCTATGGGTTTCTAGAGGTCATAATGCTAAACCCAGTTTTTTCATGTTTGCTGTATTTAGCACTTTATCATTGCCCCCAAGGTTCCAATTGTAAGAGATCCATTATCCTTTTGACATGATCCATGGCTCCTTTTGAATCCAAAGTCCCACAGGGAACTAAGAAAACATGTATATAGTATATGTATTGAGCGTGACTGTAGAAACTTTGATGATAGGTCTGCAAAATGGCAAAAATGCAACTTTTTTGTACCTATTTTTTCTGCCCAAAAAAAAATTAGTGAGGTAAAGGCAACCATATGTTTTGGTCACCAACCCATTGAAGTTAACGGGGCATTTTATCTCAGGTCCTACAAAAATCCCCACTCTTATTTATATGCAATCAACCGTAAGAAATTGTTGTTTTGGGCAAAATGCACTAGTCCATCAACTTTGGAGGCTTGTAGTGACCAAGGGATGAGAAAAATTACAATTTTCTCATTTTTTCCATATGTAGTAGTTATTGAACTATAAGCTCATGAAAGGATTTTTCAAAATGAGTGGATCTACTATGGTTTTGGAATTTTTTCCCAAAACCCTGAAAGGACACTTTTATGTCCTATTAGGTTACCATTCTAGTGTTAACAATAACCATAAGCATAACCAGAAAGTTAAACATAACCATAAACAAAACCTGAGCCATAACTATATATGTCTATACAAGAATATGAGAAATAACCATGTCTATACAATGACAATGACAATAACCATGAGGGTCAGGAAAACAATAACTGTCTGAACAATAATCATAACCATATATATATGTCTATACAAAAAGAGACACAGAAGCGCGTCTGTGTCTCACAAAGCATATATATGAAATCCGGTCCACTAATGACTAGGTGTCACAACCTGCACATAGGACAACTCACAAAATTAGTATTGATATTACTTAACATATACTTACTTAATTAAATCAACTCACACATATTAACGTCTCACCTCAAGCGATCAGCGAGACTGTAAGGCCACCCAGTCTACGGGCTCTCCTGAAGCATCAAGATCATTCAATACTTCATAGATACCTCTGCGATATCCATCTGACTCCTCTTGACATGTCGGGGCTCAATGCATTGCAAGATTTTGCTTTTATACAAAAATTAGAGTAATAAGAATATATGATTCATCGCGTTTTAAAAAACGCCATAGTTAAGATTGGATTAGAAACTCACAAACTCATAGCGAAAGGTGTCGAAGCCTCCGCTGCCAAGATGAGATGTCCCCCTGATCATCTGTCGTATCTGCGTGGCCTCACACTGCTGTCTGAACCGCGTGGCCGTTGTTCGCTCATTCTCCCTGATTTGCAGCCACATCTCGTGTCATTAGGAAAAATATGAACCCTCTAGGGGCCCTTTGGGATTAAGGTTAATTAGAGGTCAGCCAATGAGAAGAGGGTGGTGGACACACTCTATGCCCTCAAAAATGTAGGGGGACAAAGTAGTCTTACACTTTTTAAATGGGCTCTTACCTAGTGAGAAGGTGGGGTGGGGGGGGGGGGGAGGGGGGGTGGGTGGGCCATATGGAACCTCCAACTTCCCTCCTTTTTTATCCGCTTTTGAAAAAATCCCCAAAATTTGAAATTTTTCAAAAATTTCAAAACTCAAATTTCATCTTCTGAAAACCCCCCTAAAACTATTTTATGGTCAAAAAGCCATTTTTTGATCTCAAAAAGTCAAAACGTGCATCCAAAAACCCTAAAATTCAAAATTTTTTAAAAACTTTTAAAAAATCTTTTTTTGCTATCCAGAGCTCCCCCAAAAGTAGTTATTAGGCAAAAAGGGATTTTCTCTCTCTAGAACCCCTTTTCCAACCCCTCCTTGGTTGCAACCATCACACTCATCCTCTACTCCAACACTCTCTCTCTTTACACCATCTCCATTGCTGCAGCAAGGAAGCTCCTCTCTCCTCCCCTACCACCTTC
This sequence comes from Adiantum capillus-veneris, assembly GCF_014529385.1. NCBI lineage: Eukaryota > Viridiplantae > Streptophyta > Polypodiopsida > Polypodiales > Pteridaceae > Adiantum > Adiantum capillus-veneris. Next base: position 33,866,295 of record NC_140958.1, on the reverse strand, counting down.
CATTGCCACACCAAGCAAGGCTTATCCACCTTCTCCTCCCAGTGCCACACCAAGCAAGGGTTGTCCACCTTCTCCTCCCATTGCCACAAGGGTTGACCATTTTTTCATATCACTTTATCCCACCTACATTCTAGCAACAAGCAAGGTTCTTCTCCTCCTCCTAGTTTGCTTTGCTCAACCATGGCCAACTCTACTTCGCAAAGGCGGCCAAAGGATGAGGTCACAGCACTTGCATGCCACAACACTAGAGGTGTAGATGATGAGTGGGTGCCACAAGAGTTCACCAAAGGTGCTTGGGTATACATGCAACCATCTGCTGTTGGCCCTCATCGTGTGCGGAATCGTGCAAACTTGGATCTTCATTGGAAAGGAAAGCTCCTTGGCTTCAAGAACCGCAAAGACAAGGGGACCGTAGCCATTGTGCAACATGTTTTCTCAATGTCAACCATGCACTTGCAACAACCACCTCAATTTCCAACACATTGTAAGTACATGTTTTGAGAATACAAAGCTAGGTGTGAAATCACAGTGTAATGTTATTATGGATTCATACTTAACATTTGTCATGCATTTATAGTCATATTTCCATCCACGTTGGTGGAGGAGCAGCCACTACATAGTCTCTCCGGCACATTCAATGCTATACATACAGATATTGGAGCAATAATGTTCCCGCATCTTTGCCCAACCAAACTGGTTCAAAGAAGGATTTTCTTCTATTCTCACTCCTATATTGTCCCTACTTCTACACAAGCATTTGGAACGCTTGAACCCATCAAAGTAACTTCCTTATTAAGTATGGAGTGGCCGGTCCCAGATTTGTGGTCGGTAGCATCTTTCAAGCAAAAGATGATAATGGATGTCCAAAACTCTTTGAAATACTCTAAAGCTTCTAGGTCTGTGGGCTTGAGCTGGTGTTTGCCTATTCATTGTTTTGTGCACATTTTTAAAGAGTTTGGATTTGTGGAGACTACCACAATGCTTGTATTTAAAGATGCACATTACGAGGAATTAGGAAGGCTTTTAGAAGAGGACTGGGGTTTTGTGGAGGGCATGCACAACGGGGACCGGTATCGTTGTAAGGTTGGAGCTTCAGGTATTGGAATGCGCTATTTGAAATCCCGCACCTCCTTGTACATACGATTTCACTATGATCGTTGGATGTGCAAGCTTGGAGTGTGGACTCCCTTACAGAGTGCAGACGGCACTATTGCAAGCTTTGACATTACAGTGAAGATGCCCAACGATGCTTTGGAGGCAGTCCAAGTGAACAAGCATTGGACTCTCAGTAATGTTCGAGAACATTTGGTTATTATGGGTTTTGAGGCCCTTCAACAAGCACAATTTCGTTTACAAGGTCACAAGGTGAGAATCCTTCCACCACATTTTCAATACATCATCGTTTGTCGATCATTAGATGCTTATTGTAACGAATGTCCGCAGATTGGGAAGAGAATGGAAGACAAATTGAAGGTCGAGGAGGACTGGGGGATAGATGGAACTATGCTATCGATCTTATAACTTTGTAACTCTTGCAATTTTCATATTGATCCCCGCTCTAATCAACATGATTTGCTTCGGCAAATCATGCCTTTGAATATATTTTTTTGCATTGGGATGAGAAATCGTTTTTTGGTGAAAGTGCCTTTTTTTTAATGTCTTAAAAAAAGGGTACATTATAAAAGGGGGGCCACCTAACTCATTCACTATTTTCACTTTTGCAACTCTTGAGCTCCTCCACTCTCTATCCACACCCCAGGCTAGACATGGATGCTGCCACAGCCTCTGCATCTATACCCACATCCACCCCTTTGTCACGCTTCATCCTCTTCCTCGAGGACACCAAATACAAAGGGAAGTTGGACCTCCATACCTTTTTTACTTGTCTCCCTGACCTTGACGCCACAGTTGCCCTTCACATGGATGCATTTGAGGAGATTTCTGCGTTCATGGAGGAGCACATCATAAAATATTCTGTATCTATCCCCCCACATGCAGGGATCTGGGTGCCTTGCGATCTTTTGCGCTATATACACAAAGGTGATCGCCCATTCTCCAAGCGGTTGCAACGATTCCATGAAATTGCAACCAATGCAGGCCATTACTTGGACGAGCAAGCCCCTGGGGTGTCAGCGCTCAAGAAGCGCAAGTTGGGGGTGGAGTACCTTTCTCGGCTCGCAACATTTATCTTCTTGTTGAGCAAGGAACCTGATTTGGAGGAGCTCCGCTTACCACACCTTCAAGTTGGGTCCTTTATCAAGGACACCAAGGAGAAGCAGGTTATCCCCATGAACCCTGCAGCGGAAGGAAAAGCACACCAGCTCGAGTACCCTAGGGGTCTTGAGGAAGTGGTTGAGAAATCCATAGTTGCGGCTGGCCCTAGTGACACTCCAATGCCACTACCACTGACGGATGTGGCTATCCCAGAGGTAGAAATTAGCCGCTTCTCCTTAGTGTTAGTGGATGGGGAGGAGTTTGTGTTCCTGCATGATTTGTAAAAAGCATTTGGCCTGCGCATGGATGAATGCTTGAGCGTTCTATGCAACAGCAGCAAATGTCCCTTAGACAATACGCTAGATGCCCTAGAAAGAAAGCTCTTGCCATATGGGGACTCTGTTGCTGACACTATTGCAGTTGTATGTGCGGAGGTCCTGGCAGCAGAGCAGTTGCACGTGGCTGATGAAGATTTCCAAGCCACGCAAGCCAAGGTTGAGGCTGCTAGGATGCCTATGCCATTATGCAACCTCCCATCTGATGATCCAAAGCTTGTATCTGTGGTGCATGGGAGCATTGACTTGGATGCAAAGGGCAACAGGGAGGAGGACGAGAAGGAGCAGGAGGTAAACTGTATCCTAATTTTCATGTTACTATTTTATCCTTCGTTGTCTTTTTTCTCAACCTTCATCGGTTTATGACAGGATGTTGTGGAGGTTGATGATTTTGCTGCAAGGACGGGTGGCAAGCGGACGGGCTTTGGACCTCAAGCTTCCCTTGCGCATTACCTCGGACAACTCCCCCCTGGCGATGTGGCCATTATCCATAATGAATTTACTCCCCAAGCCCATTTTATGACTTGGTCGTTAAAAGCTTTGAGCAAGTTTTTGTGTTTGAGTACCATTGCTCAAACTGCGCATCAAGTGTTCCTAGTGCGTAGATCCCTTGTATGCACAGCGTTTGGCACTGGCTTTCGTGGTAAAGTGCTTGCCCAGATAGGGATACATGCTTCCATTGGCTCAACTGACCCAAATGCCATAGCGCAGTCCCTCTTGACTAGGGAGTTGCCTTACGCGCAAAATAGGCGCCAGGAAATGGTCAAAAAAATTCTGAACTCCTCAGATACATGATGTAAAATCACCGTGCTAGAAGGAATAAAAAATATTTGAAATTGTCTCTCCATATTGCAAATTCTTTTCAATCTGATTTGTCAATCTTGAAAATTGTTTCAATTGGTGATATGAATTGTTTTTTGACTTTGTTATTTCAAGGTATGTAATTGCAGTCAATTTGAGTATAATTGTGATTTTTAAGTACCCTAGGGGGTTAGATTAGCCTATAAGGGGCAAAAAATGCCTGGCCACAAGGGCGCGCAAATGGCCCATCCATCAGTTTTGGATGGGCCATTTGCGCGCCCTTGTGGCCAAGCATTTTTTTGCCCCTTATAGGCCAATCTACCCCCTAGGGTACTTAAAAAGCACAAATTTATTGCAATGGATTGGTTTTGCATCATTCATTTAAATGCAACCTTTTTATGGCAATTCCAGTATATGTTCAGACTCAAGGACACTAGAAAATCTCAAATCAATTATAAAATGAAGTTTCTAGCAAACTATCACTTGCTTTAGCTCTACCTACTACACCCTTGCACCAAAAAGTCAAATTACATTGGACACTTGGTTTCACAATATGTTATTTTTTTTTATATCCTATAAGGAATTCAAAGCTTGAAATGACCAAAAAAAGGTGTCCATAAGGATCCATATAAAATATTGATGCAAAACCAATAGGTTTTAGTAAATTTGGTTATTTTAAGTACCCTTGGGGGTAGATAAGCCTACAAGGGGCAGAAAAAGGCTTGGCCACAAGGGCGCACAAATGGCCCATCCATCAATTTTGGATGGGCCATTTGCGTGCCCTTGTGGCCAGGCCTTTTTCTGCCCCTTGTAGGCTTATCTACCCCTAAGGGTACTTAAAATGCACAAATTTACTGAAATTGACTGCAATTACATACAGAACTTGAAATTACAAAGATAATAGACAGAGTAGACACAACTGTTGATCATATTGTCATTGGAAAGTCAAATCATTACAAACACTACAAGAGGCTATTCATATTAGCGACGCTCACACAGCGACGCTCAAAAAAAAAAAATCCCGACGTCGCTATGAGCGTCGCAAATTTACTTGTAAATTTGCAACGCTCATAGCGACGCCGGCTGGGCTAAAAAAAATAACAGAGAGCGCCGAAAAACTCAGATCTGAGCAGGTAACGCTCTCCCTCTCTCTCTCTCTCTCTCTCTCTCTCTCTCTCTCTCTTTCTTCTCCACACACACACACACACACACACACGAGGAGAGGAAGGAGAGCCAGGTATGCTCCTTCCCTCTCCTCACTCTCATGTTCCATTCCCCTCTCTCTCTCCCTCTCTCTCTCTCTCTCTCTCACACACACACACACACACATAGTGTTTTTGAGAGAGAGAGAGAGAGAGAGAGTACAAACATAAACAAAAACGCACACACACATACATAAACAAAGAATGCACACACACATTGAGAGAGGAAAAGAGAGAGAGAGCATGCATAAATAAAAAACGCACACATTGAGAGAGGAAAAGAGAGAGAGAACATGCATAAACAAAAAACGCACACATTGAGAGAGGAAAAGAGAGAGAAAACATGCATAAACAAAAAAACGCACACACATTGAGAGAGAAAGGGAGAGAAACTAATTTAACGTCGTAGGAAACTAATTAAAATTAAAAGACCTAAAGATCTAGCCGACGAGGAGTTGAACTCAAGACCTATTATTCAAGAGGGAAATGGCATAACCAATCTATCATACTTTGCATGGGTGATAGAAAGGTTATACCATTTATCTCTTTTTATTGGCACACACATCCACACACGCGCACACACACAAGAAGAAGAGAGTTATAACGTTGTAGGAAACTATCCTAAAAGACGTTAAAGATTAGGTTAGATGTAGACTTACGTTAAATTAGATTTAGGTTTATTTAAGTTAAATTAGATTAGATTAAGGTTTATTTTTAGTTAGATTTACGTTTATTTACGCTAGATTTAGATTTACGTTATATTAGATTAGATTTAGGTCTCCATAGACTGCGATGCCTGCATGAAGCGGGTGAAGAAAGCCCTCAATGGAATATAGGGTATTGATGCCTTCACTCATGGTGGGCTCCGTCGATCCAAAAGTACTGGTGAAATGTCTTCAGAAGATAGGGAAGAAGGTGGATCTTTAGGGCGGCAAGAGTCACTACATCCCCAACAATGACCATCTAGACAACCTCTAGTCATTCAACAACAACTTCAAAGTTAGTAACAAGAGCAAGAACGGTCCAAAGGGCCAATTGCTGTCGTCACATGTGGATGGAGATGAGGCATCGTCACCACCGGAAGTTAACTCTCACATCTTTAGTGATGAGAATGCGAACTCTTGCCGAGTTATGTGAAAAATTATGTGTTAAATCAGTTTTAAGGTTCTTATAATCCTTGTTAGTTTAGTTCTTTGTTTTTAATATAACATAATTTACGTTAGATTTAGATTTATGTTATATTAGATTAGACTTAGGTTTATTTAGGTTTACCCACACACACACACACACACACACACACACAAGAAGAAGAGAGTTTTAACGTCGTAGGAAACTATCCCAAAAGACGTTAAAGATTAGGTTAGATGTAGACTTACGTTAAATTAGATTTAGGTTTATTTTTAGTTAGATTTACGTTTATTTAGATTTACGCTTATTTACGTTAGATCGAGTCCACGCAAGAATTACTTACGGTTTAGGGTTTAGAGTTAGACGAACAGTGAAAAGATCTACTGTGAAAAGATGTTAAGATGCTGTGAAGTGCTACAGCTAGAGAAGAGGCAAAGGGGTTTTATCCACTACATGCAGTATCATGTAGACGTGGGTCTGTAGATTTCTTGTACCCACAAATATAGGTATTGACCAATAAAGACGAGATTATAACCCGGTGGTTCTGATCTCCGTGCACCTCTAGACCGAGGTGTGCAGGGATTGGACATGACTAGAGAATGTGAGGTAGCGAGAGAGAGAGAGAGAGAGAGAGAGAGAGAGAGAGAGAGAGAGAGAGATAAGACGAAGAATGCCAATAGAATATTAAATTTGTTGTCCAGGTTATAAGATTTTTATCCTCATTATGAGTAGTGACGAGGATGTGGGACCGTCCAACCGAAACACCTATCTCTCAACGAGGGTCTTATGTCCTTGTAATCAATGCAAGCATGCTGTGCGACGGACAAGACGTGTTTCTTTGCAGCACGTTCGGGAATTTGGCGAGTTCGATCCATCTATTATAGATCGAGTTCTTGCCAATTATAACTCGTCGGACTCTGACGCTGGCCAACAATCAGCAATCTTGCAACCCAATAGACGTGTTCGCAGGCGCTTTGGTCAAGCAGCATATGTGAGGCCACAAGATGTAGCCTCTGACAGCTTGGGGGATGATCATGCAGAGCACATTCCCAACGAGGCAATGTTTGAGCCCGAGATTCATGAAATGATCGAGACGATCATGGATTCAGAAAGGCTTATCTATGATGATATGAAAAGTGAAGCCGATACGCCATTGTATAATGGAGCACGTATGTCTAGATTGAAAGCACTCCTGGTTCTTCTCAACATGCAGGCAAAGTTTGGATGGAGTGACACTAGCGTCACAGCGCTTTTCAGGTGATCTATTACAATTAGTTTACTTTAATAAAACTCTAAATGTATAATGATCTGATAGATTTTTACACGACTGTATCGTATTTTTATGTTGTGTAGATTGCTTAAAGAGCACATACTACCAGCTGACAATGTGATGCCAGATTCCCGAGATGAAGCAAGAAAGATTTTGCGAAACTTGGGGATGGATTACAATTCTATCCACGCTTGTCCTAATGACAGCATTCTTTTCAGAGGGGAATACATAGACATGGAGAAGTGTCCGAAATGTGATTCCGAAAGATATCGAGTAGATCTCCACGGGACAAAAATTCCACAAAAGGTTTTGCGACATTTTCCTCTGCTTCCTCGCATCAAGCATTTCTTCGAATGTAAGTCCATGGCCGCCCTAGCATCATGGCATGAGGAGAATAAATCTTCGGATGGTGTGCTACAAATTCCTGCAGATTGCGCAGCCTAGAAACATATAGATGGAACATGGTCGGATTTTGCCAGGGAAGCTCGAAATTTGCGCTTAGGCCTGGCTATGGATAGCGTAAATCCATTTGGTCAAAGATCAACATCTTACAGTGTATGGCCCGTTGTCATCGTCAACTACAACATTCCCCCGTGGTTGACTACGAAGAAGGGGCACCTATGGCTAAGCTTGATTGTGCCAGGGCGATATAAAGTGGAGAATATGGATGTGTATCTTTGTCCACTATTGGAAGAGCTACAACAATTGTGGATTGGCATAGAGGTGGTGGATATGAGCCGACACACAGGACGACGGAATGCTTTGATCAGAGGCATTCTAATGTGGACCATGCATGACTATCCCGGGCTAACAGAATGCTCAGGTGATCTATTGACACTCCTCACTCAGACACTATAAATCTTGTTTTTTCCCATAGTTGATCTATTATCATGTGTATACATGCAGGGCTTCAAACAAGCGGATACAGAGCATGTGTCACATATGGACCTAGACTGAATGCACGTAGGGCGCCCTCACTGAAGAAGCAAATCTACGAAGGTCATCAAGCGTATCTTCCAGAGAATCATGTGTTACGCGATGGCTTTTTGGGAAGAGAGCCACCAAGGATGTCTGCACAAGCATGGTTAGAGCAGAAGGAGATGTGCGATGACGGATTGCCTCCAGGGATGAAGAGACTATCTCTATGGTACGAGTTACCATACTGGCCCCGACTCATGATCAATCACTTGCTCGATCCAATGCACATATTCAAGAATGTGGGTAATCTACTATGGGACCATCTGACCGGCAAGAAAGATACTTTGGGAGCCAGAGTTGACCTTAGAAATGTGGATCGTATGGAGCAATATTGGCCGTAAACAGCGTCTGATGGATCGATAAAACTCCCTAAAGCACCATGGATTTTCACAGGAGCCCAAGAACACAAAGTAAAAGAGACCATTCGATCTTGCTTGTGTATTTCGCATTTCTTCTATCCATTTGACCTACGGCTTTCCATACGCGTTCTTGACATTGATTTAAGACTACTTAATGAACTACAGATGGTTTCGGTAGGCATAGAAGCCATTTCCGAAGACCGTTTGCGTTTTTCCATAGAAAAACGCAACCGGATTTGACCTACGGCTTGTGTATTTGACGTTTCTTCTGTCTGTTTGACCTACGGCTTTCCATACACGCTCTTGACATTGCCTTAAGACTACCTAATGGACTACGGATGGTTTCGATAGGCATAGAAGCCATTTCCGAAGCTCGTTTGCATTTTTCTATAGAAAAACGCAACCGGATTTGACCTACGAAGTAGAAGCCGTTTATGAGAAGTCCGTTTGCGTTTTTCCATAGAAAAACCCAACCGGACTTCAAAAACGGCTTTTATTTTGAGCGTTTCTTCTATCTGTTTGACCTACGGCTTGTTATATGCCCCCGCCCAACCTTTTTTGAGGAGGAAGCTTGTCTCTAAGAGCAACGACGGCGCTGTTGTTGCTCCCTAGAGGACTTTCATGTCTAAAGGTGAGAGTTGAGCTTCGAATGTATTTTGAGCTGGTCAAATGAAGTCATAGGCTGCATCAGACGATCCAGGTCACTTTGGCTCGACATGCACAACGCTCGATTAGACTACTGACCATGGAGGAGATTGATGAGATCCGCCAAGGACAGATGCTGGATCTCCTATGATCTACCTATCCCAGCTAGCTATTTTAGCCGTTTAGTCCACACCCAGCAGTTTAGGATTCCATAATATTTTATTTTGTCATTTTGTCATCTTTTTACTCTGACTTTGTATCAGATCCACCACATTGTAACTTTCTTGTCTCATAGGTCACTTTGGCCTTTCAAAGACGTTCATATAACATTTCATTTCATTTCTCTCTTTAATTTTTCTTTCTTTAATTTTAATTTCCTACACGCATACATTAATTCTCTCTCTCTCTCTCTCTCTCTCTCTCTCTCTCTCTCTCCTACACACACATACACTGCTCTCTCTCTCTCTCTCTCTCTCTCTCTCTCTCTCTCTCTCTCTCTCTCTCCTACACACACACACACACACAAGATGTAGAGAGAGAGAGAGGGGTTGGGGTGGGAGAGTGACATAATACCTGCGCAGCAGGTTTCGGCCACGATTTAAGTAGGCGAAAATGGCCCCTGCGCGCACGGGTTTTTTTTTTTCCCCCAAATTTTTTAGCGTCGCAATGAGCGTCGATATAACCGTGGGTGGCTGCGTCGATATAAGCGTGTCAAATAAAGCCTTTCCATGCGTATATCGATGCTCATTGCGACGCGTATATAGATGCCTATATCGACGTGCTCTAATTCCGTCGATATATGCGTGGAAAGACATGGCCGTCGATATATGATGCGTCGATATCTTCATGTTATGTTGTAGTGTATATATGAAGTTCGTTATGGTTATGGTTTTAATTTGGTTATGGTTTTGCACAAAGTTTGTTTCATTTCTTTCATTTGCCTTAAATCTCATGTGAGATCCTACATGGATATCATGTAGGAGGCGTATACATATGGTTTTTTTTGAAAGGTTATGTTAAAACGAAGGGAACTCTGCCGAAATTTCTACGGCAGCACGATTGATTTTGGTGCTGCTCGCTTTCTTGGGCAGAGTACAGGCAGTCTGGCTGTGGCTGTGTCCATCTTTTCACTGGGCATAGCCCAAGTTGCCTTTCCTCTGCCCAAGAATTTTTTTTTCTGTTATGGTCGTTGAAATACGCGTCGATAGGGACGTCAAAATACACGTCAAAAACAATGCCTTTCAACACGTATATCGATGCATATTTCAACGTTTTTACAAGGACAGGTATTTCGATGCACTTTTCAACGGATTGCGTCCAAATATGCGTCGAAGGCACCTTTTTTTGTTGTAGTGAACACATTTTTGTAAAACCCCTCATCTGTGAATTATTTTAGGAATATAATGTGCCCTTTTCTTTTAAAATCTCTAAATTTTTTTTTCCAAATTTGAAAAAATAGAATCCTTATGTAAGTTTCAAGCAGTTTAAATACCCTTTTGTTGAACTCACGTGATAGATTACATTTTTCTTAGGTGGCCTCCTCGAGATGGCATACAGTTGAGATAGAGTGTTGATAATGGTGCTTTACAAAGAGACAATTGGTATGGTTTTGGAGCAGTGTCATGATGTGAGCGGACATCAGGGTAAAGATCAAGTGTTTTTTCATGTTCTTAGAGTAGTCTTTTGGTGGCCTTCTATTGTGTGGGATGTACCTTATTATTGCAAGACCTACATGAATGCTAGAACATGGCTAAAATACAATTGGTAGCCTAATCACAGGGGGCTATCATACTTTGGTAAAGCACATGTACCCAAGGCCAAATCATCCAACAAAGCATCACTCTCTCCTACATCATCTCCATTTGGTTTAGAAAAGCGGTGACCATATCCCATCATCTCATCACCATTACAAGCATCCATATCTTATTGTTGCAAACCTCCCTGCCAGAACATACACTGCTCTTTGTACAAGGCTACCATCTCCTTGATTGATGGATCTTTCAACTCTATGTCATCATCACCTACATCATAGGTACACCAGCACTCACTAGCATTAGATGTGTCACCATCGAGGTCACCTCATCCTCTTCAATTTCATTCTCCTCATATCCACTTTCCATGCTAGTGCTCAAATTTTCACATCTATCTGGTGTGTCCTTGATGTGTTGCATCATAGGCATGTATATGGTCTCGACAACCACATTACACACTTTATGTAATTGGTTTAAAGAATATGGCATTTGCACATGTCTCCAAACTATTATCCTTTGAACATGAGCTTTTGCAATCATGAATTCATGCACATAAAGGTCATCCATACTATCTATATCAGGTATAGACAAAGGGTAATTCATGCCTATAGCAACACACAAATTTATCGCTTTCCATAGCTCTATCTTCAATGCTTCACACAGGGGATTCAAATATTTCTCTTGGACTTTCATCTTCAGGGTTGGCTGTAGTAATCTTGTGAATACCTGCATTCTTTGACTATTTGTAAAAGAAAAATAAATTTTCCCTTTAGACATGGATTCCACATGCAACACAACATCTTTCCAAGCTATCCAAGCATCATTAAATCTTGACCAAAATTTAACAATAGACTCATATCATTGCATACACTGACTATTGAATTGTTTCCATGCAGCTTTGTGAAGGATCACCTTCTTGAACCACTTTAAAAGGCATATTCTAACCCTTTCCCAATTTCTTTTCTCATCCTATGAGAAGCCCTTAAACCAATCATGCATTCTTTTTTATCACCAGATTGATACATGCAAGCTTTCCTCAATTTCCATACTTGAAACCCAATATCACATTGGCAAAGCTTCCCATGCATGTGTTTACATTCTAATGTGCACATGTCCATGCATATATCCACTACTATATACATGCCAAAAGTTGTTAACCAACATCTACGGCTATGAAGATCAAGAAGAGTACTTGCATTCCCCTTTCCACTGTATGCCACCCCTCCTCCTTCTCCCAAAGAGGATGGAATTGGTGAGCATCACAACTCTTGTGGGGGATAAGGGAAGCAAGATGATGATGATATAGAAGAGGAATGATTTTGAAGAGAGGAGGATGAGGAAGGGATCTATGGCCTTAAGAGAGGAGAGCGTGAAAGAGACCAATTTGTAGGCAAGAGGAGCATCAGGTTGAGCATGACCATCCTCACTTTCCTAAGATAGCCGTGCATTGCAGCCAACATGAGATTATGTCCGGTAGCTTGAATGTGACAATGGTGTTTACTATGACCATTAGGTAAAGTGGGAAAATCCCAATTCCCAGGTTGGACAACTTTCAATATATCATGTACAAAATATCAAGATTTTGTCAAAAATTTGAGTTTTCTTAAGGTCTCATTTCACTTTATGCACATACAGTACACATGAAAACAACTAAAATTCCATGGTTTCAATCAATTGGATTATTAGGAGACTAGTATATTGCATCCATTATCGTTGTCTATGTTCTATTGTCCTACCTACAACTTATCTCAACATGGAGAGCTTGGTTTCTAGGTCCACACACTTGTCCAAGTTAATGTAAAAGTGACTCAAGGTTCACAACTTGTGAAAGCAAGGATCAATTGAGGAATACAATCCACTTGGCTATGTTTCCTTACTTTATTGCATGTGACATTCAAGCAAGGTCCACTTCTAATCTAGAACTTATTAATTTGAGGAATGGGGCATACATAAAATATGTAGCATATGCTCTATTGCCTCATAGGAAGGTTGGTTTCAAGGTGCACTTATCCAAGCTAGCCTATCTTGGATAAATGATGGATCTTGCTTCTCTCCTTGTTTCAATGGAGACTAGCTTGGACAAGTGGTGGACCTTTGCTTCTCTATATGTTTCAATAGAGTTAGCTTGGCCAAGTGGTGACCTTGGAACAAAACCCCCATGTAAAACATATCATGGGTATTTCAAGTGATTAGAAATATTACCATTTAAGATATTACCTTATAGGTTGGATAACTGGAGCTTAGCTTGGAGAAATGGTGGACCTTTGATTCTCTCCATGTTACAATGGAGCCTATCTTGGAGAAATGGTGGAGCTTGCTTCGCTCCATGTTTCAATGGAGCCTAGCTTGGACAATTGGTGGACATTTGCTTCTCTCTATGTTTCAATAGAGTTAGCTTAGACACATGGTGGATCTTCAAACTAAACCAACTACTATCAATGTTTCCTAGCTTGGACAAGTGGTGGAGTATTTCTCCTCTCCATGTTTCAATGGAGCTTAGCTTGGACAAGTGTTGGACCTCAAAACAAAAACCCCATGTACAACATAGCATGGATTTTCTAGATTTCAATAGAGTCTAGCTTTAACAAATGGTAGAGCTTGCCTTCATCCATGTTTCAATGAAACTATCTTGGACAAGTGGTGGACCTTGTAAAAAACCCCTTCATGTACAACATATCGTTGGTTTTCTAAGTGATGGGAAGTATTATGATTCAAGATATAAACTTATAGCTTGGATAAGTAGTTGACCTTAAAACCAAATTCATCATAATACAATGAAATATAGGTAAGCCAATTCCTAAATCTTGAGACCAAACCTCCCATGCTATTCGAGATAATATATTGGATAAGTGGCGGACCTTCTATTATTTTCCCATGCCTAGTTTAGACAACCGGTACACTTTGCAGCTCTAAAGGTTGGACTAGTGGTGGAGCCTTGTTTCTATACATGTTTTAATGGATCCTAGCTTGGAAAAGTGGTGGACCTTGGAAAAAAGCTTCCATGTACAACATATATGATATTTTCCATGTTTTAATGGAACCTATCTTGGACAAATGGTGAAGCTTGCTTCTCTCCATGTTGATTTTGGAACTACCTTAGACAAATGGTGGATCTTTTCTTTTCTACTCTTCATAATACAATGAAGTATAAGTTGGTTACATGGTGAATCTTAAGGCCAAACCTCCCATTTTTATAGAGATGATAGGTTGGACAAGTGGATCAACCTTCTATCATTTCTCCATGCCTATATTAGACAATTAGTAGACCTAACAGCTCTCTATGTTGTCTAGAGATGAGCTTAGACAAGTGATGGACCCTGCGTCTCTCTTCCCTTGGTTTACTAGTTTGAAGACTCATTATATATACTTTCTTAGATCTAGCTTGAACAAGTGGTGGACCTTGTATCCACAATCTTAATCCATTACAAAAAAGTATATGAAAAAATAACATAGGAATCTTGGTTTGAAGGTCAAGCAACTAGGTTCCAAATGCACATAATAATATATTTTCCACCCATAAGAAAATAAAGTTAAATATGTTATTTCATACCAAATTGACAAAGGTAACGTCCAAGAATTCTATCTTTGCATCTTGTTAGATCTAAAACTTCATCAAGGCGATATGCATGTATACATCAACTTTCAAGCCATTCAAGAATACATGCACTTAGATTCCATAGTTTTCTTTTCAAAGTCTTTTAGGTTCTAAAACTCTTTTACATAAAAGATGTAATGATAAAATTCTTGAAGCAAATATTTGTGCCCAAGAAAAAGATCCCTCTCACATATTTAAAGTCCATGAATTCTCTAATCCACACTTACAAGTTTTATTTTGACATCATACATCAATTCTCTCCTAGTTACAAATAAATGCAACCTCGAGATGAATTGACAAAAAATGAATTTCTTTTACTATATGATCCAACATAGGCCCCAATCAAATAAAAAATGAGTCCCCAAAAATTTGGGTGCACTCTAGCAATACATTAGAGTCCCCTTACAATAGGATGCACTCCAATAGTACATTGAAGTCCCCTCAGAGTAGGGTGCACTCCATTGAAGTGTTCATAAAATTGACACACCTTTGTTTTTTTAAAAATAGACTATATCAAATTATACAAATGTTGAAAGATACACACTAGAATAAAGAAAGCATCTTATGGCTATATTTATTCAATGCTTTCGTGTTGACAAGTACACACCAAGGGCATAATTTGTCTCAGAATCACTGTACTGATTTACAATTGTGTTGTATGTATAGACTCTCTTATCTCTTGCATACAACCATCCTACCAACCATGGAATTATTGTTCTTTGCAAGAAGTTTTGAAGTTGCTCGGAAGTTTTCCTCCACATATTTGTAAATATAAAATATGTCCCTGGCATGTTCCACATCACCCTATATGGAGTGTCATAAAAAATTAAGGTATTTTTTGCATCCAAATCCTCAAATATCACTCAAATTTTTGTGATAAACCCTTGTAAATCCTAGCATGATATTTGAATTTTGGCAATTTTTGTTACTCATAAACACCTTGAACTTGGTATACTTCTCAAGAAAACATTTTTGTGTGATGCGTTGCACCCTTGTTAAGTTATAGCAACTCCATATCCATAGATCAGCACAAAAATCCAAAAAACTTTGTGCGTCTAATCGCACCACATGATAAACTTCATCTTTATCCTCCACAAGTCGCATGTGTTGAGCCCAAGCTGGCATAGAATCTCCATGTTTCATTTCAATTGTCTTGAGAAGTAACCCCTCTAGATCCAAGATAAGTACTCTTCTGATGTCCTTGAAAGCAAGTGGTAGGTGATAAGGAGGTGGTTGATTCCTTGGAAAAGGTCTTGGATGAGGTTGGATGGGTAATTCAATAGTTTCCTTCAATTTATGCCAGCATATAGCCAATCCATTTTTCTGTAATGATTCTGAAATTAAAGAACAAGAACACTTAATGCAAACACAACAATAGACATGATTTTTACATTTTCTACCCTAAGGTTGTATTAGATACCAAAATCCATCTATGATCTACTCATTAATAGAAAGAAAGTCAAATTAAAAGCTTGACCCTTTTTTATGCTACACTCTCTCTTAGTCTCAATACCATGGAGTTCAACTAGATTTAAGTCAACTAATAACTACTACTTGTTGTTAAAGGTATGCTTGAAGTGCATAAGGCTTAACCAATGCAGTAGTGTAGAATGGGTATTTAGGTTTCAAGGTCTACCACTTATCCAAGCAAAGATCCATTTAGATATGGAAACCCAATTTTTCTTAATATAATGATATAGAGTGGACAAGTGGTGAATCCTGAGACCAAACCACTCATGCTACTAGGGATAATAGGTTGGAAAAGTGGTGGACCTTGATTGTAAACCCCCCATGTACAAATTAAATATCATGGGTTTTGGGTATTTCAATGGAGCCTAGCATCTTGGAGACATGGTGGAGCTTACTTCTCTCCATGTTTCAATGGAGCCTATCTTGGATAAATGGTGGAGCATCATTCTCTCCATGTTTCAATGGAGCTTAGCTTGGACAAGTGGTGGACCTTTGTTTCTCTCTATGTTTGAATAGAGTTATCTTGGACAAGTGGTGGACCTTGGAAAAAAACCCCCATGTAAAACATATCATGGACATTACAAGTGGTGAGAAAAAATACCGTTCAATATATAACCTTATAGGTTGGAAAAGTGGTGGACCTTAACACCCAATTATTCTGAATATAATGACATAGAGTGGACAAGTGGTGAATCTTGCGACCAAACCTACTAGGAAAAATAGGTTGGACAAGTGGTGGATCTTGAATGCAAACCCCCCATGTACAAAATATCACTCATGCTACTAGGAATAATTTGGTATTAAGGTCCATTTTCAATGGAGCCTAGCTTAGACAAGTGGTAGACCTTTGTTTCTCTCTATGTTTCAATAGAATTAGCTTGAACAAGTGGTGAACCTTGGAACAAAACCCCCATGTAAAGCATGTCATGGGAATTACAAGTGGTGAGAAAAAATACCATTCAAGATATAGCCTTATAGGTTGGACAAGTGGTGGACCTTAACACCCAATTCCTCTTAATATAATGACATAGAGTGGACAAGTTTTGAATGGTGAGACCAAACCTACTAGGGATAATAGGTTGGACAAGTGGTTGACATTGAATGTAAATCCCCCATGTACAAAATATCATGGGTTTTGGGTATTTCAATGGAGCCTAACATCTTGGAGACATGGTGGAACTTACTTCTCTCCTTGTTTTAATGGAGCCTATCTAGGAGAAATGGTGGATTTTCCTTCTCTCCACGTTTCAATGGAGCCTAGCTTGGACAAGTCGTGGACCTTTGTTTCTCTCTATGTTTGAATATAATTAGCTTGGACAAGCGGTGGATCTTGGAATGAAACTCCCATGTCAAAACATATCATGGGCATTTCAAGTGGCGAAAAAGGATACCATTTAAGATATAACCTTATAGGTTGGACAAGTGGTGGACCTTAACACATTTTTCTTCTTAATATAATGACATAGAGTGTACAAGTGGTGAATCTTGAAACCAAACCACTCATGCTACTAGGGATTATAGTTTAAACAAGTGGTGGGCCTTGAAATAAAACCCCCTAGAGTGTTTCAATGGAGCCTAACTTGGAAACATGGTGAAGCTTGCTTCTCTCCATGTTTCAATGGAGCCTATATTGGATAAATGGTGGAGCATCATTCTCTCCATGTTTCAATGGAGCCTAGCTTGGACAAGTGGTGGATCTTTGTTTCTCTCTATGTTTGAATAGAGTTAGCTTGGAAAAGTGATGGACCTTGGAACAAAACCCCCATGTAAAACATATCATGGGCACTACAAGTGGTGAGAAAAAATACCATTTAATATATAACTTTATAGGTTGGACAAGTGGTGGCCCTTAACACCCAACTATTCTTAATATAATGACATAGAGCGGGCAAGTGGTGAACCTTGGGACCAAATTAACCTACTAGGGGAAATAGGTTGGACAAGTGGTGGACCTTGAATGTAAACCCCCCATGTACAAAATATCACTCATGCTACTAGGAATAATTTGGTATTAAGGTCCATGTTTCTATGGAGCCTAGCTTGGAAAAGTGGTGGACCTTTGTTTCTCTCTATGTTTCAATAGAGTTAGCTTGGACAAGTGGTGGACCTTGGAACAAAACCCCCATGTAAAGCATGTCATGGGCATTACAAGTGGTGAGAAAAAATACAATTCAAGATATAACATTATAGGTTGGACAAGTGGTGGACCTTAACACCCAATTATTCTGAATATAATGACATAGAGTGGACAAGTGGTGAATCTTGCGACCAAACCTACTAGGAAAAATAGGTTGGACAAGTGGTGGATCTTGAATGCAAACCCCCCATGTACAAAATATCACTCATGCTACTAGGAATAATTTGGTATTAAGGTCCATTTTCAATGGAGCCTAGCTTAGACAAGTGGTAGACCTTTGTTTCTCTCTATGTTTCAATAGAATTAGCTTGAACAAGTGGTGAACCTTGGAACAAAACCCCCATGTAAAGCATGTCATGGGAATTACAAGTGGTGAGAAAAAATACCATTCAAGATATAGCCTTATAGGTTGGACAAGTGGTGGACCTTAACACCCAATTCCTCTTAATATAATGACATAGAGTGGACAAGTTTTGAATGGTGAGACCAAACCTACTAGGGATAATAGGTTGGACAAGTGGTTGACATTGAATGTAAATCCCCCATGTACAAAATATCATGGGTTTTGGGTATTTCAATGGAGCCTAACATCTTGGAGACATGGTGGAACTTACTTCTCTCCTTGTTTTAATGGAGCCTATCTAGGAGAAATGGTGGATTTTCCTTCTCTCCACGTTTCAATGGAGCCTAGCTTGGACAAGTCGTGGACCTTTGTTTCTCTCTATGTTTGAATATAATTAGCTTGGACAAGCAGTGGATCTTGGAATGAAACTCCCATGTCAAAACATATCATGGGCATTTCAAGTGGCGAAAAAGGATACCATTTAAGATATAACCTTATAGGTTGGACAAGTGGTGGACCTTAACACATTTTTCTTCTTAATATAATGACAATCTTGGTTTTTCTTAAGCTTATCTATTGTAATGTGTATACATGCAGGGCTTCAAACAAGCAGATACAGAGCATGTGCCACATGTGGACCTAGACTTAATGCACGTCGGGCACCCTCATTGAAGAAGCAAATCTACGAAGGTAGTGAAGCGTATTTTCCAAAGAATCATGAGTTACACGATGGCTTTTTGGGAAGAGAGCCACCAAGGATGTCTGCACAAGCATGGTTAGAACAGAAGGAGATGTGTGATGACGGTTTGCCCCCAGGGATGAAGAGACTCCCTCTATGGTACAAGTTACCATATTGGCCCAGAATCATGATCAATCACTTGCTTGATCCAATGCACATATTCAAGAATGTGGATAATCTGTTGTGGGACCATCTGACCGGCAAGAAAGATACTTTGGGAGCCAAGGTTGACCTTAGAAATATGGATCGTCTGGAGCAATAATGGTCGTAGACAGCATCGAATGGATCGATAAAACCTAAAGCGTCATGGATTTTGACAGGAGCCCAAGAACGCAATGTAAAAGAGACCATTTGATCTGTGAGGACCCCACGGGTGTAATGCACTCGCTCCGAACGTGTTTCACTAAAGAAGGAAAGCTTACAGGTTTGAAGTCACACGAATGGCATAAATGTGTCAGGTATGTTTGAAGTGGAATATATCATAGTGGGAATTGTGTAAAAAATTTGCATGTGGACTTTATTATCATTGCTAGACGTGTTTTGCAGTTTATTTTACTAGTGGCCATTGAGGGATGTTTGTCTCCTGACGTCCATAACACAATCTACAAACTTGCAAAGTTGGTGCAATGGATCTCACAAAAGGAGATCAATGTAGACTCCATACCATTCACCAAACTAAATGCTGCAGAGGTTGTGTGCATGTTTGAGAAACACTTTCCTACTACCATGCTAACCATTCAGGTGCATCTTCTTGTTCACATAGCTGATGAGGTGGAAATAGCTGGCACAGTACATTCCAGATGGATGTTCTTTTAGAACGTTTCATGAAAACGTTCAAGGGATATGTGCGTCAGAAGGCACATCTGGAGAGTAGCGTGGCAGAAGGTTGGATGGTATCAGAGTCCCTAGTCTACATTGGAGAGTGGCTAGACAGATTCGATAAATCCTGGGACACTCTATGGCAAATCATAGATGATGAGCGCATATCTAGGATTGCCAGGTGCAATCTCGGTGTTGAGAAGAAGATGATGGAAGCTCTAGAGGCTAAAATCAACCGATTTTGCATTCTTCACAATCTAGTGATGCAAAAGTGGATTTCACAATACAAGGATGCAAAGCAAGAGCGACAAAGGGCAAGAATCGAGTGGAGACAGGGAAGACGACCATCGATGCATTATCCGGCGAGTCTGGAGAGCCTACCAACATTCATGAGCTTAAGATGGTTGCACAACCAATTGAAAAGTGCACAATAGTGCGGTGAAGAAGTAATTGAGGAGGAGTGGGATTACTCTCGGGGTTGCGCGACCAAGGTAAGTTTGCAATGTACGACTAGCGACTTTCTAGATGTTTGAATGGCCACTTATAATCTTTGTGATTGTAGTATAACTCATACACAGCAGCATGGTATAAAGGTCGACATTTTAGGGTGGAATGGATCGACACAAAGCATTTCACTCAAGATTGTGGAATCATGGCAAAATCTGAACAGTCTAGTCGACGACGTTCCTCTGATGCAGATTCTGTGGTGGCGGAACTCAATTACTTCGGCACGCTACAAGAGATTTTGAGGATCGATTATAGAAGATTTTTTGTCGACTTGTTCGACGTGGAATGGTTCAAGATAAACATGGAGGGTCGCAACGCTACTATGCGCATAGGAGAGTCTGGTTTCCTTGAGGTGGATTCAAGTAAACAATGGACCGACCTAAGAGAAACTTTCTAACTACCCGAGCATTGTGAACAAGTAAGTCTATAAATAGTTAACATCCAATTTTAAAAGCTATGTTCTTGGAAGCTCTCATGTAAGTTATGTGGCTCTGGTAGGTGATATTTCATCCCACAAAGTCTGCATCAAACTGGTGGTACGTCATAGTGGTAGCCCCTCATAGTGCACGGATGTATGAGGGCTACCATGTGCGAATCACAGTGGCATCAATGGAGGAGATCGAAGAAGATGCTCAATCAGAAGCCATTGAGGTGGTGCCAGACAAGGACCAAGTTGCTACTCTCTATGGGGTGCATGAAGAGGATCTACAAAATGAAACGGCGGACATTTGCCTAAACGGAGAGCTTTATATAGACATAGGGAGTTATGTTGAGCTATGCGAGGATGAGAAAGAGACCTCTTAAAGCCATAAACATTGTATCTGAACAATCTTGATCTGTTTTATAATATATATTGTATTCACGTGGCTTTTTGTCCATTCCTGTCTATATGCTATACTTGAGAAATTTAAATTGTGTTTAATCGTCATTGCTACCACTCCAGGTATGCTCCAGGTATGTTCTCACAAGTAGGGACACTCCTTGGTGTGTCGTGAAAGTCTGATACGCCGACGCAGCACTGCGCTCCGACTACAATGGAGACTGAGGCTACAATCACGAAAGAGGTGCTCCGTCCCTACTCATAGATGCTGCTCGTCCCTCCACTAGAGCACTCTTTTGCGATTGCAGCCTCAGTCTCCATTACAGTACAAGTTTAATCCTTTTACAAATACGTAGAATGCACACGGGAGATAAATTCACAAGAACTTCACATGAATCTCTCTACACAAAAATCCCTCCCCCTTTATGAGTCCTCTCTCTCTCTCTCTCTCTCTCTCTCTCTCTCTCTCTCTCTCTCTCTCTCTCTCTCTCTCTCTCTCTCTCTCTCTCCACACAGGAATCCCTCTCCCTATTATCTATAGTATAGAAGGGAGTTTGTCCATGTTTTCTTCTCCATTCAATATTACGATTAAATGTTCGTGTGTTTAATGCAGGTATGGATGATGATGAGTTTCTTTCTTCTTTGTCACCCCAACAGAGGAGGTGGTACAAGGGCCATCATCGCTCTGGAGCACCATCACATCGCTCCACTCCTTTAGCGTCTCCCTCTGTTTTGGAGCATTCAGTGCGCTCTGAAGCTTCGCTATCGACGAGACGATCTTCACACTCGTCTAGGCATCGACGCTCTAGTGGTGGCGACAGCGACCGCTGTGGGGATGCCGTTGCCGATGCCTCGACACTGCCTCATGTTTGATGAGGCTCCTTACCTTCCCCTTATTTTCTCGCCACCACACCATACATGGCATCACCATCTACACCAGGTTTTGAACAGCTATCGGCCGTTCCTGGCTACACACCACTAGCTACTCCTCTGGGAGTCATCCCAATCGACTCTCCTCGCTTCGGGGCCCAGACTCCAGTGGAGACACCTGACGTCCATACCCCCATCACGACGCTACTAGAGACCCCTGTCGAGACACCCAGGTTCATGCGTCACAGGCTAGAGGGCTTCCTGTACTCAATCGACATCAGCGGCGGTATCATCTTGGATGACGAAGGCAAGAAGGTGATCTTGTGCATGCGCGGTCTTTGCTTTGAGGTGTTTAGACACTACATACTAAACATCTGGAGTGAAGTTCCAAGTGAGTTAAAAGACAGAGTCATCAGCATGCTGCATGACAAGTTTCCGTGTCAAGTCGGGATGAGCGCTTCAATGAAGACTTGATGAAGGTTCGAATGTGCGAATAATGCAAGCACAAGTGTTCTTAAGTACAAAAAGCAATAAAGCATGGGTGGAACATGCCAGAATTCACTGGCCAAAAAAGATTGGAAGAATGAGAAGCGAGCAGTGTGCAAGAATCCTGACAAGTGGAAGCAACAAAAGGAGGCAGCCAAAGCGCGAGTAGAGGTAGGGAGCTCGCACCACTTGGAGAGCGGAGGGTGGACATTGTTTGAGGCCAATTTTTTAAGTGTTTTTGCATCGTTCTTTAGGTTTGATAGTTACGTCTATTTGTACTTTTAAATTCTAACATAATGGATTCTATGTATGTTTTGAACAGTGGTCAATGACAGGCCGTGACCCCACATCGAACGAGCGTGAGTACGCAGGCAGAAAGGGCTTAAATGCCCTGATGGACATTTTGAGTTCTTGCGGTGGCATGGTGAGTATTTCACTTTACTCTTTTACATTTGTTGTATTTTAATGATAAGTTAAAAAAATAATTTTTTTTGTAATTATATGTTTATACTTACAAAAAGTACGTCTTATTGTTCTTTCTGTAGAATCCGACAGATACGCCACTTGGACGTGATGAGGCGTTTGATTAGACGATGTCAGTCTATCCATAGCCATATCCAGATATCATTAGTTTCCTTTTGTCATAGATTGTATATTGAGATGACGTGTATACATCTTTTTGTAACTATTGGAAAACCATGTATTTTCTCAATAATGACAATTGTGTTGTAACTATTACATTTGCGAAGCTTAACAATCAAGAGATTATGATGTGTATAATTGTCATTGAGTTACTTTCATCCATTTACTTTCGTCCAATTACTTTTGTCAATTTTGTATCTTTATTCTGCAAACAATACTATGCATGATGGAGTTAATGGTTATATTGTCTTGTGGGTGACTACTTTGGGTCTATACCTTGCACTTTCTTTCAAAGGTGAATCTGGGCTTATCTTGGATTCATTTAGGTTTACTCTATTATTGAAACATTCAATATGGTTGATGGGTGGTAGAGCATTCAATGCTGTGCCACCCAAAAAAATTTACTCTCGGGCGTCGCTATAAGCGTCTCTATATAAGGCTCTGCAACGTCGCTATCAGCATCACTATCTGCGTCTCTATCAGCATCGCTATGTGCACCGCTATATAGCGATGCATATAGCGACGCATATATCGATGCAGATAGCGACGTTCCCGTAGCGACGCTGTTAGCGACCATCTTAGCGACATCAGGGAGTATAAAAACCCAATGTATTTCCGTTGCTAAAGAGTCACAAGGGCACATGACCTCTTGTAGTGAATCTAATTCATCACCATGGTTCAAGTCCCATGATACATCATCGCGGTTCTCAATTGGATTCATCACTATACTTCACAAGTGAGGCTTGGTAGGTTCACAAGTAGTCCTAAGCAGTACAAGAAACTTCATTCATTCATTTTGTGTGAAGGGATAATGTGTATCCCCTCCAAAATTTGTCTTCATATCTTTGTCATTTGTCATCCTATTGAAGGTGCATCCTTCATGGATAATGGTGTATAGCACTCATACATTGCAAAAATTGTGCATCTCATGTGTGTGCCAATGTGTGTTCTCATCATGTGAGGGAAGGTCTTACCATTCCTTGTGATGGCAGTGTCTAATCCCGTGCTTATCATGCTTTTTCTCACTAATTTTGCATGCATTTCAATGATGGTGCACATTGTGTCTTCATACACAAATATCACATACTGCCTGCTTGGGATGTGTAAAAGCTCTTGATGCTTTCAGGTTTGTGGGAATGCAGCCTTGGAGTGATGGTGCCGCACAAACGACACTTTATGAGCACTAGGGTTGCGGGCACTGCCGTAGGAAGGCTCCCTTCACTTGAGGCTTGAACTTCAAATTTCAAAAGCTCTATTTACTACAGGCTCAGGACATCAATGGGGATGATCTTCCTAGGCAACCACGTTTAACATCTTGCAAGTGAGGATGTGCTTGCTTGTTAGGGATTACACGGGCCTGCACGCGGTAGTTGATGCTCAAAGTTGCTGACCGGTTATAGCACAAAAGAATACGGGCTCGTGGCCAAGGTGAATGGCTCAAACTCTAACGTATCAAGTCTAGATCCTCATGTACAAGAGTTTCTTCCTTTTGCAAAGTGTGAAAGATGTGGCCTCCATCGTTTGGCAAGGAATGGCATTTGGGATCGGCTCCTTACAAAACCACCTTAGTGCAAAAGAAATCCGATTTGAGAATGGCTTTAGATCCACCCAGCCTACCCACTCCCAAAAAATTGGAAGCGAATACTTGAACCCTTGCCAACTCAATTAATTCTAGGGACGGTGTACTAGCCACCAAGACCACCTTATTTGCTTGTGAGAACAATCCAAAAATAGGATATAAGAGCTGACTTAGTAGGAACTCACACACATCCACACACCAACAAATAGGGATTTAATTAGAGGCTTAATGGGATTGCAAAGGGATTTTTGCACACTCAATTAACGACTTGAACTTTGTGTAAATCACACATTTAAGGGCTCTATATAAATCTCTAAACAAACATGTTGCACACACATAAGCCACAAAAGCAAATGGACAATGTGATCATGAGAGCAATGCCATTGCAAAATGGGCTAATAATAAATACAATAAGATGAGGAAAATTGCATGCACACGATGCGATTATTAAAACGCCACTAATCAAAAGCTTAGTAATCAAGAAGGGAAGTGACTCATTGGTATTGCCAAGAACATGTCCAAGCTTAAATAGTGATGCAAATGATTAGAAAGAGGGGAGAGAGGAACTAATTAGACCTCAATATGAACCATCGGCTCTGATACCACTTGATGGGTTCCCTAATCATCGATGATTAGCATTAAGCTATGGGGGTGAAGCCTTAGCTTAACCATGGTGTTAGGGTTAGGATTGGAGAGATGGTGATTAGGGTTAGGTTATGCCAAGAGCAAAAGAATAGAGAGAGTATAGAAACAATGATAATGCTCAAAGTGCAAGTGATTGATTAAAAAGTAGCCTCTATATAGGCTTAGTGCTTTACAATCATTGGCTAGAGAGGTTGCACCATCTTGCTATAGGACCATGTCATCATTTATCTTTCCTCGATGGCTAGAGGGCTTTCTCACATGGTGCCACAAGTTGGGCTTACCTTTACACTTGGTGCCATCAAACACGGACGGTACAAATTATTAAAAAAATCCATCTGCCTATGAATCGGTCTCCCCAACTTTCTTCATGTCTACGCAATCTCCATCATCATGTCAATCATTATAATGTGATCTCCATCATCGCCTTCATGTCCGTTAACTTCTGCTATTATCTCCACCATCACCACTGCTTTCATGTTGTTATTTGCTTCATGCTTAAGCTCCTGGTCCGGTGTTCAAGTCAAAATTTATCACTAGAATGGTAACATGACACTTTTATGTCCTTGGATACTTTTGTGTCCTATTAAGTGACCAGTTCTTGAATTATTTGAAGAGTATGAAAATGAATTTCTAGGTGCTATATATCCACAAAGTTGCCTTATAGGCTGAAAAAAACTTGACAATTTTTTTGGAATATTATTAAACTTACTCTTACACAACATTTTTGAACCTAAACTTTTTGAAAAAACGGGTCTTGTTTTTGGCTTTTTTTCAAAGTTTTGCAACTATACCACTCTAAACTTCATGTTTGTGAGGTTTAGATTGCTAGAGGATAAGCCTTCATAGTTTTCAACATGTTCTAATTCCTCTAAGAAGAACTAAGTGTTAAAATTAAAAGTTGCGACCAACTTACAAGAATTGCATAACTTCTTATTTTTTGGCCAAAATTAGCACTTTTATGATTTTTTTGGTGTCTTTCTGTTGGGATATAGGCGCCTGTGCCTTGCCCGGCCACCCAGAGTCTGGGCGCCCACTGACTTGTATACCTTATACATAGCATAAGTGTATAGGGGGCTGCTCACTCTTTGAGTCTCCCCACCCACATCGTGTGTGTCTCTCCTTCTCTCTCTCTCACTCTCCGTCTGTGGTGCTCCTCGATCCCCTTCAATTGGTATCAAAGCTATGGTGACAGCGGAGAGCACGACGGCTTTGAGAGCTTCGAGGCGATAGCTCGCTCGCTCTCGACGGTGGAGTTCGATCGTGGAGTTTCACGAAGAGCGATTTTAGCTTGAGGAGCATTGTCTTTGGAGCTTAGGAGCTTGGTGTGGTCAAGCTTGGTCGAGGAGGCGGTTGCGGCTTCCTTGGTGAGAGGAGCTTTTGAACTCAGTGGAGCTCGTTAGAGAAGTGCTCGGCGGAGGAGATCTTGACATTCGAGTACTTGGATGCTCTTGTGGTAGAGCTCTTGCG
Source organism: Adiantum capillus-veneris (assembly GCF_014529385.1). NCBI lineage: Eukaryota > Viridiplantae > Streptophyta > Polypodiopsida > Polypodiales > Pteridaceae > Adiantum > Adiantum capillus-veneris. The sequence continues at coordinate 33,839,493 of NC_140958.1, read as the reverse complement.
TTGGAGCTTGCATTGAGAGGACATTGCATCATGCAGAGTGGAGCAGGAGCAGGTTCAAGACTATGTGCAGCTCGTTTTTGCCATTTTTGGGCTCTAAAACGCAGTTTTTTGCGTAGCTTCGTCATGCAGAGTCATATCTACATGATCCAGGAGTATAGGTCAGGGTTTTGGCACGCTCCGGACGCGATGGTGATGTCTATTTGCTGAAATTATTCTTTGAATTACAGCAGGTACAGCAGTAGGTTTATTTGTGCACTTTCGGGTCCCAAAAACACTGTTTTTGGTATATCTCACACACACGGAGTATTTTCTGCAGCAACCAGCAAATTCATAGGTGTACACAGGTTTTTGGATATGCATTTGTTCAGAGAGCCACTCATGCGAGAGTGAGCTATGTTGCCATGGTCTTCGCGGTTTATGTATGCCATATATGGATTTGTGTATTTGTTTATGGCTGAGATTATTTGAGATTTGGCTCAATTTATAGAAGAAACTCTGTTGGATTTTATCTAGGTTCTCTCCATAGCTTCTAGGTATCCGTAGGTTGCTCTTTGACAGTTTAGTGGTTGAGTTAACTACCACTTTGGCAGGTGATTTTCAGTCATCATTTGGTTGGAGTTTGGAGTCACTTGTGTATGCCCTTGTGTGCCGTATTTCGCATTGCGCATAGCGACAGATCTTGCAAGGTTTTGCGAAATGTTGCTATAGTTATCTGGCATACATTTGGTCATCGATTGAAAGGTATTTTGGCAGAAATCATCACTCACATGTATGTCATTTGAGATGCCCTTGAGTGGTACTCCGGCAAGAGCGGGTATGCTCATATGTATGACTTTGTGAGGTGATTCCGGTCAAGTTTATTCCCGGATTGGCCATTGTGGCATATATTATTGTCTCTTTGAGGTTTACTGTTGAGATTTTGCTCCAGTTACAAAGGAGACTCTGCCAAAATTTTGTCAGATATTTATGCGCGATTGAGTCATATTGACTTGTGATTTTGTGCAAGGTTTTGCACGGTTATTGGTGCAACTTTGCATCAGGTTTTGAGCCATATTTGCAGACTTTTGTTGATGCGATTCGAGCCAGTTTAGGGCTGATTTGGTTGACATTTGCTACTCATTGTTGGTTGCTCTTTTGCGAGCATTATGGCTGATTTTTCATTTGACTTCCAGCGTTATGATCTGACACAGTTTGATGGTGCAGATTTTGTTGCTTGGAAGGAGCATATGCTTGTTGCATTGGTGGATTTGGGGCAGGATAAACCCTTGCGTGGTTTATCGGCGAAGCCCAATTCTATGCGTGATGATGATTGGCAGGATCTTGATGAGTTAGCAATGTCTACAATTCGTTTGCATCTGGTTGAGTCTGTTTACTGGCAGGTCTCGAGGGAGACTACAACTCATGCTTTATGGCAGAGTTTACATGCTATGTACGCGACATCCATGTCTACAGGGAAGTCTAGTCCCACTTCTATGTCCATGGGAGAGATTGGTCCCACACGCAAGTCTCGATGGCATAGAGACTTGACATGTTGGCATTGTGGACATAGAGGGCACATTAGGCGTTGATGTTTCAGGCGTTTGAGACAACGGAAGCGACAGATGCGTGATGCAGATTTGGGCATGACAGATGCTAGTGAGATCAGTACGGTGGTTACTGAGTATGCTTGTGACGGCGATGTCACATTTACATCTAGCTTGTCTTCAGACGATCTTATGTCTACGGATTGCATATCGGATTGCACATTGTCTTCATATTGGTTACTAGATTCAGATGCTACTTTCCATGTCACGTCGCATCGTGAGTGGTTTAGCACGTTTTCTAGTGGGAGACTTGGTTGTGTGCACATGGCTGATGGTTTTTTGTATGACATTGAGGGTACAGGAGACGTATGTTTGTCCTTGCCCAGTGGTATGAGATTTACCCTGCGTCATGTGCATTATGTGCCAGATCTGAGACGGGATTTGATCTCAGTCAGACAGTTACGGGATAGTGGATGTCAGATTTCGCTATGAGAGTGAGATTTTGTGATGCATTTGGGTTCGCTAGTGATTGCGAGAGGTGCCAGGAGTGGTACAAGTTACCCATTGCATGTGGATCATGCGAGAGACGGTGTTGTCTCTGTGATCATGCAGCCAGGTAGACAACGAGAGAGCAGGCGAGTCTCTTTTGCTTGTGGGTTGCAGGGTGCTTTGCATGGAGTGCAGAGTAGTGAGCTCGTTGTGCACACAGTTGGGGCACGACTTGAGCAGTCACACAAAGAGGTGACAGAGTCAGACATGCATGCTTTGCTAGTGACTGAGCAAAGTAGAGAGTCAGTTGTGCGAGATACTTCTATGCAGGATAGACAGATAGAGCAGTCTTGCTCTAGTGAGTCATGACAGGAGGACATTGTGCAAGAGTCTATGCATACGGAGTTAGAGCTTGAGAGCTCTAGTGAGTCACAGCAGATTGAGTGGTCATGTTTGCAGTGGATGATTGCAGAGGAGGCTGAGATGTCAGCGATTATGCAGTCATTCCTTTCTATGATCGACAGTGAGCATGGGGATATAGTTGTGCAGGATATGTCTTCCAACAGACACCTAGAGCAGCTGGTGTGCCCTGAGGTTGCACGACAGGTTGATGCGTCTTTTGCGGACAGTCAGGAGATGCATGTGGCTGACACGCCTTGTCAGTCAGAGATGCCTATTGCTAGGGATATATATGTTGATGCATGCTCCGTAGAGCTAGCAGGGCCCGTTAGCATTGCATCGGCATTCGGTGGTCTCATGTATGAGATGTTGATCTTGAGACCGGATATCGCAAGTGCAGTGGGAGCATTTGCAGTTGGGGTTGTCAGTCGTTTGTTGACTGATGATGGCATAGTGCACGAGGGAGATATGCAGGTATTGCGTACATACTTGCAATACGTGTGTGGTACGTCTGGTGGTGTATGGACTTACACGGGAGCAGGACAGCCGGATGCACACGATCACAGCCAGGCAGTGGGCATCGGTTGAGAGCAGTTTTCTCTCACCTTTTGTAGTCTTTAGACTAGGTTCTCTTGCTTAAAGGCACAGTGGCCTTTAAGTGGGAGGTTGTTGGGGTATAGGCGCCTGTGCCTTGCCCGGCCGCCCAGAGTCTGGGCGCCCACTGACTTGTATACCTTATACATAGCATAAGTGTATAGGGGGCTGCTCACTCTTTGAGTCTCCCCACCCACATCGTGTGTGTCTCTCCTTCTCTCTCTCTCACTCTCCGTCTGTGGTGCTCCCCGATCCCCTTCACTTTCTTGATATCCAAATGCAATTTTGATTATGTAAGTGGCATGTATAACATAAAGATAATCTTCTTTGAGTTTTGGGGAACCTAATATGCTATATATCATAGTGTATGATGATGGTTGAATTTTTTTATTACTGAAGAATACGAGACATTTTAGTGTAGCGAGTATAGCTTTCTCAATATTGCTAGTTTCTTAGGCCAATTGTGTGTATTTTGTAGGTAGTAACCATATCTAATCATAAACTACAAATTTGGCTAGATATTAAGTAGTTTCTATGGGATTCTAGAGATCATAATGCTAAAGCCAATTTTGTCATGTTTGCTGTATTTAGCACTTCATCAATGTCCCCAAGGCTCCACTTAGTAAGAGATCCATTATTGTTTTGACACGATCCATGGCTCCTTTTGAATCCAAAGGCCTAAAAGGAACTAAGAAAACATGTATATAGTATCTGTACTGAGCGTGACTATAGAAATTTTGACTATAGGTCCATAGAATGGCAAAAATGCAAATGTTTTGTACCTCTTTTTTGTTCCCAAAAAAAAAAAAGACAAAATCGACCATATGTTTTGATCAACAATCCATTGAAGTTAACAAGGCATTTTATCTCATTACCTACAAAAATCCCCACTCTTATTTGTATACAATCAACCATAAGAAATGGATGTTATGGGCAAAATGCAGTGGTTCGTCAACTTTGGAGTCTTATTGTGACCAAGAGATGAGAAATTTCATTTTTGGCATATGCAGTAGTCCTTGAACTATAAGCTCGTGAAAGGATTTTTCAAAATGAGTGGATCCACTATGGTTTTGGATTTTTTTTCCAAAACCATGAAAGGACACTTTTATGTCTAGTTAGGTTACCAGACTAGTGTTAAAGAATTTGTTGGTATCTATACTATAATAAAAGGGGGAGGGATTCCATCACCCCCCTCCCCCGGACACATGGCAGAAGCGTACATTCTCTCGGTCAGTGGCGTCTACAATCCGGCATCACAGCGAGTGCACTCAAAGCGAGAAAGAGAGAAATATTGTGTGCCTCTCGCATGTGGGGCATGTCAACCAACATGATATATCTATACTATAATAAAAGGAAAAGGGATTACCCCCCCCCGCCCCCCCACCCCTCCTGACACATGGCAGAAGCACATTCTCTCGATCAGTGGCACCTGCAATCCGACAACACAACGAGTGCCCTCTGAGAGAGAAAGAGAGAAAGCTTGCGTGCCTCTTGCACGTGAAGCCTATCAACCAGTGTGATATAGTGATGAGGAGCACCCACCCACCTTATCGCCCGTGGAAGAGAGAGAGAGAGAGAGCACTCACTTGTAGAGAAGGGAGAATGAAATGAAATGTTATATTAAACTTGTTCAAAGGGCCAAGGGCCTATGAGACCAAACTCATGTCATCTTGGTGGGTCTAATACAATGTCTCATTACAAAATAAAAATGAAGTAATGCGAAAAACTAAAATCATCATAAATGTACAAGGATGCACAACATCGGGCATTGTTCAGGCAAGTGTGTCGTGTAGCAATGTGCGAATGAGAGAGATTTTTGGCCGGTGACAAGCTCAGGCCCTGAGTGCGAACCAGAGAGAGAGAGAGAGAGAGAGAGAGAGAGAGAGAGAGAGAGAGAGAGAGATAGCGAACGACAAACCTCAAGATGCAAGTGCAAAGAGAGAGAATGAGAGAGATCCAATGGCGGATGTCCACGCTTATGCCAGTTGTGTACGAACGTCGAGAGCCGATGAGAGAAAAATTAAAAGAACACACACACACACACACACACAGACAAAGAGAGAGAGAGAGAGAGAGAGAGAGAGAGAACTCACGTGTAGAGGAGGGAGAATGAAATGAAATGTTATATCAAACGTGTGAGACCAAACTCATGCAATATTGGTGGATCTAATACAATGTGTGATTACAAAATAAAAATCAAGTAAAGTAAAAAAACTAAAATCATCATCAATGTCCAAGGATGCATGGCATCGGGCATTGTTCCAGGAAGTGTGCCCTGTAGCAGCGTGCAAACGAGAGAGACTTATGGCCGATGAGACAGGCTCAGGCCTTGTGTGTGTGTGTGTGTGTGTGTGTGTGTGTGTGTGTGTGTGTGTGTGTGTGTGTGTGTGTGTGTGTGTGTGTGTGAGTGAGTGAGTGTGTGTGTGTGTGTGTGTGTGTGTGAGAGAGAGAGAGAGAGTGATTTTATGGGTTTGCACAAAGGGAACGGCTTTTTAAAATAGAGAGAGAGAGAGAGAGAGAGAGAGAACACAAAGAGAGACAATGAGAGAGTCAATGGCAGCTGTCCAGGCTTATGCCAGTTGTGTGCGAACGTCGAGAGGCAGGGAGAGAAACCTTAAAAGAAGAACAAACACACACACACACACACACACACACACACACACACACTTTTGGCCGGTGATAGGCTCGGTCCCTGAGAGAGAGAGAGAGAGAGAGAGAGAGAGAGAGAGAGAGAGAGAGAGAGAGAGAGAGAGAGAGAGAGAGATGTACGGGCTAGGACAATCGTAGGGCCTCAGGCCCCGGTAGTGTTCGAGAAAAATGTGTCTCAGCTTAATATCGTGTCGTTTTCAATTCCAAAAATGCATATTGAGGGCAAGGGGAAAAGGAGAAAAATAGCCTAACTTTTTAAGATTTTTTCTTCACAAATTCAAGAAAGGGAATTTTGTATGTTTCGGAAAGTGGTTTTTCTTGAACACTGAGCCCGGGCAAGGGGAAAAGGAGAAATTCCGCCCCAAAATAGAGAAAAATAGTGTAAAATTTTGAGAATATAACCTAATTTTTTAAAATTCTCTTCACAAATTTAAGAAAGGGAATTTTGTATGTTTGTGGAAATGGTTTTTCTCAAACACTAGGCCCGAGCAAGAGGAAAAGAGTAATTCCACCCCAAAATAGAGAAAAATATTGTAAAACTTTGAGAAAATAACATAATTTTTTAAAATTTCCTCTTCTCAAATTCAAGAATGGGAATTTTTTATGTTTAAGAAAATGATTTTTCTCGAACACTGGGTTCGGGCAAGGGGAAAAGAAGAAATTTCACCTCAAAATAGAGAAAATTTGTGACGGGCCAGGACAATCGCGCAGCCTCAGGCCCGGGTAGTGTTTGGGAAAAAAATGTGTCTCAACTTCATATCGTGTTGTTTTCAATTCCAACATGGGGGGAGAGAGAGAGAGAGAGAGAGAGAGAGAGAGAGAGAGAGAGAGAGAGAGAGAGAGAGAGATTTTATTTAGGTTTGGGATGAGGAGAGCACGGGACGAGGGTGATACAAGTGGAGCAATTGCTAGGATGGCACACGCGAGGAATACAATACACATACGTATGTGTGTGTAGAGAGAGAGAGAGAGAGAGAGAGAGAGAGAGAGAGAGTTGTGAGAGTCCTTGAAAGGAGAGCTTCACTTTTCTTGATCTGCTTTAATGAGATTTGTCAAGAGTAAGGGGTTTGAGGGTAAGAGGGGCCAGAAGCCTCCATTTTACTAGTTTGTACTAAAATTTGTAGAATTCTTTTGGTTGCCTTCACGATATTTTACAATTACAACTAGCTAGAAATACATTAAACCTCAATTTTTATGTGAATAGTGCTTATGTAGCCTAAAAAATTCAAATATAGTCATGTTTTCAAGATTCACACAGAGGGAGGTAATCGTAAAAGAAAGCTCGATGTGATTGATTTGACTTCAAAGGTCACACACACACACACACCACAGACCTCAGCACTAAAGGGCACGGGCACTTTAATAAAGCCCAAGCGATGGGATCCACTGCAGCGAAGTTAGGACACGGGGATCTGGATGCGCGCAGCCATAGGATGGCTAGGGTAAACTAGGACACGAAAAAGTAAACTTGGACAAGCAGGGAGCCTGTCCAAGTTTATTTATCATTTTATGGTTTGCCCACATGTCAACTTTCCCGTCTCGCGGACGTAGCGGTTAGTGCCTTGGGCTCTCATGGCGGTGGCGAGGGTTCAAGTCCCCGTGCTTACGATAGGCATCTATTTTTTACCACCCTCAATTCGCCTCGAGATTCTCTCTTTCGACCTCCACCACGGATCCCATCTCTCTCTACCCGTGCCCTTTAGTGCTGAGGCACCACAGCGACTGGTCCAGTCGCTTAGTGGAGGGGTAACCCTTAGTTGTTTAAGGTAGGAATTTATAGTGCTTACGTGCTTGAACAAGTGACAAAATCACAAGGCCTGCCTATATAGGAAACAAATAAAGAACATGAAAATGAAATAGAAAACTGTAAGGATGGTAATCATATTGATCCATAAAGAAAGTGATTTGCAGATTACATCACAAAATGTTGACCGCGATGAAGGATTAAAGAGTATCAAAGTGGTATTTTGATAGGATAAAGGAAAGCATAATGTATGGAATGATGGTTTCTTTTTTTGGAGAGGATGAGGGAAGGGAGAGATGAAGGGATGGAGGGGAGGGAGGGAGGGAGTGATTAGAACAATTCAGGAATCATAAGATGAGTGGATGAATGATCCGACCAAAAGCAAAACCGTGTGCCTGCTATGAATGATGTAGGGGGATTTTTAATCCAAATGTGATCGAGTTTTGAGTTGTACACAGTCGTTACATCATGAATTTGTTGTGTGTAGCCATGTGATTGGAGCTCTCTTTCCAAGTAATGATATTGATTGTTTGTGGGGTCATTGTCTACATTAAAGTCCCCCATAATAACACTCATTTGTTCAGGATGTGATTGTTGTAGCAAGGTACATAGTTGTGACATCAACGAGGCTGATGATATTTTTGGAGATTTGTAGACGCATATGATTTCCCATTCAAGGTGTTCATGGATGCCTAAGACAACTTGAATGATCTCTATTCCTGGAGCAAGCACTGTGTTCGCAGATTGCAACTTCATGCAAGTCTTGTAGTAGATTGAAACACCTATTTTGTTGTGGTGATGGACATGATTAAACTCTGGTGTACGATCATTGAAAGGATTTTTTTGTTTTGTTTCTTGAAGGCACAAAATGTCAGAACTTGCAAAATTCAAATCATGTTTGATATGGCAGAGATATTTTTGACTAGAAACGATGTTCAATGATTGAATGATATGATGTGTGTGTTTGTATGCGAATGGAAATATTGTGAAGTATTCCCATTTGGCTTCATTGCTAAGGCGATTAAGCTCATCAAGGACATTCTTGTCGACTTTGATTTGAGATGGTTGGATTGGATTGAGAATGTGGAGGTTTGATGGATCTTTGATGCGAGAAAGAGCTGTGTAGACTAATCCATGTGAGTTTGTTGATGTTGGATCAAAGGCCACTATGCTCATTGTCAAGCCTTGTGATCTATGGATAGTGCGTACGTTGGCTGCCTGGATTGGAAATTGGGTTCGAGACACAATGTTCAATGCATTTTTCCCAACCTGAAATTCTTTTGTTGTTTGAAAAATTGGTGTCCATTGGGGGTCAATGGAAAGCGTGTTAAGGTGTTGGTGCACATGTCGTTGTTTGAAGCCTGTTGAGCGATCAAAAAACTCTATCCATGCAATAGGGGATGGAGGTTTTCTTTTCACAAGTTTGAGAATTCCATCTACGCCATTCACAAGGCCATCCGAGATATCGATATTCCCACCACAAATCTCAACAAACATTATTGATTTAAGCTCCAAGGTCGAGGCTAAGCCTGCAGTGTTTTGTGGGGTGTTTGGCACGACAAGGTTTTTTGAGCAAGTTTTATGATGGTTGTCCTTTGCATGGATAATGTATGCGTGAGTATGCAATTTATCAAAAACAAGGTGGTTATGAGTCCTTCAAGTTATTGGTGAAGTACAAATGGGGTGTTGTCAATTTGTCAAAGACCTTATTGCAATGGTTGGTATTCAGGAGTAACAAATCCTCGTTTGTGTGTTTCACTTTTCGTACTCTGTTGAGTACATCAATGAAGTCATTGTCTGATTGACGCATTGTTTTTGTCAGCTCATAGCATTTTATATGGGTGTGCCAGAACGAAGGCGAGAGTAATTGCAGAGAATCTTGTGGCTCACTAAATATCCAGCGGTCTCGAACTGGGCTTGCTTGGCATAAGTCACCGCAGAAAATGACATCTAGCCTGTTGAACGGCTCTTCGTGATTGTGCTTAATTGATTGTAGTGTTGTGTCTATGATGCACAAGAGTCTATTTCCAATCAAAGGTGTTTCGTCAAACACAACCAGCTTGAGGTTTTTATAGAGCTGCGAGAGTTCGGCAAGACTTTCGGAAGAAAGAGAAGTGTTTGGTTGGAATACAAGGGGCAAGCGCAATGCTAAGTGGATTGTTGTGCCTCCAAAGTTGAAAGCTGCTTTTCCTGTATATGCCATTAGCAATGTTGAGCGGAGTTCAACATCTAATTCAAGAGAGTTATTGTAGTGGCGGATCAAGCCTTGAATGATCATGCTTGCAAAGTGAAATTTTTTCCTGTTCCTACATCTCCAGTCAAAAAGAGATGGATTGGTTGAGTTGGTTGCAAGCGTTTCCTAGTCATGATGTCATCAAAAAGGGAGCGTTGCTCAATGTTCAACTTGGAGATAAGTGAGTGGTATTCTTCATTGCACAATGCTAGTTTTCGAAATGTTGGGAAGGATCTTGTGGTCGGCTTCCTTGTTTGAATATCAAGGGCCAACTCATATTTGTAAGGCTCATTATGCTCAGATCTTGAGGATGAGGGCAATGAAAGTGTTTTAGTGCTTGTTGCTTCAAGTTCTTCATTGCACAATGCTAGTTTTCGAAATGTTGGGAAGGATATTGTGGTCGGCTTCTTTGTTTGAATATCAAGGGCCAGCTCATATTTGTAAGGCTCATTATGCTCAGATCTTGAGGATGAGGGCAATGAAAGTGTTTTAGTGCTTGTTGCTTCAAGTTCCAACTTACTATACTTTTGACCATTCCCATCTATAATTGTAAAGTTTGTGGCATATTTGTCTTCCCAACATTCAACACTTGTCTCAAAGGTTTTCTCATCGCCAATAAATGGGAGGAACAACAAACCAAGTTCATGGTAATGCTGCTCTTTGTCCTTCTCTACATTGAAGTTAGCATACCGAATGATTCGAGGTTTCTTGGATTCATGAGTGGAGCCACGTACGTATTGGTAGTTGCTTGCGTAATCAACCAAGCATATGTGTGCTAGCTTATCCGAGCGCTAAGTGTATTTGGTGACAAGGTCGTCAAAAAAATGCTTGTATCATCAGGATTCAAAGTGTTCAAAGTGGCTCTTCGTTTTAAGAGCAATGTGCGTTGGCTTTCAAAGTCTGCATTGATAAACACAAATTGTCTACTTGCACTATGGAAGGGCAATGAAAGAGAAATATATGTTGCTTGTTGTGATGTCATCTCTTGTGTATTGATCAAAGCGTTGCCAATTTTTCCAATCGATCTAACGTTGGCACATTTGTTTTCTTGCAATCTTGTAGTATGTTCTTGATGGTTTTGCTTGCAATTGAGTCATTCTTAGTCATATATGATGTGCAATATGCAGCAGCGCCATGGCCATTGAAAATAAATTGAACGTCAATGTTTGCATCCCATAGAAGACACAGCTCTTTGTTGAAGTTGTTTGTGTAAATGTCCTTTGGATCTCTTTTCAAGAGCAGTGTTGGCTCTGTGATGCTTACAGAAAGGGATTGGTTGTATACTTCTTCCGTCATAGCCAAAGAGGTCAACCATTCATCATATGACACAATTGAATCATGTCCAAGAGAAAGCAATCATTCTTCAATGCATTTTTTGTTGGCCAAGAGTATTTCTTTCTCTGTTTGGGATAATGTGGGTGGATATAGCACCAATGTTTCTCGAGAGGGAGTACGTGGGAAACCAAAGCGACACATGCTTTTGCGTTTTTTGCATGTTTTGCGATGAAAGTGAGTTTGTACGCCTCTAAGAGACTCATGTAATACATTCATGTCAGTAGTGATATGTGTGTCAACAAAACGTATTGTATCATTATCTGGTGCATAGAAGCTTGATCATCAGAAAAGCATGGCAACACCCTTTGAACTCGTGATAGGTCCGCCATTACATTCATAATGCTTCCACGCAAACCAAGTTGACCTTCAAAGTTTAGCTCTCGAATTTTTGCGAATGGTATGCACAAGGATACAAGACGACTCTCTACTGAATTCAATTTTTCTACGGAGGGTATTTTGCTATTGAATTGAACCTCTCTTTTCAAGAAAAACAATGGTTCTTCTTGTTTCTTCAACGCAGCCTTGCATGAATAACACACTTGCAACTCTTTCTTTTGACCAATGACCATTGATTTTATTTGCTTGAGAAGCAAAAATTCCACCTTTGACATGCTACACAAACTATGGCGAAACAAGAGAGAACCACACGAAGCACAAGTGAAAGCAGGGACATCTTCAATCGTCTTGACATACAGATGAGTTCTACTAGATGAAACGGTAGACCTTCTTTGGTGAATTCGCGATGACTTGGACATGTTATAAATTTTTGTCTTCACTTGTTTGACACTAAAAGAGTTTGGAAATAATTGCAAAAACATAGAGGCAATTTCTTGGACAGCGACATTATGAGTTTCAACAAGTGTTGTTAGACACAAGGTAGCTTCTTTACTCCATATACAACGTTTATGTTTGGGTGGATGATCTCCACACGGATACCATAAAAAACAGCCACAAAAATTCAAACACCACAAAAGTTGGGCAAGTGGACGAGGTTGCACATTCACGTGCACCGAAACAACGGACTTCATTTAAAACATCACTTTGGTAAAAGTAGAGTTTGCACATTGCAAAGAACATCTTGCAAAACAAAGTTACCAAGTGCACACTTAGAATCATTGACGAATGTCGACTACCTAAAAGCGACGTCAAAAATTCTTTTTGATTAAAAGAAGGTGATTGTACATCAACAATCCAAGGGTCAACACAAACTTTCAGAATGTCTTCATTCTTTAGTTCTATTTGTTCTAGAATTTCATCCACAATTTTGGATTCAAGACATTGCAAAGAGAGGGACAAGTGAAAACCATGAAGAAAACTTAGCAAAACATCTTTGTTATCTGAAAATTACAAGTAAATATAGGATCAACATGTAGATTTTTGCCATCTGCGTACAAAATGATATCATATGCCATTGTTCCAAAAAGTGAAACCTTGATATCAAGAACACAAACTACGCTCCTTTGAATGCAGTAACCTGTCCCGAATTGTCAATAGTGAACCAAACAGCCTTTTTAAAGTTCAAGAGTGAAGATTTTAACTCTATCAAGCTTTGATCAAAGAGATGCAGGAACGGACGGGAAAATCCAAGAACAGAATCAACTACAGCTCCTTGCAAGATAAAAGAAACAACCTCTCCGTCTTGGGGATATAATTTAGTGGGCAACACAGGCTGCTTGGTGATTGTAGAGAGTCTACCACAAGAGTAGCAAAATGGGTTGCTCGCTTGCCGACTCACATTTAGACCTTTGCACACACCGCGCGAGTACTCGACATCCAAGCTATTCACACTCACAATCTCCAGCGTACCAAACACCTACAAATTCAACAATGACCATAAAATGAACATAAACTCATTTTTTACTAATATATGCACACACAGCAATCACCTTCTTCCCAAAGCCTAGGTTCGTGACTTGTTTCAACAAGTATTCTTGGAAGACACCAGCCAAAGAGAGAGGAAGCGGGCACAAGATAGTAGCGTCAACTACACTAAGGGTGTTTGACAAATGCTTGAAGACATTGATGTTACGAGCGACACATGAGTAGTATCCAACTTCTTTTACTTCGTGCACCATAAACTGATAGTCGACCCGTCGTGTAGGGACAAAGAGAAGCTGCCATCAAAATGCAAACATGAGCAAAGATACATTTGTGTTGTAAAGAAGCTTTATCTACACTCACACTAGCTCGATCGCTTGTTGAAGGTCCATCTGCCACAATTAAACGAAAGCTAGGAGTGCCATCTCTTTTAACAACATTCTCATTTTGACAACAATAAAAGCAACTGTTGAAACAAATTCAGCAGCACTTGTGCTTTGAGAGAACAACTCTTTGATTTTCTGCTCGGGATAAAGTTGAAGATAGCAGTCAAAAGCCTCGGCTTTGACAACCAAAGTCGTAGCATCAGCATACAAAGCCCATGAGCAAGTTCCACCGTCCTTGGCAACAACCCTTTTCACACATGCACCCTTAAGGCGAACAAAATCATTGACAGCAAAGGCCTCAATAAACTCTGAAAGGTAGATCTCAGTCACCACAAATGTTACTGTATGACGAGATTCCCTGTCAAGAAGATCCGCACGAAGGTATCCACCGTAGTTAGACTTTGGAATCTTGTAAGTGCCGTACTTACATAGAACTTTTCCTTCTAGAGCAAACCTAAAATTCACAGTCTCAGACAATTCAGAAATTGCCAAAGTTCTCAAAGCAGGGGTTATGGTCAATTGTGAGTTGAAAGATCCAGCAGTAAGCTCCTCTTTCCCTTCTGAAGTGTTCTTAATCAAAGAAGATGAGAATGACGAATCTGCCAAGCATCTAGATGCTTTACCTATCAAAAAGCATTAGATAAGAACGGGAGTGAGACTTACCATATAAACAAGCTGTAAATTTTACTTCTAACAGAGATCAAAGCCTTTTTTATAGCTAAAGATGAAGCCTTGTTCAGTTTTGCTCTAGGACTGAGTTTCTTGCCAAGCGGAGATTCGGATGACTGTTTTTTGTTTTGAGATAACGGTGACACGACAGCAGCTGTGTTGATCTGGCTACGAAGCTTTGTGTTAATCACAGCAGGCGATCCTAAGTCCGGTGGTACACCCAATGGAAAATCGTCGAAGTTTGCATCCAAATCAAATTGCTCACGTCAATGCTCTAAGTCATAGCTCATCACAGCTCATAAAACAACAAAACAAATACAAATACTAACCATCCATAAGAATATCCATTAGGTAGGTGAAAGCAATCTTGGTTCTAACCAGAGCTTTCAACAAACAAACGTAGAGCTTGAAGACTTGCACAGCTAGTGTACATAAGAGTTCTTGTTATATAGGAGGAGGAGGAAGAGAATGTATAAAAGTTGTATCTTTCTATGATGAGGAGAGTTAATGTCTTCACTCCCAACATGCACAGCTTTAGTAAAGAGTAAGGATGATGGTAAGTAGTAGGCAACTACCAAGAAAAGATGAGGAAGATATAACTCCACTTCTCTTTTTCATCATTGGTAAACATATTTCAAGGAAGGAAGAGACAAATATCACTTCACGTTTCTTTTTCATGATAAAAGTATTTTTAAAATTTTTCTTTTTTATATAAGCTAAAAATTTTGAAAAATTGAAAATTCAAATTTTAATTATGGTAATTTTTAAGAATACGAGAATTCTGTAATGACTTCAATTCTACTTTTAAAAATTGTAAGCAACTATTATGCAATTATTAAACTATTATAAATAAATCAAAATAGTTTAAACACTAACTTTTATTTTTGTGAAAATCTAATTATTATCAAGGTATTTTTCTATACCACTAGTCTTAATAAAGATTATAATCGATACAAAATGGGTGAAATTAACATAATGTGCGTTTTTTGCATTGTCGAAAGTCAGAAATAGGATATTTAACAACGATGCGGTCTTTAATTGTCCGCAAGGCACAAAAGTGATACAATAGTCATTGATAGCCATTGTATTAACGACAATTCTCAGATCTTATGCATGAAAAAAAAAATACTGCAAAAATAATTCAGGCTTTTTTTTAACCATAAGTTCAGAGAAAGTGACCAAATAATGGCATGAAGCCATAATTAGCATTTCTTCATCATCATAGCTTATCTTGTATACCAATTCCCATCCGTAACTAAAGCTTACTCAGTCTTCTCTAATTCTATCAGGCCAAGGGCAGGGCCAAGGGCCAGGATGGACATGCGGTCAAGGGGCGCTATATTTAGGGGCTAGGAGTCTATATATGGCATGGTTGGGTGGAGAGTTGCATGGTCCAGACCCCCGCGGTCTCACACTGGTATCAGAGCCAGGGGAGAAGGAGAGGGAAGCATGCATGGTCGTGCGCGAAAGCAAGGTCTTTCTCTATCTCTTTCCGTTCATGGAAGCTCTGACAAGATGGGGAAGAGCAGCAGCTTGGTGTTTTGTCTTTCTCATGGAGTTTTTCTTGCAATCGAACTCACTTGAGGGGAGGAGAAGGGCGTTTTTTGTTTTGGCAAGACGGCGGGTGAGGAGGAGAGGATTGCATGCATGGCTTGCATGGCTTCTTCCATTGAAGCCGCGGTGTGCTACTGTCCCAAGTCGAGGAGGAAGGGGAAGCCGAAGTCTGCTGGCTCGCGTGTAGCCACCCTAAGTCGGGGAGGGCACCGAAGTTCAACATCTACAGAATCGCGCGGTTTTGGCTTTGGTGGGAGCGCAAGGGCTTCAGGGAAAAAGTTCGACTCTGTATACCCGCCATTTGTGGATTTCCTTGAGCGCTGTCCTCCCTGGTTGCAACGCGCAGGCGGCTTCGTTGCAAAGCTTCAGATTTCGCCATTTTTTTTAAAAAAAAATTTACCCTAAGGGATGGCCATCCACACTTGGCCATTCCCTTTGGATTAACTAAGAAACCCACTCAGAGTCGGCAGCATGCATGGATTTCTCTTTTCCGTTTAACAACGGTATTGGCATCGGCAAAGGAGCCGATTACCAAAGACATTAGCAAAGATTGTGTACGCTAAGGCATGATCATATGGAAGCAAGGCTTCCAACGTCAACATGGATTGCAACTTATCTGCAAGGCGTCAATGGCGATCGACCGACATGATAAACAACTTTGCCATTTCCTAATTAAGGGTTTTTTGAAATTTTATCTTGCAGACTTATACGGTTCACGTTTCAAAGAATTGATCTTTCATGCAACGGCAAGGTCTATTGCTAGTTTGGCTTACGGATGCAACGCTGTTTTGCATGGCTGGATCAGTAATCGGCATGGCCGATTTCGGACAGATTGGCAAGAGCCTTTCTTTCTCTACCTCCGAGTTTGGGGTTGCGATTCGGGCAAGGCCCTTAAGAGCAAGCAGTAGAGCAGCTATCGCACCAAGCAACAGCATCTATGAAATAATTTCTCATTGAACTTCTTAATTGCAACTCAATTGATTCTTACGAGGGCAAGACGCATCGGCAGGAGTATTTATTGAGGTAAGCATTTAATTTTTGTGTATTAAGCATGTGCTTGATACCCCTGGTATGAAATGGATGACTATGAATGATCATGGCTATATGAGATGCATAACTTGCACGTGTTCTACTGTTTTTCCATTACATTTACAATTCGACAAGGTCGATTTTTTATGCATGATCAACAAGGTCGACTCTCTTTGCTATGACATATGTCGCTAATAGCATTTGCTGGCAATGAGGCTAGACATAGCTATATGAAGCATGGCTTCTCTTGAGTACCTTGATAGAGCACGCTCGTCACAGGTTACATTTTGTTTCCAACGCAAGGCCAAGGGCCAATTTTTTAGTATCTCAAGGAGACAGGCATGGCCTATTACTAGACTTGTTGAAGACAGCAAGTTGCTCAGCATGGCCGGCTCCTTGTCACTGTTTCTACAAACTGACAGAGAATGCTTGCCACACAATACTGGTTAATTTCAGTTGAAATTGCTCGACAAGGTCGTTCCTTTTTGTTATGATATCCGCAACCACAGCCATTTCCTATCAGCACAAACATATTTATGTGAAGCAAGGATTCAATTTAAGAATCTTGCATTGAAATTTTTTCCGTTTGGGGTATGCTATGAGCACACACCCTAGGAAAATTTCTACATATGCCGACAGGATATTTCAGGGCATGTATATGATATATATGCCAACTCTCTCTTGCACAACATAGATGGTTATGAACTACATTTGAGGGAGTTTTCTTCCTCGGAATCTCGGGCCAACTGGTTACAGCAACAACAACCAAGTTAGCCAAGTTTAAATTTTTATTGTTTTTTCCATGTTTACACTTTACTTGGCAGTTACTTTCATTGTGCAAAGCAAAGTGCTTTGGCAATTTTATACGAAGCAAGGCTTCTCCCTTGTGCCGAGATACTTCCCGTTGATTTGGAATCAAGGGGATTGGCACACAAGTTTGGGAAACTGGTAAAATGGGAATTTTTGCTCACATTTTCGATGTGGCACCATCTCGTTGTAATGTAAAAATACCAGTACAGACTGTGCAAGGCACTTATGGTTTTGGCTCTCACACTTGAGACCGTCATAGTAGCCAAGGGCTTATACTTTTGCATGCAAGGCATGCTCATCAGGTGGCATGAGTTCCACCACATCATGCATTATGCTTCCGCTATCCCACTCGCAACTCTATCACAGACAGAATACATGATGGATTGTTTAACATGATTGTTGGTTGCTATTAACACAACTACCCTAAAAGGAACCTCAATCTAAGACTTATTTTACGGGCAAAGTGCCAAGGCTAAGTCGTACTCATACAATCACGACCCCTACAAGGTAGGGTGGGTCGGCGTGAGTTTTGTGTTTCTCTGTTAACTCTCTCGATGAGAGAGTCAGACCAGAAACCTGTGGAATGCTTATAGGATAAGCTGCATCTACAAGCTAGGCATAAGATGCACCAGAGCAGGGCAATCAACTATACACGTCATAGTCATTTAAGGAAAGTTCCTCAGCCCAGTATGCTCTTCTTCTCTCGGTCTCTCTCTCTTTAAGGGAAAAATGAAAATCTTCTAGGAAGCTTTTGATATGTGTTTTGCTCGTGAGTCAACCTGAGCCAAGGTGCTCTAACTCTCAGCTAACACGTGGCTAAGATGCTACTCAAATCCATCTTCATCGGTTTGTCCATTGAACACTAATTTGTACAAGGGCTATGAGCCACGCAGGCTAAGAGCCGTTGTCAGACCTAGGGTAAGATCCCAATGCTCACATTCTTTGGGTGCTTGTTTTCAAGAGTGAACAGATCTACCCAGGGAAGTATACATCAACATTAATGGACAAGCAAGGGTCTTGTCATTCAGGATGTTTACAGTGTCATTTTTGCACTACATGATTTCAGTGCGACTCTCAAGTTGAGTTTTTGATAAATCTTCAACTCATAGCAGCTGATCTATACAAGGAAGTATAGATGCAGCAATCAATTGTGACAGCATGGCTGTCCACCAGAGCTAGGCGGTCCACTTGTGTGGATTCCATGTTCTCTCTATAGCACTACGGAGTGTCTATGGACATATTGTTTTGGGGTACGACCCGGTGGGTGACTGCTACATCATCCCATAGGCATTGAGGATCACAGTTGATCTCTCCCAGTTAGCCTTTCAAGGAACGAATTTCGCAATCTACCACGCGATAGTGGACAAATTCAACTTTTGGTTGATTCCAATCAATATGTATACGGTTGACTATGTTGATAACCGTTACCTGCTAGTTGAGCAATTTCTATACAGGGTCTTACCAAGTGGTTTGACAACGTAGAATCTATACGGTTGACTATGTTGATAACCGTTACCTGCTAGTTGTGCAATTTCTACAGAGGGTCTTACCAAGGGGTTTGACTATGTAGATGTTAACCAAAGGGGTTGGATTGCGAGGGCAACACCCATGGTTTCCAGTGCAATACTGTTTGTTTTTTTTCAGGTAGGAGATGTGCTTCTCTCCGTTTGAATACGGGTAAGTGAACATTCCGTTCAAATCTCCAGGTACGCATCTATTGATTTGGTGTTATTCCTTTTTCAGTATGCTTTACTTGGTTTTTCAAGACGTATAAGTACGCTTGAATGTTACAGAGCCATGCCAAGGGCATGTCGGCACAAAGTATTTTGGGCCAAGTGTCCAATCTACCTTTTTGCCTTCTGCTGTTACGAACCTACTTGTAGGGTTCGATTTGGCACATGTTGTCACATGGGATACAACATGGTCTAGGAACTCAAGGAGCTTGGTTTAGCCAGTGTGGAGCATGATAATGAGGGTCCCTCTCACTCGCGTCGCAGAGTGTTCGTAGTTACCTCCACACACAAGTACAGCTCGTACTTGATGGATGTCACTTTTCCTGGCATCCTTACTTGAGACATATTCCACATGTGGAGAATATGAGTCTCTGGGACTGACACTGGCGCCCAATTCGAAATGATGTGTCGCGACGAAGTCCCTAGGTGCTGGTCGCATCCGTTCATTAGACCAATTGACGCACACAGTATCAGGAACAATTTCAGTGGCCAAAAATTGTCGGGTACTAAGTACAGACTTGTTGTGATTACAAGTGCTGTGAAACCACCTTAACGGAAGGTCGTTTCTACATATAGCAAAGTATGCTACGTTCATGAGAATGTCTCATGGTTGGTTCCTAGGTGTGACCGGGTTGTCACATTCTATTATGGTCCAACTTTGTTGCAAGATTTTCACGTAAGTATCGTGGAAAGTCTCGTCATGGAATTGTGGTTTGGATATGTTTGTGTTAAATGCATGCACACTAGGTGTTATGGGCCCTAGTGTTTAACACAAATTTATTTGGAGCGGCATGCAAATCCGTGGACTTTATTCTTTCTGCACCCTTTTTCATTGCTAGTGCAATCTCTCTTGCAGATTTTGTATGAGTTTACACCCTACCATACAAGGTGATGGCTGAGTATGGATGTTAGTGATTGGTTGCTGGAACCTCCAATCTACATTCAACCTAGTTGGTTGTCTCCATTCCATATCGAGTATATGGCTGGATACTCAATGGTTGAGTCATAGTTTGTCGTCAGTCGTGGAAGACTGTCTCTAAGTGGTTGGGGAAAGTACCTCACTCTTACTGCTGTTATTCATCCCACGTTGGATGGGCAGCTTACAAGTATTCTATTTAGTACTAAAGGATATGCTAAGCGCATACGTTAGTAAACCGTGCTAAAGGATCTGCTAAGAGCATACGTTAGCACAATGCATTCTGAATAGGTGATTCTCTCCTTATTCTAGAATTTTCTTCGGTTAGGTTTTCAACTTTGAACAACTGTTGTGGTGGGGTTGGATACCGACAGTTTCATAAGTCAAGGACTTAGTAGGTGTGCTGACAGAGTATGTCGGCATGTAACCTTTGTTAGGGGTGAACATGTGGTTCTGTGTGTTCCAAAAGGTTCAGAAGTCTGACATGAGGACACTCCCTATTCTATCTTTCAGTAGCTATGAGCTTTTCAAGATACTCACATGAGTTATCATGAGTTACCATTTAGATACGGGTGGTTGCAAAAGGACAACAATGTTGAAAATCAAGATGTTGCTCTTGGTTTCATTGAACCTCCTCACTGCACCAGGTATCGGTCATATGGACAATTGGCCCGTGTAGAGGATGCCAATAAGGAAAACATCAGTGTTCTTACGAAGATACTACCACTTGTGTTTTCGAGGATGAAAACGCTTCTCCAAGGGGGGAGTAATGTCAGGCCAAGGGCAGGGCCAAGGTCCAGGATGGACATGCAGTCAAGGGGCACTATATTTAGGGGCTAGGAGTCTATATATGGCACGGTTGGGTGGAGAGTTGCATGGTCCAGTCCCCCGCGGTCTCACAAATTCTATCTGGAACATCTCAAGATGTCCATGAAACGAATGAGACATTATCGCAATTTCCCATCATGGAAAAAAGAAGAAATTCAAGCTTGATTTGTTTAACTACACGCACAAAGCTTGACAAATACCCTAAGCATTTAAGATAAACTTGATAACAATATTAACTTTAAACCAACCCTATCCCACATAGACAAATATACACACAAAACCAACCATTATGCTGCTTGTTCTCAACTATGCAAAACACCAACACAAAATCTACAATCTGCATAAAGTAGAGCTTAATTAAGTTTGACAATTATTGTCATAAACTATTGACCCATCCCGGGCTACAACAAGCATTTCCGACTTCAGCCCAGCTCATATGAAAATCTATGCCTGTCAACAAACTCCGAGCAACCAACATTTCATTAACATTATGAACCTTCCACACCTAAAGTGTAATGTGCATCACATGACAAAGGTTCTAATTGATGCAACTCATAAAACGTCACTGGACCATACTTAATCTACTTCCAATAAGGGATTTTCCTCCCAAGTAGCATCATTCAACCACACCAACATCTGCAAAAATACCACATGGAAGTGTTAAAAGTATTCATAATGCTCATAAAAGCATCCAAATTAACAGGACCAACATGGCGCCAAGCATTTAGAAAACTCACCCAGATGCACAGCCCTCCTCAGGACCATCCTGGCAACCTAGCAAACCTTCAAGACATCGCTGCACAACGGTTGATGCCAGACCCGTGTGAAGACGTCAGTGTGAGGGAGGCGAGGCTGCGGAAAGACTCGCTGGCCTGCCTGACAATTGACATCTGAGAATCCAGAAGATGAGGATACCATGTGGCTCGCCGGACGGTAGCCGCAGTGGGCGGAGCCCCCTCCTCGCCCAGCTTCACCAGACCTGACAAAACGCTGTGCCCAACAACCTATCTGCCCGCGGGAACAAAGGCAGCCAGTGCAAAGGGATGAATAAACTTTTAGCGTTTCAGCAGCGATTATGCAGCGCCGAGGTGCAGTTGCAGGGCCGCAGGGGCAGCGCTGCAAGAACAAATGAACGGCCGCAGCCGCTGCATCGGCGATTATGCCTGAAGGTACAAGGCCACAGGGGGAGCGTCGCAGGTGCAGATGCAACCGCAGGGGTAGAAATGCAGGCCGTAGCCAAAGGGGCTGCAGGCGCAGTGCCGCAGGTGCAGAGGCACGGCCGCAGAAGCATGGGTAGGGCCACAGGCACAACTCAATGCACAACAGCACGACAGCTTTGCAGACAGCTACACACACACACACACACACACACACACACACACAGAGACTCCGTCTGCTTCACATCACGAAGGGTTGGGCTGCAAGAGGCTTCTTCATCATCCTCCACAAAGTGAAGCTCACGCTTCCCGCCTACCCCTACCCCCTTACTAGCCTGAGAGCTAACAGCCGTAAAGTGAACTAATGATGCAACTCTCAACCCTAGAAGAGTCTTATCACTCCCTCCACAAATGATAAGTCAATAGATGGTCTACACATGGCCAATCCTTATCCTTACCTCCACCAACCTCCTAGGATACCCATCTTGTGCGGAGAGTGCTCACATTTCCAACTAGTTTAATCATACCACATAGTGGTTCTTGATATAAATTCACAAAATGAACAAAATAAATGAAAAATATTTTAGTTAGCAAAAAGACATTGCATCGCTATAGCCTTTGCCCTTTGTGCAGGCCAAAAAGGAAGGCTAAAATATAAAAATGCAGCAAAGTCAAGAACTTTCATGCGCGATTATGACATGCTCGGTTTGATCAAAAACTTGTCGACGAAAGCGTGCCGAAAGACAAATTAAAGGAGCACTGTTGAGGAATGGAGGATGTCACAAGAACCCAATTCTACATATTCCGTTCTCTCTCTCTCTCTCTCTCTCTCTCTCTCTCTCTCTCTCTCTCTCTCTCTCTCTCTCTCTCTCTCTCTCTCTCTCTCTCTCTCTCTCTCGTGCACACTTTCTTTTTTTCCTTTCTTGACAAAACTGTGAGGGTGTGTTGCATATGCTTCCTCAAATATATCATCGTTCAAGAAAGCAGTAACAGTGTCTGATTGATGTACACTTCATCCAAAATGAGCTGCCAATGCACACAAAAAATGATTAGTAGTCATACGATAAGTGGGAGAAAAAGTCTCTTCATAGTCATGTGCATAACCTTTTGCAACAAGTCGAGCCTTATATAGATCAATCTCACCATCCGACTTACATACCAATGGCCTTTTTGCCAGGAGGCAAATCACATAAAGTCTATGTGTCAATTTTCAATAAGTGCATCATATTTTGATTCCATGGCAGCCATCCAATTTTTTGAATTCTATGCTTCATCAAAAGAAAGAGATTCCTCCTCATCACACAAACCAGAAACAACCAAAGCATAACAATCTGGTGCATAAGATCGAGAACCTCAACGAGTACGACTAGACATAGGTGCATCCAATTTATTGTGATGCAAAGTATGCACCAGTCATTTTGGCATACCTCTAGCCTCCTCATTCTTAGTCCTTTCCACATCAAGTACATCATGTACATCTCCATCAGTAATAGACTGATCCGTAATAGTTTCAAAAACCCCTATCAGCTATACATTTGCCTCATTGGAATTTATGTGCAAGTTTCCACCATTAAAAAGGGGCAACAAAGTGTCATAAATTTCCTGTGAGTTTACATTACTATCTCTAGTACATGGTAACAAAGGTTGAAGAGATTTTCCCACAAACACAACATCTCGTGCAACCAAGCTACATTTTGTTTCTAGACAGTATAGCATGTAACCTTTGCTTTTAGTATTGTAACCAACAAAAATGCATTTAATATCCTTATCATCTAATTTTTTGTGCTATGGTTGTGGCACCAAAGCGTAAACAACCAAAAATGTGCATGTGATCTATAGATGGCTTCGTATCATGCCATGCTTCATAAGGAGTCATAAACTGCAAGGATTTAGTAGGACACCTATTAAGTACATAAGCAGTACACATGATAGCCTCAAGCCAAAAAAAATGTGGAAAGCTTGACTCTTGACCATATGTCATGCCATTTCCGTAAGCGACCTGTTTTTTCTTTCAGCAATATGATTTTGTTGAGGTGTATACGGCACTGTAAATTGGTGTTTTATCCCACAATTAGCTAGAAATGCATTAAATTCATGAGACATGTACTCCCCCCTTCAATTTGAACGGAGTGTGTCCATAGTAAATTTGGAAACATTTTCAGCCATAACTAGAAATTGCTTGAAGCACATGAACAGTTCAGAATTATCTTTAATCAGATAAACCCATGCATGCCTGGAGTAATCATCAATGAAATTCATGAAGTATAAGCAATTGCCTAAGGATGGAGTTTGCAAAGGACCACAAACATCACTGTGTGAAAACTTTGTTCTTGTAAGAGAAATCCTAAAAATCCATAATAACAAAGTTTCAAGTGAGCAATGAGGTTAGGTTCATAAAATTGGGCGTCTTGGCTACATGTGATTCCATTAAAATTCTATTCTATGTAATGTATCCCAGATAGCATGATTTAAGGAAAGAAAAAAGAAATATCTTTTATAAAAAAAATAAGCATTATCTCAACAGCAGCATAACCTTCTTTTCTACCAATTTGATCGATGAAACAACACACAATGAAAATGTGGTGAAGAAAGATTTTCTAAAGCCCACTTACCTAAAGCTTCCCCCCCTGCCTTGGCATGTAATATCTTCCTCAAAGACAAGAACATAAATTTTGGTGATTATATGACCGACCATAGTAGCTCTATAATTTTTGAGATGGAGCACATCTCTAAGTTTGTTAATAAGAACAATAGGATGCACTCCTGTAAAGCCCTTTTTCTATTGGCTTATTTTCAAAGTGTACAAGAGCAAGAAACAGAGTATCTTTTTTGCTCCAATAGTGAAGACATAGCCAGTAGTGCTCCTTCGAGTATCTTTGTCACCTGCCATATCTGCATCAACATACCATTGCAAGAAATTTCCAGTACCTCCAAAACATAAAGCATTATTGTCCCTTTAAGATAGCTTGCCAATGCTCTTTACCTAGATTATCCATGAATCTACTCATAACTCCCAGTGCATGTACAATATCTTGCGTTGTCCTGACCATATCATACATTAGAGAACCTATCACTGTAGCATATGGAACTTTAGACGTATGGACTATCTCCTCTTGTGTCTTTGGACACATATCCTTGGTTAGTTTAAAGTGACTAGCCAAAGGTGTAGAAACCGGTTTTGCATATTGCATCGCAAATCGTTCTAGTACCTTCTTGATGTAATCCTCCCGAGATAGTGTTAGTGTCTTTTGCTCCCTGTCCCTTGATATCTTCATACCAAGTATCCGCTTTGCAGCACCTAAATCTTTCCTTGGAAAAGATTTGGACAACTCCTCTTTTAAGGGATTTTGACTTTGAGCTAATCACTCTCTTCTATCTTAGCACTCCCATCCACCCTCAATACACTAAATCTAACCTTGGTCATAGATCATAGGCCATAATTTGAGTTTTCTTCTATATCATTTGATAATATATGTTTTGCTACCTTTAACAACCGTTCAATAATCCGAGCACAAAATCTCAATTTATTTAAAAGGGATTCTTCATTTTTCAATTTGCATTTATAGTGTATAGCAAACCTTATTTCGAGCTTTAATTATTCAATGGAAAAGAAATGTGAAGAGATGCATGAAGTAATTATCTTCAAGGTTGTACAAATTATCAATCAAAGGTGATTGGGAATGTGTCCACTCGTTTGTATTGTCCTTGGAAATCCCAATTCTTTGAGCCATACCATCCCATTGTTTGAAAGAATGCGGGTCCCTTGAATGTGCAAACATGAAAGGCAACACCATCAATGTGAATGTCACATTCCTTGATGAAGTCATGCGGTCCCACCACACCTGACCAACTCGATTGATCATAATGTTGCCTAGAGAATTGTTTTCCTTTAGGGCCTTTATCATGGCATCCTTCCAATCCCATGGACCTGCTTGGGGGGATTGCAATAATCTTCGACTTATCTGCTCATGTGCTTTGAGACCAACTTCTAATTCCCAAGTGAGATAGTAGCTCAGCTTCTTCTTCTCTTCTATAGATGCGTCCTGCAGTTGCCCACCTGCATGTGAGCTCTTACGTCCTTTACTACAATCATGAAGGGCGCTCATACGTGCTTGATGTGCGAGAGAGAGAGAGAGAGAGAGAGAGAGAGAGAGAGAGAGAGAGAGAGAGAGAGAGAGAGAGAGAGAGAGAGAGAGAGAGAGAGAGAGAGAAAGAGAGAGAGATGTAAGAAATCTTTGTATGGGTTGAAGCAATCTCCTAGTGCTTGGTATGATAAAAATGACACTCGTTTGGTTAAACAAGGCTTTTATAATAGTCCAACTGAAAGCACTTTGTATGTCCGCGTGAGGGTGATGTATTTCTCATCATCATTCTATCTATAGATGATTTGTTGATTACTGGTCTAAACGAGACACATAATATCGAATTCAAGGCTGATTTGAATGCTACTTTCAAGATAAAAGACTTGGGGGTTTTCCATCATTACTTGGTGTTGCGGGAGCGAACCACACCACCTACAAAGTGCGTGCAACACTACCTAGATCAACATAATGTCAATCGAGGACACATATGACATGATAGGCGCACAAAGAGGCAATCTCTTTAGCTTGTCAAGTTGAGAGCATCCCACACATACAACACTCTCGAAGGCCAACTAAACCACAATCAAGAATCTCACTACTCTCAACTACACCCCCCAACCCACATACACACAAACGGAAGGAAACTCACCAAATCATACTAGAATCGTACGAAACTTAAGGAACACTATCCCTTCACTAGGATACACCTATCCCAAACCCTCTACACTCAAAACCCTAACTCTAGACCTATCTGCAAAAAACGCATATGAAGACATAGCAAAATTTTGAAAGTTCTGAAACTGAAATCTATGAGTACCTATGTGTAGCTTATGTTGCCACGATTCTAATGACTACTTGCATGCAAAAAATAGACATTGGTTGATATACTTACGGCCGCAAATAGCTCGTAGATGCGTGATTGTGCGTGCTTCGTTTTGCATGGAATGCTTGGCGTTGCCGCATAGCTCTCACCGAGCCTCTCGTGATGGTGCAGTCGATTCTCCAATGTGATGAGTGGGGAGTAGCGCTAGGATGAAGCTCACGCTCTCTCTCTCTTTCTCTCTCACACACAGTTGACGGCAGCTTAAAACTTGATTATAATAAAAGTTCTCTTTACAAAATGATCTAGGTACCTTATTTACTAAAGCTACCATAGGCTAAAACTAAAATAGAGTTCAAGGGGTAAAATGACTTTGTATTTACAATTTGGAAGTGCCATTACACCCCGGCTTCTACAACTAAGATAGCTACTCATTACAAATAATGTTTATAACCATAATCTGCAACATTTCTCAGAAGAAGAAGAAGAAAACGCGAAGGAAGAGATCACAAAAAGCGGCAA
Organism: Adiantum capillus-veneris; assembly: GCF_014529385.1. NCBI lineage: Eukaryota > Viridiplantae > Streptophyta > Polypodiopsida > Polypodiales > Pteridaceae > Adiantum > Adiantum capillus-veneris. The sequence goes on along the minus strand of NC_140958.1, from coordinate 33,812,203 downwards.
AGTCAGACCCCAGTTCAAAGACAAACATAGGGACTGGTGACGACCCCGTGTAAATGAATGATGCTGAAGAGGATTCTGATTCAGGTGAAACCATGGAGACTAAAACAACCATTAGAAAAGAACAAAACAAGAAAGATTGTCATGAGCCACAATGGCCAGGACCCAAGAAGAAGATAGGGACTTACCCAAACCCTACAGAGGAGATCGAGCGGTTCAAGCAATTAATGGGATTGGTAGAAGAGACCCAAAGGGATCTAGAGCCAGTACCTAGGAAAATCTAGATTTTAGACACAATGTTCCCTACGCAAAAGCAACCTTTTGTCACAAAGTCCATAGACCACTAGCCATACCTAGTTTCATCCAAGAAGAAAGTGACTTTAAGTCATGGGAAAGTGGGCGTACTCGCTTCTTGTTGGAGAGAATGTTTACAAAGGGATTGCTCACCCTATTGAAGAAATGGAGATCGCATCTTCCCCTCGTCAAGGGACTGAATCCCAAAAGGTGCCGTTAATATTGACAAATTGATGGATTCCATGGCTTTAGAAGTTAGAACCACCATCGTGTCCAAACTATATGGAGACCTCAAGCTATTCTTAGCTCTTTGAGCTTTCCTCAATGGATAACTAAAAGTCGGGCTACCACAATTTGCACAGATGGATGGAGCTAGGGAGATGCCAATGGAGGAGCAACACTTAGATCCACAACCCAACCTAGATGAGAACTCTGTTGTTGAAATAACTGTTAACAAGTTGGGACAATACTTTGAAGGCAATGAATCCAATGCGACCATACCAATCACTACCAAGGGATTAACTATGAAGGGAATCCTTGATGGTGGCACTGGGGTTAGCATTGTGACTAAGAATTGCTGGGAATCTATGGGAAGACCTCACCTTGGGACTACAAACATAGTAGTAAAGATGGCCAATGGGACTATTGTTAAACCTATTGGAATGCTAGAGGATCTCAAGATCAAGGTCTTTGGACACAAAATAAGGCATACCTTCATTGTTATGGATTTCCAAGCACACTATGTCATCTGAGATGATCTTAGGACGTCCTTTCATGAGGGAATAAAAAATGGTGCATGACTGGTCTAAAAACCATGTCTACTTACAGTTCCAAGACTCTGTCATTTGAGTGGATCTTGTAACTAGTCGAGCACATCCTCTAGGAGATAGATTTATAATTGATCATAGATCTGAAATCACAATTCACTCGGCCCCATTGCAGTATTGTTACACATGTAAAATGGACACTGACATTGGGAAAGATTCTCCTTATATGGATGTTCTACCTGGGATGACTGAGTCTGACAATGTGGGTTGGGTCCACCTGTAGCGGCAAGCATAGACACTTGGGGAAATAGGGGGACGACCTAAGTAACACCTGAGGGGGATGAAATTCCACTACTTGTACCTTTAAATATGATAGGAGCAATGCATATAGCTTTGGATGACCTACCAAAGGAAGGCTTGACTGGCATTGGAACCAGTAGCGTCTCAAAAGACTATAGCCCACACGATTCGAAGTCAGAATCATCGATTGAAATTGACTCTGAGGACAAAGAATCTGAGTTAAATCTTGGTGCAAATGTGGGGACAAACCATTCAGAGCCCAATGGTACCCGAGATGACAATCTATCTGGGAGAGGAGAAGACACGAGTAGCGATTCATCTATTGACTCTTCACTGGAGATCGGCCATAATAAAAAAATTATACAACAAGAGTAAGAGATAAGAGGCGACGATATCAAGCAAATGTGCGTGCTAGAATAAATGAAAAGAAATCTACCGCAAAATGGCTTAATTATATAGGGGCATGTGATGCTCATCGGAAGTTGGTAGATAACTAGGGTGAATACCTTCAAAGCGTCATGTGGTGTAGTCCACAACCCGTTGACATTGCACAGCTAGAGGCTACAGAGAAGCCAAAGTTGAGTCGTATCATAAGGAGACGACAAAATTGAGAGTTATCTTAACAACAAAAGGAAGAAAAAGAGAAATCACAATCCATAGAGCAACAAGACCCCACAAACTTACACCCTACACCTGATCGTTTCAAATCCTACACCACGGAGGAATGTAAGGTTGTGTATACAAAGGCCCAGAGAGCACCTATCAATGGAAAAAATGGATTCTATGATGGTCCAATGATAGTTAAGGAAATAGAGTTAGCAGACCTAGGTGAGGAGTTCAAACCTATTTTCATTGCCCAAGATCTGACAGAGACTGAATATGTACTTAAAGAGCTTCTTAAGGAATTCAAGGATATATTTTCCTGGACATATCATGATATGAAAGGTGTTCCACCTTTTGTGGTGCAACACACAATTCCCATGAATAGCATGGCTAAATCAGTCTAGCAACGACCCTACCCAATGAATTATCAGTATGCAAAAATTGTTCAAGAAGAGATTGAAAAGCTTGTCAAATGCGGATTCATATACCCTATTGAGCACTCAGAATGGGTGTCTCCAATAGTTATTGTGCCAAAAAAGAATGGGAAACTCAAAGTGTGCGTGGATCTCAAAAAGGTCAATGCCACCACTATGAGAGACCATTACCCCTTGCCATATTCAGAACATGTGCTTGAAAGAGTTGCAAGAAAAGAAGCTTATAGCTTTTTAGATGGGTACTCTAGCTATAATCAAATCACAATTGCACTGGAGGACCAAGCTAAAACTACTTTTATAACCAAATTTGGAGTGTTCGTATTTTGTGTTATGGCTTTTGGCTTAACCAATGCCCCTGCTACCTTCCAAAGATTAACACTGCTTTTAGAGAATATTTGAGGGAGTTTTGCGGAGCTTTCTTAGACGACCTTTGTGTTTATTCCTCTTGGAAGGAACACCTATCATGTTTATGAAAAGTGTTTGAGAAGTGCAAATTATATCGCCTCCCCTTAAACCCTTTCAAATGCCAATTTTGGGTTAAACATGGAGTCATTCTAAGGCATGTAGTGTCCAAAAATGGGATTTCCATAGATGGGAGAAAAATTAAGGCCATTTCTAATTTTCCACCACCTACAAACTATAAGGGGCTTCAAAGATTCATGGGCCATGTTGGTTATTACCGGCGGTTTATTTTAAACTTTGCCAAGATAGCTCGTCCATTGTACAAACTTCTTATTGAGTTTCACTAGACCGCAGAGTGTGACCATGCTTATGAGTCATTGAAAAATACCTTGACTAGTGCTCTCATTCTACGAGTGCCCAATTGGAATGTAATTTTCCATGTGCATATTGATGCATCAAACCTCGCTATTGGGTGTGTTCTAGCTCAACCAGGAGAACATAAATTGGACTACCCCCTTAGCTTTGCAAGTCATCAATTGAATGATGCTGAGAGAAACTACACTACTACAGACCGCGAAGGTTTAGCTATGATTTACGCAGTAAAGAAATTTTGCTACTACCTTCTTGCAAACAAGTTTGTTTTCTATGTTGATCATTAAGCATTGTTGTATCTAGTAAATAAACTTTGTTCCACGGGAAGAATTACACGATGGTTTGTTAATTCTACTTGAGTTTGATTTTACCGTTTTGGTGAGACCCGATAAAAGACATGTTATGGTAGATCATTTGTCTTGCATACCCAATGGTGAAGCCCCTACTGGAATTGATAATGAATTGCTCAACACTTTCCTGTTCCTAGAGACCATGCCTGAATGGAGTGAGAAGATTGTGAACTTTTTAGTTAACGATTTTTCACCCAAGGAGCTTCGTAAGGATATAGCTCAAAAATTGTTAAAAGAATGTGAACCTTATTCTCTAATTGCAGGAACTCTCTACAAGCTAGGGAAGGACAACATTCTTAGTTGTTTTGCTTGTGAGGATGAGTATTTATACATACTACAATAAGCCCACATGGGTATAGCCGGAGGACATTTCTCAAGGGAACTAACTGCTAGAAAGGTGTTGCAATCAGGCTATTGGTGGCCTACCTTATTCAAGGATGCATCACTTTAAAGGGTGTGATGAATTCCAATGTTAGAGATCACACAACGAAAGGATAAGATACCCTTACATACTATTTAAGTGACTCAACCAAAGTGGACGGAAGTCAGGGCAACACGCAAGACTGATGCAAGGTCAACCGCCAAGTTTCTTTAGTTGAGAACATTATTACAAGATTTGGTTGTTCCTTTGAAATTGTGAGTGACAATGGAGTGATAAAGGAACTCACTACCAACTTCATGATAGCCCACCATAAGTCTACACCTTATTATGCACAAGCAAATGGCCAATCTGAGAGCACTAACAAGACCTCAATTTCTATCTTGACCAAAACAATGGAATCTCATCGTACAAATTGGGATTTGAAGCTGACATCAGCTCTATGGGCTTATCGTACTTCTTACAAAGTGGCTATTAATTGTACATCATTCAAAATGGTGTATGGCCAAGAAGTAGTTATGCCATGGGAGTTTGTAATTCCTAGTCTACGTGTAGCTTTACAAGAAGGTTGGGACGGTAACCCTTTAGTTGAACATTTATATATCCTTGAGAGGTTAGACGAAAAAAGGCAAATGGCTGTGCAAAATACACTTGTGGAGAAAGATAGGAGAAAGAAATGGTTTGACCGTCATTTAAAGAACAAGGATATCAAGGTTGGGGATAAAGTCCTTATGTATGAAGTGCATAACGAGAAGAAAAAGTTGAAATATGCGGGAAAAGGACCATATAGAGTATGCGAAATCACCCCAGAAGGTACCATTCGTGTGAAAACTCTTGATAAAGTAGAAACCATTGGATTCCTCAATGGGAGAAAATTTAAAGGATACTATGTCTCTGATGCTAAAAAACAGAAGCCTTGTAAGAAACACCCCACTAGCTCCAAAAAGTGGAAGAAATCGCCCAAGACTACTATGAAGAAAATGATCAAATCTAGGTGCCAAAACGTAAATTGTGTTCTTACTTGTTACCTGACCGATGTGAGTCAAATCCTGTAGCGATAAAGCCGATTGAAGATCGTGGGAAGGGAAAGATCATAGAACACTATATACCTGATCCAGAGCTAGTTTGGGTACCCAAGCAAGAAAGGCTTGTTTCACTCAACTCAAAAATAGAAAAAACAAATGAAGCTTCTTACTCTTCATGTAGTTCATATACGAAAATAGAAGCTTCGACACAACCTTCACCTACCATTGTACATATCCAAACAAACAAGAAAGAATTTGCACCTCCCATTGTAAGTTCACCACCTACAACAACGTTGCAAAAAAATCATGGGAGAGTACCTTACCACCCTTGCAACTAGATAAAACGCCTAGGGCGGTCAAAAAATATTGGTCAAAGTCTTCACCCATAACAACTTGGAACAATTGGTTTCAAAAGGTGATGACATCGTTCCAAAAGGTATGATCTACCCAAGGAAGGGGGGAGTGTTTGTTGAATCCATCATTCACTTGCTCCCCTCTTAACTTTCCTCCCTAACCTCTCAATCATCCAATCTTAGGAAATGTATATATATAGCTTTATACTCACAAAAACAAAAATAAGAGCAAGAGCCACCAAATACAAATCTAGAAACCTACAAGTTCTAGTACATGACCCAAAATCATAAAAACACATCGTGCACAAGGACACAACCTTTTAACATGACCCTTATAATATTTGCACTCTAACCGTCATCTATCTGTGTGTACAGATATGGATAATACGCTAGAGTCATCTACTCCTACCTTGGGTGAGAGGTGCCCTCTTTACTTTTCACAAGTGTTTTACATAGTCTACCCGCTGCTTGCCTATGAATGGGATTTGGTAGATACGCTAGCATGTGAGAGGAATTTCAAGGAATTAGAATGGCTGATACGTCTCTTGACCACGACTAATCCATACTTAGTAGAGTACGTCTCTCCGATTGCACAAGCTTATCCTCTTGACCAAGATGCCTATAAACATCTAGTGATGTTCTTAGTGAACATTTGCGCGTCTAATGATGAGGAAGAGTTACATGATTACACAGATGGCACGTATGGTCTCACGGATAATGACTTTGTTTTTCTCGATGATGACAAGGATAGGGATTTAGACCTAGGGCTACCCGCCCATCTATTCAATATCCTATTCCCTTGACTCTCTAGGGGGTGCAAATAATTAGGTTAGGGTTCCTTATGTTGTTTGATTGTGTTCAATAAAGGCTGGTGCCTCTTCTCACTGATGTGCCTCCTAAAGGTATTCCTTGTTTTTTCTAGTGTGTAGAGGAATGCGTTGCCATTGTTAAGAATTTGAACTTCATGGAATCTTTCTCTCGTTCACTCTTTGAATCAAGTGCAATCATCAACACGACCAGGTGTTTCTTGTCCATTAGCATTGTTCCTTGTCTTTTTCTTTTAGCATCCATGTTTTTCTGCTTTAATTGTGATTGGTAGCACAATATTCAGCACATTTGCTTAGATTAAACATTAGATTCTATATAATTTTTTGTCATAGTCTCTTGTCTAGGTTTAAGAATCAAGCAGTCTGACTAAGCTAGTCTAACCAAGTTAGGCGTTAGAGATCTTCTCTTAATACCATGGGGAATGCCTTCCTAACAATCAATGGTTACTTTAAACTAAACCGATTTAGTCAGCATTGTGTGCAATGTACTAGGGCTTTCTAATGGGCTTAGTCCCTATTGACCTTTAGCTTAAGTATTATAAAGGGAGTATATTAGTGTGATGAGCCTGGGGAGGGTAACAATGTTATATGACCCCCAAAGTTACAAAATTGAAATGTTGAAAACGAATAAACAAAAAATCAAAAGTGCCACAATGTAAAATCTTAAGCTGGAAGAGAAATCCCAGCTTGATTTGATACTTCACTCACATGTATTGCCTATGGTACTAGAGCCCGAGAGGTTCCCAATGTGGGCGCTTTTCCTTGAAAAGCAAAAATCCCAAGGCATACAAAATAAGCACACACATCAAAATTGAATCAATGTGAAAAAACTTTGGGGGGTCAAAGAAAAGAGAATAAGTCAGGCGATGATTTCATGAGAAATTCCTTTTAGGGTGAAAGCATGAATAGGTGGAATGATATTTAAGCTATTAGATAGCATATCACAAAAACAATCTTGTGGAAAAAAGAATACAAACTAAATAAAATTTATAAGTGATTGCACTTCTATATTTTATTTTTTAAGAGCTATCCATTGACATATATCATGATAGAAATTTTATGTGAATTCGTGTCTAATTGTAGGCCAAAGTTTTTGATAGTAGGTGTCCATGGACATAGCTATTTGAGCCATCATTCCATGCTTTCACCCTTAAATATTGTAGCTTAAATATAGGTCTTCTAGGTATAGCCTCTAGTCAGCTCTCGAACATGAAATACTTTGTTCTCGCGATTAAACATCTTAATTGACCAGAGAGAATTGAGAAGCTTGCCCATGGTATTAATAGTTGACCTCTAGTGCCTTTCGATTGTTGAATTAGCGACCCCCCAAACTTGTTTAATTTTTTACCTTTACAATTGCTTATGCAATTCATTATATTACAGGTTAATGTTTACTGCTGACAAATTGTTTAATATTCTATTACCAATCAATTTGTGTTCCTACAATTGCATATGCTTTTTAATTTTATGTGATGATGCAATTAGTGTGCCAAGTTTGGTTGATTTTGCAATGATTGAAGAAGGCTAAGGACATTCAATCTTGGATGCTCTTCCACCTCGATAAACAGGCTTCATCTCAATAGCTTCCGAGGATGGAATCTACATCAGGAAGGGGGGCATGTTAACCCTCACGGACACCCTATCACTTTGACAAATGCCTTATTATTTATTTGATTGAGTCATGGACTGGGCTTGTTGGTCCAGTAGGTGTGTAGGTGATCGTCGATGAGAGGCGCACAACTTATCTTATTTTTATAGTAGTTTTGCAACAATCGGCCATTGTGGGCGTCCACGTGTGAATGGTTCAAACTCTTATAAAAGGTCCACTTGACCTAAAAATACTCATTCTTGGAGGTTCAAGCTAAGAAATGCTCTTGCTCCATCTCTATCTCCTTCTCCTTTGTGTACTTGTGTGTGTATGTGTGTGTGTGCATGTGCTTGAGAGAGAGAGAGAGAGAGAGAGAGAGAGAGAGAGAGAGAGAACATTGCAGTGGCATCGATGGTGGCTCCTTCTTCTTTGTAGCACATTATCCTTCACGGTGGAAGCATTGAGTGATGAGTGACACATCATTGTTTCTTTGAGCTTGCTAGGACTATCTAGTTGTGTGCTTGCAGCCTTTCGAGGCTCGCTCACAGTGCACATGCAAGTTCCCAGCCTCCGACACGTGTGGCAAAGCGCACAAACCATCACAGTGGCTCATCATGAAGACTTTCATGGTATGAAAAATACCTATGACATGGGTGCTGATTTTCAAACAATATGGTTTAAGTTTCAACAAGGAGAGCCTCATCCAAATTATTGCATCAAATATGGATATCTTATGATGTATAATTGGCTATGCATCACTCTCCCTCTTCGTCAAAAAGTACTTAGAAAAAGTCATGAACCACCTATGTAGGACAAAGAGGACAAGCAATCACTCTAAGTGCTTTAGAGTGCTTTTTCTATCGGCCAACACTTTGAAAGGATACACACAACTACATTGAAAAATGTTTGGTTTGTCGAAAATCAAAGTTTGAAAGACAAAAGGCTCCAGGATTATTATAACCTTGGCCAGTACCAGATGGTCCTTGGGAGTCTATCACCATGGATTTCATCACATAAATTCCAAGGACACCACAAGGGAGTGACATGATCTAGGTCATCATAGATAGATTCAGTAAGCAAGCACATTTCATTTCTTGCCATAAAACATTGAAGTCTTCACAAGTTGCTCGACTCTTTATACAGCATATCTTTAGGTTGCATGGGGTGCCTTAAAAAAAAATTCTGATAGGGACTCCAAGCTTACCAGTAATTTCTAGTGTGCTTTATTTGAGAATTTGGGAACAACCTTAAAGTTCTCCTCATCATTTCATCCACAAAGGGATGGGAAAACTGAAGTTATGAATCTCACTTTACTTGATATGTTAAAATCTTATGTTATTGAGCAGAAGTCACAATGGGAGAAGTATTTACCTCAATTGGAGTTTGCCTACAACAACACACGACAATCTTCTACAGGGAAGGCTCCAAACAAAATAATGCAAGGAAGAATAATACCTCCACCTATTATCCGTACCAAAGACAAGATTTTTGCCGCTAATGAGTTTTTTTTGGACTTGAAGACAACTATGAATCAAGTCCGATCCACTATCAAAGCTGCCCAAGGACGACAAAAGAAGCAAGCAGATAAGCGACAAAGGCATTTGGTTTTAAAAGAAGGACAATATGTCTTACTAAAGTTTGATAAGAACACGTTAAAGCAAAGTTCAGGGCAAACAAGGTCTTTTTCGAAGCTGTCAAAAAGATACTTTGAACCATTCAAGGTCATCAAGAAAATGAATGGAATATGCTACAAGCTAGAACTCCAAGTCATTGGAAGATACATAATTTGTTTCAAGTAAGCCTATCAAAGCCTTACATGGGACCAATACCAGAAGAGCCTATTAGAGAGGATCCCCATAAGTCGAAGACACAGAGCAACTCATTCAACCCAAACAAATCCTCTTTCATACGGATTGAACTACAAGAAGTGGCCTTCTGACACGAAAATTTCTCTTGAAGCTTAAAGATTTACCCATAGCGGACGCCAAGTGGGTGGATGAAAATTTCATGCGGGCTTACCTAGAGATTCTTAAGCAATATGAGGAAGCTTTTTAGCTGACGACAATTGAATAAGAGCGAATGGGCTGTCACACCTCAATAGAAAAGAATTCACACCTCAATAGAAAATAACTTGTATCCTTTTTCTATTAATCTTAAATTACAATCAACAAGATGCCATGATCATGAAGATTGCTCATTATGCAAATGTGGGCTGAATGCATTGAATTTTTTATCTCCTCATAGAGATGTTAAATCCATGTTTTGAAGAAAAAAACGTATTGTACTTGGAAAAAGCTTTCAATTGATACCCATATTAGTGTGTGCTTTTAGCAGTTCCAAGATGGAAGATTCTAGAAGGGAGATTCTAGAAGAAAGGTTCCAAAAAGAGGACACGTGGTGGGACACTTGTCACAAACTTTCCAAAAGATGAGATACTTGTCAAAAAGCTTTCAAAGGAAGAGACAAGTGTGTGGATACTTGTCAAAAAGATTTCAAAGGAAGAGACAAGTGTGTAGACACTTGGCATGCCAGCTTTATTTTTTACTAAACAGTACTTGTCACAATCCTCTTCAACTTTTTCCTTTTCTCTTCAAGCAACTTCTTTATAAACAAAGCCTCTTTCCCTCTCATTTCCCCATCTCCTTGTTGCTAAATTTTCCTCTACCATCATCCCAAGAAGTCCCCTTCATTACCATCACCATCTCCATTTCTCTCTACACTACTATTCCTTCATCCTCAAGAAGCCATATCTCTCTCTCTAGCTTGCTGTTTTTTCAAGGCAACACACCTATAAATTTGAAAATTTTGTTGTTTCTCTTCAATTATGTGCTCTTCTATTCATCCTACAAGCAACCAAGACATTGGATCTCTTCTCTAGCAGACGCAGCAACTAAATTTTATCTTTGTACATATATTTGAGAAGACTAATTATATTTACTTTTATTCATGTGCACATGGCATCTTGCATGATCTACGAGTGTGAGTCTACTTAAACTCACTCTCGGATTAATTCTAACTGAACTCAATCCTAAGGTACTTGGGTTGAGTAGAAATTTGATTCCTTCGAGGGGGGGGGGGGGGGGGGGGGGGGGGGGGGAGGGGGTTGCTTATCTTCAACCCTCATTCCGCCTCTTGTCTCTTTGAAGTGTTGTGATTAATATTTTGTCAAGTTCTTTAAGCATTAAGCACTCTTAGTTGTACGGGGCTCTTACAACTAGGGATAGACTTGAGCCACTTAGGACTTTATGATCAGTACGAACAATAAAATCTCTACTTTTGGTCTTGAGTTTTGTGGCTCCCACTGTAGCTCTATCAGCTATTGCACCGCATGTTTCCTCTGCAGCTCCATCGTATGGAGACAAGTAGAAGGTTGTCACATAGCCTCTAACGTGCAGAGGAAGTCTTGATGGTGATAGCTTAGGATTAGTGGTTGGTACGTATACAAGGCTCCTTTTACTTTCGTGAGAGAGATGTAGAAAAAGAGAGAGAGAAGAGAGAAATAAGACTAACACAAGATGGGGTCGCAAACCTCCCTCCAAGGGCCCCCCACTCTATTGCTAGAGTTGTAGAGTGGTATTTGCTTTAGATTGCACTTGGATGCTGATACAATGGATCTAGATGCTGAGATGCTGATGGGATCGTGCATTGGATGGTTGGACTCGCGGTACGAAGTGACGAAGGGCTGATATCTGAAAACGCTAGGAAGAATGGTTTGGATCTGCAAACTCTGATGAGGCTATGGGTTGAAAACTGAGAGGTTGATCTATTGATGCAAAAACGCAAGGGATGTTGGCTGACATGAGGCAATCTACTAAGTTAAATTTTTTATCTACATTTCATCAATAGTCAGATTGCCAAAGCGAGATTTACAATCAGTTAGCCTTTGATGTTTTGAAGTTATATGTGTTGGGATGTAGGCCAAGTAGCTGTGGGAAACCACTCTTACTCTTCTTATTCCCTAATCAATATAGGGAGAGAAACTGAGAGAGTTGACTCTCTCTCACTTTCCTCTCCACTAACCCAACTCCCTGTCTATGCTTCATCCCCTTCCCCAATTCTCTTCTCCCCTCTCTTGCATGCATTGCTCACACGCACACTCCCCCATGACAACCCCCCACAATTGGTATCAGAGCATTGGTGGCGGTTGGATCAAAAAATTGGCAGCCATGGAAGCTTGCAAAGCTTAGGAGCTTGTGGATCTTACACTAGAGCCGGTTCGAAGCAGCTCGGGACAATATCAGAGCCACAACATCTCCCTGCTCCTACCCCGTGTGCAGCTCCCCTTGGCCAAAATCTAAAGGGGCATCTGTAGCAGACCAAGCAAGGAAATCGAGCATAATTGACAGAGCTTCAAAAAGCTTAAGAGTGGTGTGTAGCACACATGCTCACAAGGAGGGGAACCTGAGGCAATAGAGCCATAAGAAGCAATCGGGCTTAGAGGGTGCAACCGGGCAACACACACACACACACACATTGTGTGTAAGCAGCGAGTAAAGAGTCGAATAGCACCGAGAGATGCAGGTTAATATTGCAAGGAAATTAGGCTTGGTGGTGTGTTGCACACACACACACACACACACACTCTCACTGTGTAGAGAATTTCCCATCGGATGCAGGTCAAAATCGGGGGCAATTTCAATTGCAGCCAGACACTTGCAGTTCAAGAATTGAGGCCGTAAGTCCGGTAGATGAGCTGACACTAGCATGGTCGTGAGCAGGCGAGAGTAGGCTTAAGGCCAAAATTGAGCTCCTTATTGTGTTGTGTATATCACACACACACACTTTGTGTAAGCAGTGTGCAACAGGGCACTTGGACAGCATTGCAAAGGAAGGGCACAAGAACTCGTAATCGGGGCAGCCAGGCTTGAGGAGGCAGGAGCACCGAGTGGCAGAACCAAGAGCAGGGGCACCGTGAATAGCAGAGCATTTGAACTCGAGCAGAGGCAGCGCTTGGCCGTCAGCTGCAAGTCGTTGAGCAAGCGAGAGTCAATAAACTTAGATTTTGTCAGAGTCGGGCAGAGTTAGACAGTAAAAGTTGTTTTTTTTTTAAATCAACAACCTTTGTGTGCAAGGGACTTTTCCCACCAATCGAGCCTCGACAACTCCCTCGTGCTCTCTCCCTGCACTCCATCTCCAACCCATTTCCCACACTAACCCCAAGTTTGAACTTGTGTGAGAGAGAAAGATCGGCCATTTTCTTTTTCGAGCTTGTGTTCAACAATCTCGACTTCTCGACCCCGCTTACACCCGGGCAACTTGAGTAGAGAAACCGAGTTTGAAAGTAGACAGCTGAGAGAGACAAAAAAAATTCAGCCCTCTTTGGGTGTGAAGAGAGAGAAAGCAAGCGAGATTTGTGAGAAAATTTTTCTCGAGAGAGAGCAAACAATAGCAACACATAAATAGAATCTTCAAAATCATTGAACTTTTAATAGAGAGAGGGAAAGTCGACATGGCCCGCCGTAGTTCCAAGCCCAAAGGTATTGGTCCCAAAGTCTCGTGGCCCTTTCAGTATTTCTTTATCATTAATCGTTGCAAATTACAACTCCTGAAGGACTTTTGCTCTCGGACTCTACGTCCAGATGCTCTGCAGAGTGAGGCCCAAGAGCTCTTTTATTATTACAAGGGATTCCCCAAAAGCAATCAATTCAAAAGCAGTCAATCTCATCAGCCAGCGTAATTTGCAAAAATCCGTACAGCCTGCCAGATGGCACTTGCAGAACGAATCGTGGAAATTCCATATGGCCCTACCACGTCAGCATCCATACGATCTGCAACATTAGCATAGCATGCAAACAAGCCGGAAAATGAGAACCTTTATAGCCTTGCACACACCACACCGTTGGAAAGAAACATTGTTAAGCTGTAAAAAACACCTATGTCGAACACCTGTAGAATCGGACGGGAAAAAGCTCTAACCCAAACCATGATCAAAATTACTGAAAATTGAGACCATAAAGACAAATCTTGCATCGTGTAGACCTCCGTAGAGTATCCATATGCTTGATTCCGATAACAGATGAGAGAGTTACAAGCTTCCAAAGATGGGAGTCTCTCAAAAAGCTCCAAAAAAACAAGTCTCTGTAAGCAAAAAAAGGTGTGCAGAGAATTGCATCTATTAAAAAGGGGGCTTCCTTATCTTTTATCCCCTAGATTTTCCTCTCTCTTCTTAGCCGACAAGGTTCTCTCCTTAGGCACCTTTTAATTGGTCCAATTTCGGCCTTTTTTGGGTGAAAAATGAGATGTTGGTGACCATTTGACCAAGGAATGGGGTGGGGGCAAGTGTCCGGTGACCAAAAGAGTGGCAAGGTGCCTGCCCAGGCAGTGGGAACTCAAAAAATGCACCATCTCCTTCCCCGTGAGTGCACGAGCCCCCACAGTCAAGCCTTGAGAGAGCTCCTCTCTCCTTTGATACACCATAGTGGGCACCCAAAGTGCCCTATATACCCCCCACTTTCCCCTTTCCTCTTCTCATGTGGGATTACTCCCATGCCACATGGAAACTCTCCCCAAGCTTCCCAACTTCCCCAAAAATTCCCAGCTTCTTCCAAAGCTTGAGAGGACTTCTCGGACAATTTTTCCCGAGGCATACCTTGCTGCTCCGATCATTGAATGATGCCCCGTTACACACGGCTCGAAGCCCATCACCTTGGCTATCTCTAGAAATGTAAAACTTCAGCATTTCTAATATTAGACCCCCAAGTTGGCCCAGTTGCCCTTGTCACATGCACTCGCAATCACCTTCTAAGTTAAGACCGCCCGCTTCGGATGCTCATAACTCACGATGTACAAGTCCGATTCACAAGCTACAAAGCACGGCTGAAAATACTTATTAAAAACCATGTTTTGGAGTCTTGGACAACCCTAAACATTAGCATTCAAGCTTGGCAAAATCACACCTTTGTACTACATGGTCACTTCCAAAACTTGCAAGGCTATGAACACATATATACATGAGGCTAGTGGGCAAGCTTTTTGGCATGACTTCGTGACTTTATGCTCATTCAAAAAATGCCTGACAATGTAGATGCAAGAACAACTGTCTGCAAAGTGTCATATACAAATTCGGCATGTGTCTAATTGTTTCTTGATCCTCTTGTTGTTTTTTCATTGATGTGCGGGATTGTCTTGCAAAGGAGATTGGGCTTGTTGATTGGTGCCGATGAACTGGACAATGCTCGATTGAGTGAACATGACAGTATCTTATAGGGCATTTAAACATAGCTATTTTTTGAGTCATATCTGGATAGGCTTCTGATTTGAGGCTGATGGATTATCAAAGCTCCTCAAGTATTGAAGCGGTCTTGCTATGATGTCAGTGAAGATAGCAACACAGTGGAATGTTCTTGTTGTAAGAGTCAATCAAGTAGCAATATATCTTTCTATATTATGAGAAGTATGTCATGACCTGGAACTCGAACTCTTGGCATCATTGCTCACATACGAACACATTAAGCATTTATTCTTACCAAATTCTATCCCAAGTTATTATCTATCTAGGTGAGTGATCGGTCATCTCCATGTTCAATTACTGCCTCTTTCACCGTCAATGCTTTGCAATTATAGAGTAGCTTTCTTGTGGTAGTATTAAATCTGTTTTATTTGGAATCTCTTAATAGCACCTTCCCTTCACAAAGGTTTCCTCCTTACAAAAGACACAAACCAAGTAGTAGACCTCGGCAAAGAATGCCAAGAGAAGATTTTAACTTACTGTCCTATTCCAGCTTTAACTTATTACTCATCACACTATCGACACAATGTTGTCGATTACATGTTCTGTTGTTTTGGATGCAGTTTGAACCTTCCCTCCTCAACATATTTAAAATACGAGGGCTACAACTTTTTGATGTTCCAAATCACTTTGATGATGATGATGATGTGCAAACATTATACACAACACAAATGATTTTTTCAAAAGAATTTTCTAAAAGAATTGCATGAAGACAATTTCGATGTCGACTCCAAATGAAAAAGAAGTTCAATTCAAAACTTGTTTTCAATGTGGTGGAAGAAACCTTTACTTTTTTTTGCAAGCGCCCATGAGGTAGTCCTAAATAGGGTCCATTTCTTTGGGACATTCTCAACTTGAAGATCTTGTAGATTTGTAAAGATAAAGTTGAGGATAGAGAGAGGTTGTCTTCTTCCAACTTGCCATTGAAAATCCTTAATCTAAGTTCAAGATCTTATAATTTTGCAGAGATATCGTTGAGTAGAGAGATGGGGGATACTACATTTGTCAATGTATTGTGATATTTCTCCTCTTGGAGCTCTTCTCAAACTCAAAATGTGTATGGAGTTTAGAACATAGACTTGGACATGCATAGGATTTTGTTGCCTTCCTTTTGGGTTGACAAATGGGCCTGAAGCTTTTGAAAGGAAAGTGGATTGTGTCCTTACTCCGTTCCTTGGGAAGTTTGTCAAAGGGTTCATAGATGATTTTTGTGTATACAGTTCAAGGAAAGAGCATGTTCAAAAGCTTGAAATGACTTTTGCAAGGTATCTTGAATGCGAGGGTCAGCTCAATCCTAAGAAATGTCATTTGGCACAGCCACGGGTGAAGCTTCTTGGGCATGTGATTTCAGAAAATGGACTTGAAGTAGATCCAAAGAAAGTGGAGGCTTTGTTGTTACTGTCATCTCCAAAAGATACCAAAGAGTTGGCCACTTTCATACAGAAGGTTAAATATGTGTCTCATGTCATACCTTTGGAATCAGCTATTATATCCATTGCAACAAACAATTAGGAATGATCCCTTGGAATGGTCTTGTGATTGTGATGATTTTTTTGACAAAGTTAAAGAGGTTTTGAGTACGCTACCCATTATGCAATATACTGACTGGGAAAGGAGTTTTATGTTAACCCATCAGTGGGAGATGATGCCATTGGGGCCATGTTATTGCAAAAGGGGAAGGAATCTCAATATATGAAGCCTGTTCATTATGCTAGCATAGTGAAAACTCCTCATGAAAGAGATTTTTTTGAAATTGAATTGATGATGACCAATATGGTTTATGCTTGCAGAGCAGACGATTCAGACACTACTTGCTGCAAAAGTCATTCACCTTTCTCCCCAGTAATTCATTGCTTCCCTAGCTGTTCAATAATTCCAATATGACAAAAACAGTGATGAAAAGGGTTATTGAGCTTCAAGAGTTTCAGTTCACTTTTTTGGTGGAAGAAAGTACTCGGGCTACCCTAGCAGATCTTCTCACTTATAAAGACACTTCTGTTTTGGTTAAAGAAGAGGTGGTGCAAAAAAAGAAAGTCGAGACTCTTGCCATCTCTAATGCTTTACTGTTATACTTTGATGGTTCTTATCAAAGAAGTCATGATGTTGCTTCAGGAGGCATTGTCATTTATGATGCACAAGGGAAGCTTATGAGAAAGCAAGGGCTGAAACTTGATGCAAAAAGTAACAATGAAGCAGAAGACATGGCTCTTGAAGGTTTACATACTTGCTTACAATTGGGAATTAGACGCTTGCAAATAAAAGGAGATGCTTTGTTGGTTGTGAAGCAAGTATTGGGAGTATGGAAGAATCAGAACCCTAAACTAAAGAATTTATGCTTCAAATTGAAAGCGTTACTCAAAAAGTTTGAAGCGTGGAGTTTGAAGCATATTGAGAGGTCTCAAAATGAAGAAGCTCATGGTGCTGCCCAAGAAATGATCACTTGTGTATTTGTGCTAAAGGAAAATGCTCCTTTATATCATCGAAGTGAAATGTTATCAAAGGAAGTGGAATTTCTATTAACAGGTGTCCTACCTGAAGGTTTACCGTCTTCTAAAAAGTATGCGTTCATAAGGAAAGCCAGGAAATACAAAATGCTTGATGATGTGCTTTACATGAAAGGAGGTGATTTGGTTTTGCGTCGTGTGCCTTGGAAAGAGGAAATTTACAAAATCTTGGAAGAAAATCATGAGGGGTCTTGTGGAGGCCATTTTGCCATGAAAATCATGTTGCAGAAAATTTTGCAAGAAGGCTATATATGGCCAAGCATTCATGATCAACGTATGTTAATCATTGGTGCAAGTCGTGTTTGTCTTGCCAGAAGATGGGAAATAGAATTTTAAAGCGTGAATTGCGACAAATAATTCTAGCTTTTGATGTGTTTGAAAAATGGGGTCTTGATGCTATTGGACCCTTTCCTATGACTAGCAAAAGAAATGCTTACATTTTGACAGCAGTAGATTATTTGTCACGATGGGCAGAAGCCAAGGCTGTCAAACAAATTACCAGTAAGGAGATGGGGAAATTTGTTTATGAGCATATATGTTGAAAATTTGGTGCGCCCCTAAAGCTACTTTCTGATAGAGGACCAGGATTTAGAGGAGAGCTGTTTGATTTTTTATGCGGAAGGCTTAATATACAACACAGATATAGTTCTCCTTATTATCCACAATGCAATGGTCTCAATGAGAGATTCAATGGAGGGTTGGTAAAGATCTTGACAAAGATGACCCAGACACATGGGAAAACTTGGGATTTAGAGTTGCCATGCGCATTATGGACCTACAAAACTGCTATCAAAACGAGCACAGGATTTTCTCCTTATCACTTGGTTTATGGCAAGGAAGCTTTACTGCCAATCGAGGTGGAGATTCTTGAACTCAAGTTATTGTCACTGGGAGATGAAGAGTAACCAAATGCTTGGCAGAAAAGGCTGTTGGATTTACAATGTTTGCAATTGGATAGAGTTTTAGCTTTGAGCTACTATGAGGAAGTAGCAAAGAAGGCTCAACTAAAAGCCAATGAATGCATGGAGGACAAGAAAATTGAAAAGGTGATTTGGTGTTGCGATACAATAGTAAGCTGGACAATACCTTTCAGAAGAAGTTTCAAATTAAATGGGAAGGTCCTTTTACTGTCCTCAAGAAGTTTGATAATGGCACATATCAGTTGCCTGATTTGAGTAGTGCACAACATAAATATCGTGTTAATTGTTATAGACTGAAGAAATACTTGGCACGTTTGATGGCAATTGTGACAGATGAGATGCTATCAATAGCAGAAGACAGTGTGGAAACATTTAGGGATGTAAGTGAGGTATCTGGGGATGAGATGCAGCAATTATTCACCCTAGGAACCTCTTCTTGTCATTAATGATCAAGCAGGCAAGGGGGGGTTGGCAATCTATTTCATGCATTTTTTGAATGAGAATAAAGTCACTAAGTCATGCCAAAAAGCTTGCCCACTAGCCTCATGTATATATGTGTACATAGCCCTACAAGTTTTGGAAGTGACCATGTAAAAATCCTTGTACAAAGGTGTGATTTTTCCAAGCTTGAATGCTGATGTTTAGGGTTGTCCAAGACTCCAAAACATGGTTTTTAATAAGTATTTTCAGCCGTGCTTTGTAGCTTGTGAATCGAACTTGTACATCATGAGTTATGAGCATCCGAAGCGGGCGGTCTTAACGTAGATGGTGATTGCAGGTGCATGCAACAAGGGCAACTGGGCCAACTTGGGGGTCTAATATTAGAAATTCTGAAGTTTTACATTTTTGTAGATAGCTGAGGTGATGGGCTTCGAGCCGTGTGTCACGGCGCGTCATTTGGTGACCGGAGCAGCAAGGTATGCCTCGGGAAAAATTATCCAAGAAGTCCTCTCATGCTTTGGGAGAAGCTGGGAATTTTTGGGGAATTTGGGAAGCTTGGGGAGAGTTGCCATGTGGCATGGGAGTAATCCCACATGAGAAGAGAAAAGGGGAAAGTGGGGGGTATATAGGGCACTTTGGGGTGCCCATTACGGTGTATCAAAGGTGAGAGAATCTCTCTCAAGGCTTGGCTATGGGGGCTCGTGGGCTCATGGGGAAGGAGATGGTGCATTTTTTGAGTTCCCACTGCCTGGACAGGTGCCTGGCCACTCTTTTGGTCCCCGGACACTTGCTCCCACCCCATTCCTTGGTCAAATGGTCACCGACAGCTCATTTTTCACCCAAGAAAGGCCAAAATTGGAACAATTAAAAGGTGCCTAAAGAGAGAACCTTATCGGCTAAGAAGAGAGAGGAAAATCTAGGGGATAAAAGATTAGGAAGCTCCCTTTTTAATAGCTGAAATTCTCTACACACCTTTTTTTGCTTACAGAGACTTGTTTTTTTTGAGCTTTTTGAGAGATTCCCATCTTCGGAAGCTTGTAACTCTCTCATCTTTTATCAAAATCAAGCATATGGATACTCTACGGAGGTCTACATGACACAAGATTCTTCTTTACGGTCTCAATTTTCAGCAATTTTAATCATGGTTTGGGTTACAGTTGTTTCCCGCCCGACTTTACAGGTGTTCGGCATAGGTGTTTTTTGCATCTTAACAGTGTTTCTTTCCAACGGTGTGGTGTGTGCAAGGCTATAGAGGTTCTCATTTTTCATCTTGTTTGCATGCTATCAATGTAAATGAAATATTCCCATTAGTTCAGGACGATTGAGGATAAATTTAAAGCGCTCCTCCTATGTGGCAGGAGGGAGCCCATTGCCACCTCATCACGGTTGCCCGCGTGGTGCTCTGAGCCATCCCATATTGACTTTGGCGAATTGGTACAACCGTACAACCTTGAAAAGCTGCAACCCTATCGCCACTCGTACTACCATAACTACTTTTCTGAGCTATCGTTGCACAGACTGACTGAGGCTTCTTTCGTTCTTCGTATTGACTCTGACTAAGGCTTCGTACCATTTCTTTTTATATGACAATTGGGTGCTTCCTTTCCTTTGTAAAGTCGTTACAAGAAGAAGTAGCTTTTAACCCAATTGAAAGTTAAGCTTCTTTTCTTATTTGAAGTTGTTAAGTGAAAGAGGGGGGGGGGGGGGGGGGGGGGGGGGGGGGGGGTGTCATGAGACAAAGAGTTTGTTCTCAAAAAAATGTAACACTTACACTTAATTACCTTTGAAACAAATGGGGTGTGTGTGTGTGTGTGTGTGTGTGTGTGAGAGAGAGAGAGAGAGAGAGAGAGGATATTACCAAATGTGAATGAAATTGAGGGAGAGGTTTAGCTGATGATCACTCTTCCCCCCCTGCCCCCCCCAAACACACACACATGCACACACACACTCTCTTTTTCTTTCTCTCTCTCTTTACACACTTTCAATTTCTCTCTCTCTCTCTCTCTCTCTCTCACACACACACACACAATATTCTCTTAAGCCCTCTTGCACTAGCTTCTCTTACCGCTTATATTCTTCACTTCTACTTGCTAGGCACGCCGATATGCACACACAATATTCTCTTAATCCCTCTTGCATTAGCTTCTCTTACTGCTTATATTCTTCACCTCTACGTGCTATTGTAGATGCATCAAAGTTTATTTTTATCCATTCCACTTAACCTTTATGCCACTCATGCACAAAGTAATGATTCTCGGGCATGATATTACCTTTACCTTCTCTTGGTGCTAAAGACGATCAATGGAGACCATTAGTTTATACCAACAAGAATCTTCAAGGGGATCAAATCATTATCTTCTTCCAAATTTCCATCCAAATAGACAATTGGCGATTCAAGGTTAGTTTGGGCCTATAGTTGATTCAATTTGAAGTAATTTGATTTGATACAAATATGGATGTTCTATTTCTGGTTTAACCTAGTGTTCTAAAAGAGAACATGCTAATGTCGATTTTGTGTGTGTGTGTGTGTGTGTGTGTGTGTGTGTGTGTGTGTGTATAGCAATGGGAACCCCAATTGAAGTCTAACATCCACCTAGTGGTCCCTTCAATGCAAATGAGCTCAAATGGGTGTGATAAGTCTGTTTATGGATATATTTGTGTTTCCTACTTTCCTTGGAATTGCTTGGGGGATTTTCTCAAGGGGGAAGAGACTCTTACCAACATGGGAACTAATTTTAGGTGCCATTCGGTTAAAAGAAATCAAATGGGTAGCTTGAAGCAACCCACTATTGAGAGCGATTTAGAAGAAGTTTTATTTTGATGTGCTTATGGTCCTAAAGATATGCGTGGAAAGCAAACAATGGTTCCACACACCGAGAAGACACCAAAAACACGGAAAGGAAGCCGCCCACACTACTTAAAAGGAAATATTCGTATGTGTGGTTGCCAATGCCACTTCTTTGCAAAGAGGTTGTATCTTCTTGAAGATATCACTTGCATTCGCTACATTCAAATGCATCATGTTGATGAGAATGACAAGCTTTGCCATAAAGAAGGCATCGTGACAAGCTTAGGTAGGAATTTATGCTTTGCACCTTGGCTTTCTATAGAAATGAAGTCATGGGTTTTTGACATATTGTGCAAAGGATACACTCCAATCCAAGTTCATGAAGCACACATTCAAGTATTTCACGAGAAAAAGTGAACAATTCAAATTACACATTAGCCCGGGATGATTTTCTTTCAGTTAGAGACATCCTCAATATTGCAAGAAAGCATGCCAATACTACATATGAACTACATTCTAGTGATGCCCAAAGTGTTTGAATGTGGACTCAACAACATTCTCACGATGTGTTTTACTACGAGGAGATGGATGCTACACACAAAAAACCCTTTGTACTTGGCATCCAAACACATTGGCAACTTGAGAGGTTTGATCTCTATGGCAACAATGGAATAATCTCTATGGACTCTACTTTTGGGACAAATTTTTACAAGGTAAACTCTACACGACGAAGCCATGTTTTTAGAGAAAATGTGTTTATTATCGTTTTCTAATTTTAAATTTCATTCCATAGTTTCAACTCTACACTATTATAGTCTTTGATTGTCATCAAAATGTAGTTCCAATTGCATGGGTCATCACATCAAGCTCAGAAACAAGCAGTATTGTGCAATGGATTACATGCCTTCTGAATAGGGCCCTTGATTACAATAAGAGATGGGAGCCAAATGCATTTCTTGTTGATGATGCAACTGCCGAGATAAATTCTATAAGGTAACTCATTCTCATGTTATTAAACTTCTCACTTGTTCATTATTTTTGTTTCACAAGTGTAGCTTATTAATGTTTTTCACCATTGTCGTTTGTTTCAAATAGGGTGGTATTTAATATTCCAATTTATTTGTGCTTATGGCATGTCCGGCATAGTTGGCTAAAGAATTTGGTAAAGAAAGTCTAAGATTGGACAGTAAGAGCTCTAATGTTTAGGCGCCTTGGTGCAATTATGAACATGTGTGTTGAAGGTGGAGCTTCAGAGGCTATTGCACTAGATAACATAAAAGATAGTGTTGTAGATTTCTTAAGGGAATTTTCACATGAGAATGCCTTCATCGAATATTTTTGCACTTATTGGGTGGGAAAAGTTGGTAAGTTTGATTTCTAGCTTAAGCTCTTGATATCTACCTAAAAGTACTAATGTTCTATGGTGCTTATGTGAAATCATTTTCTATGCTATTGTAGAGATGTGGGCAAGAAGTGTGAGGATGCTTCCCCATGCTAATCAAGACACAAATGGAACCATAGAATCGTATCATGCCACATTAAAGTCAAGATTTTTATGTGGCAAGAAATATATACGGGGCCGTAGAATTAATTGGCTTTTTCATAAACTAATGACCTCATGTTTACCTTATTTCTGGTACGTAGATGAAGAAAATAAAGGTGGCTTTGTTAGAAACAAAGCGATACAAAAATTGATTGAGCATTCAATTGAAAGGGCTCAAAGTATTCCGAATGGCAATGTGGCCTTTTTTCGAGAGGGTTCTAGTGTTATGGAAAAAATCAAGAGCCAATCGTTTCGTGGTGGTGTGCATTACCTTGTGTACAATGCCGATTGTGATTGGGGATGTTGCAATTGCATATAGGCAATGAAGGGTAATATGTGGAAGCACCAAGTCAAAGTTATGCTACTCAAGGGTTTCTTGAACACTATTGTGGGCAAGTGCCTCAACTTGTATCATGATGGACATGACAATATTATTGCTTCTTCTATGTTAACTGAGTCAATGTCTATTAACAGAAGCCTCTAAAGACTGAAGAGGTATGAATGTACATCGAAGATCAACAGAAAGAAGCAGTAAAGATTGGAGTTACACATTTTCCACATTTTTCCAAAATGGCCAAGTATTGGAAATTTCCAATTTATTTCTGTAATATTTTAATGTATTACGGGCTCAATCAGAGTTCCAAGCTGTAAAGAACAAGTCAGTTAATGTGCCTAGGTTACATATTCAGTAGAGGTGGTGGAGCCCTAAAGGCCTTGGGCACCCGGACATTGCATATTTTTACCCTAGGTATATAAGGCAGTGTGTAAACGAAATATGGGTTCTCAAACTCATTTGTTGAGAGTACTCTTTGGTGAGAGCTCTTGAGGTGTGTGGCTATGGAGTCCTTGAGCTTCTACTTGCTCATGTGACTTGATTAGCATTAATCAATGCTTAATTTTCTTTCACTATGCATCTCTCATGCTTCTTATGATTGCCTATGATACTTTGATTAGCTAGATCTTAACTAATTAGTGGTTAATCCCTCTCTAATATTGTGTGATTGCCTTCTCTTGCTCGATTGGATTGTGATGCTCGATAGATCTATGTGTATGCGCTTGCAATTAGTGTGTTGCATGATAGGATTAGTGTTGTGTGCGTGTTGCAATCGTTAGTGTGTGTAATTGAGTTGATTGGAGGTGAAGGGAAGTGGATGTGGAGATGGACAACCATTGTGGATTAGCTCCTCCATAGGCTAAGAATCTCACCTCGTAGAGTCAACCATTGGTGTTGCCATGATTAGCTCACTAATCGTGTGAGTGTTTCCATGCCCTAGCCGGGTAGCTCATCCCTCAAGATTGATAATTTTGTTGGTCATTGGAGCTATGCAATGATGGAACCCCCAACATTTGGCGTCGTTTCCGGGGACGATGGCCTACGCTAGTGTAATTGTGACATAATCAAACGTGTTTCCTCACTAATTTCACTTGTGTGTTTATGTTTTTGTGGATTTTGGATGTGTGTGCATGAAGCAATGTGTTCATTATTCCCTAATTTATCACCGTATCTTTCCAATTTTGTGTTTACACACTCTAATTTCCCACTAACCCCTTGCTAATTTCACTAGTTTCTGCTAACTTACACACTAATTTGCTACCAAGGGGATTGGAGCTTTCAACCGTTCAATCGATCTTCATTGGAAAGATAATCAAGATGCTATTCTCAACCTCCCTAGAATCTAAAGATGTGTAGAATTGTGTAGAGACTACACAATGATGATGCAATGTCAATGCCATGTTGATGCAATGCAATGTTGATGCTATGATGCTATGAAAATTTTTGAATTGTTTGTTTTCATGCCGTCGTAATGCCGAAATTTTCCATATTTGGTAGCATATGAAATTGACAAGCTTCAATTGCTAATTGGTGAATGTGCCTTGATATTTGTGTGCCTAATTGATCTAATTGCATGCTTGAATGGTCAATTGCAAGTGTGTGTGCACTAAAATCAAGTGTGTGTACATTCTAATTGAGTGTGTGTATGCCTAATATTAGGTGTGTGTACACTATTTTTCCATTGATATTGTGCACCTAAAAATCAATGTGTGCTTGATTGAATTATGTTGTGGTCATGCCCAACTAGAGATTTGTGAAATCACATTGTAATTTCGACAAGATTTACCCTTTTGTGTGCACACCTAAAGATTGGTAAAAATTGTCAATTATTAGTGTGTGTGTGCCTAAAAAGTGCTTAATGTGCATGATTAATTAAATTTTTGATTGCATATTTGATGCGTGTAATGATTAATTGCTGCATTTTTTAGCTCAAAACAAGGATTTACACACTCCAAATGCATCAAATTTTGACCTAATTTTGCCGTAAATTTTACCGGTTTAATTGGCTAGTTTTTATTTTTTTGATCAAATTATTTGGCAATTGAATTGATATGAGCTTTTTTGAATGTGTGTTTACGGCTTGATTTCGAGCGCATTTGGGCTTTTGTTCATCAAATTTTGAGCATTTTGCTATTTCCGAGGACCACGTTGATGATTTTGTGGAATTTGGCTTTTTCGATAAAAACTGCTATTTTTGGTGTTCTTATGCGTGTCAAAAGTGTTTGATTGTGATTGCCGATGATTTTTAAAGATTTCTAGAATTTCCGGGAATTTTTTGGATTTTTCTGGCAATTTTTGGGATTTTCGGATGATTGTTTGTGTTCTCGGGTGATTTTCGGCCTAATTTTGGCATTTTTGGACGTTTGAAAATAATAATTTTAAAAAAAAGCAATTCTCAAGCTTCGACACCTGTCTTTTCCCACTTTGCCTTGCGGCGCATAAACTCTCCTCGACGGATAGATCTTTACGATCTATTGGGATAGTTTCCGTCAACATTAAAATACTCTTCTTCTTCTTCTTCTCGTGACACGTGAACACCACCCAACACTCACACACACTCCCACTCTCACTCTTCCCCCCACAACTAACGCTTATTTTCAATCTCTCTCCTCCCCTAACTCTCTGTCTAACTCCCTCTCCCCCAAACGATTATTAATGTTCTCTTTCTAACCCCCTCTCTCTCTCTTCTTCAACTCCCTCTTTCTCTCGCGATTATTGTCTCTCTCTCTCTCTCTCTCTCTCTCTCTCTCTCTCTCTCTCTCTCTCTCTCTCTCTCTCTCTCCATGACCGCTTGGTGTTTTCTCTTTCACACACACCCTCCTTGTCGTATACCCCCTGCTCAGCTGTCACACCGGTACTCCCTCTCTCTCTCTCTCTGTGGCTTGGTGCTCACGCGACCACACACCCACGTTGTTCAGTGTCAGTGCAGCTCAGGCCCGTGCCACCACACGTCTCTTTCTCCCTCACTTCCCTGTACAGTTTGTATTGCACACCAGGCTCGGGCCCCGACTCCCGCCTTCAACCCCGAGCACGTACCCACTCTCTCCCCCTCTCTTGCGTAGCGCTCTGCAGTAAACCCCTTCTCACCAACCGTACCCTCTCTCTGCAGGCTCTGCCCCGCCACGTCGGCACTGTGTCCCCGAGTCCCCCTGCGTCTCTCTCTCTCTCTCTCTCTCTCTCTCTCTCTCTCTCTCTCTCTCTCTCTCTCTCTCTCTCTCTCTCTCTCTCTCTCTCTCTCTCTCTCTCTCTCTCTGGTACTACGCGCTGACAATAAACCCCTGCAGGCCCGCCATCACCGCCGGAAGTAAACCCGCCCACGTGCTGTCAACTAGCGACCAGTGCTAGGTAATGCGCAGGTAATTAAACTTTTTTGCATTATTTTATTTAATTTCAAAAATAAAATAAAATTAAAAAATCACAAAAAAACAAATAAATAAAACACACAAAAATTAAAAATAAAAATGCATAAAAATATAATAAAACCATAAAAACATTTTTTTTAAAATCCAAAAAAGGTCTAGAAAATTACAAAAAAAAAAGAAAACTCATAAAATTTCATAGATAAATCACAAAAATTATAAAAATTTGATAAAAGCTCATAGAAACTACTTTAAAATCCAAAACTGTCCGAAAAAATCACAATAAATTCCAAAAATCATAAAACCTTCTAAAAATTTAGAAAATTACCAAAAAAATCTTTAAAAATCAAAACTCTTCCCAAAAATTATAAAAATACTAAAATTTTTAGAAAATCCAAAATTTCACCAAAACATTGATAAAAATAAAAAGGAAGTCATCGAAAGAGGCAAAAAAGCAAAAACACACCGCCGAGAGAATCACACACCGCAAACCGAGAAAATCACAGAAAAGCCAGAACAGCAGAAGAAAAGCCAAAAAAAAGTGAGAAAACAATTAACTCAAAGCCGTCTGAGGGACAGACAAATTTCAAAATTTTGCATGCTAGAAATCGACAAGTGCAAGCAATTGCATTGCAAATTAGCTTCCAGTTGGACGAACAGGGACACAACTCACATGTAATTGCAGATTAGGCTAGTACGAGCAGCTAATTGATACCAAAATCTGCTTGGAGATAGTTTTTACAGAACAAGCCAACATGAACTCAAATCAAACCGAGAATTCAAGTACAGCAGAGCAAGCAAGTAACAGTGGCAACACATGCATAACTGCAACAAAGCAGATTTTACAGCTATATGGCTACAATGGAGATAATTTTTTATATACAGATTTAGAAGGCCATAGATATCTTATGAGTAGCAAAAGCAAGACAGGAACCAAGATCCTATTGATCAGAGTGAAGCCAAATTCAAAGAACTCCCAGATGCTCACAGACTTCAGTGGAGCCAGGTATTGCAAGCTCAAGAATGAAGTATAGATAGAAGTTTAGAAAGTCAACCCAAGTGTTTATCCAAAAATATGCACAAGTCCGCAAAGCATCCATTTAGTGCATATGCAATCAGGGTCATTGTACATGGATTACAATGGTTAGATTGATAATTGAGAACAAGAATTGCAAGATCCAACAAATCAACCAATAGAAGCCCATCTAATTGGAGAACCAAGCCAAAGACGGTACAAAGGTCGAGTGGGAGCAATTTACAGCTTGATGCTTAGTGTTTTAAAAGAAGATGCCGACAACTTGGCAAGCACAGAAACAGAAGCTCCTCAGCAAGAGCTTGACATGACAAAACCAAATGAAATACCACCAGTCATGGCGTATTGCTCAGATTGTGGATGAAATGGCGGACATTTTTTTGAAGATTGTCCAAGAAATCCAGACAACAGGGACACATCAACTACCAAGCAAGGTACAGAGAAAATTAGAAATGCGAATCTCGATGTAAGTGCATCTAACTCGTCACTTTTAATGCAATCAGATGATTCTGCATTACCGTTAGAAGCACAGGTAAAAGCATTGCAAGTTCAAAATCAACATAAAGATGCACAGGCACCTGAAAAGCTTAAAATTGATTCTTTGAACAACAAATTCTTGCATGAATTTGTTCAAGGTGTCCAAATATCACCGAATGTTGAAAAGACTGTTAGGTTTGGAAATGATTCTGCATCCACTGCCACAAATGTGCGATCATTCACAAGTCTAAGGGACACATCAAATAGAGTGATGTTACCATTGTATGGTACACATAATTCATATGCACACTATGTAGACAAAAAATGGCAACTGTACAAAAAGGATCAATCAGTGTTTGAACGGCCCACATACCAGCTCATAGAAGTATGTCCAGTGATAGATCAGAAAGGATGGTTCATTTCAGAGGAAAGAATCTATTATAGTCCATCCTCTCTAGAGTTGAAGGATATTACCCGAGTGAACCCACAAATCTGTTCAGAGCCAAAATCTCCTCCATCGAAAATTAAGCTTTGACATTGTAACCAAACAAGCATATACTGTGACCAAAACAGTCGTAGATATAGACGAGAGTATAGCATCTATGATGCCTTGGGTCATGAAACCACAGAAGCTCATACCATAGGAGACCCATGGGATAGACAATATCAGGGCAAAGATAATGCTATCTACAGCTGGACTTGGGGAATAATTTGTCATGTTTCACGGAGATACATAGGAAACTATGCAGAAGGTTTACAAATGCCAAACATCAACAGTGCTACCCAATGTGTATCTTCACAGCCCCAAAAGGTGAGACTAAACCAGAGCCAAACAATTTTGAACTCTCATAAGGAAGCAGGCTATAGTGATCACCCTAGGAAGGGGTGAGTTGTAAATCCATCAAGCTCAGCTTATGTACCAGGAAATGCTACACCAGTTAGAAGCCTTAGAGCCTTTAACCAACAGACCCCTTCTAGGTAAAAACCATTGAAAGATCATATGGTTGTTGGAAGTTTCCAATTGACCTAGATTCCATCAGAGTCTACAAATGAATGCTTCTATGAAGATCATCAGAGACAAAAGTTTCATTTGATCTCCACAAATCAAAGTCAAAAGCCAACAAATCCCATAGTGTTCAAATAGTTACATGTGACCAAGCTCACATATGCATATCAAGATGCACGGGGTAATGAATATCAGCAAGATCAGGACCTTGTACAAACCCATACGGATGGCCCGACTGAAGTCAAAGACTATCTGAAGATGATGCAAAGCCTCAAGTTGCCAGAACAGGTGACAGAAAAGTCAAAGTCAATGGGAGATAAAGTCCTGAAATCTACACAAAGGTCACCACCAAATCTCCTTCGAAGAGACAGATTCTGCCAGAAAGTACAATGGATCTTTGAAGATCAAAGGTTACTTATATGCAGGCAAACAATGCTCAACAATTGCAAGCAAAATGTTCAATATTACAGCCAATGGAGTCAACATCAACAGAAGCAGGTGATCAAAGCAAAGAAAATGTAGATAAAGCTCAACCAAAGGGCACTGCCACAACAAAAGCAGCCAAAACGGTCATGTTGTAAATTTCCAATTTATTTCAAGCCATTGTAATATTTTAATGTGTTACGGGCTCAATGGGAGTTCCAAGCTGCTGTAAATAACAAATCAGTTAGTGTGCCTAGGTTGCAGATTCAGTAAGTGGTGGAGCCCTAAAGGCCTTGGGCGCCCGGACATTGCATACTTTTACCTAGGTATATAAGGCAACGTGTAAAAGAAAATAGGGTTCTCAAGCTTATTTGTTGAGAGCACTCTGTGGGGTGAGAGCTCTTGAGGTGTGTGGCTATGGAGTCCTTCAGCTTCTCCTTGCTCGTGTGACTTGATTAACACTAATCAATGCTTAATTCTCTTTCACTATGCCTCTCTCATGCTTCTTATGATTGCCTATGATGCTTTGATTAGCTAGATCTTAACTAACTAGTGATTAATCCCTCTCTAATCTTGCGTGATTTCCCTCTCTTGCTTGTGTGTGCATGTAGGTTTGATTGGAGTGTGGTGCTCAATAGATCTATGTGTATGTGCTTGCAATTAGTGTGTTGTATGATAGGATTAGTGCTGTGTACGTCTTGCAATCGTTAATGTGTGTGATTGGGTTGATTGGAGGTGAAGGGAAGTGGATGTGGAGATGTCCAACCATTGTGGCTTAGCTCCTCCATAGGCCGAGAAGCTCACCTCGTAGAGTCAACCATTCTTGTTGCCATGATTATCTCACTAATTGTGTGAGTGTTTCCATGACCTAGCCGAGTAGCTCATCCCTCCGGATTGATAATTTTGTTGGTCATTGGAGCTATGCAACGATGGAACCCCGAACATTCTAGCAAGTCACCCATAATGGCTCATAGTGGTGATGAGATAGACTTATGTCAAATTGGTATGAAAGAGCAAATCTTAAAGAAGCCAAATGCGGCCCAATGCTATGCACATGCTCTTGATGGTGAAAGTGAATCCGGGTTTACAAGCACACTTTGATGTTTTGATGCAAAGGGTATTGCTCCATTTGCAAGAAGTGCAAGCAAGGGGATTGGATTGAGTTTTACATCCCGCCAAAGACTTTCAACCAATAAAAGGCAAATTTGGTAACTCTATACAACGAGCAAAGCCATTCATTGAACGTCATGTGAGAAATATGACCTCAACAACAATGAATCATGACATGGCTATGCCATTTCCACGACCAATTGAGCGGTCAATGCAATCTACATTAGACTCCCATGCTTTGGAAGAAGGGGATGTTGATTGTTGATGGCTATAGTGTTGAATATTTGTAGACATTTTGTGTTTGCATAGCTTCTCTTTCATCAATTGTGATCTCTTTTTGTTTTAAATTATCCATATGCCTCCTTTGTGGGTAATTTGTAAAGTGTAGTGAGGAAAGTGGGGGAAAAGGAGAAAGTGTAGAAGAAGTAGGGATGTGCGTGTGTGTGTGTGTGTGTGTGTGTGTGTGTCCAAAAATTAAGGTGGCTAAAGATGGAAAAATTGTGTGCATGTGTGTGTGTGTGTTTGGGGGGGGGGGGGGGGTGACGGCTAAACTCTCTCTCTCAATTTCATTCAAATACAATTGAAATTTGGTAATACTCTCTCTCTCTCTCTCTCTCTCTCTCTCTCTCTCTCTCACACACACACACACACACACACACACACACACACACACAATTTTATTCTTTGGCATTTTAGTTAGAGAGGTGGACATGCACATTTTTCATATCTTTCGTTCTTAGTGTAAATACAGGCAAATGCTTCTGACCTTAAAAGCTTGTGGATGCCCTTTTTTTTGTTAAGAAAAATGTTTTTGGAAAAGGCTTCAAATGTGTATATGGCTGCTGGCAAAGCCTCAAAGGGTTCAAATTTTGACTTGGTGTGAAAAATTTTGAAGGGTCTCTCTCTCTCTCTCTCTCTCTCTCTCTCTCTCTCTCTCACACACACACACACACACACACACACACAGAGTAAATAAGGGTTGCGAGCCTACAGGGAAATAAAGTATGGCATGTGTGAGCGCCGCCATCTGAAAACGATGGCGGACTATACTCGACCCTCGCGACTAAGTGGCAGCGGGCATGGGAGGGTGGGATCTACGGCAGGGGCATTGTGGGCCGTTGATCCCAATGGCGGCGCCAAAAGTAATCTAGGGTGCCCTAGATTACTTTCGGCGCCCACCTCTTTGCATACATGTTTTAAGTAAATTAGAGCCCCCTCATTTTAAACACGCGCATGGCGAAGTGGTTAGGGCATGCGGCTCTTATGGGTGAGGTCATGGGTTCAAACCTCACATCCGCAAAATGGGGTACCCTAGATTACTTTTTACCCTACATTAAAAGTAATCTAGGGTACCCACATTCCAGATCTACGGCTCACAATGCCCCCGCCGTAGATCCCACCCTCCCATGCTTGTGCCACTTAGTCATGAGGGTAGTCGACTCTGTGTGCCCTTCCAACAGAATCTGCAGCGCAACTTTTTGAGCCTCAGAATCCGAGGTTCCGTCGGGGTTGCAGCTTTCCGAGGTTGTACCACAAAGTCAATATGGAATGGCTCAGAGCGGCACGCGGGTAGTCGTGATGAGGTGGCAACGGGCTCCCTCCTACCACGTAGGAGGAGCGCTCAAAATTTATCCTCAACCACGGCGTGCAGTTGGTCTTAATTGTGCAAGCTATTCCAGAGAGAGATCCTCACCATTAGAGTCCAACAAAAATAGCAATAAGATTTCAAACATGTCAAACTTATTGCAGACAAAAACAGAACTACATTATAAAGTCTTGAAGAGGATTAAAGGGAATTTATCGCCTAGGGGAGCCCATGCATGCACCGCTATGGTGAGTCTCTAACGACCCATCAAACTTGAAGTTGCAAAAGCTTGTTACAGGTGGAGCCAAGCCTTCGGTTGACTAGGAATGCGGTGAAATGAGCTTCAGATTGACAAGATCATCCACAACCTCATCTACAACAGATGAGGGCACAAAGATACATATTGAGATCACAGAAATTGGGTTACTAGACAAAGACATTGTGGTTGTTGGGAATGCCTTGGTGGACATGTATGCCAAATGTGGTAAGCTAACAGAGGCCTACAAAGCCATGGAAAAACAGTATGTGCAAAATGTCGTTTCTTGGACTACATTGATGGCAGGATATGTAAACTATGAGCTTAATCATGAAGCTCTGAACTGCTTTTAACAAATGCAACATGATGCTGAGTTGGCACGAAGAAGCTTATGGAATGAGAAAATTGTGATTTGAAATGTGTTTGTGGATATGTATGTCAAGCTTGGATTTCTTGTAAAAGCTATTGAAGTATTTGAAATGCTTCCAGCTCACGATGTTATCTCATGGACAACTGTCATTGCAGGGTTTTCATCACATGGGTGTGGCGAACAAGCATTGGTTGCTTTTGAACAGATGAGCTTTGAAGGGATTCTTCCAAACTATGTTACTTCTATTTGTGCCCTCCAAACTTGTGAAATTCTTGGAGCTATAGACAAAGGGAGAGAAATACATGCTGAAATATGTAGGCAAGGGTTTACGCGAAAAGAAGTAGCTGTCAACACTGCACTTATAAATATGTATGCCAAGTTTGGTTTGTTCAGTCAAGCATGGAGTGTCTTGTACAATTCTCTATTATGCGACGTCGTCTCATGGACAGCCTTGATTGCTGGCTATGTCTATCATCAGTGTAGTCAGGAAGCACTTGTATGCTTTGAACTTATGCAGCTCAAGAGGGTTCCTCCAAATCCAATCACGTTGATATGTGTTCTCAAAGCTTGTGGAAAAGTTGGGGCACTAGACAAAGATGTCAAGATCCATGCGTAGATGTTAAAGCATGGGATGATGGAAAGTGAGTCTGCTGTTGGCAATGTACTGGTGGATATGTATTGCAAGTGTGGCTTTCTTAAAAAAGCTCAGGAAATGTTTGATCATCTTGTGACCAGAGATGTAGTTTCTTGGAATGCTTTGATGTTCGGCTATGTTGACCATAATCATGCCAGGGAAGTGTTAATTTTTTTTGAGCAAATGTAACTTGTTGGGGTCTCTCTAGATGCCGTCTCATTTATTTGCATTTTGAAAGCTTGTGGAATTCTTGGGGCCATACAGAAGGGAACTGAAATTCACAATGAGATTTCCAGGAGAGAACTATTAGAAAGAGATTTTATTATTGGCAACGCACTCGTTGATATGTATGCAAAGTGTGGTCTCCTTGCAAGGGCACAAGAAGTGTTTGGCAGGCTTTTAGTTCGTGACCCTGTCACATGGAGCTCATTGATTATAGCATATTGAACAAATCAGTGTTTTCCACCTTTAACAGCATGGAGAGAGAAGGCGTAAAGCTAGATTTAGTAACATTCATAAGTGTTCTGAAGACATGTAGCCAAACATGTTTGGTGGATAAGGAGCAGGTGTTTTTTGACGCCATCAGCAAAGATTTTGGCCTTGTCCCAACTCTTGAGCATCACACGTGCATGGTGGATCTCTTTGGACAAGCAGGCCACTTGGACAAGGCAGTAGCACTAGTCAAACGGATGCCTTTTGATCTCGATGTTGGAGTGTGGCATACTTTGCTGGATATATGTCAGAATTGGGGCCATGTAGAACTTGGACTCAAAGCCTTTTCAAATGCAGTGCAGCTGGATGACAAGGATGGTGTTGCTTATGTACGCATGAGTATGCAGATGCATGTCTATAGACCAAAAAATTAACAAGGATGGCACAAAAGGGCTAAACGAGTACCTTTATTGGTTTAAAGAGGATTGGTGAGTTATCAAGCAAAATGGGACTCTTGCTTTGCCTTTTTCTAGTCGTATTTTCCAAATTGTTGTTCAATTGTGTTGACTCGTGATGAAAGTCTCTTTGAGAAATTGTATGAGAAAAAGATACTTGCATTGAATCTCTTGTTCATTCGTGGTGAGCAAAGCATTCCTTCTTTGCCACTAATCTCTCATGTTTTGAAAGGGGTAAATGCACGCCGTCCAGTTGCATTTCTCAGTACAAAGTTAAACAGTGCAAAAAAGAGTTACTCAATGTACGATAAGGAGCTTCTCTTTGTTATCCATTCTCTAAAGCATTGGAAGAATTTTTTTTATATGCTAGAGATTTTATTGTTCGTACTCATCATCAAGCCCTCAAGTGGCTCAACCCTAGTGCACATTGGAATGGCCGTCAAGCTTAGTGGTCAGAGTTTTTTGAGCAATTGTGTCACAAATTTCTAATGTGTCAAGCCACTAAAGACTGGAGCTCCTAAACCCTAGAAGCAGTAGAAGAAGCAGGA
This sequence comes from Adiantum capillus-veneris, assembly GCF_014529385.1. NCBI lineage: Eukaryota > Viridiplantae > Streptophyta > Polypodiopsida > Polypodiales > Pteridaceae > Adiantum > Adiantum capillus-veneris. Next base: position 33,777,066 of record NC_140958.1, on the reverse strand, counting down.
GTTCTCACCAACTTACAAATCCTTGCCGAGTGGGACCAACAACTTGTGGGATCCAGTCCGATGTGGCCTAAAAATAAAGTACCCATACATACACTTAGAAGATCTTACGTAAAGAGAAATTGATGAGATGGCAGCTGTATTGACGTCTGGATTTTAAGCTGGTTGAGGATTTGGTAGACTGTATAGACTTTCGTGGATTGTGTTGCTACGTGGCAGGTGTGTGTATTTTTGTAATTTATGCTATTAGCTTTTAGTGTCAGCTTTTGGACCAGAAGCTTTTAAGTTTGAAGATTTTCATGTAAACTACTTTTCATGGGCCTAGGGTCTTTAAATATGTGGCAAGGGCTCACTATCTCGCATGCTTCTGCGTGAAGGTGCAGATACGTGGCACCGTCATTGTACTGAGTTCAAGCAATATAAAGAAATATCAAAAGGGACGCAAGGGTTTGGGGCTAGTGCTCTCTAGGGCTTGGAACTCCGCGTCTCGTGTGTTGTGCATCGCTTTTAGTTTAGTTATTTGAAGTGCTTAAAGTTTGTGCAATTTGTTCTTAGTCGTTGGCACATGATGCCCTCTCGTTACAATTTGGTGGTTTGATTGAATATTTCCATGTAAAGCTAACCCAGTCGTAAGTCTCAAAGGACAGGTCTCTACTCTTGAGTCCAAGTCCATAGTCTCCCTGAACAGAGTATCTTTTTTTTTTTATAGCATGAAAAATCAATATACAGATTTCGAGTTTGGGAAGCAATAGTTTAAGTAAGTTTTGCATGTTCATTCCTTGTAAGGACACAATCACAACACAAGATGTAGCACGTTTGTTCAATAAGCATTGGTATCATCTTTGTGGTTTGCCAAAGTTGATTGTTTCAGATAGAGAACGTTCACATTATATTTTTGGCAAGCACTCTTAGAAAATTTTGGCACTAAGTGAAATTTTTCATATGCATTTCATCAACAGTCAGATTGCCAAACTGAGATTTACAATCATTTAGCCTTTGATGTTTTGAAGTAATATGTGCATGATCAACATTGATTGGGAACAATATCTCCTGTTAGCACAAGCAATTTTGAATGACTCTTATTCCAATGCATTGCTAGAACCCCGTATGAGATTCCAATCTTTATCAACTAGATTGGTCAGACAATTGGCTCATACCAACGCTTAGAGCCATTCCTTTGACAAGGTAGTGAGAGTGTGAAGCTTCGATTAAGCAAGCCTCAGGAATCTTATGTAAGGGAGGCTAACAAGCATCATCAAGATGTTACTATCAAGGAAGGGACTTCTGTATCTTAGAATCATGAAGCAAAGGCTTAAGAAAGTAGTAAAGAAGTATCCAAAGTTGTCTTTTAGGATGGATGTCCATTTCTAGCCATCAAAAGATAAATGACATGTCTATGAAATTGTCGTTACCTAATTTGTGGTCAATGCACACTGTTTTCCATGTTTCTTGGCTGAAGTTGTTTCACAGAGATTCCCCCAAAGGAGATTTTGAAAGATGATGAACCCAAGATTGTAGACGAAGTTGAATTCCTGGAGTCGAAGTAGATTTTTCAGCACTGTTGCCTAGGTAGTTTATAGCATGTGAAGCACCTCCTATTAATAATATCAATATTAATAGTAAGTGATTAATCATTATAAGTCACTTGAAAAGGCTATATAGTTCACCCGATATCCATCAGATCATCAATAGTCAACATGGGCAATCAAGATCCCATAGTACTCAACATCTCTAGCATTTATTAGCATCTACACCTCAGCACCCTCAGTCTCTCTCTTGCGTTATTGTGCTGTGACACATACATAGTGGGAATGCATGCTACAAGATCTATCTTGTAACTTTTTAGATACATAATTATCTTTCTTATAATGTACATATGAATATTTAAGTATAATAATAAGCCTTCTATATCATCCTATTATTTTTCTCAAGGGTAACCTATCCTTACTTTACCATCAAAAAATACTATGGGAAAAGCTCAATAGCTCCGTCTCTTTAACTTGGGGCAAAAAGCATTGATTCTTTATTTCTACTATCTCATTATAATCTCACACCCTAGCTAGATCCTATATCTAGGGTAAACTCCAATATATATATATTCTATGTATTTTTTAAACTTTTCTTATATTTCTTTTTAAATAGCTACTAGGAGGGAATCAAATCCTAGTGGGACACTAGGTGGCATGATTTCAAAGATACACTTATTTTAATGCATTATTGCAATCATGATTACAAAACTTTGTCAAGGAGCAATGTCATGCTTTCATATGGCATGAGGTTTCCTTTGGAATTAAATGAAAGTCTAGGCTAAGGGGACCACGAGAAGACTTTTGCTGCCATAAATGGACCCTATTTTGATGAATTTTTTACACAAGGTTCCAATCCGAATTGGAAAATGATTTTAAAATGAAAATCGTAGCTAATGAGCTGAAGTTTCTGCCCATATTTTTACTTTTTTATTTGGAGCCACGGTTAAGGAGATATGATCAAAATACTGGACCCCAGTCTGCCCACATCATGTAGGGAAAGCTCATTTCCAACTTTTCCAATTCCTATTCACACTGGCTTCTCTCTTCTTGTGTAAACCCTTGGGGGTTCCCTTCACCTATAAAAGGGGACCTCTTCTTCCTTGAAAAGGAACTCAAGCATTCAAGCCATTGATGAGAGGAATTCTTGAGGGAGTAAGTAGTAATGCCTAATTGTACTTAGCCATTAACATAAGCCTAAGCCTACACTTTCTCCTAGAGGAAGACTAGCCATCCTTGCATGCTATCCTTGGAAGATCAACTCTAATCAAAGAAGGGCGTGGACTTGGCGTATCAATCAAAGTTGAATTCTCCCCTCTTATTCTCTCTCCATCAATAATGGTGCCGAAGGGTTTGTCAAGTAAGATGTGTTCTACATTGATGTTTTCTTGATTTCTTGTTTTTTTCATTTTCATCTCTAATCCAATATATATATATATATGTATCTAATCTCATCTCCTTAACCAAACCTATCTCTCTCACTCTTAGTAATTCATCCTCTCTACAAATTTTAGGTTCTCCTTGCTACAGGTACATCTCTCCCCGCAGTATCCTTATTGCCTACGGGCAAGAATAGGGCTTGGGAGGGAAACTTCTCATCTCTTCACTTCTCTCATATCTACATTTCTCACATACTATCCTAGATGAATAACCCACATGATGATCATTTCTATCGCTTTCACTCTGTACAATCTATTAGAATTAACGTATGGATTAGCCGTAAAATACACTTTCAACAATGTATAGTGTTTCTCTTTGGCCCTGAAAGGCTCAATGAAATACTTCTATCACCGGATCCCATCATACTATCTCTCATAGACTATAATTTTTCTTTTGATGTAAGCGTAGTTATCTTGCTATGAACCAAGAGGATTTGTACACACAATTAATCCCAATCACTAGACAAAATATATATATTATGTTAAGCACAAAACTACAATTACAAAGAACAATTCGTAGACTATTTGGTCAGCCAAGATTGAATGCCATTAAATCATCTATTAACCCTTTCATATTACCCATGATACGATATGACCATAGCCTTGATGTTTTCATCTTCGTATTGTTTTGACATTCTCTTTTGTGTTCTTTCTTTGTGTGTGTGAGTGCAAGAGAGAAAGAGTGAGTCTTCTTTGATTGCACTTCTTTCCAAACCCTAGTCTTCATGGCATCTATGGTTTAACTCCATCATATAGTTTTTGTTGAGTTCTCTCACAAACTCTCACAGCCATAAGCCCGGTGCTTTCCTGGCAAGATCACAAATTTCTCGACATATTTTTGGTGAACCCGACGCGAAACTGCCAGGGTGAGATTTTGTGGATAACCATGGGTGATCATGTTGAGCAACAGGGTATGCATTTTGACCCAGTAACAATGCAAATGTTTCAAGCATTTGCAATGTTCATGCAACAACAACATGCCATTGAAAGAAGGGATATTTCAGCAACGAAGGCCATACAAGCAGTCGTCAATAGAATGGATCAGTTCAATGGCAAAGATATAACCAAGTACTTACGCGAGTATGTGAAGGAGATGGAGCTGCATCGCGTGTCAGAAGGTGAGATGATTCAAAGCTTTGAGCTAGTTGTTGCTCCAGAAATTAGAGAGCATGTTAGGGTAATTAAAGATGGGCATGGGAGAAATTGGGAAGAACTCAAAGTAGCTTTAAAGGAGGAATATTTCATGGAGGACTCTGAGAGAGTGACCAAAAGGACATTCTTAGAATGGGTAGTCAAGCCAAAGCAAGGACTATCAATAACAGAGCTACTTAGGGAATTTGAGCGGCGCTATGCACAACTTACCAGGACAGAAAGGGCCACACTAGATGCAAAGCAGACAGATCTTTTCTTACAAGCTGCAGGTAAAGAGTTTCAAGAAAATTTGGAGCTTCTTCTTGAAGATAAAGATGCTGAGCAAGGACTAAAGACCAATTGGAATGAGGTTGAAGGTGCTGTTTCACTGCTTGCCAAACAACAAAGAAGAAGGGACAAGATGGTAGTAAACACTACAAGTCCTTCCACCTCAACTTCTGACAAAATAGTAAAGCCTACTTTTATCGCTCCTAAGTTTGATGAGTCCATGCTAGATGAGCTTGTGAAGGGAATGCGTGACTTGAAGGTGAAGTTTGCAAAGCTTGAAGAAAAAGGCCAACCATCAGGGCCACTTCCTAGGCAAAGACAACAGCACAAAGAAGGGTTTGTTAATAGATGTATTTGGTGTGATAGTACAGACCATGTAAGAAGGGATTGTGATGATTTTAGTGATGCTTTGTCAAAAGATGTTGTCTTTTTTAAGGATGGTAAAATTCACTTAAGAGAGACAGGTCTACCTTTGAGAACTAACTTTGGGAAGGGGGGAATGCAAACCTTAGTTGAAGATATGGCAACTAACCGTGCTAGCTCTTCAGTTGAGGCAGCTACTTATGGAGTAAAAATTGAGCATTTTTCTGATGAAGAGGTGATTGACCATCATGGTCAAATTTGGCCAAATGTCATGCAATTAGCTAAAAAGGGAAAGCTTACAAAAGAGATTCTACATGAAGCAGGTGATTGCATACGTCTAGAAACAGGATGGAATGATCCAGTGGACTCATTGTCAGTGCATGCCTACATTACAAAATGCCAACAAAATGAGGCAATTGTAGAAGAGAAGCGCAGACGTGAGAATGTTGATGAAGGACCATCAGAAAGAGCTTCTAGAAGTGGGGGAAGAAGCGACTCAATGCCTTCTCAAACACCCTCAACACAAGGAGCATCTCCACCTGAAGTACTCATGGAGGAGTCTACAACAAGAAAGAAGAAAGAGCCAACGAAAGGTAAGACAAAAGGCCCAACTTATAAACTACAATCTGATATTGAGGTTGCTACAGATTTAAAGAAAGTCTTGGAGGAAAGGATCTTGAATAGCAAGATTGAGTTTACTCTGGGAGAAGTTCTTGGCATTGCAAAGCGTGAATTCCATGAGGAGATCATTGACATCATCAAGAGGAAGAGGCAAACCCTTGCTGAATTTTCTCGTCCACAGGTTGAAGGGGAAACCTCAAAGACACAAGGGATGCAACTGCAAAATAAGGAGAATGATGGAGCTGTGGTAGGATGCTACCAATCTAGTGGGAGAGTGAAGCAAGTGCATTTCTCAAATGATGATGAAGAAGTTGAAGATATTCCTAGGAGTTACTATTCACGAAGTCATTGGGCAAGGGCTACTACAGAAACTTTGGTCAAGGTAGGTGATCTTGAAGAGCCATTTGTTGCCTTGATTGACCATGGTTTAGAAATAAACATAATGTCAAAGAGTCTCTACAACAAGTGCAAATGGCCGATGGACACAGATCATGGCAAGATGGTAAAAGTGGCAAACAATTCATCCGGTGAATTGTATGGAGCATGTCCAGGCGTGAAGGTAACAATAGGTGATGTAAAGATTGACCAAAACTTCTTTGTACAGGATACATCTTCATATCATCTCATCCTTGGACAGCCCTACATTGTGGGAGTTCGAATGGAAACAAAGGTAATGGATGATGGTTCAGCATATGCTAGGATACGTAGCAAAGATGGTAAACGAGCTATCCAATTTCTCACAGTTTGTGTGAACCATGAAAGAAATCATGACAACCTCAGAGAACATCCTCTACCAAAGGTGAGCAAAGAGTTTCATGATCATAGAGAAATGATGGGTTTTGGCCAAGTACCATTGTAAAGCGGGATTGCAGTGGTACAGAAAGAAAAAGGGTCTCGCCTGATCCAAAAATAGGTGAAGCGTTTTCAACGAGCTCCTTGGTAACAAAGAATGGATCAGTATGTTTTACAAAACTTGAAGATTTGAAGAGATGTGAGAGGCAATATGTGCATCATGTACAAATAGGCATGAAAAAGAGTGGATTGCTAGAGCCTACTGAAAATGTTTTGGGTTTGTGTGAACAAGTTTCTTTTGTAGATACTATGGGTGAGCTTGATGCTATAATGGGGTCTAATTTGCATCTTGAAAATGAAGTTGTGGAAGTTTGCTCTATGGAAATGTATCGAGTAATAGAAGCCTTTAAAGAAAGCCAAACAGTTGGCCCAGAAGTCCATGTTGAAACTAAATACAAGAGTGTAGCAAAGAAGGTGAAACCAGTAGCTTCACCCTTACCACCCAACAACAGGGAAAAGATTGAGCAGGCTTCTTTACAACCAAGTTTGAGGAATCCGAAAAAGATTGGGCATACCTTCACAAAGGAGTCTTTCCAAGACTTGCAGATTGGTCGCAAGGAGTTTCTAACACAGGAGGAGACAAAGTGCTTCAAAGAAATGCTTTCAAAGCATGGTAAGGCTTTTGCATTTGAGCCACATGAGATAGGATGTGTTGATCCTTCTATTATAGCTCCTATGGTAATTTTCACAATACCTCATGTGCCTTGGAATCTGCGGCCTATTCCGGTTCCAAAGGCTCATTTGCCAAAGTTAGTAGAGCTACTGAATGAGAAAATCAAAATGGGAATCTTGGAGCCTTCTTGTGCTCCATACTCAAACAGGTGGTTCACAGTTCCGAAGAAGAATGGTTCTCTACGCTTTATCCTTGCAAGATATGCAACCAGTGAACAAGGTGACAATTAGAAATGTAGGTACAGGTCCAATTGTGGATGAGTTTGCAGAGGCATTTGCAGGGAGGGCAATCTACTCAATGGGGGATCTCTACTCAGGGTATGATAAATTTCAGCTTGCAATTGAAAGCAGAGACTTGACAACCATGAGGACACCTTTAGGTTTGTTAAGGATGTGTACCTTGCCACAGGGAGCAACCAACTCGGTTGCACATATGATGAATGGGATGAATAAGGTCTTACGTGACTTTATTTCTCAAATCACAATGCCTTTCATTGATGATTTGCCTATCAAAGGATGTGAAGAAAGTGACAAAGATGAAGCTTTGGATCTCAAGGGATGTCGCAGGTTTGTGGTAAATCACATAAATGATTGTGATAAAATTTTGTCTAGGTTGGAAGAAGTGAATCTTACATTGTCAAGGAAAAATTCTATGTTTGGTGTCAATGAAGTGCTTATTGTGGGGCACATATGCGGGCCATATGGTAGGAAACCTTGTCCAACAAAGGTAGATGCCATCCAAAGATGAAAGAAACGTGCACTAGCATCACTGAGGTTAGAAGGTTTCTGGGAGCATGTGTCTTCTATGTTATTTGGATTCCACATTATGCACATGTAGCTGATCCTCTTTATCAGCTGCTTAGAAAGAATCAGAAGTTTAAATGGACAAAAGAACATGTAAAATCCATGAAAAAGCTAAAGGAGTTGCTCCAGTCAGCAACAACTTTGAGAAAGGTAGACTATGAGTGTCAAAGGCCAGTAATTGTGACAGTAAACACCAGTCCTACAGGGATTGGATGGGCAATAGGGCAAGATGACAAAGAAGGACACATGTATGTGGTAAGATTTGGAGCAAAGGTGCTAAGTGCTCGCCAAAGAAACTATCCACAGATAAAGAGAGAGTTATGGGGTATGGTTACAGCCTTGAAAAGTGGGAAAGAGTACCTAATTGGTGCACGTGTGGTTGTAGAAACAGATTGTCTACCACTTCTTGGGATGATTACAAGCTGCTCAACTCCAGACATTGCTATGTTGCGGTGGATTGCCTACATTAAGTCCTTAAATCATGAGTTTAAGCACATTGCAGGTAAAGACAATATAGTGGCAGACATGCTATCAAGGGCAAGGTATGAAGATGAGTCACAAATGATTGACGAGGGAGATGATGTAGGCACAAAGTTCTATTCTATCTCTCATGTCAAAGGTAACAATGTCTGCATGACTAATCTACTTGAATCATTCTTGAAAGAGCTTTATGAAGGTGATTGGCTTCTTATTGGAAGCTACTTGAGTACTCTAACAAAACAGGATGATTGGTCTGAACAAGAATTCAAGAGGATACGCAGGAAAGCATATGGGTACTTTTTGAGGGATGGTTACTTGTGGAAGCATCCTAAACAAAAGGGTGCTACACCACAAAGGGTTATATGTAAAAAAGAGACTCAAGTAAAGCTCATGCAAGAGTTTCATGAGAGTCTATGGGCTGGACACAGGGGTGTATGGGCAACCTTCTCCAAGTTGAAAGAAAAATACTAGTGGAAGGGTATGTATAAAGATGTATCTCAGTTTGTAGAGACATGTGTAACTTGTCAAGTGTATTCAAATGTTCGACATCGTGATGGATTGCACCCTACATATCCACTAGCCATGCACTATAAATGGGTTGTGGATCTAGTCACAATGCCTCTAGGACTCTTGCAGATGAGATACTTGGTTCTTGCACGAGAGGACCTAACTAACCAGGTTGAAGGAAGAGCATTAAGAGCTAAAACCACAGAAGCTGTGTGCAAATTCCTTCTTGATGAGGTGATTTGCCATTATGGTTGTGTGGAAAAAATCACTGCAGATAAAGGTGAACTGGATGCCGAAGAAGCAAGGGAGTTCTTTTCTAGATTAGGAATCACACTTTCTCTTACTACAGCTTACAACCCTGAAGGCAATGGAAAGAGTGAAAGAGGGCATCCTCCTATTATCAAAGCTTTGGCCAAGGCTTGCGAAGGAAGAGTTGGTGAGTGGCCAAAACTGTTACCATATGCTTTATGGGCTGATCGTACAACACATAGCTCAGTAACTAGCTACATGCCTGCGGAGCTAATGTATGGTCAAAAGCCAGTGATGCCGATTGAAGATACAATTCCCACATGGAATGTACTACCTTGGCAAGAGGGGCTTAGCTGGGAAGATCTCCTTGCACTGCGTATAAGGTAGCTAGAGAGAAGAACTGGAGACATTGAAGCTGCAAAAGAACGACTCAAAAATGCAAGGTTGAAAAACAAGAAATACTTTGATAAGAGACATCGACTCGGGAGCAAATCAATTGACAAAGGTGACTCGGTTTTGGTGTATGATAGTAGCCTTGATAACCAGCACACAGTCATGCGTAAGTTTTCAAAAAGATGGTTTGGACCGTATGTTGTAAAGCATGTGCATGAAAATGCTACTTACAGCTTGTCTGAACTAGATGGTACAGAAGTAAAGATTCCCATTGCAGGAAAAAGGATCAAAATGTTTAAGAGAAGAGGAGACAATGATCGAGAAGATCTTGATGAGGAAGAAGAGCAAACCACAGGTAAAGATCAAAGTGAAGATGAAGATTTGGAATCATCCAGTGAAGAAGAAAGCAAGGAAGATGTACAAGAGGGCTGATCTTACAAAGAAATAATGTGGCACATACCGTAGGATGTGCAGGTTTAGAGGGGGTGGATGTCGTACTGTGACACGTATATAGTGGAAACACATGCTACAAGATCTATCTTGTAACTTTTTAGATACATAATTATCTTTCCTATAATGTACATATGAATATTTAAGTATAATAATAAGCCTTCTATATCATCCTATTATTTTTCTCAAGGGTAACCTATCCTTACTTTACCATCAGAAAATACTATGGGGAAAGCTCAATAGCTCCGCCTCTTTAACTTGGGGCAAAAAGCATTGATTCTTTATTTCTACTATCTCATTATAATCTCACACCCTAGCTAGATCCTATATCTAGGGTAAACTCCAATATATATATATTCTATGTATTTTTTATACTTTTCTTATATTTCTTTTTAAATAGCTACTAGGAGAGAATCAAATCCTAGTGGGACACTAGGTGACATGATTTCAAAGATACACTTATTTTAATGCATTATTGCAATCATGATTACAAAAAATTTTCAAGGAGCAATGTCATGCTTTCATATGGCATGAGGTGTCCTTTGGAATTAAATGAAAGTCTAGGCTAAGGGGACCACGGGAAGACTTTTGCTGCCAAAAATGGACCCTATTTTGATGATTTTTTTACACAAGGTTCCAATCTGAATTGGAAAATGATTTTAAAATGAAAATCGTAGCTAATGAGCTGAAGTTTTTGTTCATATTTTTACTTTTTTTTTTGGAGCCACGGTTGAGGAGATATGATCAAAATACTGGACCCCAGTCTGCCCACATCATGCAGGGACAGCTCATTTCCAATTTTTCCAATTCCTATTCACACTGGCTCCTCTCTTCTTGTGTAAACCCTTGGGGGTTCCCGTCACCTATAAAAGGGGACCTCTTCTTCCTTGAAAAGGAACTCAAGCATTCAAGCCATTGATGAGAGGAATTCTTGAGGGAGTGAGTAGTAATGCCTAATTGTACTTAGCCATTAACATAAGCCTAGCCCTACACTTTTTCCTAGAGGAAGACTAGCCATCCTTGCATGCTATCCTTGGAAGATCAACTCTAATCAAAGAAGTGCGTGGACTTGGCGTATCAATCAAAGTTGAATTCTCCCCTCTTCTTCTCTCTCCATCAATAATGGTGCCGAAGGGTTTGTCAAGTAAGATGTGTTCTACATTGATGTTTTCTTGATTTCTTGTTGTTTTCATTTTCATCTCTAATCCAAAAAATATATATATATATATATGTATCTAATCTCATCTCCTTAACCAAACCTATCTCTCTCACTCTTAGTAATTTATCCTCGCTACAAATTTTAGGTTCTCCTTGCTACAGATACATCTCTCCTCGCAGTATCCTTATTGCCTACGGGCAAGAATAGGGCTTGGGAGGGAAACTTCTCATCTCTTCACTTCTCTCATATCTACATTTTTCTCATATCTGCATTTGTCACATACTATCTTAGATGAATAACCCACATGATGATCATTTCTATCGCTTTCACTCTGTACAATCTATTAGAATTAACGTATGGATTAGCCATAAAATACACTTTCAACAACGTATAGTGTTTCTCTTTGGCCCTGAAAGGCTCAATGAAATACTTCTATCACCGGATCCCATCATACTACCTCTCATAGACTATAATTTTTCTTTTGATGTAAGCGTAGTTATCTTGCTATGAACCAAGAGGATTTGTACACATAATTAATCCCAATCACTAGACAAAATATATATATTATGTTAAGCACAAAACTACAATTCCAAAGAACAATTCGTAGCCTATTTGGTCAGCCAAGATTGAATGCCATTAACTCATCTATTAACCCTTTCATATTACCCATGATACGATATGACCATAGCCTTGATGTTTTCATCTTCGTAGTGTTTTGACATTCTCTTTTGTGTTCTTTCTTTGTGTGTGTGAGTGCAAGAGAGAAAGAGTGAGTCTTCTTTGATTGCACTTCTTTCCAAACCCTAGTCTCCATGGCATCTATGGTTTAACTCCTTCATATAGTTTTTGTTGAGTTCTCTCACAAACTCTCACAGCCATAAGTCCAGTGCTTTCCTGGCAAGACCGCAAATTTCTCGACAGTGTTTCCTCCCATTGGGGGTAAAGGGATTGACGACCAAGACGTCATGGGCGAAATCTCGAGGTACACTAAACTTGGCCATCGTAAACATTGAGGCGGTATGGGAACTCCAGCACCCTCTCATGACCAGGTGCACAATTAAACGAAGGCCGTTGAAGTGCTGCCTTTTGAGTTTTTCCTCTTCATACCTGTAGTCGTCAATCATGCCCTGGAGGTGAGTGTAGGAGAAGGTGAGTCACTTTTTCAATTTGAGAAGTTCTTTCACCCATTGAAACTTGAGTTAATAGACTAAAGTTTTCATTTGTAAGATGATTATTTTTGTTAGTTCAAACTTTAAGGAAAAGTCTATCCTTTAGAGCTCTAATCTATAGAGATTTTTTATTTTTATTTTTAGAAATTTTAAAGCTAAGTTTAGAACTTAAGGATGTTGAACTTTTAAAGTAAGGTCTCCGATGAGGACCTATAGTTTTCTTTTTAAAGAAGGTAAAAATCTGAATTAAAGAAAGTGAAAAGGTTACATAAACCCATAAGTAGGGGAGGATCACCACCCGGTGCTAGAATTTTAAGGCATACAACTTTAGAGCTTTTAAAGTGGGATTAAAGCTTAGAAATTTAGAGTTTTAAATTTGTAAAGGGAGCTCTAAAGCTTAAGGATGTAGGATTTTTAAAGTGGGATGGGCATAAGGCTTTAAAGCTAGGGATGTAGAGCTTAGGGGTGCTTTTCTAATTCAATTCTCTATGCTTACTTTATAAAAAAAAAGAAAAAAAAAAGCTTAAAGATGTAGAACTTTTAAAGTAGGATCTAGATTTAAATCAAGGCCTAAAATTGACACCTATTTTTTTTATATCAAAAGCCTAGTGCTTTAAAAAAACTTTATGTCATTTGACATGTTAGAAACTCGAAATTGCCTTTCAATTTTTGTGTTTATACCTTTGAGTTAACGTTATATATGGAAAATTATGATCGCATTACACAAAGCATATGAAAGGGGGCTTGGAAAATTGCATGTCAAAAAGAAATTTTTATTGTTGCCTTGGCAGGCCAGGTGATTTGTTCACTTGTCGATCACTTCTTCCTTACCTACCATACCTTTTGAGCCTTGGACCCTCAGTAAAGGATTTTATCACTTGTTGATCACTTCTTCCTTACCTGCCATACCTTTTGAGCCTTGGACTTAGTAGAGGATTTTATCACTTGTTGATCGCTTCTTCCTTACCTGCCATACCTTTTAAGCCTTGGACCCTTACTAGAAGATTAGTAGAGGATTTTGCACAGGGATGGGGTATTGTCATTCCAAGATTTACTACTAATGACTCCGACACTGTGTGTGTCCAAGTCTATGTTCTAAACTCCAGACACATTTGAGTTTGAGCAGGATGGCCACAGCAGACGCCCTCTCCCCCTTAGGGCGCAGCTGATTGCTGGCAGCCATACCTTTAGACGGACCTCTCTGGTCTCCTCTCCAGTAGGATGGCTGCTCAACCTACGTAGAGTTCCAAGAGGAGATCTTCAAGTTGAGAATGTCCCAAAAAAATGGCAGATTGAGAGGAATACATGTATGGATTATGGCTGGCATTGCCTCATGGGTGCCTGCATAAAATGCTTCATGCATCCCAAGCAGGGGACAAGCAGATGCTCTGATTGCAGCATATGTACGAAGTCAGCAAATTTTTGGCCTCACATTTTTGGATTATACGATGATCACAGGATATGTCCAAAATAATCAACGATTGGTTGTTGAGTTCTTGAAAGGAATGCTATGTATGCAAAGAGTGGTGAACAGCAGAGATCATCAGCATTACTTGACTTTCATTAACGCAGCAGTATTATTCAATAAAATGCATCATCAGAATATAATGAATTGAAGGTATGGACACTATCTGGCACTGCCTTGTGGGTGCTTGCAGAAAATGCTTCATGGATGTCTAGCAATTTCTTTGATATGCCCAAAATGGGCGAGGTTAGGAAGCTACAATGGTTGGAGTATATTTGTTCTCTCACCTTAACACCATGCGCAATTGTCTTGGAGAGCCTCTTCCATGCAATGCCCTCTGCTGATTGCAAGGTCATCAACAGATGCAGCAGGATGGTATTCTTCCACTTACAATGCAGTTTGTTTGCTGTTGGTCATCTAGGTCTGGTTAAAAGGGCCAAGAACCGCCCCATCCAGCATTGTTTGCTGGGTGCTTGGAAGAGATGCTTTGTATGCAATGTGTGGCTGGCTGCAGAAAAGCATAAGAATCATTTGACTGCTTTAGAGCAGCAATATGATCCTCTGGACTGCATTGAGATAACTCATTGATAGAATGGACCCTATTTAGGACTTCCTCATGGGTGCTTGCAAAAAAAAGTAAAGGTTTCTTCCACCACATTGGAAACAAGTTTTGAACTGAACTTCCCTTTTTCATTTGGAGCCGACATCAAAATTGTCTTCATGCAATTCTCTCGGAAAATTCTTTTGAAAAAATCATTTGTGCTGTGTATAATGTTTGCACATCATCATCATCATCACAGAGTGATTTGGAACATCAGAAAGCTGTAGCCCTAGTCTTTTAAATATGTTGAGCAGGGAAGGTTCAGTCTGCATCCAAAACAACAGAACTTGTAGTTGACAACATTGTGTCGATAGTGATGAGTGATAAGTTAAAGCTGGAATAGGACAGTAAGTTAAAATCTTCACTTGGCATTCTTTCTGAGGTCTACTACCTGGTCTGTGTCTTCTATAAGGAGGAAACCTTTGTGAAGGGAAGGTGCACTATTAAGAGACTCCAAACAAAACATATTTAATACTACCACAAGACAGCTACTCTATAATTGCAAAAACTGCTTGCATCATGCTTCAAAGGGGGCATAACAAACCTTACAGTGATGGACACCTTGTTGTAGCTTTGCTCAAGGAGTGCACCAGGTTAAAGGATCTCGAAAAGGGTAGTAATTTACACACTGAGATTGCCAAAACCTGTCTTATAGAAATTGACCCTTTTGTTGGTAATACCCTCATTGATATGTATGCAAAGTGTGGATCCATTGTTAAAGCACAGGAAGTGTTTGACACGATGGAGATTAGAGATGTGGTATCATGGAATGCACTTATTGGAGGTTACGTCAACTATGATTGTGGGGAGTTAGTACTACATTGCTTTGAACGGATGAAACTTGAAGGGGCCTTACCAGATGCTGTTACATGCGTTTGTGTCCTGAAAGCTTGTGCTAGTTTGATTGCCACAAGCAAAGGGAAAGAATCCCATGCTATGGTTCAAGAGAGGGGTTTGTTAAATAATAACATTTATGTTGGCAATGCTTTAATGGATATGTATGCCAAACATGGTCTGGTTTCAGAAGCACAGAAAATTTTTGATGAGCTTCCGGTTTGGGATATAGTCTCTTGGAACACATTGATTGCGGCATATGTGAAACACGATGCTAGCGGTAAAGCATTAACTTGTTTTAGCAAGATAAAGTGCAGTGGAGCGCGTCCAACCGTTGTCACATACTGTTGTGTATTAAGAGCATGTGCAACAAGTCGAGCAATAGACCAAGGTTTTGAGATTTATTCTGAGATTATTCAAGAGCAGGTGCTAGAAACCACTTCAGCTATATGTGACTCACTCATCAATATGTTCATTGAATGTGGACTCTTTGCAGATGCGCATGATGTTTTTTCTAAACTTTCTAGTCGGAATGGCGCTTCCTGGACTACTTTGATTGCAGGATGTGTTGAGTTTGACATTGCAGAGCAAGCACTGGAATTTGCTGAACAGATGCGAGTAGAGGGGTTTCCGGGAAACTCTGCCACCTTTGTTTACAAATTGAAAGCTTGTGGCATAATTGCAATGACAGATGAGGGCACAAAGATACATATTGAGATCACAGAAATTGGGTTACTAGACAAAGACATTGTGGTTGTTGGGAATGCCTTGGTGGACATGTATGCCAAATGTGGTAAGCTAACAGAGGCCTACAAAGCCATGGAAAAACATTCTGTGCAAAATGTCGTTTCTTGGACTACATTGATGGCAGGATATGTAAACTATGAGCTTAATCATGAAGCTCTGAACTGCTTTGAACAAATGCAACATGATGGCATCTGCCCAAACGAGGTCTCTTTTCTATTGAGCCTGAAAGCTTGTGGCTCTGTTGGGGCCACAGAGAAGGGACTTGAAATACATGCTGAGTTGGCACGAAGAAGCTTGTGGAATGAGAAACTTGTGATTGGAAATGCACTTGTGGATATGTATGTCAAGCTTGGATTTCTTGTAAAAGCTATTGAAGTATTTGAAATGCTTCCAGCTCACGATGTTATCTCATGGACAACTGTCATTGCAGGGTTTTCATCACATGGGTGTGGCGAACAAGCATTGGCTGCTTTTGAACAGATGAGCTTTGAAGGGATTCTTCCAAACTATGTTACTTCTGTTTGTGCCCTCCAAGCTTGTGAAATTCTTGGAGCCATATACAAAGGGAGAGAAATACATGCTAAATTATGTAGGCAAGGGTTTACAGGAAAAGAAGTAGCTGTCAGCAATGCACTTATAAATATGTATGCCAAGTTTGGTTTGTTCAGTCAAGCATGGAGTGTCTTGTACAATTCTCTATTACGCGACGTCGTCTCATGGACAGCCTTGATTGCAGGCTATGTCTATCATCAGTGTAGTCAGGAAGCACTTGTATGCTTTGAACTTATGCAGCTTGAGAGGGTCCCTCCAAATCCAGTCACGTTGATATGTGTTCTCAAAGCTTGTGGAAATGTTGGGGCACTGGACAAAGTTGTCAAGATCCATGCGCAGATGTTAAAGCATGGGATGACGGGAAGTGAGTCTGCTGTTGGCAATGTACTGGTGGATATGTATTGCAAGTGTGGCTTTCTTAAAAAAGCTCAGGAACTGTTTGATCATCTTGTGACCAGAGATGTAGTTTCTTGGAATGCTTTGATGTTCGGCTATGCTGACCATAATCATGCCAGCAAAGTGTTAAGTTTTTTCGAGCAAATGCAACTTGTTGGGGTCTCTCCAGATGCTGTCTCATTTGTTTGCATTTTGAAAGCTTGTGGAACCCTTGGGGCCATACAGAAGGGAACTGAAATTCACAACGAGATTTCCAGGAGAGGACTGTTAGAAAGAGATTGTATTATAGGCAATGCACTCGTTGATATGTATGCAAAGTGTGGTCTCCTTGCAAGGGCACAAGAAGTGTTTGGCAGGCTTTTAGTTCGTGACCCTGTCACATGGAGCTCATTGATTACAGCATACTGCCAGCTAGGACTAAACAAATCAGTGTTTGCCACCTTTAACAGCATGGAGAGAGAAGGCGTAAAGCCAGATTTAGTAACATTCATAAGTGTTCTGAAGACATGTAGCCAAACATGTTTGGTGGATAAGGGGCAGGTGTTTTTTGACGCCATCAGCAAAGATTTTGGCCTTGTCCCAACTCTTGAGCATCACACGTGCATGGTGGATCTCTTTGGACAAGCAGGCCACTTGGACAAGGCAGTAGCACTAGTCAAACGGATGCCTTTTGATCTCGATGTTGGAGTGTGGCATACTTTGCTGGATATATGTCAGAATTGGGGCCATGTAGAACTTGGACTCAAAGCCTTTTCAAATGCAGTGCAGCTGGATGACAAGGATGGTGTTGCTTATGTACGCATGAGTAGCATCTATGCAGATGCATGTCTATAGACCAAAAGGTTAACAAGGATGGTGCAAACGGACTAAACGTTTTGGCTAATAAGCTGATGTTCTGAATGTTGTATGCAGAAATCTTGGGGCCATGTGAGGAGGGAGAGTCAAGAGGCACAACCCTTGACAGGTCTAAAAGAACAGGCCATGTGACTTAGTAGGAGCATTTTGTACAGTTGGGGTTCTGCTCGGGAATAGTGGTAATCACCTGCTTACTGTGCAACTACTTAAGTAAACTAACTGATTCGTTATGACCCTCGACTATTAAAGAGGCAATTTTCGACAAGGGCTTTGACTTATTTATTTTGAATTTCTCTATCAAGACTATCTTGCCGTAAATCCACTACTTTGTTTTCTTTTGTGGATGGACCTGAGGGTTGGCACTCTCTTTGGAAGTCACAATGCTATGTTTGGAGCACAAGATAAATATTTTGAAGCCTCAAGGGTGTCAAATTCGATCAGAAGGTATGTGTTATGGAAGTCAATGACTCAGTTGTTGTGGGGAATTTCTCAATGGGCAAGCATTGAGGATGTCTGAGCAGAACTTGGAAGCCGAAGCAATTGAGGCCAAGCCTAAATAATCGGTGGTTGGTTTTTGAACTGATGTGAGGGTTGTGTGCTGAGGGTGAAAGTGGGCCAGCTACATGGCCTTTTGAAGATCCCACACTTGCTGTAGTTGATGGGGAATAAGTACTGCAGAGGAGATGGGAGCTCTCATGGGCCATAGCTATGGTGACCTTGTGTTGCAACCTGTTTATCACATGCCCGTGCAGGCTTATGTGCTGCAGTTCCATGCTGTCACCCCTTCAGAGTTGCTTTGATTACTTTCAAACTGGTGTTGAAGGGGAGTAACCCAATTTTCACAGGAAATGAAGACTAGATGGCTCATTATGAGCTATCGATCATGACTCTGCAGATGGTAGTGAATGAGGCCAAGCTGCATGGGATTCCTTCTGGTAGGAGTAGTTGGACCCTAAGGGAGCTAGAAGTTGGAACCGGTTCCAGCAAGTGTTTTAACAACTAAGTATCAGCTCCTGTGGAAACAAATGTTAAAACTTCAGAGCCTCAGCAAGCCTAACGGTGCTGTTAGGAGGAACTGATTGCAGCAAGTGTTCTTGGATGGGATTCATAAGCAAGTATCTCTTGTGGAAGCAGCTGTTAAGGACAAGAGCCTCAAAAAAGAAAAGGGAGATTTCAAGGTGCTCGAAGGTAAATGTTAAGCGTACTGGCAGACAACTAATGAGAGCTATTGAAATCACTCACTGTTACTTCGAACTCTACAGTGCTTGGCACCCAAAGTTGGTGGTGAAAGTGCGACTTGGAAGAGCTGGAGACCCTATAAGGAAGCTCTGCAGGCTGCTCAAGTCAAAAGCAAGAAATCAAAGAAGTGACGCAAAAGGGTCTAGCTCAATCAGATACTGGAGTCGAATTACAAAGCAACAGGCAGTGACAGTTGTCCAAGACATTAATATGGTGCTTACCTTGCACTGAGCAAATGCAAAATATAAGGCTTGGATTGTTTGACTAGGGTGGTCATGCTCTACAGGAGAGATTCTACAATTATGAGAAGGGGAACATTGTACACCGGAATCCCTTGAGTCCCAACACCACAAGACGAAGATAGTGAGCATGTCTATGATCCTCCTCCTCCACCTCCTCTGCGACAACATAACCTTTAGGTACCAATTCACCTTGAACAAAAGTCTGTTAATTCCATATGCTTATACGAAGATCAAAGAAACAAAGCGGAAGCCAGGATGACAAAGAGAAGGCAAAGAGAGGGCAGTTGATGAGTGACAGTTCAGTACAAGGAGAAGAAGGCAGCAGATCAAACAACATGAATTTGGGCTAGGTTGCATGCAGTCTATCTTCTTGCCTGATTCAGAATTGACAACTGGATCTGCAGGTAATATTGCAATCATTAGTTTTCATTGATACACCGGGTTGACAAGGTTTTGATGTCCTGCTTTGAAACAACACGATTTTGGGGTAGGTCACATCCAGCCTACCGTCTTGCCTGATTCAAAATTGACAACCACATCCGGAGGTGAAATTATAATCATTAGTTTTCATTAATACACTGAATTGACAAAGATTTGAAGCAGGAGAATTGCATGTAAATTGGGAATCTTTTGGAGAGAGCGCAAGGACAAAGGTTTCTATGCTGAAAAAGTGCAAAGACGAACAAAAGAAGCTAGTCATTTCATGTTGATTTAGATAGGTAGAGATAGAAACTTTGCGGGAAGGTGATCGGGCAGAGCGTAGGAGAGCGAGCCAATGAGACCCTAGCCCTTTATCTTGGGCAAAGATATGACCTCTTCATGGACATCTAGGGTCAAAACATAAAATATTTCCTTTGGGCTTTGAATCCAAAATGGAGGCTGTCGGCCAAACTTGTGGGAGCTAGACTTGGTTTGAGGCCTAGGAAGCAAGAGGTGGAGACGTACATCCAATGGAGTTAGGCAACCTGCTAATATGGTGCAACCGGCTAATAGCTTTCCCAAATGCTACTCCCAATGGCTCGCAGCTCCATGTCACTTCTCTATATAGAGACCTCTTTGGCTGATGTGGGAAAGGATGGAGGGCTTGAGACTCAGGCAGGGCTCTAGATTCAATGTCTTGAAAATGATCTTCGGAGGACTGATATGATAGGTTTAATACATTAAATTACGTCGCATTGGCTTGCTCTCCTGCACACGGCCGGTGACCTTCCACTGGAACTTCTTTCTCTATTTGTCTAGCTTCTCTTGTCAGTTTCCACACTTTTTAGCATAGGAACCCTTGTTCTATCTCTCAAGGGCTTCCTGTTTTACAAGCAGTTCTGCGGCCGTCATTGACTAACTAATGATTACGATTCATTTGCTGCTTTGAAACAGGTAAGATGGCAGGCTGCATGCAACCTAACCCTCGGTGTAATTTCAGGCCTCTGTTCCAACTTGGCTGATTTGCAACAGATTTGATAGCTTAATTTCTAGTTGCGAGAAGGCAATTGTTGTAGACCTCTTCCTCGGTACTTGAAACTACATCTCCTTGGATGCCAATTATGCGGAAAGAACACCTGGCTTTTAAAGAGTTTTGGGGCAGACTCAGTCATTGATGAACTTGCCTTTTTTGCGGCTGGTTCAGAACTGACTATCAGCCAGCAAAACACAAGATGATAAAAGCCGGATGCAAACCATCATGGCAAATTCTGATGGGTATGAGACTAGATAGTACAGATGCGCAGGCTACTCGGTCCAAGCTACATCTGATGCCTGCTGAAATCTTTGAAACCTCACTACAACGTATTATTAACTATTCAAAGAGAGTTAGACATAGAGGTCCTAACTGAACCAATAGATTTTTCTAGGCATGCAAGTCTGGTGAATTCTATCCCTAGGTTCTGTAATGTCTTTACAACAAGACACTTCAAGCCCGAAGTTTTTTATTGCTGAGAAGTGGTGTCTTACTTTCCCAGTGGTGTAACCAGTGCTACCTCCTAATCGCCCCCACAGTTCGAGAGCTTCAACACATAATCCAGGAAATTTGGTAACTATTCCACTGGGCGGAACTATTCCATTGGGCGGTGTTTGTCGACAGGTCGTCCACTTGCAGGACCTATACCCCCATTGCCGCCTCCACCACCATATCCATTTATGGATTATGTGGCTCCTTCTCCTCCTCAACTGAATACTTTCAAGGATGATGATCAAGTTCTTTACTTTCTCCCATGTTAAAGATAGAAAGAAACCCCTTCCACTTTTGGTAGCAGTTTGAAATCATCTACTTTGGGCAATTACACCATAGGAATCCAAGATTTCTTGAGTGGTAGCATTCCTCAAGGACAATGCTATGCAATGGTGTTGTCCTCTGTCTACCAAACCTCATGCAAGGCAATGTTTTCTCACAGTTACCTGTTTTTGAAGTACAACTTCTTGCAGAATGGGCTAATTTAGAAATAACCTCGAATGACAGCTTAGAGAAGTATAATTAGAGATTTTGGGATGCGTATCTGTGAGTTTCTTTCTTCAAAAATTTAACATTGGAGGATCAGTGTGAGTGAGAGAGACACTATTGAGTTGCCTTTACCACTAAGGAGTATTGTTGTTTGTAAATACTAGTTGTAGTTGTTTGAACTTGTTTGATATTGATTGAACTTGTTTGGAGCTATTTGAAATTATGTATGAACTTGTTGAACAGTGTTCCAACTTGTTTAGACTTGGTTTTCTTGTACAGCGTGACAAGAGTCCTCGTACTCGCTATGATGGTTGATTAGACCCAGCTTAATGGTTACATCCATCGGGATGATTTTCATTGAGCGGTTGGACAAAGTCCCCAGATCCACTTTACACAACACAATTTACACTTCAGATTCTATTGGATCTGCAAGATTGATGCATAACATAGGGCACTGAGCATTTTGCCTATGGGATGCTAACGGTTTCTACTAAAAATTGGTGTGTGTTAGTGTATGCAGGCAGGCTTAATCGAGGACGATCACTCCTACTTCTAGGGTTTAGGACAGCCTAGGAAGTGTTATGGCAACCTTGTGAGCTTGTTTGCAAGACATGCATGTCTAGGCACTTTAGTTAGTTGCATACCCTCTGATTGCACTGGATCACTGCCAGTGTCTACTAGGTATATGCATTGTGGAGTGTTCCCATTATAAGACTTTAGCAATTAGAACTTGCCTAGGTAGTTTATGGCATGTGAAGCACCTCTTATTAAGAATATCAATACTATTGGTAAGTGACAATGTCATTGTAAGTCGAGGGGGTTCCTATTAGGCTATCGACCTCACTTGAAAAGGCTATATAAGCAAGCCTAGGATTCATCGTTTATCCATCAGATCATCAGTACCCAACATGCCCAATGAAGAGCCCATAGTACTCAGCATCCCTAGCGTTTTTCCAGCATCTACACCTTAGCACCCTTACCCTCTCTCTAGCGTTTCCTTCCATCAGCATAGCACCCTCATTGTAGCAGATGAACCTCTTCATCGCCAGAACTTCCAGTCACCCTAGCGTTAGTAGATTTCAGCCGATTGTCTCAAATCAGCCAACATCCCTTGCGTTTTTGCATCAGCAGATCAGTCTCTTGATTTTCAGCCCATAGTCTCGTCAGAGTTTGGAGATCCAAGCCAGTCTTCCTAGCATTTTCAGATTTCAGCCCTTAGCCTTTCCGTACCGCAAGTCCAAGCATCGAGTGCATGATCCCTTCAACATCTCAGCATTTAGATCCATTGTATCAACATTTGTGCAATCTAAAGTAAATACCACTCTAGCAATAGAGTGGAAGGGCCTTGGAGAGGGGTTTGGGACCCCATATGGTGTTATTCTTCTTTCTCTCTAACTCACAGAACCTTCACTCATAGTTTCATTCTCTCTTCTCTCTCTCTATGACTATTGCATATCTTTCTCATAAAAGTAAAAGGAACCTTGTATACAACTCATCCTATAACCATCAACACTTCCGTTGCACACAACATTGGTATCAGAGCTCTTTGGCAATGCTTCGGTATCACCATTCAAGAGAAGAACCTAAAGAACCACATAATTTTTTTGATGTTTCAGATTTGGCGTGTAACCCAAGAAAAACTTGGGCGTGCAAACCTCTCTAATCTGTGCTTTTGAAGAGTGACAAGTAACCCAAAGAAGAAGGGCTTGTCCAACCACCCTATAGATCCGCACTTCCACTCCTTGCGAGTGGACCTTGCACATTGTGACATGCCATTTGAAATGAGTTGGGAAAAACAACCTTGGTGTAAGCGCAAGGCTGCCAAGAGCCTTGCACCTGTAGGAGGGAGTTGAGCTTGGGTAAAAGAGTAAATGCCTTCTTTAGCGCAGATTCCAAGCAATACCAAGGATCCCCAATATTTGAGTACTCATTGCATGGTAATCACCCGAAGCAGAATGGATACTTCATGTGAAGGTGATGTGTTTAAAGTTGGAGAAGAAGTCTTTACACCAAGAGGGTAGTTCATGGCTACTCCTCGATCCCCATCCTCGCCACTGATTGCAAAAACCTCTATGGAGGCTTTGATGAAGTAAATGGTGGAGATGATGGTACAACAAGAAGCTCGTTCAACAAGCTTGGACACTCCAAGTAGCAACACACGAATAGAAACTTCAAAATTACTAAACTTTTAATAGAGAGAGAAAGTTGACACGCCCCGCGTAGTTCCATGCCCAGAGGTATTGGCCCCAAAGTCTGGCGCCCCTTTTGGTATTTATTTATCATTAATCATTGCAAAGTACAACTCCCGAGGGACCTCTACTCTTAGACTCTACGCCCAGATGCTCTGCAGAGTGAGACCCCAAGGGCTCTTTTACTCTTACAAGGGATGCCCCAAAAGCAATTAGTTTAGAAAGTCAATCCCAAAAGCTCTGGTCCCTAAAAGCTAGCGTTGGAGATTCCCTAAAGCAGCAACATAATGTGCAAAATTTGTACAACTTGCCATGTGGCACCTATGTAGCACGAATCGCGGAAATTTTGTACTGCCCTGCCACGTCAGCATTTGTACGATCTGTCACGTCAGCATGTCAACGCATTTTACGAAAATCCCTTTCAAGGTTCAAGCTTCTGTCTTTTAGGGTTTTGGGCCCCACGATCGATGCTCATAAGTTCTTCAAGATAGCTCGTTCAGTTTCTCTTGTCCACTTGGCCATTTCTCTGCCAAATGACTTGTTGATTGGTAGAAAGGCTTCACTCCTTATTCTAAATATGCTTTCTTAGGAGTATTATGATTTGCTGTCTAAATGGTTTTGTATGAAGCTACGCTAGTTTTAAAAGGGAAAATGTACCAAAAAATCCGCTAGTAGGCATTTAGGCACCGTCGCGATGATGGTCATGCCACATCATCACTTTGTGACAAACCCCCCTCTTGAAAGAATTGTAATCACCCTCGATTACGCCTACAAAATCACACATAAGCCATAAATCAGTTCAGTAGACATTGACTCTAAGTACCGACGCACTAGACGACACAAATCCAGCACTTGCACAAAGACGACCGTCACTGAACATCAAATCACATTCATATCAATTCACATAGAATCATTGAGATTTAGGACCATGATTCCTGGAAACGTGTTTAGCAATCTCATCTAGATCCACACCGGACCTCCGGATTAACTAATTCTTATTGCGATCATGTCCATAGAATCTCAAGACCGAAATGCTACAATCATTTCGTCAATCATTCCATCTTTCAATCCTGCACTCAAACTCGATCACATGTGTGAGTAATAATTTTCGAGAATTCCAATTCATCAATCAGACACTAAGTTTATACTGAACAGAATGTTTCAATCATTCTATTTGCATCTTATTGTTTTGTGGCCATCTCATCGCTTGGGAACTCTTGATGGGCTCACCACAATCTCATTCAATCATTCATCAATAGTCATTATCTCATTCAAAATTCATGATCATGATCAGGTTCATTCTGGAGCAGTCATTGCTTCGAATTCGTCATTATCTCATCCCTGATTTCACCTGTTATCTGTTCACAAATAGCAAGTTCTTCCAAAAATATTAATTTCATACATAAATCAAAATCATCTTCAAAAATTCCTACTTCAAAGTTCTTCATTCATACACTTAGTTCATACTGAACACAGTGTTCAATCATTTAGTTTACACTACAAGAGGTTGTGTGCTCTTGTGACGTTGTTAGCGATGGAAATACATTGGGTTTTTATAACCCCCGGCGTCGTTAAGACCGTCGCTAACAGTGTCGATACGTGAACGTCGCTCTAACAATTGCTATATGCGTCGCTATAAAGGTCGCTATATAGCGATGCCTATAGCGACGATTATAACAACGTTTTTTGCAGGCCATCTATAGCGACGTTTATAGCGACGCTGCAGAGCCTTATATAGCGATAGTCATAGCGACGCCCGAGAGGAAAAAATTTTGGTGGTAGGGCATCGAATGCCCTGCCACCCATCAACCATATTGATTCACCTTTGAAAAAAAGTGCAAAGGTAGATATAGACCCAAAATAGTCACCCACAAGACAATATAACCATTAACTCCGTCATCCATAGTACGTATAGTTTGCAAAATAAAGATACAAAACTGACAAGCGTGAATTGATGAAAGTAATCAATGACAATTGTACACATCATAGGCAAAATCACTTGATTGTTAAACTTTACAAATGTAATAGTTACAACACCATTGTCATTATTGAAAAAATATACATGGTTTTCAAAAAGACGTATAAAAGTCGTCTACATAAACTAATGCTATCTAGCTACGGCTAGACTGACGTCGTCTAATCAGACGTCTCATCGCGTCCAAGCGGCGTATCTGTCGGATTCTGAAAAAAAAAAAAACAATAAGACAGTTTTTTGTAAGTATAAACTAATAACGACATTTATAAAACAATACAACAAATAGAAAAGAGTA
The DNA here is from genome assembly GCF_014529385.1 of Adiantum capillus-veneris. Taxonomy (NCBI): domain Eukaryota; kingdom Viridiplantae; phylum Streptophyta; class Polypodiopsida; order Polypodiales; family Pteridaceae; genus Adiantum; species Adiantum capillus-veneris. The sequence continues at coordinate 33,751,142 of NC_140958.1, read as the reverse complement.
AACCGTAATACTAACCATGCCGCCGCGAGAACTCAGAATGTCCATCAGGGCATTTAAGCCCTTCCTACCTACGTACTCGCGCTCGTACGGTGTGGGATCACGTCTTGTCTCATCGACTATTGTCAAAACATACAAAGAATCCATTATGTTAGAATTTAAAAACCCATAAACCCTAAACTATCAAACATAAAGAGCAATGCGAAAACACTTACAAAATCGGCCTCAAATGATCCGCTCCCCAAGTGGTGCGAGCTCCCTGCCTTTACTCGCACTCTGGCTGCCTCCTTTTGTTGCTTCCACTTGTCGGGATTCTCGTGCGCTGCTTTCTTCGCATTCTTCCAATCTTCTTTGGCCAGCCAATCTGATCTGTTCCACCCATGCTTGATTGCTTTTTGCACTTCGGAACGCATGTGCTTGCAGTATTCGCGCATTTGAACCTTCATCAGGTATTCATTGAAGCGCTCATCCCGTGTTGGAATGGGAAACTCGTCATGAAGCATGCTGATGACTCTGTCTTTTAAATCACTCGGTACTTCACTCCAGGTGTTTAGTATGTAGTGTCTAAACACCTGAGAGCAAAGACCGCGCATGCGCGAAATCACCTTCTTGCCTTCATCATCTAAGATGATGCTGTCGCTGAAGTCGACTGAGTAAGGCAAGCCCTCTCGTCGCTGATGCGTGAACCTGAGTGTCCTGACAGGGGTCTCTAGCGGCGTGTCGACGGGGGTACGGACGTCAGGTGTCTCCATTGGAGTCTGAGCCTGAAGCGAAGAGTGTCCACTGGAGTGACTCGTGGAGGAGTAGCTAGTGGTGTGTAGCCACTAGGAACGGCCGTCAGCCGCACAAAACCTGGTGTCGATGGCGATGCCGTGGTTGGTGTTGGGGCGGGCAAAGAAGGGGAGGGTAAAGAGCCTCCTCGAACACGAGGCGGTATTGAAGCATCGGCGGCGGCATCTCCACAACAACCGCCACCGCCACCACTAGAGCGCCGGTGCCTAAACGAGTGTGAAGATTGTCTCGTCAACACCAAAGCTTCGGAGCGCGTTGAATTCTCCGAAACAGAGGGAGATGCGGCTGGAGTAGGAACACGCGATGGTGCACCAGAGCGATGACGCTCCACGTACCACTGTCTCTGCTGGGGTGACAAAAAAGAAAGAAACTCCTCATCATCCATACCTGCATTAAACACACGAACATTTAAACTTAATATTGAATGAATGGAGTAGAAAACATGGACAAGTAGATAGAGAGAGAGAGAGAGAGAGAAAATGAAATGAAAATGAAATGTTATATTAACGTCTTCAAAAGGCCAAAGTGACCTATGAGACCGGAAAGTTACGATGTGGTGGATCTGATACAAAGTCAGATTCAGAGTAACAAGATGACAACAATGACAAAAATGAAATGATAAATGTCACAATAAAAATACTATGGAATCCTAAACTACTAGGTGTGAACAGCAGCTAGCTGGGATAGCTAGATCACAAGAGATCCAGCATTGGTCGCTGGCGGATCTCATCAATCTCCTCCATGGTCAGTAGTCTGACCGGGCGTCGTGCATGTCGAGCCAAAGTGATCCGAATCCTCTGATGCAACCTCCGCCGATGCTGTGTAGTCCTCCGCAATCGTAGGCGTCTGGATCTTCCTAGCTCAGTCGCTCGGTCGATCAGCGTGCCTCTGGTGTGAGACAACGAGCTCTGCTGTGGTAGTAACTCCTCCGGGTGTCCAGTGGCAGCTCTAAAGAAATCTGTGATCTGTCTCTGAGACTGGCTAGCCTCTCCTCTCATCAGGCTCTCTCTGTGTCTGCGTAGCTCGAGCAAAAACAAGCCCAAGAATCTCTGATCCTCGTACTGCATGACTCTGGAGAATGGTCCAAAGCCCTCTCTGAACAAGCAATGGAAGCGGCCTCGTATCTCGTAGTAGACGGGGCAGTGTCATGTGTAGTGCAACTCTGTCTCAGGCTCGATGTCACACAGGGGGCATGTCCTCGCCTCTGCTGGTACTCCGCTGTATCTCCCAGTCTCGATCCGCAGGCTGGTGTGAAGATGTACGTATCTGGCCGATAGCACATCGTATCCCATGAGACAAGTGGGTGTCCATGTATATGGGCCTCGTCACAAAACCATCAACCGTAAGCTGGAGGAGATGCTCTCTGTAGAAAGCCATCTTCGTGCCCAGCTCCTGTGCCGGCTCTTTCCATGTCCTCCTGGTGTCTAGCTGAGTCAAGTCCAAGCGGATGAGCATGGTGATCTCGGATTGTGTAAGAGTCAGAGAGGGTGCATCCAGTGAGTACTGGAAGGGAGGCAATCTGTCTATGATGAACCCATGCGCCTGAAACCATGATGTCATCTCCCCGTACCAGCATGTTGTATCTCCCTGCATGGCTAACTGTCAAGAGGACTCAAGTGCAAGGCGAGCATATCTATCTCTGGGAAGTTCCCACATGCGGTGTATGAAGGAGACCGATCTGGTGAGCGCCTCAACCACTAGTGGTGGGGTAGCTAGCTCTGCTCGCACAATAGCACGTGGTACTAAGGCCTTGGTATGGTTGTACGCATCTATTCTTGAGCAGCAGGCTGAGTAGATGGGCAGAAAGGGAGGGGATACGCGCAGCCGGGCAAGCAGGGTTCAGGAGGGGTTTTTGTACTCTTGACCATATCTTGACACTCAGAGCCATCATTGAGGAGGGTAGATCGCATGGGGGAGGGGGGGGGGGGGGGGGGAGAGAGAGAGAGAGAGAGAGAGAGAGAGAGAGAGAGAGAGAGAGGAGGGATTCCTGTGTAGAGAGTTTTCATTGAATGAGAGTGAATTTGTAAAAGCACTGCGCTCCGAGTGCGATGGAGACTGAAGCTGCAATCGCGAAGGAAGTTCGTATCTGCTCATAGATGTTGCTTGCCCCACCACTAAATCTAGTTGATCGGATGAAAGAGACGCTAAAAAGCAGTAGTAGTGCTTCTTAGCGTCTCTTTCACCACTAAATCTAGTTGATCAGGTGAAAGAGACGCTAAGTAAGCAATAGTAGTGATTCTTAGCGTCTCTTTCACCCGATCAATTAGATCTAGCGGTGAGACGAGCTGCATTTATGAGCAGAGACAGATCACTCCCTTCGCGATTGCATCTTCAGTCTCCATCGCACCCGGAGCGCAGTGCTCATCGTCCCTGCTTGTGAGAACATACCTAGAGCATACGTACCTGGAGTGGATGCAAAGACCATTAAATACAATGATGCAATGACGCATATAAATAGAAATGGACAAAAAGCCACGTTAACACAATATATATTATAAAACGGAGTAAAATTGTTCAAAACGAAGAATTCTACAAGAATCCCAACTATCTCTTTCTTTTTTGGCGTAGAACTTGAAGGTGCTTGTAGCTTTGTAATGTTCAAAGGCTAGCAGCAACAAAACGCGTTCTTCTTCTATTCAACTTGAGTGATGGAAGAGGCAAGTCGATAACTCAGAATTTTTAATCGAAAGAGAGAGAGAGAGAGAGAGCGCACACACAATCAAATCTTGCAGTCGAAAAACCAGGTGGTGGAGCTGCATGTGGCCATGGATTGCCCAGGATGTGAGCGCAAAATCAAAAGAGCGTTATACTACTTAGAGAGCTAGAGTTTTTACAAAACGGAGCAAAATTGTTCAATACAATATTTTGGCTTTAAGAGGTCTCTCTCTCATCCTCGCATAGCTCAACATAACTTCCTATCTCTATATAGAGCTCTCCGTTTAAACGGATGTCCTCCGTTTCATTTTGTAGATCCTCTGCATGCACCCCATACAGAGTAGCAGCTTGATGCTCGTATGGCACCACTCAGCGGCTTCTGACTGAGCATCTTCTCTGATCTCCTCCATTGATGCCTCTGTGATTGGCACATGGTAGCCTTCATACGTCTGTGCACTACGAGGGGCTACCTCTATGACATACCACCAGTTTGATGCAGACTTTGTAGGATGAAATATCACTTGCCAGAGCCACATAACTTACATAAGAGCTTCCAAGCACATAAATTCTAAAATGGGATGTTAACTATTTACATACTTACTTGTTCACAATGCTCGGGTAGTACGAAAGTGTCTCTTAGGTCAGTCCATTTCTTAGTTGAATCCACCTCAAGAAAACTAAACTCTCCTCAATTTACATACTTACTTGTTCACAATGCTCGGGTAGTACGAAAGTGTCTCTTAGGTCAGTCCATTTCTTAGTTGAATCCACCTCAAGAAAACTAAACTCTCCTCTACACACAGTAGCGTTGCGACCCTCCACGATTATCTTGAACCATTGCACATCAAACAAGTCGACAGAAAATCCTCTGTTATCGATCCTAAAAATCTCTTGTAGCATGATGAAGTAAGTGAGTTCCGCCACCACAGGATCGCATCAGAGGACCGTCGTCAACTAGACTGTTCAAATTTTGCCATGATTCCACAATCTTGAGTAAAACGCTTTTTGTCGATCCGTTCCACCCTAAAATGTCGACCTTTACACCATGCTGCTGTGTATGACTTGTACTACAACGAACAAAGATTATGAGTGGCCGTTCAAACATCTGAAAGTCACTAGTCGTCCATTGCAAACTTACCTTGGTCGCGCAACCCCGAGAGTACTCCCACCCTTCCTCAGTCACTTCTTCACCGCACTGTTGTGCGCTTTTCAATTGGTTGTGCAACCATCTTAAGCTCATGAATACTGGTAGGCTCTCCAGACCTGTCAGATAGTGCATCAGTGGTCGTCTTCCCCGTCTCCACTCGATTCGTGCCCTTTGTCGCTCTTGCTTTGCATCCTCATATTGTGAAATCCACTTTTGCATCACTGGATTGTGAAGCATGCAAAATTGGTTGATTTTAGCCTCTAGATCTTCCGTCATCTTCTTCTCAACACCGAGATTGCACATGACAATCCCAGATATGCGCTCATCATCTATGGTTCGCTATAGCGTGTCCCGGGCTTTATCAAATCCGTCTAGCCACTCTCCAATGTACACTATGGAATCTGATACTAGCCAACCTTCTGCCATGCTACCCTCTGGACGTGCCTTCTGACGCACATATCCCTTGAGCGTTTTCATGAAACGTTCTAAAAAGAACATCCATCTGGAATATATTGTGCCAGCTATTTCCACCTCATCAACTATGTGAACAAGAAGATGCACCTGAATGATTAGCATGATAGTAGGAAAATGTTTCTCAAACATGCACACAACCTCCGCAGCGTTTAGTTTGGCGAATGGTATGGAGTCTATGTTGATCTCCTTTTGTGAGATCCATTGTACCAACTTCGCAAGTTTGTAGATTGTGTTACGGACGTCAATAGACAAACATCTCTCAATGGAAACCAGTAAAATAAACTGCAAAACATGTGCAACAATGATATTAAAGTCCACATGATTTTGCTACACAATTCCTACTATGATATATTCCACTATGAACATACCTGACACATTTTATGCCAGTCGTGTGACTTCAAACCGATAAGCTTTCCTTCTTTAGTAAACAGGTTCGGAGCGAGTGCATTATGCCAGTGGGGATCCGCAAAGATCGAATGGTCTCTTTTACTTTGCGTTCTTGGGCTCCTGTGAAAATCCATGGTGCTTTAGGGAGTTTTATCGATCCATCGGACGCTATTTGCAGCCAATATTGCTCCATACGATCCACATTTCTAAGGTCAACCCTGGCTCCCAAAGTATCTTTCTTGCTGGTCAGATGGTCCCATAGTAGATTACCCACATTCTTGAATATGTGCATTGAATCGAGCAAGTGATTGATCATGAGTCGGGTCCAGTATGGTAACTCGTACCATAGAGATAGTCTCTTCATCGCTGGGGGCAATCCATCATCACACATCTCCTTTTGCTCTAACCATACTTGTGCAGACATCCTCGGTGGCTCTCTTCCCAAAAAGCCGTCGCGTAACACATGATTCTCTGGAAGATACGCTTGATGACCTTTGTAGATTTGCTTCTTCAATGAGGGCGCCCTACGTAACGTGCATTCAGTCTAGGTCCACATGTGACACATGCTCTGTATCCGCTTGTTTGAAGCCCTGCATGTATACACATGATAATAGATCAGCTTGAGAAAAACCAAGATTTACAGTGTTTGAGTGAGGAGTGTAAATCACCTGAGCATTTTGTTAGTCCGAGATAGTCATACATGGTCCACAGTAGAATGCCTCTGATCAAAGCATTCCGTCGACCTGTGTGTCGGCTCACATCCACCACTTCTATGCCAATCCACAATTTTTGTGGCTCTTCCAATAGTGGACGAAGATACACATCCATATTCTTCACTTTATATCGCCCCGGCACAATCAAGCTTAGCCATAGGTGCCCCTTCTTCGTAGTCAACCACGGGGGAATGTTGTACTTGATGATGACAACGGGCCATACACTGTAAGATGTTGATCTTTGACCAAATGGATATACGCCATCCATAGCCAGTCCTCAGCGCAAATTTCGAGCTTCCCTGGCAAAATCCGACCATGCTCATCTATATGTTTCCAGGCTGCACAATCTGCAGGAATCCGTAGCACACCATCAGAAGATTTATTCTCCTCATGCCATGATGCTAGGGTGGCCATGGACTTACATTCGAAGAAATGCTTGATGCGAGAAAGCAGAGGAAAATGTCGCAACACCTTTTGCGGAATTTTTGTTCTGTGGAGATCTGCTCGATATCTCTCGGAATCACAGTTCGTACATTTCTCCATGTCTATGTATTCCCCTCTGAAAAGAATCGAGTCATTAGGACAAGCGTGGATCGAATTGTAATCCATCCCCAAGTTTTGCAAAATCTTTCTGCTTCCTCTCGGGAATCTGGCATCACATTATCAGCTGGTAGTATGTGCTCTTTGAGAAATCTACACAACATAAAAAATGGTACAATTGTCTAAAAATCTATGAGATCATTACACATTTAGAGTTTTATTAAAGTAAACTAATTGTAATAGATCACTTGAAAAGCGCTGTGACGCTAGTGTCACTCCATTCAAACTTTGCCTGCATGTTGAGAAGAACCAGGAGCGCTTTCAATTAGACACACGTGCTCCATTATACTATGGCGTATTGGCTTCACTTTTCATACCATCATAGATAAGCCTTTCTGAATCCATGATCGTCTCGATCATTTCATCAATCTCGGGCTCAAACATTGCCTCGTTGGGAATGTGGTCTGCATGATCATCCCCCGAGTTGTCAGAGGCTACATCTTGTGGCCTCACATATGCTGCTTGACCAAAGCGCCTGCGAACACGTCTATTGGGTTGCAAGATTGCTGCATGTTGGCCAGCGTCAGAGTTTGACGAGTTATAACTGGCAACAACTCGATCTATAATAGATGGGTCGAACTCACCAAATTTGTGAACGTGATGCAAAGAAACACGTCTTGTCCGTCGCACAACATGCTTGCATTGATTACGAGGACATAAGATCCTTGTTGAGAGATAGGTGTTTCGGTTGGACGGTCGCACATCCTCGTCACTACTCGTAATGAGGGTAAAAATCTTATAACTTGGACAACAAATTTAATCTTCTATTGGCATTCTTCGTCTTTTATCTCTCTCTCTCTCTCTCTCTCTCTCTCTCTCTCTCTCTCTCTCTCTCTTTGTTCACACTATAAACTACCTCACATTCTCTAGTCATGTCCAATCCCCGCACACCTCGCTCTAGAGGTGCACGGAGATCAGAACCACCGGGTTATAATCTCGTCTTTATTGGTCAATGCCTATATTTGTGGGTACAAGAAATCTACATACCCACTTCTACATGATAGTGCATGTAGTGGACAAAACCCCTTCGCCTGTCCACTAGCTGTAGCATTTCACAACATCTTAACATCTTTTAAAAGTAGATCTTTGTCTGTAGCATGGAGGTACGCCATTCTTGCAATGTAGCTAAGCTGATGCCTGCTCGAAGCTTCTTACTCTAGATTTGACGGGTTGTGGTGTGTGTGTGTGAGAGAGAGAGAGACCCTTGGAATCGTCATCTTGCATCACTAATTTCTGTGTGGGCTCAATTTTCTCTTCCATTGGCTGATCATGACGGCTTATTGTATGGTAGCAGCAGTCGAACATGCAAGTGGAATTGCTAGTCCGCATGGACTGTAGAGGCTATGAGCGCAATAAATTTTCTCATGTAGAAAAACTGAGTCTTTTTCAGTGATTTTCATATGAGCAAGTGTTTTTCATACAATGCTTACCATCATGAGCGCACCTTCATTGACATGTACTAAAATCTAACCTAAATCTAAAAAAAGCTAGTCCACCGAACATAAATCTAGATCAGTTAATTTTAAACTCAAAATAAACATAAATCTAATCTAATATAACGTAAATCTAAATTTAACGTAAATAAATCTAAATCTAATCAAACGTAAATCTAACTAAAAATAAACCTAAATCTAATCTAATTTAACTTAAATAAGCCTAAATCTAATCTAACATAAGTCTACATCTAACCTAATCTTTAACGTCTTTTGGGATAGTTTCCTACGACATTAAAACTCTCTTCTTCTCGTGTGTGTGTGCCAATAAAAAGAGAAAAATGGTATAACCTTTCTATCACCCAAGTGTGATAGATTGGTTATGCCATTTCCCTCTTAAATAATAGGTCTTGAGTTCAACTCCTTGTTGGCTAGATCTTTAAGGTCTCTTGAATTAGTTTCCTATGACGTAAAATTAAACTCTCTTCTTCTCGGGTGTGTGGGTGTGTATGCACGCCAATAAAAGGAGAAAAATGGTATAACTTTTTTATCACCCAAGTGTGATAGATTGGTTATGCCATTTCCCTCATGAATAACAGGTCTTGAGTTCAACTCCTCGTCGACTAGATCTTTAAGGTCTCTTGGGATAGTTTCCTACGACGTTAAGACTCTCTTCTTCTTCTCCTTCTTCTCTCTCTCTCTCTCTCTCTCTCTCTTTGTTTTATATCTTCTCTCTCTCTCTCTCTCTCTCTCTCTCTCTCTCTCTCTCTCTCTCTCTTCCTCTCTCAATGTGTGTGTGAATTCTTTGTTTATGCATGTGTGTGTGCGTCTTTTGTTTATGCATGTGCTCTCTCTCTCTCTCTCTCTCTCACACACACACACACACACACACACACACACACACACACACACACACACACACACACACACACACACACACATTTGTTTGTGTGTGAGAGAGAGAGAGAGGGAGAGAGAAAGAGGGGAAGGGAACATGAGAGTGAGGAGAGGGAAGGAGCATACCTGGCTCTCCTTCCTCTCCTTGTGTGTGTGTGTGTGGAGAAGAAAGAGAGAGAGAGAGAGAGAGAGAGAGAGAGAGGGAGAGCGCGCATTACCTTTTCTTGCTTGAGTGCGTGCCAAAAACTCAGATCTGAGATCTGAGTTTTCAGAAGCTCTCGGTTATTTTTTTACCCCTGACGGCGTCGCTATAGGCGTCTATGAGCGTCGCTAAGTTACTTATAACTTAGCGATGCCCACTATAGTGTCGCTATGAGCGTCGCTAAGTTATAAATTTGACATTTGAGCGTCTCTTGGGTTTTAACATTTGAGCGTTGCACTGCGAGCGTTGCTAATATTAAGTACCTCTTGTAGTGTTAGTCATGTTATCTGTCCAGAAGTCTTAATGCACATAGATCCCTGTGTAGCAAAATTCATGATTCTTATCTTGAATCATGATTGGGTTCATTCTTGAGCTGTCATTGCTCCCAATTGCTTTCATATGCAAATTCCTCACCATCTCATCCTCGATTTCACCTACAAAACATGCAAAATTTCAAGGAGATGGCTGACCTCATTGCAAAAGAGTGCATGTACAGCTGCATGCTTCCCAATGCTTATAGATGTGAGTTCCTCACTCCTATTACCTATTATCTGTACACAAATAAAAAGATCTTCCTAAAACATTTATTTCACATATGCTCAAATTTTTCGTAGAAACCCTAATTTTCCATAGTTGTTGGATATAATATCCGTTCACGTCAATGTGTAGAGCTTGTCAACTTTGCCTTCTGTCGCATATCCAAATTGTCAACCGTCAAAGAGGTTTTCAAAGGTCTCTGTAACACAAAAAAAACGTTAAAACAAAAACGAACTCCTTTTTCTCTTGCAAGTGCTCTTGAATTCCTTACATCTTATGCCCTGTAAGATAGAGCGATGAAGACGAGAGCGCACCCAATGTGCAATGAAGTAAGAGTGGGAGTGCCTAATAAGTCCAGGGTCGGCCCACAAAGATTCTCTCACAAAAACCTGCGTGTGTTGCAAAAAGGATTGGATCCTCAATAGAAGAAGAATCTTTTTGAGCTCTGATACCATCGTAACAAGCTTGGATACTTCAAGTGAGAAATCAATAGCAACACTCAAATAGAAACTTCAAAACTTTTAATAGAGAGAGAGAAAGTCAACATGGCCCGGTGTAGTTCCAAGCCCAAAGGTATTGGTCCCAAAGTCTCGTGGCCCTTTCAATATTTCTTTATCATTAATCGTTGCAAATTACAACTCCTGAGGGACTTCTGCTCTTGGACTCTACGTCCAGATGCTCTGCAGAGTGAGGCCCCAAGAGCTCTTTTATTCTTACCAGGGATGCCCCAAAAGCAATCAGTTCAAAAGCAGTCAATCCCATCAGCGAGTGTAATTTGCAAAAATCCGTACAACCTGCCACGTGGCACCTGCAGAGCGAATTGAAAAAATTCCATATGGCCCTACCACGTCAGCATACGTACGATTTGCCACGTTAGCATATCAATGCATTTTATGAAAATCCCTTTCAGGGTTCAAGCTTTTGTATTTTAGGGTTTCAAGCCCCATGGCTAATGCTTCATAAGTTCTTCAAGTTAGTCCGTTTAGTTTCTCTTGTCCACTTGGCCATTTCTCTGTCAAATTTTCATGTCACGCTCAGCGTGCCGCAGTTGAAAGAGAAAGATTGTCTCTAGAGAGAGAACGCAAAGCTCAATGCACAATTGCTGAAGAAAAGAGGGTGGCTATGGAGCTAGAGCATGAGGCTCTAAGAGACCTACGCATGCAAGAGTTACCAATTGCTCTCCTCAAAGAGCGATCCACCTAAAGTAGCCACAACGTCATCACCTAGACCAGGTAGAGACAATGAATTTAACAATTTAGTCACTTGACCTTCAGTAAGTATGATGGTAAGATGGATGCCGCTATGATTTATTCTTGGTTGCATCAATTTAACGCTTACTTTGCTACTAACAAGAAAAGCAATAACAATAAAGTTAGACAGATGCCATGTATTTGTTGATTGATTCCGTTAATTGGTATCAAGCCTAGCAAGAGACAAAGATGGCTGTGCATCGTGAGCGCATTGTCTTACAAGTGGGTTAACTTCTAGGCTAAGCTCAAGGAGCATTTTATGCCACCGGAGTATCTTGATTGGTTTAAAGAGGATTGGCAAGTTCTCAAGAAAAATGGGACTCTTGTCATGCCTTTTTCTAATCATATTTTGCAGATTGTTGCTCAATTATGTTGACTATTGATGAAAGTCTGCTAAAGAAATTGTATGAGGATAGTTAAGTCTTGAAGAAAGAATTTCTTATGGAAAAGGAGGATGTTTTAAGTGTCACACTGAAGGTCACATTAAAAGAGATTTTCCTAAAGATCACATAAGAAAGAACCCACATCTGTTGTTAGTGTCATGCATGAGCAAAGTAGTGCACCCCAAGTTTCTAATGATCCTGATGAATCTCTCCTGAAGTGTTATGGTCATGTGAATGGTCAGTGCATTATGATCTTGTTTGATTCTAGCATTGTGCATGAAGTGATTAGTGATTCTCTTGTGAAGAGGGCACGCTTAGAAGCCATTCCAACGACTCCCATTGTGGTCTCCATTCGGCATGGACTCTTCAATCACGCATGAATGTCCTAATGTGCAAGTCTTTGTTCAACAAGTATCTTTTCATTGCAAGTTTGTTGTGTCTCCTCTCGCTAGATGTGATTTAATTCATTAAGTAGTTTTGTGAGCTTGATCCACAAGTTAATTGGAGAGATGATACCCTCTCTCTTGGTCATTTGCGGCGAGCAGAGAATTCCTTCTTTGCCACTAATCTCTCATGTTTTGAAAGGAGTTAAGGCACGCCGTCCAGTTGCATTTCCAATACAAAGTTAAACAGTGCAAAAAAGAGTTACTCAATGTATGATAAGGAACTTCTCTTTGTTATCCATTCTCTAAAGCATTGGAAGAATTTCTTTATATAGTAGAGATTTTATTGTTCGTACTGATCATCAAGACCTCAAGTGACTCAAATCTATCCCTAGTGTATCTTGAGATTTTATTGTTCATACTGATCATCAAGCCCTCAAGTCACCTCAATTGGAGTGACCGTCAAGCTTAGTGGTCACAGTTTCTTGAGAAATTTTGTCACAAATTGCTGATGTGTTAAGCCACTAAAGACCATAGCCGACTTGCAGATCCCGGCCAAGAGTCCTAAACCTTAGAAGCTGTAGAAGAAGGAAGAGTTCTCACCAACTTACATATCCTTGCAGAGTGGGACCAACAACTTATGGGACCCCGTCCGATGTGGCCTAAAAAGAAAGTACCCATACATACACTCAGAAGACCTAATGTAAAGAAAAATTGATGATGTGGAAATTGTACAGACATCTCAATTTTATGTTGGTTGATGATGTGGTAGATTGTATGGACTTTTGCGAATTGTGCTGCAAGCGTGCAAGTGTACACATTTTTGTAATTTGCGCTAGCACCTTTTCAGTGTCAGCTTTTGGACCAGAAGCTTTTAAGTTTGAAGCTTTTCATGTAAACTACTTTTCATGGGCCTAGAGCCTGTAAATATGTTGCAAGGGCTCACTAGCTTACATGCTTCTATGTGAAGGTATAAGTACATGCCGCCGCCGTTGTACTGAGTTCAAGAAATATAAAGAAACATTGAAAAAGACGCAAGGGTTTTGGGTTGGTGCTCTTTGGGGGTGGAACTCCGCCACTCCGCATCTCATGTGGTGTGCATCTCTTTTAGTTCAGTTATTTGAAGTGCTTGAAGTTTGTGCAGTTTGTTCTTTCTCGTTGGCACGTGATGCCCTCCCGTTACAATTTGGTGGTTTGATTGAATATTTCGAGGTAAAGCTAACCTAGTTGTAAGTCGCAAAGGACAGGTCTTCACTCTTGAGTTTCTGACAAAGAGCTATTAAAAAAATGTTTTGATGAAGACACTCACGTATTTATCAAACCCGCAACCAACCAAGGTAAATCACAATTTTCATGCTCAAACCCTCTAATTTCTATAGATTTAGATGCTCACAGTTACTATTTTATATCTAAACAACAATACAAGCCAACAAAAAAAACATTAGGGTGATGATTCAAGACAACCAACCAGAAGATCAGCAAGATAAGAAACTGTGTGTCAAGAAATGCAACCAATTAAGCGGCAACAGCAGATTAAGAACCTCCATAGTTTACTCAACCACATGCAAACAAAGAAATATGATATACATAGGATATACGAATAGTTTTGAATCACGTAGGCAATCACACATTCGAAACCCAAAAATGCAAGCAATAGGATATACGAATAGTTTTGAATCACGTAGGCAATCACAGATCCGAAACCCAAAAATGCAAGCTCACACATTCAAACCATTTATAGAAAACTTTAAATTCCATATCCTTCACCAAACCACTAGCAAGCAACATGTGATTACATTATAGAGACTCCAGATCAGAAACACCAAAGCGACTTTAAACCGAGGCTACAACAACCTAATATGCCACCCACCTGACTGTATGAAGTATCACATTTTGAAGAAGCTCAAAAAGATATAGGCTTCTATTTCTTATATTTCGATACATATTTACTTCACATCTTCAAGCACACATTAGGTCTGACGCATTTTTATATTTTGATACACATTTGCATCATACGGTTAAACGCACGTTATGTTTGGTTCATTTTGATCATGCATCATCCATTAGTTACAATAGTATATCTTTGTCCATTTCACACTTTGTCTCTTTATCTGCTTCTCTCCCTCTGTATCTGTCTTTGTCTATATGCATCTCATTTGTCTCCATCTCTCTAGACTACAATTCAATTTTCATGCTTTGTAAAACCAAGTCTCTTATCACTAACAAATTCTGTAGCCCAAACATGGAGGCAGACAACTCAATTGAACAAAAACACAAATTAGTCGTGGCAACGACCCTACTCCAACATAAACTACCAATGGACGTCCAATGACCCTACTCCAATATAAACTACCAAAGGACATCCAATTACATAATCTTTGAAAATATGTTTACTTGGAGACAACAAATATCCCATCGCATCATCATGACTGACTGATTAACAACCTACTATTACACAGCCTTCTAGTTCTCGTACTTTGCATTATGGGATATGAAAAAAAAACCATTCACGTAAATGTCAATGACCTCTTCAAATGCAACAACAGGCCCTTCCTGATGACGTTCATTCAAATAGTAGACAAACTCCGCTTACTAAAACACATATTAATTTGACTTCAACAACCTCACGACAGTAGACACCTATTACGCGATCCACTTTGTACTTTACTACTATATAGAAAGAGTACATCCACCAACTACCAAAGTGTCACTAGTATTTTGCTCACATGGACAATTCTGTCCACCAATACTTTGAAATGAAATGATAAATCCATAACTACCTAACATTTATAACCACTTTGGTTGACTTCAAACGGATTGTACATTTGCCTCCGAGTTTCTCTCTCTCTCTCTCTCTCTCTCTCTCTCTCTCTCTCTCTCTCATACGAGGCATACTAGTTTTTTGCATATTTCCCTTGGCATCGTGTCGTGGCAGCAAGTGCTTCCACGTCACCTGATTAGACGCGCTCCTGTGTCGGCTCCCTTGCAGGCTGCGCGACTCTCTCTATAGTCTCCACCTGCGCGCGGTTCACATGCGGCGTGCGGTCGATCTTCATTGCGCAAGCTCTGCTAGAGACAGATCCTCTCCATTAGAGTCCAAGACAAACTGCAATAAAATTTTAAACATGTCAAACTTGTTGCAGACAAAACCAAAATTACACTACAAAGTCTTGAAGAGGATGGAAGGGAATTTGGGGCTTAGGGGAGCCCATGCATGCACCGCTGCAGTGTAGCTTGAACGACCCATCAAACTTGAAGTTGCAAAAGCTCATTATAGGTGGATCCAAGCCTTTGGTTGACTAGGAATGCAGTGAAGTGAGCTTCAGCTTGACAAGATCATGCACAACCTCATCTACATAACATTATGTCGTGGAGAAGCACCTCAACTACCTCAAAATCATCTTGCATGAATGTGGAGGGCGTACGTGGGTCGGCTCGGTTGTTGTCCATTGTTTGTCTCCTTCTGG
The DNA here is from genome assembly GCF_014529385.1 of Adiantum capillus-veneris. Lineage (NCBI taxonomy): Eukaryota > Viridiplantae > Streptophyta > Polypodiopsida > Polypodiales > Pteridaceae > Adiantum > Adiantum capillus-veneris. The sequence goes on along the minus strand of NC_140958.1, from coordinate 33,735,825 downwards.
TGTGCACAGAACTCTGTTCCTGTCTTCTTTCTGCTGCACTGCAAGGACGCCGTTGTCTCTGCTTGCAGATGGTGAGAAAGAAGATGCGTGTCGCATGTACATGCAATCCACTTTTCTCCTTTTCCAAGAATAGCTCTGATTTCATTGAAAGGACCAGAGTAATGCGTGTTCTACTCTCCACCCAACCATGCTATCTTATAGCCTCCCTCTAGCGTACACATTGTCCGGTCGTATCGATAGCCTTGCCCATAGGACCCGTGTCCTTACACATGTACTTCAATTATACCATCTATGGTCTCTTTTCTCAAATCATTGTAACCATGCACTTGATTTTTTTTTACCTTTGTCATAATTAAATTCAAACTATCAATACCACGATCACGTTTAGTCCACTTATGATTTCACTTCCAATTTGTATCAAGAACTAATCGTCTATTGGTGTTCCTCTAACCACAAGTCTTGCAAATTCAATCACACAACAAGAAATCCAAGATGGCCTATAATAAGGTCAGTTCAACTCCACCTCAACTTTTCATGAGATATAAAACAAATCAGTATTTCTTTTATCTGACAACCGTAAACAAAAGCAACGTTTTCCTTTTAAATGCTCGTAGAATTCAAGAAAGACGCTCTTGCATTGTTCAACAAAGAGAAACCACTCATATTCGCAATATTAGGCCAAATGAAGCTACTAAACTGGTAGGTGAACATCCATACAAAGTCATTGTGGGATACACAAACAAGGAAGACCTAAATAATTATTTCTACAAGTGCATTGCACGAAGAGCCCAATACAAGATCAAAGGTCAACAACTCGCAACAACCAATACAAAAATCTTGCATCAAACTCAGCCATTGCTCTCATCGTCACTACCAACAACACTGACAATTTCCATGGAGGACTTCAAAAAGAGATTCTAAAGAAACTTGACCTCCAGTTTCATGAAAAAAATGCACTACAAGATGTTGTGTGCACTTGTGACGTTTTTAGCGATGGAAATACATTGGGTTTTTATACTCCCTGGCGTTGCTAAGACCGTCGCTAACAACGTTGATACGGGAACGTCGCTATCTGCGTCGCTTTTTATGTCACTATATGCGTCGCTATATAGCGACGCCCATAGCGACGGTTGAAGGCTTAGAATAGCGACGCTTGTAGCGACATTACATATCCTTATATAGCGATGTTCGAGAGGTATGTTTTTTGGGTGGCAAGGCATTGTATGCCTTGCCACCCATCAACCATATTGAATGTTTCAATAATAGACTAAACCTAAATGAATCTAGGATAAGCCCACATTCACCTTTGAAAGAAAGTGCAAGGTATAGACCCAAAATACAGACCCAAAATACATAGTCACCCACAAGACAATATAACCATTAACTCCATCATGCATAGTATTGTTTGTAGAATAAAGATACAAAACTGACAAAAGTAAATTGATGAAAGTAAATCAATGACAAATAGGGAAAATCACTTGATTGTTAACACTAGAATGGTAACAGGACACTTTTATGTCCTTGGACACTTTTGTGTCCTGTTAAGTGACCATTTTGCTTGAATTATTTGAAGAGTATGAAAATGAATTTCTAGGTGCTATATATCCACAAAGTTGCCTTATGAGCTGAAAAAAACTTAGCATTTTTTTTTGAGTATCGATCTCACCATTAACCTTACTCTTGCACAACATTTTTGAACCTAAACTGTGTGAAAAAACGGGTCCTATTTTTGGCATTTTTTCAATTTTTGGCAACTATACCACTCTAAACTTCATGTTTGTGAGGTTTAGATGGCTAGAGGTTAGGCCTTCATAGTTCTCAACATGTTTTGATGCTTGTAGGGAGAGCTAAGTGTTAAAATTGAAAGTTATGACCAATTTACAAGAATTGCATAATCCTGTTTTTTGGCCAAAATTAGCACTTTTATGATTTTTTTGGTGGCTTTCTTGATATCCAAATTCAATTTTGATTGTGTAAGTGTAATTTATAACATAAAGATAATCTTCCTTGAGTTTTGTGGGACCTAATATGCTATATAGCATAGTATATGATGATGGTTGAGTTTTTTGATTGCTGAAGAATACGATACATTTTAGAGTAGCAAGTATAATTTTCTCAATATTGCTAGTTTCTTAGGCCAATTGTGTGTATTTGTAGGTAGTGACCATATCTAATCATAGACTACAAACTTGGCTAGAGGGAGACGCTGAAGGAGTGGAACGGTGTGATGGTGCTCCAGAGCGATGACGCTCCTCGTACCACCTCCTCTACTGGGGTGATGACAAAGAAGAAAGAAACTCATCATCATCCATACCTGCATTAAACACACGAACATTTAACCTTAATATTGAATGGAGAAGAAAACATGGACAAATTATAATCTATACTATACATGAGAGAGAGAGAGAGAGAGAGAGAGAGAGAGAGAGAGAGAGAGAGAGAGAGAGAGAGAGAGAGAGAGAGAGAGAGGACTCATAAAGGGGGAGGAATTCCTGTGTAGAGAGATTCCTGTGAAGTTCTTGTGAATTTGTCTCCCATGTGCATTCTACGTATCTTGTACAAGCACTGCGCTCCGAGTGCGATGGAAACTAAGGCTGCAATCGCGAAGGAGGTGATCCATCTTTGCTCATAAATGCTGCTCGTCCCTTCACTAGATCTAGTTGATCGGGTAAAAGAGACACTAAGAAGCACTACTCTTAGCGTCTCTTCCATCCATAACCAGACCTCTGTGCAAATTTCGAGCTTCCCTGGCAAAATCAGGCCATGTATTGTTTATATGTTTCCAGGCTACACAATCTGTAGGAATCCGTAGCACACCATCCGAAGATCTATTCTCCTCGTGTCATGATGCTAGGGCGGCCATGGACTTACACTCAAAAAAATGCTTGATGCGAGGAAGCAGAGGAAAATGTCGCAAAATCTTTTGTGGAATTTTTGTTCCATGGAGATCTACTCGATATCTCTCGAAATCACATTTCGGACACTTCTCCATGTCTATGTATTCCCCTTTGAAAAGAATGCAGTCGTTAGGACAAGCGTGAATCAAATTGTAATCCATACCCAAGTTTTGCAAGATCTTTCTTGCTTCCTCTCTAGAATCTGGCATCACATTATCAGCTGGCAGTATGTGCTCCTTGAGCAATCTACACAGCCAACAAAATACGGTATACTTGTGTAAGTAATCTATCAGATCATTATAGATCTAGAGTTTTTTATTGAAGTAAACACATTGTAATACATCACCTGAAAAGCGCTGTGATGCTAGTGTCACTCCATCCAAACTTTGCTTGCATGTTGAGAAGAACCAGGAGCGCCTTCAATCTAGACACACGTGCTCCATCATACAATGGCGTATGGGCTTCACTTTTCATATCATCATAGATAAGCCTTTCTGAATCCATGATCGTCTCGATCATTTCATCGATCTTGTGCTCAAACATTACCTCGTTGGGATTGTGGTTTGCACGATCATCCTCTGAGCTGTCAGAGGCTACATCTTCTGGCCTCACGTATGCTGCTTGACCAAAGCGCATGCGCACACGTTGATTGGGTTGCAAGATTGGTGCCTGTTGGCCAACGTCAGAGTCCGACGAGTTATAATTGGCAACAACTTGATCTATAATAGATGGATCAAACTCGCCAAATTCACGAACGTGCTGCAAAGAAACGCATCTTGTCCGTCGCACAACATGCTTGCATTGATTACAAGGACATAAGATCCTTGTTGAGAGATAGATGTTTCGGTTGGACGGCCCCACATCCTCCTCACTACTCATAATGAATGTAAAAACCTTATAACTTGGACATAAATTTAATCTTCTATTGGCATCCTCCGTCTTTTATCTCTATCTCTTTCTCTCTCTCTCTCTCTCTCTCTCTCTCTCTCTATCTCTCTCTTTGCTCACACTATAAACTACCTCACATTCTCTAGTCATGTCCGATCCCCGCACACCTCAGTCTAGAGGTGCACGGAGATCAGAACCACCGGGTTATGATCTCATCTTTATTGGTCAATGCCTATATTTGTGGATATAAAAAATCTACATACCCACGTCTACATGATAGTGCATGTAGTGGACAAAACCCCTTTGCCTCTTCTCTAGCTGTAGCAATTCACAGCACCTTAACATCTCTGTCGACAGGAGATCCTTGTTCAAGGGATTACTTAGCACATTACATGTTGGCCTCCAATCTGAGTTTCATACCGTTGAAAGCTTTCCAACTTAAGATCGTATCCGTAGAGAGGAAGAGAGGGATCACCGTTCGCCTATCCGTAGAGAGTTGGGAAGATTCAGCCAGTCGTGTAAAAACGCAAGGCTAACTTCACCGTTCGTCTAATTCTATTTTTTTTCCGTAATCCCAAAGGTAGACTTTAATATAAAAAATAAATTCAAATTCTAATCTTAAATCTAACATAATTGAACATATGGTGATTCTAAGCTAATTGAACATGGTTAGTGGGTGAGTTAATAGGTGTCATATTTTGATGGGAATATACATATTGTTGTGTACCTAGTGTTTGCTCTTTGGACAAAGCTTTCATTGACATGCCCTAAATCTAATCTAGTATGATCTAACATAAATCTAGATCTAATCTAATCTTAAACCCAACATAAACCTAAATCTAATGTAATCTTAAATCTAACATAAATCTAGATCTAATCTAATCTTAAACTCGATCAACACAAACCTATATCTAATCCAATCTTAAATCCTAAACCTAAATGTAATCTAACTTAAATCTAACGTAGCTAATCTTAAATCTTGCCCTAATTTTAAATCTAACGTAAATCTAAATCTAACCTAATTTTAAACTCAACATAAACCTAAATCTAACCTAATTTTAAATCTAATTTAAATCTTAACCTAGTTTTTAGTCTAACATAATTTTAAATTTAGCATAAATTTTAAATAGAAATAAAATGTAATCTAACTTAATCTTATATCTTAATTTAACTTAATTTTAAATGTAATTTTAAATCTAACCTAGCTCTAAATCTTAATATAACATTTCATTTCATATTTTCTCTACTTTTTTTAAATCTATCTCTCTCTCTCTCTCTCTCTCTCTCTCTTTGTTTTCTCCCCTTACCTCTCTCTTTTCGTTTTCTCTTTCTCTCTCTCTCTCTCTCTCTCTCTCTCTCTCTCTCTTTGATTTCTCTCTCTCTCTCTCTCTCTCTCTCTCTCTCTCTCTTTACTTTATCTCTCTCTCTCTCTCTCTCTCTCTCTCTGAATGTGTGTGATATGCTTTCTTTGTTTTATGCAATATGTGTGTGTGTATGTGTTTTTTGTTTATGCATGTGTGTGTGTGTGTGTGTGTGTGGGGGGGGGGGGGGGGGGGGGGGGGGGGGGGGGGAAGAATGAGAGAGAGAGAGGGAGAGCGTTACCTCTTTCGCTTGAGCGCAAAAAATTCAGATATGAGATTTGAGTTTTGGGCGCTCTCGATTTAATTTTTACCCATGTCAAAGTCACTACGAGCATCACTATGCAACAAAGACAATAGCGACGCTCATAGCGACGCCATAGAATTTCACTTTTGAGCGTCGCAGTATGAGCGTCGCTAATGTGAAGTACCTCTTGTAGTGATGGAATATTGCTAGACATGAATTTCATGGAAGTAACCTTGGGAAAAACGAACGGGATCTCACCATACGTGATTGAGATGCTTTATTACGGTTTCGACATCGACTTTACCAATGTGATGGATGTAGATAGAAAATATAAGACCCAGGAGCTGCGTTATGGGGATTCTCCGCCCAACCACCCGTTTATATAGCCCTTGGCCACTGTAACAGAATCCCCCTATCCGCCTTTAGCAGCCGGCCGGCCCTTGGCCCTGTGGCCCGAGTCCTACTCGCCTGGGTTTGCCCTTTGCTGACATTACTCCCCCCTTGGAGAAGCGTTTTCGTCCTCGAAAAGACAAGTGGTGGTATCTTCATAAGAACACTAATGTTTTCCACCGTGGCATCCCTCATGGATCCAACGGTTCATTGAATCGGAATCCGGTTCATTGGGAGGTTCAATGAAATCAAGAGTAACATCTTGATTTTCTACATTGTTGTCCCTGTGCAACCATCTTGGTTAACCGACTCATAATCGAAAGAGCGTGAAGGATCCATTTAGAACTCACTTGAGAATGCTAAACGAGTTATCACAACTAAGAGGTGTTTAAATGCATACCCAGGTTTCAACTTTCTGAAGGTACTGGAATGTGCAATATAACCTTGGGTCATCTTTCCATGAAAGTACTATGCTGACATACTCATCAACAGCAACCAAGTCCTTGACTTGCAGTGGTTTCTTGCCAATAGTCAACCTTATCCAAACGGATGATTAAGGTTGATAACTTGAGAATAACAGGCAGAGACTAGAACTAGCTGTAACATGCCTTTCATCATATGAAGCAAACTCCAAACCAGAAAGGTAACCGATCTAGTTGTTTCATTTCTTATGAAAGTATGCACTTAGCATATCCTGTAGCGTGCTTTACTAACGTATGCACTTTTCATATCCTTTAGTACTAAATAGAATGCTTGTAAGCTGCCCATCCTACGCGAGATGCATAGCAACAGTAAGAGTGAGGTGCTTTCTCCCAACCACTTACAGACAGTCACCCACGACTGACGACAAACTATGACTCAGTCATTGAGTATCCAACTAAATACTCGATATGGAATGGAGACAACCAACTAGGTTGAAAGCAGATTGGAGTTTCAAGCAGCCAATTACGAACACCCATACTCAGCCAACACCTTGTATGGCAGGGTGTAAACGCATACGAAATCTGCAAGAGAGATTGCACTGGCAGTGCAAAAAATTGCAGAAACAATAATTTCCATGAATTTGCATGCCGCTCCGAATAAATTTGTGTTAAATACTAGGGCCCATAACACCTAGTGTGCATGCATTTAACACAAACATATCCGAACCGCAATTCCATTACGAGACTTTCCACGGTACGTACGTGAAAGTCTTGCAACAAATTTGGACCATAATAGAATGTGACAACCCGATCACACCTAAGTACCAACCATGAGACATTCTCATGAATATAGCATATTTTGCAACAAAAGTTGGACCATAACAGAATGTGACAACCCAGTCACACCTAGGTACCAACCATGAGACATTCTCATGTACATAGCATACTTAGCTACATGTAGGAACGACCCTCCGTTAAGGTGGTTTCCCAACACTTGTAATCGTAACAAGTTTGTACTTAGTACCTGACAATTTCTGGCCACTGAAATTGCTCCTGATATTACGTGCTTAAAATGGTCAAAGCAATGGATGCGACCAGCACCTAGGGACTTCGTCGCGACACATTGGTAAAAAGTTGGCGCCAGTGTCAGTCCAAGAGACTCATATTCTCCACATGTGGAATATGTCTCAAACAAGGATATCAAGAAAAACGACATCCATCAAGTACGAGCTGGTACTTGTGTGTGGAGGTAACTACAAACAGTCCGCGACAAGAGTGAGAGGGATCCTCAGTATCATGCTCCACACTGGCTAAACTGAATTCCTTGAGTTCCTAGACCATGTTGTATCCCATGTGAGAACATGTGCCAAATCGAACCCTACAACGAGGTTCGTAACAGCATAAGGTATAGTGGACGCTATGGTCCAAAATACTCTGTTCCAACATGCCCTTGGCATGGCGTTGAAAAATTCAAGCGGATTTATACAACTTGCACTGGAAACCGTGGGTGTTGCCTGCGCAATTCAACCCCTTTGGTTAACATCTACGTAGTCAAAACCCTTGGTAAGACGGTCTGTAGAAACTTCTCAACTAGCAGGCAACGGTAACCAACATAGTTAACCGTGTACATAATGATTGGAATCAACTCGAAAAGTTGAATTCGTCCGCTACCGTGTGGTAGATTGTGGAATTCTTTCCTTGAAAGTATAACTGGGAGAGATCAACTGTGATCCTCAATGGAGATCAAACTGTGATCCTTAATACTGTTGGGTGATGTAGCAATCACCTGTCGGGTCTTACCCCAAAACAGTATGTCCATAGACACTCCGTAGTGCTATAGAGAGAGCAAGAAATCCACACAAGTGAACTGCCTAGCTCTTGTGGACAACCATGATGTCTCAACTGATTGCTGCATCTATACTTCCTTGTAGAGATCAGCTACTGTGTAGTGCAAAAATGACACCGTAAACATCCTGAATGACAAGACCCTTGCTCTTCCATTAACGTCGATGTATACTTCCCTGGGTAGATCTGTTTACTCTTGAAAACAATCACCCGAAGAATTCCAATAGTTGGGTCTTGCCCTTGGCATGACAATGGCTCGTAGCCTGTGTGGCTCATAGCCCTTGTGAAAATGAGTGTTCAATGGACGAACCGATGAAAACTAATTTGAGTAGCATCTTAGCCACGTGCTAGCTAGGAGTTAGAGCACCTTGGCTCAGGCGGACTCACGAGCAAAACACGTATCAAACGCTTCTTAGAAGATTTGCATTATTCCCTAAAAGAGAGAGAACGAGAGAGAAGAAGAGCATGCTGGGCTGTGGAACTTTCCTTGAACGACTATGACATGTATAGTTGATTTCCATGCTCGTGTGCATCTTATGCCTAACGTGCAGTGTATCCTATAAGCATGCAACAAGTTTCTGCTATGACTCTCTCTTTGAGAGAGGTAATAGAAAAACACAACCACATCTTGATCTACCTTTGCAGGGTCGTGATTGTATGAAAATGACTTAGCATTGGCACTTTGCTTGTGAAGTAAGTCCTAGATTTAGGTTCCTTTTAGTGTTGTTGGGTGTTGATAGCAACCAACCATCAGGTTCAACAATCCATCACTTAGTCTGTCCTTGACAGAGTTGCGAGTTGGATAGCGGAAACATAATGCATAAAGTGGTGGAATCCATGCCACCTGCTTAGCATGCCTTGCATGCAAAAACGTAAGCCCTTGGCTACTATAACGGTTTCAAGCGTGAGAACCAAAACCATAAGTGCCTTGCACAATCTAAACTGGTAGGAATTCTGTGAGGTGATATTCCCTATTTTGCCAGTTTTTGCAAACTTGTGTGTCACGGCCCTTGATGACAAGTCTTTGGGCAGTTCCTTGGCACAAGGGAGAAGCCGTGCTTCATGTAAAATTGCCAAAGCACTTTGCTTTGCACAATGACAGTAATTGCCAAGTAAAGTGTAAACATGGAAAAATAATAAGAACATAAAATTGGCTAACCTGGTTGTTGCGGTCACCAGTTGACTCAAAAGTCCGTGGAACAAAACTCGCTTAAAATGGTTCATAGCCATATCTGCTGCACGGATGGGAACTGTTGGATGTAAATATACATCCCTTGTATCATATACGCTCGTCTGTCACGTAATGAAATAAGCTGGCTTGAAGCCTTGCTTCGCATAAAGAATGTTGTGATACTAGACGACGAAGTCGGCTGTTGAGACACAGATATCATGACAAAAAGCATCGACCTTGTCGAGTGATTTCAACTGAAAGTAACCAGTCTTGTGTGGCAAACATCCTCTACCCGCCTCGAGAAACAGTGACACGAAGTCGACCATGCCGAGCAACATGCCCCCTCGCATCAAGTCGAGCAGTAGGATGTGCCAATCTCCTTGAGATTCTAAAGCATCGCGAATTTGCTATGCTTTTGCATCAAAGTCAACCGTTGAGAAGCCGTGCTTCAGAGCCAAGTGGTTGGGATTCAAGCCGTGCTTGATTCGAGTGAGTAATTGCATCGGAGGTCCTTTGGATACAACAAAATTGCAATGTTGAAAATAATTGTTCACAAGCCGTGCTTGTGCTTGTGCATGACATCTCAGTAATCATGCTAATCGACATGCCATGCTATCAATTGCTTGCATGTTGCCTGACCTCGCATGCCAAGCTTGGTGGAGCCTTAGCAATTTCTTGAACTGCATAAATGTAGCCAATCAACTAAGAAAAATATAACAAAATATGCATACCATTTATGCTATCGGTGTAAGGATTGCCTCCCAAAACCGAGGAGCTTTCGAGCTTTTGTGTCGAGTTACTCTGTTAGATGCCCATCATAGGGGGAAATCCTTGCTCAAACTCACTGCAGCAACAATACTAAAGCGGGAGAAAGGCCCTTGGCCTTGGCTTCCCCAAATTCCTTAATGTCGGTTCCCTGTGACTCTGATGTTTTCTGCAGATCCAGCTGCTGGTTGTTTGCCCAAACCCTCAGCCGACATGCAGGGGAAATTCATGGACTTTCGGCCCGCCATGGGGCTTGGCCCTTAACAAGGGGAGGGTGACCCAAAGTAGGGCGCCCACCCTAAATTTAAAGCAAGTGAAGTTTGGCGATGGCGTTTCTGCAGACAGCGAGGAGGCCATGAATTTGCTTGCGCCGGCTTGTGGCTATCCTGGCAGCTTTCAGCCATGAAACGGTACTTGCTAAGGACCCTAAGGCGCCCCCTTTTGGTGCCATAACCGCCATGAATGGAGCAGTTCTGGTTTCCTCCCTCCTGCCGCAAGCGGCCCGTCTCGCGCTGTTCTCTTCGGCACTGCATGCCAAGCTTGCCAAGGGGTGTTGCCCACAGCCGCCCTTGGCTCCTTGATCAACTGATGCAACTTGCCATAGCTTGATTGAACGAGCACGATTTGCATGCAAAACAGCATGAGCTCCACGACTACCCAACACACAGCATCTCCTCCATGTTCGCCACTTCCTTCAAACAAAAGAGACACCGAAAGAGAGAGCGAGAGAGATTCTCCAAGCTGAGAGAGAGAGAGAGAGAGAGAGAGAACGAGAGAGAAGGCCCTGCCTCTTCCCCTCCTCCATGGCTGCTCCCTCCCTTAGCTTTGATACCAATCTAAGACCCAGGAGTTGCGTTATGGGGATTCTCCACCCAACCACCCGTTTATATAGCCCTTGGCCACTGTAACGGAACCCCCCTATCCGCCTTTAGCAGCCGGCCGGCCCTTGGCCCCGTGGCCCGAGTCCTACTCGCCTGGGTTTGCCCTTGGCCTGACAGAAAAACAGGTGATGTCTTACTTGAGAAGATAAAATAAAGTTGTGGATATTTAGACGACAAAATCTTGTCCGATGCAAAATTCACATATCATTTTGACAAAGAGCTATTCAAAATATGTTTCGGTGAAGATACTTACGTATTCATCGAGCCCGCAACCAACCAAGGTAAATCACAATTTTCATGCTCAAACGCTCTAATTTCTACAGATTTAGATGCTCACAATTACTATTTCATATCTAAACAACAATACAAGCCAACAACAAAAACATTAGGCCGACGATTCAAGACACCCAACCAGAAGATCAGTAAAATAAGAAACTGTGTGTCAAGAAATGCAACCAATTAAGCGGCAACAGCAGATGAAGAACCTCCATAGTTTACTCAACCACATGCAAACAAAGCAATATGATATACATAGGATATACGAATAGTTTTGAATCACGTAGGCAATCACACATTCGAAACCCAAAAATGCAAGCAATAGGATATACAAATAGTTTTGAATCACGTAGGCAATCACACATCCGAAACCCAAAAATGCAAGCTCACACATTCAAACCATTTATAGAAAACTTTAAATTCCATATCCTTCACCAAACCACCAGCAAGCAACATGTGATTACATTATAGAGATGCCAGATCAGAAACACCAAAGTGACTTAAAACCGAGGCTACAACAAGCTAATATACCACCCACCCGACTGTATGAAGTATCACATTTTGAAGAAGCTCAAAAAGATATAGGCTTCTATTTCTTATATTTCGATACATATTTACTTCACATCTTCAAGCACACAATAGGTCTGACGCATTTTTATATTTTGATACAGTACATTTGCATCATACGGTTAAACGCACGTTATGTTTAGTTCATTTTGATCATGCATCATCCATTAGTTACAGTAGTATATCTTTGTCCATTTCACACTTTGTCTCTTTATCTGCTTCTCTCTCTCTGTCTATATTCATCTCATTTGTCTCCATCTCTCTAGACTACATTTCAATTTTCATGCTCTGTAAAACCAAGTCTTTTATGACTAACAACTTCTGCAGCCCAAACATGGAGATAGACAACTCAATTGAACAAAAAGATGAATTAGTCGTTGCAATGACCCTACTCCAACATAAACTACCAACAGACGTCCAATTACATATTCTTTGAAAATGCGTTCATCTTTGGAGACAACAAATATCCCATCACATCATCATGACCGATTGGTTAACAACCTACTATTACACAGCCTTCTGGTTCCCATACTTTGGATTATGGGATATGAAAAAAAAACCATTCACGTAAATGTCAATGACCTCTTCAAATGTAGCAATAGGCCCTTCTTGATGACATTCCTACACACAAAGAGTACATCCACCAACTACCAAAGTGTCACGAGTATTTTTTTCCCATGGACAATTCTGTCCACCGATACTCCCAAATGAAATGATAAATTCCATAACTACTCAACATTTATAAGCACTTTGGTTGATTTAAAAAGGATTATACATTTTCCTCTGGATCTCTCTCTCTCTCTCTCTCTCTCTCTCTCTCTCTCTCTCTCTCTCTCTCTCTCTCTCTCTCTCTCTCTCTCATACCAAGCATAATAGTTTCTTGCATGTTTTTCTGGGCATCGTGTCGTGGCAACGGGCGCTTCCACATCACTTGATTGGATGCGCTCCTGTGTCGGCTCCCCTGCACGCTGCGCAACCCTCTCCAGAGTCTCCACCTGGGCGTGGTTCACCTGCGGCGTGCGATCGGTCTTCATTGTGCAAACTGTGCGCGAGAGAGATCCTCGCCACCATTACAAGTCCAAGACAAACTGTAATAAAATTTTAAACATGTCAAACTTATTGCAGACAAAAACAAAACTACATTGCGAAGTCTTGAAGAGGATGAAAGGGAATTTGGCGCCTAGGGGATCCCATGCATGCACCGTGCAGTGAAGCTCGAACAACCCATCAAACTTGAAGCTGCAAAAGCTCATTACAGGTGGAGCCAAGCCTTCAGTTGACTAGGAATGTGGTGAAGGGAGCTTCAACTTGACAAGATCATCCACAACCTCATCTCCATAACATTATGTCGTGGAGAAGCACCTCAACTGTCCAAAAACCATATTTGCCTGAATGTGGGTAGATGATGAAAACATAGGCAACACTAGTACGAAGGCTGAATTATTGTGTTAGAGATTCCAATGGACATGATGATTCCAAAACTGCTCGCATCATGCTTCAAAGGGGGCATAACAAACCTTACAGTGATGGACACCTTGTTGTAGCTTTGCTCAAGGAGTGCACCAGGTTAAAGGATCTCGAAAAGGGTAGTAATTTACACACTGAGATTGCCAAAACCTGTCTTATAGAAATTGACCCTTTTGTTGGTAATACCCTCATTGATATGTATGCAAAGTGTGGAAGTGTTTGACAGAATGGAGATTAGAGATGTGGTATCATGGAATGCACTTATTGGAGATTACGTCAACTATGATTGGGGAGAGTTAGTACTACATTGCTTTGAAGGGATGAAACTTGAAGGGGCCTTACCAGATGCTGTTACATGCGTTTGTGTCCTGAAAACTTGTTCAAGTTTGATTGCCACAAGCAAAGGGAAAGAATCCCATGCTATGGTTCAACAGAGGGTTGGTTAAATAATAACATTTATGTTGGCAATGCTTTAATTGATATGTATGCCACTGGTCTCGTTTCATAAGCACATAAAATCTTTGATGAGCTTTCGGTTCGGGATATAGTCTCTCGCAACACATTGATTGCTGGATATGTGAAACATGATGCTAGCGGTAAAGCATTAACTTGTTTTAGCAAGATAAAGTGTAGTGGAGTGCATCCAACCATTGTCACATACTGTTGTGTATTAAGAGCATGTGCAGCAAGTCGAGCAACAGACCAAGGTTTTGAGATTTATTCTAAGATTATTCAGGAGCAGGTGCTAGAAACCACTTCGGCTATATGTGACTCACTCGTCAATATGTTGATTGAATGTGGACTCTTTGCAGATGCGCATGATGTTTTTTCTAAACTTTCTAGTCGGAATGGCGCTTCCTGGACTACTTTGATTGCAGGATGTGTTGAGTTTGACATTGCAGAGCAAGCACTGGAATTTGCTGAACAGATGCGAGTAGAGGGATTTCCGGGAAACTCTGCCACCTTTGTTTACAGATTGAAAGCTTGTGGCATAATTGCAATGATAGATGGGGGCACAAAGATACATATTGAGATCACAAAAATCGGGTTACTAGACAAAGACATTGTGGTTGGGAATGCCTTGGTGGACATGTATGCCAAATGTGGTAAGCTAACAGAGGCCTACAAAGCTATGGAAATACATTCTGTGCAAAATGTTGTTTCTTGGACTACATTGATGGCAGGATATGTAAACTATGAGCTTAATCATGAAGCTCTAAACTCATTTGAACAAATGCAACATAATGCCATGTCCCAAATAAGGTGTCTCTTTTCTATTGAGCCTGAAAGCTTATGGCTCTGCTAGGGCCACGGAGAAGGGACATGAAATACATGCTAAGTTTCCACGAAGAAGCTTGTGGAATAAAAAACTTGTGATTGGAAATGCCCTTGTGGATATGTATGTCAAGCTTGGATTTCTTGTAAAAGCTAGTGAAGTATTTGAAATGCTTCCAGCTCACGATGTTATCTCATGGATAAGTGTCATTGCAGGGTTTTTCACATGGGTATGGCGAACAAGCATTGGCTTCTTTTGAACATATGAGATTTGAAGGGATTCTTCCAAACTATGTTACTTCTGTTTGTGCCCTCCAATATTGTGAAATTCTTGGAGCCATAGACAAAGGGAGAGAAATACATGCTGAAATGGTAGGCAAGGGTTTACGGGAAAATTGGCTATCAGCAATGCACTTATAAATATGTATGCCAAGTTTGGTTTGTTCAGACAAGCATGGAGTGTCTTGTACAATTCTCTATTATGTGATGTCATCTCATAGACAACCTTGATTGCAGGCTATGTCTATCATTACTGTAGTCAGGAAGCTCTTATATGCTTTGAACTTATGCAGTTCAAGAGGGTCCCTCCAAATCCAGTCACGTTGTGTTTTCAAAGCTTGTAAAAATGTTGGGGCACTGGAAAAAATTTTCAAGATCCATGCGCAGATGTTAAAGCATGGGATGATGGGAAGTGAGTTTGCTGTTGGTATTGTACTGGTGGATATGTATTGCAAGTGTGGCTTTCTTAAAAAAGCTCCGAAACTAATTGATCATCTTGTGATGAGAGATGTAGTTTCTTGGAACTCTTTGATGTTCGGCTATGCTAACCGTAATCATGCTAGCGAAGTGTTAAGTTTTTCCAAGAAAATGGAGCTTGGTGGTGGCTCTCCAGATGCCGTCTCATTTGTTTGCATTTTGTAAGCTTGTGTAACCCTTGAGGCCATACAGAAGGGAATTGAAATTCACAATGAGATTTCCAAGAGAGGACTGTTAAAAAGAGATTGTATTATTGGAAACGCACTCGTTGATATGTATGCAAAGTGTGGTCTCGTTGCAAGGGAACAATAAGTGTTTGGCAGGCTTTTAGTTGGTGACCCTGTCACATGGAGCTCATTGATTACAACATACTGCCAGCTAAGACTAAACAAACCAATGTTTTCCACCTTTTACACCATGGAGAGAGAAGGCATAAAGCCAGATTTAGTAACATTCATAGGTGTTTTGAAGACACGTAGCCAAACATGTTTGGTGGATAAGGGGCAGGTGTTTTTTGATGGCATCAGCAACGATTTTTGCCTTGTACCAACTCTTGAGCATCACATGTGCATGGTGGATATCTTTAAACAAGTATTCCACTTGGACAATGCAATGATCTCAATATTTATCTTTGTGCCCTCATCTGTGATTGCAATTATGGCACAAGCTTTCAATCTGTAAAGTAAAGTGGCCGAGTTTCCCAAAAACCCCTCTACTCGCATCTGCAATGTCAAACTCAACACATCTTGTGATTAAAGTAGTCCATGAAATTCCATTCCAACTAGAAAGTTTAGAAAAAACATCATGTTCATCTGCAAAGAGCCCACATTCAATGAACATATTGATGAGTGAGTGACATATAGCTGAAGTGGTTTCTAGCACCTGCTCCTGAATAATCTCAAAATAAATCTCAAAACCTTGGTCTATTGCTCGACTTGTTGCACATGCTCTTAATACACAACAGTATGTGACAACGGTTGGACACACTCCGCTGCAATTTATCTTGCTAAAACAAGTTAATGCTTTACCGCTAGCATCATGTTTCACATATGTAGCAATCAATGTGTTCCAAGAGACTATATCCCAAACTGGAAGCTCATCAAAAAATTTATGTGCTTCTGAAACCAGACCATGTTTGGCATACATATCAATTAAAGCATTGCCAACATAAATGTTATTATTTAACCAACCCCTCTCTTGACCATAGCATGGGATTCTTTCCCTTTGCTTGTGTCAATCAAACTTGCACAAGCTTTCAGGACACAAACGCATGTAATAGCATCTAGTAAGGCACCTTCACGTTTCACCCGTTCAAAGCAATGTATTACTAACTCTTCCCAATCATAGTTGACATAACCTCCAATAAGTGCATTCCATGATACCACTTTTCTAATCTCCATCATGTCAAACACTTTCTATGCTCTAACAATGGATCCACACTTTGCATACATATCAATGAGGGTATTACCAACAAAAGGGTCAATTTCTATAAGACAGGTTTTGGCAATCTCAGTGTGTAAATTACTACCTTTTTAAGATCCTTTAACACGTCAAACTAAGATTCTGGGTGATTCAGAGTATGTGGATGTGCTTGCACTCTTATTGTCTTGCACACATATAGACACATATCCACATCCTCTCCAATTTATTACAATTTCCAATGATAGTGTACACTGATATACACCCACGTATACTCTCGCATGCATATACACACACACACAATTCTTTTATACAATGGAATGGTGTCACTTAATATCACCAAGTGGACCTCTCCACACGCACATGAACACACACACACACACACACACACACACACGCACGCACACGCACACGCACACGCACACGCGCGCGCATGCACACGCACGCACACACGCACGCACACATACACACACACACACACACACACACACACACACACACACACACACACACACACACACACACACACACACACACACACACACACATTGTAGAGACGGTAACGTCCTATGGTTTGATCATGCTCTATGGATAATCATGTTCAAAGTTTCTTCCTTTTTCCCACCCGACTCTTTGAAGAAATCCACCCTGAGGTTCCTAAAATGGGTTTCTACAGAAGGTCAAGAGGGTATCAAAGCACTCCTTATTCACCACATGTATAGGGAGAGGCTCAAAGTATATATTAAACAGGCTGCTCTGTTTCAGTAAGCCCCACTTGATGCTGAGAAAAATGAAATGGAAACCTTTCTTCAAAAGGCTGTCTTGCCCACCAGAGAATCTAACTCTGACTCTAGACATGGCAAAAGAGGAAGAGTGGACCAGGGAAGAGGCAGATAGAGGAAGGGCATGAACCCCCACTTTTTAACCCAACCACCTAACACCCCTCCTTGGACCCCTGTTTTTTCACCATCTGAGTCCTCTACTAGCTACTCTAATGTCAGCCGATCTGCAGCACAAACCCCCAGTCCATCACCTATTACTACCCCTTGTTTTACCCCCACACCCACCTCTACTTCACGAGCTCGATCTGCGGTTATCCCGGATGTGGTCCAAGTGCTAAAAGTATGCTGTATTTTTTATCTAATTGCAGGATGTTTGCAAGGATGAAGTTGGAAGGTTTTGTCCGAATCCTCCGGCCCCTACCAAAAATTTCTTCGTCATAGATATTACCTACAGGAATGCTCTCAAGGATATCAGGTCTATCCATGCCTTCTATAGCCTTTTTTTGTATGGATTGGATATTCCAAGTATTGAGCTATGGTTTTGCTTGGTCATTCATGGACCCTATCAAGTTACAATTATGTAATGCTAAGGAAGTCTTTTCCAAAACTATAATTCCAAATTGTCAGTGCAATGAGTCTACACCTGGGTATTGTAATAGTCTTAAACATGTGCTATTTTTTATCTTCAGTACATTGACAATCAGAGTATGAGAAACATTCTCATAAAGGGACTTAATCATATCCCCCAGCCTTTGTGCAAACACATTGCCATAAGCGAACTCTGGTTATGCCTTTCCAATCTATTACAAAATAACATTTTAGTCTTACCTCCCCTACTTCAGGAGGATAGAGTTAAACAACTCTTCTGGGCTTTTTGTGAAACCATGCTTCCATTTAAAAACTCAACCAAGTTAATTGCCCCTATGGATCAGCATATCGAGGCTCTAAAAAGAAAGTATTTTATTACCTGCTTAGACAAGGCTACCAATAACCGTGTCTTTATATGCCCAACCTTTATGACTCAAGAAGCTAAAAAGAGGCTCTTTGAAGCCAACTTTCTACCCATTACTATTCCGCAGTCTGACATTTAGAAAACAATTAATGATTACCTCACCAAACTTCACCTCAAAAACCTTTACCCTCTACCTTACCTAACAGCCATTTATAAGGCTCACAAAAATGCCTATATATGGATCACTTGTGGGTCTAATTGCTGTTTCTCAAAGGTATCTTTACTCTTAGCTTGCATCCTCAATACATGTAAGTGTGCCCTACTTAAAGCATAGGGCACACTTACTCAACCAAAAAGCCTTATTATGTTGTAATATCCGACTCCAATCGTGGTGGGTTGTGGACTCCCTGTACGAAGTTATTCTCAATCTACCAAACACAGTAACCTCGGTATTCTCAGCTGATATCAAGAAATGTTATGAGAATATACCCCATCATGGAAGTATTGGTATAATATCCAGCATCAACTCTCTCATCAGCTATGTCTTTGATCAACAAGCCCCTTTCATCTCATTTAAGAACTTTCCCAAGCAGTGTACAAATGTAAACTGGTCACAATAGCCCTATAAAAACCAGCTATCCTTTGACAAGAGACAAGTCCTTGAGCTAAACACCTGGCTTATTAGTAATATGTATGTATAGTGTAATGGAGAGGTCTACAGGCAGATTAATGGCATCCCCATGGGACTTGATTTCTCTCCAATTTGGTGTAATCTCTACCTCCATGCATTGGAATATACTACATACACTCAACCCTCCAAGATCCTCTTCATGTTGGACACCACCTCCTTCAATTCAAAACTCCATTCAGATTCTTTGATGATATCTTTTGGGTCAATAATGATCATCCTAGGTATTTTACTATTACCAACCCAATTTACCCCCCTGCCTCTCCATTGATGATAGCAACACCATTTTTAAAGATGGTACAAAAGTTAGCACAACCTTCCTCAGCATGCAGCTTGAAGTACATCATGGGAAACTCCACCGGTCCAGGATTGACAAGAGTAAGGTGGTCCCTGCTCGTGTTCTAAAATTCATTCATAGAGGCAGCCAATAGGCCCTAAAATTGGTCTCATAAGGTCATTTTATCCCAAATCAAGACCATTATCTTCTGTAACCATTCTATAGAACAAGCTTGCTTTGATATTAAAGCCCTTGTCCAAGCCTTTTGTACCAATGGCTTTGAGAGAATTAGATTATGGAGAATCATCTATAAATATCTGGATGACACAGAAAACCTTCAATCATGTGCACACTTCAAGACAGTCCACTCTTGCCTCAAGAGGTGGGCACTAGGTCCCTAATGGGGGCCTAGTGGCCCCATTAGTGGGCTCTCCTACGAACATCAACAACCTAGTGTAAAGAGGAGGGTTTATTCCACACACATCCATGGTGCTTAAGCATAAAACAACCATTGGAATTTTTACCAACCTTGACATTTTTTTGAAATAGTCTCTTTGAAAAAATTAGTAAAAGGGAGTGTATAAGTTTAATCATTAATGGGATATGCTGAGAACCTAAAACCTTAGGTAAATGAGGTAAGCCATGCCATATGGAAAGCTCCTCTTGTCACATCCACATGCTTCCACTAAACCACTACTCTAAGCTTACACCCATGCATGAAGGGCACAGAGGGTGAGTTCTTTCAAAAGGGGCAAACCCCACCAATTCTCCACGTCGCCCATATCCCCACCACCCCACTCTGCAAGAAAAACTGACTACTCCCGCCTATTGCTCTTTTCAAATGGATAAGATACCTATATATGTGAAGGTTGCTGTGTGGGACTCTGAGAGCTTGAGCTTGCAAGACTTCTTGATAGGACCTTACTTCACCAATCAACTTAACATGGAAGTTCCTACTCAGGTCCGGGCGGGCATCACAGAATACTTCTTCTTTCTTTCATTTTGCTTTTAGGTATGGTGGACATCGATAACAAGTGTCCTTCATTGATGACACCTGCCTTCCACTACTAACTCCTCTCTTTTGTTGTTGGCTGTGATGGTGGCAGATAACATTTAAAGGACTTTCCATATCTTACATACAAATGGAATATTGAGGATGGTTTTTCTTTGATTGTACTTTGCCCACATTTTCACATGATAAATTGGAATTTTTCTTGGCATTCTCTGGCTATTAATAGATGATTGTCATCTTTGTGCTCCGATGATTGAATTCCTCTTACACACACACATCCATCATTAAAAACTTGTGTGTGTGACCTCAAACATTTGATATCAAATGATAGATTATGGTCTAGAGAAGTACCACAATTCACATAGCCTTGAAAATATTTAATGGGTGACTAATAAGTCGTGCACATATAACTTTCCATAGGAAACCATCTATGGGTGAGTGAAAATTTGAAAAGATAAGCTAAAGATTTGAAACTTAAGTGTTTCATGCAAGTGAAAAGGCTTAAGCTTTTGGAAGCATTTATTCCTAAAGGAAAGTTGGACATCAAACTATTTGTTTTTTGTTACTTTCTATAAATACTATATATACTAAGGGTGCATATACTTTCCATCAAAGCATTTTTAGTGATAGCCTTATCTATCAATGACATCATAATCATATGGTTGGATGATAGAGAATACGATGGATCTCTCTCTCTCTCTCTCACCCTTGCGTGTACTCAACTAGCCTTATACCCCCCTTTTCCCCTCTCTCTCTCTCTCTCTCTCTCTCTCTCTCACACACACACACACTCACACACACACACACACACACACACACACACACAATCGAGAAAGCTTGTGTTGGTTTATCGAGAAGTTCGTGTTGGGTTTCTTTGTTCAGAGTTCATATGTGCCCCTTTCTCCAACCTCTATATAAGCTTTCAATTGATCAACGATTTTCTCAATCGAGTCAACTTGGTGTTTCACATCAAAGAGAATGCATCTCACACAAAGCTTGGAAGGTTTCTTACATATTAGGCATGCATGTCGCATACCGAAGATTAAAGATGAGCATGAAGAACTTCCCAGGTTGGATCTATTTTATAAGTGTTTGCACAAGGCATTGCTATGTATAAATCCTTTGAATCCAATTATTGGATAATACTTGGATAAGTATTATGGGAAATATGGTAATCTCCCTTATGATTTTAAGCCTTCCAAGAAAATTCTTCTATCTGTAATCATCTTTCATTGAATAGTTTGTGTTTTGAATAGCCATTGATTACATATGAAGTAGTGGATTCACTTGTTCAAAAGAATTATGAGAGTAAACTATTTTGAATGAGACATAACATCTTAATATTTATTATGAACATCTATGTATGTTGTATGCATATCCAAAAGGATGCCTTTGATGTTTCCTTGAATGGCATAGATAACATAAATATTGCAGGTGAATAGTTATCTTTCAAAATGTAAGATAAAGCATCTTTGATACACATGAAGACTTAAATTGTATAGAAGTAGGCCTTTACAGCAAGAGTCTCTCTCTCTCTCTCTCTCTCTCTCTCTCCCTCTCTCCCTCCCCCAAACAAAAAAAAAGAATAGACGTGTCTTCATTGCTTATGGATTGACAAATGATTATAGACATTTATATGGTGGTTTTTGTATTTTTTTGAAAATTTATCCAAAATATAGTCGAAATGCTACCAAATGTTTTTGATGCAAGTGCGAGCAACATATCATAATTTTACTTGATGTTTGCTAGTTGTTAGTTTCTTTGTAATTTTTGACACCGATAACAAGGGGAAGTGGTCATTGACACTTGTCTTCCCAAGTAAATGCTAGTACTGATATGTGTGTGTGTTTCTTGGATGGTGGAAGATAAGAGGTTTCTTCCTTGTTATTACAAAGACAACTGCAACAATAGCAGGAGACAAACCATCATTTGATTATATTTTTTCAGATTTATAGCTAGACTTTGTAAACACTTTGATAATTTCACAAGTGATACAATTTGTGTATAAGTTTTTGGTCTCTATTTTGTCAATTGTAAAGTCTTATCTCTGCCTTTTTGAATTTAGTAAACAATTATTTTTATATATCTATATACCCAATATCTGTTCTCTAGCCCCATTGTATGGTTTAATAATTTGTGCAATCAAACTCCCCATTGTATGGTTTAATAATTTGTGCAATCAAACTGTTGTTAAATAATCAATCTTAAACACACACACACACACACACACACACACACACATCATTTTTCCTTTTTCTACAGACACAAATTGTCCTTCCATCTTCTACTTGATATACCTCGTATTGGAGGGGGAAAAAAGTTCACGGTAGCGATTGTACATGAATGGAAAAACAAGACACGAAGCAAAAAGAGAAAGCATATTACACAAATCATACCTGCGACATGTACACAGAGATTTGAGAGAGGATTGCTTGGGTTCCTACAATGTGCTTTGCAACTTGCTCTGGGCATTACAGCCTCCGTCAGTCATGTGAAATCTCTCTCTCTCTCTATATATATATGTGTGTGTGTGTGTGTGTGTGTGTGTGTGTGTGTGTGTGTGTGTATATATATATATATATATATAAACATAAATAATGAAATATATATATATATATAGACATAAATAAATAAATAAATATATATATATGAACTTTGCGTGAAAATCATCATTCCATGCTTGCTCATTCACTTACCCAATCCCACTTTTCTTCCTCACTTACCTAGTCCCACTTTTCTTCCCCAATATATCGTCCTAGACCCCCAGTTCACACAAAACATTAATACATAGAAACTCAGCACATGATTGGAGTTTTGAGATAGTAAAACATGTTTGTGTAGCACAAGGACAAAAAGGGGAACATTTGTGCAAGTAAGCTACTCCACTACTTCTGCATTCTCTCGTTGTATGCACACTAGCATGCTGGCTATTTTGAGTAGTTCAATGAGAGCGCACACAAAATAATATAGCACAACACAAAATAATCAAGCATGGCAAGCAAGCAAAACCTTTCATAGTGGTTATTTTTGAATACTTGAGGCGCATACCTACTATAGCATGACTATTTTCAACATGCTAGCTTTTATGGTAGGTAGAGCTAAATCAAGCGTGCTATGTACATGTGTAGCCTCCCACACGTACATCAGTTTCAAAAATAGAAAAGTGCCAAATTAGTGTTAATAAATTGACTCGCAAGCCAACGGCCAAGCAAAAACACAAAAGTCTAGGAGCTGGTACGTGATTCTATTTTGAGCAACCAAAAGGATGCAATGAATCTATTTTGAGTAGGCAAAAAGTTTAAAAGACCATTCTTGACTGCCTTTCTTTTGCATGCACTTCAGTACTGTCATGCAGGTCTTATGGGTCCCAGCTACAACGATGCAAATGTGCTTATTCATACCCACAGTGAGCGCAGAGGAATGTTATCATTCAATGAAGGAAGCTGGTGACTATGACGTGTGGTCTAAAGCTTATATAGTAGAGACATGCTCATGCATGATAGCATATTGAATATTGCATGTGGACCGCCTTGATAGTAGCCTCCACCTCCCATGGGTGGAGGCTATTCAAATCCCACTGGATCAAGGTTTTCCACCTCTAGCTTTTGCATCGTTGCTTAAACTATTAAGAAGCTCCCCCGTCATGTTCAAGATTGGTCATGTCCACCGCCTGAGTACTCCTGATCTTGCTTTTTTTGAGAATGTTGTGTCCCTACAAGGTCCCTGCTACGTTTGAGCGACGCACCTTCAGAACATACATCTCATACATCATGCCTCCATGTCCATGGAGAGAGAGAGAGAGAGAGAGAGAGAGAGAGAGAGAGAGAGAGAGAGAGAGAGAGAGAGAGAGCTTGTGCTTTGTTTTCCCACAAATCCTATGACCTTAAGGTGACATGGTCCTATGTTTACAATGCCATGATGTTGATTGATATGTCTAAATTATATGTCCTTAGCTATTAAATTATGTTAATTCTTTGATTCAATCTCTCTCTATTCTGTGTATTCAAGTCATTTGTGCAAGTGTGGTTGTGTCATTCAAAGATTCAACAAGTGTATGTATTCTTGGAGAAGAAATTGGAGAGAGAGCAAGACACACACACACAAAGAGAGAGAGAGAGAGAGAGAGAGAGAGAGAGAGAGAGAGAGAGAGAGAGAGAGAGACACACACACAGAGAGAGAGAGAGAGAGACTAATCTTTATCTTTTAATTGTTCCCTTTCGAGCTCAATCGTAAAAAAAACGAGGGAAGACAACTAGCAAATTGTGAATTTACAGGACTATGTGTGGTGATGTGGGTTTGTGTGTGTGTGTGTGTGTGTGTGTGTGAGAGAGAGAGAGAGAGAGAGAGAGAGAGAGAGCTTGTTTGTAGACTTCCTCTACAATACACAATTTACAAAGGTGCAATACCTTTGTTTTGTGTGCACCTCTTGCGCATAAGATACGACTACTGTAGCTACAAACAATCTTGGCAAGGTCATCATTTCATGCCCTTCTTCCATGTTTTAGGACTACCTACTCAAAATTGTATGCATCACATGTAGTTTCCTTCTCTATTGCGGACTTTTTCTCGCCCAATGTGATATGCACAACATATACCCCAATTCTACATGAATTACGTAGTGATAGCCGTTTTTCGGCTCTCCATAATTGCTATACTAAGTTACTCCACCCTACCAAATTCACCCAAACGCTATGGCTATCCCTACCATTTCATTGTACATAGGCGTGTGTGAGTTAGGGGGCTTTTCCCATATCTTCTTAAAAAACCCTCAGCTAGCTAGTCACTGGGCTAGGTGAGCCAAAATAAAAAAATAAAAAAAATAAAAAAATAAAAGTATATTATGGCCTCTTTGTGTGTAAATATTTCATTATATATATGGCCTAAATATAGGGATTTTTTATAATTATTTTGGTATTTTATTTAAATATTTCTACTTAGGTGTGTGTTTTATTAAACCTATGTACACCTTCTTTCATCCTCTTACACCATAATTATTTTATTATTTTATTTTTATTTATTTTTTATTTGCCAATATGTACATACTCTAACCTCATATTTTTCCTTTATACAAATCACTCCCACATTTTCACCCTCACCCTCGTGAAAACAAAAAATTGATTTCTACTCATTGGTCAAGTTTATTATATTATTTACTTGCATACCTTTTCCTCTTTCACCCAAAATAATTCAAAGAGGGACCATATCATATGATTCCAATATCTTTCCATATCCATAACTCCTCCATATTTTTATTATTATTTTTACTCATTATTCTAACACCATGTGCTCATTGAGCTAAAGTCCATGAATAGTCCATACACTAGTCCCACCATGTATATATTTCTTTCTTCACCAATAATCCTCCTCCATGCATGTGTCAAGGGCAACTTGGATGCTTTGTATTATGATATGACAAAGGAGGGGCTCACTCTTGGATGCATTGTACAAATTCAACAAAGGAGGGGTCCACTAAAAGACTTTTGCAAGCATAAAAACAGGCTTTTTGGTGAGAATTTTGGCACCTATCTCCACTCCGAATTTGGAGCAGTGGTCAAAAGAGAAAATGTAGCCCACGCTCTGAATAATCACCTCAAATTTTTTCATGATTTTTGGAGCTACCAGCGGTGAGCTATGATTTTTTGAGTGGACCCCAGTCTGCCCACTTTTTTCACAAGTAGCCCATAGTCTTCTCTCACCTCTTTCCACACTTCTACACACACACACACACACATTTCTCTCAATCCCTCACTCAAACCTGCACCTTCAATGGTTTCTCTCACCTTCTTCACCATTAACCTCCCCACTTACTCCCATAGCTCTCATATGAGCTCTCCATGCACATACACCATCTCTATGCCTCTCTCTATTATCTCCAAAGTACAATTCCATCTTACTCTTTATATATATACATAAATTCAGCATGTGTACCATGCTTAACCTCTGCAAATCAAAAGATCTCATCAACGGAATTACCATTTTCATCACGATGATCAACCTTGGCAGCGGTGGCGTAAAGAAGAGAAGACGAAGAAGAAGATCGATGGTCATTTAAGAACCTACACAAGTAAGTCCAAAACTTCTTCAAGCTTCACCATCACAAGGATTTGTTCACTTCATTCAACCATCTTACTCCAACCATCCCACCCATTCTACCCATTGTAAATATATCATTAACTTTCTAGTGATTACTAACACTAACCACTAACATACTAACACAAAATAGCCATTGACCTAACCATAAAAGACACCTCACCTCAAGACATGTGTATAGTAACTCTCTCTCTCTCTCTCTCTCCCTCTCCTTACTTACTTTCACCTTATCTACCATCAATAATGCTTTCTTTTGAGCCCACACCCATGACTCAAGCAGACAAAGAAGGCCCACAATGTTTTGATATTCAAAAAAATCATAATCTTGATTTGTTAGCTTGTAAATTAGGATTTCCAATAATCCTAATGAGGGGTCTCCAACCTATAAATAGGCCCCTCTCCTTCTTGCAAAACAACCTCCAATATCTCACATAGCACCCCAACACTCTATGCGTGAGGAGAGACTTAGGTGTAGCAACCACTTGTGAGCTTCACTCTTGGTGTGAGAGAAGCCTTCAAGCTACACATTGCAAGTGAAAGAGCGTTGAGTTCCACAAATCTCAAAACCACTATTGTATATGCTCCTTCATCATCAATAAATTGAGGTTTGGTGCATCAAAGGCGTGATTCGACGTTCAAATCTTCGTCCTTCTATTTGTGCAATACGGTTTGGTGAATTCAAGGTGACTTGTGTATTTTGAGTTTTTATCGGTTGATCTTGATTTTAGGAAGTGTTTTAGTGTTTTTTTCATTGCCACTTTTGTGTCCATTGTAAGAGGGTATTGTGGTGAGAGGTCTCCCACACCCTAAGACAGTGTGTGTGTGTGTTTTGGCAATGTTTAGCAATCACTAAGCATTGAGTGAGTTTTGTACAAGTTCTACGATAGCATCATAACGAACCATCTCCATTTGCAAGTCACAAATAAGGTATTACGCAAGATCCTTTTCTCTCTCTCTCTTCCCTTTGCTCTAGCTCTCTCTGGTGCATTTTGTGTGTGTCTTGGTGTGAGGTTGCTTGTGTGTGTTGTGTGGTGCATCTTCTTGGTTGTGCCAAAATCTCTCTTGCGTCCTAGTTCGCATACCATAACTAGGTGGTGCCCCTATCTTGTTTGGGTTTGGCTGTGGGTTTGTTGTTGTGTTGTGCTTGTGGTTGCCCCAGGCCCAATTGAGCAGCACGGGAGCCTTGAGGGGTGTTTGGAGGTCGCCTCTCTTGTTGCCCGCCCCGGACCGCCTCAATTTTGGTGCCCTCACTGAGGACGGCTTGTGTATTTTTGTGTAGAATCAACCTTTAGCATAGTCAAGTAGTTTGCATGAATCACGAAGCTTTGTATGATCCCTTCATTCCCATTGCAAGGCAAAAGGTGCACATAATTGTTAGTACTAAGTTGCAATTTCAACGTGTCATTCGTAGAATTTTAGGTCCTCTTAGGTTGGCCGAGATAAACGCTTCAGTAAATCCTTTTATTTTTCCTCTCATTAGGTACGACCTTAGTTTGGACATCTATATTTTTGTTTTGTTTTAAGCATTAGGACATGCATAGGCCATGGATAATGGCCCAGGAATAGAGGTTTTTCCCTTTCATTTTACTCCACACATTAGAATAAACGTTGCAATTAGTAGAAAGATCCATTTTCAACAACGAATGGTGTTCATGTTTGGTGCCCAAAGAGCAGGAGAAATTCTTGCATCACCAAACCCTGTCATTCTACCTCTCATCAACTACCACACTTCCTTTGATGTACATGTGTTCATTTTATTTTAAAATGAAATGCAGCCCGGCAAAGTAGTGTGTATGTTTGTTTTTTCTTTGTCCAAGTTGTTACAAGAAACAAAAAAACGATCATTTATTCTAACTGGGAATGTGTGTGCAGTGAAAGTTCAATCCTTAGAGATCTAGCTCTATTACCAATTGAGTTGCAGGAGCAAGTAGTAAGGCGTCTCCCTCATAACAAGAGGGTGGTGGAGTTAAGACGGAAGGTCCTACGCGTGGATTCCATTTTCCTCTTGTTGTTGGGCACTAAGGAAGACCGCGCATTCATCCAACTAGTGTGTGCCCTAAGATTGGTAAATAGAGTGAAATTTGGCGTTTGGCGAGTGCATTTCACCATTGAGGAAGACTCTTCAGGAAACTTGCGGCCAGAGTTCATGCTTCATAGACTCACATTTGGTGAATTTTTCCCTCATTTGCGTCTTATTAATAGTCTTCCGTTCGCTTTCAACAAAGGAGATAGGGAGCTATTCAGAGCTTGTCTTAATAAAGAGAGCATAGAGAAGATTGCAAATTTGTATAAATTCTCATCCTTCTCTACTTTCTATGACACTTTGTTCATAGAGACATTGTAAATCTCTTTATGCTTTTGAATGATTTAACCATAATCCTAAGGAGTTTTTGTCCAGGAATTTTGTAGCACAAGTGGAGTCTTTAAATCTTGCAAACTTGATCGGACTTGATGAGGATGTTCTTTATGAAATTGTGAGAAGGTTGCCTCACTCCGACTGTGTGGAACTCGAAGGAAAGGAGCTCCTAGTCAATTGCTACTTTCTCACGGCCTTCGACGAGCATGAAGATCTAGTTTTTATACAAACCGCTTGTGCATTGGGAATTGTAGAGCAAGTGCAATTTATCACTTGGGACGTGGTTGCTCTTTTGGATCCAGAAAATGAAGTTCTAGAGATTTCTGTTTATCGCCTTAGCTTTGAAGAATTTCAACCCTTCTTAGAGCTCATCAATAGTCTACCATTTAGTTTTGATCAAACAAATCGAGACCTTATTGAAGCTTGGATAGCTTAAGAAGAAAACCTAGAGTGGTATTTTCTCACTTCTTCATTTGCAGGCGAGTGGTTCTAGATCTCTATTGTATCCCTTATTGTAACTCGTGTTGTAATCTTTCATAATAATGGAGAGCCAACGCCAAATGTCTGGGTATCCTCTTTTCTTTGGAGAGCCTGGAGAGGATGCAGAATTATTTTTAGCAAATTTCAAGATGTCTTGCCGTATCAAGAGGATAGTAACCGATCAAGAACGTGTAGAAATGTTTGAGGTGGTCCTTAGGAAAGATGCTAGTACTTGGTTTGACTCTTTGCCTGAGGAAGTTAAGGGGAATTACACAGAAGTTTTGAATCGTTTTAAGAGATACTTCTTTGATCCCCAAAACACTCAAAAACTATGGCAAGACATTGTTTCTCATAAGCAAAAAGACTTAGATGACTACTACTTGTACAAGCAAGAGTTTCTACGTCTTTGGGCTCTATGGATACGAAATGTTGCTAACCCTGGTGATGGTGCAGAATTTTTAAAGAAGGAGAGGTTCATAGCCGGACTCTTTCCTGACATTAAGGTAAAAGTTGAGGCGGGTGCACCTGCTACTTTTGATGCAGCTGAAACTAGGGCTGCTGAGAAGTATAGGAAACTCAAGTGCTTAAGGGGAGAGGTTCCAATAGAAGGTCTTAGACCCAAAGGTAAGTCACAAGCATCAACATCGAGGGAGCTTCCTGAGGTAACGGCGGAAGTAATTGAGAAGTTAAACAAATCTTTAAGCAGCCTGTCAATTCACCTTGCACAAGCTGTAGGTCCAAAGGGACAAGCAAAGAAGTCTGAAGAGCGAGATCCACGACCTAGGAGAGTCTTGCAATGTTGGAATTGCGGAGAGTCTGGACATGGGATGTATAATTGTCCTTGGCCCCGTGGGGAGCCAGGGAGGCCTAACTTGAATTACCCAGTGATGAATGCAGGTGAAGGAACTGGTCAACAACCAAGGCTTCTACAAAGGCCAAATGGACCAAGACCACCTCCACAAGGGGTAGAAGGAGTTCCACCTTTGCCAGATCCAAATGTGCATGTGGTAGAGGTGACAAATTCAAATGAGGCTGACATGGAAGCCAATGGAATTAAGCGTGGCCGAGGAAAAGGTAAAGAGAAAGAAGGAGTCACATCACAGAGTGACCATGGACAAGGCAAGAAGGCAAAGGAAACCAAGGAAACCAAGGGGACTCGACGTCGTATCAACCTCCAAGACTTCCCTCTTGGACATGGTATGGCTGCGTACAACTTGTTGGAAGACATGAGAGGTAAGGGTCCTGATATTTCATGGCCTCAATTTCTTGCATTATGTCCACAAGTTAGGAGGGATTTAACAAGGGCAGTTAGCACTAGGAGAAAGGTAAAAGAGAGTGTGCCTGTTGTAAAAATTGCACAAGCTGAAATGAATGAGGACATTACACCGGTGCTAGACTGTTACATCAAAGGGAGATTGGTTAGGAAAGGTCTAGTGGATGGGGGTGCACAAATTTGCATCATGACAGAGGGACTCATGCAAAAACTAGGCATGCACATCCATGAGACACCTGAAATTAGGGTCAAGATGGCAAACAATAGCAAGGCTAGGTGCGTAGGCATCTGTAAAAATGTTTTTGTGGAGGCCTTTGGCATTAAGAAGGCAGTGGATTTCTATGTCATGTCTACCAAGGGAAATGGTTACCCATTTATCCTAGGAAGACCATGGCTAATGAAAATGCGAGCTTTGCAGGATTGGGAGAGTGGAAAGCTAATTTGCAGGAATGACAATCACAAGAAGGTTGTCTTTGACATGAAGGAGCAACGCCAAGAGGAGCTCCATGAAGAACCATCTCAAAGTGAGACGGAAGAAGGTTGGACCGATAGCACTTCAGAAGAAGAAAGTAGCGACAGCATTACTGAAGAGGAGTCTTCCATCGAAGTCATGGGGGTAAGGTTTAAGCCAAGCAACCAAGAGACCTCTTGTCAAGGCTTGGAGGAGGTAGGTCCTCAAGAGAACGAAGGTGATCAAGATGAAGGGATGCTGGAAGGTATGCTATCGACAACACTTACAACGAATGAAAGAGAGGAGTTCAAATGTGTGCTAAGGAAGTTTCCTAGGCTTTTTGCTAAAGACTACACCGATGTGCGTGGAGTAGATGCTATTCAACACAAAATTGAGTTGAAGCCAGAGGCCACACCTAAGGCTCAGAAGCTACGAAGGCTAGGAGTCATCAAGGAGCAGGCTTTACTCAAGGAGGTAAGAAAGCTTCTAGCAGCAGGGTTCATTTATCCAGTGGAGAATTCAGAGTGGGTCTCTCCTGTTGTTGTCACTCCTAAGAAGAACGGCAAGTGGAGGGTGTGTGTGGATTACCGTCCCCTCAATGAGGCAACAAAGAGAGATCACTTTCCCCTCCCATTCCAGGATGAGATACTAAATGAGGTAGCTGGTCATGAGAAGTACACTGTGTGCGATGGTTACTCAGGTTACTTTCAGATAGGGATTGCACTGGAGGATCAATTGAAAACAACCTTTATCACTCCTTGGGGTTGTTATGCTTTTAGAGTCATGCCATTTGGTCTGACAAATGCTCCTGCAACATTCCAACGTTTCATGAATATGGTGTTTCAAGCATTCTTTGGAAAGTCAATTAGAGTGTTCATTGATGATTTCTGTATTTATAGCTCAAAATCATTGCATCTACAAAGGGTAGAAGAAGGTTTAAAGAAGCTTTACGACATGGGAGGTCAACTCAACCCCGACAAGTGCCATATAGGTGAGGATGAAGTAATCTTGCTTGGTCATAAAGTTTCTTACAAAGGCATTGAAGTGGATCCTTCGAAGGCAAAGGCTCTTATTGAGCTACCATCACCCAAGAGTCTTAAGGAGGTCATCTCATTCATTCAAAAGGTGAAGTATATGTCACGCTTCATTCACTTAGCCTCGGAGTTACTTCACCCTTTGCAAAAGTTGACACAACAAGTAGAATTTGCATGGTCTGATGAGCTTGAAGAGTACTTTTGTAACATTAAAGTCATTTTGTCAGAGCTACCAACACTCATGCCTCCTTGTTGGGAGTACACATTCTTTGTTAGCTCTAGTGCTGGGAAAGAAACAATTGGTGCTGTGTTGCTACAACAAGATCCCCACAGTACAAGGATGCGACCCATCTACTTTGCTAGTAGGGTCATGAATGCTTTGGAGAGAGACTACACAGAAGCAGAACTCATGATGCTTTCTCTCATGTTTGCGGTGAGAAAGTTTAGATCCTACCTGCTACCAAAACCTTTTGTAATTCTCACTGCAGAAAATTTGTTCCCTTGGGTGTCATCTCAAATGAATCTTAGTACTAGGATCTCAAAGTGGATTATGGAGTTGCAAGAGTTTCAATACTCTTTCAAGGTAGAAGATAGTGTGCGTGCACAATTGGCAGGGATTCTCACTTATAGGGTGCACGAAAAGGAGATTAAGGTGCCTGAAGTAAAGACCCTACCATTGCCACCACCAAAAAGTATTCCTAATGCTTTTACTTTGTTCTTTGATGGAGCTTTTCGTCGAGCCACAGGAAAAGCAGGGGGAGGGCTAGTGTTGCTCAACCCAAGTGGAGAGGTGGTCATGAAAGAGAAGTTCAATCTACCAAGTTCAGCTAGCAACAATGAAGCAAAATATGACACTCTACTTCATGGTTTGAAGATGTGCATTGGCCAAGGGATACAACGCCTCATGGTAAAGGGAGATGCACTTCTCATTGTTAAACAGATTTTAGGCATTTGGGCATGCAAGAATGAGAGCTTACGGACAAAAGTTCATGCCATTCGTAGATTGTTTAATCAATTTGAAGAAGTGCAACTATATCATATTCCTAGGAAACAGAATGAAGATGCTGATTTACTTGCACAACAAGCCGTTGCATGTGTAAAGAAAGAAGTGCAGGTCATCATGGTGGCGGCTGCTGTGAAGCAACCGAGGTACCAGGGATTGGAGTCATTGGCTCCCATCATTGGCTACATTTTGGAGGGTGAGTTTCCACCAGACTTCACAAAAGCTCAGAAGAGGAGACTCATGAAGAAGGCAAGCGTATATCTCTTCCTAGAAGGCTCCCTCTATCAAAGAGGGAAGGATCAAGTGTGCAGACGAGTACCAACTATTAAGGAAATTCCAGCCATTCTAAAAGGTTTGCATGAAGAGGCATGTGGTGGTCATTTTGCCCAAGAATTAACTGTGAAGAAGATTTTTCTTTCGGGGTATGTTTGGCCAAGTTTGCATGTGGATGTTCAACATTGGTGTAAAAGCTGTCACACTTGTCAGATAAATGGAAATAGAAGGTTGGTGCATGGCCCGAGGCAAATAGTGCTTGCAAATGGACCCTTTGAAAAGTGGGGCATTGATGCTATGGGTCCTCTGCCTAGGACAAAAAATGGTAAACTCTACATTCTAGTGGCTGTAGACTATATGACTAGATGGGTGGAAGCACAAAGTGTGGCAAAGGTAAATGAGAAGACAGTGAGCAAATTCGTCTACACTCACATTTGTT
The DNA here is from genome assembly GCF_014529385.1 of Adiantum capillus-veneris. Classification (NCBI taxonomy): domain Eukaryota; kingdom Viridiplantae; phylum Streptophyta; class Polypodiopsida; order Polypodiales; family Pteridaceae; genus Adiantum; species Adiantum capillus-veneris. Next base: position 33,702,091 of record NC_140958.1, on the reverse strand, counting down.
GTAGATTTGGCACACCTTTGGAGATTGTTTCTGATAATGGTCCAGGGTTTAGAAAAGGATTGCTCACAGAAGTTTGTGAAGAGCTTCACATTCTACATCGTCATAGCACACCATACTACCCACAGTCAAATGGTTTGGTGGAGAAGGCTAATGGTGTCATTGCAGGAATCATTAGAAAGATGGTGCAAAACAAGACAAAATTATGGGATGACTTCTTGGATGGTGCCTTGTGGGCGTATCGAACCACATATAGGGAAGCCACGGAGTTCACACCATTTCACTTGGTCTATGGTCAAGAGGCTTTACAGCCAATTGAGCTAAACATTCCAACAATGCGACTTCATGGCAAATCAGCACAAGATGATCAAGAGGTATGGATGGATCGACTTCTTACGTTAGTGGAGCTTGAGTGGAAAAGAGAAGCAGCATACGAGTGCTACAAGAGGAAAGCCACACAAGCGAAAGAAACGCACGACAAGAAACTGAAGGACAAAGGCATCAAGGAAGGAGAGCTTGTGCTAAGGTATGACAATCGACTTGACAATCGTTTTGATGCCAAGTTTGAAACTAGATGGCAAGGGCCATACATAGTCAAGAAGGCTTTCAATTCTAGCTACTATCAGCTTATGGACTTGAATGGTAAAGAGCTCTCCAGGAAGGTAAACGGGTATCACTTGAAGCCCTATTTGAGTCGCCTTCTACCAAAGGATCTACCAAAGATCTGTCCAAAGGCCGCTGTCTCATGTAAGTATTGTTACATGAAGCATGAGTGTAACTCCAGCCAAAATTCTGAGGGGCCAAACAATGAAGATCTCGTCAAGGACTCTAAAGCACTCTCTTTGGAAAAGATGCTCTATGATGGTACATGAATATACCATCATCCTGGGGGAGGGCTAATGATAGCCGTTTTTCGGCTCTCCATAATTGCTATACTAAGTTACTCCACCCTACCAAATTCACCCAAACGCTATGGCTATCCCTACCATTTCATTGTACATAGGCGTGTGTGAGTTAGGGGGCTTTTCCCATATCTTCTTAAAAAACCCTCAGCTAGCTAGTCACTGGGCTAGGTGAGCCAAAATAAAAAAATAAAAAAATAAAAAAATAAAAGTATATTATGGCCTCTTTGTGTGTAAATATTTCATTGTATATATGGCCTAAATATAGGGATTTTTAATAATTATTTTGGTATTTTATTTAAATATTTCTACTTAGGTGTGTGTTTTATTAAACCTATGTACACCTTCTTTCATCCTCTTACACCATAATTATTTTATTATTTTATTTTTATTTATTTTTTATTTGCCAATATGTACATACTCTAACCTCATATTTTTCCTTTATACAAATCACTCCCACATTTTCACCCTCACCCTCGTGAAAACAAAAAATTGATTTCTACTCATTGGTCAAGTTTATTATATTATTTACTTGCATACCTTTTCCTCTTTCACCCAAAATAATTCAAAGAGGGACCATATCATATGATTCCAATATCTTTCCATATCCATAACTCCTCCATATTTTTATTATTATTTTTACTCATTATTCTAACACCATGTGCTCATTGAGCTAAAGTCCATGAATAGTCCATACACTAGTCCCACCATGTATATATTTCTTTCTTCACCAATAATCCTCCTCCATGCATGTGTCAAGGGCAACTTGGATGCTTTGTATTATGATATGACAAAGGAGGGGCTCACTCTTGGATGCATTGTACAAATTCAACAAAGGAGGGGTCCACTAAAAGACTTTTGCAAGCATAAAAACAGGCTTTTTGGTGAGAATTTTGGCACCTATCTCCACTCCGAATTTGGAGCAGTGGTCAAAAGAGAAAATGTAGCCCACGCTCTGAATAATCACCTCAAATTTTTTCATGATTTTTGGAGCTACCAGCGGTGAGCTATGATTTTTTGAGTGGACCCCAGTCTGCCCACTTTTTTCACAAGTAGCCCATAGTCTTCTCTCACCTCTTTCCACACTTCTACACACACACACACACACATTTCTCTCAATCCCTCACTCAAACCTGCACCTTCAATGGTTTCTCTCACCTTCTTCACCATTAACCTCCCCACTTACTCCCATAGCTCTCATATGAGCTCTCCATGTACATACACCATCTCTATGCCTCTCTCTATTATCTCCAAAGTACAATTCCATCTTACTCTTTATATATATACATAAATTCAGCATGTGTACCATGCTTAACCTCTGCAAATCAAAAGATCTCATCAACGGAATTACCATTTTCATCACGATGATCAACCTTGGCAGCGGTGGCGTAAAGAAGAGAAGACGAAGAAGAAGATCGATGGTCATTTAAGAACCTACACAAGTAAGTCCAAAACTTCTTCAAGCTTCACCATCACAAGGATTTGTTCACTTCATTCAACCATCTTACTCCAACCATCCCACCCATTCTACCCATTGTAAATATATCATTAACTTTCTAGTGATTACTAACACTAACCACTAACATACTAACACAAAATAGCCATTGACCTAACCATAAAAGACACCTCACCTCAAGACATGTGTATAGTAACTCTCTCTCTCTCTCTCTCTCCCTCTCCTTACTTACTTTCACCTTATCTACCATCAATAATGCTTTCTTTTGAGCCCACACCCATGACTCAAGCAGACAAAGAAGGCCCACAATGTTTTGATATTCAAAAAAATCATAATCTTGATTTGTTAGCTTGTAAATTAGGATTTCCAATAATCCTAATGAGGGGTCTCCAACCTATAAATAGGCCCCTCTCCTTCTTGCAAAACAACCTCCAACATCTCACATAGCACCCCAACACTCTATGCGTGAGGAGAGACTTAGGTGTAGCAACCACTTGTGAGCTTCACTCTTGGTGTGAGAGAAGCCTTCAAGCTACACATTGCAAGTGAGAGAGCGTGAGTTCCACAAATCTCAAAACCACTATTGTACATGCTCCTTCATCATCAATAAATTGAGGTTTGGTGCATCAAAGGCGTGATTCGACGTTCAAATCTTCGTCCTTCCATTTGTGCAATACGGTTTGGTGAATTCAAGGTGACTTGTGTATTTTGAGTTTTATCGGTTGATCTTGATTTTAGAAAGTGTTTTAGTGTGTTTTTTATTCCCAGTTTTGTGTCCATTGTAAGAGGGTATTGTGGTGAGAGGTCTCCCACACCCTAAGACAGTGTGTGTGTGTGTGTTTTGGCAATGATTAGCAATCACTAAGCATTGAGTGATTTTTGTACAAGTTCTACGATAGCATCATAACGAACCATCTCCATTTGCAAGTCACAAATAAGGTATTACGCAAGATCCTTTCCTCTCTCTCTTCCCTTTGCTCAAGCTCTCTCTGGTCCATTTCATGTGTGTCTTGGTGTGAGGTTGTTGGTGTGTGTTGTGTGGTGCATCTTCTTGGTTGTGCCAAAATCTCTCTTGCGTCCTAGTTCGCATACCATAACTAGGTGGTGCCCCTATCTTGTTTTGGTTTGGCTGTGGGTTTGTTGTTGTGTTGTGCTTGCCCGAGCCCCAATTGAGCAGCACGGGAGCCTTGAGGGGTGTTTAGAGGTCGCCTCTCTTGTTGCCCGCCCCGGACCGCCTCAGTAGATATGCATTTAGTTTGGCTTGGAAATAAAGTCTTACAAAACATTTTTTATGAAAGAAATCAACACATGATTAAAAGTATACACAAGAGTGTTTCAAGTCTGTTGTCTTATGGAATCATCAAGCTTGCTATTTTTTTATTCTTTTAAAAATACTCATTTCTCCTTCATTTGTAAGACAAAAGAAAAAGAAAAAACACAAAAAAGCTTTTATGTAACATTTTTTTTTCATGTGACCAATGTGTACATTGTACAATTGGAAGATCCAAAGTCGTCCTTTTCTTCTGTCTTGAGGCTTGTACTCTCTTCATTCTTCAATGTCATTTTTAAAAGAATTATGGTGTCAATCAAATCGTGAAGAATACAAGCTGTTTGATTAACTAAGAACCAATAATCCAATCCAGTATAATTGAGTTTTTTTGAAAATAATAAAAAAATTATAAGAAAGACTCATTTAAAAGGGTTTTACTCAACCAACTATACTACTTTGTTTTAGTATGAGCGGCTTATACTCCTGTGGTTCTTGACATTCCCTTTACACAATCATAAGCTAAGGGTTATATATTTGTAGGAGTTTATATGGAAAACAAGTTTTACAAAAAACTATTAGTAATTGAAAATGTATTAAGTTGTGTGTCAATTGTATCAGTGGGTTGTAAAAGGGTTGTCAAATTATCAATCTTAGAGTTGGTGACATATCCTTGCTTGTGGTTTAAATTTCCTAGTCAAAAATAAAATATATCTTTTGAACATTGATTAGCCCTTTTTTTTTGAAGGCAAAAGTGCTGTAATTATCAACTCAAGGAAGATACTTCTATTTTTTGCATAAAGTCAAAATTTTTGTGTTGTTTGGCTTGAAAATAAAGGCTTTAAAATATTTTTTAAAAGCAAATAATCTAAATTTGCAGCTTAATCCTAATTTGGTTTACTATAAAGCACTTGAAGAGCTTAATAAATAACACACGATTAAAGTACATTAAAGAGTGTTTCAAATATTTTGTATTACGAAGCCATCAAGCTTGTTGATTTTAATTTGTTTAATTTATTTTTACCTTGATTTTAGCGCTCTCTCTCTCTCTCTTTCTCTCTCCCTCTCTCACACACACACACACACACACACACACACACACACACACACACACACACACACACACACACACACACACACACACACACACACACACACACACACAAAATGACATTTGATTGTAAGCCCAATTTTTCCAATGTTTTTCTTTAACATACTCACAATTGTGAATGGATATGAATTAACTCAGAAATGAAATTACAATGAGCCTCAAGCATAGTCTATGCCTTGAGGAGCCAAAAGATACAAAAGTTTCCAAGCCTTAGCCTTGTCATAGTCACTTACATAGTTACAATTCAAAATGTGATAAGATCTTAGTAACCACTTTCCTACAAGCTTGTATGAGAAAGTGATTGTTTCCACTCATCAGAGTTCTTGGTTTCTTTGATAGACAAAATCCAATCTTGCTCTCTTGTATAATTCTGTTGGAATTAGGGTTGTAGGAAAACACACAGCTTGGAGAAGACAAAATAAGCTCAAGGAACACAACAGAGAGAGTGTTACCTGGTGTGCAATGGAAAAAATAGATAGCCCTAGAATGATGGGCGTATATACAATGCACGGCGGAAAAAACCTCATAAAGAGGGAAAAAATACCTCCCAAATCAGCCGTAAGGCGTCGATCCATACACACTGAACCGTAGCTGTGAAGACTGCCATGTACTCAGCCTCACAAATGGAAGTGGCCAGGGTAGGTTGCTTCTTGCTCAACCATGATATACATGAACTGCCAAGCATGAAACAAAAACCACTTGTGGACATCCACGTGTCAAAACAACCAACCCAGTGTGAGTTTGAAAAGGCATGTAAGTCTAGCGGCAATGATCCCCCCTTGGGATAAAACAAGCCAAGATGTAAAGTGCCACTCAAGTAGTGGAAAATTTTCTTGACAGCCTGCCAATGCTTAGACTCTGGGCTATGCATAAATCTGCTGACCTGTGAGACTGCAAATTGAATACTTGGCCTTGTCTTGCATACTTAAATGAGGCATCCAACAACACTTTGGTAAAGAGTGACATCTTCAAGATCACCAATATTATGAAGACTCAATTTGAAATATGTTTCCATGGGTGCGGCAATAGGTTTGCAACCCTCAAGTCCAAACGTACATAGCAATGTCTCTATGTAACTTTTCTGACACAAGGCAATACCACCACCACAGTGCTTAAATTGTATACCCAAGTAATGACGCAATAGACCCAAATATTTCATCTTGAAAGTAGCATTCAAATCATCCTTAAATTCAGCAATATGTCTCTCATTTGGTCCAGTGATCAGCAAATCATCTACATAAAGAACCACAATGAGAAGTACATCACCCTCACGCTTTGCATACAATGTGCTTTTTGTTGGACTATTACGTAAGCCTCATTTGACCAAGTGAGTGTCAGCATTCTCATACCAAGCACGAGGAGATTGCTTCAATCCATACAAAGATTTGTTACATTTTCACACCTTATCCTCTTGTTCTTTCTTGACAAAACTGCAAGGCTGCATTACATAAACTTCCTCAAATATGTCACCATTCAAGAAAGAAGTTAAAATGTCTAACTGATGTACATCCCAACCAAAATGAGCTGCCAATGCACATAGAAAACACACAGTAGTCATACAACAAGTGGGAGTAAAAGTCTCTTCATAATCTATGCCTATTTACTATGCATAACCCTTTGCAACAAGTCAATCCTTATATCGATCAATCTCACCATCCGACTTGCGTTTCAACTTGTAAACCCACTTTGTACCAATGGACTTTTTGCTAGGAGGCAAATCACATAAAGTCCATGTGCCATTTTCTATAAGTGCATCATATTTTGATTGCATGGTAGCCATCCAATTTTCAGAACTCTGTGCTTCATCAAAATACAGAGGTTCCTCAACATCATGTAAGCTAGACACAGCCAAAGCGTAACAATCTGATGCATAAGATGCATGGCAAGAACCTGAACGAGTACAACTAGACAAAGGTGCATCCTATTTACTATCATGCAAAGTATGCACCAACCATTTAGGCATACCTCAAGCCTGCTCATTCTCAGCCCTTTCCTTATCATGTACATCATGTACATCTGCATCAGTAATAGACTGATCTGTAACATTTTCAAAAACACCCATAGGCTGTATAGGCTGTACATTTGCCTCATTGGAGTTTACATTCGTACTTATACCACTAAAAAGAGGCAAAAAAGTGTCAGAAATGTCGTGTGATTTTTCATTACTGTCTCTAGTACATGACAGCAAGGACTAAATAAAGCCTCCCACAAACATAACATCCCGTGAAACCAAAATACGCTTTGTTTGTGGATGATAAAATTTATAACCTTTGCTTTCAACACTATAACCAACAAAAATACATTTGACAACCTTATCATCCAATTTTTGGCGCTGTGTTTGTGGCACCAAAGCATATTCCAAATAGCCAAAAAGACGCATGTGCTCAATAGAAGGCTTTCTATCATGCCATGCTTCATGTGGAGTAGTAGACTGCAAAGCTTTTGTAGGACACCTGTTTAGTACATAAGTGGCACACATGATGGCCTCAAGACAAAAGGAATGCGGCAAAGCTTGACTCTTGACCATACATCATGCCATTTCCGTAAATGACCTGTTTTTCCTCTCAGCAACACCATTTTGCTGAGGTGTATAAAGCACTGTACATTGGTGTTTTATCCCACGACTAGCCAAAAATGCATTAAATTCATGAGACATATACTCCCCCCCTCGATCAGAACAGAGGGTGCCCATAGTACATTTCGAGACATTTTCAGCCATAGCCAGAAATTGTTTGAAGCACATAAAAAATTCGGACTTTAAGTGGAAATACCCATGCATGCCTAGAGTAATCATCAATGAAATTCATGAAGTAAAGGTAATTTCTCAAGGATGGAGTTTGCATGGACTCACAAACATCACTATGCACAAGCTTCAATCTACATGTGGTCCTAACTGAACCATCCTTTGGAAACTTAGAACGCTGCATCTTACCCAAAATTCAGCCTTCACAAACATGTTTGATAGGTGGCAAAGAAGCAGCCATATCAGATTTTTGCAAATGTAGCAAATTGGCAAAATTCAAATGACCAAAACATGCATGCTAAAGTTTTGCATGTGAAATAGCCTTTGAATCCACAACTGCATTTGCAAAATTTTGCCCACACTTGTCATACAAAGTGAGCTTATACAGCCCATGGCATAACATGCTAGATGCAACAATTTCATCACCAAAACTGAGATCATGAACTGTACATCTGTCATCCACAAATTTGACTACAAGTCCAAGTCTAGCAAGTGCGGATCTAGACAAGAGATTCTTCTTGATCCCAGGTACATAAAGTGCATCAACAAGTGTGAAAGAACTACCATTAGCAGCAGTAAGCACAATATTTCCAACTTGAACCGAATAAGAGGCATTGTTGGCACAAGTGACTGAATTCCCATGAGGGACAGACTCGAGAGAGGTGAACAATTCACGATGTGAGGTAATGTGCTTTGTAGCACCACTGTTAAAATACCACACATGTGAATCTGCAACACTTGACATGCATGCATCATGGACATCAAGATTATAGGTACACTCCGTACTAAAGCCCATTTTGTATCAACATCAGCATCACAGCCTCCTTTCACAAAAGACTCGACAATAGCTGCATTTGTAGTGGAACCAGCATTTACAGTGGAACCCCCTTGTTTCTTCTTAGTCTCTTTGGCCTTCCAATTAGGACACTGCTTGATCAAGTATCATTAGATTTAGAATAATGGCAACACATCTTCTTTTTTCTCTTATCACCAAAATTTCCAGACAAATTGGTGCTAGCAGAAGCATTGGGAACAAATGATTTTTCACTCACAAAAGAACCATAAAAAGTGACTGCATTGCTATTACCACCTTTCTTTGAGCAACAATAAAAGCCTATTCAATTGCACGCTGTCTAGTCCTGTTGTTTCCAGAAAGTGACTCTTGCAATAGCAACGTGCACAACTCATCAAACTTTACAACTTTAGGATTTCCTTGGGTCATAAGTATCCAAGTACTAGAAAAAGTCTGGTAAGAGTCTAGCAAGGCATCAAGAACAATTTTCATAAGGGAGCTGTCTAAAATGACTTCACCTTCAGAAATAAGTTTCTCATTAATATCCTTGACACTAGCAAGGAAAGTGTCCATGTCATCTTCCTCATGCATAATCTTCGATTCCAACTCTTTACGCAACAATGCAATTTTAGCCTCATTGCGACTTGCATAAAGACCAACCATAATATCCCAAGCCTCTTTGGTAGATTTCGTTAAACAAATGTGTTGATGAGTAAATAGTGCACTTCACAAACAACACAATCAATGTATGAGCCTACACTTCTTTTACATCCCAATGAGCTTGCTTGGCTGTATGCAAAACAACTCTAACAGTAGCAATCCTTGTAGCAAGACCTGTGTTGTTGCTGGCCATGACGAATGCCTACACCTGATGTGAAAATTGTTGAAAAAGAGGAGAAACAAAGCGGGAACAACACGTGATTTATAGCACAAACCATAGAAGACTATAAGAGACTTGTTAAACAGAAAACGACACTGAATTATTTTCTTGCACAAAATGACAAAATAGCATGTGCAGTATTGCCTGTAGTGGAACCGGAGGCCGAAATGAGGCCAAATCAGAAATCCGAGAAAGCTAAGCTCTTTGAGCCTTCTCAAAATTTTTGTCGACCTACGAATGCTCACCAAAGCTCACAAAAATCAGACAAAGTGAGCAAGTGTGTGCTAGAGCTACTTGCGATTAAGCCCGGGAGGACGCTACCTGCTCTGATACCAATTGTTGAAATTACGGTTGCACACACGACTTGGAGAAGAAAGACAAAGGAAGCAGATCAAGGCACACAAGAGAGAGAGTGTTACTTAGTGTGTAATGGAAAAAATAGATAGCCTTAGAACGATGGACGTATATAAATGCACAGGGAAAAAACCTCCTAAAGGGTGAAAAAATGCCCCGGCAGTCCTTATGTGTTCACACACATCACTACCACATGTACATGGTAACAAATTATTCAAACTTTCCTATTGTAGGGTTTGGTTCAAAAACGCAAGCATTTCTCACTTTCCAAGTTTGCATGGAGAAAGCAAAAGCAGACAATCTATGTGCAATCTCTTGTATTTCGGCAAGGCTTCTCCCATCAGGTAATATAACCTTGGAGGGAAATAGCTCTGAAGAGTTAGGGGATGCAGTGAATGGAGCATTCACATGCACACTCTCCAGGAGAATGGGGTCTGCATTGGTAATGAATGGCAAATTTACTTCCCCACCCCCTTCATTCACATCGTTAGCTCCGTGTTCAGAGCAAGTGGCTCTACTAAAAGTCTCCTTCAAGCGGCTAAGCACGCTTGGTGCGGACCGTGGGCACAGGGCATGAATGTCTTGGCTTGAACTATTGGGATTAGGCATCGGTTAACCTTCCAGGACGTCATAGTAAGAGGAAGAGTCAGATGTAGTATGTGGATCTTGAGTGGTACTACCTTGCGTTCCCACTGAGGGCCTAGAGCCTAAGGTGGAGGAATAATGAGTGCCCGCATAAACGGAGAAACTCTCTATGTGATCATCCTCTAGCACACAATTAGAGCATAGGTACATGTGACCTCAACACTCTAGAAGTGTTGGTGAGTGCCCATGAAGGCCGCTAACCTAGTTTTTTTTAAGTGTTTACAACCCAATTTTTTTGTTATTTTTGGTTATTTTTCTAACCAAGCCACGTAATATGGCATGTGATAGCTCAAAACGAGCGCCTTGGCTAGACGGACATGTTGTGCTTTATGGTCTCCGATTCAAAACCCTCAAAATCCTAAAAATAGTCTTTTCCTAGGTGGAGAGAGGGCTAGATTTAGTAAGTCCAAAGGGTGAGTGTAAAGGGGATGGTGGAGGACTTGAGGAATTTGTCCCACATGCCCTCCCTTCACTTGAAGTCCTAGGATTTATATATAAAGTAGTGTGTATATTATATCACAAGATTGAGGACTGAGGACTGGGCCTTGGCTTGGGCATGGGCTCGGGCTTTGGGTTCGGGGGAATGATCCTGATTCATCCTTTTAAGATAAGATTTTTATTTTTGAATTTTCTTTTTGGTCTCAATATTTCGAGTGTTCTTTTTTTGAATTTCAAAAAATATTTTTATATGGTTAATGTTGCCACGTGGACGTCAAGCTCACACGCACACACAACAACTCCTAGCAACTCTGTCTAACCTCCTTGCAGCTAACACAACTAATTAACACTAATTACCTGTGCTCACACACTGTCTAACACAATAAGCTACACATTGTTTACACTAACTACTGCACATTGTCTGCACTTACTAACAGATCTTCTAACACCTGCACATTACAGATCTAATAAATCTCACAAAAACAAGTACACTACAACACTTAGTAGAGCTTATAAAAACCTGCTAAAACCGCACCTTATAGCCACTAACAGAAGTTAACAAAACCTGCTAAAAATGCACATTACAACCACTTAACAGTTCTCACATAGCTCAACAAAAACTAGAAATGGCAGAAGTGAAGGCTTCTTGAGATAGTAATGAGTTCTCCTCAAGCTTAGTGCAAGGCAGTCCCCAAAAAACGACACCAAAAATGTGCACTTTGTCGCAAGTGTTGGTGGCTCGGAACTTGCATGTGCACTGTGTGCAAGCCTCAAAAGACTTCAAGCATGCAACTAGATAGTCCTAGCAAGTTCAAAGAAACAATGGTGTGTCACTCACCGCACATGACGAAGGTTGGGAACTTGCCTGTGTACTGTGTGCGAGCCTCGAAAGGCTGCAAGCACACAACTAGACAGTCCTAGCAAGCTCAAAAAAACAATGGTGTGTCACTCATTGCTCAATGCTTCCATTGTGATGGATCATGTGTTGCAAAGAAAAAGGAGCTGCATGCTTAACCACCTCACCACCGCCGATGCCGTCGCAATGTTCGATCACATACTCTCTCTCTCTCTCTCTCTCTCTCTCTCTCTCTCTCTCTCAAGCGTGCAGGCGCACAGAGACACACACATACACACATGAGTACAGGAAGGAGAAGGAGACAGAGATGGAGCAAGAGTACTTCTTAGCTTTCACCTCCAAGAATGAGGATTTTTAGGTCAAATGGACCTTTTATAAGAGTTTGACCCATTCACACATGGGCACCCATAGTGGCCGGTTGTTGCAAAACTACTGTAAAAATAAGATAAGTGGTGCGCCTCTCATCGGCGATAACCTACACACCTACTAGACCGACAAGCACGGTCCATGACTCAATCAAATAAATAATAAGGCGTCGGTCGAAGGTGATCTAGGGTGTCCGTGAGGGTTAACATGGTTGAAATTTTGGGGACTCTTGAAAGTGCGTCTGCAACCACATTGTGCTTGGTAGGAGTATATAAGATTTGAAAATAAAACATAGATAAAACGTTTTCCACTTTGCATGCCTTTCTTGTAACTGCTTTTGAGTGTTGAAATACTTCAAGCTTTGGTGGCCAATTCTTACAATGAATTCATTTCCTAAGAAAAAATGTTTCCATTTCTTCAAAGCATGAACCACAGCCAAAAGCTCTTTCTCATAAATATCATACCTCTTCTCTGCATCATTTAGGCGTTGGGTTTCAAAAGTTAGTGTATGGCCTTCTTGATTCAGCATAGCACCAATGCAATTGCCAAAAGCATCTGCTTCAACCAGGAATGGTTTTGTTAAGTCGGGGATGATGGGAACAGGGCCTGAAGTGACTATGATTTTCAGCTTTTCAAAATATTTCCTCTCATTCTCCTTCCATTGAAAAGTGGTATTCTTCTTGGTTACGTCATGTAGAGGAGAAGTAATGTGGGCAAAATGCTTGATGAAGCGGCGATAGTAAGAGCATAACCCCAAAAAAGATCGCACCTCATGCACATCACGAAGATCTGGCCATTCTTGGATTATTGTGATCTTCTTTGGATCCATCTGAATGCCTTCTGAAGAGATCACATGCCCAAGATAATTTTTTTAATGCATGAAGAAATCACTTTTCTTACCATTGATGAGAAGCTGATTCTCATGAAGAAGTTGCAAAACAATTTCTAGATGGTGTTGATGCTCTTCTTCATTCTTGCTAAACACAAGAATATCATCAAAGAAAGTGCCAACTTACTGACGGTGACCCCTAAAGATGCACTTCATCCTGGGATTGAAAGTTTTCGGTGCATTAGTTAATCCAAAAGGAATCACCAAGAATTCGTATAAGCCAAAAGAAGTACGGAAAGCAGTCTTGTGGGTATCTTGTGGAATCAACCTGATCTGGTTATATCCTCTCTTTAGATCAATCCTCCTAAAAATCTTGGTGCCACCCAGGCGATCCAAAATGTCATCAATTCGTGGAATGGGAAATCTATTCTTCACAGTTATTTTGTTGTGTGCCTGATAGTCGATGCACATTCTAAAGCTGCTATCCTTTTTCTGAACAAGAAGAACTGGAGAACAAAAGGGTGCGCTACTAGGATTAATCAACCCATGACTAAGTAGGTCTTCCACTTGCTTCCTAATTTCCTCTTGTTGAGAACGGCTCACTCAAGAAGGCGCAATGTTGGGAGGAGAGCTACCAAGGATGATATCTACTTGATGATCTTCAGGCCTTTGTGGAGGTAGTTGATAAGGAAGATCTCTTGAAAAACAATCTTTATACTTTTCCAAGACTTTGAGTTGTTCGTGATTTTCAACATGTATCTTATCATGACTATCATTGCATAAAAACATACAACATTGAACACAATCCTTAATTGCTCTGGAGGCTTGAGTATGGCTTACCATGGGTATGGTGTCCCCAGTTACGCTTTCTTTGATCTCGTACTTTTTGCCTTTATGGGTGAATTCGACGGTCTTCTTTTGAGAGTAGATGGTTGAGTCCGCTCTATGGTTCTAAGGCATGCCAAGTATGACATCTGCGGCATCAGGATCTGCAATGCAAAAGGTGTATTGATCTTTGAAACCTTGAAGCTCAAATTTAAGCGTACCAATGTAGGGTACAACTGTCTTCAATGTGTCTTTGTCATTGGCATTTAGGGCTTGGTGAATCTCTAGGGGTGTCTCCATGTCGTCATTCTTCAAGCCAAGTTCTTTGGCTAAATTCCAAGAGATGAAATTTTTGTTTGCTGCGGGATCGATTAGAAAAAAAGGTTGGTTTCCTTGAAATTGTCCCCAAGCCTTACATAATTGACGCATTGCTCGAGTATGGTTTGTATTGCCAACCACATCTCGTATAGCGTTGATTGTGGCCATGGGCTTGGATTTATCTTAAGAAGAAACCTTGTTGTTTCCTTTGTTTGCAGAGTGCTTTGCTATGTGTCTCTCTTTACCACATTTGAAGCACTTCCCTTCTATTTTTGTTTCTCTTCCTCAATAAATTGCTTCCTTGGAGGATGAAGGTTGAACGACACCGGGGAGGAGCACCAAAAAATGAGTAGGGTTTCACCTTCTTTGAATTTGGTGCTGATTTTGTCCCTCTTTAGAGACCGAATTTGCTTCCCATTTGGATGGACTCTTCTTATTTATCTTCGAAAGAGAGTCTCCGCTATTGTGCTCCAACTCACATGTCTCAGCATGGTCTGTGAGTTCCCTAAGATTAGAGCAAGAGTAATGATTTAGAGCTGTGTGAAGTTTAAAATGCAAACCTCCCTGAAACATCCTTAATTTTTTAGAGTTGTCGATCTTCTTGAAATGTTGGACTTTCAAAAGTATCTCCCAAAACCTCTTGATGTAGTTTTCCAAAGATTCATTTTTCCTTTGCCACAAGTGGTCCCACTCCATCTTCACATCCCTCTTGAAATGGACAGGAAGAAATTGGGACTGCAACATGTGGACAAAAATTCTCCACGATCTTAGGGCAGCATCATCATACTCCAATTCCATCCACCAAGTGTGAGCTAGATTGGTCAAAGTAAAGATCCAAACTTAATCTTCTCCTTCTATTTATACTTCTTCTCACGACCATATAATATTTGAAATTGACAAACAAATTTTAAAAGAAGATAAGGAATTTGTGAACCGTCATAAGTACTAAACTTGACCTTCTTCTCAATTTGTGAGAGTGACTTGGTTTGATCTCCCACAAATAGATGATCAAAATAACATTCTCTACTTGCTTTAAAAATTGTAGAAGGAAATTTCTTGCCTACATACTCAAGCAAAGCGAAAACGTCCACAACATATTTTGCTCGACCATCGATGCATGTGTCTAGCTATTCAACCCCATGACTGTGCCTCTCTCACAACACCAAAAGAAACTAGAATACCAAAAGATTCAAATCATATGGTATCGTATACATCATCTCATCAAGAAACTAAATAAGATTGATGGTTTTAACTCTTACCACCTTTCATTGTTTTATCATATATAATCTTAGACTTTGTCAGAAGATCTAAACCTTATGGCATCACATACATCATCTCGTCAAGAAGCTAAATAAGATTGATGGTTCAAACTCTACCACCTTTCACTATTTTATCATATAATCTTCAATTCAAACTCAGAATTGATAACATCAACAATAATAGTCAATGCTTCTTTCCCAACCACAATATTTTCTTTGTGCCAGATACCCCCGGGGGATTCACTCTATATACAAAACATGACGCCACCTGCGAGCGAACAACTTTGATAAAACCCCTATATACGACTCATATTAGGGAATATGACCCCTCTTTCTACGCTTATACGACAATCAATGAAGAAAACTCTCATACCCCTATCTTACATATAAAATTTAGGTCTCACATGATCTAAATGAGTAAAGCTAATCAAAGAGTGATTGGCAACGTACCTTCCCCAAAATTCATCCGAGTTCTAGTGCACACGATGACCAATAGTTACAAGTAATCAACACAGGGCAGTTCCCCCCCCCCCCCCCCCCCTTCCCCATAAATATGATACCCCCTCCCTTATTTTTGAGCTTGGGATATAAATTATTGGGGGCCTGCCCCTAACTTATACACTTATGTAACTTGTAAAAAAACCCCCCTCCCTTGCACTTACGTGGTGCGGTAAGTTTTCCATGGTGAATCCCCCGAGTAGATACCTTCAACGGATGATAACACATAGTTGCAAAGCTATCAAGAAGGCCTCTAGTAATCCAATCATACAATTTGGTAATTTTGACTTTCAGCTAATCACTCTCTTCTATTTTAGCACTCCCATCCACCCTCAATACACTTGAAATCTAACCTTGGTCATAGATCATAGGCCATAATTTTAGTTTTCTTCTATATCATTTGATAATATATGTTTTGCTACCTTTAACAAATGTTCAATAATCCAGCACAAAAATTCTTATTGTGCCTTCTTCTGTGCCTAGATCTCGAAGTAGAGGAGGACGAACTTGTCTTTAAAGATGAAGAAGAGCATGAAGAATATCGATGCCTTTTCCTTCAATGAGATTTTTTGTATGAATGAGGCATCTCCTTGTCGCTTGATGATGACCCTTGACAAAGAGGATGTACTTTGGATTCGATGGCTTCTCTTCTTTGAGATAGAGCGTCCTCTTTTGCCTCGTCCATTATCCTTCTTCGCGGCTAGCGGGCTTCGTGATCGGCTCCTTCTATTAGAATTGTGTTGCTTTTCTAGCTGCTCTTTCTTGGCTTCATTGGGATTCTCCCCCTTGTTGAGTTTGAGAAGCTATCCTCGAATGGCGCGATTCTCCTCCTCTAGCAACCTTTGAAGAGCTTATAAGATAGCAGTGTTTATGTCTCCCATTAGTAAAATAAGAAATGGTCAGGCAAAGGTGCACACAAGCAACTATAAACACTAGTAGCGTAGGGGGGAGGATCAAGCCAAAGCTCTGATACCACTGTAAGAGCCCCGTACAACTTAGAGTGCTTAATGTTTAAATAACTTGAAAAAATATTAATCACAACACTTCAGGGTGAAAGCATGTTAACTTGTCATGCTTTTTCATGTCCCGGACAATGCTAACTAGCACATTTTTGACATATGCTAACTAGTACAATAACTTGAGCTACATCTCCAAGATCTATGACATATGATATATCAATAGAAAGCACTTGAAACAAGGAATCCAAATGTACAACCTCCGACAAATTTTGATATTATTTGTAAAAATTTTACCGGACGCCCAACTTTTCGAAGATGTGCTAACTTGAAATTGCTAACTAGTACAAAAAGCGCGACAGGTTAACATGCTTTCACCCTTCAAAGAGACAAGATGCAGAATGAGGGTTAAAGATAGGCAACCCCCTCGCCCCCCGGTGGAATTAGATTTCTACTCAACCCAAGTAACTTAGGATTGAGCTCAGTTACAATCAACCCGAGAGTGAGTTTAAGTAGACTCACACTCGTACATCATGCCAAATTCAATGTGCACATGCATAAAAGTAAACATAAGTAGACTTCTCAAACATATGTACAAAGATAAAATTTAGTTGTTGCGTATGCTAGAGAAGAGATCTAGTGTCCTGGTTGCTTGTAGGATGACTAGAAGAGCGCAAAACTGAAGGGAAACAACAAAATTTTCAGATTTAAAGGTGTGCTGTCCTGAAAAAACAGCAAGCTAGAGAGAGAGAGCTATGGCTTCTTGAGGATGAAGGAATAGTAGCGAAGAGAGAGATGGTGATAGTAATGAAGGGGGTTTCTTGGGCTGATGGTAGAGGAAAATTTAGCAACTAGGAGATGGGGAAATGAGAGGAAAAGAGGCTTTATGTATAGAGAAGTTTCCTCAAGAGAAAAGGAAAAAGTTGAAGAGGATTGTGACAAGTGTTTAGTAAAAGAAAAGTTGGCATGACAAGTGTCCACACACTTGTCTCTTCCTTTGAAATCTTTTTGACAAGTATCCACTCACTTGTCTCTTCTTTTGAAATCTTTTTGACAAGTGTCTCATCGTTTAGAAAGTTTGTGACAAGTGTTTCACCACGGGTCCTCCTTTTGGAACCTCCTTCTAGAATCTTCCTTCTAGAATCTTCCATCTTAGAACTGCTAAAAACACACATTAATGCATTCAACCCACATATGCATAATGAGCAATCTTCATGATCATGCCATCTTGTTGATTGTAACTGTCTTTTCTGATGGATCTAGCCCACACTCGAAGGCATCAACTCTTTCTATGGGCAAGTAAGATCCCGATATGCACGGGTTACAAGTCACAGTCGCCCTATTGGTTCATCTAGGTGGGAGTGTGCACTATCTATGTTCTAACCCACTGTGTGGGTCCACCATAACCTGTGACTACTCATTGGTGAGCATACTAAGGTGCACTGTTCTAGCTATCTTGTCTTACAAAAGAAAAACACATTTGTAAAATTCAAGTTCTTTTCTATTGAGGTGTGACAAGCCACCCGCTCTTATTCAGCTGTCCTCAGGTGAAAAGATTTCTCATATTGTTTAAGAATCTCCGGTAAGCTCGCATGAAATTTTCATCCACCCACTTGGCATCGGCTCTGGGTAAATCTTTAAGCTTCAGTAGAAATTTTCGTGTCAGAAGGCCACTTCTTGTAGTTCAATCCTTATGAAAGAGGATTTGTTCGAGTTGAATGAGTTGCTCTTTGTCTTCAACTTCTGGGGGATCCTCTATAATAGGCTCCTCTGGTATTGGTCCCATGTAAGGCTTTAATACGCTTATATGAAACGAATTATGTATCTGGCTCATGATGATGTGGTAGATTGTATGGACTTTTGCAAATTCCGCTACTGGCCTGCAGGTGTAGGGATTTCTGTAATTTGCACTAGCAGCTTTTCATTGTTTGTCAGCTTTTGGACCATAATCTTTTAAGTTTGAAGCTTTTTATGTAAACTACTTTTCATGGGCCTAGGGCCTTTATATATGTGGCAAGGGCTCACTATCTCGCATGCTTGATGCCGCCATTGTACTGAGTTCAAGTAATATAAAGAAAAAGTGAAATGGGTGCAAGAATTTGGGGCTAGTGCTATGTGGGGGTGGAACTCCGCCACTCCGCATCTCGTGTGTCATGCATCTCCTTCAATTCAGTTATTTGAAGTGCTTAAAGTTTGCACAATTAGTTCTTTCTCGTTGGCACATGATGCCTCCCGTTACAATTTGGTGGTTTCATTGAATATTTTGAGGTAAAGCTAACCTAGTTGTAATTCACAAAGGATAGGTCTTGACTCTTGATTCTAAGTCCATAGCCTCCCTGAATGGAGTATCTTTTGATAGCATGAAAAATCAATATGCAGATTTTGAGTTTGGGAAGCAATGGTTGCTGCACAAGGGCCAAAAGACTATCTCATTCGTGATGGTCTCTTGTATTTTCATCACCATATTTGTGTGTTAATTCTATTAGGGAAGCCATATTGCACGATGCACATGATCCATTCACAAGTGGGCACCACTTAAGAAAAGATAACCTTTTTTTTTCCCTAAAATGTGAAAATATGTTTTTAGATATGTCACACATTGTTCTATTTGTTAAAAGTTAAAGCCCCTTGAAGTAAGCAGCAAGGTGTTTGCATTCAAGGAATACACAGTGTTTAACCATTGTTGATTGTTTAAGTAAGTTTTGGATTCTCATTCCTTAAGGCCACAATCACAGCTCAAGATGTAGCGCGTTTTTTCAATAAGCATTGGTATTATCTTTGTGGTTTGCCAAAGGCGATTGTTTCAAATAGAGATGTTAATTCTATGTTACATTTTTGGCAAGCACTTTTGGAAAATTTTGGCACTAAGTTAAATTTTTCATCTCCATTTCATCAACAATTACATTGTCAAACTGAGATTTACAATCACTTAGTCTTTGATGTTTTTGAAGTAATATGTGTGTGATCAACATTCAATGGGAACAATATCTCCCTATAGCACAAGCAATTTTGAATGACTTCTATTCTAATGCATTGGTAGAACACCATATGAGGCTTCCTTCTGCCTTTGGTCGTCCATTCCAATCTTTATCGACTAGATTGGTCAAACAATTGGCTTATACCAACGCTTAGAGCCAGTCCTTTGACAAGGTAGTGAGAGTGTGAAGCTTCGGCTAAGCAAGGCTCATGAATATTATGTAAGGGAGGCTAACAAGATCGTCAAGATGTTACTATCAGGGAAGGGGATTGGGTGTATCTTAGAATCATGAAGCAAAGGCTTAAGCAAGTAGTAAAGAAGTAACCAAAGCTGTCTTTTAGGATGGATGGCCCCATTTGCAGCCATCAAAAAGATAAATGATGTGTTTATGAAATTGTGGTTACCTAATTTGTGGTCAATGTACAACGTTTTCCATGTTTCTTAGTTGAATTCATTTCACAGAGATCCCCCAAAGGAGATTTTAGAAGACGATGAACCCAAGATTGTAGACGAAGATGAATTCATGGAGCCAAAGTAGATTTTTCAGCATCGTTACCTAGTCAGTTTATAGCATGCAAAGCTCCTCTCATTAATAATATCAATATTAATAAGTAGTGACAATTTAATTAGAAGTCAGGGGGGCTCCTATCAAGTACTGCTCAATCTCAATTGAAAAGGCTATTTAGTTCACCCCATATCCATCAGATCATCAATAGACAACATGAACAATCAAGAGCCCATAGCACTCATCAACTCTAGCATTTTCCAACATCTATACCTCAGCACCCCCAGTCTCTCTCTGGCATTTCATCCCATCAGCATTTCTCCATCAGTTTGGTGCCCTGAGTGTAGCAAATACACATGCGTTTTCAGCCAGCAGATCAACCTTGCCATCGCCAAAACCTCCAGCACCCTAGCATTAGTAGTCAACCAATTGCCTCATGTTAGCAAGCATCCCTTGCATTTTTGCATCAGCAGATCAGCCTCTCAGTTTTAAACCCATAGCCTCATCAGAGTTTGCAGATCCAAGCCAATCTTCCTAGCATTTTTAGATTTCAGCCCTTAGCCTCTCCACACCGCAAGTCCAAGCATCCAGTGCATGATCCCATCAACATCTCAACATCTAGATCCATTGTATCAACATTTGTGCAATCTAAAGCAAATACCACTCTACAACTCTAGCAATAGCGTGGGGGGGCCTTGGAGGGAGGTTTGGGACCCCATCTTGTGTTAGTCTTCTTTCCCTCTTCTCTCTCTCTTTGTCTATTGCACATCTCTCTCATGGAAGTAAAAGGAACCTTGTATACGTACTAACCACTAATCCTAAGCTATCACCATCAACACTTCTTCTGCACTTCAAAGTATATGTGACAACCTGCTTAATTGTCTCCATAAAATGGAGCTGCAATGGGAACACGAGGTGCAATAGCCGATAGAGCTACAGAGGGAGTCATAAAACTCAAGACCAAAAGTAGAGCTTGAGGGCCCGCAAAACATGGCACAAACCAAAGAAATTGTTGACAGGTAATTACAATGCTAGGAAGCTTTTAGAGGCCAGTTAATTGAAGTAGTTTACTTTTTGTGCTTTAGCACACCATGTAAAAATAACTTGTGCTTTTGGGTTATGAAGTAGAAGGCACGGCCTCAATTGTAAGAAAAATTATATGAGTGGACTCACAAAGAACAATTATAACTTGACTATTCATAAGTTAATAAGAAATACCACCAAGGGCGCTCGACTTGAGGGCCAATACTCTCTGAAGAGGAATCCTCTACCTTGTCGCCTACGAGTGCAAAGTGTAATCTCTCTCTATTTGGTTTTCATATTTCAAGTGAGTTATCCAACCCCGTAGGTGGTTACATCAGTCTAATGCATGACCGAATCCAATCGACAAGACAAGTAAAATTTGCCATCCTCATGGAACACTTTCTTGCTTATGGTCCCAGAACGCTTTTTTGGAGCTTTTTGGAACACACTGTGCTCTCTTCCATCCCCCTAGGGTGTTCCCTTGAGACTACTAGCTACCACGGTTCTCTATCTGATATGCATGTTGGCTTCATGGAGGCTATATCGATGCCCCCCTCGTCACTATCGCACATGGGGTCAACCAAGGGGGATCTAAGGCCCAAATTTGGGGGACACAGAGCGGATTTGATATGAGCCGTCCAATCGTGTGGTGAACTAGGAGGTGAACTCGGGGGAAAAATGGCGCTCTGAGTTCACCCGCCTTGTGGGGTGTGGGTCAAACCCAAGACCTCTTGATTGCCATAAGAATTGTTATAGAATTGATATTTTATTACTTATTGCAGCTGACAGATGGAAAAGACTAGACCGAGCTAGGCCTATGCAAATGGAAACATATATTTCCATTTGCATAGGCCTCGCTCAGTCTAGTCTTTTCCACCTGTGAGTAGCTGCAATAAGTAATAAAATTTAGAATTGAAATTTTATTACTTATTGCAGCCGCTGACAGGTGGAAAAGACTAGACCGAGTTAGGCCTATGCAAATGGAAATATATATATTGTACATTTTATTATTCAAGTGCTCTTTATGAGCTTTGATCATTTATGAGCTTTGGTCATTTATGGCCGGCCGGCCAGTTTGTAATCAATTTGACCATTCAAGATTTTCAATAAGGTTTTTCTTCATATTCTTTTTACTTGGCATAATGATTTCCCTCATCAATCAATTTTTAGAGCTCCAAATAAAAAACCGGAATTTGAAGCCATCAATCATTGAAATTACCTTCAAACTTGAAACAAATAGCTCATGTAGCCCAGTGATATTGAATAATTCCTGAGTTCCTCATGATTGTAGATGATCCATAATTTAGTGGGTTGTGATTTTAGTTTATTTTTACTCTACCCGGATCCATGCAAGAAATTATCAAGCATACACAACAAACTCCCTCTCTCATCATTATTTGCAAGCGCCATTCTCCACATCATGTAAGTTTATCCCATTAGCAATGCTGTAATGTAATTCCATTTTCACTTTGATTGCTTTACAAATTTTCTTAAAAGTTACCTCACATGTCAATGTTGCATATTCCTCAATAGTGTTCTATTTATTTGCTTATGTATCACACCCCTGTCAAATTTTTCTAATACTCCTTCGCAGAGGACTATGTTTATTGACATATATTTACCTCTACACCAAAATTTGAAGCCAACTACTTTAGGTGACCTGGTTTTGACCTATCCTAACATTCATACATTGAGTGTGGCCTCACTTTCTCTGAAGATCAATTTCCAGTGCTCATCCCAATCTTGCAAACCACCCTGTCAATTTAGATCACACCTCTCTTATACGCTCATTTGTACTTCAAGTTGTCTACTTTCATTCTCTTTTCTTGGCAAACAAACTTTGCATCAAATTTTTCCTTCATGGCGTTTCAAATGTTAATGCATTTGGTCTGCAATTATTAACATCTTCTTAAATTTAACAAGATTGTTTTAGTGCTTTGTGTTTGAGAAAAGTTTTGCAGATAAATCTAAATACAATGTTCTCATATCAAAATCCAAGTATGACACTCCTTAATGCATTTTGATAATACTCCTCTTGAAACATTATTACAATTATCGCTGATAAGTAAAATCTCTCTATATATCTTAAGACCAAACAATAACGTTATCTAATTCACAAAAAGTGCTTATCCCATCTCTTCTCTTATCTTGGCCCCTCCAAGTTCCCCCACCCTTCACCACATCTCCTTATGCGCGAATCCTCTAGTTTAATGGTGGTTTGATAAATGAATATTTATTCTTTTTGATTTCTTTTAAGTGAGTCTTTTTGCAGATATTCTCACACCCCTATAGATACCCCAACACCTTTGCAGCAGGCAATATTTTTTTTCAGATGCTCACTTGTTTACATTATGTTGCAAAATCCATTGTTTCTAATGTCATGAGTTCTACTTTCTTTGATTAAACTCTTTTATGAGATGAATTATCATACCACTACTTACAAGAGCTCAATTGGTGTGCAATAATCAATAAGATGTGATACATGCTTCCACATTCCACTCTATTCCAATTTCATATCAAACAGGTCATTTATTTTTTACTTTTATGCCTAACCTAGTCCATTGGTCACCGTCACACAGATTCGCCAATTTAGGCAGTGTGTAGATACTCATCTTGGTGCAGATTCGCCGATTTAGACAGCACATTGATAAAACGGAAGATTTGTGATCTTTAAACAATATCCAATGCAAATTCGCCAATTTAGGGAGCATTAGTGCAGATTCGCTGATTTAGGTAGCACGTCGTGTGTAGATTCGTCAATTTAGGCAACACCGATCACAAAATCATGCTACAATGAAGCTGGCGACCACTGTAACTGGTATGATTTTGTTACCCGGGCATACAAATTGACGGATATTGGATTTGGAAAATGGATATATGTTGGCAGATGTTTGGAGTTATATTTGAAATTGGATTTGGACTTGGTAGTCAAATTGGACTTGAAATCTATGAGATTGAGTGTGACCAATGATATCCTCATTCATTAGGGTATGACATATACTTCTTATTCTAGTGGTATGGGACACTAGAATAGGTAGTATGTGGATGACGGAAGGCATAAACAATGTTGTCTAATTTTATGGATTTTTTTTTACTATTTGATACAGATTTCTAATCATTATTTTTGACAAGTACTGTTTGCAGATTTTTACCTTTGCAACTGAGGACAGTTGCTTTCCAACGAAGAGGTATGTTATAGAATTGATATTTTATTACTTATTGCAGATGACAGGTGGAAAAGACTAGACCACGCTAGGCCTATGCAAATGGATATATATATATTGTACATTTCATTATTCAAGTGCTCTTTATGAGCTTTGGTCATTTATGACCGACTGGCCAGTTTGTAATCAATTTGACCATTCAAGAAATCTATAAATCAAATACGTGCAACAGGGAAATGGTCACTCTAGCACGGGGGGAGATTGCACCCAATGCCTGTGTATTCTTCTCTCCTCTCCTCTCTTCTCTCTTGTCGTGCCCCGACGTAGCACTCCATTCTAGAGGTGCGTCTGCACGCGCCCTATTGCTCTCTCTCGCACTCTGTCTCCCTTTGTTCATGTATCTCGCGATTATGCATCTATGTGGTTGCCAGGTATGTCGATTAGTCTGTTTTATGGTTTGTAGTATGGTATTTCGGGTATTTTGCAGGGAAATCCACGCCTCCGGTTGTAGCAAGAATGCCCTACCACCATGCTAGCGCGTGTTGTTGCCCATGTTGGCATGGCACATGATCACACCCTAGTTCACCCCTAGTTCACTAAATGATCCGATGACTGAGATTAAAGCCGCCCCATCCCCCAAAATTTGGGCCCTAGATCCCCTCTGGACCATATGTCCATGCCATATAGTGACGAGGGATCCCCCCCCCCCCCCCCCCCCCAAAAAAAAAAGCACACTTGAGCAATCAGCCGAGGTGGGCGCACGGGCAAGATGATTGGAGAATCCCTCTAGCGCTTCACTAGTTATACCTATGAGATTTTCTTTAGTCCTCCTTGTCCATTGTTTCGGGCTTCTTGAGCGAGGATTTTTCACAGTTCATCTATCTGATGTTCAGATGGCAAGTCTCTTTTGGAGCATTAAAACCACACTTTCAGGTGGAGAGAGGGCTAGAATTAGTAAGTCCAAAGGGTAAGTGTAAAGGGGATGGTGGAGGACTTGATAAATTTGTCCCTTCACTTGAGGTCCTAGGCTTTATATATAAAGTAGTGTGTATATTATATCAGAAGATTGAGGACTGGGGATTGGGCATGGGCTGGCGCACGGGATCGGGCTTTGGGCTTGGGGGGATGATCCCAATTCTTCCTTTTAAGATAAGGTTTTTATTTTTGAATTTCTTTTTGGTCTCAATATTTTTGAGCTTTTTTTTGTAATTGCTTTTTCTGTGATGATTTTGCCGCATGGGCGTCAAGCTCACATGCACACACAACAACTCCTAGCAGCTCTGTCTAACCTCCTTGCAGCTAACACAACTAATTACCTCTGCTCACACACTGTCTAACACAGTAAGCTACACATTGTTTACACTAACTACTACACACTGTCTGCACTTACTAACAGATCTGCTAACACTTGACAGTAGAGATCTAAAAAATCTAACAAAAACAAGTACACTACAACACTTAATAGAGCTTACAAAAACCTACTAAAACCACACCTTACAGCCACTAGAAAAAGTTAACAAAACCTGCTAAAAATGCACATTACAACCACTTAACAGTTCTCACACAACTAAAAAAAAACCAGAAGTGGTAGAAGTGAAGGTTTCCTAAGGTAGCACTAAGTGCTCCTCAAGTTTAGTGCAAGAGGGATAGTGCAAGAGGGAGTCCCCGACAATGACGCTAGAGATGTGTGCTTTTCCGCAAGTGTTCATGGCTAGGAACTTGCATGTGCACTATGTGCGAGCCTCGAAAGGCTGCAAGCACGTAACTCGACAATCCTAGCAAGCTCAAAGAAACAATGGTGTGTCACTCACCACACGTGTCGGAGGTTGGAAACTTGTCTGTGTATTGTGTGCGAGCTTCGAAATGCTACAAGCACACAACTAGACAGTCTCAGCAAGCTCAAAGAAACAATAGTGTGTCACTCATCGCTCAATGCTTCCGTCGTGAAGGATCATGTGTTGCGAACCAGAAGAAGCCGTCGTTGATGCCACGCTCAACTGCCTTGCCATCGCCGATGCCACTGTAATGCTCTTTCTCTCTCTCACACACTCACTCACTTTCTCTCTCTCTGTCTCTCTCTCTCTCTCTCTCTCTCTCTCTCTCTCTCTCTCTCAAGCGCGCGCACACACACACACACACACACACACACACGAGTACATGAAGGGAAAGGAGACAGATATGGAGCAAGAGAACTTCTTAGCTTGCACCTCCAAGAATGAGGATTTTTAGGTCAAATGGACCTTTTATAAGAGTTTGAACCATTCACACATGGGCACCCATAGGGGCCGGTCGTTGCAAAACTACTATGAAAATAAGATAAGTGGTGCACCTCTCATTGGCAATCACCTACCCACCTACTAGACCAACACGCCCGGTCCATGACTCAATCAAATAAATAATAAGGCGTCCGTCGAAGGTGATCTAGGGTGTCCGTGAGGGTTAACATGGTTGAAATTTGGGGGACTCTTGAAAGTGCGTCTACAACCACATTGTGCTTGGCAGGAGTATATAAGATTTGAAAATGAAACATAGATAAAAACTTTTCGCACTTTGCATGCCTTTCTTGTACGTGCTTTTGAGTGTTGAAATACTTCAAGCTTTGCTGGTCAGTTCTTACAATGAATTCATTGCCTAAGAGATAATGTTTCCAATTCTTCAAAGCATGAACCACAGCCAAAATCTCTTTCTCATAAATATCATACCTCTTCTCTACATCATTTAGCCGTTGGGTTTCAAAAGCTATTGCATGGCCTTCTTGATTCAGCATAGCATCAATGCAATTTCCACAAGCATCTGCTTCAACCACGAATGGTTTTGTTAAGTCGGGGATGATGAGAACAAGGCCTAAAGTGACTGTGATTTTCAGCGTTTGAAAAGCTTTCCTCTCTTTCTCCTTCCATTGAAAAGTGGTATTCTTCTTAGTTACGTCATGTAGAGGAGAATTAATGTGGGCAAAATGCTTGATGAAGCGGCGATAGTAAGAGCATAAACCCCAAAAAAGATCGCACCTCATGCACATCACAAAGATCTGGCCATTCTTGGATTATTGTGATCTTCTTTGGATCCATCTAAATGCCTTCTGAAGAGATCACATGCCCAAGATAATTTATTCTATGCATGAAGAAATCACTTTTCTTACCATTGATGAGAAGCTGATTCTCATGAAGAAGTTGCAAAACAATTTCCAGATGGTGTTGATGCTCTTCTTCATTCTTGCTAAACACAAGAATATCATCAAAGAAAGTGCCAACTTACTGGCGGTGACCCCTAAAGATGCACTCCATCATGCGATTGAAAGTTTTCGGTGCATTAGTTAATCCAAAAGAATCACCAAGAATTCATATAAGCCAAAAGAAGTACGAAAGCAATCTTGTGGGTATCCTGTGGAATCAACCTGATCTGGTTATATCCTCTCTTTAGATGAATCCTCCTAAAAATCTTGGTGCCACCCAGGCGATCCA
The DNA here is from genome assembly GCF_014529385.1 of Adiantum capillus-veneris. Lineage (NCBI taxonomy): Eukaryota > Viridiplantae > Streptophyta > Polypodiopsida > Polypodiales > Pteridaceae > Adiantum > Adiantum capillus-veneris. The sequence goes on along the minus strand of NC_140958.1, from coordinate 33,674,468 downwards.
AAATTTCATCAATTCGTGGAATGGGAAATCTGTTCTTCACAGTTATTTTGTTGTGTGCCTGATAGTCGATGCACATTCAGAAGCTGCTATCCTTTTTCTGAACAAGAAGAACTGGAGAACAAAAGGGTGCGCTACTAGGATTAACCAACCCATGACTAAGTAGGTCTTTCACTTGCTTCCTAATTTCCTCTTGTTGAGGATGGCTCACTCAAGCAGGCGCAATGTTGGGAGGAGAGCTACCATGGATGATATCTACTTGATGATCTTCACGCCTTTTTGGAGCTAGTTGATAAGGGAGATCTTCTGAAAAACAATCTTTATACTTTTCCAAGACTTTGAGTTGTTCGTGATTTTCAACATGTATCTTATCATGACTATCATTACACAAAACAAACAACGCTGAACACAATCCTTAATTGCTCTGCAAACCTGAGTACGGCTTACCGTGGGTATGGTGTCCCCACTTATGCTTGCTTTGATCTCGTCCTTTTTGCCTTTATGGGTGAACTGGACGGTCTTCTTTTGAGAGTAGATGGTTGAGTCCGCTCTATGGTTCTAAGGCATGCCAAGTATTGCAATGCAAAAGGTGTACTGATCTTTGGAACCTTGAAGCTCAAATTTAAGCTTGTCAATGTAGCGTACAACTGTCTTCAATGTGTCTTTGTCATTGGCATTTAGGGCTTGATGAATCTCTAGGGGTGTCTCCATGTCGTCATTCTTCAAGCCAAGTTCTTTGGCTAAATTCCAAGAGATGAAATTTTGTTTGCTGCGGGACCCATTATAAAAAATTTGGCATTGCTTGAAATTGTCCCCAAGCCTTACGTAATTGATGCATTGCTGGAGTATGGCTTGTATTGCCAACCACATCTTGTATAGCGTTGATTGTGGCCATTGGCTTGGCTTTTTCTTCAGAAGGAACCTTGTTTTTTTTCTTTGTTTGAAGACTGCTTTGCTATGTGTCCCTCTTTACCACAATTGAAGCACTTCCCTTCTTTCATATAGCCTTTTCAAGTAGATTTTTCAGCATCGTTGCCTAGGCAGTTTATAGCATGCAAAGCCCCTCTTATTAATAATATCAATATTAATAATAAATGACGATTTCATTATAAGCCAGGGGGGATCCTATCAAGCTACTGCTCCATCTCACTTGAAAAGGCTATATAGTTCACCCCATATCCATCAGATCATCAATAGCCAACATGAACAATCAAGAGCTCAAAGTATTCAACAACTCTAGCATTTTCCAGCATCTACACCTCAGCACCCTCAGTCTCTCTCTGGCGTTTCCTCCCATCAGCGTTTCTCCATCCGCCTGGCGCCCTAAGTGTAGCAAATACCCAGGGAGGTCACCTAATAAAAATGTAACCTATCACGTGAGTTCAACAGAAGGGTATTTAAAGTTCTTGAAAGTTATAGAAATATATATACAAAAGGGCATTATTTTTTCAAATTTGGAAAAAACTTACAGATTTTAAAAGAAAAGGGCATATCATATTCTTAACAAAATTCACAGATAAGGTGTTTTACAAACATGTCTTGAACGCACGTGATATGGTAGTTTGACACATAGTGAACCCCCCGAGAGCAAATACACATGCATTTTCATCCAGCAGATCAACCTCGCCATCGCCAGAACCTCTAGCACCCTAGCGTTAGAAGTCAATCGATTGCCTCATGTCATCCAACATCCCTTGCGTTTTTGCATCAACAAATCAGCCTCTCAGTTTTCAACCCATAGCCACATCAGAGTTTGCAAATCCAAGCTAGTCTTCCTAGCGTTCTCAGATTTCAGCCCTTAGCCTCTCCGTACCACAAGTCCAAGCATCCAATGCATGATCCCATCAGCATCTCAGCATCTAGATCCATTGTATCAACATTTGTGCAATCTAAAGCAAACACCAATCTAGCAAATACCTTGTATACGTACTAACCACTAATCCTAAGCTGTAACCATCAACACTTCTCCTGCACCTCAGAGGGTATGTGACAACCTGCTTAATTTTCTCTATAATATGGAGCTGCAAAGGGAACACAAGGTGCAATAGCCGATAGAGTTGTAGAGGGAGCCACCAAACTCAAGACCAAAAGTAGAGCTTGAGGGCCCACAAAACGTGGCACAAACCGAAGAAATTGTTGACGGGTAATTACAATGCTCCTAAGCTTTTAGAGGCCAGTTAATTGAAGAAATTTACTTTTTGTGCTTTAAGCACACCATGTAAAAATAACTTGTGCTTCTGGGTTATGAAGTAGAAGGCACGGCCTCAATTGTAAGAAAAATTGTATGAGTGGACTCATAGAGAACAATTATAACTTGACCGTTCATAAATTAATAAGAAATACCACTAGGGGCGCTCGACTTGAGGGCCAATACTCTCTGAAGAGGAATCCTCTATGTTGTCGTCTACGAGTGCAAAGTGTAATCTCTCTCTATTCGGTTTTCATCTTTCAATTGAGTTATCCGACCCCGTAGTAGGTGGTTACAATAGTCTAAGGCATGGCCAAATCCAATGGACAAGACAAGTTGGGAGAAGTCAAATTTGGCATCCTCATGGAACACTTTCTTGCTTATGCTTTTTTGGAGCTTTTTGGAACACACTGTGCTCTCTTCCATCCCCCTAGGGTGTTCCCTTGAGACTACAGCTACCACGGTTCTCTATCAGCTATGCATGTTGGCGTCACGGAGGCTATATCGATGCCCCCCCTCGTCACTATCTCACAAGGGGTCAACCAACGGGGATCTAAGGCCCACATTTGTGGACAGAGAGCGTCTTTGATATGAACTGTCCGATTGTGTAATGAACTAGGGGGTGAACTCGGGGCAAAAATGGTGCTCTAAGTTCGCCCGCCTCGTGGGGTGTGGGTCGAACCTAAGACCTCTCGATTGCCATACAAATGCCCTACCACCACGGTAGCGCATGTTGTTGCCCATGTTGGCATGGCACATGATCACACCCTAGTTCACCCCTAGTTCACTAAATGATCCGATAGCTGAGATAAAAGCCACCTCGGCCCCCAAAATTTGGGCCCTAGATCCCCTCTGGACCATATGTCCGTGCCATATAGTGACGAGGGATCCCCCCCCCCCCCCCCAAAAAAAAAAAAAAAAAAAAAGCACACTTGAGCAATTGATCGAGGTGGGTGCACTTTTGTTGGCAAGATGATTGGAGAATCCCTCTAGCACTTCACTAGGTATACCTACAAGATTTTCTTTAGTCCTCCTTGTCCATTGTTTCGGGCTTCTTGGGCGTGGATTTTTCACGGTTTATCTATCAGTTGTTCAGATGGTAAGTCTCTTTTGGAGCATTAAAACTACACTTTCAGGCTCTTGTCTAGAGGTCCCCATCCCTTGGGCTTCTAGGTGCTTCCAACCTATTCCTTGCTTTTTGGTCACTTCCTCCTTACCTGCCGTACCTATGTGTGTGTGTGTGTGTGTGTGTGTGTGTGTGTGTGTGTGTGTGTGTGTGTGTGTGTGTGTGTGTGTGTGTGTGAATGGGTACTTGTCTGTCTATGTGTGTGGGCGTGTGTATGTAGGCGTACAAGTGTGCAAATTCAGAGAGAGAGAGAGAGAGAGAGAGAGAGAGAGAGAGAGAGAGAGAGAGAGAGAGAGAGAGAGAGAGAGAGAGAGAGAGTCAATGGCAATAGCCAAATGAACCTTTCTTCTGGACTCAACACCCTTTGTAGCTTTGTCCATCATATATACAAAGATAGTGAGAGGCAACACAAACCCACAAAGAGAGGAAGAATTCCCCGGTTCAATATGTCTTCGCAATTTTTTGATTATGACAGCCGCGCTCTAAAATTTTGCTTCCAACAGCACAAGGAGATGATTCAACAATGTAAGCTTGGAACTAGAGTGCTTCGTTCGCTCTGTTCGCATCGAACTACGATTGAGCAAAATATTGGAAACTATATATGCCATTTCAATACTTCTCAAATTAAAAAAAAATTGACTATTTGATGCTATTAATTATGTCTAAGATATTTATGATTGGGAGGGAAGACATCAAAATAATGAAGCGCCAAGAAAGAGAGAGAGAGAGAGAGAGAGAGAGAGAGAGAGAGAGAGAGAGAGAGAGAGAGAGAGAGAGTTTACATTAAAGACTTAGATTTTTTACCTGAGAGAAGAAGGAGAAGAAGAAGAGAATTTTAATGTCGTAGGAAGCTATCCCAAGAGAGAGAAAATGAAGCAGAGAGAGAGAGAGAGATTTCATTAAAGCATGTTAACTTTTTTTATCTGAGAGTGTGTTTTGGATATCGATCGTTGTGTTTCTAAGGTGTACCTTGCAAAAATGAGATACCGATCATAGTGCTTTAGAGGGGTACCTCATAAAAAACCACAAGGAGGGTTAGAGTTTTGCCAAGCTCAATGTTCGTAATCATACAGGATGTCAATGTTATTGATTGTTTGTTGTTTCATTTATGTTTCAAAAAAAAGAAAACATGCAAGTCTCCCCAATTTTTATAATATAAGGGAACGTGCCATTCCCACAACAACGTGCAATTTTCATTGCATTCATTAATTGTGTTTTATTTTTCAAAAATAAAAAAATGATATGCTTACTCACCACGTGATTGAGTGTCAATTGCCGATGCACATCTGAGGGAGGATGCCCTTCAAGAAGTTTTTGTGCTATTGTGAGAACACCACATTTGGTATACATAATGATCGAACCACCGCCAAGCATGACATTGTATTCCCAACAACCCCTGACTAGCAATCACAGGATATTGTGAATTCTGATACCTATGTGAAAGTCTTTCAGAAGGCCACAGGCCTTCAAGGTGCAAGCATATGTGAATGTATTTAGAATAAGAGGTTCCGTAAAAGCAATTGGGAGATTTCTTGTGACACGCATATTGGGCATATCTTGCAACCAACACATTGCAGGTGATGAGATTCCAGAGAGAATGCCAATGAAGAACTTTTCATCTTTTCATGATTTCGTGGCAGTACCACATTTCACATACATATCAACCAAGCACTACCAAGCATGACATCCTTCACCACCAAGGCATACTGGGCACATCTTGCAACCAACACGTTGCAGATGATGACATTCCAGAGAGAGTGCCAATGAAGAACTTTTCATGCTTTCGTGACAATACCACACTTTCCATATGTATCAACCAAGCACTGCCAAGCATGACATCCTTCACCAACAACGCTAGACCAGGTATCTTCTCGCTAATTCTCTCAACCATGTCAATGGTTGCATAAGGCCACTGGCCTTCAAGGTGCAAGGAGAGGTGAATGCATTTGGAGAAAAACCTGCCTTTTGCATCCGCTTCCAGAGCTACCATGGCACAATGAAGTTGGGCATATCCAATAATCGATGCATTCAAGGTGATGTCATTTCGGAGAGTTAGCCCATCGAAAGCTTTTTTTCCTTTCGTGGGAGCACCACATTTGATATACAGGTAGACTTGGAGCAGGAGATTTACATGCTTCAATCAAAGGGGTATAGGTAAGGAGAAAATGGTTTGTAGGTAAAAGAAGATTTTGTATAGTCTAAAGCAAGCATCAAGATAGTGGCACCTGAAGTTCAATCAGATGTTGGATTATGAATTCAAAAGATGCAACTCATAACACTGTGTGTACATGAACAATTTGGGAGATGGGAAATTTATCATCCTAATGTTGTATGTTGATGGCGTGCTCATTACAAGTGCTAACATGCAAGATATTAGATACCTAAAAGAGGAGTTGTCCAAATCTTTGTCAAGGAAAGATTTAGGTGCTGCAAAGCGGATACTTGGTGTGAAGATATCAAGGGACAGGGAGCAAAAGACACTAACACTATCTCAAGAGGATTACATCAAGAAGGTACTAGAAAGATTTGCGATGCAAGATGCAAAACCGGTTTCTACACCTTTGGCTAGTCACTTTAAACTAACCAAGGATATATGTCCAAAGACACAAGAGGAGATAGTCTATATGTCTAAAGTTCCATATGCTGTAGCGATAGGTTCGCTATGGTCAGGACAACGCTACATATTGTACATGCACTGGGATTTATGAGTAGATTCATGGATAATCTAGGTAAAGAGCATTGGAAAGCTATGAAATGGGTACTAAGGTATCTTAAAGAGACAATAATGTTTTATGTTTTGGAGGCACTAGAAATTTCTTGCAATGGTATGTTGATGCAGATATGGCAGGTGACAAAGATACTCAAAGGAGCACTACTGGCTACGTCTTCACTGTTGGAGCAAAAAAGATACTCTGTTTCTTGCTCTTGTACACTTTGAAAATAAGCCAATAGCAAAAGGGCTTTTATAGGAGTGCATCCTATTGTTCTTATTAACAAACTTAGAGATGTGCTCCATCTCAAAAATTATAGAGCTACTATGGTCGGTCATATAATCGCCAAAATTTATGTTCTTGTCTTTGAGGAAGATATTACATGCCAAGGCGGGGGGGGGGGGTGTGGGGGGGTGGGGGGGGAAGCTTTAGGTAAGTGGGCTTTAGAAAATCTTTCTTCACCACATTTTCATTGTGTGTTGTTTCATCAATCAAAATGGTAGAAAAGAAGTTTATGCTGCTGTGGAGATAATGCTTAGTTTTTTTATAAAAGATATATTTTCTTTCCTTAAATCATGATATCTGGGATACATTACATAGAATAGAATTTTAATGCAATCACATGTAGCCAAGACGCCCAATTTTATGAACCTAACCTCATTGCTCACTTGAAACTTTGTTTATTATGGATTTTTAGGATTTCTTACAAGAAGAATGTTTTCACACAGTGATGTTTGTGGGCCTTTGCAAACTCCATCCTTAGGCAATTTCTTATACTTCATGAATTTCATTGATGATTACTCTAGGCATGCATGGGTGTATCTGATTAAAGCTAATTCTGAAGTGTTCATGTGCTTCAAGCAATTTCTAGTTATGGTTGAAAATGTTTCTAAATTTACTATGGACACCCTCCGTTCAAATCGAGGGGGGGAGTACATGTCTCATGAATTTAATGCATTTCTAGCTAATTTTTGGATAAAACACCAATTTATAGTGTCGTATACACCTAAATAAAATCATATTGCTGAAAGAAAAACAGGTCGCTTACGAAAATGGCATGACATATTTGTTTTGGCTTGAGGCTATCATGTGTAATGCTTACATACTTAACAGGAGTCCTACTAAATCCCTGCAGTCTATGACTCCTTATGAAGCATGGCATGATACGAAGCCATCTATAGATGACATGCACGTTTTTGGTTGTTTATCTTATGCTTTGGTGCCACAACGATAGCACAGAAAATTAGATGATAAGGATGTTAAATGCATTTTTGTTGGTTGTAATACTAAAAGCAAAGGTTACAGGCTATATTGCCCAGAAATAAAATGTAGCTTGGTTGCACGAGATGTTGTGTTTGTGGAAAAATCTCTTCAACCTTTGTTATCATGTACTAGAGATAGTAATATAAACTCACAGGACATTTATGACACTTTGTTGCCTCTTTTTAATGGTGGAAACTTGAATATAAATTCCAATGAGACAAATCTATAGCTGATAGAGATTTTTGAAACTGTTACGGATCAGTCTACTACTGATGGAGATGTACATGATGTACTTGATGTGGAAAGGACTGAGAATGAGGAGGCTAGAGGTATGCCAAAATGATTGGTGCATACTTTGCATCACAATAAATTGGATGCACTTATGTATAGTCGTACTTGTTGAGTTTCTCGATCTTATGCACCATATTGTTATGCTTTGGCTGTTTCTGGTTTATGTGATGAGGAGGAACCTCTTTCTTTTGATGAAGCATAGAATTCAAAACCTTGGGACTACAAACATAGTAGTAAAGATGGCCAATGGGACTATTGTTAACACTAGGTTGGTAACCTAACAGGACATAAAAGTGTCCTTTCAGGGTTTTGAAAAAAAACTCCAAAACCATAGTAGATCCACTCATTTTGTAAAATCCTTTCATGAGGTTATAGTTCAAGGCCTACTATACATGGAAAAAATAAGAAACTTGTAAAATTTCTCATCTTTTGGTCACACCAAGCCTCCAAAGTTGATGGACCAGTGCATTTTCATCAAAACAGTCATTTCTTACGTTTTGTTGCATAAAAATAAGATTAGAGATTTTTGTAGGACTTGATATAAATTCCATAGTTAACTTCAATGGGTTGGTAATCAGAACATATGATTGCTTCTCACTCACTATTTTTTGTTTTGCCAAAATAAATCGGTACAAAAAAGTTGATTTTTTACCATTCTGCAAACCGATCATCAAAGTTTCTATAGCCACGCTGAATACAAATAATATATGCATGTTTTCTTAGTTCCCTATTGTACTTTATGTTCATAAGGAGCCATGGAGCATGTCAAAATAATAATACATCTCTTACCAAGGGGAATCTTGGGGACAAAGATGAAGTGCTAAATACAGCAAACATGAAAAAACTGGGTTCAACATTATGCATTGTAGAATCCCATAGAAACTATTCAATATCTAGCCAAATTTGATCCTTATGACTAGATATGGTTACTACCTACAAAATGCATATATTTGTCACAAGAAACTAACAATATTGAAAAAGCTATACTTGATATACTAGAATGTTTTGTTTTCTTCTATAATTGAAAAAATCAACCATCGTTGTGTACTATGCAAAATAGGGTATTAGGTGCCCCAAAACTCAAGTAATATTAGCTTTATGTTACAATATGCAACGTAAAAAATCAAAAATGCATTTGGATATCATGAAATCCACCAAAAAAATCATAGAAGAGCTAAAATTGACTAAAATACAGGATTTGATAATTTTTGTAATTTGGTCATAACTTACAATTTTAATATTTATTTCTCCCTAGAAGCATCAGGACATGTTAAGGACTACTAAAGATAGTTTTCTAGCATTAAAGACCTCACAAACATGAATTCTAGAGTGGTATAGTTGCAAAAAGTTGAAAAAAGGCAAAAACAGGACCCGTTTTTTCACACAGTTTAGGTTGTGAAATGTTGTGCAAGGACAAGGTTAAAGATGGAATTGATATTCCAAAAAAATGTCGAGTTCTTTTCAGCTCATGAGACAACTTTCTAGATAGATAGCCCCTCAAAATACATTTTGAAACTCTTGAAATAATTCAAGGAAAATGGTCACTTAACAGGACATAAAAGTGTCCCATTACCAACCTAGTGTTAAACCTATTGGAATGCTAGAGGATCTCAAGATCAAGGTCTTTGGACACAAAATAAGGCATACCTTCATTGTTATGGAATTTTCCAAGCACACTATGTCATCTGAGATGATCTTAGGACGTCCTTTCATGAGGGAAGCAAAAATGGTGCATGACTGGTCTAAAAACCATGTCTACTTGCAGTTCCAAGACTTTGTCATTTGAGTGGATCTTGTAGCTAGTCAAGAACATCCTCTAGGAGATAGATTTATGATTGATCATAGATCTGACACCACAATTCACTCGGCCCCATTGTAGTATTGTTACACGTGTAAAATGGACACTGACGTTGGGGAAGATTCTCCTTATATGGATATTCTACTTGGAATGACTGAGTCTGACAATGTGGATTGGGTGCACCTCTAGCAACAACCATAGACACTTGGGGAAATAGGGGGACGATGTGGGTAACACTTAAGGAGGATGAAATTCCACCACTTGTACCTTTAAATATGATAGGAGCAATGCATATAGCTTTTGATGACCTACCAGAGGAAGGCTTGACTGACATTGAAACCAGTAGCGTCTCAAAAGACTATTATAGCCCACACGATTCGGAGTCAGAATCATCAACTAAAATTGACTATGAGGACAAAGAATCTGAGTTAAATCTTGGTGCAAATGTGGGGACAAACCATTCAGGGCCCTGTGATATCCAAGATGAAAATATATCAAGGAGAGGAGAAGACACGAGTAGCAATTCATCTAGTGACTCTTCACTGGAGATTGGCCATAATAAAAAATTAGACAAGAAGAGTAAGAGATATAAGAGGCGATGATATCGAGAAAATGTACGGGCTAGAATAAATGAAAAGAAATCTATCGCAAAATGGCTTAATTATATAGGGGCATGTGATGCTCATCGGAAGTTGGTAGATAACTGGGGTGAATACCTTCAAAGCGTTATGTGGTGTAGTCCACAAACCATTGATATTGCACAACTAGAGGCTACAGAGAAGCCAAAGTTGAGTCGTACCATAAGGAGATGATAATATTGAGAGTTTCTCAACAACAAAAGGAAGCAAAAGAGAAATCACAATCCACAGAGCAACAAGACCCCACAAACTTACACCCTGCACCTGATCATTTTAAATCCTACCCACGGAGGAACGTAAGGTTGTGTATACAAAGGCCCAGAGAGCACCTAGCAATGGAATAAATGGAGTCTATGATGGTCCAATGATAGTTAAGAAAATAGAGTTAGCAGACCCACGTGAGGAGTCCAAACGTGTTTTCATTGCCCAAGATCTGGCCGAGACTGAGAACTATGTACTTAAGGAGCTTCTTAAGGAATTCAACAATATATTTTCCTGGACATATCATGGTATGAAAGGTGTTCCACCTTTTGTGGTGTAACACACAATTCCCATCAATAGCATGGGTAAACCAGTCTAGCAACTACCCTACCCAATGAATCCTAAGTAAGCAAAAATTGTTCAAGAAGAGATTGAAAATCTTGTCAAATGCGGATTCATATACCCTATTGAGCACTTAGAATGGGTGTCTCCAATAGTTATTGTGCCAAAAAAGAATGGGAAACTCAGAGTGTGCATGGATCTCAAAAAGGTCAATGCTGCCACTATGGGAGAGCATTACCCCTTTCCATATTCAGAACATGTGCTTGAAAGAGTTGCAAGAAAGGAAGCTTATAGCTTTTTAGATGGGTACTCTGGATATAATCAACTCACAATTGCACTAGAGGACCAAGCTAAAACTACTTATATAACCGAATTTAGAGTGTTCGCATTTTACGTTATGGATTTTGGCTTAACCAATGCCTCTGCTACCTTCCAAAGATTAATAAACACTACTTTTAGAGAATATTTGAGGGAGTTTTACGAAGCTTTCTTAGATGACCTTTGTGTTTATTCCTCTTGGATGAACACCTATCATGTTTACAAAAAGTGTTTGAGAAGTGCAGATTATATCGCTTCCCCTTAAACCCTTTCAAATGCAAATTTTGGGTTAAACATGGAGTCATTTTAGGGCATATAGTGCCAAAAATTGGATTTCCATAGATGAGAGCAAAATTAAGTCCATTTCTAACTTGCCACCACCTACAAACTATAAGGGGCTTCAAAGATTCATGGGCCATGTTGGTTATTAACGGCGGTTTATTTTAAACTTTGCCGAGATAGCTCGTCCATTGTACAAACTTCTTATTGAGTTTCACTGGACCGCAGAGTGTGACCATGCTTATGAGTCATTGAAAAAGACCTTGACTAGTGCTCCCATTCTACAAGTGCCCGATTGGAATGTAATTTTCTATGTGCATATTGATGCATCAAACTTCACTATTGGGTGTGTTCTAGCTCAACCACGAGAACATAAATTGGACTACCCCATTAGCTTTGCAAGTTATCAATTGAGTCATGTTGAGAGAAACTACACTACTATAGAGAGGGAAGGTTTAGCTACGATTTACACAGTAGAGAAATTTCGCTACTACCTTCTTGCCAACAAGTTTGTTTTCTATGTTGATCATCAAGCATTGTTGTATCTAGTAAATAAACCTTGCTCCACGGGAATCATTACACGATGGTTGTTAATTCTTCTCGAGTTTGATTTACCGTTGTGGTTGGACCCGATAAAATACATGTTATGGCAGATCATTTTTCTCGCACACACAATGGTGAAGCCCCTACTGGAATTGATGTTGAATTGCTCGATACTTCTCTATTCCTAGAGACCATGCCTAAATGAAGTGAGAAGATTGTGAACTTCTTAGTTAACGGTTTTTTACCCAAGGAGCTTCGTCAGGATATAGCTAAAAAATTGTTAAAAGAATGTGAACCTTATTCTCTAATTGCATGAGCTCTCTACAAGCTAGGGAAGGATAATATTCTTAGACGTTGTGCTTGTGAGGATGAGTATTTATATATACTGCAAGAAGCCCACATGGGTATAGCCAGAGGACATTTCTCAGGGAAACTAATCGCTAGAAAGGTGTTGTAATCAAGCTATTGGTGGCCTACCTTTTTCAAGGATGCATCACCTTTTGCAAAAGGGTGTGATGAATGACAACATTACAAGATCACACAACGAAAGGATAAGATACCCTTACATCCTGTTTAAGTGACTCAACCAAAGTGGGTGGAAGCCAGGGAAACACGCAAGGTTAATGTACGATCAACCACCAAGTTTCTCTTTGAGAACATTATTACAAGATTTGGTTGTCCCTTTGAAATTTTGAGTGACAATGGTACTCATTTTATAAATTGATTGATAAAGGAACTCACTACCAGATTCATGATAGCCCACCATAAGTCTACACCTTATTATCCACAAGAAAATGGCCAAGATGAGAGCACTAACAAGACCTTAATTTCTATCTTGACCAAAACAGTGGAAGCTCATCGCACAAATTGGGATTTGAAGTTGATATCAGCTCTATGGGCTTATTGTACTTCTTACAAATTGGCTATTAATTGTACACTATTCAAAATGGTATATGGCCAAGAAGCAATTATCCCATGGGAGTTTTTAATTCCTAGTATGGGTGTAGCTTCACAAGAAGGTTGGGATGGTAACCCTTTAGTTGAGCGTTTATATATCCTTGAGAGATTATACAAAAAAAGGCAAATGGTTGTGCAAAATGCACTTGTGGAGAAAGATAGGAGAAAGAAATGGTTTGACCGTCATTTAAAGAACAAGGATATCAAGGTTGGGGATAAAGTCTTTATGTATGAAGTGCGTAACGAGAAGAAAAAGTTGAATATGCGGGAAAAGGACCATATAGAGTATGTGAAATCACCCCACAAGGTACCCTTCGTGTGGAAACTCTTGATGGAGTTGAAACCATTGGATTCCTCAATGGAAGAGATACTATGATCCTTTAAGCCAAGAGGAGCTACGTGCCATCCATAAGAAAAAGGCAGCGAAAGAACAAGCAGAATTGAAGAGGATATAAGCTCAAGTTGAGGCTAAAGAGCAACAACAACGTATAAGACGCCAACAAGAGGTCAACCTTGGAGTTACACATGCATTCCACGTTGAAACAGAGGATGATTGGTTGGACTCTGACACACCTCTACAATACCCTATTGTGCTAAATAGCACCTATGAGAAAGTGATATATGATGTCTTATTGGACACGGGTGCTAAATATAATCTGCTATCATATAGGGTGTGGTGTCAATTAGGAAATCCATCTCTATCTAAGAGTACTATCCAAGTAAAGGGTGTCAACAGGAAAAAAAATGCGGTTTTTGGAATCTGGCACACTTTTGTCAGTTATGACAATGGGGTTGTAGCTCAAGAATTTTTTGTCATGCCCGTTGGAACTATGGAAAGCAATATAAACCTAGGATGCACATGGATGATAGCGACCAAATGCACTATTGATTGGGAGACTAGGAGTGTCACAATGCATGAACCAACTCTTAGCCCAGCCACTCAAGCCATAGTTCCTGAGATATTACCTCTTGGAAATAAAACCCAAAACATTGCATGTCCAGGAGGTTGAACCATATGTCCCTATAGCCCAACTCTCTAGAGCTTCAACTTCTGTGGTTGAAACAAAAAATGAGACACACAAGACCCATCGAAATATAACTAAGAAAATATATAAATGAGACCCTAAAGCTTCTTTAGCAACAATCTCTGATGCTACAGAAGCCTTGCAAGAAACGCCCCACTCCCTCCAAAAAATGTTGCGTTGCATTCCTAAAAGACTATTGGAAGCCCAAGGCTACTATGAAGAAAATGATCAAATCCGGGTGCCAAAACGTAAATTGTGTTCTTACTTGTCACCTGACCCATGTGAGTCAAATCCTGCACGATAAAGCCGATTGAAGATCGTGGGAAGGGAAAGATCACAGAACACTATACACCTGATCCAAAGCTAGTTTGGGTAGCCAAGCGAGAAAGGCTTGTTTTGCTTAGCTCAAAAATAGAAAAAACAAATGAAGCTTCTTACTCTTCATGCAGTTCATATACGAAAATAGAAGCTTCGACACAACCTCCACCTACCATTGTACATATCCATACAAACAAGAAAGAATTTGCACCTCCCATTGTAAGTTCACCACCTACAACAACGTTGCAAATAAAATCATGGGAGAGTACCTTACCATTGTTCCAACTAGATGAAACGTGTAGGGCGGTCAAAAACTATTGGTCAAAGTCTTCACCCATAACAACTTGGAACAATTGGTTTCAAAAGGTGATGACATATTCCAAAAGGTATGATCTATCCAAGGAAGGGGGGAGTGTTTGCTGACATCATCATTCACTTGCGCCCCTCTTAACATTCCTCCCTGACCTCTCAATCTTCCAATCTTAGGGAATGCATATATATAGCCTTATACTCACAAAAACAAAAATAAGAGCAAGAGCCAAACAAAAAGCTAGAAACCTACAAGTTCTAGTACATGACCCAAAATCATAAAAACACATTATGCACAAGCACACGACCTTTTAACAGGACCCTTATAATATTTGCACTCTAACCATCATCTATCTGTGTGTAGAGATATGGATAATACGCGAGAGTCATCCACTCCTACCTTGGGTGAGAGGTACCCTCTTTACTTTTCACAAGTGTTTTACATAGTCTACCCGGTTCTTGCCTATGAATGGGATTTGGTAGATACGCTAGCATCAACATGTGAGAGGAATTTCAAGGAATTAGAATGGCCGATATGTCTCTTGACCACGACTAATCCATACTTAGTAGAGGACGTCTCTCTGAATGCACAAGCTTATTCTCTTGGCCAAGATGAATATAGACGTCTAGTGATGTTCTTAGTGAACATTTGTGCCTTTAATGATGAGGAAGAATTACATGATTACACGGATGGCACGTATGGTCTCACAGATGATGAATTTGTTTCCTCAATGATGACAAGGATAGGGGTTTAGACCTAGGGCTACCCGTCCATCTATTCAATATCCTATTCCCTTGACTCTATAGGGGGTGCAAATAATAAGGTTAGGGTTCCTTATGTTGTTTGATTGTGTTCAATAAAGGTTGGTGCCTCTTCCCACTGATGTACCTCCTAGAGGTATTCCTTGTGTTTTCTAGTGTGCACAGGAACACATTGCCATTGTTAAGAATTTTAACTTCATGGAATCTTTCTTTCGTTCACTCTTTGAATCGAGCGTGATCATCAACACGAGCAGGTGTTTCTTGTCCATTAGCATTGTTCATTGTCTTTTTTTTTAGCATCCATGTTTGCCTACTTTCAATGTGGTTGGTAGCACAATATTCAACACATTTTCTTAGATTAAACATTAGAATCTATATAATTTTTTGTCATAGTTTCTTGTCTAGGTTTAAGAATCAAGCAGTCTGACTAAGCTAGTTTGACCAAGCTAGGCGTTAGAGATATTCTCTTAATACCATGGGGAATGCCTTCCTAATAATCAATGGTTACTTTGGATCAATCGGATTTAGGCAGCATTGTGTGCAATGTACTAGGGCTTTCTAGTGGGCTTAGTCCCTATTGACCTTTAGCTTAAGTATTATAAAGGGAGTTTACTAGTGTGATGAGCCTGGGGAGAGTAACAGTGTTCTATGACCCCCAAAGTTACAAAATTGAAATGCTAAAAATGAACAAACAAAAAAATCAAAAGTGCCACAATGTAAAATCTTAAGCTGGAAGAGAAATCCCAACTTGATTTGGTACTTCACTCACATATATTGCCTATGGTACTAGAGCCCTAGAGGTTCCCAGTGTAGGCAATTTTCCTTGAAAAGCAAAAAGCCCAAGGCATACAAAATAAGCACACACATCAAAATTGAATCAATGTGAAAAAACTTTGGGGGGTCAAAGAAAAGGGAATAAGTCAGGCGATGACTTCATGAGAAATTCTTTTTATCGTAGCTCAACTACAGGTCTTCTAGGTAGAGCCTCTAGTCAGCCCTCGAACATGAAATACTTTGCTCTCGTGATTAAACAGCTTAATTGACCAGAGAAAATTTAGAATCTTGCCCATGGTATTAGTTGAGCTCTAGTGCCTTTTGATTGTTAAATTAGCGACCACATACTTGTTTAATTTTTGACCTTTACAACTACTTATGTGATTGATTATATTACAAATTAATGTTTACTGCTAACAAATTGTTTAATATTCTGCTACCAATCAATTTGTGTGCCTACAATTGCATATGCTTTTTAATTGTATATGACAATGCATTTACTCTGCCAAGTTTGGTTGATTTTGCACTGATTGAAGAAGGCTAAGGACATTCAATCTTGGATGCTCTTCCACCTCGATGAACAGGCTTCATCTCAATAGCTTCCGAGGACAGAATCTACATCAGGAAGGGGGGCATCTTAACCCTCATGGACACATATCACCTTTGGTGGATGCCTTATTATTTATTTGATTGAGTCATGGACCAGGCTTGTCAGTCTTGTAGGTGTCTAGGTGATCGCCGATAAGAGGCGCACCACTTATCTTATTTTTACAGTAGTTTTGCAACGACTGGCCATTGTGGGTGCCCATGTGTGAATGGGTCAAACTCTTATGAAAGGTCCACTTGACCTAAAAATCCTCATTTTTGGAGATGCAAGCTAAGAAGTGCTCTTGCTCCATTTATATCTCCTTCTCCTTCGTGTACTTGCGTGTGTGTGTGTGTGTGTGTGTGTGTGTGTGTGTGTGTGTGTGTGTGTGTGTGTGTGTGTGCGTGTGAGAGAGAGAGAGAGAGAGAGAGAGAGAGAGAGAGAGAGAGAGAGAGAGAGAGAGAGAGAGAGAGAGAATTGCAGTGGCATCGATGGTGGATCCTTCTTCTTTGCAGCACCTGATCCTTTATGACAGAAGCATTGAGCGGTGAGTGACACACCATTGTTTCTTTGAGCTTGCTAGGACTGTCTAGTTGTGTGCTTGCAGCCTTTTAAGGCTTGCTCATAGTGCACAGGCAAGTTCCCATCCTCCGACACGTGCGACAAAGTGCAAAAACCATCACAGTGGCTCATCATGAATACTTTCATGGTATGAAAAATACCTATGACACGGATGTTGAAGTTGCAACAAGGAGAGCCTCATCCAAATTATTGCATCAAAGATGGATATCTTATGATGTATAATTGGCTATGCATCACTCTCCCTCTTTGTCAAAAAGTACTTAGAGAAATTCATGAACCGCCTATGCAAGACATAGAGCCACTGTAAGTGCTTTAGAGCGCTTTTTCTATTGGCCAACTCGTTGAAAGTATACACACAACTACATCGAAAAATGAATGGTTTGTCAAAAATCAAAGTTTGAAAGACAAAAGGCTCCAGGATTATTACCACCTTTGCCAATACCAGGTGGTCCTTGGGAGTCTATCACCATGGATTTCATCACATGAATTCCAAGGACACCAGAAGGGAGTGACATGATTTGGGTCATCATAGATAGATTCAGTAAGCAAGCACATTTCATTTCTTGCCATAAAACATTGAAGTCTTCACAAGTTGCTGGACTCTTTATACAACATATCTTTAGGTTGTAGGAACTCCAAGTTTACCAATAATTTCTAGTGTGCTTTATTCCGGAATTTGGGAACAAACTTAAAGTTATCCTCATCATTTCATCCACAAAGGGATGGGAAAACTGAACTTATGAATCTCACTTTACTCGATATGTTAAAAGCTTATGTTAGTGAGCAGAAGTCACAGTGGGAGAAGTATTTACCTCAATTGGAGTTTGCGTACAACAACACACGACACTCCTCTATAGGGAAGGCTCCAAAAACAATAATGCAAGGAAGAATAATATCTCCACCTATTATCCGTACCAAAGACAAGATTTTTGCCGCTAATGAGTTTGTTTTAGACTTGAAGAGAACTATGAATCAAGTCCAATCCACTATCAAAGCTGCCCATGAACGACAAAAGAAGCAAGCAGATAAGCGACGAAGGCATTTGTTTTAAAAGAAGGACAATAGGTCTTACTGAAGTTTGCTAAGAACGGGTTAAAGTAAAGCAAAGTTCAGGGCAAACAAGGTATTTTCCGAAGCTGTCAAAAAGATACTTTTAAACCATTCAAGGTCATCAAGAAAATTAATGGAGAATGCTACAGGTAGAACTTCCAAGTGATTGGAAGATACATAATTTGTTCCAAGTAAGTCTATTAAAGCCTTACATGGGACCAATACCGGAAGAGCCTATTAGAGAGGAACCTCAGAAGTCAAAGACACAAAGCAACTCATTCAACCCAAACAAATCCTCGCTTATACGGATTGAACTACAAGAAGTGTCCTTCTGACATGAAAATTTATATTGAAGCTTAAAGATTTACCCATAGCCGATGCCAAGTGGGTGGATGAAAAATTCATGCGATCTTACCTAGAGATTCTTAAGAAATATGAGGAAGCTTTTGAGCTGAGGACAACTGAATAAGAGCGGGTGGGCTATCACACCTCAATAGAAAAGAACTTGTATCCTTTTTCTATTAATCTTAAATTTTACAAGTTGTTTTCCTTTTGTAAACCAATATAGCTAGAACAGTGCACCTTAGTATGATAACCAATGAGTACTCACACGTTATGGTGGACCCACACAGTGGGTTAGAACATAGATAGTGCACACTCCCACCTAGATAACCCAATAGGGCGCCTGTGACTTATAACTCATGCATCTCGGGATCATACTTGTACATAGAAAGGGTTGATGCCTTTGAGTGTGGGCTAGATCCACCAGAAAAGACACCTACAATCAACAAGATGGCATGATCATGAAGATTGCTCATTATGCATATGTGGGCTGAATGCGTTGAATGCTTTATCTCCTCATAGAGATGTTAAATCCATGTTTTGAAGCAAAAAACGTATTGTACTTGGAAAGAGCTTTCAATTGGTACCCATATTAATGTGTGTTTTTAGCAGTTCCAAGATGAAACATTCTAGAAGGAGGTTCCAAAAGGAGGACTCATGGTGTGAGACCCAGGAACTGCATACTGAGATTCTCCACCCAACCCCCCATTATATAGCCCTTGGCCGCTATGAATAGAATCTCCCTATCCGCATTTAGCAGCCGGCCCTTGGCCCTTGGCCCAAGTCCTACTCGCCTGGGTTTGCCCTGGGTTTGCCCTTGGCATGACATTATTCCCCCCTTGGAGAAGCATTTTCGTCCTCGAAAACTCAAGTGGTAGTATCTACGTAAGAACACTGATGTTTTCCTTATTGGCATCCCATACGTGGGCCAATTGTCCATATGACTTCATTAGGAAAAGTTTGGACTCAAAAATGGGCCTTGTAAGAATTGTTGATGTGGCATAGCTTTCAAAAAGTGGGGATCGGTAATTTTTTTGCAAATAAGATCCAAAATTGTTGGAGGTTGGATATTTAGAATCTACTCTTCAAATGCTATCTATTGATATATAGCATGCATGTATCGCACATTGCCTTCATGTAGATCTAGAAAAAGGTGATTTTAGATTACCATAACGGTAACAAAACCTGGCTGATTGAAAAAAAATGGCATAACTTTCATAGAAGTCATCCAAACTTTTCGGACCTTGGCTCTTTAGAATCCATTTTTCAAGAACTTTCCAATGATAGGTCATATCATGGGGTTCTAAGCAATATTTAGAGGGGTCTACCCGGTTGCTTTCTTTTATACAACTTTGATGATGTGGCACTCTTAAAAGGCCCAAAAATAAGTTCAAAACTTTCCTAATGACTTGGTGCAGTGAGAGGAGGTTCAATGAAACCAAGAGCAACATCTTGATTTTCAACATTGTTGTCCTGGTGCAACCACTTGTATCTAAATGGGAAGTCAATTTATAACTCACTTGAGTACTTTAAAGGAGTAATCGGAAAAATGAAAGAAAACCTTCGTGTAACTTTCCATGCAGTTGTGAGCCAGATTTCCAACTCGCGTGAGTATCCTGAAAAGCTCATAGCTACTGAGGGATAGAATAGGGAGTGTCCTCATGTCAGATTTTTGAACATTCTAGAACACACATAACTACATGTTTATCCTTAATGAAGGTTACCTGCCAGCATACTTTGTCAGCACACCTATTAAGTCCTTGACTTTTGAAACTATTGAAACGGTATCCAAACCCACCACAACAGGTGTTAAAAGTTGAAAACCTTACTTAAGCAAATTCTAGAATAGACAGAGAATCACCCATTCAGAATGCATTGTGCTAACGTATGTTCTTAGCAGATCATTTAGCACAACTGACAATAAACTAGGACTCAACCATTGAGTATCCAGCCATAGATTTGATATGGAGTGGAGACAACCAACTAGGTTGAAAGCGGGTTGGAGTGGAGTAAGCTCATAGAGTTTAGACCATCCAACCCCACGCACCCATACTGAGCCATTGCCTTGTATGGCAGGGTGTAAACTCATACTAATTTTGCAAGAGAGATTGCAGCGGCAGTGCAAAAGGGTGCAAAAGAATAAAGTCCATGAATTTGCATGCCACTCCAAATAAATTTTTGTTAAACAATAGGGCCCATAACACTTAGTGTGCATGCATTTAACACAAACATATCCGAACCACAATTCCATGACGAGACTTTCCATGGTACATACGAGAAATCCTGGCAACAAAAGTTGGACCATAATAGAATGTGACAACCCAGTCACACCTAGGTACCAACCATGAGACATTCTCATGAGCATAGCATACTTGGCTATATGTAGAAACGACCCTCTGATAAGGTGGTTTCACAGTACTTGTAATTGGAACAAGTCTGTACTTATTACCCGACAATCTCTGGCCACTGAAATTGTTCCTGATACGGTGTGCTCCAAATGGTCTAATAAACGGATGCGACTAGCATGTAGGGACCTCATCGCCGCACATCATTAGGAATTAGGCGCCAGTGTCAGTCCCAAAGACTCATATTCTCCACATGTGGAATATGTCTCAAATAAGGATGGCCGAAAAAGCGACATCTATCAAGTACAAGATGTACTTGTGTGTGGAGGTAACTGCAAAACACTCCGTGACAAGAGTAAGAGGGACACTCATTATCATTGCTCCACATTAGCTAAACTAAACTCCTTGAGTTCCTAGCCATGTTGTATCCCATGTGACAACATGTGCCAAATCAAACCCGACAAGTGGGTTCATAACAGCAGAATGTGTATTGGACATCACGAGCCAAAATACTTTGTTTCAACATGCCCTTGGCATGGCTCATAAATATTCAAGTAGATTTATACGACTTGAAGAAACTAAGCAAAGCATACTAACAAAATGGAATAACACAAAATCAATAGATGTGTATCTGGATATTTGAACTTAATGTTCACTTACCCGTATTCAAATGCAGAGGAGCAGGTTGCCCACCTGAGAAAAAACCAAGCAACATTGCACTGGAAACCCTGGGTGTTGCCTTCGCAATTCAAACCTGTTGGTTAGAATCTACGTAGTCAAACCCCTTGGTAAGACCCTTTGTAGAAACTGCTCAACGAGCAGGTAATGGTAACCAACATAGTCAACCGTGTACATAATGATTGGAATCAACTTAAAAAGTTGAATTTGTCTGCTACCCCTGGTAGATGACGGGCTTCTTTCCTTGAAAGTAGAAATGGGATAGATCAAACTCTGATCCTCAATGGCTATGGGGAGATTTAGCAATCACCTGCCGGGTCTTACCCCAAAATATTATGTCCATAGACAATCCGTAGTGCTATAGAGGGAGCCAGAGATCCACACAAGTGAAATACCTAGCTCTTATGGACAGCCATGATGTCTCAAGAGATTGCGGCATCTATACTTCGTGGTAGAGATCAGCTGATGGGAATTTAATGCTATCAAAAACTCAACTCGAGCGTCGCACTGAAAACATGTAGTGCAAAATGACACTCTAAACATTCGTAATGACAAGACTCTTGCTTGTCCATTAACGTCGATGTGTACTCCATTGGGTAGATCTATTTTATCTTGAGAACAATCACCCAAGGAATACCAACAATTGGGTCTTACCCTAGATTTAAAAATGGCTCTTAGTTAGCGTGTGTGGCTCATAGCCCTCATGGCAATTAGTGTTCAATTGTTGAACCGATGAAGACTAATTTGGATGGCATCTTGCCTAATTTCTAGCTGAGAGTTAGAGCACCTTGGCTTTAGGGTGACTCACCAGTGAAACATGTATCAAAAGCTTCTTAGAAAGTTTTCATTATTCTTAGAGAGAAAAAAGAAAGAGAGATAAGAAGAGCATGCTGGGCTGAGGAACTTTCCTTAAATACACATGTTGACCTACCTACCGTGTAGGGGTCGTGATTGTATGAGAATGACTTAGCATTGTCACTTTGCCTATGAATGAAGTCCAAATTTTAGGTTCCTTCCAGTGTTGTTGTGTGTTGACAACAACCAACAAGCATGTTAAACAATCCAGAACTTATCTTGTCCTTGACAAAGTGTCTGGTGTTATAGCGGTGTCAGGAGTTTTTTGGAGGAAGTGATTGCGCATATGTACATACCCACGCATGGTGCATCAAATAAAGGATTGCCCATTTTCCAGAGCCAGGCGTTTACGTGGGGTCCACATGTGTACAGGTAGGGCAACATGTACATAGTGCATCGATTTTCACTATCACCAGTACCAGTGTGTTTTTTATATAATAATGAGGAGTTGGTAGCATGTAACACTTCTGGCGGAAGCTATCCGCGGGCCGACGAGATGAGGTAAGCAGGTGCGTCGGATGGCATCTAGTAGCGTAAGGAGGTCGAATGGGGTCAATACTTGCACGTGGATAAGTACGGACACAACGTGGGTGTTTTCTTGTGATAATTATGCAGAAAGGTCATCATGAGGACTATATTTGGAGGACACTTCACGTGGTGGTGGGATGCTATATTGGAAAAATTTGAGT
Source organism: Adiantum capillus-veneris (assembly GCF_014529385.1). Classification (NCBI taxonomy): domain Eukaryota; kingdom Viridiplantae; phylum Streptophyta; class Polypodiopsida; order Polypodiales; family Pteridaceae; genus Adiantum; species Adiantum capillus-veneris. Next base: position 33,651,501 of record NC_140958.1, on the reverse strand, counting down.
GCCAGGTGTGTGGATGGATGCAGCAGGGTGACAACTATGCACTGCGAGGCCTGTTTTTGGCCTGTTCGGGGTCCGTGTGAGGTCAACTTAAAGGCCAAGGGTGCCCAAGTAATAAAGCTAAGTTTGGGAACTGAAAAAGAAGAGAGAAGACCAGAAAAAACGCGGAGAGAAGAGCAGGAACAGTCGCAACTGTGTTTTTGCTGTTTTTGGAGCCTGTTTTGTCCATAAACTGCTCATCCGAGGTCGGATTTGAACACTTTCACATTGTAGATTGGGGTTTTGGGCCGTTCTGGACGCGATGACACTATCCATTTTTCCAAATTCCTCATTGTTTTTCTGTTGTTTTGGCTATGTAAGTTTCTCCTGTGAGAGCGAAGCTTCTGCTGCAATTTGTGATTGGATCTGGCATATTTTATCCATATTGCGTGAGCTATTTGCCCCATTGGTGTTGACCCAAGCTCAATTGTATCTAAATATTAAATTTTCCTCTTTTGAGCTGAGTTTTTTGGGTGTGTGTGTGTGTGTGTCTCTGTGTGTGGAGTGGGTAAATGAGTAGTCTCTCTCCTCTCACTTCATCGGTGTGTTCCCTGTCTCGGCCAGGTGGGTTGTATAAGCCGAGTGGTGTCCCATAGTGTGTGTGTATATCATCCCAAGAGTGTGTGTTGGGTCATTATAGAGGCATTGTGTGTGTTTCCATCCGGCTGACATTCTTTTGGCGCCTCCACGGAGGATCTTCTTTGAGTACCTTCAGCTGTCGGGATTACAGGTTACAAGTTGCAGACTACAGGTTACAGGGACAGGTATAGGTACATGTGATTCACACAGGTACAGGTAGCTGGAGTAGAGTCATACGCTGGCAAGTGGGAGTCACTTGCAGTTGCCATGGGTATGCATTATTTGGTGCGTGTTTGAGCGCATTGTCTACTGGTATTGTACGTTACTTATGAAAACTACCATTGTACGCCTTTGTGGAGCCATACTTGGTTTTATTTGGCAGTCCCAGCCATTTCTGAGACTTGGTCTGGAAGATAGTCATTTCTGAGACTTGACTATACAAGATTTGCATAAGCCTTCATGTGAGGGTTGATAGCGTGAGGTTTTATTGAGCTGGGGGATTCTCAAATGTGAGATCCTTTTGGTGATACAGGTGGCTGGAGCACCCTTTTCGTGACCTCGCCATAGGCTATGTACTAGTGATTCCTACTTGATGCTCGGGTTCCATTGTTGGCAGTTTATGCATACATATACAATCTATATTTTGGGTTCTTACTGCTCTACTTATGGGGAAACTCTGTCAAAAATTTTTGAAGTTATGATGGCTGGTTTTTTGGTCTTTTAATCCATTTATGCTGTTATGTTGTTGAAATTTTGTCAAAATCAGAGGATAAGTCAGGTGTGCCTTCTTAGGAACTGCATGGTTGGCTTTAATGGATGATCAAAACGGACTTCAATTCACTCCTTTTCATTTAACTCAAAGAATCCAGATAAATGTTCATGTGTCCAGGAACTTTTTTTTCCAGCAGCGCATAGTCTTTATGTTTAGGCCAAGAAGATTAAGAGAGATACTGGAATGTCCTTTGCTTCTTGTAATTCCGATGATTAACTATGAAAACTCATTTGATGTGCATGTGTTTGTCCTTTATCTAAAGTTGAGCTCCATTGAAGTTTCTGGGGATTGAGTCAGTCAAAAGTTTTTGGGTTCTTGCATGTGTGTTCGAAGGGGTTCTCAAAGCATTGTAACTTGGGTAGCCATGGATTTCTCTTATCTGGAGTTTCATGGAAGAAGTGATGAAGATGTAGAAGACTTTTTGGAAAAGATGGAGGTTGCTTGTATTAGCAACCAGATTCATGACCCGGCGCAGATGTTACGTCTTCTCCAAATTTGTTTGAAGAGTGATGCACGAGTTTGGTCCAAAGCATTTGAAGAGGAGTTACATGTGGCTGATCCACCTGTAAGATTGAGTTGGGACAGTCTAAGGCATGGATTGGAAGTGGAGTTTGTGAAGATAGAAGATCCTGACAAAGTGTGGCAAGAAGTACAAGGTTTGGTGCAAAAGGAAGGTGAGGCAGTAGATGCGTACATACGTAAGTTTTCATTGGCATGGGAGTGGATGTGCAAGGCCTTAGCACCACAAGTACCCCCACCTGACATGATGAAGAAGGACAGGTTCTTGGCTGGTCTTTGGGAGAATATATGTTGGAGAGTGGAGCTAAAGAAGCCGAGGACATATGAAGATGCACTAGACGTAGCAAGGAACAAAGAGTGGAAGCTAAGGAAAATGAGCCAGTTAGGGGTGGAGTCTTTGCCCATGAGTTCTGAATTTCAGCCTATGGACTCTTTACAAGGTCACATGCCAAGGGTTCATCATGAACCAATGGTTTTCATTACTCCTCAAGTTATGCCAGCAATGGTCTCTATAATAGTGCAAGATGATGGGCTAAGCAAGACATGAGGCAAGTGATAGATTTAATGAAGAATCTCAGCCTAAACATGCTAGGTCAAGTGGAAAATAATTGAGGTCGAGGGAGGTTTGCAAATCAGCCAGGAGGTGAAGAAAGACCTAGGAATGGTGTACGACAAAGCAATGGTAGGTTTTGGAGAGATTCTAAACATGCTAGGTCAAGTGGGAAATAATTGAGGTCGAGGGAGGTTTGCAAATCAGCCAGGAGGTGAAGAAAGACCTAGGAATGGTGATGGACAAAGCAATGGTAGGTTTTGGAGGCAGACGCCCACATGTTATAATTGCGGAGAGTTGGGCCACATCAGCCCGCAATGTGATAAGACACCAAGGATGGGGGGATACATGTATCCATTGCCAAAATAGGTGCTAACTAGGTCCAATGATTATGGCATTGAAATTAAGGGAGAAGAAGGAACGAGTGGATTAACCCAAGAGGAAAAGGAAAAGACAAAAGTGATCAGTGTAGTCACCTTGGAGAAGGCATCAAAGCTAGAGGATACATTAGTGATGCCTATTGGGAAGAGGACCACAAAGGACAAGGAAGGAAGAAGTGCCCCAGGTCCTAGTAATAAGAAGGGAAAGAGTCATGAAGGCGAGGATTTCAAGGCCAAGAGGAAAAGGAGGGCTCATCGCAAGTTTCATGTTTCAGATTTTCCACTAGGGGATGGGCAATTAAGCTATGACTTGAAGGAGGATTTGACAAACAGGAAAGCAGATGTTACTTTTGGACAGCTCATAGAGATGGTGCCTAAGCTAAAGCGACAGTGGAAAAGGATGGTTAACCCAATGGAGAGAGAGCCAGAGAGAGGTTCAGTAAAGGTGTTGGCGATGGATGAGCTACCAGACATCTGTCCAATAGTAGATGTGTGGTATAAAAGAAAAAATTTGGGACAAGGTTATATTGATGGAGGAGCCCAAATATGTGTCATAACACACTCATGCGTTGAGAAGATGGGTCTTACAATGACTGGGGTGTCAGGCTTCTGGATCAGATTGGAAAACGATCAAAAACTAAAATGTTTGGGTGTTGTAAAGAGCTTAGAAGTGGAGGCGTATGATGCAAAGGTGGTGGTTGATTTTCATGTGATGCCAGCGGGGTTGGGAGCATATCCTATTATACTGGGAAGACCATGGTTACGTGCAGTGGGAGCTGTTCAAGATTGGCGACGTGGTACGATTAGCCTCTATGGAAAGACAAGTGCCAAGAAGCTATCCAATATGGACACAAGGAAATGATTGGAGGAGCTTTATGAAGATGAGGATGAGTCTAGTGATGAAGACTATTCCACAGTGTCTGACGAGGACAGTGATAATACTACCAACACTGATGAGGATGCTGATGTTGCATTTCTTTTGATGGACAAAGGAATCCAAGAGTCTGGTTTAGTTGCATTTGCAAATGAGGTTGAAGATGAAAGTGAAGGGCCTTATGAAGTGATTGAAGGGCTGATGCAAACCAAGGTTAAATTGTCAAAGAAGCAGGAATTGATAACACAAATAATCAGTGGAGACCTCTCAGCTATGGATAAGGAGATATATTTTCACATGCAGGTCTATGCCAAAGTAATTGATGGTTTTCTTGATGGAAAGTTGATATATGGCATATCTACAGGTTTTCCTTGGGAACTAGGTGGAACCTTGATTAAGCTTTTGATGCAAGGAATGCCAAGTGTTTTTGTGTGGGATCCAGGTGGAATGAACATCTACTAGTGTTGCTGTTGCTGAGCATGAATTCTCTAGCAGGTTAGGGGATGGGCAAATTATGTCAGGAGTTTTTTGGAAGAAGTGATTGCACATATGTACATACCCATGCATGGTGCATCGAATAAAGGATTGCCCATTTTCCAGAGCCAGGCGGTTACGTGGGGTCCACATGTGTACAGGTAGGGCAGCATGTACATAGTGCATCGATTTTCACTATCACGAGTACCAATGTGTTTTTTCTATAATAATGAGGAGTTGGTAGCGTGTAAAACTTCTTGAAGAAGCTATCCGTGGGCCGAAGACATGAGGTAAGCAGGTGCGTCAGATGACATCTAGTGGCATAAGGAGGTCGAATGGGGTCAATACTTGCACGTGGATAAGTACGGACACAACATGGGTGTTTTCTTGTGATAATTATGGAGAAAGGTCATCATGAGGACTATATTTGGGGGCCACTTCACATGGTAGTGGGATGCTATATTGGAAAAAGTTGAGTGCCAGGTGTGCGGATGGATGCAGTAGGGTGACAACTATGCATTGCGAGGCCAGTTTTTGGCATGTTCGGGGTCTGTTTCAGGTCAACTAAAAGGCCAAGGGTGACCAAGTAATAAAGCTAAGTGTGGGAACTGAAAAACAGAGAGAAGATCAGAAAAAACGTGGAGAGAACAGGAGGAACAGCCGCGACTGTATTTTTGCTATTTTTGGAGTCTGTTTTGGCCATAAATTGCTCATCCGAGGTCGAATTTGAGCACTTTGACATTGCGGAGTGGGGTTTTGGGCCGTTCTGAACGCGGTGGAGCTGTCCATTTTTGCAAATTCCTCAGTGTTTTTCTCTTGTTTTGGCTGTGTAAGTTTCTCCTATGAGCAAAGCTTCTTCTCCAATTTGTGATTGTATCTGGCATATTTTACCCATATTGTGTGAGCTATTTGCCCCATTGGTGTTGACCCAATCTCAATTGTATCTAAATATCAGAAATTTTCCTCTTTTGAGCTGAGTTTTTTGGGTGCGTATGTGTGTCTCTGTGTGTGGAGTGGGTAAATGAGTAGTCTCTCTCCTCTCACTTCATCGGTGTGTTCCCTGTCTCAGCCAGGTAGGTTGTATAAGCCGAGTGGTGCCCCATAGTGTGTGTGTATATCATCCCAAGAGTGTGTGTTGGGTCATTATAGAGGTGTTGTATGTGTTTCCATCCCGCTCACAGGGGAACCGTGTTTCATTAGGCGATAGAATTGAATCCACCTAGCTAGCATGTCGTGCATACATAATTTTAAGTCCTTGGCAAAAGTGATAGCCTAGAATGTGAGAACCAAAACCAGCAGTTCCTTGCATAGTCTAAACTGGTAGGGATTCTATGACCCGGGGGATTCACCATGGAAAACTTATTGTACCACGTAAGTCCAGGGGAGGGGGGTTTTTTACAAGATACATAAGTGTATAAGTTAGGGGTAGGCCCCCAATAATTTATCTCCTAAGATGAAAAATAAGGGAGGGGGTATCATATTTAAGGGGGCGCCGGGGGGGGGGGGGGGGGGGGGGGGGGTTTGAAAAAATGGAAAAATAAGAGGAAGTTTTTGTGTTTCAAAATTATGGCTTCCCAAAAGAGTTTTTCCTCAAACTTGTGAGTCAATAGCTACAAAGATACATGCAAGAACTAACACTTCTTTGTATAAAATGCTTGTTTTGTGATTATAGTTCATTTGTTGAGGGATGAAAGCTATAAAGAGTTTGTATAGATAAAAATTTACATGGAGAACCTAACACAACTTTATAACCATGTTTTTTGAGTAATTTAGATGGGTCATAATTGGACAAGTAGCTAGAGTGTAGGTTGAACTTGCACATAGTTTGAAAGTCAAACTAAGACACATTGAGGGTACATCTAGTTATCAACAAAAGTGATTCCTTAGTACGTTGCCAATCACTATGCTACACACTCTTTGACTGGTTTTACTCAGTTAGATCATGTGAGACCTAAATTTTATATGTAAGATAGGGGTAGGATAGTTTTTTGCATTGGTTTTTGTATAAGTGTACAAAGGGGGATCATATTCCCTAATATGAGTCGTATATAGGGGTTTTATCAAAGTTGTCCGCTCGCAAGTGGCATCTCATTTTGTATATAGAGTGAATCCCCCAGGTTCTATGAGGTGATATTCTCTATTTTGCCAGTTTTTTCAAACTTGTGTGCCATTGCCCTTGATGCCAAGTCATTGGGTAGAACCTTGGCATAACGGAGAATCCGTGCTTCATGCAAAATTGTCAAAGCACATTGCTTTGGACAAAAGAAATAGTTTCCACTCAAAGATGTAAACATGAAAAAATAAGAAGAATGTAACATCGGCTAACCTGGTCATTTGCTGTAACCAGCTGGCCCAAGATTTCGTGGAAGAATACTCGCTTAAAAATGGCACATAGCCATATCTGCTACACAAGTGGGAGCTATCGTATGTACATATATGTTTCATGTATCATATACGCCCGTCTATCACGTAATGAAATAACTTGCAAGAATATTGCCAATTCCACCCAAGTTTGTATGCTCCTAGCATAGTCCGAAGTGGGGAGTCGCAATGCAAGATGCATAAATAGAAGCCTTGCTTCACATAAGTTCATCAAATGGATGAGACAAGAATGTAACTTGAGTGCTCATAGCTAGTAGATGCGCTTGGTGACACACATATGTCCGAGCAAAAGAAGATTGACCTTGTCAAAGTATCATAGGGAAACGGCCTTGCCAAATTTTGCTATTTATTGAGAATCATAACATTTCCCGATAGTGAGAGAGATATCATCTACAGCTGAGCTATCAAATGTCAGCGATTGTCCAATACTGCTTATTCAAAGAAACCTTTGCTTGACAAGTTGGCATTGTGAAAATTCATATGGTGGTCAACATTGCATTCAGCTCCTAGCTGTGGATGTCAATGTTTTTTCCACGATGCTTCATGTACCTATATTGCCTGCTCCCTAGCAAGCTGCAATGTCTTGGAAATGATTATGCATCCAATGCATGGAGCCGTGCTCCCAAAAATCTTGCTTTCCTCCGCCTTGAGATAGCACAATGAGGAGAGATCAAAAATTAACAACCGATGTAAGACACAAATCGGTTTATTGGAGTGTCGCTATAGGGAGCCTTGCTCCTGAAATGTTTCTGATGGTAGAGAGCTACTTGCAATTATACTTACTGATCGGCCTTGCTGAATACCATAATTGGATATGTCACAGGACCTTCCTAAGTTGCCTTTGTATCAACATTTAACCTCCGACAAACGTGAGTTATCAAAATATTGTGTACTCAAGCCATGCTCGATGTTGATCCCTCAACCAAATAGTGGTTCTTTGCAAACAAAGCAGTCAACAAAAGTTGAATGTTTATGGAATTGTCACAAGCTGTGCTTGTGCCTGCATGCAAGAGATACATAGCATGTTTGAAAACGTCGTCAAACCCAAAACAAAAGCTACTAAATACCTGATTAATCATGCGATCCGACCTGTCAGTCAATGTGTCCATGGACCTCAAACCGCAAAAGCCTTTCAACACCTACCGATTGGTTGCAGATCGCCCTTGATGAAATCCTTCCTGAGTCTCAAGCCGTTAATATACTCTCTCAGAAAATCCAAAAAAAATTGCCATCATAGGAGTGTGTCCATTGTACCCCATGCCTTGGAAGGCCACGATCAAATGCAGCCTCTGCTGTTGTTGCCTGCTTCATGAACTCAAGAGCTCCATGGCCATGGATCTCCAAGCCTGGTTAAGCAAGAGCTTGATATCTTGCGGGGTGTGTGCCCGGGGTGGGCACGTACCCTTGCAAAGGGTTTAATGCAAAAAAACCAAGCCAAGGCTGACACCCGTGTGTGAAAGAAAATCTCTACCACGAGCTATGGCAGGTTTCCGTCACGTTGATAGAGAAAGCAAGAGCAAGAGCTGCTATTCAAAGCCCTACGACCCCGTATGCAGCAGTCCCGCATCATCTGGAACAGGTCCGACTCCCGGCTTCCCCGCTCAAGGGGTGTTACCCGCAGTGCTGTTCGGTTGTCGTCCACTCTGCAGAGGTCGTGTTCCATTGTCCTCCATGCAATAAGTCATGCAAGCCATGCATGCTTGCATGCAATCCTTCTCGCACCCTCGTGGGTTGCATTACCATCAAAGAATGCCCCCTCCTCCCTGGCGAGAGCCATGCTTCACCATGCCAAGGTCCACAAATAATAGAGGGAGAGAGATTCCGAGAGAGAGAGAGAGAGAGAGAGAGAGAGAGAGAGAGAGAGAGAGACAAAACCATACTATATAATGGGGTGTTGGGTGGAGAATCTCAATACGCAGTTCTTGGCTCTCACCTTGGTATCAGAGCAAGGTGGAGAGGAAGAAGGAGGGTGGAGCCATGGCGAAAGAGAAATCCATGCCTTCTCCTCCACCATGGCTCCACCCTCCTTCTTCCTCTCTCCACCTTGGTCTGATACCAGAGCGAGACCCAGGAACTGCGTACTGAGATTCTCCGCCCAACCCCCCATTATATAGCCCTTGGCCTCTATGAATAGAATCTCCCTGTCCGCATTTAGTAGCCGGACCTTGGCCCAAGTCCTACTCGCCTGGGTTTTCCCTTGGCATGACACGTGGCGGGACACTTGTCACAAACTTTTCAAAAGATGAGACACTTGTCAAAAAGCTTTCAAAGGAAGAGACAAGTGAGTGGATACTTGTCAAAAATATTTCAAAGGAAGAGACAAGTGTGTGGACACTTGTCATGTCAACTTTATCTTTTACTAAACACTTGTCACAATCCTCTTCAACTTTTTCCTTTTCTCTTGAGGAAACTTTCTCTTTCCCTCTCATTTCCCCATCTCCTCGTTGCTGATTTTTTCTCTACCATCAACCCAAGAAGGCCCCTTCATTACCATCACCATCTCTCTCTATGCTACTATTCCTTCATCCTTAAGAAGCCATATCTCTCTCTCTCTCTAGCTTGCTGTTGAGGCATGCTTTTCCATGCATGGGAACCCCCCATATTTTTTTCTCTTTTACCAAAAATATTTCCTATTATATAAGTTACTTTTGATTTTTTCTTCCCTTTTTCACAAAAGTTTTAGCCTTTATTAAATAAATAAGACTTATGCTAATCAATCACGATGTAGCATAAATAAGTAAGCTTTCTTTGTTAATCTCTCTTTTGACCTTAAGCATTAAATATATATATTCTAAATTACATTATATATATATTTAATATTTTTTAATATATTTTTCATGTATATATATTATTCCACCCTACCAAATATTTTATTCACTAGTTTTCATTTTCAAACCTCAACCCCACTTTCAAATTTCAATAATACCTCCATTTAGATGATTGCCAATCTTTTCAAAACTCTAGGTCATGTTTTAATACACATGAAGGAGCTTACATTTGAAGGCAAGAGAGAAGTCCACTCAAAGGGGACCACCAAAAGACCTTTGCAGCCACAAACAATACATTATTTGGCTGAATTTTTTAAGTAGAGAAGAACCCCGAATCTGAAGGAGTGTTCAACATGAAAGATGTAGCTCGTGATCTCAACTTTTATCTCAATTTTTTTCAGAATTTTTGGAGTTATGAACACGGAGATATGATTTTTGTAGTGGACCCCAGTTTTCTCGTGTAATGGTGACACAGGCCATCCCCAATTTTCTTCCCTCTAGAATGGCTATGGTTCTACAAGTCTTCAAGCAGGATTACAAGAGACAAGGCTCTTTTAATGAGGTCTTGGTAAGTCTAGAGTGATTCTATCACCATTTTTGGAGGATCCATCCTCATCAACAACTATCCACCTTTGACAATCTCTCTTGTAAATTTCTTACCTCTCTCTTCTCTCCCTAATAAGCTTATGTCTACCCAAAGCTAGACTATTGTAAATATCTCCTATCCTCTCTATCCTACCCACATTCTCTCATCTTCTGTCTCTATTGACTCTGGTATTTTAAATAATGAGGAGACAAGATGGGAGCCATAGTCACATGCACCCCATTTTCCTAGTCACCAAAGTGGGACACTCACCTCAAATAGAAATATTGCTAAATCCTCCCCTCCTTCCCTATATAAGGAGGCCATGAGAGCTTATGTAAAGGTGTGCGGATTCGCCACCATACACACACACTCTCTCTCTCCCTCTCATATTCCTATCATCTTGCTACTTCCATCTTGAGGTGTGCGGATTCGCCACCTCTTCTATGATAAGTGAGCATACTCGCAAGTTTCCCCTACCTCATTATCTTCCTTACTAACATGCACGAGTAGCGAGCACATTCTCACTCATCCACCACTCCTCTCACCTTATTCTCCGACCACCCCATTCCACATTTGGGTGTGGATCTTGAAATTGTTTTCCATGGAATGCTTCATTGTGTATATGTATGCGTCCTAGCCGCATACCTTGCTAGGTGGTGCCCCTATTGTGTATCCCCCATGATGAGGCCATTGTGCATAGTCTTGGTGTAGAGGCCACCAGGTCTATTTTTCACTTCCGCCTCTCACTATTTTTTCAGGACAACTCACCTATAGATTTGAAAATTTTGTTGTTTCTCTTCAATTACGCGCTCTTCTATTCATCCTACAAGCAACCAAGACACTAGATCTCTTCTCTAGCATACGAAGCAACTAGATTTTATCTTTGTACATATGTTTGAGAGGTCTACTTATGTTTACTTTTATGCATGTGCACATGATGGTATCTTGCATGATCTACGAGTGTGAGTCTATTTAAACTCACTCTTGAATTAATTCTAATTGAGCTCAGTCCTAAGGTACTTGGGTTGAGTAGAAATTTGATTCCTTCAAGGGGGGGCGGGGGGGTTGCCCATCTTCAACCCTCATTCTGCCTCTTGTCTCTTTAAAGTGTTGTGATTAATATTTTGTCAAGTTCTTTAAGCATTAAGCACTCTTAGTTGTATGGGGCTCTTACAACTAGGGATATATTTGAGCCACTTAGGGGTTTCATGATCAGTACGAACAATAAAATCTCTACTTTTGGTCTTGAGTTTTGTGGCTCCCAATGTAGCTCTATCGGCTATTGCACCACGTGTTCCCTTTGTAGCTCCATCGTATGGAGACAAGTAAGAAGGTTGTCACATACCCTCTAACGAGCAGAGGAAGTCTTGAAGTTGATAGCTTAGGATTAGTGGTTTTTATGTATACAAGGTTCCTTTTACTTCCATGAGAGATATGTGCACTAGACAAAGAGAGAGAGAAGAGAGAAAGAAGACTAACACAAGATGGGGTCCCAAATCTCCCTCCAAGGGCCCCGTACTCTATTGCTAGAGTTGTAGAGTGGTATTTGCTTTAGATTGCACAAATGTGGATACAACATTAGGGCCAAAAACGACTCAAAAAGGGCTCTGTAAGGAATTGGTTAAATTACTAAGAACTGTTTATGGTCAAAACGGCTCCAAATTTTTTTGTTTTGGTCATTTAAAGCATACCTACACAATCTAAAGCGTATCTAGGTACATATCTCTAAATATTCAAAAAGATATTTTTTTCTTCACATTCCTTTGTGGCTCACCTCGAAATTTGTTTTCATTTACTTCACTTGGTGGCAAATAGTTGTTTCCACTTTTGAATCACTCAATCTCTCTTTTTTCTCTCACCTTTCGCGAGCTTTATCTCTTCTTCTCTAATGCACCTTGTTCTACTGCTACGTTATTTCCATTATACTTTCTGCTCCTTCATTACTTACAATGACTAATACATCTTCCATTAGTGATAACCACAAGTTTCACTTGAACATTAAGGTAAGACAAGAATATGCTACTACGCGGAGTGTCTATCAAAGACGAGTTACAACTGCAAATGAAGCACAACAACTTTGCAACAAGGGAAATAAACACATTGATATATGGAAAGATGGGAGCTTGTATCCACCGGATCCTAGCACTGGAAGGTATCCATCTTTTCACACACCTCATGATTTGATGAGATTTGTTGGTGATGGGATTGATGGCTTACTAGGATATAGTTCTAGGTTATCTCATTTACACATTGATCATACACATTACATTCAATATCTCAAAATTGTTTTGTCTTCAAATGCAACAAGAATTTTAGAACTTGAAAACCAAATAGCATCTCTAAAACAAGAAAATCACCACCTTCAGACTTTAAAAGAAACTCCAATAGGATTAAGAGCACGAGTAAAACGAATGAGAGATGTAGTAAACTTAACAGAAGGTTCTGGACAAAGAAAAGAAAGATTAAAGATTACTAGAGAACATGTGACTAGTCTTTTAGGATTTGATATGTCCAATGTTCAAGAAAGGGTGAGATTTTTGAATGAGGTAATGAACAAAAGTGATATTCTGAAACTTTTGAAACTTCCTGAAAATCAAACTCAGAAGAAATTGGTATTTCAAAATTTACTGAAAGATATGGGTTTACTGGTCCAACCTTCTCAAATGCAAGAAGTTTGTGACACAGTGGGGGTGAGTAGAAGGGGTTACATGGCCATCTCTAAAACCTTGTTTCAGGTTTTAAAGTATTACAAGATTAAATCTTTTGGGTTGCCTAAGCTTCACAATGTTGGGAAAGTTAGGACTCTGTTAAATGAAGAAATACCCGAACATTTTGGAGAGTACTATCATATAGAAAGAACGATGACATATGAAAAACAGAAAAAAAAATCTTCTTTTGAGTATAATGTTTTTAATAACATTTGGATGAGTACAAAAAATGCTCAATCTGCTATGGTGAGATACTATAATATGCAAGAAGTAGATTGTGAAGGAAAACTTATATTTGTTATGAAATTGGATGAAGCTCAAATTCAAAAATGTCAAAAAATGGAAAGAGTATCCATATCCCTTATGAATAGAGCATTGGACTATAGCCAGGGTAAGCTTGATTCCCCATACCACAAAACTCAATCAGAAATGGAGCTTTGGTGGATCGGAGCAGCTCAAATACCAGTAGAAAATCACGATACATTGAAATGGCTCTTTTTGCAGGCCGATACCCCTTCTGTTATATAGGACCAAAATGCAGGTGAAAAACTATGTGTAGATGGCATGGGTGAGTTCTTTGTAGAATGGCACTTGAGTGCCGACCTAAAAGCATTAAAGTGCATGTTTGGTGTATGTGGAGGTGCTAATACCAAGTATCCATGTCTATATTGCATGGCAAGCACTGGAGCAAAAGGATGGCTTGCAGAACACGAGGTTAGAAAACCACCATCAAGAAATAGTGTGAACGTCATCAACTACCCATCATCTTCTATGATTTGGGATCCAATTATAACAATAGATTTAAAAAATGTACATATATGTACAATGCATGCACATATTAGAATCTTGGACAAATTGCTTCGACTCCATCTTGATTATGCATATTCTATTAAGCCAAGTAAACTTGCAGACGATTGCATAGAAAAATGCGAGGCTTTGCTCTCTCAAATGGGTTTTCATGGTGGTCAAGTGCATCTAAAAAAAGATCCTACTCTTTCAAAAGGAATGGGTGATGTTTTGCAAGATGTTTCAATGGGTGGAGCAAAAGCCAGAAGATTTTTGAGTAACCATGACAACAAACAAGTTGATGCTATGTGTAACTGTTGGAAGGATCTTTGTGTAATAACAACCAATGTCAAAAGTAGACCAGATGTAGCCAACAAACGCATGGAAGTGTGGAAGAAGCTCAATATTTTTTTGAAAGTTTTGAGACAACAAGTTAGCTCTTTTACTTATGCAGATGACTTTAAAAAGACAATAAAGCTTTTAATAACTGCTATTACAGATGCTTGGGGAGCAAAAGACATCACATATTACTTAGTTAGTATTCAATTACTTTCTAAAGTCTGGATAGTATTATACATTGCATCCTATTGAGTTCAACTAAATTTTATTTTATATTTAGCATATTTTGTACCTGCATGGACCATATTTTGCAAAACAAGGACCCCTTACAACATGGAATACTCAGGGAATGGGAAAATCTCACTATCAAGCGAGGACTTCTTTTCTCAAATGTACGAGAAAGGGAGGGGGACAAAGAAGGAGCAATGCGCTAAAGGAATTATTCAATTGGTTCTATAGGAGGCAATTACAACGGATGAAATCAAACAACCATGCTGATCAACCACAGATGGAGAATAATTCTTCGCTTTGAAACTTTGTACCAAATCTTTCTAAAGAGATCCAAATTCAAAAAAGATATTTTGGTGCAAAAAAATGTCAAATTTACATCAGTTTTTGATTTTTTCATATCTCTAGGCATGTCACCCCTATTTCTCAAAAACTCGATTCTTTTATAGCCCCCAAGAAGGTTGACATTTGTCTCCTCAGTTCTGCTACATAGCTAGAGTAGCAAAGAAAGTATCCTGCTCTTGAGGCATTGAAGCCTGTAGCATATCCAAATATTCTAAGTGCTGCAGCTCTCTCAAGTAGCATGATCTTGTTTTCATTGATTTGAAGGGGAGTGTACCCTAAAAACCGTGACAATATCTTCAGGGCAAATATTGGCAACTCGGGATCTTCAAAATACTGCATGTGAAAAGCACAGAAGGTGGCACTATCCAATGTAGGCATGTAGTGCATGAGAGAGGAGGCATCCCTTCTTGAAGAGCCCTCTATTGCTTTCCCTCTTGAGCCTTTAGCTCTCCCAAGAAAATTGTCTTTGTCAAGGAGTTCAATCTATAAAACAAGACATAATGAGTAATTAAAACAAACTTGAAAAAAAAGAAAGATTTCAGAAAGGAGATCAAGGTGAAACTAAATCTACCTTTTGCAACTCATCCTCGGCAATTACTTTTTCTTGAAGGAGATTGCATGATGCAGTCATCTCTCTTATGTAAAATTCCTTTCCAATTTTTTTCAGCTTAAAGACTCTGCCAAAAGATTGGATGCCAAGCTCAACAAGTCTCTTCTCAAAATCCTCATCTTTGAGGGAAGGTTTCTCCTCTTCCACTCTTCTCATGCATAGAGCAAGTGCATCAGGAGCAGGAAGAAAATATTTATTGGATGTCTGAAGATCAAGTGCCAAAAACTCCTCTTTTGACTCTTCTTTTGTGTCAATAAAATCTATGGCCACCTCAGAAGCTTCAGAATTGGTTGCAATACAGTAGTCCTCCCTCATATTAAGCACACATTGGATATGATGGAGAGGGATATACTCTTTTCCATTGATATAGAAGTAGAGAAGGTTTGGAATAGTAAGGGAAGCCTCAGACACCTCTACCTCATCTGCTGGCTCATCAATGATAGTACTAGCTCTAAATTGAGCCACATCAAAATTTGCACTCTCCTGCTCCTCAGCTGTAACATCAATTTCCTCCTCTTCTAGAATTTCACTTTTCTCAAGCTGCAAAACTATGGAAACATTTTTATTTGTTACCTCTTCATCTGTATCTTTCACTTCATCAGCTTTTCCTTGCATGTCAACTTTAAGGAACAAAAAGAAAAGAAAGGCAACTTCTTTTGGAACAAGGTTGCAAGGCTTTGAATGTAATTGACAAGAAATGGTAGGTGGACAAACAAAGGAAGTCTTCTTAGAAAATCTTACAAACCTCCTTGTTACTTTGCCTTTCTCAATTGAGTTGGTAGTAAATTCGGTTAGATGGAAATAAGTCTTGCCATCTAAAACCAAACACTTGCCTTCAACTACCTCTTCAAACTCTTTGAATTCTTCTAACAAAAAGTCCTTCAAATTGTCTAGCAAAACTGCAAGATCAAACAAAGGGTTTAATATTTCATATGCTTTGGTGTACACTTCCATGTCACCACCATCCATCACAGCAACCAATAGCTTCTCACTTGGACTCTCCTCTAAAATCTCCTCCCGACCTTCGTTCATGGTATGGTTGAAAAAAAACCAAATCGGTGAAGCTAGCTAGGCATAGGGTGAAGGTCGACAAGCACGCACCAAAGTGATGGAGAGAGAATTCCAAACGAAGCGATAGGGGTACGTTCCACGACGTGCAAAGTGTTCCAATCGCGTCGTGTGGGAGCAAGCTATCTAGTGGAGCCCAGGAGAAGATCGAACCAAGTAATAGAGGCCCTAGTCAGAGTTTGCAAATGAGTCGTGTGGGACGAAGGGACCTTGAGAGACCAAAGCGACGTGTAGAGTGGAGAGAGAAGTAAAAGAAAGGCAATTTCTCATGTTGTGTGGGACAAGTAAAAGTACAACACTAACAAAAGTCGAGATCAAGCTTTATATAAGGTGCCAAAAATAACCGTTATGGACACGTGTCATCCATGCGTACATGCCATGTGGCATGCTTCCAATGGTCATCATACGAACGGTCGGTTGTATAAAAAGCTCTCTCACATGCTCATTTTTCACCTTTCCCCAAACCACACATTCTCGTCATGTCGTACCTTCTAAACGACCTGCACATCCTCTTTTTGCCAGTCTTATCTCTTTCCTCCGGCATCTTTCCATCGACCCACGCTACCCCTCCTCGCCCAATTCTTTGCACTTCCGGAGTGCTTCTTATTCCTATCCCGTACGACGCAATACAAACAAGTTCTAGACTGTGGGTGACCAAGCTATTGTGTTGTGCGGGTTCCTTGCCACTTGGTCAACAGGTTCACATACGACGCGATACACACATGTTCTAGAATGTGGGTGACCCGGCTATCGCGTCTTGCAGGTGTCCTTCCTTGATTCATTGCCAAGATCAACAGCTTCACATACGACGTGATACAGACATGTTCTAGAATGTGGGTGACCCGGCTATCGCGTCGTGTAGGTGTCCTTCCATGATTCTTAGCCAAGATCATTAGCTTCACATACGACGCGATACGGACAACTTTTAGACTGTGGATGACCCAGCTATCGCGTCGTGCGGTGTTTTGTACTTTTTGACCCAAATGGCGAGGACGAAACAGACTGCAAGAAAAGTCTACCAAGCCCCAAAAGATCTAGAGAAAGAACAACCAGAGAAACCACCTCCACAACCTCGTTAGAGGCCCACTGCTAAAAAAGTTTGAACTATCAAGTCAAATCTTTAAGAGAAATAAGAAAAGCACAAAAGTCTACTTGTCTACTGATTCCAAAGCTACCTTTCATGAGAGTTGTCAAAGAGATATCAGATAGACTTGTGAGCATGATGAATATCAAAACTTTTGTCTCAGTAAGGTGGCAATCTCAAGCTTTGATGTGCCTTCAGGAAGCTGCCGAGGATTTTCTCATAGACTTTATGAATGATAGCTACATTGCAGTTGCATTTGCTCACACAGTGACAATTATGAGCAAAGATTTTGTGCTTGTGTTAAGGCTGAGGTACAAGTTTGATAAGGCTCTTGAGCTTATTCCTAGTGAGGATCTTAAAGCCTTCCAAATTTTAAATATCCCTCCTTCCACGTAGTAGAAAGATTCAGGGGTTTTCATTGAGGATGTTACACATGAGTATGAGACAAGAAACGCCCAGGATATCAAAGCAGGAAAGGAGATACATGATATCAGAGGATGCTATCCCTAAAGAGCAACAGAAATTTTAAGAGCATCCAACTCTCTCCTTTATGAAATGGTTATAGGCCAAATGGTGGTGGATGTCTCCTTGTTTGGAAATGATGAGGTGTACTTGGACATATTCCCTCAAGACACAAGTATGTTTGTAAACCCCGACATTGAGCTTGGTGACATTGTGCCCTTTATTTGTCTCAGGTATGTGTTGCCTCTTTGCTAATTATTAGTGCATGTGCAGGCACAAGGGCCTCATTGGGGGTGTGTTTTCTTTTTCAGGTGTCTTATGAGGGATCTTCCATAGGATATAGCTATGCAAATTTCCATACTTGACCCTCTAGTGGCACAGTGCCTTTTTAACAAGCAAGGAAGCCTTTCAAGTTTTTTTTAAGATTTTAATATGCTGACCT
The DNA here is from genome assembly GCF_014529385.1 of Adiantum capillus-veneris. Lineage (NCBI taxonomy): Eukaryota > Viridiplantae > Streptophyta > Polypodiopsida > Polypodiales > Pteridaceae > Adiantum > Adiantum capillus-veneris. Next base: position 33,633,509 of record NC_140958.1, on the reverse strand, counting down.
GCAATTACATAATATACCCCTATGTTGAAGGGTAAATCTTAACTCCTAACATGTTATTTTTAACATTTTGTGGTATTCCTAGCTAATTGTTATTTTTTGTAGAGGACATTGGAGTCTTATTATCTTCAATCTTTTGGAGAAAGATATTATATTTATGAATTCATTGTCAAGTATCCATGGGAGAATTAAACTATAAGTATGAAGTATGATCTATGCTTGATGGCCCATTGTTTTCTATTAGTAGCTTTTTGATTGGTCTTCTTGCAGTGCTGCCAAAATTATTGTTGGTAACCTGAGTACCACAAATAAGGATTACAATATAGAAGGTTTCAAGTACTACAATCAAAAAGTGCCTTTACAAACAGACTCAACATCTTGTGGATGGAGGGTTTTGGTAGAGCTCAGTATGAGGCATCCTTTGGCCATCCATTCCAATCTTTATCAACTGCCAAAATTTTCCAAGAGTGCTTGCCAAAAATGTAGCATAAACTTACAAGGAATGAGCATGCAAAACTTACTTAAATGATCAACAATGGTTAAACATTGTCTGTTCCTGGAATGCAAACTAGGAGGTAGACTAGTGTCAAAATGTCCTGAAATGGGAATTCGGGAATAGACAGTGACATCCAAAACACCTTGCTGCTTACTTCCAAGAGCTTTAACTTTTGACAAATAGAACCATGTGTGACATATCTAAAAACCTCTTTTCACATTTTAGCCCAATAAAAGAATCTTTCTATCTTTTGTTAAGTGGTTCCCACGTGTGAATGGATCATGTGCATCATGCAATATGGCTTCTCTAAGATAAGGTAACACACAAATACAGTGATGAAAATATAAGAGACCATCACAAATGAGATAGTTTTGGGGCCCTTGTACAGCAAGAGCCCACAACCATTGCTTCCCAAACTCAAAATCTACATATAGATTTTTCATGCTATCAAAAGATACTCCGTTCAGGGAGACTATGGACTTGGACTCAAGAGTGAAGACATGTCCTTTGTGACTTACAACTAGGTTAACTTTACCTCAAAATATTCAATCAAACCACCAAATTCTAATGGGAGGGCATCACGCGCCAACGAGAAAGAACAAACTGTGCAAACTTCAAGCACTTCAAATAATTGAACTAAAAGAGATGCACGACACATGAGATGTGGAGTTCCACCCCCAGAGAGCACCAACCCCAAACCCTTGCATATTTTTCAGTATTTCATATTGCTTGAACTCAGTACAACGACGCCATCATGTACTCGTACGTTCATGTAGAAGCATGTGAGATAGTGAGCGCTTGCAACATATTTAAAGGCTCTAGGCCCATGAAAAGTAGTTTACATGAAAAGATTTAAACTTAAAAGCTTATGGTCCAAAAGCTGACACTAAAAAGCTACTAGAGAAAATTACAGTACATCACAAAGAGAATGGAGTCTAGGAGGGCCTCTTTATTTGGCAGTAAAAGGGAGTCAAACCTTTAGTATTAAGAAAGCAATCAAAGGACAATTTTTGAATTCAGATAGGTAAAACGGCTAGTTTATTTGAATTCAAATTTTCCCCCCAAAATGAAGTTTAAAATCTAATGGGCAAAAGTATATCAAGTAACATATCTATGGAAAGAGGTCGGCATGTAGATTCTAGATCTATAATCTCCACTCAAATCGGAGATCATATGTAGGAGTTATGGAAGGCCGAAAATCATAAATTTGTCCTCCCCCTTTTTGGGGGCAAAAGTGTACCCTTTGACCACTCTTACACCTCTCCTACACACCCACCATTCTTGCACACATGGCATGTATCTATTCGTCCAAATGTTAATCACCTCCATAATTTCATGGAAAATAAAGAGGCCCTCCTAGACCCCATCCGCTTCCTAATGTCTGTACACTTGCATGCCAGCAGCACAATTCACAAAAGTCCATACAGTCTACCACATCATCAGCCAATGCAAAATTCAGATGCCTGTATAATTTCCACATCACCAATTTTTCTTTACATTAGGTCTTTTGAGTGTATCTATGGGTACTTTCTTTTTAGGCTACATCAGACGAGGTCCCATAAGTTGTTGGTCCCACTCGACAAGCATTTGTAAGTTGGTGAAAACTCTTGCTTCTTCTACAACTTCTAAGGTTTAGGACTCTCGGACGGGATATGCAAGTCGGCTCAGGTCTTTAGTGGCTTGACACATTAGCAGTTTGTGGCAAAATTGCTCAAGAAACTGTGACCACTAAGCTTGATGGTCACTCCTATGTACACTAGGGATAGATTTGAGTCACTTGAGGGCTTGATGATCAGTATGAACAATAAAATCTCTACTATATAAAGAAATTCTTCCAATGCTTTAGAGAATGGATAACAAAGAGAAGCTCCTTATCGTACATTGAGTAACTCTTTTCTGCACTGTTTAACTTTGTATTGAGAAATCCAGCTGGACGCGTGCATTAACTCCCTTTAAAACATGAGAGATTAGTGGCAAAGAAGGAATTCTCTGCTCACCGTGAATGACCAAGAGAGAGGGTATCATCTCTCCAATTAACTTGTGGATCAAGCTCACAAAACCACTTAATGGCTTAAATCACATGTAGCGAGAGGAGACACAAAAAACTTGCAACTTTCAATGAAAAGATACTTGTTGAACAAAGACTTTCACATTATGACATTCATGCCTGATTGAAGAGTCCATGCCAGAATAGAGACCACAATGAAAATGGTCACAATGCGCTGACCATTCACATGACCATAACACTTCACAAGAGATTCATCAGGATCATTAGAAACTTGGGGTGCACTACTTTGCTCATGCATGACACTAACAACAGATGTGGGTTCTTTATTATGTGATCCTTACACAAATCTCTTTTAATGTGACCTTTAGTGTGACACTTATAACATCCTCCTTTTCCATAAGCAATTCTTTCTTCAAGACTTAACTATCTTCATATAATTTCTTTAGCAGACTTTCGTTAAGAGTCAACATAATTGAGCAAAAATCTGCAAAATATGATTAGAAAAAGGCATGACAAGAGTCCCATTTTGATTGAGAACTCGCCAACCCTCTTTAAACCAATCAAAGTACTCCAGTGGCATAAAACGCTCCTTGAGCTTAGCCTAGAAGTTAATCCACCTGTAAGACAAGAAGTTAACCCACTTGTAAGACAATGCGCTCACGATGCATGACCATCTTTGTCTCTTGCTAGGCTTGATACCAATTAATGGCATCAATCAACATATACATGGCATCTATCTAACTTTATATTGTTATTGCTTTTCTTGTTAGTAGCTAAGTAAGTGTTAAACTGATGCAACCAAGAATAAATCATAGCGGCATCCATCTTACCATCATCCTTACTGAAAGTCAAGTGACTAGATTGTTAAATTCATTGTCTCTACCTGGTCTATGTGATGACTTTGTGGCTACTTTAGGTGGATCTCTCTTTGAGGAGAGCAACCGATAACTCTTGCATGCATAGGTCTCTCTGAGCCTCATGCTCTAGCTCCATAGCCACCCTCTTTTCTTCAGCAGCTATGCACTGAGCTTCGCACTCTCTCTCTAGAGCCAATCTTTCTCTTTGAACTGCAGCACGCTCAGCGTGACATGACAATCTGACAGAGAAATGGCCGTGGACAAGAGAAACTAAACAGACTAACTTGAAGAACTTATGAAGCACCGGTCGTGGGGCTTGAAACCCTAAAAGACAGAAGCTTGAACCCTGAAATCAGATTGTACAGATGCTGACGTGGTAGGGCCATATGGAATTTTTTCAATTCGTTCTATAGGTGCCACATGGCAGGCTGTACGGATTTTTGCAAATTACGTTGGCTGATGGGATTGACTGCTTTAGAACTGATTTCTTTTGGGGCATCCCTTGTAAGAATAAAAGAGCCCTTGGGTCCTCAGTGTGCAGAGCATCTGGATGTAGAGTCTGAGAGCAGAAGTCCCTTAGAAGTTGTAATTTGCAATGATTAATGATAAAGAAATACTGAAAGGGCCGCAAGACTTTGGGACTGATACTTTTGGGCTTGGAACTATGTCGGGCCATGTCACCCTTTCTACCTCTCTATTAAAAGTTCAATAATTTTGATTTTTTTTATTTGTGTGTTGCTATTGATTTCTCGCTTGGAGTATCCAAGCTTGTTACGGTGTTATCAGAGCTCAAAAAGATTCTTCTTCTATGGACGATCCAATCCTTTTTGCAGCACACGTAGGTTTTTGTGAGAGAATCTTCGTGGGCCGACCCCGGACTTATTAGGCACTCCCACCCTTACTTCATTGTGCATGGGGTGCACTCTCATCTTCATCGTTCTGTCTTACAGGGCATAAGCCATAAGCAGGGATTTCAAAATGACGTGATCACACTATAATTTCAGGTTAATAACAATAGAAATGCAAAATAACAAATATTATGTTAATTGACATTCATCTTTTTTGACCTGCAAGGAGACTTGGAGACCGGCTAAAGGCCCGCCGGGCTAAGTAGTTAGCCCGCCGGGCCCGCCGGGAAAAGCAACTTCCCCGCCGGGCCCGTCGTGGCTATATAAAGACGACGCCGGTGCTTGTCTTTTTCACAAAAGAGGTACATTGAAAAGTCTTCTTCACCAAACTTTCTGGCAGCTTTCCACATTCTCAAAGCAGTGTAGCGGTAATTTTTTAATCCCTTCCTTATTTTATTGATGGTTTTTTGAGTTTTTTGCGTTAAAACTTAAAGGTATAAAATTTCTTTTATCAAATCATCGTACATGGATGTACTAGCACATGGTTGCAATTGCGGCTAGGTGTGTCATTGCAAAAGCGTACGATGATTATGTTTTATATTGCTCCCAGTCATTCATGCTTTGGCACATGGTTGCAATTGCGAATAGGTGTGTTGCTGCTAGAATGACAGGAGCATCTGTTTGAAAGAATTCACCGTGCGTGGATGCACTGGCACATGGTTGCAATTGTGGCTAGGTGTGTCATTGCAAAAGCGTAGGGTGACTATGTTTTATGTTGCTCCCAGTCATTCATGCTTCGGCACATGGTTGCAAATGCGACTAGGTGTGTTGCTGCTAGAATGACAAGAGCATCTATTTGAAAGAACTCACCGTGCGTGGATGCACTGGCACATGGTTGCAATTGCAGCTAGGTGTGTCATTGCAAAAATGCAAGATGACTATGTTTTATTTTGCTTCCCGTCATTCATGCTTCGGCACATGGTTGCAAATGCGACTAGGTGTGTTGCTGCTAGAATGACGGTAGCATCTAATGCATGAATGTGTGCTCAAATAATTTCATAATGTTTCATATGCTTGAATCTTGAAAGAAGACATCGTGCATGGATGCACTGGCACATGGTTGCAATTGCGACTAGGTGTGTCATTGCAAAAGCGTAGGATGACTATGTTTTATGTTGCTCCCAGTCATTCATGCTTCGGCACATGGTTGCAATTGCGACTAGGTGTGTTGCTGCTAGATTGACGGTAGCTGCTATTTGAAAGAAGTCAGCGTGTGTGGATGCACTGACACATGGTTGCAATTGCGGCTAGGTGTGTCATTGCAAAAGCGTACACTGATTATGTTTTATGTTGCTCCCAGTTATTCATGCTTCGGCACATGGTTGCAATTGCGACTAGGTGTGTTGCTGCTAGAATGACAGGAGCATCTGTTTGAAAGAATTCACCGTGCGTGGATGCACTGGCACATGGTTGCAATTGCGGCTAGGTGTGTCATTGCAAAAGCGTAGGGTGACTATGTTTTATGTTGCTCCCAGTCATTCATTCTTCGGCACATGGTTGCAATTGCGACTAGGTGTGTTGCTGCTAGAATGACAGGAGCATCTGTTTGTAAGTTGTTGTACGGTGAGGCATACTGCACTTTTTCTTTCACGTAGAAAAGATCCAAATGGAGTGGCACATAGTTATATTTCACAATGTGTTGTTTGCAATAATACCATTGCAGGCAAAATGGATCCTTCTGCTACTTCAATGATAGAGTTCAAAAAGAAAATTAGACAATTGTTGATTACAATCGTCAGTGCACTAGATACCGACGATATAGCACAGATTGTTGCAGATGAGTCTAGATTGCAATCATTATACAGTGAGATTTCCTGCAAAATTTTGTTGTTATATCCAGACAAAACAACCGAATCAATAATCTCATTACTGAGCAGTTGGGTGGGAAATTTGCCCAAGGTGGCCTTTGATTTGAAAGAGGAATTCCCTCAAGAAGTAGACAAGGGTAAGCTAGAGCATTGGAACGCGAGATGGAGAGCTGAAAAGAGAGGTCAAGGCGAGCATCCCACATAGACACATAGTTTGGCCTAAGCAAGAAAATGCGAATGGCTATCACCACAGTTATGGGGAGCAGCCAAGTTGGAGAACCGTTTATTGAGGAGGCTGCCATTGAGGGAACATCGGGTGCTACTGCTTCTGCCAGTCACCTGGAGAGCAGTATATACAATTCTGAATGTAGTATGACTTTGGGCATTCCAAATAAGTCCATTAAGAAGATCAAGAAACTTGGGTCAGGGACTTATGGCACAGGGTGGCAAGTTCAAATCAAAGGGATCAGTTTCCTTCCTGCAACGAATACTTATTGTGCCAAGGAGTTCAAAGGACAGGCCAAGCATCAGTGGAAAAGCTTTGCATCAGAAAGTGGAGTAGATCTCAACCATAGAAGGATTGTGAGGAGTATTGCCCACTCTATAACGTTGCCATGGTTTCTGATATTCCCCTACTTCAATGGGGGAACTTTAGGTGATCTTATGGAGACAGTGCCCCTTCCACAGGGCTCTTTCACGACGCTTGTAGCGCATCAAGAGGGGAAAGGAAAGATCCCTGAATACTTTAAATGGGAGTAGCCCTCTGAAGACAAGAAAACACGTATCAAGAGCCTGTGCAATCATGCTCCCTCCCTGATCCATGCCTTGGTGAAGGCATTGCAATTCGCACATGACGAGGGAGTGATCCACAATGATCTCCATCCATGGAACATCATGTTGGACTGTACCAAGGATCTCACTCCCCGTATTGGAATAATTGATTGGGGATTGGCTCTGCGTGTTGGCTTAGAGACACAAAAGACCAACAATACCGATGAAAACTGGCAAAAGTTTCATCCTTGGCGAGCTCCTGAGTTACTAGATGGAAAGAATTTATGCCCATGGACCAAGGCCATAGATGTGTACGCCATAGGATGGGTGATATGGCAATTTTGTAAGTTTTGTGGAGAGTTCTCTGACTACTACAGCACAGATTGGTTCAAACATAAGGTTTCAGTGGAGGTACAAGCCATATCTAGGATTGTTGTGGAAGGTTGGGTGAGGAAGAAATCCACAGACAGAAAGACCTTGGCACATTTGGACGAAGAATTAGAAAGATTTGAAGCCCAGCCAGAACGATGCTTACGCCCTCCCTCTGAAATGAGTGTAGCCTTTTTTTGATGGATATATGATGTACTTTATTAAGCAGGGTTTTCTGAGACTTGTGACTTATAAAAGCACTTTTAAAAATTGGGTTTTATGCGCAATGGATGATGTATGAGTAATAAAAACACTTTGTTATATCTCAATAGACAACCAAATTTCTATGAGTTTTGTTTTTTCTCTTAAGTTTCAAGCAATAAGCCACGCGGAGTCACTGATTGTCATTCATTGATTTAAAAAATGGTGGTTACTCTTATATCAATTGATTGTTGTAAGATGGTGGTTATTCTAATATCAATTGATTGTCGGAAAATGGTGGTTACTCTTATAGAAATTGATTATCATTAAGTTTGTATGCCGTAACTGAAGTATAGTGTTTAATCAGGATATGGATAATGATAATCAAAGGGCTAAGCGCGCTTTTGAGCGTCTCAGATCCATGTGTCAAGGCGGTGGAGTGAACGACACCGCTCGAATTGCTGCTCGTTGCTCCCAGTGGGCCAACCCAGTGGGTACACAATGGAAACAGGTGAACACTAGGATTGACCGAGAAATGGTGAAATCCATATGGCCAGGCGTTGCAGATGACAACATCAAGAAAGGCCGACTGAAGCTATCACAATGCATTAATGCAGACATACGAGACAATGGAGAGAACATATATCTCGATGTTATGGGTCATCCTATGCATCATATGGATTGTCCATTGTGGTTTTCCAAGATGTTATACTTTGCATTATGTCTTGGGTGAAGCAGTGGACTTTAGCTCAAGGACACCTCACATGACAGTCACACGGCAATCACCATCACACGGCAAGAGATGTCATTGGCACTAGAAGGTGCATCAATGGAAGTGCATCAAGTTAAGGAGGAGCTTCAAACTCAACTCAAGCAAGCATCACAAGCTACACAAGGCTATCATGCAGAAGAAACCCTAAATAGAGACTTGCAAAGGGAGGTGAAGGTGCTATCTCGCCACGTAAAAGAGTTAGAGGTGACTATAAAAAAACAAAATGCTGCCACATTGATTGAGCACCCAACATCTATTGAGGCCCCTCCAGCTTCTGGTGAGCACGGTGGTCCTTGCCCCATATGTAGATCATTCTTTCATGAGTGGTGTGGTCACTTCAGCTTGCCATGTGGACATATGTATCATATATCATGCTTGATGCAAAGCATGATGAATAACTTTCATTGTGCTATATGTGAGTTTGAGATATCCAAAAAGCTATATGCAATTTTCAAAATGTCCGAAGACTATAATAAGCTTAAAGGTCAGCGTGAATAGGAGAATGAAGATATTCTCACAAATATTTCACTATCACTTGGATAGTTTTTGTAACATTTGATAACATTGACTCGTTGTCTTGCGAGAATTTATTAGTGAATTGTGAATTGTCTTCTCTTCAGCTTCAATTATGATATGTGATAATGCAACGATTTGTTAGGGCTTTGTATATTATGAAGCTTTAATAGTGATTTGTGGCCTTGTAAAGGTTTTTAAGGGCTTCGTTTATTATTAAGCAAATGTCTAAACCTCAAACTAAATATAAAAAAAAGCTTATAAGATAAACAATTTTTGAACTTAACCAGAAGTCACTCAATGGATTCGATAATCTATTAATTAAACCACCGTCGCTTGCTGCGACGGGTCAAATTAGTTGGTTCAATTTCCAAATTCTCTTCAATCTCTTCTAAAGTACATGTAGTTTCTACTTCATGAGATTCCCCTTGCAGCTCACTGTCTTTGTCCACCTCATCATTGGTTACATCATAAGTCCAGCGCGGCATCTCCTCTTTGTAGTTCTCAGCTTGCACTCTTGCCAATAGCCAATGGTTGCAGTACATATACACCAATTTTTCAGCTCTTGAATTTAGAAGGCGGTTTCTGATGGTGGAATGTACATATTTATATGTACTCCAGTTTCTCTCAGAACTTGAATTGGATGCACATGGGGTAGGATTCTAACAGCTAGGCGTTTAAGGGTGGGTGCACTACCACCATTCATCATCCACCACTTCCACGCTGGTTGCTCCGTGGCAAGTTTCTGCACAAATTCTGTACCAAACTTACCCTCTTTGAGTTTAAACTTTGTAAGATCAGTAACAGCTGATGCATGCTTATCAGGATCATCATAAAACCTGTCTATCACATCATAAAAGTCTTCCAGCACCTCCTCATCAAGTTTGTCTATTTCCATTGCCCAATACTCTAGATCCAATAAGAAAGCTACGCTGTGTAGTGGACTATGTGCTCCAACCCATCGACCATGCACATACTTTCTCAAAATTTCTCTCCTCTTTTGAGTGAATGGTGTCTTCCAAGGCTTCACAATTGGCTCCTGGGGCTCCTCTGGATTTGCAAGGCTTTCTTGAACAGTCCACCAAGCCATCCACACCTTACCTATGTTAGGCAAGGCAGAATCCAGTTGGCGTAATGTGAGCATAATTGGCATCATGACATTGTGCACATCCACCACATCATCCCAAAAGTGGCGATCAGCTAGTAGATCTCTGATCACCCCTATTTTGCTTTTTATCTTCTCCCTTTGACCAGTCTCCCATTCTGAAAAAGTGGCACAAACAAATGTCTCCATCACAGAATTCTTATTTTTTATTAGTGATTCTACCGTATAGTAGTTGGTGAAAAATCTAGTTTCGCACGGCAGTTTTAACATAGTAGACATCCTTTGACGGTACATGTCAAGAACCCTCTGACGCTTCAAAACAAACTTGACTATTAAGCGAGAATTGTCTACTATCCATTTCAACCACTCTGTGTCCTCCCTCTTGTACCATCTTGCAATACCAAGTTCAAGTTGTGTGTACTGCAACCAGCACTATATAGGTGAGAGAAGCGACTTTCAAGTATTCTACCTGCAGCCCTGCAATTTTTGGCATTGTCCATGATTACTTGGACAACATTTTCTTTTCCAAGTTCCTCAATTGCGTCGCCAATGATGTCAGCTATAAAACTGCCAGACTTTATTTGACCAGAGCTATCCATAGCTTTGATAAAACATTCACCACGAGGACATACAAGAATGATGTTGATCAATGGCCGCCTTTGAACGTTGGACCAATCATCACTAACTATGGTGTATCCAGATTGTTCTGTTGCATTTAATATTACCCTTTGAATATCCTGTTGTGTGCTTATGTAACATTTATCCAACAGTTGGTTTCTCATATGGTGATATGTTGGAGGGGTAAATCCAGCACCATACTCCCCAATGCGTTTCCAAGCTGACTTCCATGCATCACGGGTGACAATGGCCAATGATCCCCCAGTGAAATAGGCGGCTTTAGCTAGTGCAAGTTGTGCTTCTTCTAAGGCAAGTGTTTTGAAGCTCGTCTGTAAGCTAACATGTCTACTTTTTTGACGATCCTACCTGAAAGTCAGGAGATCCATGGTTTGGAGGAGTACTTCCATCGATATGAGAAGTTGGTTCCCTACTTTGAGTGCTTCGATTGGTGGGCGTTACACCCAATGATCCCTCATACTGGTTTGATCTTATCGATACGGGGGTGTGATGGTCGAAAGTAGAGAGTTTTGATCTTTTGCTCATGGAAATTAGCTTACCAATTAAAGCTTTTAAGCGCATAGCTGCTTCTTCTGCACCTAAGCCCTTGCACTTTCCTCCTTGGATTCTGGTATTGCCACCTAGAAAATGATCCCTTATTCTTGGTGCTCCTCCAGATTTCTCTTCGCCACAAAAGTTACATTTCCAATCTTGATACTTATTTAAATTTGTGGCAAAATTCCACTCGGGTCCCGGACTTTTTCCACCTGCCTTTCGCTTGCCCTGCGAAATGGTGCCCTGCGAAGTAGGACCTGGCATCGAGGTAGGAGGTCTCCTCAAGGAAGCTAGGCTTGGGACACCAACACCGCCGCTCACATTCCCGGTGGAAGACGTACTTATTGGATGCCTGCAATACCAATAAACATAGCTCAGTATGCTATCTCTTCTTTCAAGTATTATTCAAACCAAACATTAGTGTTATAATCAATATTACACACAAGCGTAGTAGTGAAGCTTGAAGGGAATAAACCTCAATCTACTCAAACATGAGCAAGCAAATACAACGGTGAATCAAATATGTGATCAGTCCATCCCAAAAGTAGAGATATCGACCCAAAGATTCACCTTCCTACCCCTTTCATGAATCAGTCCAGTCCAAAAAAGAACTAGTGACCCATGATTGGAGCTCTAATCGAAATAGCAAGCAAATACAGCAGTGAATCAAACATGTGATCAGTCCATCCCAAAAGTAGAGATATCGACCCAAAGATTCACCTTCCTACCTCCTTTCATGAATCAGTCCAGTCCAAAAAGAAGTAATGACCCATGATTGGAGCTCTAATCGGAATAGCAAGCAAATACAACGGTGAATCAAACATGTGATCAGTCCATCCCAAAAGTAGAGATATCGACCCAAAGATTCACCTTTCTATCTCTTTTCAAGAATCAGTTCAGTCCAAAAAAGAACTAATGACCCATGATAGAAGTTCTAATCAATATAGCAATCAATTTAGCAAATATAACGGTGAACCAAACATGAGCTTAGTCCATCCCAAATGTAGAGATACCGACCCAAAGATTCACCTTTCTATCTCCTTTCAAGAATCATTTCAGTCCAAAAAAAGAACTAATGATCCATTATCAGAGTTTCATTAAGTTTTAATTTTTTTAAAAGACTATTCATTCTTTTACCTTTAGTTTTTCTTCTAAATTTTAAAGGATGACCAAATTTAGAGGAAGCGGTGATGTGATGTGATGTCTACTACAGGGTTATATAGAGCCGCCAAATATGGAGGGGGTACATGACGGGGCCGGCGGGATTCTTGCTTTGCCCGCCGGGCCCGCCGAGCTATATCACATACCCGCCGGGCCTGCCGGGGTTTGTGGTTTCCCTGCAGGTTCTACGTTTTCTACCGGTTTTTGTAAGTCATGACATTAGATATGTTAGTAACATGAAAAAAATAGTGATAATAACAACAATAATTAACATTTAACAAAATGCGTCATCGCGTAATAAAAATCCCTGGCCATAAGGAATTCAAGAGCACTTGCAAGAGAAAAAGGAGTTCGTTTTTTTTAAATGCTTTTTTTGTGTTGCGAGACCTTTTAAAAACCTCTTCGACGGTTGAGAATTTGGATATGCGACATAAGGCAAAGTTGACAAGCTCTACGCATTGACGTGAATGGATTTTATATCCAATAACTATGAAAATTAGGGTTTCTACGAAAAATTTGCGCATGTGTGAAATTAATGTTTTAGGAAGATTTTTTTATTTGTGTACAGATAATAAGTAATAGGAACGAGGAACTCACATTTGTAAGCATTGGGAAGCATGGAGCTATACATCCACTCTTTTGCAATGAGGTGAGCCATCTCCTTGAAATTTTGCATGTTTTGCAGGTGAAATCGAGGATGAGATGGTGAGAAATTTGCATATGAAAGCAATTGGGAGAAATGACGGCTCAAGAATGTACCCAATGACGATTCACGATAAGAATCGTGAATTTTGCTACGTAGGGATCTAGGTGCATTAAGACTTATAGACGGATCACATGACTATACTGAATGTTTGAAACATTGTGTTCAGTATGAACTAAGTGTATGAATGAAGAACTTTGAAGTAGGAATTTTCAAAGATGATTTTGATTTATATATGAAATTAATATTTTGGAAGAACTTGCTATTTGTGAACAGATAGCATGTGAAATCAGGGATGAGATGATGACGAATTCAAAGCAGTGACTGCTCTAGAAGGAACCTGATCATGATCATGAATTTTGAATGATGATGATGATTATTGATGAATGATTGAATGAAACTGTGGTGAGCCCATCAAGAGTTCCCAAGGGATGAGATGGCCACAAAACAATAAGATGCAAACAGAATGATTGAAACACTTTGTTCAGTATGAACTTAGTATCTGATTGATGAGCTGGAATTCTTGAAAATTATTCCTCAGACATGTGATTGAGTTTGAGTGCAGGATTGAAAGATGATATGATTGACGAAATGACTATAGCATTTCGATCTTGAGATTTCTTGCTTTTGACTTGAGCAACCTGCAGAGCTTCCTTATAGGGTCTCCAGCTCTTCCAAGTCCACTTTCACCACCAACTTTGGGTGCCAAGCACTGTAGAGCTCGAAGTCATAGTGAGTGATTTCAATAGCTCTCATCAGTTGTCTGCCAGTACGCTTAACATTTACCTTCGAGCACCTTGAAATCTCCCTTTTCTTTTTTGAGGCTCTTGTCCTTAACATCTGCTTCCACAAGAGATACTTGCTTATGAATCCCATCCAGGAACACTTGCTGCAATCAGTTCCTCCTAACAACACCGTTAGGCTTGCTAAGGCTCTGAAGTTTTAACATTTTCTTCCATAGGAGCTAATACTTAGTTGTCAAAACACTTGTTGGAACCGGTTTCAACTTCTAGCTCCCTTAGGGTCCAACTACTCCTACCAAAAGGAATCCCATGCAACTTGGCCTCGTTCACTATCAACTGCAGAGTTATGACCGATAGCTCACAATGAGCCATCTAGTCTTCATTTCCTGTGAAAATTGGGTTACTCCCCATCAACACCAGTTTGAAAGTAATCAAAGCAAATCTGAAGGGGTGACAGCATGGAACTGCAGCACATAAGCCTGCACGGGCATGTGATAAACAGGTTGCAACACAAGGTCACCATAGCTATGCCCCATGAGAGCTCCCATCTCCTCTGCAGTACTTATTCCCCACCAACTACAGCAAGTGTGGGATCTTCAAAAGGCCATGTAGCTAACCCACTTTCACCCTCGGCACACAACCCTCACATCAATTCAAAAACCAACAATTGATTATTTAGGCTTGGCCTCAATTGCTTTGGCTTCCAAGTTCTGCCCAGACATCCTCAATGCTTGCCCATTGAGAAATTCCCACAACAACTGAGTCATTGACTTCCATAAGACATACCTTCTGATCGAATTTGACACCCTTGAGGCTTCAAAATATTTATCTTGTGCTCCAAACATAGCATTGTGACTTCCAAAGAGAGTGCCAACCCTCAGGTCCATCCACAAAAGAAAACAAAGTAGTGGATTTAGCGGCAAGAATATAGTCTTGCTAGAGAAAATCAAAATAAATAAGGCCAAGCCCTTGTCGAAAATTGACTCTTTAATAGTCGAGGGTCATTTAACGAATCAGTTAGTTTACTTAAGTAGTTGCACAGTAAGCAGGTGATTACCACTATCCCCGAGCAGAACCCCAACTGTACAAAATGCTCCTACTAAGTCACATGGCTTGTTCTTTTAGACCTGTCAAGGGTTGCGCCTCTTGATCACTCCCTCCTCACATGGCCCCAAGATTTCTGCATACAACATTCAGAACATCATCTTATTAGCCAAGACGTTTAGTGCTTTTGCGCCATCCTTGTTAACTTTGTGGCCTGACAGGCCGAGACAATGGCGCAGCCTCAGGCCCGGGCAATGTTTGAAAAAAATGTGTCTTAGCGTAATATCATGTTGTTTTCAATTCCAAAAATGCCTATTGAGGGCGAGGGCGGACACTCAACATGGAGAGAGAGAGAGAGAGAGAGAGAGAGAGAGAGAGAGAGAGAGAGAGAGAGAGAGAGAGAGAGAGAGAGAGAGAGAGAGAGAGAGAGAGAGAGAGAGAGATTATATTTAGGTTTGGGATTCATGAGGAGAGCACAGGACGGGGGTGATAGTGGAGCAGTTGCTACGATCGCAAACGACATTGTGGTGTCATCCTCATTAGTGGAGCAGAGCTTGGCCAGCAAGACAATGAGCAGGCACCAACTCCCAACACACACAAGGAATATAATAAGTATATGTGTGTGTAGAGAGAGAGAGAGTTGAGAGAGCCCTTGAGAGGAGAGCCTCACTTTTCTTGATCTGCTTTTATGAGATTTGTGATCAAGAGTAAAGGGCTTGAGGGTAAGAGGGGCCATGCCGCAGCCGAAGCGGCGCCATTTTACTAGTTTGTACTAAAACTTGTAGAATTCTTTTGGTTGCCTTCACGATATTTTACAATTTCAGCTAGCTAAAAATACATTAAACTCAGTTTTTATCTGAATAGTGCTTTTGTAGGGCAAAAAAACTCAAATATTGTCAGTTTTATACCTATATGTTTTCAAGATTCACACAGAGGGCCTTGGCACTAAGTGACACTTAATGGGATCAATGATCAAGGCTGAGGGGTGGGATCTCGAGGCATAAAAAACCTGGCCAACGGGAAAAACAAGGCGTGCCCCCAAAAAAGCGAGGCGTATTAAACATGGCTAGGAGGAAAAACGAGGCACGGCAGGACGATTTGAACCCGAGAACCTGGCCGTTCGAGTTTAGGGTCACATAGACTAACCACCTCACCCGCACATGCATTGTGTACCCACAACCGCTTTTAAAACACTATATTATAAGTTAAATGCCTTACCCAAGCTGTCTAGGTTTAGTACGTATCCAAATTTAGTTTTTGATTTGATTTTTGCGGCTGCGATTTTCTTGACTTTCGCGCGTGAGCTTCTGCGCCTTTAATCCCATTGCCTCCAGGCTCCCTAGTCCCCCTCTTAAATATGGATGTTACTTAGTGCTAAGGGACAAAGGGAGAAGAAAACTCGATGTGATTGATTTGACTTCAATGGTCTCACACACACGCGCCACCCCAAATCAGCGACTGGTCCAGTCGCTCAGGGGAGGGTAACCCTTAGTTGTACTTTAAGCGTAGAAATTTATAGTGCTTACGTGCTTGAAAAAGGGAGGCTAAAATATAAAAATGCAGCAAAAGTCAAGAACTTTCACGCGCGATTATGACATGCTCTATTTGATAAAAAAAACTTGTCGACGAAAGCGTGCCGAAAGACAAATTAAAGGAGCACTGTTAAGGAATCGAGGATGTCAACAAGAACCCAGTTCTTCATATTCTGATCTCTCTCTCTTTCTCTCTCTCTCTCTCTCTCGCTCGCTCTCGTGCACAGCAAGCACGTATGAGCGCCCTTCATGATTGTAGTAAAGGACGTGAAGAGCTCACATGCAGGTGGGCAACTGCAGGATGCATCTACAGAAGAGAAGAAGAAGCTGAGCTTTCGCATAACCCGCGCGGGAACGCAGCTACTTTCTCACTTCGGAATTAGAAAGCACTGCAGCAGGTGGTTCTCGCGATTTTGGGCAGGTGGACATCGTCATCCAGATCAGTCCAAGCAGCAGCCGGCGTCTGGGACGAGATCATGTCCGGACAAGACGACCTCGAAGAGGTCCAGCAACGTCATGAAGCCTCTCCTATCGCCGCCCAATAATACCAGCTACCCATACTCATCCAGCCCCTGCTCCCCCGACCTCATCGTTGAGTGTATTGAGTTCCTTAAGAAATCAAACTCTCTTGAGGGTCAGCCCCAGCTTGCCTCCTACTCTTCTCACCAGCCTTCAACTTCATGCACCCACCCACACACGCGCATTAGTTAGGTAAGACAATCCCGAAAAGGAGGTAATCACTCTCTGTGGGTGTGTGTATATATACATATAAGGCCTGGACGCTTGCAAGAGAAACTTTGAACTCTTACTCTTGTTCCCCTAATAAATTCTAGATAGTTTCTACTGCCTTAAAAACTCTCTCTCTCTCTCTCTCTCTCTCTCTCTCTCTCTCTCGCGTGTGGTCTAACGCTTAGAAGGAGTCTAACGCTTAGCTAGACCGCTCAAACCCAGCAAACTAATTCTTTTGAGCAAGTATAAGCCTTACCCTTGTACTTCTAGTCAAATAATTATTGCTTATATGAGGAAGTGCAGCAAGTCTTTGTTTTGGATTGCCTCATGAGTAGTCTTCAATTCTTTCAAAAAAACACAATTTATAGTCTAGGGCACAAACGTGCATCACATCTGCAATGGAAATTAAAAGTTTGGGGTGCTTGACTAGGTGGAACCATGAGCTCCAAACCTCCCATTCTAGAGGATGGCTAGTTCAATCTTTGAGGACTCTACTTAAGCAACTAAGGGATGGAAAGCTTGTGTCCTTTTAGCTCTCCAGAGATTTTCTACTATAGTATTTCAATGATATGTCTATTATTGCTACTCAAGCTCGTGGAATTACAATCATGAACAAAGATTTCAAAATACTCAAAAGAGTTTGATGGAGGTGTGACGACTTATTGATCCCAAATGAGTTTACTGATACTAGAATGAGAGATATCTTGTTGCTTACCTTTGTAAGTGCTCAGAAAGAAGTAAATATTTTAGAGATCACACATGATGTTAGCACTCAAGCAAAAGTAGAACAAGAGGCTCGTTGCAATACAAAAGCATAATTGTAGAAATAAAGAATAAGTAGAAGCCTAGTACTTTGTTGAGACAAGTGGAAATCTCTTACCACTTAAATAAACACAAATGAAGGAGATTCAATGAAAGAAGCTAGAAATTTTAGTTTCCATGATGCAAGGTATGTATAGTTTCATAGTGTTCGATGATGGTTAAAGCCAGTTAGCCCTAGATGGTGTTGACTATGACTATCTCAAGAATCTATAAGTGCAAATAAGTGATTCTATTGTATATGTTTTCTTGAAGCTAGTAAATCTCTTCGTTAAAGCGTGTTATTATCCTATACTTCTTACCTTTCCGTGAGTTTTAGAATACAACATAATTAAGAGAGAGTTACATAAGAAAAGCCATCAAGATCGAGGTATTTATCTTCAACTCACAAACTACAGTGTAGCAGAGAGATAGAGGTACACATCACTCAGCTCTAGAAAAGTGGTTTGTGCACTACTTACTATGTGCTAGAGGTAACCATATTTTGGTGCCATATAAAAACTAGAACCCCTATAGTTTGATTTGTAAGGCGTCAAATATTGATCTTGACAAACCGGTTGTGTGGACCATGAACTCCATTTGTGGCACCCAAGTAAAACTAAAACTATAAGTGCTCTATCTTGCAACAGGAGGGGTTTTATATTTTTGAACATTTAAGAAATTTAGCAGAGATACATTAACAAGAGGGGTTTCTAAAATCCATTCCAAAGAAAACTCATTAATACATAAAAAAGGAGGGGTCAATCTATTCATGTCAACATTTTAACGTAGGTCACCCTACGAACAAGTTGTGTAGATCATGAACTCCATCTATGGCACCCATGCAAAACTAAAATGATAAGTGCTAAAACTTGCAATCCATGATGCTAAGAACATGGTAATCAAATGATGGTAAAAATATTTTGTAAATGCATCAAGGGATTGATATGCACTATTGGCACTATAAATGGTGAGAATGAGTTGTAAAGAGAAGAAATCAAAGAGGTTGTTGTTCTTCAATAACAAGATTTTTTTTCATGTGGTTTGCAAAGTGTAGGAGCGATAGGTTACACTCGTGCCCAGGGTACTAACAAGACATCCCACCATGCACAATGACATCAGTGTGGGTGGACACAGGTTGCAACAAGACCTCTTTAGTAGTTTGTTTATCCATCTCCATCTTGGACTCCACAACTCTTATTTTCCAAGGGATTTGAAAGAGATTTTTTTGACCCAATTGCACTTTCTTCTTAATTTTGGGTTGTATGAGGTCGCATCTTCCCTTGGATATTACAAATCTCTTACCATTTGTTCTCAAGATGGAGGACAATTGATATGAAAATAGAGCCTATGGTAGTACTTGGTCTTCTTGGTGAAGGCATAGTAGAGGAGCTTATAGTGATTGCATAGCACCTCTTAGACATTTGTGTGTAGAAATTAGAAGAAGACATAGTAATAAGTTGTGTGAGCTTTGAAAGAGGTTTTAATGGAAGTAAGAAAATTCATATAGATGGTTCCTTCTTATAGTGGATTTAAAGAGGGTTTCATAGAAAAGGTACTGGAGGGAATTTCCCTCTATACATCAAAAGTTCCCCCACAATGAAGAGATCCATGATTTGAAAAGAGAGATAACTATTTACAAAAGTCTCCTTTTGAGATCAACTATATCCAATTCAAGCTATTTTTACAGTTTCAAAAAAATATATATGTAACATAACATCTTTGTTCATTAGATGAACCTCTTTTTCTCTCTCTCGCTCTAAAAAGACCTCCAAAATGTCCCTAGCTAACTAAAGCAATAGAAAGAAAGGTAGATAGACAATAGAATATATAGAGAGAAAGAAATAAATTATAGAGATAATAGAGAGTTAAAGAGATAGAGATAAAGGTAGAAGGGACAAGGAAAGAGTAAGAAGAGGAAGATGGGAAAGAGGTAGAAATGTAGAGAGATAGGGGAAGCAAGGTACAGAAAGGTGGATATGTCAAAAGGGAGAGAGGCAGAGGAGAGGTAGACCACTCACAGCAACCTCCTACTAGAAATAGGAGTAAATAGAGAGAAATTAGAATGAGAAGCAAATAAATAGATAGACAAACAGAGATAGACAGACTCAAGGTGAGACGGACACAAAAAGAGACCAAGAAGGGAAGAATCTAGATGCTTAGACCTTTTGTAGTCAATGAGTAAAATTTGATTAGTATTGGGAAAAACTACCACTCATTGCCACACAAGTGACAACAACATAAGAAAAGAAAGAAGAGAAAATGCAAAGGAGATTGAAGGAAAGAAAGAGAAAAGAGTTACTAATCATCATTATATAAATTCATCTTTTCTATCTAGCAATAATTTCATGCAAGTATCCACATGATAAATTATATGTACTTTTGTTTTAAGCACTAAATCCCTTAGGCAGAGACAAACGACAAAGCATATACACCAAGCACACAATGAGATACAACAAATTCATCACTTACTAATACTTGCCTTCTTTTATTTGTAGCACATTTTTGGGCATCTAAGTCCTCATTTTTCAAATCAATTCTCACTCACATGAGAGATTGGAAATGTTTGTGTAAGTAGTCTAGATTGTCCTCTATCATGGCAAGAAAATTGTAAACAACTCCACACGTTGTAAATGTTGAGTCTCAAGCTGTAAATCTAATGCTCAAACACAAATCTCTTTCAGTGTAATACTTCCTCATGGGATTATGCTTTGTGTTGTGCCGGTGAATTTGGTTTTTCCTTTTTGTGAATGTTATATCAACAATATGCTAAATTATATATATTTTCCTAGAATTTAAGAATAAGGATACCATTTTGGGTTGTCCAACTTGTGGGCCATCCAAATGGGCATCCTTTTTTTTTTATAAAGAATATGCATAAAACTATGTACATGACTATTCAGCTCAAATGTTGTAATGTGTGTGTGTGTCTGTGTGTGTGTATATATATGTGTGATATATATATATATATATATATATATATATATATATATATATATATATATATATATATATATATATATATACACACACACACACATAATATATATATGTGTGTGTGTGTGTGTGAGTGTGTGTGTGTGTGTGTGTGTGTGTGTGTGTGTGTGTGTGTGTGTGTTTAAGTATGAAAATTCCCCTCATAATTGAACCATACTTAGACAATTGAGTTAGATAATATATTAAATAACAATATTTTAAAACAAGATGTCATAAATCATTTCATATACACCAATATCTAATGGATAATACAATCATTTAGATCAAAAATTTGGTCACTACAATATAATATATGTATCGTATGTGCCCATCCTTTGGGATGAGCTTCCACTACATCTACATGTAGAAGGATCCAACTGGTACATTTGTTGGTACATTGGACGATCTTCCGTTACTGCTGCAGTTTTTGTTGTAATCCCAAGGAAAGAATCTCTTACCTGCCACCATCCAAGAAACACAAGCCTGTCAGAACTAGCATTACTTGGGAAGACAGGTTGCAACGACTCCCTCTCCTTGTTATTGGTGTCAAAAATTACAACACTAACTACCACCATAACACAGATCTAATATCAAGTTTGAGTCATTTATTTATGCTAATGTTTACATATTTTAATTCTAGAAAAAATTGGAGAGCATCTCCTTTGTAAATTGGATCACTTTTCAAAAGTCCAGTCTACTGCCATCTCTTACGAGACCCCCACTTGAGGATTAAGGCTCTTTTAATTTGAACGAATTTCAAAGTAAAACATTTGTGTTAAAAATTATGTACTTATCAAGAGCATCAAAAAGTACTTTGTAATTGTGAAGTCGCCACTATATACTTACCTTCATCAGAAGTGATTTTCCTGCATACAAAGATAGAAGTACATATCTATAAGGGCATTTTGCTAGGTGGATGTTTAAGTGGGACAGCATATTATTTACATACAGATTGTATTTCAAAAGTTCCAGTCATTACCACTTCCTCGAAGATCTTTACCAGAGGCATAAGCATATTTATATAATTTGATTGAGCTCGAAAGATCGATAATATCTTAAGCTATTAAGTAAAACTCCAAAAATAACCTAATTTGTGTAAACTAGATTTGAGTGTCGAGCTACAATCCATGGAGGTAGCCCAATGGAAGTTGTATGCAACATATACGGCTGATGTTTAATTTCTTCTGTAAAGTCAGCCTATAAAGTCTACAATCATTATTAAAATAGAAGAGGTAGCATCACTCCAGCTTGTGGTAGTAAAGAACTTTAACAGAAAAAATTCGGCAACATCTCCTTTGTAAAACGAACAATATTTCAAGTTTCCAATCAATGCCATCTCTGTTGAGACCCTCACATGAGGTTTAAGGCTCTAGCAACCAATACGTATGTGTTATTTTCAAGTCAAAAAATCTATCATGCAACATTGTCATGCTTTTTGCTAATGTATGTTGTAATTAGCATATTCTCTAGCACTTGATTAACACATTCATCCAATCTGATTGCTTTTTGCTAATGTATGTTGTAAGCATATTCTCTAGCACTTGATTAACACATTCACTCTGACCATACTTTTTAGATTGATCTGCATTACTAATGTTGAGTTGTTTACACAATCGTTTAAATACCACCCTCCAAAAACGTTGATCATGATCACTCACAATATTGTTGGGGAATCCATACAACCTATACAAATAATCAACAAACAACTTAGCTAACTCTAGAGTTTTAATTGTGGACTTGGTTGGAGTAAACTTGCAAACCCTAGTCAACAATCTACATCCACCCATACCAAGTCATGACCTCGTACAGTGGTTGGTAAACCCACAATAAAATCCATAGAGATACTTTCTCATTTACCATTAGGAATCTCCAATGGATGCAAAATACCTCCTGCTTTCAGGGGCTTCGCTTTATTCACTTGATATGTTTGGCAATGCAAGACATATTCTTGAACATACCCATGTAAACATGGCCAGTAAAAATATCATTGTACCAGTGCATAAGTTTTCTTTATGCCTTGGTGCTCTGCACTAGGTCTGTCATGACATGCATAAATAATTTTGCGCCGAATGTTTGTTTATGACTGATGCGGTTTATTCAAGCTGCAGTCTTTGGGTCCAGGAATGAAGAGCTTGAAGTGCTAAAGGAGTAGGTCCAAACGGCTCATCATACCGAGCTAGCGGGAAGTTGTTGCTCGTCAATCAAAGACCCAGACAGAGAGTTATTGCAGGTTAAAGTTGATGACAAAAGGCGGCAGTGTAGTGCCGAGTAGTTTGTTGCACAGTTTCCATCCCACTCGGAGCGCAATGCTCGTCGTCCCTACTTGTGAGAACATACCTATAGCATACGTACCTGGAGTGGACGCAAAGACCATTAAATACAATGATGCAATGATGCATGATATAGACAAAAATGGACAAAAAGCCACGTGAATACAATATACATTATAAAACAGAGCTAGATTGTTCAAATACAATATTTATGGCTTTAAGAGGTCTCTCTCATCCTTGCAAAGCTCAACATAACTTCCAATATCTATATAGAGCTCTCCATTTAAACAGATGTCCTCCGTTTCATTTTGTAGATCCTCTGCATGGACCCCATAGAGAGTAGCAGCTTGATGCTCGTCTGGCACCACCTCAGCGGCTTCTGACTGAGCATCTTCTCCAATCTCCTCCATTGATGCCGTTGTCATTGGCACATGGTAGCCTTCATACGTCCGTGCACTACAAGGGGCTACCTCTATGACGTACCACCAGTTTGATGCAGACTTTGTAAGAATGAAATATCACCTGCCAGAGCCACATAACTTACATGAGAGCTTCCTAGCACATAACTTCTAAAATTGGATATTAACTATTTACATACTTACTTGTTCACAATGCTCGGGTAGTACGAAAGTGTCTCTTAGGTCAGTCCATTTCTTAGTTGAATCCACCTCAAGAAAACCAGACTCTCCTCTATGCACAGTAGCGTTGCAACCCTCCATGATTATCTTGAACCATTGCACGTCGAACAAGTCAACAAAAAATCCTCTATAATCGATCCTCAAAATCTCTTATAGCGTGCCAAAGTAAGTGAGTTCTACCACCATAGGATCTGTATCGAAGGACCGTCGTTGACTAGACTATTCAAATTTTGCCATGATTCCACAATCTTGAGTAAAACACTTTTTGTCAATCCGTTCCACCCTAAAATGTTGACCTTTACACCATGCTGCTGTGTATGACTTATACTACAACCAAAAATATTATGAGTGGCCGTTCAAAGTAAACTAATTGTAAACTAGTTAAAGTAAACTTATTGTAATAGATCACCTAAAAAGCGCTGTGATGCTAGTGTCACTACATCCAACTTTGTCTGCATGTTGAGAAGAGCCAAGAGCACCTTCAATCTAGACACACGTGCTCCATCATACAATGGCGTATCGGCTTCACTTTTCATATCATCATAGATAAGCCTTTCTGAATCCATTATCGTCTCAATCATTTCATCACTCTTGGGCTCAAACATTGCCTCGTTGGGAATGTGGTCTCCATGATCATCCCCCGAGCTGTCAGAGGCTACATCTTGTGGCCTCACATATGCTACTTGACCAAAGCGCCTGCGAACACGTCTATTGGGTTGCAAGATTGCTGCTTGTTGGCCAGCGTTAGAGTCCGACGAGTTATAATTGGAAACAACTCGATCTATAATAGATGGATCGAACTCGCCAAATTCGCAAACGTGCTGCAAAGAAACGCGTCTTGTCCGTCGCACAGCATGCTTGCATTGATTACAAGGACATAAGATCCTCGTTGAGAGATAGGTGTTTTGGTTGGACGGCCCCACATCCTCGTCACTACTCATAATGAGGGTAAAAATCTGATAACCTAGACAACAAATTTAACCTTCTATTGGCATTCTTCATCTTTTATCTCTCTCTCTCTCTCTCTCTCTCTCTCTCTCTCTCTCTCTCTCTCTCTCTCTCTCTCTCTCTCTCTCTCTCTCTCTCTCTCTCTCTTTGTTCACACTGTAAACTACCTCACATTCTCTAGTCATGTCCAATCCCCACACACCTCGGTCTAGAGGTGCACGCAGATCAGAACCACCAGGTTATAATCTCGTCTTTATTGGTCAATGCCTATATTTGTGGGTAAAAGAAATCTACACACCCACGTCTACATGATAGTGCATGTAGTGGAAAAAACCCCTTTGCCTCTTCTCTAGCTATAGCATTTCATAGCATCTTAACATCTTTTCACAGTAGATCTTTTCACCGTTCGTCTAACTCTAATTTTTTTACTGTAATCTCGAAGGTAGACTCTAATATAAAAACTCAATCCAAAATCTAATCTTAAATCTAACCTAATTGAACATGTGGTGATTCGCTCCATTCAAGGGTAAAAGACATACCAATGGGGCTACTAGTTGCGTAGATGTGAATGGGCCTCACATATACAAATACTTCAATGCAAGAGTTTAATAATCTCACCTCTCCAGCCCGTCGATCCATGACCCGCTCCTCTCTTTCCAAGCCAGTCAGGTCTGGTATTTGTGTATTTGACCTCCGATGCCTCATGTAGTCGCGCATGCGTCTCCTCATCCAAGCATCGTCAAATGTATTCTCCAAAGAGGGAACTGGAAACTCCTGATGCAGCGTAGCAATAAGATAATCCTTGGAGGTTTTATCCTGAGCCCTCCAAGAGACCATGATAGACTACAGTGTGTCAAAAAACCTGTCTACACAACTGTCGTATGCGGCCCATCACCTGCTTCCCCCAGGGGTCATAATGATCTCATCAGACATACGATTGATGAGGTAGGTGTATCCCTTTAGCATGTCCCTCCCGTGAACTATAGCAACCCTATCCAGTGAATGCTCATCGTCTAGGCCTCTACGCGACCCCGATGTGTTCGTGTCACTCCTCAACATCTCCGACGCATGCAGTGGCCAGGACACCACTCTCAAATGCGTAGGCAGTATAATCCTTCGGTGTAGTATGAGCAGTCTCACAAGCAGGGACACTCCTCCGTGTGTCCTCGGGACTCTGCAACACATGATCTCTAGAAACGACGTGCTCCTTGTCACAACAACCACCACTGCTAGACTGTCGTGGAATTGCTGGTCTGCATGGTCCATCGAACATAAATCTAGATCTAATTTAATCTTAAACTCAAAATAAACCTAAATTTAATCTAATCTAACGTAAATCTAAATCTAACGCACGCAAATAAACCTAAACTAATCTAATGTAAATCTAACTCAAAATAAACCTAAATCTAATCTAATCTAACTTAAATA
The DNA here is from genome assembly GCF_014529385.1 of Adiantum capillus-veneris. NCBI lineage: Eukaryota > Viridiplantae > Streptophyta > Polypodiopsida > Polypodiales > Pteridaceae > Adiantum > Adiantum capillus-veneris. Next base: position 33,607,564 of record NC_140958.1, on the reverse strand, counting down.
AACCTAAATCTAATCTAACGTAAATCTAAATCTAACCTAATCTTAAACGATAAAAAGAGGAAAGTGGTATAACCTTTCTATCACCCAAGTGTGGTAGATTGGTTATGCCATTTCCCTCTTGAATAATAGGTCTTGAGTTCAACTCCTCGTGAGCTAGATCTTTAAGGTCTCTTGGGATAGTTTCCTACGACATTAAAACTTTCTTCTTCTCGGGTGTGTGTGTGTGGGTGTGTGTGTGTGTGCCAATAAAAAGAGGAAAATGGTATAACGTTTCTATCACCCAAGTGTGGTAGATTGGTTATGCCATTTCCCTCTTGAATAACAGGTCTTGAGTTCAACTCCTCGTCGGCTAGATCTTTAAGGTCTCTTGGGATAGTTTCCTACGACGTTAAAACTCTCTTCTTCTCGGGTGTGTGTGTGTGGGTGTGTGTGCGCGCCAATAAAAAGAGGAAAATGGTATAACCTTTCTATCACCCAAGTGTGGTAGATTGGTTATGCCATTTCCCTCTTGAATAACAGGTCTTGAGTTCAACTCCTCGTCGACTAGATCTTTAAGGTCTCTTGGGATAGTTCCTACGATGTTAAAACTCTCTTCTTCTTCTTTTTCTTCTTCTCTCTCTCTCTCTCTCTCTTCCTCTCTCAATGTGTGTGTGTATGTATTCTTTGTTTATGCATGTGTGTGTGTGTGTTTTGTTTATGCATGTGCTCTCTCTCTCTCTCTCTCTCTCTCTCTCTCTCTCTCTCTCTCTCTCTCTCTCTCACACACACACACACACACACACACACACACACACACACACACACAAAAACACAATGTGTGTGTGTGAGAGAGAGAGAGAGGGAGAGAGAGAGAGAGAAAGAGGGGAAGGGAACATGAGAGAGAGGAGAGGGAAGGAGCATACCTGGCTCTCCTTCCTCTCCTCATGTGTATGTGTGTGTGTGTGTGTGTGTGTGTGTGTGTGTGTGTGTGTGTGTAGAAGAAAGAGAAAGAGAGAGGGAAAGCGTGGGTTACCTTTGCTTGCTTGAGCGCCGAAAACTCAGATCTGAGATCTGAATTTTGGGACGCTCTTGGTTTTTTTTTTACCCCTGTTGGCATCGCTATAGGCGTCGCTATGAGCGTCGCTAGTTTGCTTGTAACTTAGCGACGACCATAGCGAGGCCGTGGGTTTTCACTTTTGAGCATCGCACTGCGAGCGTCGCTAATATGAAGCACCTCTTGTAGTGGATGTTTCCTTAGAGTGACTCATTCTATAGGGTGGTTTGATTGCAAGTTTACTACCTATAACCATGTCTATGCCATGTTGCACAACATGCATCAGCGCAGTAACCCTGGTGGAAAATCATCTGAGAGCACATCTTTGCATTCCATTAATAAATATTTTAATGCATTAGCAAAATTTTCTTGTTCTAGGGAGAGAGAAACAGCCATAGTTGGAAGAGAAGATAGAAAATCATGTGGCATTAAGGAATTGTCATTTAGAGCATTATCAATATTTGAGAAAAAATGACACAATGAGTGCCGCAAAAAGAGTTCTTCTATTTCATCTTGAGAAGAGAATTTCATAAGATCAATTGTACCAAAATAATGTGCGAATAGCTACATTTTAATGATGACCTAAACCATATAACCACTCTCGACTAAGGACAACATCTTCCCAATCCATGTTCATGACTTAAAATTCAAGGATGTGTGATATCCTAGAATCGTCAGCAATACATCACTGCATGAAAATCACAAAAAACTATGTATTTATTTTGTACATAGATATAATTCTAACACATTTGGATCTTGAAAATAAAGAGAGGTAGGAACAAACCCTATGAAAAAAAAAAAAATCACTGGATATTGATTCTACCCAACGGTCACTACTTGACGGTTATGCATTATGAAGTTTGAGTCACCAAAATATTATCAAATGTAAGCATAATTCACTTGTGGACACAAGGCTTGCACTTGGAGTGAAGAGGGACCACCTGGAAGACTTTTCAAAGGGAAAAGAAAGACACATATTCTCTTGCAATGAATAGCTCCAACGGTTTTCCTAGACAACTTAAGGACCGCTCTTCTTAAGCAAGAAAAGAGAAACCTATAGCTCTGATACCAATGTAACAAAATTTAGCTAATAACCTTGGATATAGCTAAAAATAATTGAACATATAGAGAATTAACTAGTGAAGATAGAGAGAGACTAGAGTGCTTGGTTGGAGATATCAATAGTTTACAAATTCCTAATTAACATGGCATGAACAATAACTTGTAAAAGAGAGAGAAATAGAGAAATTGATAACAGTTGAGGACCAGATTTACTTGGAGCCGGTCCCCCCCTTCTAAAGGAATTTGTCTCATAGGTTCTCCCATAAAGAGAGACTTGGTACAATACAATCTCTGTGTTCCTAGGGATCTCACTTGAGTATCCCACACCTTGATGCCATCGCCGCTAATCATATCTACCTTGTAATGGTGGGAATTTAGAGTCACATGACAAATTGAGCCTTTTCACTAGCTTATAGAAAATAAAATTGTGCAGATCACCATCATCTGCCAAGATTTTCACCTTGTGGCCTTGGATAAATCCATGCATATGCACTAATTGATGTGGACCAAAGGTATGTTGCCACATTGAGGCTATGATACAACCCTCGTGCACCATTTTGGTGTGTTTACTTCCACATTGGAAAAATGAGAGGAGGACTCGAGAGATAGCAATTGCACCATGTACACCGCTTTCTCTTTACTTCGGGTAGCATATTTTTCCTTGGGACAATAATTTTTTGCCATGTTCACTCCCTAAACATGTAAAATATAATTTTTTCTTCTTAGCCTTCTCAATCTCTTCACTAGACAGATGGCCCCTAGGCCCCTTGGGCTTTTTGGATGCATTAGATTCAATGCTTTTTCATCGGGATCGTCATGTATATGTGCTTGCACTATAGCCTCCTCAAGCCTCGATCTCTTGGGGTCTTGGGTTTTAACATTCTTCTTAAACTCTTGTGTTAACCCACGGATGAACCCACACACTTACTGTGAAAGGTATCTAGACCCTCCGACTTGAGAATCAAATAACGATAGTGTGAGATATACTCCAACAATGTCATATGTTCATGCATAGAGCACTTGTCCCATACCAACCAATTTTGGTCCTCTTCATTTGTGGGAACAAATCCCTTTCTAAACGTATTAACGACCATGATGCCATCATGTGGGATACTCAAGTGAAACATGTACCGCTAGAGTCTCAAATGTATCATACATCCTTGAATGTTCAAGTCATGAATATGGAGCGGGAAGATGTGGTCCTTAGTTGGGAGTGGTTACGTAGTCTAGGATCATCACTTTAACATAGCTATGAGCACAGTAGTTTGATGTTCAATCTAGTGGCATGCTCTTGCTATTGTTGGAGGAGAAAGATTTTCCTTCCTTGCCACTCATTTGTACATTTGAATTTATGAATCTTGCTAAGTATGGAGCTTGAATCACCCCCTTGTAATTTTTTTTACTAAAAAACACACATTTGCAATGCCCTCTTTATGAGGAGAATCCATCGTGCATGAGAAAAATCGCTCTCCAAAAAACAAAAACTCATGCCCCTTTGCCAAAATATTCATTTTTGATGAAATATTATGTGGCCAAACGACAGCCAAAAAGTGACCAAAAAATGGCCGATTTGGTGGTCGCTTTGTCGGTGGCCGGTTGGCCAATGGATGAGTTTCAGGCAGAATTTTCTAACGCACACATGGGTGCATGGATGAATTTTAGGCAGACATTTCTACCTAAGGATGGCCACACATGGGTGCATGGGAGAGTTCTACTCGAACTTATCTACACATGGGTGTCTCTCATGAGAGAGGGCAGCCCTTTTGGCCTATGCAAGGAGGTTTCTTCTACACACAAAACAGATTGAAGTGGTGAAGATAATAAGGTGAGGTGAAGATGCATGAGTCGGTGGTGTGAAGTGGACATAGCCCACATATGGGAGAACCATGTTTCTCTCTCTCTCTCTCTCTCTCTCTCTCTCTCTCTCTCTCTCTCTCTCTCATGTGTGTGTGAAAATTATCTCTCTCCATTAAGTAAACCACTCTAATCTCTATTTAGCTATGCCTTTATTCCTAACCACTGGTGTTAGAGTGGGGTTTGCTCATAGCTAAAATATCTTAAGGAAATGATTCCTTGAATTGAGTGCGAGTGATGGCGAAGGAAGGTAAGCTCAAGGTCAATAAATTCAATGACAAAAACTACCAGCATTAGAAGATGTAGATTGAAGACTATCTCTACCACGAGGATCTTTATTTGTGACTAGGTGGTCTTGCAAAGAATCCTGTGCACAAAAAAGGCAGATAAATCTTGAAATTTCCTTGACCAAAAGACGTTGGGAAAAATTTGTCTATGCTTGGAATCAATGGTAGCCTTCGAGGTTTTAGAGATAAAGACCGCGGAGGACTTGATGAAGACGATTGACGGCCTCTACGAGAAACCATCAACATCCAATAAGGTATTTCTCATGAGATGATTGTTCAATCTAAAAATGACAGAGAGTGGTTCGGATTCAAAACACCTAAATGACTTCAACACCAACATAATTCAACTTTGATTGATGAAGGTCGGCTTCAATCATGAAGTGCAAGCTCTCCTAATACTATCATCTTTGTTGGATAGTTGGAACAACCTTCTGATGGCTATAAGTAACTCTGTCTTTGGTAAAAATAATCTCATGTTAGATGATGTTGTGGGTGTTATCTTTAGCAAGGAGATGCAAAGGAAAAGAACACGTGAATCATCAAGTGTTTCACTATCAATGGAAACAAGAGGAACACCGAAGGAGAGGTTTAAAAACCAAAGAAGTTGTGATCTCTTTAGGCGGAGCAAGTCACACACAAAGTCAATTCTTGAGTGTTGGAAGTGTGGCAAGAAGGGCCACGTCAAGAATGATTTTTGGTCCAAGAATAAAAAGGAGTCACAGTCTTAAGACAACAAGCCAACATCGGAGGCCAATGTTGCATGTTAAGTAGACCAAGATGCTCTAATTCTATCATTAGACAATGTGTCTCATTCTTGGATATTAGACTTCAATATTCCATGCTACACCCCACAAGCAGGATTTCCAAGATTACACCAAAGGTGATTTTGAATATGTATACTTGGGAGATGATGAAGCTCGTGAAATTGTTAGCAAAGGTAGAGTTTGTGTCAAAACGGGAAATGGAAATGAATGGAAGCTTAAAGATGATGGGCATGTTTTCTCTCTTGATCTCTATAGGTCAATTGGATGATGAAGACCACAATATTGCATTTGAAAGCAAACGTTGCAAATCTCAAAAGGATCTTTGGTGGTTACAAAAGGAGAAAATATGGGTACACTCTACTTGTGCACGGTGAGTGCACAGTCTTCAATTTGTTCAATAGCTACAGAAGTTGACGATGTGGTATGGAACTATCGACTTGGGCATATGAGTGCCAAAGAATTCCAAATCCTTTAGTCAAAGAAGCTTCTACCAGGTTTGAAAGAAATGGACTTAGAATTTTGTGAAGATTGTGTTTACAACGGTAAACAAAAGAGGGTGAAACTTCTTAAACTAGGGAATGAAAGAAAAAGCTAAAAACTTGAATTAGTTCATCTTGATGTATGAGCTGTTGCGAGTACATCCCTTGGTGGTTCATTGTACTATGTAACATTCATAGACGATGCAACTAGGAAAACATGGGTTTATGTGATGAAAAATAAATCTAATGTGTTTTTTATATTTCAAAGGTAAAAAGCCTTTGCGGGAAATGAAGCAGGTACCAAGCCTAAATGCCTTAGATCTGACAATGGAGGCTAGTATTGCAGCCAAGGTTTTGAAAGCTTTTGTGCTAGCAATGGCATTTGGAGGCAAAACACAACCCCAAGGAAACCTCAACAAAATGGAGTTTCATAAAGGATGAACATGAGAATCATGAAGCGATCACGAAGCATGAGCCTACATGTGGGCCTCCGCTTGAGCTTTGGGTGAAAGCAACAAGTACATTGTGTACTTGATTATCCAATCACCCTCAACGGCACTAGATGGAGGAATTCCAGAAGAGGCATGGACAAATAAACCTGTGAATTATGCATTTCTCAAAGTGTTTGGATGCGAGGCTTTTATGCGCATATATAGAAGTCTAAGGTCAAAGCTAGATGCAAAGTCCAAAAAACAATTCTTCATTGGCTATAGAGAAGCGGACTTTGGGTATCGCCTATGGGATCCTGGAGATGGTAAAATCGTTAGGATTAGGGATGTAATTTTCAGAAAAAAACTATGTTAAAAAAATTACTTGGAAAGAAAACAAACAAAAAGTATAGGTGGAGTACATGGAGCTTGATGACAATAAAGATGCAAGGAGTGTAAGTGGTAACAACTTACAACAACATCAACCAGATGATGAACCTCAACTTATGCCCCAAAGATCTACGAGAGTAGGTAGACCTCTAGAAAGGTTGGTTCCTTTCTTCAATCGTCTCTTGGTCTCAAATTCTAGAGAGCTAGAGTTTTACGTAGAATCCATGCAACATGAATCCAAAGAAGAATGATCGAAGAGCATTCAAGCAGAGATGGACACATTACATCAAAACCAAACATGGGAGTTGGTTGATTTACCTAAAGGTAAGCAGGCACTGCAAAGCAAATGGGTGTACAAGTTGAAGGAAGAAGAAGGCGGGAAGAAGAGGTACGTCAAGGCTTGTGGTATCTACGCATTGATGTAAAGAAAGAAATTTCCAAAGTTATGGAAGACGTTCCATAGTAGCATTCAGCACTCGCAAGGGTTCTTCTTCCTCAACAAGGTCCACAACCATTGTAGAAAATGATCCAAAATCTCCAAAGTGTGAAGATGGAAACAGAACCACTCAACCAACGACATCGGAATCCATGATCATGGTATGTTTAGTATACTAGCAAGAGACTGTAAACAAATAGGGTGAAGACTTATGGGCACTTGAAATGGAGAATGGCACTCTAAGGTTTCTTGTGGTTGAGAAAAAGAATCTCAAGAGGACACTTGAGATGCAAACAGCATGTTTGATGAAACTTGAAGAGGAAGTCAAGGAATGTAAACGCTCTCTTGTGGACTTGAATGCTTTAAAGGAGTGCATGAGCAAAGTAGAGCATGACCATGTATTGAAAGAGAAAAAATTTGACACCATGAGCCAGGATGTATGTGACATGAAAAATGTATTCACAAACAAGTCTTGGGCTGATGTATGTGGTAAAAATGCCGTTCCTAATTCCTCCCTCATGCAAGCTATAGCTCAAACAAATAATGTTGAGAATGTGGATGTGGAGGAGTTGAAGGAATGAGAGCGATGTTCCAAGAACATTATTATTCATGGAATTCCCAAAGAGAAGTTAGAGGCGGCTCCTTCTCTTGCCATTGTTATCGAAGATTTCTTCAAAACTCACATTGGCATGTCCGAAGTTATGGTCTATGGAGCACATATAGTGGGTAAGCAAGGAGCTCCTCGCTTGGGAGAACGGTCAATTGTATGCACCATGCCCGATAAGACCAAACAAAAGATTATCCTTGATAATAGCTAGATTTATTTGAGGGATAAAAAATGTTTTGTATGTGAAGACTGCACTATTAAGAAACAAAACATGTGTCGCAAGACATATGAGGAAAAGAATTAAAAAAACAAGGAGATCTCTCATGAAGAAAATGTGCCCAAGGAGGAGGCAAGTCCCTCAAGAAAATAGGGATATGCGACCAATGAGGACAAGTTATAATTGAAAATATGCTTTTGGAATTGCAATGGATACCCATGGAATGCGGGGGTTGGCATTGATGAACTAAGAAGCAAAGCCGATGTTGTACTTCTTGTTGAAACTTGGGAGCATGATACACAAAGGATTGATGGCTTTAAGAATTACAATGTACATTCATTGATGTGGTCAAAGGATCTCAAGCAACAAAGAGGGAAAGGAAGGATAGCATGTATGGTTAAGAAAGGATTGGAAAATTCAGTATCAATTGTGAAAGATGACAAGTACAGACGTTATGTATGATTGAAAATTATGACACCAAAAAGAGCACCCATTTTTGTAGTTGGTTGCTACATTCCTCATCATGATTTCCCCTTTTATGCTTGCATGGATAGAGATTAGCCATTTTTTGATTTAGAAGAGGATATTGCTTATTTCAAAGGCAAAGGTGATGTTATTGTATTTGGGGATATGAGTGCTTGCACAAAAACATTGAAATATGATACTCAACAATTTGATATGCTTTACATTTCAAGGGAGTTGGAGGAAGTTCACTTGTATGATCGTACTTCAATGGATGAGAAAGATCTGAATCACTATGGGCAGTTACTTTCACACACGTGTAATAGCATGGGTATGCTCATTGCCAATGGTGTATCTTCGTGGAGTGGAACCAATGGATTTACATGATGGGGATAGTGTGATTGACTATATGCTACTCTCCAAAGTCATTATGTATCACATAAAGAGTTTTATGTCTGTCCAATGGACCTTGGAATCAGACAATCAAACTTTATGTATTGACCTTGCATGTGGAGAAGCAGCTAAGAATGATAATCTCAACCAAAGGGAAAAGAAATTATCACTATGTACGGATTTCACATGGGCACAATGTACATTGAAATGGTTGAGCAAAAGCTATGAATGACAAAGCTTCAATATGATGCACCATTGGAAACTAAATGGAAAGCTTTCAAGAAATTTATTTGTTCTTGTGCGGAAGAATGCTTTTCCATAAATCATCTCCATGGTATCAAGAAATATAGATCACGCAAAAGGTGGTTTGATAAAGAATGTCGAGATGCTATGGACAAAGACAATAATCAGAGTCATGTGTATACATACAAGGCATTGATTCAAGAAAAGAGAAGAAGATGGGGAGTAAAGCAACAACTTTTTCAAGTCCAAGAAAAGGCACATGCATGTGGAAGATTTTGAAGAAACTTGAGGGGCGAGCAGGTTGAGAATTTTGGTAACTTGAGTCTTATGGATATGTATACACATTGTAGGCAATTATATGAGTGACCAAATGATGAAAAAATATCATTTTATGGTTCACTCCCATGTATGCCCTCTTTTTTTACTATTGAGGATGTATGCTGTGGGCTTGGAAATTTAGCCACTTGCAAAGCAGGAGATCTTCAAGGTATCAAGCCGGAGATGATCACATGGACGAGAGATTTTACCCATGAGGGGATGTGTGATATCTTCAACCTTGCACTCCAACATGGTATGCCTTATGATTGGAGTACTAATTTGATCAAGCCTTTGCATAAAGGAGGGGATGTAAAGAATGTAAACAACTACCGAACTATAATGATTGGGTCTCTTCTAGAAAAGTTGTTTATGTGTATAAAGGAGATGAGATTGAGTGATTGGGCTGAGGAGAATGACAAGCGTACAAAAGGACAAGCGGGTTTTCATCGATGCCATAGCACCATTGATCATCTTGTCACTCTTCATGTTCTCATGGAGGAAAGTCGGTTGAAAGGCAAGCGATTCTATTGATGTTTTGTGGACTTTAAGAAAGCCTTTGATATGATTCCATGTAACAATTTATGGAGAAGGATGGAATAAATCCAAGTGCCAGTGAGTTTATGCTTGAGGTTTCTCGAATCTATGAGAAGGCGATGTGTCAATTGCGGGAAGAGGAATTTCAGAAATTTTTGTAAGCACTATTGAGGTTAAACACGGATGTGTGTTTCCATGGATTGTGTACAACAATGAGACACTTGAAGTTGTTGAGAGCTTTAAGGACCTTGGCCTTGAGGTTCCATCCTATTACAAGTGGCATGAATGTGCTATGCATCGTTTGGAAGCGGGCAAGAGCCTTATCATGCATTTGAGAACATGTGTAATTCGGGAAACATCAAGTGTTGGGTTCTCAAGAGTACCTTTTTGATGCATTGGTGACCCTAGTTCTTCTTTATGGAGTTGAAGTGTGGGGCGGGAGCATCTCAGAGTCTACTTGGAAAGAGTTTGAGAATGTCCAAAAGCGTTTTCTTACAAACTTTCTCCAAGTTAAGACACAAACACCATATATGCTCCTACTTCTTGAGTCAGGATCTCTTTCAATTGAGGTTATGAGCATGGGAAGGGTTGTGGAGTACATGATAAATATGTGTCAAAACCCCCTCACATTGACTTCCTACAATTGCATGAGAAGCAAGCAAAAAATTTCAAAAGACTCATAAAAGCAAGGTCTTGAGCACGATATGGATGCAAGACATAAAGAAGTGGTTTGGGAGAACACTTGCTACATAATGCTTCAATTGACTCCCAAGTAAATGAAGCTTTTCTACAACGCCAATGTATTATGGCTTGGGAGAAATCTGGTGGGTCATGCATGCTTCATACATTACACCACCCATATTGCCCCCAACTACAAAACCATGTTCTTTTTGTTGAAAGACGAAACCATACTCACACTTACATGCTTGAGCCTATCCCCTTGTCGACTATATGTATCATCACAACCATTTGGCTTAGCTCCCATTCCCTTTGATGCGAGATAGGGTGCTGGGACAATGGAGAAGAGTCAAATTGACTGTGCACATTATGCTCACTGCAAGTTCGAGAGTCTAAGTACCGCACACTACGAGAGTTCTCAGCTTTTGGTCACATCCGAACTTGCACATTTTCAGCCATGAGTTAGACCTACACACTTTCCTCTCCCAATCACAATGTGGGATCTCCATTGTGACTCTCATCACCACAATTTTGGAGCATAGAGAGTCACTCATCAGCCATACACATACTACATCACATGTATCTTTGGTTCCATAGGTTATATTTGTGCTAGTCCATGTGTCATTTTTTTTCAAATGTTGATAATGTTTTAAATGACAATTCCTCAACACTGCATGCTTCTATCTCTTCTCTTCCACCTATAACTACTTCTCTCTCTCTCTCTCTCTCTCTCTCTCTCTCTCTCTCTCTCTCTCTCTCTCTCTCTCTCTCTCTCTCTCTCTCTCTCTCTCTTCTGCATAGGAAAATGTTGCTAATAAGTTAAAAGATTTATTAATGGAGTACAAAGATGTAATTCCAGGTAATTTTCCACCAAGGTTATCTTGCCAACATGTGTTGTGCAGCATGGCATAGGCGTGGTTACAAACAGTAATCCCGTAAGTATACCACCCTAGAAAATGAGTCATTCTCTGAGGTTAATGAGGTAGAACATTAGCTTTCTAACTATCTCAGTAGAAGGTTTATATACAACCTAGTTCTTCACCATGGGCCTCTCCCATCTTGTTGGTGAAGAAAAAACATGGTAGTATGTGCATGTACATATATTACCGTGGTTTGAATGCAGTTACTATTAAGAACAAGTATCCATTGCCAAGGATGGATGAGTTACTTGATAAACTCACCCATGCTTGTATCTTTACGAAGATTGACGTGCGGTCAGGGTATCATCAAGTATGCATTAGGCTTGGTGACATACCCAAAACTGCATTCCAAACAAGGTCTGGACACATTGCATCTTTTGTTATGCCTTGTAGGTTGACCAATGCGCCTACAACTCTCATGGTGCTTATGGACAGTGTCTTGAAACCATATTTGGACAAGTATGTTATCATTTTTCTCGATGACATTCTAGTGTATAGGTCCTACGGGGAAGAGTGCTCACAACATCTAAAGTAGGTGTTTGAATTGTTATGTGAAAATAAGTTATATGCCAAAGAATCAAAGTGTGATTTTATCAAGGAGAAAATTCACTACTTAGGGCATGCTATTTTGGTTGATGGGCTACATATGAATCAATAAAAAGTGGATGTCATTCGGAGATGGCCTTCTCCCAAAAATCTAAAAGGGTAAAAGATCTTCCTGGGATTTGTAGCTTTTTATTGAAGGTTCATTAAAAAGTATGCTCATATTGTAGTTTCGACGATAGCGGACTAACTGAAAGCCAAGGGAAAAACTTTACAATGGCAAAGCTCAACAACAAAGTTTTGATGCTCTCAAGGACGCATTAGCTTACAACTTTTATTTTGGCTATTGCGGATCCTTTGAATTCATTTGTTTTAGAAACAAATGCTAGTAACATTGTCGTGCCGCTTTGTGGGCACAGAGTGAAAGACGAGGATATGCTTGCCTTTCATGGTTTTGCCAAACTAATGATTTAGTCCAGATTCTACCATGATATCAGGAGATGATACGAATGTATGCATTATGTGGGTTTTGTAGACCAAAACTGCCTTAAAATGAACTAATTGGGATGACATTGAAGATTGAATGAAGGGTTGGTTTTTTTCTTAAAAAGGTAGACCTTGAAGTGTTGAGTAAACTAGTCCACACGGCTCGTCAAAAGAGCCCTGATGAGAAATTTATTGCAATTTAAAGCTAGAAGTAGTTGTTGCAGATCTGAGACGGACAGGGCAGATGGGAAAAAGTGGTCAAAGGTGATTTGAAGTGTTAGATGCATAAAGCTTATATTATGGATCCTGCTGGTCTTTTCAGATTGTTAATCTAAGTCCTGGACGCCGAGTTAAGGTTTGTAGGGGGCCAGGTTTGGGCCAGTTTGACTGCTTGGAAAGTCATGTCATCTGGTGTTTTTTGGGCTTTCTTGAGCTCAAGAAGGTATAAAGTGATGTATGGAGTCAGCACAAATTGACGGCTCGTTCATCAGATCTCCGGTGAGCAAGATATGGATGGTTGAAGTTTGTTGCAGTTGACCAAGAGATGGTTGCAGATGGTTTTCTTGTGTTTTGGTGGCCTCAATGAGCAGGCATGATAGGGTGCAATTGTGGAAAATTTTGCATGACCTACATTCGGCGAGGTGAATTTCATTCATCTTTTACAGCTCAGGTACCCGATCATCGAGCAGAACGTAAAGTGATTCAGAAGGTGGCCAAGCAAAATGGGATTTTCCTTAAAACAAAGAGGGTGTTCCAAGGCTTTGAAGTGTTGGAATGGTCAACACGCCATGTGGCGGGACAAGAACCCACATGTGTAAAACTGGGGCCGCAGCAAAGGCTTTATTTCCTAAAGCATAGCCACATTGAGAGTATACGAGGGAGAGAGAGAGAGAGAGAGAAAGAGCTCTCACTCATTGACGGTGTACGTGCGGCGCTCCAGCTCTGTACAGGTGGAGAGGGGCGGTGCTGGGTCAATTTTGGCGACGACGGCTGGCGGCCACGAGTGACGATGGGCAAGGACGGTGGCAATATGCCTACTGATGTGGTAGCCTCAAGAGACTAGTCCCACGCTCGCTATGGCCCAAATTTTTGAAGGTTAAAGTGTGACCCCCCCCCCAACCCCAAAAAAAGAAAAAACTAGCCACCTCACTAGTGTTGAGGATGAGGGTGGCTTCATGTGGTAGAGAAAGAGAGAACCCAAAGGGTAAAGTGGGCAGCCAAGCCGGGCAACCAAGAGGGCAAGCCAAGAGGACAAAGCAAAGGGGAGGTGTCACATAAGCTAAGTGAGAGAGTGGAAATTGTCGACGTGTCGGCAACGTGCAATGGTTGCTATAAGGGGAAATGCCAATTGTATGCAATAAAACATGGATGCTATATGGAGCTCAAGTGGATTATATGAGCAGATTAAAAACCCAACTTTTCCTTTTTGGGTTGGGCCACTCCTATAAACAAAGAGGCACACAAATTTGTAGGTTTCTTCTTTGTTCTTTTTGGGCCATTTTTGGACGGTTATTGGGAGTGCTTTTTGGGGAACCAACAGGCGAAAGGGAATTCTGGAGCTTGAGAGCAGTTGGAGAAGACAAGGGAAGGGCGAGAAAAGCATCGAACACGAAACAACTGATGGCAATGCAACTTGGGGAAGTTTTCTGATCCGAGGGTTTCAATTCGAAGGGCATACCAAAGCGGGCATATGCAACAGAATTGTAAAAGAATAATAAAAAATATTCAGATGTATCTGCTGTCAGTTGGCAGCATCTCTTAAGTCTGGAATCTCTGTTTCTTTTATCATATCAATTACTAGCGTTCTCATTTTCTCTCTTTAACCATCAGTATTACGTGTACTAAGCCATTAATTAAGTCTATCTGCACTATTTTATCCGAGTTTGAGCATCTACTAAGCTCTTGTCTATAGCCAAAGGCCCGATGCTTTCATGGTCGACTCTAGAGAACCGCGCACTCTGACAAATTTGGTGAACCTGATGCAATATTGACCGGTGTAGATGGAGCCAGCCATGGTGACAAACTAAGAAGAAAGAGATGTAGCAAATTAAAGGGCTAATGGCTGCTGTTTTTTAGCAACAATATTCAAATCAAGTGCAGTTTATAAACCAAAATTTGGGTACCGGTTTGAAAATCGAGAAATGGGAATTACAACAGTTTGCAAAAGTTGAACTAGGTGGATTCCAAGAGCAGAACAACGCATAAATTTTTCAAGTATCAAAATCAACAATAACAAATAGGGAATTTAATGAGGAAGAAAGCTCGAAGAGGGAGATGGTGGAGCGATTGGCACTTAAATATGCCAAACGCTCAGTTTTTGGACAGCAGGGTATTTTTTATGGTTATGATCCAATATGATACTTGAATTTCTATGAAGAGGAGCTGGGGAGTGCCAAAAGAGAAATGGATTTTAAAGTTTGATAGGTTTGTGATCCCAGATTTCATTGAGCGATTTTAGGAGCTTCAACAACAAAATCTTCATAGCTAGAGCGAGTTTAGAGTTGCTTTCATCCGAGAACAATAGGATCCAAGCTTGTATGAAGATGATGAGGATTGTGGTTATGTGCCTACTTATGTGGAGGTTTGCAATCAGATTCAGGCTAATCTCAACGCTGCTATTTATGAGTGTTTGCTTTAGGATTGAAGGCTATTATAGGATAAAGATGATGTAGAATTTGTGCGGGCAATCTATGCAAAGCTTGGGATTGCAAATTTCATGAGATGAAGGTTGAAGCTAAAGACTTACAAGGTCAAGAAAGGCATGAGGGTTCACAGGGTGTGGATGTGGATGAGCATCTACAGGGTTTGGATACACTAGATTTTTAGGGCATGAATGTGCAAGAGAATGTGCTTGAAGATCCGCAAGGTGATGATTTAGAGGGGGTGCAAGCTCCTCCTTCATCAAGATTTGGTGATGAAGGGGTCACAATGTGGCAGATTAATCCTCAATTTGATGGTGTGGTGCAGGATCAAGTGCAATCTCTTGGTGTTGCCTATGATTGGGATCATTATCCTGATCATATGGATAGGGAGGTGGATGTTATTTTTCATAAGCTTGCTGGGCTTTGTGCTACAGAATTTCAAAGATATTTGGATGAGGAAGAGGAAATTCAAGATCATTCTATAGCAGGTATGGCTAGTATTGTGCGTGCATATGTGAAAATCCTAGTTTTTTGCCTAAGATGTGCATGGTAGAGAAATCTTCTAAAGCGGTGGACTCAGAGATTATGGGTTTATTGGACAAATATTTGGAAGGATTCTCAGCTATGGATGCTAAGGGTACTGAGCAATTTGATTTCATGCATAAGCAAGTTTGTCTAGATGCAGCTGATGAGGACCTTATGCAATTGCCGGATGAGGTTCTATTAGACTTTGGGTATGTACCAAAAAGGAAAACTTTTCTTGATGATTCTTGAGTACCACATGAAGAGAGGTTTTCCACGGCACTCATGGACCCTAATGAGTAGGACCAAAATTCTACTGGTCAAGGGGATCAAGCTACATTACCAATGCTCTTACCCATACTTGATGATCAAAAATTGGTGGAGCAGGTTGCACAAGGGATATGAAGTATCTAATGATGCCTAATGATTCATGGGATTTGGTGTTACCCTATGATATAGGGGAATTTTTTCTAGCTTTTGATCCAGACGGAGAGGGTTGTATGCATGGTCCAAGTGAATTGATGGATATGCCATTTGATTCAGGTGGAGTTGGATATGTTCGTGGTCTGGAGCTGCTGACTTCTATGCCATATGATCAAGGAGGTGTTCATTATGGTTTATGGGTCAATTCATACTTATGTTCTACTATTGGGAAATCCTTATATTTTCCCTATGATCTTGGAGGAGGGCATATTCTAATGAAGCCACAGGTTGGAATTTTTTTCAAAGCATGCATGCAGTGGGGTAGTAGCTATGTGTTTATAGGTTTTTGCTTCACAGTTTAAATAAAGATTGGCACATACTAGAGGATGTGCAGATTTAGAGGGGGTGGATGTCGTGTTGCTTTGTGGGCACGAAGTGAAAGAAGAGGATATGCTTGCCTTTTCATAATTTTGCCAAACTAATGATTTAGACCATATTCTACAATGATATTAGGAGATGATTGGAATGCATGCATTATGTGGGTTTTGTAGATCAAAAATGCCTCAAAGTGAACCAATTGGGCTGACAGTGAAGATTGAATGAAGGGTTGGTTTTCTACTTAAAAAGGTAGAGCTTGAAGTGCTGAGTAAATTGGTCCAGACGCCTCATCAAACAAAGCCCTGGTGAGAAAGTTATTGCAGTTTAAAGCTGGAAGTAGTTTTAGATCTGAGACGGACAGGGCAGATGGGAATAGGTGGTCGAAGTTGATTTGAAGTGTTAGATGCATAAAGCTTAAGTTATGGAGCCTGTCGGTCTTTTCGGATCGTCAATCTCAATCCTGGATGCCGAGATATGGAGCCTTCAAGGTTTTTCGGGGGGCAAGTTTGGGCCAATTTGATTGCTTGGAAAGTCGTGTCATCTTGTGTTTTTTGGGCTTGCCTGAGCTCAAGAAGGTATAAAGTGATGTATGGAGTCAGCACAAATGGACGGCTCGTTCATCGGCAAGATATGGATGATCGAAGTTTGTTGCAATTGCCCAAGGGATGGTTTTCTTGTGTTTTGACGGCCTCGATGAGCAGGAACAACAACATCCAATTGTGGCAAGGTTTGTATAACCTACATTCAACAAGGTGAAAATTCATTCATCTTTTATAGCTCAGGTGCCCAATCATCGAGTAGAAAGTAAAGTGCGTCAAAAGGTGGCCAAGAATGGGATTTTTCTTAAAATAAAGAGGGTGTTCCAAGGCTTTGAAGGGTTGGAATGGTGAGTGCACGCCACGTGGTGGGACAAGAACCCACATGCGTAAAACTGGGGCCGGAGCAAGGCTTTATAGCCTAAGGCATAGCCACATTGAGAGTATACGAGGGAGAGAGAGAGAGAGAGAGAAAGAGAGATCTCAGTTGTCGATGATGGTGGTCTTGAGGTTGCGCTCTGTGCGTGGCGCTCCAGCTATGTACAGGCAGAAAGGGGCGATGTTGGGCTCGTTTTTGCGACAAAGACTAGCGTTCAGGTGTGAGACAGACGGGGATGGTGGCAATATGCGTGCTGATGTGGAAACATCAAGAGATCGGTCCCATGCTCGTGATGGCCCAAATTTTTGAAGGTTAAAGTGGCGGACGTGGTAGCATCAAGAGACCGGTCCCACACTCGTTATGGCCCAAATTTTTGAAGGTTAAAGTGTAACCCCCACTCCCCCCCCCCCCCACCAACCTCGCTAGTGCTCGGGGTGAGGGTGGGTTCATGTGGTAGAGAGAAAGAGAACCCAAAGGGTAAAGTGGGTGGCTGAGCCGGGCTGCCAAGAGGACAAAGCAAAGGGGAGGTATCACATGAGCTAAGTGAGAGAGTGGAAATTGTCGACGTGTCGGCAACGTACAATGGTTGTTATAAGGGATAATGCCAATTGAATGCAATAAAAAATGGATGCTATATGGAGCTCAATTGGATTGTACGAGCAGATAAAAAACCCATTTTTTCCTTTTTGGGTTGGGCCACTCCTATAAAAGGAGAGGCACACAAATTTGGAGGCTTCTTCTTCATTCTTTTTGGGCCATTTTTGGAGGGTTATTGGGAGGTCTTTTGGGGGAATCGACAGCGGAAGGGAATTCTGGAGCTTGAGAGCAGTTGTTGGAGAAGACAAGGAAAGGGGGGGAAAAGCATCAAGAGCACAAAACGACTGGATGGCGGTGCAATTTGGGGAAATTTTTTGATTCGAAGATTGCAATTTGAAGGGCATACCGAAGCAACCATATGCAACAAAATTGTAAAAGAGCAATAAAAAATCTTCGGATGTATCTGATGTCATTTGTCAGCATCTCTTGATTTTGGAATCTCTATTTCTTTTTGTCGTATCAATTACTAGCGTTCTTATTTGAAGTCTTCTCTCTCTTAAGCCATTAATTAAGTCTATCTACACTCTTTTATCCATGTTTGAGCGCCTGCTAAGCTACAGCCAGAGGCCCGATGCTTTATTGCTTGACCCTGGAGAACCGCGCACTCCGACAACGTGCATTTGCGTTTGAAAGCAAGAACCTTGATTCAACACAATAGAATTATTCTACTTACGAAAGAGAACTATATGCAATAGTGTCTGCTTTGAAGACACGGCGACATCATTTGTATCAAGCTCAATTTGAGATTGTGTTTGACCAAGAAAGCATAAAATGGTTTACATAGGAAATAAATTTGAAGGGTTGAAAGGCCAAGTGGGCTAGACTCTTAAGAATTATGATGAAAGGCTCCGATATTGTAAATGTGATAGTTGATGCTCTTAGTCGTATGCCTGAGATTCAACTCTCTCCTCTTTACCAAGCTTCAAAGTGAGTGTTTTCAATCCCTTAAGGGCAAATTTGAGCATGACAATGCATACTCCAAAGTGTGGAGCCATGTGAAGATGAGGGATCCTTTTCACTCCAATGTTGGTACTGTTTCTTTAACCTCCACACCTAGTTGTCCTCTTTTGAATGACAAGCTACAGAGTTGGAAAACATTTTTCCTAGATAATGGGTACCTACTCCATTAGGGGAGAGTTTGTGTACCGATGAACGCGGACATTCAGTGCCAAAATATTTATGAATGTCATGACAGGCCAAGTGTAGGGCACCAGGCACAAAGAAAACTTTTACTCTTGTACGACAATAGTGTTACTGATGGCCAAGCTTACATGACCGTGTTCAAGACTATGCCTTTCATTGCCAGAAATGTCAAGTAAATAAAGAAGAGCACCTGAAGGCAGGATGTCTCTTGCATCCATTGGAGATTCCTAATGGTAAATGGGAAAGATCATCTATGGATTTTATTGTAGGTTTACCAACCACTGTATGAGGTGACTGGGTATGGGTGGTTCTAGACTGACTAAACTTTGCAAGTTTATTCCAATCAAATCCATAGTTAAGACTCTAAAGTTAGCTAAGTTATTTATGGAAAATCTGTACAGGTTGTATGGGTTGCCAGGTAACATTGTGAGTGATCGTGATCCCAAATTGAACAGTCATTTTTGGAGGGCTCTGTTTAAACGATTGGGTACGCAACTCAACATAAGTATTGTGGATCATCCTGAAACGGCTGACTAGAATGAACGGATCAACCAAGTGCTATAGGATATACTACAAGCATACATTAGGAAGAGGTAGTCGGATTGGGAAGATTATCTTCCTATTCTTGAGTTTTCTTACAATAATGTTAAGCATGTGACAACTGGTTTTTAGTCATTTCATGCTTATGTATGGTTTTCAACCTAGGTCACCAATTACGGTGGGGTTGGTGACTAAAAAGGGGGGATATTTTTTGGCGTGCCCTTTTTTGGAATTCGATGAGCAGATTCCAAAAAGATTCTTTCTCCATTCTTTTCTCAACTTTGTTCTTTCTCTCTCTTGGGTCAATCTCTCTGTCTCTCTCTCTCTCTCTCTCTCTCTCTCTCTCTCTCTCTCTCTCTCATATTTTTTCCTTGGTAAACACATCTCTATCCCACATTGTCGTCACCATTGCTTTTGCTCCTTTTTTCTCTCCCTTGACCCCCCCCCCCCCCCCCCCCCCCCTCTCTCTCTCTCTCTCTAGTCCCCTCCTATCTCCTTCTTTTCCATCCCCCCTTTTCTTTGTTTCTCTTGCACACCTCTCTCTCTCTCTCTCTCTCTCTCTCTCTCTCTCTCTCTCTCTCTCTCTCTCTCTCTCTCTCTCTAATCCCCCTCCTATCCTTCTTCTCCATCCCCCCTTTCTTTGTTTCTCTTGCACCTCTAGCCCCCCCCCCCCCCCCCCCCCCCCTCTCTCTCTCTCTCTCTCTCTCTCTCTCTCTCTCTCTCTCTCTCTCTCTCTCACTCTCTCTCTCTCTCTCTCTCTCTCTCTCTCTCTCTCCAAGTGGCATGGCCACATGGACTACCCCTACCGGCCACCCGTACCATGCCACTTGGACTACCACTACCGGCCACTCGTAGTACACGTGGCCCAAAAAAAATTTAGAAAATTGTTTTAACTTTTTATTTTTATTTTGCCCACGTGGACTATGGACAACCACCCGTACCATGCCACTTGGACTACCACTATCGGCCACCTATAGTACACGTGGCCCAAAAAAAAAGTTAGAATTTTTTTTAACTTTTTTAAATTTTTTTGTCCATGTGGACTATGGGCGGTCGATAGTCCACGTGGCCATGCCACTTGGACTAAGAGAGAGAGAGAGAGAGAGAGAGAGAGAGAGAGAGAGAGAGAGAGAGAGAGAGAGAGAGAGAGGGGGGGGGGGGGGGGAGAGAAGGGTGGAGGTGGAGGGAGAAGAGAGAGAAAAGGGGGAATGGATGGAGAGAGAGAAAGAGAGAGCGGGGGGGTGGAAGTGCAAGAGAAAGAGAGAAAAGGGGGGATGGAGAGAGAGAGAGAGAGAGAGAGGGATTTCATCGATGTGATCACGATCGTGTGATTATGTTAACAACTCTAGTCATTACACAAGAAAAACATGTGCTCACGTTAATTCTTAACGTGACTTTGATGTGATGACCTACAAAAACCCATAGAGCCAGTTAGCTCGCTGGGTAAAAGAATTTTCCTTATGGGACCCGTCGGGTTTTTTTATTTCTCGTTGGGCCCGCCAAGAAAATAAAAAAACCCGACGGACGTAATTGTATATAGTAAATAGCGTGCTTACCGTTGTGCTTTGACTAGTCAAATCCCTGGGGAGTGTATCTGAGTGCCGGGTATTGTCATCTCCTTGTGAATTGACCTAAGGTTACAGAGTCACAAGTCCTTTTTTTTTTGATAAACGTGATTCTTAATTCGGTAACCACTTTTAAAAATATTTAATTTCTTTACTGAACATAAAGGTACAAAACCAAAACAATTGAAAAATTGGAAAGTCATGCTCATTGCGATGAAGCCATTGGTCCAAATGAGGGTTGTAATTGGTTTTAGAAGATAGTCAAGGGTTGGATGTCATGTACTAGTGTATTAAGCATATAAAGATCCTTGAAGTCTTGCATTTTTTACCATCATAGATTTGAGTTGATATACATTGTCACTGCACAATATAAGAGCTATAATCCTTAATTGGGTGCAAATAGCTTTTCTATATTGCATTGGTTGCATAAGAGGGCTACAATCCTTGACTGGGTACAACTAATTCTCAATTGTATGATTATATTGAGGATTTCTTTACGTTATTTCATGCATTGGGCTTATACAGAGAGTGCATTATGTATTATGAAAGATTATTAGTGTATATATGACATGACCAATCATAGATTTTATTGCTTTCGTGTGTTTTTTTACGAACAAATGACATCATTGAGTTTAAAAGTTGATTATTCTTTGTAGCATTTGAAAATAGATGTTTCTTATTGTTTGCAAATCAAAGAGGACGCATAAATAATCATCATAATAATAATTACATTGACAAATTCATAGCATTGTTGTATTAATTATGTTGTGTAGAGAGTGCACTGCAATGGGGATGTTTCCTCACAACATAGGTGATCGATATGCGGATTGACTAGCATGCATTGCAAATCTCATATCGTGCAGATTTGATTAATTTCCTAGTGACTGAAAAATTCAATATATATTGAAAAGAAAAAAATTGTATTAAAAATTGAACATCTAGTTCTTTTGTCTTCAGTTTTAATTTAAAAGCAATGGAGTAAAATGTCGGCACAAGTTGTACGAAGAAGACAAAGAATAAAAAAGCTCCTAGCAAAGAGTGGGATTATGGTCATAACATATGCGGTCAATATATGGAGTGGCAATGTAAATTTTGTCTCACAACAAAATCAGGCAGTGCATCTCGTATCAGGGACCATTTTCTGGGTAGCGTTAAAAAGAGTTGTAAGAAATGTGAACATCCTCAGGAACCTACAATTGCAAAGCGTTTGAGAGAAGAGCTTGCCAAAAAAGGTGGCAAGAGACAACAGATATATAGCTCTGTTATGGATGCAAGTCAAGAGCAATCAGAGCCAAATATTAATTCTGATGATCCTGTGGTGACACCAACTAACCTTGGAGGACAGCTTGCGCAGGGAGAGGAAATGTCAAGCAGCATTCCTTTTAAGCGTCACAATGAAGGTGGACTTGGGCAAATGCGTAGAAAATTATTACATCAAAGCTTTTGATACAGTCTCTAGAAGAAGCACAAACTACACTCGCAAAAGCAATATTCTTCAATGGAAGTGCTTTGGTCATGGTAGACAGCAATCATTCGAAGGCCGCTTGGAAGAAAATCGATGAATCTGGCCCAAGATTTTTAGTTTCCTTTTATCACACAATACGAAATGTTCTCTTGGACAAATGTTACATCGAAGTCAAAGAGCGTGTTGGCAAAATAATACTTGGAAATATTTCGCTTTCAGGATACACAATTGTGAGTGATGGTTGGTCAAATGTTCAAAGAAGACCACTGATCAATGTAATGTTGGTTTGTCCAAGGGGATGAATGCTCATAAAGGCGATTGAAAATTATGGTGCAATTAAAAGTGGCAAATAAATTTTGTAGGTCTTGATTAATGTAATTAAAGAAATTAGTGTTGAACATGTTATTCAAGTAGTCATGAACAACGCAAAGAATTGTAAAAATGCTAGTAAATTAATAAACAAGTGCTTTCCATACGTTTTTGGCAATGGTTGTAATACGCACATCTTAAACTTGGTGATGAAGGATTGGTACACTACTGAAGAAACCCATGGTTTGCCAAAATAATTGACACAGCGCGTCAGGTTGTGAAATTTATCTTGAAATGACAAAGACATCTCGATTTGTACATAATGCGCATGTCAGTGATGTCGAAACTTCCTATTGAAACTTGTTTTTGCATGCGTTTTTATACATTGGAATTACCTCCGTAATAAGTGCGTTGTGACTGACACTCTCAGTTGCACGGCCTTTGATGAATGGCAGCTTGAGCAGAAAGAAAAAGTGATAGAGAAAATTACATGTCTACGTAGCAATATAAACAAGGATGCTTGGTCGAGGAGTGTGACGGATGAATACCACGTAATGATGCCCAAGTTCAGAGAGAAATTGGAGTATGTACAAGTATGTTCATAGCACTATTCGCAACAGACTATTAGCAGACAGAGCAAAAAAGTTAGTAGATATGTTTTGCAACGAAAAGATATTGTATCACATTGAAAGTGCTTGCTATGAGGATGAAATGCCAACCTGGTTGTATGATTGTCAAAACGAAGAAGAGGAAGAGTTCAATGTTGGTGTATCTCAATGCACTATAGACAAAATAGAATAGAACCTATTAAATAGATACGGAAACAGACTTACAAAGAAACCCACAACACTCAGACTTAGAACCATATAACAATACAGATTCAATATAGCTTGAGAGTAGAATGAAGATTGTGTCAAAAACCATTATGAAAGAGCTTGTATTCAATGTGTTTTGATCATATACAATGCTTCATATTCGCGATTATACATAGTTTGTCGATCTTAACTGTTATGCTCAGAACCAGCATCTTGGTCACCAAACAGATTTCTAATTGTGCTAGGAGTATCTTGGTGGGCTTGCTTGAATTTATACTCATTTTCCATGCCAAACATAACACATATTCCTTGTGGAATATTAGCTGAACAGATGGCACATTGGCTACTATTTTGCATCAAACGATAAGACAGACAAAGTGATAATAATGATCACATGTCAATGTAGCAATCCACTCCATCCATCAAAATTTTTGTATCAAATTGGACATTGGGATGATGAAGATGCATCCAAAGTAGACGAGGGGACCAAATCTGGATGCAGGACAAAGTGACTGATGTGTGTCCCTTGTATAGGCAGAGGATTCACTCGCTGTGTCAGATTCTGAATGTCTTGGCTTAAGCGGCGAATAATTTTCTCCATCTGGAGCTATGAGGGTTGGGGTGTTTGGGTGGCTATAGAAAGCCGTGTTATTTTTGCATCTTTCTCTGCCAGTTGTGTCAGTAAATATCTTTCTCTCTCTTTAATTGTAGGTCGGTGACTTCAACTATCAATGCCAGCTCATCTCCGGTGAAAGTGACACAACTTTCCTTGATATCATGGGTGGCAACAATTGTCTCCTTTGACGAAAAGTCTATTGATAATTGTTACACAAAATGAACATATAACATTTTTGCAAAATATAACGCAAAATATGCATTGAGCAGTGGATGATCGTAAACTTCCAAGTAGATTATTTCAACATTTTCTTTTATCGCTTCGTGGAGGCACTTTGATACCTTCCACCTTCCTTTCTTTATTTATGCATCCTCGCATGGCCATATTGTTTTGATCATGTCTTTGGTCACTGCTTTATTGATCTCTTTTCATTGCATGTGGTTTGGATTTGCCCATTTTGAAAGTCGTCGAGCAGTGCACGTTGCTTGCTGTGCTAATATATCGTGCGCTAGAGACTTCATGCGTTGAAATGCACTAACATTCGCTTGTTTTTGTTGCTGATCATCAAGCATTGATTGGGTGACGCAAACTTGTTCTTCATTGGCTATTTTATCTTAGAGCTGCAATGGACAAATAGAAAAATATTGAATCATTGACAAAAATATATTCTCACGATTCAGCAGTCTCATGTATACACAAAGTAGATCCGCGTCTCGTCCACTACTGATGCAACCAAACAAAATCACAACTGACGAACCCAATTGAATCACAAGACAAATTTGAAACGACTAAAGATAATTGATCCGATTAAAATACGTGACAATTGATCCGATTGAAATACAAGACATGACTCAATGAGGTGAACCACCTCGAACCAGATAATATACATCAATACAAATGAAATACTCCGGACAAGACAAATGTATATCACAAAAATGCTTAGGTCGGGTAAAAAGATGGCGCAAGTTCAACAAGTGGTCGTTGGACATGATTAGGGCCTGTCTTTAAATGTCTTTGAAAAATATCAAAACATCATATGTATTTCTTCTATTTTCTCGCTCTCTTAACTTCATCCAATAGTCTACTTTAATATGAATGGCCTTGATAACATCTTGGTCGGGGTGGTAAAATACTACTTTAGGAAAA
The DNA here is from genome assembly GCF_014529385.1 of Adiantum capillus-veneris. NCBI lineage: Eukaryota > Viridiplantae > Streptophyta > Polypodiopsida > Polypodiales > Pteridaceae > Adiantum > Adiantum capillus-veneris. The sequence continues at coordinate 33,582,354 of NC_140958.1, read as the reverse complement.
TAAAATTTCTTGTTTGCACTCCAAAAATCTATCAGCATGCTGAATACATAACCCAATGTATAAATATCACTCAATTTTGTGTATGCATTTGTGCACCGTGGATCGTATAGTTCTGGAGCAATCCACGATCGCTTTGCAATCTCTGCTTTCCATGCTTTCTATGCCTCCAAAATTGCAGGGTCCGACTGTTCGCTTGGATGCAGATAATTAATTGACACGGGCTTAGCTGGAATTCTGAGCATGATTCCCTAGTCAATGATGCCAACACGGGGTTTATTTGTGTGAGTAAAGTCCAACATTATGTTGAATGGGTGTAGGTCTCTGTGCACTATACCAGCTGAGTGAGCGGTCGCAACGCCACCAATTAAGGCGTGATAAATTGCTGGAGTCTGCTCAATCACTGCTTTGATCCACGTTGTCTCTATCTCTGGTAAGCTTTGATTTGCTGGTGGCAATGACCTCCAGTCATGTTGTAGCCTGTGCATGTGTCGTCTGAACGCTCCGTGGGCGAATGGCAAGCGGCACATCATGTCTCCCAAGGTACCCCCATTGTAGTATGGAAATATTGTGATCCAGGGGGCTTTGGTGGTAAAGCCAATGCATCTTACAATGGAGGGGTGAAGTGTTTGCATTCCTTGATCTGTTTGGAAGCTGTCAAATTTTGCCTCACTCTCTCCCTTGTAGCATTTTTCCACGTATGTAATGTGGTCTGGAAAGAAAGAGATGCCTTTGATGGTATACAATGTGCACACACCAAAAGAGCCTACTCCAACCCTTGTACCTTCTACCAAGGTCTCGTAGGGAATGCCAATTAGATGCGGGACATCTGATCGGCCACCCACAGCTACTTGCAATCTTGGGCCATCTTCAATCTCTTGCAGGGATTTTAATTACGCGATGACACATTTTGTTAAATGTTGATTATTGTTGTTATTATCACTATTTTTTTCATGTTAATAACATATCTAATGTCATGACCTACGAAAACTGGTAGAAAATGTAGAACCGGCGGGACAACCAACAATCCCGACAGGCCCGGCGGGCTTATTATGTAGCCCGGCGGGCCCGGTGGGACAAGCAAGAATCCCACCGGGCTCGTTGTGTACCCCCTCCATATTTGGCGGCTCTATATAACCCTGTAGTAGACATCACATCACATCACCTCTTCCTCTAAATTTGGTCATCCTTTAAAATTTAGAAGAAAAACTAAAGGTAAAAAAGTGAATAGTCTTTAAAAAAAATCAAAACTTAATGTAACTCTGATCATGGATCATTAGTTCTTTTTGCGACTAAACTGATTCTTGAAAGGAGGTAGAAAGGTGAATCTTTGGGTCGGTATCTCTACATTTGGGATGGACTAATCTCATGTTTGGTTCACCGTTATTTTTGCTAAATTGATTGCTATATTGATTAGAACTTCTATCATGGGTCATTAGTTATTTTTTGGACTGAACTGATTCTTGAAAAGAGATAGAAAGGTGAATCTTTGGGTCAATATCTCTACTTTTGGGATGGACTGATCACATGTTTGATTCACCGTTGTATTTGCTTGCTATTCCAATTAGAGCTCCAATCATGGGTCATTAGTTCTTTTTTGGACTGGACTGATTGATGAAAGGAGGTAGAAAGGTGAATCTTTGGGTCGATATCTCTACTTTTGGGATAGACTGATCACATGTTTGATTCACCGCCGTATTTGCTTGCTATTCCGATTAGAGCTCCAATCATGGGTCATTAGTTCTTTTTTGGATTGGACTGATTCATGAAAGGAGGTAGGAAGGTGAATCTTTGGGTCGATATCTCTACTTTTGGGATGGACTGATCACATGTTTGATTCACCGCTGTATTTGCTTGCTATTTCGATTAGAGCTCCAATCATGGATCATTAGTTCTTTTTTGGACTGGACTGATTCATGAAAGGGGTAGGAAGGTGAATCTTTGGGTCGATATCTCTACTTTTGGGATGGATTGATCACATATTTGATTCACCATTGTATTTGCTTGCTCATGTTTGAGTAGATTGAGGTTTATTCCCTTCAGGCTTCACTACTACGCTTGTGTGTGATATTGATTATAACACTAATGTTTGGTTTGAATAATACTTGAAAGAAGAGATAGCATAGTGCTCTATGTTTATTGGTATTGCAGGCATCCAATAAGTATGTCTTCCACCGAGAATATGAGCGGTGATGTTGGTGTCTCAAGCCTGGCTTCCTTCAGGAGACCTCCTACCTCGATGCCAGGTCCGTCGCAGCAAGCGACGGTGGTTTAATTAATAGATTATCGAATCCATTGAGTGACTTCTGTTTAAGTTTAGAAACTGTTTATCTTATAAGCTTTTTTTTATATTTAGTTTAAGGTTTAGACATTTGCTTAATAATAAACGAATCCCTTAAAAACCTTTACGAGGCCACAAATCACTATTAAAGCTTCATAATATACAAAGCCCTAACAAATCTTTGCATTATCACATATCATAATTGAAGCTGAAGTGAAGACAATTCACAATTCACTAATAAATTCTCGCAAGACAACGAGTAAATGTTTTCAAATGTTACAAAAACTATCCAAGTGATAGTGAAATATTTGTGAGAATATCTTCATTCTCCTGTTCACGCTGACCTTTAAGCTTATTATAGTCTTCAGACATTTTGAACATTGCATATAGCTTTTTGGATATCTCATACTCACATATAGCACAATGAAAGTTATTCATCATGCTTTGCATCAAGCATGATATATGGTACATATGTCCACATGGCAAGCTGAAGTGACCACACCACTCATGAAAGAATGATCTACATATGGGGAAAGGACCACCGTGCTCACCAGAAGCTGGAGGGGCCTCAATAGATGTTGGGTGCTCAATCAATGTGGTAGCATTTTGTTTTTTTATAGTCGCCTCTAACTCTTTTACATGGCGAGATAGCACCTTCACCTCCCTTTGTAAGTCTCTATTTAGGGTTTCTTCTGCATGAGAGCCTTGTGTAGCTTGTGATGCTTGCCTGAGTTGAGTTTGAAGCTCCTCCTTAACTTGGTGCACTTCCATTGATGCACCTTCTAGTGCCAATGACGTCTCTTGCCGTGTGACGGTGATTGCACTACTGCGAATGTCCTCAACCGTCATGTGAGGTGTCCTTGAGCTGAAGTCCACTGCTTCACCCAAGACATAATGCATGTATAACATCCTGGCAAACCACATGCAATGGACAATCCATATGATGCATAGGATGACCCATAACATCGAGATATATGTTGTCTCCATTGTCTCCTATGTCTGCATTAATGCATTGTGATAGCTTGAGTCGGCCTTTCTTGATGTTGTCATTTGCAACGCCTGGCCATATGGATTTGACCATTTCTCGGTCAATCCTAGTGTTCACCTCTTTCCATTGTGTACCCACTGGGAGCAACGAGCTGCAATTTGAGCGGTGTCGTTCACTCCACCGCCTTGACACATGGATCTGAGACGCTCAAAAGCACGCTTAGCCCTTTGATTATCATTATCCATATCCTGATTAAACACTATACTTCAGTTACGGCATACAAACTTAATGATAATCAATTGCTATAAGAGTAACCACCATTTTACGACAATCAATTGCTATAATTTTAACCACCATTTTACGACAATCAATTGATATTAGAATAACCACCATCTTACGACAATCAATTGATATAAGAGTAACCACCATTTTTTAAATCAATGAATGACAATCATTGATTCCACGTGGCTTATTGCTTGAAACTTAAGAGAAAAAACAAAACTCATAGAAAATTTGTTGTCTATTGAGATATAACAAAGTGTTTTTATTACTCAAACATCATCCATGGCACATAAAACCCAATTTTTAAAAGTGCTTTTATAAGTCAAAAGTCTCAGAAAACCCTGCTTCATAAAGTACATCATATATCCATCAAAAAAAGTCTACACTCATTTCAGAGGGAGGGCGTAAGCATCGTTTTGGTTGGGCTTCAAATCTTTCTAATTCTTCATCCGAAAGTGTGAAGGTCTTTTTGTCTGTGGATTTCTTCCTCACCCAACCTTCCACAACAATCCTAGATATGGCTTGTACCTCCACTGAAACCTTATGTTTGAACCAATCTGTGCTATAGTAGTCAGAGAACTCTCCACAAAACTTACAAAATTGCCATATCACCCATCCTATGGTGTACACATATGTGGCCTTGGTCCATGGGCACGGTGATTGCCATCTAGTAACTCAGGAGCTCGCCAAGGATGAAGCTTTTGCCAGTTTTCATCGGTATTGTTGGTCTTTTGTGTCTCTAATCCAACACGCAAAGCCAATCCCCAATCAATTATTCCAATACGGGGAGTGAGATCCTTCGTAAAGTCCAACATGATGTTCCATGGATGGAGATCATTGTGGATCACTCCCTCGTCATGTGCGAATCGCAATGCCTTCACCAAGGCATGGATCAACGAGGGAGCATGATTGCACAGGCTCTTGATACGTGTTTTCTGGTCTTCAGAGGGCTGCTCCCATTTAAAGTCTTCAGGGATCTTTCCTTTCCCCTCTTGATGCGCTACAAGCGTCGTGAAAGAGCCATGTGGAAGGGGCACTGTCTCCATAAGATCACCTAAAGTTCCCCCATTGAAGTAGGGGAATATTAGAAACCATGGCAACGTTACAGAGTGGGAAATACTCCTCACAATCCCTCTATGGTTGAGATCTACCCCACTTTCTGATGCAAAGCTTTTCCATTGATGCTTGGCCTGTCCTTTGAACTCCTTGGCACAATAAGTATTTGTTGCAGGAAGTAAACTGATCCCTTTGATTTGAACTTGCCACCCTGTGCCATAAGCCCCTGACCCAAGTTTCTTGATCTTCTTAATGGACTTATTTGGAATGCCCAGAGTCATACTACATTCAGAATTGTATATACTGCTCTCCAGGTGACTGGCAGAAGCAGTAGAACCCGATGTTCCCTCAATGGCAGCCTCCTCAATAAAGGGTTCTCCAACTTGGCTGCTCCCCATAACTCTGGTGATAGCCGTTCGCATTTTCTTGCTTAGGCCAAACTGTGTGTCTATGTGGGATGCTCGCCTTGACCTCTCCTTTTCAGCTCTCCATCTAGTGTTCCAATGCTCTAGCTTACCCTTGTCTACTTCTTGAGGGCATTCCTCTTTCAAATCAGAGGCCACCTTGGGCAAATTGCCCACCCAACTGCTCAGTAATGAGATTATTGATTCGGTTGTTTTGTATGGATATAACAACAACATTTTGCGGGCAATCTCACTGTATAATGATTGCAATCTAGACTCATCTGCAACAATCTGCTCTATATCCTCGGGATCTAGTGCACTGACGATTGTAAAAAAAAATTGTCTAATTTTCTTTTTGAACTCTATCATTGAAGTAGCAGAAGGAGCCATTTTGCCTACAATGGTATTATTGCAAACAACACATTGTGAAATATAACTATGTGCCACTACATTTGGATCTTTTCTACGTGAAAGAAAAAGTACAGTGTAGACCATAGATCTCGTACGCTTTTGCAGTGACACACCTAATCGCAATTTCAACCATGTGCCAATGCCTCACCGTACGACAACTTACAAACAGATGCTCCTGTCATTCTAGCAGCAACACACCTAGTCGCAATTGCAACCATGTGCTGAAGCATGAATGACTGGGAGCAACATAAAACATAGTCACCCTACGCTTTTGCAATGACACACCTATCCGCAATTGCAACCATGTGCCAGTGCATCCACGCACGTTGACTTCTTTCAAATAGATGCTCCTGTCATTCTAGTAGCAACACACCTAGTCGCAATTGCAACCATGTGCCGAAGCATGCATGATTGGGAGCAACATAAAACATAGTCACCCTACGCTTTTGCAATGACACACCTAGCCGCAATTGCAACCATGTGCCAGTGCATCCACTCACGGTGACTTCTTTCAAACAGATGCTCCTGTCATTCTAGCAGCAACACACCTAGTCGCAATTGCAACCATGTGCCCAAGCATGAATGACTGGGAGCAACATAAAACATAGTCACCCTATGCTTTTGCAATGACACACCTAGCCGCAATTGCAACCATGTGCCAGTGCATCCACGCACGGTGACTTCTTTCAAACAGATGCTCCTGTCATTCTAGTAGCAACACACCTAGTCGCAATTGCAACCATGTGCCGAAGCATGAATGACTGGGAGCAACATAAAACATAGTCATCCTATGCTTTTGCAATGACACACCTAGTCGCAATTGCAACCATGTGCTAGTGCATCCACACACGATGTCTTCTTTCAAGATTCAAGCTTATGAAGCATTATGAAATTATTTGAGCACACATTCATGCATTAGATGCTACCGTCAATCTAGCAGCAACACACCTAGTCGCAATTGCAACCATGTGCCGAAGCATGAATGACGGGAAGCAACATAAAACATTGTCATCTTGCGTTTTTGCAATGACACACATAGCCGCAATTGTAACCATGTGCCAGTGCATCCACGCACGTTGACTTCTTTCAAATAGATGCTCTTGTCATTCTAGCAGCAACGCACCTAGTCGCAATTGCAACCATGTGTCGAAGCATGAATGACTGGGAGCAACATAAAACATAATCACCCTACGCTTTTGCAATGACACACCTAGCCACAATTGCAAACATGTGCCAGTGCATTCACGCACGGTTACTTCTTTAAAACAAATGCTCCTGTCATTCTAACAGCAACACACCTAGTCGCAATTGCAACCATGTGCCGAAGCATGAATGACTGGGAGCAATATAAAACATAATCATCGTACGCTTTTGCAATGACACACCTAGCCGCAATTGCAACCATGTGCCAGTGCATCCACGTAGGATGATTTGATAAAAGAAATTTTATACCTTTAAGTTTTAACGCAAAAAACTCAAAAAAACATCAATAAAATAAGGAAGGGTTTAAAAAATTACTGCTACACTGCTTTGAGAATGTGGAAAGCTGCCAAAAAGTTTGGTGAAGACTTTTTAATGTACCTCTTTTGTGAAAAAGACAAGCACCGGCGTCGCCTTTATATAGCCACGGCGGGCCCGACGGGGAAATAGCTTTACCCGGTGGGCCCGGCGGGCCAACTAACTTGCCTGGCGGGCTACGAGCCGGTCTCCAGGTCTCCCTGGAGGTCAAAAAAGATGAATGTCAATTAACATAATATTTGTTATTTTGCATTTCTATTGTTATTAACCTGAAATTATAGTGTGATCACGTCATTTTGAAATCCCTGATCTCTTGGATAATCAGGCTTGGTCCTGATCTTTCACATGCTTCATCTTGACCTTCTGTTCCTCCCATAATTTGTCCCAGAGCTCTAATTTTGTCATATCGCAGGCAGGAGGGATATCTTCCTTTAAGTCTCTAGAAGAGACTTTCATATTGCCCAATACTGTCCTAACCTTGTGGTGGGGGTAAAATTCTCGAATCCCTGTTGGAATAAACAATTCATATTGGCCTTCACCTCGTAGCCTCCGCTCTGTGTTCTCCCATATAGTGCTATTGAGGTATTTGATGAAGACGTCTCTTTCACTAATCTGCTGTAGCGACCATTTGCACATGATGATATTGCCAAAATACATTCTTTTCAAATGGCATGCATAATAATTTTCTTCTGATCTGGCATCATTTTAGCACTGAACAATAAAAAACAACATATCAAATACAAATTCATGGGTGCACATTGCACTAATAGTCTCACACTAGATCACACAAACCATAACCATGACTTGAAGACTTTAGAAATGTGCACAAATATATTGATAAACATTGGAAATAATTTTCACTTTAAAATGCAATGTTTACACGTGTAAAATGCAGAGCAAACAAGTAGTTTATAAGAACTTCATCCAGATCACTCCCATTGTGTGGTAGTACCTTATAACTGCCGTGCAATATGACAAAAGGCACGCTACCACACAACACATACACACTCACACAACACAAACCCGGGTCGTGTGGTTAGGTACTCCGCTACTACCGTGCACTGCGACACAGAGCACGCTCTCACACGACCCCCTCTCTCCCTCTCTCCTCTTGACGTACCTACAAAGGCGGTCTCTCTCTCTCTCTCTCTCTCTCTCTCTCTCTCTCTCTCTCTCTCTCTCTCTCAAAAAACGACGGCTCAAGAAAAAACACCCAGTGGGCCCGATCGGGGACCTATACATATAATTTTGCAGCCCCGCCGAGCTTCTTGGTTTTCCCGGTGGGCCCGTAGGAAAAACTTAAAAACCCGGCGGGCCCGCAAGGAAAACCAGAAAGCCCGACGGGTTTTTTGTGGGGTTTCCAAGTTACCCTAAACCGGCTTCTTTGTGATCATGTTAAGTATGATTATGTAAATGTGTCAATAAGACCTTGTGATTACACAAAATTTGTGGTAATTACGTAAATATTAAATCCGTGGAGAGAGAGAGAGAGAGAGAGAGAGAGAGAGAGAGAGAGAGAGAGAGAGAGAGAGAGAGAGAGAGAGAGAGAGAGAGAGATGGAGAGGCTTGTAGAGAGGGGAGAGAGAGAAAATGGAGTATACATGTCCTTATGTGTGTGTGTGTGTGTGTGTGTGTGTGTGTGTGAGAGAGAGAGAGAGAGAGAGAGAGAGAGAGAGAGAGAGAGAGAGAGAACTTTGCAAGAGATAGAGGGAGAGAGACCTTTCTTGCTCAAGGATCACAATTATTGATCGATGGAGAAGAAGAAGCTTGGGTGGTAGAGAGAGAGAGAACAAAGTTCAGAAGGGAGAGAATCTTTTTGGAATCTGCTCGTCGGATTCCAAAAAGTGCTCGCTGAAAAATGCTCGTCAAAAAATTACGTCCACTAAAAAGCTTCAATAGCTCAAGGGTTTCCTCCAACACCACATGTAAATGCTAAGACTAGCATGTCAAAATGTGTGGACAAGCACACAATAGGTATACAAATTATTTTGATGAGGAATGTCAGCAAGTTACCTTCATGAAAGGGGAAGATGTATTTTTGTGTGCGCCAGAGCATTCAGAAAGTGTGAAGATTGGGCCAAAACCTAAATTATCTTTGAGCTATTGTGGGCCTTTAAAGATACTCAAGCGAGTTGGTGATATGGACTACAAACTCTCACTACGTGCGCACTTTGACATTCATATGGTATTCCATGTAAGTCATTTATGTAGATGCTTACATAAGGATGACAATGTTATGGATCAACAAATTTTGGTCGATTCCATTGAACTGCCTACTCAACCACATGAACTTAAGCATATTCTCGACTATCATCATCTACGCATGCATCATCGTATACGTCAACAAGCATTTGTCAAGTGGAAAGATAGACCTGAGGAAGGTACCACTTGGCAAAACATTAGCGTTCTCAAGAAGAAATTTCCCACTTTTGTTTTTGAGGACAAAAATGCTTTTTCAAAGGGTGTGTAAGGTCAAGTCAAAGGCCTAGAGGCTAGTGGCCCAATATGAACTCAGCTCGAGGGTATGACAAGAGGATGGGAGGAGAGTAGGAGTTCAAATCCCCTTACCTCATATGCTAGATGTAACAAGATAGAAACTTACAATCTAGCTGTCAACGCATAATAGAAAAACACCATGAAAATTGGTACCACAAGTCCACTTTCCCCATCACACTCACTTATGCTTAGAGTAGACACAAGTCCCAAGGGGCCACAATCAATAGAAACGTCCTGTTCATTGTAAAGAAAATTTTTGGTCTAGGTATTTTGTATACGATGCTATTGCACGTCATTGAGTGGAGACATCTATATCTACTATAGCTTCCCACCCTAGATGTGCGATAGCATCATATACAAAATACCTTCATTGACTCAAGTATGAGAAATGAAATAATCAACTTTATCTACAAGCTGCTATCTACAAGAATGGATGACAATACAATATGTTCAACAAACTTTCTATGCATGTGTTCATGCATACACACACACACACACTATGCATGTGTGTGTGTGCGTGTGCATGTATGTATATATGTAGCTCTTCAAGAAATTCACAAGCAATCAAAAAAAAAAAGAGCCTCTTCTTAGTCTGTGCTAACACACAAGTATGAGTAATGAAATAATCAACTTTATCTACAAGCTGCTATCTACAAGAATGGATGACAATACAATATGTTCAACAAACTTTCTATGCATGTGTTCATGCATACACACACACACTATGCATGTGTGTGTGTGTGTGTGTGTGCATGTATGTATATATGTAGCTCTTCAAGAAATTCACAAGCAATAAAAAAAAAGAGAGCCTCTTCTTAGTCTGTGCTAACACACAAGAGATTCTTCCTCACGACAAAGAAAATGAGAGTGACCAATGCATCAGGTGAGAAGCCATAAACATATACTAAAAAATTGCAAAGTTTCCAAGAGCGACAAGAATTTACAAGGAAGTGGTACAAAGATATAAGAATCTAATCCAAACAATGAATACACCATCCTAGATATAATGGCAATAGGTAATGTTATAGCACAAGGAATTAAGTGCTATTTTATTATCTAAAATAGACTTCTAGGTATAAGTGCTTCCCATGTTTACCTTGTAGGTTGTATGAAACAAAACCTTGGAAGAAACTAGACATTGAGTAGGAAGACGACGAGGACATGATATGCACGTGAAGCACAGCTACTAGACACACATAATGAAGGCATAACATTGTGTGCAATGAAGAAAGTATGATACGGATACAACATTGATGTAGATAAGCACACAAAGCTAGCCAAGAAAAACCTACCACTAAAATTTCATGACTGTGGTGCAAATGAAATGCACGATGCGTCCAACCCATCTATCACAATACAAAATGGCATGGCACTACATCAAACACAAAGGTACCCAACTATGGACAAGAGGGCTCATCCTACCGTCTACGTGCCAGTGCTTGATCAAACCAAGCAAGTATGTGTTGATATATATAATCTTTGACGTTGTGTATGTGTGAATGCACACCAAGAGTGCATAAAGTGAAACTTGACTAGACAAGTGGAGATAAGTGAGAGACATAGGTAGAAACATGCAAAGTGTTTGGTATATGGCCCTAGATAAAGAGAGCGCAACCTATTGTAAAGAGAAGGATATGGAACAGAGACCAAGTGTTAAGTGTGCAACAGTCTCTCTCTCTCTCTCTCTCTCTCTACTTTAGCTATGGAGTATCTTGTGTCCCACAGCCCAACTTGATTATGCTTAATCATACTGTGTGTGCACAATGGCTAATCCCACAATTAGCAATCTTTGAACATGGTATTCAAACCGGTGTGGGTTCTTAGCATGGTGCTAGCTATGTACATCAGATTATGTGTGTTTGTTTGATTAAGCATCTTATTATATTCATGTTTTTGGATTAGGAAAAAAAATTAGAACACTCTATTATGATTAGAATTGCACTCTACGAGATATTAAAAGCCACCATAATAGAGATTAAATGGAGATTCGTAATAAGAAGATTACAAGCATCCTACCTTTTAGCGAATATGGAGATTTGCATCTAGGGAGGATGCAATAGAGTTACCATCATGGAAGAGAAAATGTTCTATGCACTAGCTCCTACACATTGATTGCCACCCACTAACGTTAATGAAGCACTCTAGTTACAAACTTTCAATTTGCATAGAGATTTTGGATAAAAATGACCAGGTATGTAGTACACCCTTTAGCTAGAAACTTTTGAAGCTGCCCGATAGGAGATAAGAGTGAGCAAAGGTGCACAAGGACAATTGCAACCAGCCGAGAGCAGACGGGCTGCACTAGGCTGAGACGTTCATGATCGACAACACCATCGCCATGCCAAGATGGCTGTGTGCGTCTTTGGGGGCGTTGGGAAGGGGCGAGGGGGGGGCGGGGGACGGCACATAAAGGTATGTTTTTTAAGAACTGCTATCACTTCGCACATTCGCCGGAGTGGTTGGCTTGGGGTTGATTGAGTCATGCCCGATCCCCTTGAGTTCAACCCTACCCTGATCCTCAAAATTTTGGGTACCATAGTGAGAATTGAGAATAGGAATCTCGTGAGGTTCCAACGATGAAATCTGAAGATGGGCCCCCATGTACGATAATATGACCATTGATTGTATGATCATCGTTTACATGGTGCAAGTTCACAACAGCATGAAATCTGAGCAATGCCACAGAACTTGACAGAAGGCTGTTGTGAGCTCTCTTCCCTGCAGTTGACAAGGTCCGCTCTCCATCATGCAGTGCGTAGCGAGCAAGACGAGCGTCGCAACCCATCTCATTAAAAAGGTTAATGCAAACGATTTTCTTAAAGTAGCGATCCTCGTGTGTGTGTGTGTGTGTGTGAGAGAGAGAGAGAGAGAGAGAGAGAGAGAGAGAGAGAGATCAAAACATTTCATCTGTGGTACATGCATTTTTAACACAATTGCTTCCAACTTCTTGCAGCAAGATGAGCTGGAAAAACGTAAGGTGGAGGGTCTTCCTGTGCAAACACAGTGGAAAGACAATACATCCGTTCCAAGCCATGGAAAACATCACACTAATCTGTCAGTCAAGTGCATCACTTTGTTGAAGGATTGCTCAAAAAGGAAAGATTTACTCCGAGGCCGCAAACTACATGATGATATTGTCAGTAAAGGGCTGCTAGCCAATGATCCATACATTGCTAGTGCTTTAATCAGTATGTATGCAAAATGTGGGGCACTTGAGAATGCAAAAGAGGTCCTTGATGGGCTCCCTGTTCGAAATGTAGTTCTGTGGAATGCATTAATTTCGGGTTACGCTCAGCATGGTCATGATGAGGAAGCATTTGACTGTTTCAGACGCATGCAGCGAGAGGGTGTCTCACCTGATGTTATCACTTTTACTTGCATTTTGAAATCGTGTGCTAATTCAGGCACTTCTGAGAAGGGCCGAGAGATACATACGCAAGTTGTGAGGGAGCGGTTGTTGGAGAAAGATACCATGCTTGCAAATTCACTTATAGATATGTATGCCAAGTGTGGCGTGCTCGACAAAGCAGAAGAAGTATTTAATGAGCTTCATTGTCGAGATTTAGTCTCATGGAATGCGCTGATTACAGGCTATGCTCAACATGGGCATGGTAAGAAAGCGCTACAAGTATATGAACGAATGCAATCCGAGGGTTTCTCCCCAAATGTAATCACGTATACTTGTGTCTTGAAAGCATGTGGTATTGTAGGGGCTTCAGATGTGGGGGAAGAAGTGCATGCTGAAATTGAGAAGCTTCGTTTGCTAGAAAAGGACATTATGGTTGCAAATGCGTTGATAGATATGTATGCGAAGTGTGGTGCACTCCATAGAGCACAAGAGGTGTTTGAGGACCTTCCATCACGTAATGTGATTTCATGGACTACCTTGATCACAGGATATGTTCAACATGGACATGGTAACCGAGCACTAGAATGTTTCAAGGAAATGCGGTCATGCTCCTTCCGTCCAAATGCAGTCACCGTGTCTTCTGTTTTGAAAGCATGTGGCAGCTTGGGGTCTTTAGATAAGGGGCAGGAGATACATGCTGAGATCGTGAGAGAGCCCTTATTAGGAAAGGATGTCATGGTTGGCACCACCTTGGTTGACATGTACGCCAAATGTGGTGAATTAGAGAGAGCACAAAAAGCATTTGAAGAACTTCTAAGCTGGGATGTTGTTGCTTGGAATGCACTAGTTGCGGGATATGTTCAGTATGAATGCAATGAGGAAGCTCTGAGTTTCTTTGAACGCATGCGGCAGGAGGGATTCCTCCCTGATGAAGTCACATATGCATGCATTTTGAAAGCTTGTGGTGGCACAGGATCAGTGCACAAAGGTCAAAATTTGCATGCTGAGATTGTGAGGCAAGGAGTGTTTGAAGAGCACAAAGATGTCAGTGTTGCGTTGGTAGTCATGTACGCCAATTGTGGCATGCTAACTGATGCACACAAGATGTTTGACAAGCTGAAAGTTCGTGATATGGTTGCATGGACCGTTCTCATGGCAGGGTATTCCCAAATCGGAGAGGATGAGACAGTGCTTGATCTTTTTGAGGAGATGATAGAAGAAGGCGTGGAGCCGAATTTAGTCAGTTTTACAATAGTTTTACATACATGCAGTCACAGAGGCCTGCTGGAAAAGGGGCAAACCTACTATGAGATGATAAGTAAGAGTTATGGCTTTTCCCCAACCTTAGAGCACCATACTTGCATGGTTGATCTTTTTTGTCGTGCAGGTGACCTTGACAGAGCAGTAGCAGTCATCAAAGGAATGGAGTTGGCTCCCAATCTCACTCTATGGCATACTTTGTTGAGTGCTTGTGTGACTTGGAAGAATGTGAAGTATGGGAGATGGGCTTTTGAGAATGCGGTGCAATTGGATGAGAATGATGGTTCAGCGTATATTTGCATGAGCAACATATACATGGCTGCAGGCAGGCTGGATGATGCAAACAAAATCGAAGCTTTGAGATCGGAAAAGCAAGCTGGGAAAAGTGTAACTACTACATTGATGCCCGCCAGTTGATTGCCGTCACATTAACTGCCTTTAATAGCTATACAAACTTGCAATGCTTTCTCGTAAGCAAGCATGCCAAGTCTGTTAATCCAGCCCTCTTTGTGATGAGATAAAGCAGGGAGACATTTTTCCTGCGTATTGTACTATGCTTGCATATTATTTTACAGAGTCTTTTCTTTGGTCCCTATAGGACATTCTATCAACTGAGCCGCAGCGGCTGTAAATTAAAATTACTCACTGGCAGCATCACTGCGAAACGTCTCAAGGCCGCAGCATTTCACTATTGAAAGCGGTGTTTCACCTCAAAACGTTTCAGTCTAATGTGGAATGCGGACGGGCACTTATGGATTTGGAAAGGCTCTAAAAACTTAAACTATGGAACTATGGCGTGTGTTTCAATTGATCAGTGACACATTTCACCTGTTCGGATCTGCCGAAACGCGTTTCATGGTGACAAATTTTGGTGCTGTTTACAGTAAAGAAGGCCAGACAATTTTGAGATGGATTGTTTACATTTACTTGCATGTGGATGCTGCTTGCCGTGGCAGTGGAGTAAGTTGATATTGGAGTTGAGTATCTCCCTTATGGAGCTTTAACACACAAAACGGACTGTTAACCCGCTCAATTAGAGCACAAAGGGATATTGAAAGATTAATTGCATCACAAGCTGAGATGCATATTTGCAAGGATGTCAAGGTTATTAGAAAATGAGGTTATTAGACCTTACACTTCTAAGATGCAAGCTGTCAAGCTAGCAAAGATTTTCAAAGCTACAAAACAACCACCCCGGTTTACCCCAAGGGCATGCTTATAGCTTATAGCTTATGCTCATGCTTATAGCTTTTTCATACGTCAGACTCGGACGGGTACATAAGCATGGAATGAGTACGGATCAGACCCCCTTGAGGATTCCATACGCCAGATTCCATACGGCACACTAAAAACAGTCTACATATGACACTTACAGAGGAGCACAGAACCATACAATGCAGTGAAACACCATAGAAACTTGAGAATCTAGCTCAATCTAAGATCATTTAGAATAGTACATACCAATGACGATCACGACTGAGTCTGATAGTAAATATTGGTGTTTTAAAATCGTTGGTGAGGTCCCAAAAGCCAAATCATACTTCAATGAGACTTGCGCGGGCTTGGTATTATGGTTCCCCAATCGGATGGGTCAGGAAAAAACTATGCTCACTGTTTGTGTGTGGTGAATGTGGCTGAGCAATCATAAGGTCAGTTGAGATTTTAAGATGTATGAAAATTCTGCTCCCGACTGCTATGATCATGTGAAGTGCATTAAGTGAGATGGTGGCAGTATGAATGCAGATTTTTTTTCAGACTTAGTCCTTATATGACAAGTATTAGAGGGACTCTTTAAGCCTTATTCCTTTGCAATGAAATGAACAATTCCATTCCTTTAAACCAAATATGCAAACAGACATACCGCAGGTGGAAGAAGGTAAGCTAGCTTAGGATTTGACAGAGGAAGAAAAGCGAGCCTATTAGTACGAATACAATGATGCCCTTGTTATTTGTCACAAATCACCAGACGTTTCAGCTTAATGAAGCCTTTGTTATTTGTCACAAATAACACTAGACATTTCAGCTTATGTGGGGCAGTGTTTGGGTAAAATCAATTTTGCAACTAGAAAATACTTTTTTATGGATTTTCAAAGAGGAGATTCCGAAATTTTGAGCTATTTTCTACTGATTTAACACTATTTTTCATAAAATCTATGCGGGATTTTTCCTTTTCTTGTTCCTCTCAATCGGGTGTTTTCGAACTTCAAAGTGGCACGATTGTAAGCTGAGACTCCAAACATTGATGTGGGGTAATTGCTTGAATAGATATGCTGGGCTAGATCTATTGCAAGCTTATTTTTTAGTTTGAGACATGTCTCGTATGGAAAACACAAATTTTGTCACTTGCTTTTAGTAAGAATGGTAGTCAAGGTGGGTGATTGTCGTTTGGCTTGTATCTACTTTTTTGGCAAATTGATTTATGGCATTGCACCCACGCACCCACACCTGCATGTCGTAGGGGTTGAACCATAGCGGACGCAAAGAAAGCCCTTCTCCTTTGCCGCTAGGCCAACTACCCTTTGCTTGTGTCTTGAGAGAAGGAAGTCAAAGTCTTAACAAAAAACTAGTATGAATGCTCGTTTTTAGTTTTGCAGTGTATTTGCACCCATTGGGAAACCAGCGTCAATCAAACTATTTCATTTTCTAAAGGTTTAGATCTATCTCTTAGAGAAACAAGTGTTTTGCTTGGATAAAAACAAGCTCGAGAAATGTTAAAGGTATTTATGATGGCCTGCTTTTAAGAAAAGTCTCGTTTAATGAATAGCAGATAGTATATTTCTAAACTGTGGAAGTGTAATGTGTGTATGTGTGTGTAAGAGAGAGAAATGAAATGATATACGAACGTCTACAAATGTCCAAAATGACCTATGAGACCAACAAGTTACAAATTGGTGAATCTAATACAAAGTGTGTGTGTGTGTGCTGAAAGAAAGACTAACAACCTAAACAAAATGTTGTAGTGCAAGTGAAAGTGAAAGTGAAAGTGGGGGAAAGACTAGAGACTCTCTAGTCTTGACTAAAGATTCTCTAGTCAATAGTTAATACAAAGGAATCTCTAGTCAATACAAAGGGACAAACTAATGAGGGGTGCAAGAAACTTAAGTTACTAAAAAGGAGATAATCCACTAGCTCAAAGTAAATCTAACATGGGTCGGTGTCGGATCTCCTCGATGTCCTCCATGGTCAAAAACTTGATTGGGCATCGTGCGTGCCATGCCAAGGTAATCTAAATCCTCCTCTGTGATCTCCGTCTATGTTGGAATGCCCTCCTTTGTAATCGTGGACAGCGGGATCTCCCTAGGTCCATCGCACAGTCAATCAGTGTGCCTCTAGTGGAGGTAGGATCCGAACTCTACTGTAGAACCTATTTGTCTAGCTTTCTAGCGGTAATGATTGGCCTGAAATAGTCCATAACTTGTCGTTGAGTTTGTCTCTTCGGTCGCTTCAACAAGCACTCTCTATGTCTCCTCAACTCAAGCAAGAACACATCCAACCATCTCTGATCATGGTATTCCATAGCTCTGGAAAGTGGTCCAAAACCCTCCCTAAATAAGCAATTGAACCGTCCGCAAATCTCATAGTATGCGGAGCAATGACATATGTAATGCAGCTCTGTCTCTAGCTCCCTATGGCATACATGACATACCCTAGCGTCAATCAGAACTCCTCTATATCTTCCACTCTCAAGCTCAAGATGGTGTGAGGATGTGCGTATCTGGCCAATAGCACACTACACCCCAAATGATAAATGTGTATCCATATAGTTGGGTCTGACAACAAAGCCATCTGCCGTGAGTTCAAGAAAATGTTCTCTGTAAAAGGCCATCTTCATGCCCAACTCCTGAGTAGGCTCTATCCAGTCCTCCTGGTATCCATCCGAATCAAGTCCCGGACAGTAAGTCTAGTAATCTCTGTCTGTGTCACAATGAGAGAGGGGGCCTCCAAAGAGTACCGGAAGGGAGGCAGTCCATGCTAAAACGATGCATATGGAATCAAGAAGTCATATGTCTGTATCAGTAGGTAGATGTCTCCCTGTAAGACCACCTGCCGGGAAGACGCAAGAGCCAGCCGTGCATATCTATTTCTGGCAAGGTCCCACAAGCTATGTATGAAAGAGGTTGATCTAGTAAGTGCCTCAATCACCACCGGAGTGGTAGCTAGCTCTGCTCCAATAATCTCAAGAGGTACTGAGGCAACATCCAAACTCATGACCTGACCTATGGGATAACGACGCGTCAACAACAACTGAAGTAAACCAAGCATGCAACCGTTGGTGTATGCCTTTTGGAGCTCCCACAACTTGATTTATTGGGGGTCGGAGGAACCTTATTCAAGGACCCATCCACTTATTGGGGCTCTGGTTAAATATCGGCCTGCTAGGCCGCGTGTAGGTGAGCGTGACTGGCCCAGCCGGTCACATCACTTTTTGGGGGGGCAGCAAACATTTTGAAGATATCTACAGAATGCACCACATTCTAGGCACATGCACGCACGTAGTGTAGTGGTTAAGGCAATGCTCCTAGGACGCGAGGTCGGGGTTTCGAGACTACGTGTGAGCTCCGCGTGTTGACCTTTTGGTCAACGGTCACCTAACGGCTAGATTTGACCGGCAACCGGCATGCGCTGCTTTGCCACGAGGCCTAGCAGGCCGAAATATAACCAAAACCCTAGATTAATAAGCTCCAGATTGGATAGTTGAGGAGTTGTGTCATCTATATGTAAAATTTTTGTAAGGCGCGATTAAGCACTACAGACAGTGAGAGTAATGTTTAGAGGAATAATGCCCTCCCCCTGAAGCCACTATCGTGGCTTCAGAGAGAGGCGGATTGCGTTCACACGAGCAACGACGCAAGTGACGTTTCCATTCATAAAAACCAGTCAATACAGTAGTGTCTGTACAAATGTGCATATGTACAAAGGTTCCCACAACGGGCATGCGTGCAGTGCGGTAGAGTGGTGACCACGTTCACACGACGGCCACACCGTCGACGCAAGGAGAGTCAGGGCACTAAGGGAGGCTGTCGAACGGCGGAGAGTGCTGAGAGGGCGTCGGCTCATGCGTATGCGACAGCAACGGTGCCATGCCACGCACCCATGGGGAAGCGCCACGGCGGGTGGCAATGGGGATAATGTCCCGAGAGGGAGTTCGGGGCCCATCAGCGTCTGCCTCAGTGGAGGTGTCGTCGGCGCTAATGTCGATGGGACGTCGACAAGTCCCAGGGAGGTCCTCGCTGCTGCCAGAATCCTCGAAACGCCGTCGAAATAGTGGACGTGCCGGCGGGATGGTCGCCTCGTAGTACCTCGCCGCGTCGCTGTCACGGAAGAAGATCCCCTGCAAGACACGAAGCTATCAGTGGCTCCTACACGTGGAGCGCAGTCGGAGTTGACTAGGGCAAAGCAAGGTACCTTATGTCATCAAGTGTCACACTGGTAGGCTCCTTCATGCTCTGCCAAATGGCCATGGCCCGCCCCAACTCCATTCTCGAGCCAGACTTTGGCACAACCCACGTGGCGGATGGGTAGTACCGCCCGGTTGCCAGCATGCGCAACAGGGTGTGAGGAAGGCTCATGCCCTCTCGGTCCGCGACAAAGTTCTCCATATACACGTACGCGCGGTCGAACATGTTGACGGGCGTGAGAGCTACACGGTGCTTCAGCTCGCCTTGGCCGTACTGGGCGTGTAGTGCTCGGACCTCGGCTATCTCCTCTGCTTCGACACCCTTCGCGAACCAACGAAGGTGAGGCTTCTGTAGGTCTTTCATGCAGTACCCAACCATGCCTGTGAAGGTGTGCATCCTGACTTGCCCCATTGATCTACACATGACCACGCCTCCCTGGGGCTTCATGATATGCCAACCCAAGTACGCTTTCAACAAATTGCCAACAGCCTTGATGGAGGTTGAGAAGATAATGACAACCATCTGGAAGTGCAGGTGATTGAGCATTCCTCCCTTCTCCAGTGCGAACAAGCCCCTCACACACTCCCTGTCAACAAACTCAGACACGTTTGTGAAAAGGTTGCAGTCGATGTCGCCGTTGCCAATCCCCACTGTGATTGACAGCTACTGTAGCTCTGTTGCTCTGGTAATGGAGGGGGCTACTTCGTCGGCGTGAGCCTTACGACAACGCCTAGGCCTTGACCCTTCCCTGTCCACCACTGCATCGGTGGAGGCATTGACGCGCAGCCGCTTGCAAGCCCGACTATCACCTGTTTCAGCATTGCTGCTCTTCAAGTGTGCTTTTTGCTTCATTTCCCTTACGGATGTTGGCTGAGGTGATGAGGACCCTGCAGGAGGCCTCGTAGCAGGCATTTCTGAGACCCCCCCTTCCGTCGCAAACTTCCAGGTAGCCTTGAATTTTGCCATCCCTCGGGCGAACAGAACCCCTGCCTTGAACGTGCTGTACCATCACTCTCTGAAGCAGAGAGGGTATGAGGAGCGAACAGAAGAAGAGCTACTGACTGTGTCTGGGAGCTATTGACTGTGGGTGCCTTATTGACTGTGTGGGTGCTCTATTGACTGTGTGCAGGAAGGAGTATGCACAAGCGGCAACAACACACAAAACACAGAAAGAAGGCAGCGTCTGGAAATAGCTTCTCAGCACCGCTCTACAGCAGCCTGCAAGTGGGAGCTACCCGATGGTCATCGAAGCTCCTGCTTCCTGCAAGTTGTAGCGTTGATTATCCACCTCATCGCCGACTTCCTCGCACATGATTGAAGGAAACCCACTTAATATGTCTATAATCTATAAAGGGTTGAGACAGTAAATACTTGATACTTTGTTGATCAATTTTGATGATTAAATCCACCCATTAAATAGTGTTTCCAAATTTTCAAGGCATGTACAACAACAATCAACTCTTTGTCATGTGTACTAAATTTGCTTCAGACGGTTTAAATTTACAACTTTCAAATGCAAGTGGATAATGTTATCTTGCATAAGGACTGCATTGATACCTTTTCCACTAGCACCAGTGACTACGACAAAGAATGGTCTATCAAAATTAGGTAATTGCAGTAGTGGTGCATTTATCAAAGAATTCTTAAGTGCATTAAAGGAGCTTTCTTGCAAATCACACCATACATAAGGAGAATTTTTCTTTAATAGGAGAGTGAGGTAATGAGATTTGTAAGCAAAGTTATGTACAAACTTTCAGTAAATAACTGCATAGACCAATAAAAGAACGAAATTCACACAAATGTTTGGGTCTAAGCCATGACTGAATGGATTCAACTTTCTTAGGGTCTACATGTATTCCCTTACCCGAAAAAATATGTTCTAAATATTCAATTTCAGATTGAAAAAATGAACTCTTTTTAGGATTCAGATACAAGTGGTTGTCTTCAAGCAGATGAAAGACACGTGTTAAGTGCTCTTTATGTTCTTGTTATGATTCATTAAAATACAAGAATGTCGTCAAAGAATACAATCATAAAATCTTGATAATCAATGAAAATTCTGTTCATCATGCGTGTGAATGTGGCTGGTATATTTGTTAGACCAAATTGCATGACAAGAAATTCATAATGTTTAGTTCGTGTTCTGAAAGCAGTTTTGTAGACATCTTGGTCAAACATTTTGACTTGGTGATACCTTGATTTGAGGTCAATTTTGCTAAAGATGTTTGCCCCTTTTAGTTTGTCTAACAAACCATCCACTCTAGGAATAGGGAACCTATTCTTGATGGTGATCTTGTTTAAAGCCCTCTAATCAATACACATATGAAAAGTTCTATTTTTCTTCTTAACACGAAGTACTGGAGCTCCGTCTGGTGAACTACTAGGTTTTATAAGTCCTCGATCAAGCAAGTCAGTGATTTGAGTTCGTATGTCCCTACGTGCAATTGGATTTACATGATAAGATTCTCAAGGACGCTCACTACCCAATATAATATCTATTTTGTGGTCTTCTGGGCGTGAAGGTGGAATTCTAGGTGACAGATCATGCATGAAAAATTGCTTAAATTGTGAAAGAAATTCATCATGTGAGGTTTTAGTTTTAGCAGAGATTTGATTTACCAGCACCAAATATGTTTTCCCTTGTTTTCAAATTGCTCTTTTGGCTTGAGTGTGAGAGAGAAGTGGAAACTTTTGATGTGATAGTGTTGCTTGAATGGTGAAATTTTGATTATTATGAGTGAGAGACATGGTACTTGTTTTATAATTAGTCAACAGATCGAATTCATGACATAATGGCATTCCCAAAATCATATTAAGACCATGCAATGGTGCTACAAAAAATGTACCTGATTGTGTAAATTCACCAATGCAAACTTCAACAGTGACTTGGGTTTTGCAATTAAAACGTTGATTATTAAAACACTTTTGACTTTATGAGATGAAGAAATTTTAGAGAGAGAGAGAGAGAGAGAGAGAGAGAGAGAGAGAGAGAGAGAGAGAGAGAGAGAGAGAGAGAGAGAGAGTTGTATCAATCGTGTAGAAATAAAATCATGGCTACTACCATTATCTAAAAGAATGGTGACACTTTCACCCTTGACTGTGCCTTGCACTTTAAACAAAGTGTGAGGAGATATAGGAGTATCTGAAGATGGGTTGTCATTGTGATCATACTCAGGATCATATACCTTACCCTAATTAGCTTCCACTTCATTGCCGTTGAGATTAGCATCTTTGGTGAGGTTAACAGTAGCACCGTTGGGGCGGTTGTTGCTGAAAGGTCCTTGGTTTGGATTTTGGGTGACTCCATTAGATCCGCCATTGCTCTTAGCAGGACCTTTTGGCATTATCTGCATAGTGACCATATTGGAAACATTTAAAACACTGCACCTTTTTGTTACCATTAGAGTTTTGAGCAGGAATTTGGTTGGAAGAATTTTGACTGCTTCGCTGCTATGTGTTGCTGTGGTTACTGCCATAAGGTTGAGAAGTTGTAGTAGAATTGTCAAAACTGCGTCTCTTGAAAAAGATACGTCTTTGATGCTTGTTCCTATCAAAGTTAGGAGAGAGAGAAGCTCTCTTTCTATGGTTAGTGTTAGCAGTTTATTAAGTGTGAGAGGGTTGTCCACCTTTCTTCTTCTCTGCATTTAAGGGCCAAATTAATCCCGGGGTTGAAATGGTTCGATAAGTATCATGGATGTTGAAGTTAAAAAAAATAGAGCAAGTGAAACAAATTATGAGTAGACGACTGAGGATTTTTGAAGGTTGGTGTCCCAAGAGTTCTTAATGAAGGGCGACCAAGGTGATCTTTGCTTTTGAGATTGTGTTTGCAGCGGTGCCGGCCAAGGGGTTGAAGTCTTACTAATTGTGTCCAAGGCCACAATGTTGAGGATCTTTAAAGGGTATTTGGATTCTTTAAAGGTTATTGGTCTTGAAGATTAGATGGATGGCCGACCACTGAAATAACTTCTTTGAAGTTAACTCAAAGCTTAACTTTACGTTTTTGAAGATAACTTTACATTTTAAGTTTGCATGGGATTGTGTGGATGGTAGCGAGTAGCAATTGAAACAACAACTCCAGTAAGAGAAAAGGTAGAGATGTCGACTTGCCGAAGTTTTCCAAGCTATGAGGAAAAAGCAAGAAATGATGCATAAACTGAGGCACTACTTTTGATGCTATTTTTTGCAAATTTTGATGAGGTTGACATTTAGATTTCCTTGTGTGCAGGAGGGTGTTCCCATGGACTGTGGTCGAGCTCAAGGAATTTACTCAAGACGTAATTGATTTGGGGGTTCAAGTGCGACAAGAGATAGCTTCGGGGGTTCTCAAAGGAGTTCCCAAGGGTTTTGATGCACAGTAGTTGAAAACCTTTGAGCTTCAAAAACCCTTAAAATTATTTGGAGCTTGTTATCTAAATCGAGGAGTTGCCATAGTGTTAATCCCAATTTAATAGCTTCCTCACCAGTCAATTTTTTAAAAAAATTGCCCTTCTTCTTGCTCTTCGTAAGCCAGAATCGGCCTTGCCAAACTTCTTAGAAGTCGCATCTTTCCTTCACTTGTCTGCATAGATTCACATATCCATTAAAAATTTAGAATTTATCTCAAAGTAAATGCTGCGCATACTCGTTTTTGAATGTTGTTAAGCCAAAATTTGATGGTCGATTGCCAATTAATCTGTGGTTTGATAATTCGATGTTGCCGATTTGAAAATCTTTTGAAAATTTGAAATCCTGTGCCGATTAACTCAAACAAAAGCTCTAATACCATTATTGAGAGTTGGGGAGACCGATTGCTTAGAAAAATTAACAATTCCTCATAGATTTCACCATCAACATGTCACCTTATCTTCCAAATTCAAGTACACATGCATACAAAAGAATAGATTGACAAGGAAAGAGTGTAAGAGGGATTGTAAGAGATGTAGACATAATCATGGAGTACAAAGAGTAACACATCATAGTATATGAGAGAGGGATGAAAAAATTTAGGGCATCTACACAAGAAAAGCCTAAAGATTGCAGCCCCAAACTCCACTGAAACCTCTTGTGGAGTTTGGTATCTAATATTTGATATTACTTGTTGGTCCCAAAATTTGGAGGCCCCTCTTTTACACTTAGTTCCACTTTAGTTATGAGTGGAACACATTACTTACTGCATGACCCTCTTAGGGTGAGTTCTCACCATCCTGCTTACAAAGCATTCATAGTGGCTTATTGATAAAAGATCTAAAACACTATGCAAAAGTAAAATGACCGAGAGGATTATTATTTGCCGGTGCCTCCTTCTCAACTCCCAGAATTCCAATCTACAAATAATCATGCTCTCACTATTAGTAAAATCAAATAGACAACACATAATTAGCCATTAAGCCACCTATCACAATTGCATTTAACCACATGCAACAGGAGGGTGCCCACTCTCGTAACAAACCAAGATTACATAGGGCCTTGAATTGATTCCCAAATGGACTACAACTTCACAATCAAAGTAGAAAAACACTGATCTCTCCTCCTTAGTGGGGGCACCAGTTTATGTGAAGGATTGGGGGGTTGGCCTCTACAACAGCTTAAACCAACACCAAGAAAAGAGGATGAAGAGATTATCTCTCTAAAGATAATATGGACTGAACCTTGCTCACAAATTTTGATAGCCTCACTCACACTCAGCCTTGTCTAGCTTCGACTAGCTTCCCTCTACACTGCTACAACTCCCACTACACTTGGATGCATTAAAGGAAGCAAAGGAATAAAGAAAACCAAAAGGAAAAACAATGGAAATTTTTGCACTTTTTCTTCTAAACCAATGGCTTCACTTCTTTTCAAACGTCCTTCCATGTGTCAGTAGACACTCCATAGGCACTCCCATATATATACATAGTCTGGCCAAAACCCATCCAAATCAAGCCCAATTTGAAAACCCACAAATTTTAGCAAAAAACTCAAAGAAAGTGATGGAAATCTTGGGAAAAAACTTGCCCTTTTGCATATGTACAAGCAAAGAATTGCAACACATAGTATATCCTCGACTAGCTGCACCACATGGAACTGCACACAACATAGCTACCATACCCCAAACCAAGATGAAGAGAGGTCAATATGTAGAGCTAAGAACCCACTGTCATCAACCCATTGAGGAGAGAAACACTCTCAACTTACCACACCAGGCTCTTGCAAGGCAAGAAGGACATCAAAGTAAGAACCCTTAGAGTTAAGAGGAGATTCTAATTAAAAGAGTTCACAACATGAGCATCAATACGATAGCATATGCTTCTACAACCTCACTTTCCATAGCATCATCATCAAACAAACAACATGTAGAAACATAGTCTCTATCCATTTGCATATCATTCTTATGCGAGGACTCCAAGTCAACCTCAGTATTATCCACATCATCATGTACATATTAAAGAGGATAAGTCAAAGAAGCGCTTGCTCTTTCATCACACATATCAGCCACATGTATGGCATCATCTTCCACATGATTGCATGCTACCTCATTCTCATTCTTCACTTCAACTTTGCAAGAACCCGTATTAAGTTTCCATAGTGTATACTCCACCATAGTCTTATCCACATGAGCTTCTTCATATTGAAAGTTCCAATTCACAAATTGCATAGCCTCATGCCTCTTGCTTGTGCTATAAAAAACAATGTCTTGCTTATCCCACAAATATGCATACTTGTTATCAACATACTCTTCATTGCCATGTGAAAGGCCTTTGCTAAACTCCACAAGTACATCCTTTATCTTTGTCCAACTATCACATGATTCATACATAGAATCCTCCATGAAATACTTTTAAAGTACCTGGAAGAACTCAAACTATAATGGAATTGGCCTATTACTTGAGAGTAGAGGAAATTAGAGAGAGTACTTTTGTGAGATTACTTTGTGAGCATAGCTGGTAAACATAACTGATGGTAGCAACATAAACATAACATTAGTTAACTTGGCATGAACAATACTTTTGCAAAAGAGAGAATTTAGAGAACATGACAATAGTTGAGGACCAGATTTATGTGGAGCCGGTAGTCCCCCTCCGATAGTCATTTGTATTATGATTTCTCCCATCAAGAGAGACTTGTTACAATAAAATCTTTGTGTTCCTTATGACCGAGGTGATACAATGAAGATGGAAAGATTCATGCATCACGAGCATAACATAAACTTTGTGGAAAGAATTAACTATCCCAAGCCTCAGCTCCAAGACCTCAAACACCTTCGAAGGTGGAGAGAGCTAGCAGGGAATGAGGGTAGGGAAGAGGAAGCAGAAACATTTCATAAGAGAAAGAATTAGTTCCTCACTTATCATCACTTTTCTTGCTAGCATACATAATAGCATAGTAATGAAGATGGAGAAGATGACAAGCTTAAGTATTGAAGCATGGCTCTTGGTTGGATTTGCATTCCATAGCCAAGATTGTTCTATAGGCTCTCAGCCTCTACTTGCTTGGAGGAGGAGAGGGAGCTCTTGAACTTTGCACTTCACACAATGAGAGTGTGTGTGAGTGTGTGTGGGAGAGTATACCCCCTAAGCAGTCCCCTTACTTGCTTTGGTCGAGCCCTCCTTGTAGCTCATGCTTGAAGCTCATTGGACCCCTCCAGGCCTAGCCAATCACAAGCAAGACTCATACCAAGCAACAAGGGTAGCCTTGGGACAAGTGTCCCCCTTTTCCCTTTGAGAGAGAGGGCTTGATAAATGCTAAAACAATTAAATAAATCTACTAAATTATCATTGGACCCCTTGGAAGGCCAACCAATAGGCTTTAGGCACACCATGAGGGTAACCTAGCTAGGGGCTTGACATGTGTCCTACTTGCCTCTTGGGCAAGGGGTGCCATTTGGGAGAGAGAGTGGGCAAGCAACCACTCCCCCTTCTTGCATGGCTCGCTCCCTTCTTGTAGGGATCTAGTTTGACTTTCGTGCCACCTCAAGCCCCTCGACCTTGGGCCTAGTTCTCACCACAAGCTTGGCCCTTAAGCCCCTTAAGCTTGGGCTGGGTTCTCACCTCAAGTACAACCCTAGTATCTCAAGCATGACAAGCACCTCAAGCATCTCAAGCACCTCAGTCATCAGGCATGACAAGCACCTCAAGCTTGACCCGGGTTCCCACCTCAAGCACAACCCTAGCTTACCTAAGGTAAAAGGACTTTTAACACTAACTATTGGAGGTCTTCAATAAAGCTAACCCTAAGGTCTTTATGCTCCATTGGTTAGCCTTGCTCTTTGATAGACCATCTCTCATTTGGGGCCCCTTTACCATTGGCCTAGTGTTGAGATAAATCTATTAAGCACATGTCTATATCCTAACCCTTGTTCTCGTTTATTCTCCCACATTAAATGATCAATTTAATATGAGAAAATCATCTGGGTTGGTTAGATATTAGATTTTATGACACAAACTACCTATATTGGTAAGCCAACATAAAGAGAAAACCTTGTTTATGGTCATCTTTCTATCCACAAGTCTCAAATACATTATCACAAGCTTCCAAGTACGTCTTCAAGTGATGAAAATCCCACAAAATCATCTTACAACCAAGATGACACAAGGTCTTGAGCTGATTCCCAAATGGACTCCAACTTGACAATCAAAGCAACAAAACACTACTCTTTCCTCCTTACTGGGGGCACCAGTTTATGTGAAGGATTGCGGGGCTGGCCTCTACAACACATCAAACCAACACCAAGAAAAGATTATAAAGAGAATAGCTCTCTAAAGATAATATGGGCTGATCCTTGTTCACAAAGTTTGACAACCTCACTCACACTCAACCTTGTCTAGCCTCAACTAGCTTCCCTCTACACCGCTACAACTCCCACTACACTTGGATTCATTAAAGGAAGCAAAGGGATCAAGAAAAACAATAGGAAAAAGTAAGAAAAACAATGGAAATATCTGCACTTTTTCTTATAAAACCAAGGGCTTCACTTCATTTCAAAGAGACTCCAAAGGCGCTCCCATATATACACATAGTCTGACCAAAACCCATCCAAATAAAGCCCAATTTGAAAACCCACAAATTTTACCAAAAAATCTCAAAAAAAGTGATGGAAAGCTTGGGAAAAAACTTGACCTTTTGCATAGAATGTACGAGCAAGGAATTGTAGGGCATAGTCTATCCTTGACTAGCTGCACCACAAGGAACTGCACACAACATAGTTGCCATACCTCAAACCAAGATGAAGAGAGGACAATATGCAGAGCTAAGCACCCACTTTCATTAGCCCATAGAGTAGAGACACACTCTGAACTCACCACACCAGGCTCTTGAAAGGAAAGAGGGGCACCCTTACATCAAAACCCCCACCCTTCATCGCAAGATACAGCAACATAGAGTTTCTTGTTCACAAATGGATACTCCTCTTCACTCACGACCCCAACCTGATAAAAGTTCAATTTTTCTTCATATTTTTAAAGAAATTATTCACTCTTTGAAGTCTTGACACTTCTATGTACAAAAACAACAAAACTATGTACCCCACATAATCGACCCGTATATGCGTAGAGACAACTGGCACACACCACCTTTGTACACTTCGTACAAGCATGATTTATTTACATTCAAGAGGTCTAAAGGAACTAAAAAACATCTCTCAAAGTATTTGGAGTGGCCCGCCACAACGTATATAAATAAAGATACACATAAATTAACACACTACCCACGCACGCATGCATACACACACATATAATTTAAAAATATATACTAAATAAAAAAAACTAAAATCTAAAAATAAAAAAATGATATTAAATCTATTATTTTCAAATTTTGATAAAACATTATAATTCAAACTACAAAAAGTTTAAAATTTGGTAATAAGAATAAGTTTGAAAAAGAATCATTCAGTTATTTCATTTAAATTTAAATCAATTTATATTTCAAAAAAAATTTGTTACTCTGTTCATGTTTAAATTAAAACTTAGTTTATAGACCTAAACGCTTAGGTTATAGTGTCAGGGTCTGGCCATTTTGATTAGGTTAGAACTTGCCACTTAGGATTGGCTAGCTGCATGTTTTACTTGGCTTAAGCTTAGCATTTGGCCATTTCAATCCATTGATAGCCATTTTTTGGCTATCCAAATTGCCATAGTGAGCTACTTCACCCTACCAAAATCACCCAAACACTATGGCCATCCCTACCATTTTGTTGTACATAGGCGTGTGTGAGTTAGGAGACTTTTCCCATATCCCCTTAAAATCCTTATTAGCTAGTCATTGGGCTAGTTGAGCCAAAAAGTAAAAAATTAAAAACTGCATACTATGGCCTCTTTGTGTATAAATATTTCATTGTATATAGGGTCTAAATATAAGGATTTTTCATAATTATTTTGATATTTATTTAAATATTTCTACCTGGGTGTGAATTATTTGCCTATGTATGCTATGTATATCGACTCACCATTACCATAATTTTTCTTACCATTTTGCATACTCTTTATTCCATAAAAGTATTTTCATACAAACTTCTCTTATTTTTGGTGTAACTCCACCCCAACAAAAATTTAAAAAAACTAGTTTTATGTATGTGTATAATTTTTCACTATTGTGATTTTTCCCTTCTTACATCTATTCTCTTTTACTCTCATAAATTAGAACAAAAAAAATAATCATCTTTTTATGGTAGCCTCATAATGAGAGATATTTATTTTTAAGTTGACCCCTTTATATTTTTTCCACCTATATTATTTATATTTGATATGTACATATTTTTTAGACCTCTCAATATTTGATTTCTTAGTTGTATTATTCAGTTATATCATGAGCTCAACAATATCTTCAATTATAGACCCACAAAATAAGCTCAAGGATATATGACATGCATGCATGCATTATGGAGGGCTCACTCTTGGAGGCATTCAAAAGAATCATCCAAAGAGGGATCCCACAAGGAATTTGTGCAGTGAAAAAAGACAGTCGGTTTTACAAAATTTTTAAAGATCACTTGTTTTCCAAATTTGAAAAGGTGATGAAGACAAGAAATGTAGCTCGTGAGCTGAACTTTTTCCTCAATTTGTTTCATCTTTTTTGAGCTATGATTTTATTGGTGGACCCTAGTTTGCCTATGCCATGCAGCCACACTCCCTCTTCCACTTTATCATTTTTCTCTTTCACACACACTTCTCCACTCATCATCCCCATCTCTCTCACCTCTCCTCTCTACACCCTACTCACCTTCTCGTCAATCTTGAAGAATAAGAGAAACCATGGTGATCTCATGCCTTCTACACACACTTCCATTCCAAAATTGACCACCTAGTCTCATTTTTTCTCCTCCAAATTACCCATATCTATCAAAAACCACAAAATTCAGCCTCTTCTCTTGAAGAACACTATCATGGTGATTGATTACTCATCTTTAATTACCTTGGCTTCCAAGGAAGGCCAAGAGTGGATAAAAAACGTATCATCAAAGCTAGTGGACCGTCAACAAGCGTCAAAATTGGCCCTACTCAAGACACTTGGAGCATCAACATTGTAATAAATCCATCTTTTCTTACCTCTTAATTCACTCCTGGCCTTAAGATAGTGATTGGGGTGGCTTTTCTTGTGATCTGTTGCAATGTAATTTACTCAAGCTATATAACAAATGCTAATCTCACTTTGATTGGTCATGACCAATTTGTAAGAAGGTATTAGTGCAACAAGCATCCCCTTCCCCCTTCTCTCTATTTCTTACATATATATTTGTATTTGCTTGATCACTGTCGATACGTTTCAAAGTAGCCCGATCACTCTCTCTCTCTCTCTCTCTCTCTCTCTACGCGTCCTAGTTCGCATCCAAAACTAGTTGGTGCTCCAATTTTCTGTAGGGTTAGGTTGTGTGTTTGTGTGTGTGTATGTTGTTTTTTTCCAACCCCAACCTAATTGAGCAGGATGGGAGCCTAGAAGGGTGCTTAGAGGCCACTCTTCTTGTTGCCCGCCCGGACCGTCCCAAATTGATGCCCCCATTGAGGAGAAACTTGTGTATGTTTTTGTGTAGGATCAACATTTAGAATAGTCGAGTGAGTTTCATAAATCACGAGGATTTGTATGATCCTTTCATTCCCATTGCAAGGAAAAAGATACACATAATTGTTAGTACTAAGTTGCAATTTCATCGTGTAATTCGTAGAATTTTAGGTTCTCTTAAGTTAGCCGAGATAAATGCTTCTGTAAATCTTTTTATTTTTGTCTCTCGTTAGGTACGACCTTAGTTTGGACGTATATATTTTTGTTTTGTTTTAAGCATTATGTCATGCATAAATTATGGATAATGGCCCAGGAATAGAGGTTTTTCTCTTTCATTTCACTCCACACATTAGAATAAACATTGCAATTAGTAGAAAGATTCATTTTTAGCAGCGTATGGTGTTCATGTGCGGTGCTCAAAGAGTAGGAGAAATTCTAGCGTCACCAAACCTTGTCATCTTGCCTTTTGTTGACTATCATAGATCATTTGATGTGCATATTTTTATTTTGTTGTAGAATAAATTGCAATTTAGAAAACATTATTGTGTAAATTTTCTAAGAAAGAAAAAAATGTGCTGTCACTTGAAATCGATTCAATGGAGACCCAACGCCAGATTTCAACATATCCTCTTTTTTTTGGAGAGCCTGGAGAGGATGCAAAATTATTTTTAGCAAATTTCAAGATGTCTCGCCGTATCAAAAGGATAGTAACTGGTCAAGAACGTGTAGAAATGTTTGAAGTGGTCCTTAGGAAAGATGCTAGCACTTGGTTTGACCCTTTGCCTGAGGAGGTTAAGAGGGATTACACGGAAGTTTGAATCGTTTAAGTGATACTTCTTTGATTCCCAATACACTCAAAAAATATGGCAAGACATGGTTTCTCATAAGAAAAAAGACTTAGATGACTACTACTTGTACAAGCGAGAGTTTCTACGTCTTTGGTCTCTATGGATACAAAATGTTTCTAACCCCGGTGATGGTGCATAATTTCTAAAGAAGGAGAGGTTCATAGCCGGACTCTTTTTTGATCTTTAGGTAAAGGTGGAGGCGGATGCACCTACCACCTATGATGAAACTGAAATTAGAGCTTCCAAGAAGTATAGGAAACTCAAGTGTGTAAGGGGAGAGGTTTCAATAGAAGGTCTTAGACCCAAAGGTAAGTCACAAGCATCAACATCTAGGGAGATTCCTGAGGTAACATCATAAGTGATTGAGAAGTTAAATGAATCTTTAAGTAGCCTCTTGATTCACCTTGCAGAAACTGTAGGTCCAAAGGGACAAGCAAAGAAGTCTGAAGAGCGAGATCCACGACCTATTGGTCAACAACAAAGGCTTCTACAAAGGCCAAATGGAGCAAGACCACCTCCACAAGGGGTAGAAGGAGTTCCATCTTTTCCAGATCCAAATGTGTATGTGGTAGAGGTGAAAAATTCAAATGAGGTTGACATGGAAGCAAATGGCATTAAGCGTGGCTGAGGAAAAGGTAAATAGAAAGAAGGAGTCACGTCAAAGAGTCACCAGGGACGAGGCAAGAAGGAAAAAGAGACCAAGGAAGCCAAGAGGACTCGATGTCGTATCAACCTTCGAGACTTCCCTCTTGGACATGGTATGGCTCTATACAACCTGTTGGAAGACATGAGAGGTAAGGGCCCTGGTATCTCATGGCCTCAATTTCTTGCATATGTCCACAATTTAGAAGGGATTTAACGAAGGCAGTTAGCACTAAGAGAAATGTAAAAGTGAGTGTGCATGTTGTAAAAATAACACAAGCTGAAATGAATGAGGATATTACACCTGTGCTAGATTGTTATATCAAACAGAGGTTGGTTAGGAAAGGTCTAGTGGATGGGGGTGCACAAATTTGTATCATGACAAAGGGTCTCATGCAAGGACTAGGCATGCACATCCATGAGACACCTAAAATTAAAGTGAAGATAAAAAACAATACCAAGGATAGGTGTATAGGCATTTGTAATTTTTTTTTTGTGGAGGCTTTTGGCATTAAGAAGGTAGTGGATTTCTATGTCATGTCTACAAAATAAAATGGTTACCCATTTATCCTGGGAAGACCATGGCTAATGAAAATGAGAGCTTTGCAAGATTGGGAGAGTAGAAAGCTAATTTGCAAGAATGAAAATCATAATAAGGTTGTCTTTGACATGAAGGAGCAATGCCAAGAGGAGCTCTATGATGAATCATCACAAAGTGAGATAGAAGAAGACTGGACGGATAGCACCTTAAAAGAAGAAAGTAGCACCAGCATTACTAAAGAGGAGTCTTCCATTGAAGTCATGGGAGTAAAGTTTAAGCCAAGAAACCAAGAGACCTCTTGTCAAGTCTTGGAAGGTATGTTGTCTACAACACTTATCCCGATGACTTTGATGGAAGGTATGTTGTCTACAACACTTATCCCCATGGCTTTGATGTTGTTCAACACAAGATTGAGTTAAAGCCTGAGGCCACACCTAAAGCTCAGAAGCTACGAAGGCTAGGAGTTATAAAGGAGAAAGCTCTACTCAAGGAGGTAAGAGAGCTTCTAGCAACAGGTTTTGTTTATCCATTGGAGAATTCAAAGTGGGTCTCTCTTATTGTTGTCACTCCCAAGAAGAACGGTAAGTGGAGAGTGTGTGTGAATTACCATCCACTAAATGAGGCAACAAAAAGAGATCACTTTTTCCTCCCATTTCAGGATGAGATACTAAATGAGGTAGCTGGTCATGAGAAGTACACGAGGTGCGATGGCTACTCAGGTTACTTTCAAATAGGTATCACATTGGAGGATCGGTTAGAAATAACCTTCATCACTCCGTGGGATTGTTATGCTTTCAAAGTCATGTCATTTGGCCTAACAAACGCTCCTGCAACTTTCCGATGCTTCATGAAAATGGTGTTTCAAGCATTCTTTGGAAAGTCCATTAGGGTTTTTATTGATGATTTTCACATTTATAGCTCAAAATCATTGCACCTACAAAAGGTAGAAGAAGGTTTGAAAAAACTTTATGACATGGGAGGTCAGCTCAACCCCGACAAGTGCCACATAGGTGAGGATGAAGTGATATTGATTGGTCACAAAGTTTCTTACAAAGGCATCGAGGTTGATCCTTCAAAGGCAAAGGCTCTTATTGAGTTACCATCACCCAAGAGTCTTAAGGAGGTCATCTCATTCATTCAAAAGGTGAAGTATATGTCACGCTTCATTCACTTAGCTTCGGAGCTTCTTCACCCTTTGCAAAAGTTGACACAACAAGTAGAATTTGCATGGTTTGACGAGCTTGAAGAGTACTTTTGTAACACTAAAGTCATTTTGTCAGAGCTACCAACACTCATGCCTCCTTGTTGGGAGTACACATTCTTTGTTAGCTCTAGTGTTGGGAAGGAAACAATTGGCGCTGCTTTATTACAACAAGATCCCCACAGTACCAGGATGTGGCCCATCTACTTTGCTAGTAGGGTCATGAGTGCTAGAGGCTACACGGAGGCACAACTCATCATGCTTTCTCTCATGTTTGCGGTAAGGAAGTTTAGATCCTACTTGCTACCAAAACCTTTTGTAATTCTCACTACAAAAGATTTGTTCCCTTGGGTGTCATCTCAAATGAATCTTAGTACTAGGATCTCAAAGTGGATTATGGAGTTGCAAGAGTTCCAATACTCTTTCAAGGTAGAAGATAGTGTGCGTGCACAATTGGCAAGGATTCTCACTTATAGGGTACATGAGAAGGAGATTAAGGTGCCTGAAGTAAAGACCCTACCATTGCCACCACCAAAAAGTAATCCTAATTAAAGGAATAATGCTTTTATCTTGGTATTTGATGGAGCTTTTCGACGAGCCACAAGAAAAACAGGGGGAGGGCTAGTGTTGCTCAACCCAAGTGGAGAGGTGGTCATGAAAGAGAATTTCAATCTACCAAGTTCAACTAGCAACAATGAAGCAGAATACGACATACTAATTCATGGTTTAAAAATGTGCATTGGCCAAGGTATACAATGTCTCATGATAAAAGGGGATGCACTCCTCATTGTGAAGTAGATCTTAAGCATTTGGGCATGCAAAAATGAAAGCCTAAGCACAAAAGTTGATTCCATTTGTAGGTTGTTTAATCAATTTGAAGAAGTGCAATTATGTCATATTCCTAGGAAACAAAATGAGGATGCTGATTTACTTGCACAGAAAGTAAATCAGCATATTCCTAGGAAACAAAATGAGGATGCTGATTTACTTGCACAGCAAACAGCTACATGTGTTGAGAAAGAAGTACATGTCATCATGGTGGCGGCTGCTGTGAAGCAACCGAGATACCAGAGATTGGAGTCATTGGCTCCCATTATTGGCTACATTTTGGAGGGTGAGTTTCCACAAGACTTCACAAAAGCTCAAAAGAGGAGACTCATGAAGAAGGCAAGCGTGTATCTCTTCCTAGAAGGACCCCTTTATCAAAGAGGGAAGGATCAAGTGTGCAGAAGAGTACCAATTATCGAGGAGATTCCAACCATTCTAAAAGGTTTTCATTAAGAGGCATGTGGTGGTCATTTTGCCCAAGAGTTAAATGTGAAGAAGATTTTGCTTGCGAGGTATGTTTGGCCAAGTCTGCATGTGGATATCCAACATTTGTATAGAAGCTGTCACAATTATGAGGTAAATGGGAATAGAAGATTGGTATATGGTCCAAGGAAAATCGTGCTTGTAATTGGACCCTTTGAAAAGTGGGGCATTGATGCTAGCTATGGGTCCTCTGTCTATGACAAAAAATGGATTCTAGTGGTTGTAGACTATATGACTAGGTGGGTGGAAGCACAAAGTGTGGCAAAGGTAAATGAGATCACATGAGCTAATTTGTCTACACTCACATTTGTTGTACATTTGACACACCTTTGGAGATTGTTTTTGATAATGGTTCAGGGTTTAGAAAGGGCTTTCTCACAGAAGTCTATGAAGAACTTCACATTCTACATCACCACAATACACCCTGCTATCCCCAGTCAAATGGTTTGGTTGAGAAAGCTAATGGTGTCATTGCAGGCATCATTAGAAAGATGGTGAAAAACAAGACAAAGGTGTGGGACGATTTCTTGGATGGTGCCTTGTGGGCATATCGAACCACATATAGGGAAGCCACGGAGTTCACACCATTTCACTTGGTCTATGGTCAAGAGGCTTCGCAGCCTATCGAGCTCAACATTTCCACAATGCGGCTTCATAGCAGAGGTGCACAAGATAACCAAGAAGCATGGATGGATCAACTTCTTACCTTAGTTGAGCTTGAGTGGAAAAGAGAAGCAGCTTACGAGTGCTACAAAAGAAAAGCTACACAAGCAAAGGAGAATCTTGACAAGAAAGTCAAGGACAAAGACATCAAGGAAGGAGAGCTTGTGCTAACGTATGACAATTGACTTGACAATCGTTATGATGCCAAGTTTGAAACTAGATGGCAGGGACCGTACATAGTCAAGAAGGCTTTCAATTCAAGTTACTATCAACTTATGGACTTGAATGGTAAAGAGTACTCCAGGAACGTAAACGGTTATTACCTAAAGCCTTATTTGAGTTGCCTTCTACCAAAGTATCTACCAAAGATCTGTCAAAGAGCAACTATCTCATGTAAGTTTTGTTGCATGAAGCGTGAGTGTAACTCAAGCCAAAATGACAAGGGGCCAAACAATGAAAATCTTGTCAAAGACTCAGAAGCACTCTCTTTGGAAAAGATGATTTATGATGGTACATGAATATACCATCATCCTGGGGGAGGACTAATGATAGCCGTTTTTTGGCTATCCAAATTTCCATGGTGAGCTACTTCACCCTACCAAAATCACCCAAACACTGTGGCTATCCCTACCATTTTATTGTACATAGGCGTGTGTGAGTTAGGGGACATTCCCATATCCCCT
The DNA here is from genome assembly GCF_014529385.1 of Adiantum capillus-veneris. Taxonomy (NCBI): domain Eukaryota; kingdom Viridiplantae; phylum Streptophyta; class Polypodiopsida; order Polypodiales; family Pteridaceae; genus Adiantum; species Adiantum capillus-veneris. The sequence goes on along the minus strand of NC_140958.1, from coordinate 33,545,075 downwards.
TAAAATCCTTATTAGCTAGTCAATGGGCTAGTTGAACTAGAAAAGAAAAAAAGAAAAGTATATTATGGCCTCTTTATGTGTAAATATTTCATTGTATATAGGGCCTAAATATAAGGACTTTTCATATTTATTTAAATATTTCTACCTAGGTGTGCGTTATTTGCCTATGTATACTATGTATATTGACTCACCATTACCTTATTTTTTCTTACCATTTTGCATACTCTTTATTCCATATAGAAATATTTTCATGCAAGCTTATCTTATTTTTGGTGTAACTCCATCCCAACAAAAATCCAAAAAAACTAGTGTTATTTATGTGTATATTTTTTCACTATTGTGATTTTTCCCTTCCTACATCTATTCTCTTTTACTCTCATAAATTAGAACACCAAAAATATTTATCTTTTTATGTTAGCCTCATAATGAGAGAGATTTGATTTTAAGTTGACCCCTTTATATTTTTTTCACATATATTATTTATATTTAACATGTACATATTTTTTAGACCCCTCAATATTTGATTTTCTTAGTTATATTATTCACTTATATCATGAGCTCAACAATATCTTCAATTATAAAGCCACAAAATAAGGTCAAGGATATGTGGCATGTATACATGCATTATAGAGGGCTCACTCTTGGAGGCATTCAAAAGAATTATCCAAAGAGGAACCCCACAAGGACTTTGTGCAGTGGAAAACGTCAGTGGTTTTGGAAAATTTTTAAAGGTCACTTGCTCTCCAAATTTGAAAAGGTAATAAAGACAAGAATTGTAGCTCATGAGCTGAGATTTTGCCTCAATTTTTTTCATATTATTTTGAGCTATGAGCTATGATCTATGATCTATGATTTTATTTGTGGACCCCAATTTGCCCATGCCATGCAGCCACACTCCCTCTTCCACTTTATCATTTTCCTCTTTCACACACACTTCTCCACTCATCATCCCCATCTCTCTCACCTCTCCTCTCTGCACCCTACTCACCTTCTCCTCAATCTTAAAGAATAAGAGAAACCATGGTGAACTCATGCCTCCTACACACACTTCCATTCCAGAATTGACCACCTAGTCTCATATTTCCTCCTCCAAATTACCCATATCTATAAAAAAACCACAAAATTCAGCCTCTTCTCTTGAAGAACAGCATCATAGTGATTGATTACTCATCTTTAATTACCTTGGCTCCCAAGGAAGGCCAAGAGTCGATAAAAAACGTACCATCAAAGCTAGTGGACCGTCAATAAGCGTCAAAATTGACCCTACTCAAGACACTTGGAGTATCAACATTGTAAGAAATCCATCTTTTTTTACCTCTTAAGCATTTATCTTTCTTTTTGTATCCTACATGTATACTCCCATTGTAAATATCCAATTCCATTTGTAAATTAATAAAATTATTAGCTCTACTAATCTAATAACACTAACCCACTATGAAAAGTACTATCACCTTCATTTGTCTCTTCTCTCTTTTCTTCATCTATCCCCACCATCTTCTTGATAACTCCAAGCAAAAAATAGATAAAATGCTGAAAATCTAACCCAATCATGGGTAGAGGAGTAACCCTAGCCCTCAAAATTGCTATAAAGAGAGGGTGTAGCTAGCACAAAAGAGGGGTAAGCCATAAGCAAAAGCACTATGCTATAGCTTAGAAGCCAAACTCAATCTCTTGAGAAGGAGCTCTTGAGTGGAATCTCATTGTCTTATGCACATGCATGTGTTGTTTTAGGGTGATGAGCAAGGGAGCTCTATGCCATTGTAAAAGAGAGTGATCATTTAATTGAGAGTATGAAGCCTATATTTCTCCTACAAGTGTAAGCTTAACATTTACTGAATCAAGGAGGGTGGATTTGGACTAAGCACGGCTACTTTGTCTCTCATCCAAAGTGAAGCCATGGACAACAATGATGTGTAAGTGTCTTGGTGTTTTATTTAAGTTCTTGATAGCTTGTCTCCAGGTGTTGTTATCAATTTAGCCATAAATCCCACATGAAGTAAGAGGACGAGAGGGTGGAGAGGACTCCCCTGGCTTTAAGACAATGATTGGGGTGGCTTTTCTTGTGATGTGTTGTAGTGTAATTTAATCAAGCTATGTTGAACAAATGCTAATCTCACTTTGATTGGTCATGACCGATTTGTAAGAAGGTATTAGTGCAACAAGCACCCCCGTCCCCCTTCTCTCTCTTTCTTACATATATATTCCTGTTTGTTTGATCACTGTGGATACGTTTCAAAGAAGCCCGGGATCTCTCTCTCTCTCTCTCTCTCTCTCTCTCTCTCTCTCTCTCTCTCTCTCTCTACACGTCCTAGTTTGCATCCAAAACTAGGTGGTGCCCCAAATTTGTGTAGGGTTAGGTTGCGGGTTTGTGTGTGTGTTTGTTGTTTTTTTCCAACCCCAACCTAATTGAGCAGCACGAGAGCATAGAAGGGTGCCTAGAGGTCACTCTTCTTATTGTTCACCCCAGACCGCCCCACCGTTTAGGGCCGTTTCACTCCGCTTAGAGCTAGCCGCTTAGGGTTAGCGACTTTGCTTATATGGCCATGTTTGGGCGGTTAGGGTAGGTCATGTAAAGTTGCTTAGGGTTAGCAGCTTAGGTTGATCGCTAAAAGATGATTGCATTTGGACGATTACCTTAGGCTGTGTAAAGTCGCTTATGCTAGGCCACTCTAAATCGGATCAGGGTAGCATTCGTCCATTTCAATCTACTTAGGGCTGGTCGTCTAGTGCTAACAGCTTAGGGTTAGCGGCTTGAGGTTGGTGGCTTCTAGTTTGGCTGCTAATACATGGCCGTGTTCATTGGGAGAAAAACACAAACCGAAAAGGATTTTTTAGATTTTTGATGAAAATTATCGTTTTTTAGTGCAGTGTTTTGGAGTACCATAGATGGCAGATAAGTATGCCAAAAGTAGTGAACTTTATGGTTGAGGATTTTATTGCTCAGGATGGTAATATTTGGAGCGCAATGATTATGCAATCACCAATAAGGCATTGCATTGGCTATCGGTTCTAGAGTGAAAAAGCTTATGGGGAGATGCTTGACAACATCAATATATTTGGTCGCCAATGCTTTGGTAGATATGTGTGTCGAGTATTGTACTTTGCGGTGCTTGGTCGGTATACAAGCCAAAGGTGTGCACTCATGAAAGCACAAAAGGTTCTTGATGGGCTTTATTTTTTTCATCGACTCGAATACATTGATTGCGTCGATGGCCAACATGAAGGTGGTAAAGAGGCTTTAGAAAACATGTGTTGGAAAATGCTTTGGTCGATATGAATATGCTCGACAGTATGCCAAATTAAGTGACCTTCCGGATCGCCATGTGAATCAGTGCTTGGATGGCCAACATGAAGGTGGTAAAGAGGCTTCAGAAAACATGTGTTGGAAAATGCTTTGGTCGATATGAATATGCTCGACAGTATGCCAAATTAAGTGACCTTCCGGATCGCCATGTGAATCAGTGCTTGAGTTGTGAGCTAAAAATAAATCAAAGATTAAAGCTATATAGATATATATATATATATATATATATATATATATATATACTATAATAAAAGGGGATGGGATTCCGGTCCCTTCCCCTTGCCACATGTCAAAAGCTCACGAGTTTAGCAGCGGCATCTCCCCCGTCTCTCTCTCTATTTGTTATCATTTATGTTTGGAGGCACCTCTCCCTCTCGGTGGCTCTCGCCCAGTTTCCATGCGCCTTTAATTACTAGCGTATGTCGTACGTCACCAGTAATTGGACCTCCAAGCCCTGCAATTTGAATCGTGTTGTCCGTTGCGAACATGCTCTCTCTCTCTCTCTCTCACACACACACACACACACACACACACACACGTGTGCACTCACTCACAGAATCACTCAGTCATCGCACTTATCCACACCTTGATATCAATTTCTCAAGGCAATGAGAGTGCGATGAAGAAAGCCTAGACAGAACAACTCAATAGATCTTGACAGGGCAGGGGGTTGTAGGCTGTAGCAGATCCTTTCACGGCATGCATGCACCAGGGCTAGAGGGAGTGCAACAGGGTGTAATTAGGTGCTGGACACGTAGTTCACACGAAGGTGCTTCCAGAGCGGGCCACTTCCAGAGCGGACAGTAGTGGCCAAAGACGAGGGATTTAGGAGAGGAGCGAAGATATGCGGCCATATGTTGGCATGCTGGCAAGCCTCCCCACCACCACATCTTGGCGCCTTCGCCTCCAAAACCACCACATGGCAGACCTACGGCTGAGGCTCGGCAAGGAACAATAGTTGAGGGTAAGAAGAAGTAGTGTGTGTGTTGTGGTTGTGTGTGTGTCACTTTCTAACGGCTTTGTTAAAGCCTTGCACACTCTCTCTCTCTCTCTCTCTCTCTCTCTCTCTCAAGCTATATAAAGTCCTTCATTGCAGGTCGTCATGCTGAAATAGCAACCTTGAGACGAGGACATCCAAGATCTGGCCTTGCATATTGGATGGCATGCTATCGTTTTGTTCAGGGATTTTGGTATTGTAGCTCTCTCTCTCGCTCTCTCTGTCTCTCTCTCTCTCTCTCTCTCTCTCTCTCTCTCTCTCTCTCTCTCTCTCTCTCTCTCTCTCTCTCTCTCTCTTCCATTTTATGAGGATCCTTGCCTTGCAGGTGTTGGTTGCACGTATCTCCTTGAAGCAAGCGAGACCTTGATGAGGGCACATCATGTGAAGGGGGCATGGATGAAGTTGGGTAAGGGAGAGGCTCAATGGAAGGCTCCACAAGCCGTGTGAGCATGGGTTTGAAATTAAAGGATCCGGAAGAGAAGTTTGAGTGGAAATTGGGCCGGCGATGCACTTCTTTTCTGAAGAAGACTTTTGCTCTGATTGTGAGCCTAAATAAGGGTGTCTTGCCCATGAATATGAACCTTGAAATGGTCAGCTCAACATTGCTTGAAATTTGAGAAGGCCCCTGCTGGTTTATAAGTCCTTTCGTTTTATTTCTGAGCTTAGAATAGGGTTTTAGGGGTGTCAAAACTCTCTCGCTATTGCCTGTTTCTAAGGTTATCAACGCACAAGTAGTGATACCTTTCAAATTTGTTTTTTTGTGAATTATGTATGTGCAAGAGGGATATAATTTGAGAAGTCACTCTGTTAAGAATTACTAGCAATTTGTGAAGGCGTTTTTGTTTCTTTTAAGGGGCAACTAATGTTGAAAAATGATGAAGTCTGTTGAAGTCTCCTCTGATCCTCTGTTGAAGTCTCCGTCGATGGAGTGTGCTCCCGTGTCTCGGTCGTGGTCATCTCGATCTCCCGAGCTCAGTCGCCCTGTCAATCAGGGTATGAATGCGGGTACAACCCTGTGCTGGTGGTTGGTCTCTTGGCTCCCTCGATCCAGAGAGAGAAAGAGACAACCCATATTGGAGTTAAGAGGTAGAACTCTCCAGTTTTAACCTGCTTACACCTCGGTAGAGAGAGAGAGAGAGAGAGAGAGAGAGAGAGAGAGAGAGAGAGAGAGAGAGAGAGAGAGAGAGAGAGAGAGAGAGAGAGACAACCCATATTGGAGTTAAGAGGTAGACCTCTCCAGTTTTAACCTGCTTATACCTTGGTAACCAGAGAGAGAGAGAGAGAGAGAGAGAGAGAGAGAGAGAGAGAGAGAGAGAGAGAGAGAGAGAGAGAGAGAGAGAGAGAGAGAGAGAGAGAGAGAGAGAGAGAGAGAGAGAGAGAGAGACAACCCATATTGGAGTTAAGAGGTAGACCTCTCCAGTTTTAACCTGCTTATACCTTGGTAACCAGAGAGAGAGAGAGAGAGAGAGAGAGAGAGAGAGAGAGAGAGAGAGAGAGAGAGAGAGAGGTGTTGTATGCTTGAGGTCTCGGTTAACCTATGAGATGGAGCTACAAACAAAATGTCTCTCTCCCTTCCTACCATGCATGCCTATGCACTTGCCTTGGCATGGCCCTACTTCATTGTCAACACCATTGTCTGTTACGCCTTCTTGCTGGCCTCCAAGTCCTACCATCAGCCCCTACACAAACACACACTCATTATACACTGAATGGACTTTGTTGCTCTGGAGATGTGAGTGCATCCAAACACACACACACACACACACACACACACACATGGACATTAAATCTCATTGGATGAGAGTTAATGAGTGCTCTCTCTCTCTCTCTCTCTCTCTCACACACACACACACACACACACACACACACACACACACACACACACACACACACACACACACACACACACAAATACCAGGCTTGCAAATGGGTACATGCGCACATCAAAAGATACTAAATTGAAGGTGGCAGCTTGCACTCTTGAGTGTTTGAGCCAAATCATTGCCAACCTCGACGAGAGAGAGAGAGAGAGAGAGAGAGAGAGAGAGAGAGAGAGAGAGAGAGAGAGAGAGAGAGAGAGAGAGAGAGAGAGAGAGAGAGAGAGAGAGAGAGAGAGAGAGAGAGAGAGAGCACTATTGTTCGTGCTTTCTTATGAAATTCCTCAATGTGCTCACCTCTACATAGACTGCGCTACTTCGCACGATTTTACTTTTGGACGACTCCACAAGCCGTGTGAGCATGGGGTTGGAATTCAAGGATTCGGAAGAGCAGCGAGTGTTTGTGGATCAAGAGGGCACATTCAAGGGATTTGAGGAAGACCTTGAAGGATTTAACGTAATCTGTTGGCAATAAGGCACACATGCATGGACAATGTGTTGCACTTAATGCACGAGCAGGGAAAGCTACATCTACAAATGCCATTGTTGCAAGCTTTTGGCCATTTAGTTTGCGACTTGCGACTTGTGTGGAAAGTCAACCCAAACGCGAGATAATGACAATGGGACACATCCAATTTGAGTCATTGAGGAGAGGAGGTAAGGTGTGCAATCAAGAAAGATTGGGAGACAGCACCACATCCAACAAATGGAAGGGAACCTTACTCTTTGAAATTTGCACATTTATGTCCTATATGTATGGCGGGGTTGTATCATTGGGGTTAGTAAGGAAAAACATAACAGGTGGTGGCACTTAGGCTCAGAAGAGTGGAAGAGCAGGAAGGGGTGGGCTTGCTGCTAAAATGAATCTAGGGTTTCTACTAACGAAAACTATGTGGGGTGTGTGTTAGCACTGATACAATGGGTGTCTTGTACAATGTAAACGAGAGAGAGAGAGAGAGAGAGAGAGAGAGAGAGAGAGAGAGAGAGAGAGAGAGAGAGAGAGATAGATAGATTTTATTATCGTCCTCGGAGGTCAAATATGACCTATGGGACCAAAGTTACATGTGATGTAGTATGTGTATGGCTGATGAGTGACTCTCGATGCTCCAAAATTGTAGTGATGAGAGTCGCAATAGAGAGCCCACACTTTGGCTGGGAGAGGAAAGTGTGTAGGTCTAAGTTATGGTTGAAAATGTGAGAGAAGCAAGTTCGGATGTGATCAAAAGCTGAGCACTCTAGTAGTGTGTGGTACTCAGACTCTCGAACTCGCAGTGAGCATAATGTGCACAATCGATTTGACTCTACTCCATTGCCCCAACGCCCTATCTCGCATCGAAGGAAATGGGAGCTAAGCAGAATTGCTGCGATAGTGCGTATCGCGGACAAGGGAATAGGCTCAAGCATGTAAGTGTGAGTACGGTTTCCTCTCTCAACGAAGAACATGGTTTTGTAGTTGGGGGCAATATAGGTGGTGTAATGTATGAAGCGTGACCCACCGGATTTCTCCCAAGCCGTAATCCATTGGCGTTGTAGAAAAGCTTCATTCACTTGAGAGTCAATTGAAGCATCATGTAGCAAGTGTAATGCATCCCATCTCCCAAACCACTTCTTTATGTCTTGCATCCATCCCGTGCTCAAGATCTTGCTTTTATGCGTCTTTTGAACTTTTTTGCTTGCTTCCCATGCAATTGTAGGAAGTCGATGTGAGGGGTTTTGACGCATCTTTATCATGTACTCCACAACCCTTTCCATGCCCATAACCTCAATTGGAAGAGATCCCGACTCAAGAAGTAGGAGCATATATGGTGTTTGTGTCTTAACTTGGAGAAAGTTTGTAAGAAAACGCTTTTGGACATTCTCAAACTCTTTCCAAGTAGAGTTTAAGATGCTCCCGCCCCACACTTCAACTCCATAAAGAAGAACCGGTGTTACCAATGCATCAAAAAGATACTTCTTGAGAACCCAACACTTGATGTTTCCCGCATTACACATGTTCTCAAATGCATAATATGCTCTCTTTCCCGCTTCCAAACGACGCATAGCACATTCATGCCACTTGTGATTGGATGGAACCTCAAGGCCAAGGTACTTAAAGCTCTCAACAACTTCAAGTGTCTTGTTGTTGTACACAATGCATGGCTTCTCCTTATGGTTGGTTTTCACAAGCATAACCTTTGTTTTGGATTCATTTACAATCAGGCCACTATGCAAGCAAAAGTTCTCAAGGACAACCATAAGCTTTTGTGCATCTTCTAAAGTGTGTGCTAGAAGCACTACATCATCCGCATACAACAAAAGCATGATTACCGCATTGCAAATAGTGACCTCTTCAATGCCTTCTTCTTGCATAAAGTCAAGTACCATTTGTTCCAATTGATCGATGCATAGACCAAAGAGAGTTGGTGACAATGGACATCCTTGTTTAACCCCAATAGTGCTTACAAAAATTTCTGAAATTTCTCTTCCCATGCGCAATTGACAAATCACCTTCTCATAGATTCGAGAAACCGCAAGCATAAACTCACTTGGCACTTGGAGTTCTTCCATCCTTCTCCACAAATTGTTACGTGGAATCATATCAAAGGCTTTCTTAAAGTCCACAAAACAACAATACAATCACTTGCCTTTCAACCGACTTTCCTCCATGAGAACACGAAGAGTGACAAGATGATCAATGGTGCTATGGCATCGACGAAAACCCGCTTGTCCCTTTGCACGCTTGTCATTCTCTTCAGCCCAATCACTCAATTTCATCTCCATTATGCACCCAAACAACTTTGCCATAAGAGACCCAATCATTATAGTCCGGTAGTTGCTTACATTCTTTACATCCCCTCCTTTATGCAAAGGCTTAACCCAATTAGTACTCCAATCATAAGGCATACCATGTTGAAGTGCAAGGTTGAACATATCACACATCCACTCATGGGTAGAATCTCCCGTCCATTTGATCATCTCCGGCTTGATACCTTGAAGATCTCCCGCTTTGCGAGTGGCCAACTTTTCAAGCCCACCGCATACATCCTCAATAGTAAAAAAAGACGGCATACATAGGAGTGAACCATAAAATGATATTTTTTCAGTATGTGCTTGCTCATATAATTGCCTACAATGTGTGTACATATCCACTATACTCAAGTTACCAAAATTCTCAACCCGCTTGCCTCGCAAGTTTCTCCAATATCTTCCACATGCATGTGCCTTTTCTTGGACTTGAAATTCTTGTTGCTTTACTTCCCATCTTCTTCTCTTCTTTTGAATCAATGCCTTGTATGTATGGAAATGACTTTGATAGTTGTCTTTGTCCATAGTTGCATCAAGCTTTATCAAGGACTTTCGAGCATCTTGACATTCTTTATCAAACCACCTTTTGCGTGATCTATCTTTGTTGATACCATGGAGATACTTTATGGCAAAGCATTCTTCCGCACAAGAACAAATAGCTTTCTTGAAAGCTTTCCATTTAGTTTCCAATGGTGCGTCACATTGAAGCTTTGTCATCCATAGTTTTTGCTCAACCATTTCAATGTACATTGGTGCCCGTTTGAAATCCATACATAGTGATAACTTCTCTTTCCTTTGGCTGAGATTATCATGCTTAGTTGCTTCTCCACATGAAAGGTCAATACATAAGGTGCGATGGTCGGATTCCGGGCTCCATTGACCAAACATAAAACTCTTTATGCGATACATGATGGATTCAGAGAGTAGCATATAGTCAATCACACTATCCCCATTATGTCTCCTACATGTAAATCCATTGGTTCCACTCCACAAAGATACACCATTGGCAATGAGCATACCCGTGCTATTACACATGTGTAAAAGTAAGTTTCAATAGTGATCCGGCTCTTTCTCATCCATTGAAGTACGATCATACAAGTGAACTTCTTCCAACTCCCTTGAAATGTATGGCATATCAAATTGTTGAGTATCATGTTGCAATGTTTTTGTGCGAGCATTCATATCCCCAAATACAATAACATCACCTTCACCTTTGAAATAAGCAATGTCCTCTTCCAAATCAGAAAATGGTTGATCTCTATCCATGCAAGCATAAAAGGGAGAATCATGATGAGGAATGTAGCAACCGGCTACAAAAATGGGTGCTCTTTTTGGTGTCATAATTTTCAGCCATACATAACGTTTGTACTTGTCATCTTTCACAATTGATACAAAATCTTCCAATCCTTTCTTAACCATACATGCTAACCCTCCTTGTCCTCTTCGTTGCTTGAGATTCTTTGACCACATCAATGAATGTACATTGTAATCCTCCAAGCCGTTAATCTTTGTGTATCATGCTCCCAAGTTTCAACAAGAAGTACAACATCGGCTTTGCTTGTTTGTTCATCAATGCCAAACCCCGCATTCCATGGGTATCCATTACAATTCCAAAAGCATATTTTCAATTGTAACTCGGTCTCATAGGTCACGCATCCCTATTTGCTTGAGAGACTTGCCTTCTCCTTGGGCACATTTTCTTCACGAGAGATCTCCTTGTTTTTATTATTCTTTTCCTCATATGCCTTGCGACGGATATTTTGTTGCTTAATAGTGCGATCTTCACATACAAAACATTTTGTATCCCTCAAATAGATCCAACTATTATCAAGGATAATCCTTCGCTTGGTCTCATCCGGCATGGTGCATAAAATTGGCCGTTCTCCCGAGCGAGGAGCTCCTTGCTTCCCCACTCTATGTGCTCCATAGACCATAACTCCGGACATGCCAAAGTGGGTTTTGAAGAAATCTTCAATAAGAATGGCAAGAGAAGGAGGCGTCTCTAACTTCTCTTCGGGAATTCCACGAATAACAATGTTCTTGGAACGTCGCTCCCGTTTCTTCAACTCCTTCACATCCACATTCTCAACATTCTTTGTTTGAACCATAGCTTGCATGAGTGAGGAATTAGAAACCACATTGCTACCACATACATCAGCCCAAGACTTGTTTGTGCATACATTTTTCATGTCGCATACATCCCGGCTTATAGTGTCAAATTTCTCCTCTTTCAATACATGGTCATGCTCTACGTTGCTCATCCGCTCCTTCAAAGCATTCAAGTCCACAAGAGAGCGTTTACATTCCTTGACTTCCTCTTCAAGTTGCATCAAACGTGTTGTTTGCATCTCAAGTGTCCTCTTGAGATTCTCATTCTCAACCACAAGTACCCTTAGTGTGCCATTCTCCATTGCAAGTGCTCGTAAGTCTTCGCCTTGTTTGTTTACGGTCTCTTGCAATGATAGCAAGTATGCCATGATCATGGTTTCCGATGTCGTTGGTTGGGTGGTTGTGTTGCTATCTCCATACTTAGGAGATTTTGGATCATTTTCCACAATGGTTGTGGACCTTGTTGAAGAAGAAGAACCCTTGCGAGTGCCGGAAGACATTGTATGTAAAATAGGAGATGAGAATCAATTTTGTTGAACCTGTTCACTTCGAAAATGCTGCTACAGAAATGCCTTCCATAACTCTGAAAATTTTTGTCTTTACATCAATGCGTAGAGGACTTTGTGCTCTTCGATTGAGGCTATAGATCACCCAAATCGGAGTTCGGATGAAGAAGTTATGATCAAAAGAGTGGACTGCTGTCTACTAGGTCAAAAAACGGCTACGTTTTTTGAGAGAGAGAGAGAGAGAGAGAGAGAGAGAGAGAGAGATAGATAGATAGATTTTATTATCGTCCTCGGAGGTCAAATATGAGCTATGGGACCAAAGTTACATGTGATGTAGTATGTGCATGGCTGATGAGTGGCTCTCGATGCTCCAAAATTGTAGTGATGAGAGTCGCAATGGAGAGCCCACACTTTGGCTGGGAGAGGAAAGTGTGTAGGTCTAAGTTATGGCTGAAAATGTGAGAGAAGCAAGTTCGGATATGATCAAAAGCTGAGCACTCTAGTAGTGTGTGGTACTCAGACTCTCGAACTTACAGTGAGCATAATGTGCACAATCGATTTGACTCTTCTCCATTGCCCCAACGCCCTATCTCGCATCGAAGGAAATGGGAGCTAAGCCGAATTGCTGCGATAGTGCGTATCGCGGACAAGGGAATAGGCTCAAACATGTAAGTGTGAGTACGGTTTCCTCTCTCCACGAAGAACATGGTTTTGTAGTTGGGGGCAATATAGGTGGTGTAATGTATGAAGCGTGACCCACCGGATTTCTCCCAAGCCGTAATACATTGGCGTTGTAGAAAAGCTTCATTCACTTGAGAGTCAATTGAAGCATCATGTAGCAAGTGTAATGCATCCCATCTCCCAAACCACTTCTTTATGTCTTGCATCCATCCCGTGCTCAAGATCTTGCTTTTATGCGTCTGTTGAACTTTTTTGCTTGCTTCCCATGCAATTGTAGGAAGTCGATGTGAGGGGTTTTGACGCATCTTTATCATGTACTCCACAACCCTTTCCATGTCCATAACCTCAATTGGAAGAGATCCTGACTCAAGAAGTAGGAGCATATATAGTGTTTGTGTCTTAACTTGGAGAAAGTTTGTAAGAAAACGCTTTTGGACATTCTCAAACTCTTTCCAAGTAGACTTTGAGATGCTCCCGCCCCACACTTCAACTCCATAAAGAAGAACCGGTGTCACCAATGCATAAAAAAGATACTTCTTGAGAACCCAACACTTGATGTTTCCCGCATTACACATGTTCTCAAATGCATAATATGCTCTCTTTCCCACTTCCAAACGACGCATAGCACATTCATGCCACTTGTGATTGGATGGAACCTCAAGGACAAGGTACTTAAAGCTCTCAACAACTTTAAGTGTCTCGTTGTTGTACACAATGCATGGCTTCTCCTTATGGTTGGTTTTCACAAGCATAACCTTTGTTTGGGATTCATTTACAATCAGGCCACTATGCAAGAAAAAGTTCTCAAGGACAACCATAAGCTTTTGTGCATCTTCTAAAGTGTGTGCTAGAAGCACTACATCATCTGCATACAACAAAAGCATGATTACCGCATTGCAAATAGTGACCTCTTCAATGCCTTCTTGTTGCATAAAGTCAAGTACCATTTGTTCCAATTGATCGATGCATAGACCAAAGAGAGTTGGTGACAATGGACATCCTTGTTTAACCCCAATAGTGCTTACAAAAATTTCTGAAATTTCTCTTCCCATGCGCAATTGACAAATCATCTTCTCATAGATTCGAGAAACCGCAAGCATAAACTCACTTGGCACTTGGAGTTCTTCCATCCTTCTCCACAAATTGTTACATGGAATCATATCAAAGGCTTTCTTAAAGTCCACAAAACAACAATACAATCGCTTGCCTTTCAACCGACTTTCCTCCATGAGAACACGAAGAGTGACAAGATGATCAATGGTACTATGGCATCGACGAAAACCCGCTTGTCCCTTTGCACGCTTGTCATTCTCTTCAGCCCAATCACTCAATTTCATCTCCATTATGCACCCAAACAACTTTGCCATAAGAGACCCAATCATTATAGTCCGGTAGTTGCTTACATTCTTTACATCCCCTTCTTTATGCAAAGGCTTAACCCAATTAGTACTCCAATCATAAGGCATACCATGTTGAAGTGCAAGGTTGAACATATCACACATCCACTCATGGGTAGAATCTCCCGTCCATTTGATCATCTCCGGCTTGATACCTTGAAGATCTCCCGCTTTGCGAGTGGCCAACTTTTCAAGCCCACCGCATACATCCTCAATAGTAAAAAAAGACGGCATACATGGGAGTGAACCATAAAATGATATTTTTTCAGTATTTGCTTGCTCATATAATTGCCTACAATGTGTGCACATATCCACTAGACTCAAGTTACCAAAATTCTCAACTCGCTTGCCTCTCAAGTTTCTTCAAAATCTTCCACATGCACGTGCCTTTTCTTGGACTTGAAATTCTTGTTGCTTTACTTCCCATCTTCTTCTCTTCTTTTGAATCAATGCCTTGTATGTATGCAAATGACTTTGATAGTTGTCTTTGTCCATAGTTGCATCAAGCTTTATCAAGGACTTTTGAGCATCTTGACATTCTTTATCAAACCACCTTTTGCGTGATCTATCTTTGTTGATACCATGGAGATGCTTTATGGCAAAGCATTCTTCCGCACAAGAACAAATAGCTTTCTTGAAAGCTTCCCATTTAGTTTCCAATGGTGCATCACATTGAAGCTTTGTCATCCATAACTTTTGCTCAACCATTTCAATCTACATTGGTGTTCGTTTGAAATCCATACATAGTGATAACTTCTCTTTCCTTTGGCTGAGATTATCATGCTTAGTTGCTTCTCCACATGAAAGGTCAATACATAAGGTGCGATGGTCGGATTCCAGGGTCCATTGACCAAACATAAAACTCTTTATGCGATACATGATGGCTTCAGAGAATAGCATATAGTCAATCACACTATCCCCATTATGTCTCCTACATGTAAATCCATTGGTTCCACTCCACAAAGATACACCATTGGCAATGAGCATACCCGTGCTATTACACATGTGTAAAAGTAAGTTTCCATAGTGATCCGGCTCTTTCTCATCCATTGAAGTACGATCATACAAGTGAACTTCCTCCAACTCCCTTGAAATGTATGGCATATCAAATTGTTGAGTATCATGTTGCAATGTTTTTGTGCGAGCATTCATATCCCCAAATACAATAACATCACATTCACCTTTGAAATAAGCAATGTCCTCTTCCAAATCAGAAAATGGTTGATCTCTATCCATGCAAGCATAAAAGGGAGAATCATGATGAGGAATGTAGCAACCGGCTACAAAAATGGGTGCTCTTTTTGGTGTCATAATTTTCAGCCATACATAACGTTTGTACTTGTCATCTTTCACAATTGATACAAAATCTTCCAATCCTTTCTTAACCATACATGCTAACCCTCCTTGTCCTCTTCGTTGCTTGAGATTCTTTGACCACATCAATGAATGTACATTGTAATCCTCCAAGCCGTTAATCCTTTGTGTATCATGCTCCCAAGTTTCAACAAGAAGTACAACATCGGCTTTGCTTGTTTGTTCATCAATGCCAAACCCCGCATTCCATGGGTATCCATTACAATTCCAAAAGCATATTTTCAATTGTAACTTGGTCTCATAGGTCACGCATCCCTATTTGCTCGAGAGACTTACCTCCTCCTTGGGCACATTTTCTTCATGAGAGATCTCCTTGTTTTTATTATTCTTTTCCTCATATGCCTTGCGACGGATATTTTGTTGCTTAATAGTGCGATCTTCACATACAAAACATTTTGTATCCCTCAAATAGATCCAACTATTATCAAAGATAATCTTTTGCTTGGTCTCATCCGGCATGTTGCATACAATTGGCCGTTCTCCCGAGCGAGGAGCTCCTTGCTTCCCCACTCTATGTGCTCCATAGACCATAACTCCGGACATGGCAAAGTGGGTTTTGAAGAAATCTTCAATAACAATGGCAAGAGAAGGAGGTGTCTCTAATTTCTCTTCGGGAATTCCACGAATAACAATGTTCTTGGAACGTTGCTCCCGTTTCTTCAACTCCTCCACATCCACATTCTCAACATTCTTTGTTTGAACCATAGCTTGCATGAGTGAGGTATTAGAAACCACATTGCTACCACATACATCAGCCCAAAACTTGTTTGTGCATACATTTTTCATGTCGCATACATCCCGGCTCATAGTGTCAAATTTCTCCTCTTTCAATACATGGTCATGCTCTACTTTGCTCATCCGCTCCTTCAAAGCATTCAAGTCCACAAGAGAGCGTTTACATTCCTTGACTTCCTCTTCAAGTTGCATCAAACGTGTTGTTTGCATCTCAAGTGTCCTCTTGAGATTCTCATTCTCAACCACAAGTACCCGTAGTGTGTCATTCTCCATTGCATGTGCTCGTAAGTTTTCGCCTTGTTTGTTTACGGTGTCTTGCAATGATACCAAGTACGCCATGATCATGGTTTTCGATGTCGTTGGTTGGGTGGTTGTGTTGCTATCTCCACACTTAGGAGATTTTGGATCATTTTCTACAATGGTTGTGGACCTTGTTGAAAAAGAAGAACCCTTGCGAGTGCCGGAAGACATTGTATGTAAAATAGGAGATGAGAATCACTTTTGTTGAACCTGTTCACTTCGGAAATGCTGCTACAGAAACGCCTTCCATAACTCTGAAAATTTCTGTCTTTTCATCAATGTGTAGAAGACTTCGTACTCTTCGATTGAAGCTATAGATCACCCAAATCGGAGTTCGGATGAAGAAGTTATGATCAAAAGAGTGGATTGCTGTCTACTAGGTCAAAAAACGGCTGCGTTTTGAGAGAGAGAGAGAGAGAGAGAGAGAGAGAGAGAGAAAATATATAAAAACCAAAGAGAGGCCAAACCGTTACAACTTGGTGAAACTGATACTTTGTCTAGAAATTGGTGTGATTATTGATACAATTGGTGCCCAATGCAATATGAGAGAGAGAGAGAGTACTTTTCTTAATCTGCTTTTATGAAATTTGTCAAAAGTAAGGGGTCTGAGGATAAGAGGGGCCATGTGGCAGCCGAGCGCCGTTTTACTAGTATATGTAAAGCACAATGTTGATATAACAAGGGTCGGTAGGACTGTCAATTGCAGAAAAGAAAGCTGTTAGGAGCAGGGAATAGCAGGGTGGGACGCCCATGAGTAGGAGCACACACTAGAGGCGGGTGCAGCCGGGGAGCCGCCGAGTCGACTGTAAAGGAAGGAGTATTTTTTTGATGTCGTAAGCCAAGCCGTCTGAAGAGAGAGAGAGTGTAGGCTCATCGAGAAGGATCAGCATAGAGCCTCCGTCAAGTAGAGAAGAGGGGGGACTAACATGTTATCGGTAACAAAATCGATCGAGCAGGCCTCTAGGGAAGCGTGTGAGGGTGCGACGAGCAGGAGATAGAGGCAGCGCTGGCTGTTTTGAGGAGATCGAGAGGGTCGCTTGCAATGGAAAAAAGCTTACAAGCAGTGAGTTACAAAAAACAGGGCGATGGGTTTTTTTTCTTAGAGTAGTATCTACAGAGTGGAGAGGTTTTCTGCAGACGAAAAGCACAGACGGGCGGTGACATACATAAAGGGTCACCAAGAGGCAGCACGCAACCAAGAAAGAGGAGAGAGGAGCGGCCGATTATAAGGGGCAAGTCTGACAGGATTGGACAAAGGTGTCGTAGCGGCAGGGCATAAACTTGGTGAAGCTTAAGTGAGTTACGTCTTATTGACGGACTTGAAGGTAAAGCTCAAGTCTTCAAATGAAGGGATGTTCGAGGTGGTAGCCTTCAAGTTGCAAACCATCAAGGACATGGGTGAAGACATAGGCACTGACTATGTTTGTGCTCTCTTGAATGTTTCCTCCTTTCTAAGGTCATCAAGTAATGTCGTTACCATGCCCTCAAGGTTCCTCAAGGCAATGAATTTTGACGAGTAGAGAGCAAGTTGCTACAAGCCAATCATAAAGAAGAAGACAAGCATACCTTGGTGAAGTTATTTGGATTTTAGAGCTATGTTGATGGAGAAGCAGATTTTTAGCGATTTTTAGAGGTTTGTTTGAGTTAAAAAGAAATTGAAGCAAGTGACGATAAAGATATTGCTCATGAATTTAGTCGGGAAGAGCAAAGGAAGAGAACTGAAGCGAGTGAGGCTTTGGTGTCTGTGCTTCCGCTCACGATCTTGGCAGGTTAAAGAGCATAGAGTGTCTATTGCAACGGTTAAGTTTTTTTTGTAATCAGATTTTGATTTCATTAAGTATATCAATTTAAGGTATCCATAGTTTCTTTAGACCATATTCTTTTGTGTTGTGCATCTCTCTCTGACCATTTCCCACAGCGAGCAGCCCTTAGCCTGGTGCTGACCCAATTCAACTAGCGGACATAAAATCCCCTGACATACTTGGTGATCTCAATGCGAAGCAAGCCGGGGTGGGAAATTTTGGCAGAGGAGATGACGACAACATCTCAAGTAGAGATGATGTAGCAAATGATGCAACTATTTAATGCTTTTTTGCAGCAGCAACAACAACATCAGGTTACTTATGAGCAATTTAGTTTAGACAAAGAAAATTTATTGCGAGGATTTGCTCGATCAGATAAAGCCGAGATGAAGCAAGCAAAAATGGAAGAAGCATTGGATAAGGTTTATGATGAAAGAGGTACATTCGACGGTTATGATAGTGATGGATATTTTGTATGCTACAGGTCAGAACTGGAGCTTATGGGTATTCCAACTAAGCATATAATCAATGATTTTGACCGGTTAGTAGCTCCAAATTATGTGATTAGTTATCGATATGTATGCAGATAACTGGGCTATATTTGAAGAAGCAGTTGTACAAGTGGGTGAATGGCATATAGCCTTGGAAATAGAGAAAATGACTCAATAGAAGCAGGTTACTTTCAATAAAGGTGATGGAGATCAATTGCAGACAATCAACTATGATGAATTTTGGGAGAAGATTCATGCAAGAAGTAAAGCTAAGGTAGATGCAGCTTTGCAAGTATCAGATTTATCCCCAGAGGATCATGCTCTAGGTAACTTAGCATGGGTAAATAATGAATTCCAGCTTAAAACCATTGGTGAAAGTTTTTCAAAGCCTACTCGCCTAGAAGATACTTCCATCATTGATTCTTGTGCGGATTTAAATGAAGATAGAGATAATGCTGACGTGCCTACCTATGCAAATGTTTGTAAAAAAACACGAGCTAAGCTAGAAGCTATTGTGGATGAGTGTCTCCTTGAAAATGACGAGTTATTACAAATTGCAGATGATCAAGGCATTGCAAAGATGGTTTATGTAAAGCTTGGGATTTAAATGAAGATAGAGATAATGCTGACGTGCCTACCTATGCAAATGTTTGTAAAAAAACACAAGCTAAGCTAGAAGCTATTGTGGATGATGATCAAGGCATTGCAAAGATGGTTTATGTAAAGCTTGGGATTCCATATTCTACAAATCTAGTTATGCCATTGCATAAGGATGACGATATACAGGCTCTACAGATACATGAGGATTCAGATGGCTTGGATGTGCTAGAGTAGATATTTATTGAAGCTGCAGATGTACATGGTTTGGCTGTGCGACTCGGGGGGTGCATTATGTAATCATGTTAATGTATAACGTGAGTTCAAAAGATTGAGTTTTAAAATACAAAATTTTATGTCATTTAATAGAGACATATTAAAATAAGGGGTTTTTATATTCAATTTTGAAAAAAAATTCCTAAAGTAAAGAGTCATTTTATTCATTCAGACATGTTAAAAGATGGGTTTTTTAAATACCCCACGAACGCACGTTATATAGGGGGTACTGAATGGTGAGCCCCTTGAGCTGTGCGAGAGGAGATATCTGATGATGTTAAAGATTTGCATGGCTTATTTGTCCCATATGAATCTCCACAGGTGGAGGAGTATAAATGGATCACTCTAGATCAGCTCAATAATTACAATCATGTATAGGTGCATATGGATGACGAGCTAGATTCACCACTTCATGCATACATATTTTGTGATCTTGACTTTCAACTGATGGTAAGTGAACTTGAAGCACCCAAGTATACAGATTACTTAGTGCTTAGTATCAGTTCAGAGGAAGGTGTTGTGCAATCATACAGAGGAAGGTGTTGTGCAATCATACAATGCTCTTGTTAACCCAATCTATTACGATGATGCTCTTAGTAGGAATATAATGACATCTTTGAGATGCATGCAAGATCTTGTGCTAATGCAACTGAACGATATTTGATGGAGAGTAAAAAGGATGCAGAGTGTTTTACCAAACTGATGATCTCTATGCATGCTAATACTTACTTACATCAAGGTTCAAGGAGTTTACAGGTTTATGTGGACCAAGATATACAAGCTTTACAAGATTCTTTGCCGATTGAGAAAGATCTAGACCTTGTTTCTCTTTTGGATGATGCTTTAAGAGAGTTTTCTGTTCCATATGGGAAGGAATCTCGAGGCTTGCATTTCATAGGCAACTTAGAGCAACGAAAAGAAGTAGCTGATAGAGAACTCATGAAGATACTCAATGAAGCTCTACAAGATTTCAAGCTTATCAAAGATGACTTGCCTACAATTTTTCAGGTACATACGGATGGTATGGATAGTGATGGTTTCTTATTACATGCTTATACCTCCCATGCTAGATGGGGTGATGTCGATTCAATACCAATTATGCCAGAGATTGAGGTGACTACCTATTTGCTTCAGTTTGATGATCTTCTACCGATCAATGATATATGCGGTTATATGGAATGTTACAAAGATTGAGGAGCATGTTTGTAAAGTATCTTATGCCACTTAATCCAGGAGAACAAGGTTATGTACATCTTACTCTATGGAGCTTGATCTATAAATCGTATGATCCCGGTGGTAATCATCATGCTCACAATTTATGTCAGACTATCTATATGCTTTACCATATAGCACTTTTATGGGTTACTGGATGGATCAACTCTACTGACAGCAAATTATTGAGTTTTTCCTTCGATCCATGAGGTTTATGTTTACCTAAATTCAAGTTCTGGGAGGTTATTAACATTATGCTTACAACAAAACAATGGTTGCTTGCAGACGGTTGGCACATGTTGGAGGATGTGCAGGTTCAGAGGGGGTGAATTTCGTGGCGCTCCGCGTTCATTGGGAATAAAACACAAAACGAAAAGGATTTTTTAGGTTATTTGATGAAAGAATTATCATTTTTTAGTGCATTGTTCTAGAGTACCGTAGATGGCAGATAAGTATGCCAAAAGCGGTGAACTTTATGGTTGAGGAGTTTATTGCTCAGGATGGTGTTATTTGGAGCTCAATGATTATGCAATCATCAATAAGGCAATGCATTGGCTATCAATTCTGGAGTAAGAAAGCTTATGGGGAGATGCTTGACAACATCAATATATTTCGTCACCTGCAATGGAGAAAAGCTTATGACCACTGGATTACAAAAAGCAGGGCGAAGGTATTTTTTTTCTTAGAGTAGCATCTATAGAGTGGAGAGAGCTTCTACAAATGAAAAGCATAGACGTACGGTGACATGCATAAAGGATGACCAAGAGGCAGTGCACAACCAAGAAAGAGGAGAGAGGAGCGGTCGATTATGAGGGGCAAGTCTGACAGGATTGGACAAAGATGTCGTAGCTGTAGGGCATAAACTTGGTGAAGCTTAAGTGAGTTAAGTCTTATTGAAGGACTTGAAGGTAAAGCTCAAGTCTTCAAATGAAGGGATGTTCGAGGTGGAGGATGTAGTAGCCTTCAAGTTGCAAACCATCAAGGACATGGATGAAGACATAGGCATTGACTATGTTTTTGCTCTTCTGAATGTTTCCTCCTTTCTAAGGTCATCAAGTAATGTCGTTACCATGCCCTCAAGGTTCCTAAGGGCAGTGAATTCTGACGAGTAGAGAGCGAGATTCTACAAGCCAGTCATAAAGAAGGGGACACGCATACGTTGGTGAAGGTATTTGGATTTGAGAGCTATGTTGATGGTGGAGAAGCAAATTTTTAGAGATTTTCAGAGGTTTGTTTGAGCTAAAAAGAAACCGAAGCAAGTGACAGTAAAGATATTGCTCGTGAAGTTAGTCGAGAAGAGCAAGGGAAGAGAACTGAAGTGAGTGAGGCTTTGGTTTTGTGCTTCGGCTCACGATCTCTGTAGGTTAATGAGCACACACTGTCTATTGCAATGGTCAAGATTTTTTGTAATCAAAGTTTGATTTCATTAAGTAGATTAGTTTAAGGTATCCATAGTTTCTTTACACCATATTCTTTTGTGTTGTGCATCTCTCTCTGACCATTTCCCACAGCGAGCAGCCGGTGCTGCGAACATAAAATCCCTTGACAACAGTTAGAGTAGACCATGTAAAGCTGCATAGGTTTGGCTGCTCAACATAAAAAAATGAGTAAAATTTAGGGTTATAGACCACTTATGTGAGTCATCCCATCCACATATGGGTGCCTACACTTGGCCGACAGTCAATATGCTCTCTCTCTCTCTCTCTCTCTCTCCCCTAAATGTGGCATGTGCCTATTGTTGGCGATCACCTAGGAATACATGTATGAATCCGACAAGCCCATCCCATTACTCAATAAAAATAATAATAACAAGAATAAAAAAAGGTAACATGCCCCCCATCCTGATGTGAACTCCACCCTCAGCGTCATTTAGGGAAGTTTTTTTAAAAAGTAGGAACTTGGTTGGTCTACTCGTATGGGTCTTGTAGTAGTTAAACATCTTGATGAGGGTAGTGGTCTAGGGAGGCACTGTAGCAATGGCCTAATCGCAACCCACACAAAATTATCAATTAGTGGATCGGCAACCTAGATAGCGCTTGGAGGCACGAGCGTCATAGGATGCATCCAAATAGAGGATTCAAGGGATCCTTCTACCCATCATAGAGAGAATCCATGGAAGGGGCTTCCTCTACTGAATCGCACAATCCTACTTACTAATCACTTGCACACAGTCATGTGATTGAAATTAAACTCTCACATCAATCACTCTAATCACAACTTCTAATCACACAACTATACCAAAATTTCATAGCAAAATAAAAAAGAAATATAAATGAATACTGATAATATAGAGGATTATGAGGCACAACATTGATATGCTTGGAAGACTCTATCTACACATGAGGCGACAAGGTTTGTCCTATAAAGCCACCCAAAAAACGGCACTATTGTGGGCTACTTTGAGAATATATATTGTCTAAGAACATGTATTAGACATTTAATGCACGAATGTGAACTATGCTTTATAGATGGCAAGATAGATATAGAGGTATAGCTATTAGGTGGTGAAACCTATTTGGTGGTGAGTATGCTTCCTTACTAAAAATATGCAACAAAACCATCCTTTGTTGTAGACTTGTGTACCTCTTGATATTGATCAATATTAAATTAGTGACTATGAAAAAAATATTTTAGTGTCAGTGGGATACATCAATGCTTCTTAAATAGAGCTCAAATGGCAATACTCTCATGCCATTTCTTTCATTACCTACTTGTGTGGTAAAGTGGTGCTACCTTATTTGATACACTATAATCGAGTATGTAGTACACATCATTAGGACTTGTTTGGGGTCTTCTTGGGCCCTATAATCTACCCCAAGCCTAATGACAATGTTTACATTGTGGAGCAATAGGAGGAAGCCATGAGGACAATTTTGGGTTTGTCAACCCCTAATTTCTAGGAGTCAGACTTAGAGTGTAGGATTTTTTTAATATAAATGAACATGAAAATTACAAAATCTTCAAAAATAAGATATTTGGACCTATTTTTTATTCTAAATACTGTTGGTTGGAGTAAATGGGCCACCCTCAAAAAGTGGGCTAGCCCCAAAATTGCTCCCTTATCATTAATTTGACATTCAAGTCTACTTTTCCCTCCCTCCACTCACTCCTTCTCTCTCTCTACATACCAGATATGACCCCTACTTTCTCTCTAGAACCAAAAAACTCAGTTTTCACTCTCTCTCCTATTGAAAGAGTACCTTTTTGGCCTCCTCTCTCTCCAATCTACCTTCCCCTGCTCTCCCAAGCCTAGTTCTGAGTTTTGGTCCTTTTTTGCTATGGAGAGATTGTAATATAGTCCATTTTTCCCTTCCTAGAGGTCTTCCTCTCATGATTGCACCCATTCTCCACTCTCATCTTGGGGCCTCACATAAATCTTGTAGAGCTTAGTAGCTTCAACTACCCAAGCTTAGGATTTAGGGACCTTTAGTTTGCAAAGATTTAGGTTTAGAGAGCTTCAGCTTAAAAGGCTTTAGGCTTTAGGAACCTTCAACTTACAAATATTTAGGGATAAGGGAGCTTCAGATTGCACAATGCAAGAAGCTTGGATAGCATGAGTCATAGACCTCATTCAAGGGTACACTCATTCTGCCGCAACAACAAGCAAGACAACAATGGGCATTGGGATGGGAATATGGAAAATCTAAGGGAGTACTTGGTGCTTAGGTTTGAGCTCAAGATGGACTGCATGTTTATAATTGGTGGAAACCCTCTGTGTAAGAGAAAGGAGAGTGTCTTTCTTTGTAAGAGCATCCCCTTCCCTAGATGTATCCAAATTAAGCAAGAAACTACCTTTGCAATTTGATCCGAAAATGTCTAATTTTTTAGTTCTGAGACGTGTTAAGTGACTTTAGAGTCATGGTGTGTGGTGCAGTTATGGTGTTTCAAATTGTGGTGTTTGGATGGTAATACTATGCATTATAACCCGTGATTTCTACAGAAGAGAACGTTTAATTTTTAATCATCATTGAATTTTTAATTCTATAAAAAGTGTCTTAGTTTGAATTGTCTCCTTTATAAGTGACTTTCAACGCCCATTTTAAAGTCACTTTCTTGTTTTTGAGCTTCTCTCATCTTCTCCATTGCTTCCTTGCTTTATTGATCCCTCGGGGAGGTCACCTAAGAAAAATTGTAACATATCACGTGAGTTCAGCAGAAGGAAATTTAAAGTTCTTGAAACTTACAAAAATATATATACAAAAGGATACTGTTTTTTTCAAATTTTAAAAAAACTTACAGATTTTAAAGGAAAAGGGTACATTATATTCCTAGAAAAATTCACAGATAAGGGGTTTTATAAATATGTCTTGAATGCACGTGATATGGTAGTTTTACACATAGTGAGCCCCCCCGAGATCCATCCCTAAGCGCGTGCCATTGTCCCTTGCACTCCGCCAGTAAGAATGGCTACTGCTAATCAAGACCTTGATGCCCAACTTCTTGCATATGACCTAGGACACATGGTGGAGAAGCTTATTGTCATATTCTAGATATCCATCAACATGGAGGCTACTATCAAACTGTATACTGATGTATTTAAAGTGCTTACATCCTACATGGAGACACATATAGCAAAGTACTCCATCAAGTTTGAAGATGAAGAAGGTTTGTGGGTGCCTCTCCTCAAGCACACCTTCAAAGAAGACATTAGTTTTTGCTTCAGATTGGGTAGGGCGGTCAAAGAGCTCACCAAGGAACACTACCAAGAGGAAGAGGAGGACAACCTCATAGACCTAGGCATGGGAAACATTGGCACTAGACTTATTGAGTGGGACATGCCGATCGTTGTGATGGTGATGGAGACAATTGAAACAACAAGGGAAAAGGTAAAGCAAGTGACCGTAACAAGCTGTCCTCGTGGATTCTTATAAACGAGGTGGAGTCCAAATAGGAGAAGATGTCTAGCCAATAAGAGGCTTTGTTGGCCATTCTATGTCTTCAAGGCAAGCCTCATTTGGAAGAAGTTGACCAGGACCTAGAAGGGAAGGATGCCGAAGATGAGATTCCATAGCTGCTCTTGTGCACCATGCATCCAATTATAGTGGATGGTCAAGAATTTCTTTTCCTTGATGACATTGTCCACGCCCTTGAAATGCATCAGGACGAATCCCTCTCTATTATTGCAGTATATGTTGGGATTCATGATACAGAGAACCCCAGTCAGAAGATTGATTTCCAAGCAGACTACTCCTCTGCTCCCCTCATCAACACACTAGCCTTGCCAGAGGGACATAATTCCATGGACTCCATCATGGCGATAACCCTAAAAATCATTGATGAGGATAAATATTTTTATGAGAGTGTTCCCGTGAGTAGCTTTGCTCCCCACAAACATGTTACATCTCATGTGTACGATAGGCATAACCAACAAGAACCTTTGCGAGCAAGATGATGTGACACTAGTAAGTACTTCATTATCCTCAATTCTCATTGTTGTTTGTTCTATTTCACTCTGTTTTTGAGATGGATTGGTTTGCCCAATGGAAAGGTGGATCTTGCACGGAGGGTGACTCAAAGGACGCCGCCCTGTGGCATTATCTCCCAAGATTCAATAAAGAGATGACCCGGGTCCTCGATCGGGGTCATCCACAACAAGTATACGGAATATGCATCAATGGAGATGTACAAGTTTGTAGAGCGCTAAGCTCTATTTTGGATGAGTTTCCTATATCCCTAAATGCCCGCAAATGTATTTGTAAACAAAGAGGCAAAAATCCATAGTTTTGGTGAGAAAGGTACTGGAAGCCTTTTAGAATATTGTGGCCTTTGTCTTGGGCAAGGAATAACAAGCATATTGTATCATGCATTGCCAGAAAAACCCGAATTTAAGGAGCCTAGGTCAAGATTCTTTCAATGAGCTTGTAAAAAGTCTATCTTATCCACGTGCATTGCATGTCTCGATGTATCTTTGAAATTAATAAAATTATAAGCTTGAGTGATGTTTTGTCTTGATCCATGTGCATCACAAGGAATTTATGTACTAACATGATTTTTTATTGCCCATCTTGAGCCCCATGAGCCATATGAGCCCCATAGTCGTACACGTGGAAAAATATTGAGCCGTTATGTGGCCTCGTGTGCCACAGAGATACTTTTGGCAGTTTCACTCGGTCAAACTACCAAAAGTATCCCCATGGCACACGGGGCCACGGAATGGCTCGATACTTTGCCACCGAGTCAAACTGCCAAAAGTATCTCCGTGGCACATGGGGCCACAGAACGGCTTGATATTCCATCAAGTGCATGGTGACAAGGCTCATACGGTCCTAGGGCTCGAGATGGGCCATGTTAGCCCATATTTCTACTTTCCAGCTTACGTGGACCTTGTGGGCGGATTGATAAGAGAAATTGACCTGAGTATCCACATTCAAATCTATAACCAACACAAGATTAAAATTTCAAACAATACATTGCAATTGCCAAACATAGATATGATAATTTCATTTTCAAAACAGCTGCATTATAAAGTTGGCAAAGATGCCGCTTGAGAAGTTACAACGGCTTTCCTATATAGGTTTTACAAAAGAAATCATTACTACATAGGCAAAGTGCTATGATCATATTTGAGGACTTAATAGTCACACACTTAGCATGAGCCATTGCCAATATGTGTTTTGAAAGAGGAATATAGTGATATCCTCCACTGCTTGCTGTAATGCACCTAGTGCCACTGCTTCCTCCCTTGTTACACTGTCTGAGTACTCATCCATAAACACTTTCACAAGACAGGAAAATGGGGCCTTATGGATGATAAGATGTGTAATCTTTTGGTACTTGTAGATTTCATGCAATGCACATGTGTCAGTTCTCTAGCGATGCTTCTTCTTGAGTGGTGGTGGTGGTGGTGGAGGCTAGGCAATGCAAGACCAAGGGAAATTATTGTTGGGGTACTTCTTGCACCTCTCATCACAGTTGTTGGCCTCCTCTGTAGTTTGTGGACGATTCTTTCTCTTTTCATCATCTTCCCTCTTGGTGCATGACTAATTTCATCGAGTGCTTTAGCTGCCAGGGGTTGTTTGGCCTTCTTTGGACTCTTTTGGGGTGGTTTCTTGGGGATCTTTTGCGTGGCCTTCTTGTCCCTTTCCTCCTCCGCTCTCTTTTTTGCTTCTTCTCTCTCTCCCTTGTAAGGCATCTTGGCTCTTCCATCCATGCCCTCCGTTGTTCTTCTTCCATCCTCCTCGTGTTGCCCAAAGATTTCTCGTAGATTTCTTGAATTGTGCTATTACAAACCTTCTCTGTGAGATCGACCATTTGCTCATCCGTGAGTAGTTGTGAATCTGTGTTAGGTCTCTGGTCCCGACCTCAAAAATATTTTTGTGTGGGTATCATTGCTCTTGGAGAATCTTGTATATATTATTTGCTTCTGCAATTAGATACTTATCTTCCTCTTCATAGAACTCTTGCATTCTCGCCCTTTACCTATCTTATTGAGCTCAATCAAAGTTTGCTTTCTCTTGATGCTCACTCCCTGTCCACAAGCGCTTTACCTCTTTGTTCAGCTATTGTATCTTTGTTCGGCTACTGTATCTATTCAATGTTTAGTATCGTTGACCTATGCGCATGTGGGAGTGGACCGGGAATATCAAAGAACTACTAAAGTCTGATGTTGTCTAAGTTCTTTGCGATGTTGTTGGTTTCCTAGTTTTTGGTTTCTTGATTGTTGTTTTCTTGGTTGTTGGTTTCCATCAGTGGGAGGTGAGAGTAGGGAGGAAGAGACCAGAGAGAGAGAGAGAGAGAGAGAGAGAGAGAGAGAGAGAGAGAGAGAGAGAGAGAGAGAGAGAGAGAGAGAGAGAGAGAGAGAGAGAGAGAGAGAGAGAGAGAACTTACAAACTTATAAAAGACTTCTCACTTTGATATTTATAGGACCTAACTTTTTAAGAAATTACAATTTATCATTAATATGATCCAAAAAGTGGAAATTACAATTGATACTGCGTGAGAAGCCACGTGCACCGTACTCATCACCGCTTTCTCCTCCATACTGATACTCTTTTGCGTGCATTCGACCCATGGTATCCTTGCATTCATCATACACTCACCACTTTCACAATATGGTGCCTAAGAGACAAGGTTCTTCATTCCCTTTGCTTCTTCCTACTGGTTAGTGCACGGTAGAACCAATTGAACATCTTGTGAAACATGTTGCTGCGGATCTTGCCACCACCATGTTGATTGCTCTTAAAATAGGTAGTCTTTGCTTGATAGTGTGACCTTTACATCCCTTGATTTCTCCAAAGCACAAGGTTTCCATACTCATCAAGAAAGTATGGACCGTGGGCAAACAAGATATGCATGTAATGTGTGATATGGGATTCGCCCCATGCATTGACCATTATCTCTGTTAATTTATTAATAGACACCTTGAATGATTGTATATCATCTTCACAAAGGTGCATCCACTCAAAAAGCCTCATCATCTCATCACATGATTTCCACACACATGCTCCCTTCAGACCTAATGTTGCCTCATTGCCAAGGTAGGTTGTTATGTCACACACCTGCTTCCATATCTGAAAAGGAGTATGGATTTGAGCTTCACCATAGTTTGAAAGAAAGCGTCTTGCCTTCTCCCCACCCATAGATATCTTATTAGGGTTATCTTGTGTGGTTGCTGAGTTTTTGCAGTCCTTTGAGAGGGTTATTGCACCGCAGTGAAGCCCCACCAATGACAAAGCTGTTTCAAGCACACAAATGCACTCCTCTTGTCATGACTCTGGATCCATGTTCCATGCATAATCATGTGGAGCATTAGAAACTTGTCCAGAACTGTAAGTCTCAAATGCAAGGAGTACACATGCACTTGATTCAGGTGAATTGAAAGAATGGGATGCCAATCTATATCCTCCTCTACACAAGATGGTGGCTTTCTTTTGTTGCAATTCATGATGCTATTGAACCACACGTGCCCCTCGCTTGCTTTTTGATTATCGTTTGGGTTCTTGGCCCCTTCTTGCTTGCTGAATTTTGATCTTGTGACCCATGTGCCCTTTCCTAATGCATCCTTAGGCTTCTTTGCATGGTAGAAAAAAAGGCATGGAAATAAAGTATTTGCACCACCCTTAGTGCCCAACATGCATTTTAGGGTCTTCCAATCGCCACCAAGGTGTCACTCTATGTCAAAGTCATCAATTCTAGGGACATTGAGGAGTTCCCCATTGCATTGTCGATTTATTGCCTCTTGAATACCTAAATGGTTGAAATACCACCTCAAACTGTCATGGTCCTTGTGTGGGAGTGCACATGCCGCTTGCCACCATATGTTCTTCTGTGATTGCACCCCATAAAAATATTGCCTTTGCAACCTCCTGTCAAGCGACTTGGCCACCTCTTCACATTTTTAGCCCCTTCCCATAGTGCCATGCTCATTAGGGTGAGGCCTGTGCGCTCCACCCTCTGGCCTTTGACAACCTGACATTCATATAATTTTAACACAAATATAGCTTTTCCACCTAGAACCTCTATTGTGATATTTTAATATTGGATCATAGCTCATTGGAGGGCTTCTACTTCAATGTAAACATTGTCTTTGAGGACATTGGCATGTTTCCATCCACCCACTTGTACCCGCCTAGCAGGGTTGAAATGTCATTGTTTGTGGTTTTTCTTGCCATAGACATATTGTGTGGGTTTGTAACATTGATCGATCCATTCCCTTGATGTGTGGACACCATGTTATTAATTCATGTATACAATGCTTTGTACCCTTATCATTGATCCTGGTTGAGTCGCACACTATAAGTATGTCACAAGTGGGAATAATATTTTGAAACTCGTTCAATACCAGTTTTTGAAGGGATTTTCGTAATGTACCATGTGCTAGACTAGAAATCATATTCAAAATGTCTTTCTCATCAACCACGTGCCAAGTATGGACGCCTTGACCGACTCTTTGGTATTGTTTCAACCTAGAATTGCTTCCACACATTCTTTGTAAAAAGAAAATAGAAACAGAGTCAATTAGTTACTAAATTCTACTAACAAATTACACTCTTACAATTTGCAACTGACTTGTTTGGCACACACGTCTCTTATGAGTGTCTCTTTTTTAATCTCACAGGAAGGTGAGTAAAGATCGACACACCATCTAAGACTTCGAGTGGAATGTTGAAGATGCATGTAATTTTCTACAACCCCATCGATGCTTTCTTTATTGTTTTCAAGATTCACATTCTTCTCTACAAGTTGCTTCCTTAATTTTTCTATGTGCACCATGAATTGCTCCTTTGTTGATGAAGCTTTGACCAAGTTAATGGCATAGGCATGAAAATACACATTTGCATTTCTTCTAAAAAGGAAATAGGTCTCAATTATATCACTGTGATGAGAGGTGCAAGAAGTACCCCAACAATAATGTCCCTTGGTCTTGCACTGATCCTAAGTTGTTCCTTTTTACCTAAGCTCGCAACTTGCAGCATGTCTAGTTTTGTTTGAATCTGATTACGTGTGAAGATCTCTTGCAAGTACAAAGTGTAAAGCCTCTGGAAATATCCTAACATTCAGTGGTAGCCGTTGTGAGCGAGATGGAAACACACACAACGCCTCTATAATGACCCGACACACACTCTTGGGATGATACACACACACATTATGGGGCACCACTCGGCTTACACAACCAGCCTGGCCGAGACAGGAAACACACAGACGGAGTGAGGAGAGAGAGATTTCCCACTTTCCCACTCAACACTCACACACACTCTCTCAATTCAGATCAAAGGAGGAAAATTGATGTTGTTTAGACTCAATGAATCTCAGCCCAACACCAATGGGGCAAATAGTTTACATAGTATTGAGGAAATATACCAGATACAACCACAAAGTTAAGCAGAGGCTTCACTCACCGGAGAAGATTACATAGAAAAATAGAAGAAAATATGTGAGGAATTTGGAAAAATGGACAGTGCCATTGCGTCCGGAACGCCCAAAAACCCCAGTCTCCAATGTCAAAGTGCTCAAATCCGACCTCGGATGAGCAGTTTAGGGCCAAAAAATGCTCCAAAAACAGCAAAAACACACTTGCGGCTGTTCCTCCTCTCTTCTCCATGTTTTTTCTGGTCTTCTCTCAGTTTTTTCAGTTCCCACACTTAGCTTTATTAGTTGGGCACCCGTGGCCTTTTAGATGACCTCAAACGAATCCCGAACAGGCCAAAAACTGACCTCGTAGTGCATAGTTGTTACCTTTTTGCATCATCCGCACACCTGGCACTCAGTTTTTCCAAATAATGCATCCCGTAACCACGTGAAGTGGCCCCAAAAATTGGTCCTCATGATGACCTTTCTGCATAAGTATCACAAGAAAACACCCACGTTGTGTCCATACTTCTCCTCGTGCAAGTATTGACCCCGTTCGACCTCCTGACGCCACTAGATGCCATGTGACGCACCTGCTTACCTCATGTCATCGGCCCGCAAATAGCTTCCTTGAGAAGTTTTACGCGCTACCAACTCCTCCTTATTGTAGAAAAAAACACACTGGTACTGATAATAGTGAAAATCGTTGCACTATGTACACCCTGTCCTACCTGTACACACTTGGGCCCCACGTAACCACCTGGCTATGGAAATTGGGCAATCCTTTATTTGATGCACCATGCATGTATATGTACATATGCGCAATCCCTTGCTCCAAAAAACTCCTGACATAATTTGCCCATCTCCTGGCCTGCTAGATCATTCATGATCAGCAGCAGCAAAGAGAGATATGAGACTCGCCGCATCACAGGTCTCCTCATCTCTCACCAACACTGCTTGATCCACAGACAGCTCATCTTGCTCCACCATCATCAATCTAGCATGATACAATTTAAAACGCAATCCATTTACCCTTGAATTATGTAGAACACCATCCAGGTTAGCCAGCTGATATGTGCCATTTGGAAAACACTCCACTATCTTGAAAGGGCCTTCCCACTTAATTTGAAACTTCTTTTGGAAGGTTTTGTCCAGCTTACTATTGTAGCGCAAAACCATGTCATGTTTCTTGATACCCTTACTTTTGACCTTTTCATTTATCTTTGCCAAAGCCTTATTCTGCATCTGCCCATAATGCTCCAATGCGCTCATCCTATCCAACTGGACCTCTTGTAACTGCAAGAGCCTCTCTTTGAATGCATCACTAGGTGGCCCAAGAAACTTCTCTAACATCTTGACCGTAGGAAACTCTACCTCCACAGGCAATAGTGCTTCCTTTCCATACACCAAATGAAATGGAGTAAACCCTGTACCTGTCTTCACCGAAGTACGGTACGCCCATAATGAACTAGGAAATTCCAAATCCCAATTCTTTCCTTGGTGCTCCATCACTTTAGAAAGAATTTGTACCAACTCACCATTGAATCTTTCATTTAAGACATTGATGGGGGCTTTTCACAAGCCAAGCTCCCATACCCCTCTACTCTCTTCCCCACCCCATGAAAACCCCCTCTTAGGGAGGGGGTGATAAAAGGCATTGGAAAAAAGTAAGAAAAAAATAAAGTATGATTATGTAAATATATAAGAAAGGTAAAATAGGCCACCTCATGCCTGCGGGGTAGCCCATCCCCACCTTGCCTCCTTTTTCTTCACTGTTGCCCCGCCCGGTGTCCCTTTTCCTCTCCTCCA
The DNA here is from genome assembly GCF_014529385.1 of Adiantum capillus-veneris. Taxonomy (NCBI): domain Eukaryota; kingdom Viridiplantae; phylum Streptophyta; class Polypodiopsida; order Polypodiales; family Pteridaceae; genus Adiantum; species Adiantum capillus-veneris. The sequence continues at coordinate 33,512,036 of NC_140958.1, read as the reverse complement.
CTCAAAAGGTCAACCCCCTCTCTCTTCCCTTTGTCCTTTCTCCTTTCTCTCTCCCCTCAAGCTACCCCACCTCTCACCAATAATGCATTATAACTCACCAATAATGCACCAACTCACATGCAACTTACCCTATCTTCCAAAATAGTATACCCCACCCCCTCTTTCTCTCTCCTATCATATCCCATGACCCAAATACCCCCCTCTCTCTCTAAAGGGCGCCATGTCTCTTGTCTTGTAGATAAATAACCTCCCCCACACTCACACACACTCAGTTTCACTGAAAAAGGTGCCCACAGACCCAATCCCACCTGGTGGTTACCTAATTTTTCTTGTGTTCACACACATCTGCACACAGATTCACCTCTGAACACACTCCCCTCTCTCCCATCTTGTAATTCTTTTATTCTCCATGTCACCTCTCACTTTTTTTCATCAACCCATCTCTCTCTCTTAGTCTCTCTCTCATGAGACTGCTGTTCTAGCACATATACACACAGCCAGACAAGTGGGGCCCACAGTCACATGGCCTATGTAGATAATGATTTCTTCATTTCTAAATTCTAGATTTTCTCCCCCCTCCTCCCCTATATAAAGAGGGGTCACCATCACACAAAAACACACAACATCACCAAAGAACACACTATGCACTGTGTGTGCCTAGTGCACACACTCACCCACCCACACCATCACCATCACCGCAATCACCATGCTTGTCTTGAGCATGACCTCTGCACCCTTGGCTATGGAAGATGAAGGGCAACTAAATGAAGGATGATGGCCATAATCCTCGTGCGAGTCTTCGCCATCAACTCCCACCTATCCGCCATGTGCTCTACCACTCTCTCCCTTCTCATTCCCCTACCCTATGCTCCCCATTTCATCGCCTAATTCTCTAAATAAATCTTGAGGTTTTGTGAGTATGTTTTCTTGCAATGTTTTGCCCATGTGAGGTGTGCGGAATCGCCACCTAGTCTTGTGTTTTGGAGTGAGCTTGTGTATATGTGAAGGGTGTGTGGATTCGCCATCCTTTTGTGATGCCTAAGTACTAAGCCGCTATACCCCCTCCCTCACACTCTCTCTCTCTCTCTCACTGGATCTCATTCCCTTTCCTTTTCATCATTACTCCCAAGCATCCATCTCTCTTGGATGAAAACTTTGTTATGGTGGTGTGTTGTTTGCGTCCTAGCCGCTGAAGCTAGGTGGTGCCCCCTGTTTGCTTTACCATGACAGGCTCGAGGCGTGCCATTCGGTCCCCGGTGTTTTAGAGGCCGTCGGGGTTCGGGGTTCGCTTTGCTCCCGTCATTTGGTGCCCCCACTGAGGATCTTTTCATGAAACCCTTCAGTTTACAAGACTGAAACCCTTAAACTATTGTGAATGGATGAATGGCTAGCAGGATTTGCTAATTGGACGACAGAAGAAGAAGAGCTCCAAGCACAACTAGACGAACTCCGCATCTCCATCGAAGCTCGAGTGCCAAGCGTAACGGTAATCGATTTGCAGTGGAAGAGTCAACCAACACGCCAAACCCAGTGGATATACATAGGCCAAGTGCCAAGAAGAAGAAGGAGAAGGTCGAAACCATGTCCGCAACCTACAACCAACCCACAACAACAAAATGGAAAGAGCTCTACACAATAGAGAATCAACACTATTCTACTTTGAGAATCGGGTAACTCAAGTCACCGAGCTAATTATCACAGTCAGTTTTCAAGTCGCACCTGATGCTGCAGCACAGATAACGGAAGCATTGGCTCACACTCTAACTAGAGAAACTAGGGATCTATTGAGTTTGTTTCAGGAAAGAACACCACCCTCTCCCACAAGCTTGGACAGTGACTAAGCACCTCTAAGCTTCACATGAATCAGTACAACCTACCTCAAGACAGATCACACATACCAACACGTGTACGCTCAATCAAGGTAATACTGGATTTGAAGGCTCACTACCAGCACGTCATTGACACCATGCCGGGTGGGGAGCGGTTTTTGGAGGTTCTGGCATCAGATCAACCATTTGTCTTACCTTTGGTACAAGGCAATGTACCGTTTGAAGTTTTAATCTATGTCCTAGTATAAGAGGGTATACACGCCTCCTTGTAAAGAAGAAAAAAACTTTTGCAAGTTAAGCAGTGTGTCTTTCTAGCTCTCTCTCAGTAATCATGGCAAGTGTAGCATTTCCAACATTTAAAGGAAAGAAGGGGGAGGATTTGGTAACAGACTTCCTAGATGACTTTGAAGTAGCATGTGTAGTGAGCAACAAAGATACGGATGAATCCCGGGTTAGAATCTTTAAGCATCTCATGAAGCTAGAAGCTAGATCATGGTATAATGCACTTCCACAAGCAACCAAGGATGACTGGGAACCCTTAAAAAGCGCTCTTAAGAGGCGCTTTGGGGGAGGTACCACTTCAGAAAAGTTGTGGGACAAGTTGAGAGACTTGAAGCAGGAGGGTCTTTTAGAATATTCCACCTATGAGTCCAAATTTGTGGATTTGTGGGAACGGTGGGTTGAGTCACTGGCTAGGGGGGAAGCTGCACCCGTCTTCCTAAAAAAAGATCGGTTCATGCATGGCTTATGGCCGCTTCTAAAGGAGAAGGTGAAAGGTAGATTCCCGGCTACGTACGAGTTAGCCGTTGAGATTGCTCGCCTTAAGGACAAGAAGTTGCGAATGAAAGCCAAAGAAACCGAGTCAACAGAAGCAGGAACATCGCGTCGACCAGCAACTACGACAACCACCATACCACCACCACCGACTCTTGGGGTAAGAGATGACCAACAAGATATGTTGGCCCATATTACTGACCAACTGCAGAATTTATCTGTCCACTTAATACAACAAGGGAGGAGTCAAGAAAGAGATCAAGACCCTGGAAGAGCACGATGAAAAAACAGGGAGTATCATTGCTACAACTGCGGAGAAGACGGTCACGGTATGTACTACTATCCCAAACCACGACAAAACTATAATAGAGGAGGTAGGAGGAAACAATTGTCACCCCCTAGAGAAAGAACACCCCCACCCCGAGCACCACCCCCACCAACACAAATTCTACGTCCACCCCAGACACCACTACAAGCATCCATCCCACCTCTTCCACCAGCCCCACCACCTGATCGCCCTGTAAACATCATAAGGCTAGAAGAGAAAGGAAAAGCCGTAGTAGTGGATCCACCGAGAGCAAAGGAGAGGGACAAGGGTAAGGAGAAGGTAACCTTTTTAGAACCACTTGAAGCCATGACTGTGAAAAGAGCTAGGAGGGAGAAAGCTACACAATCAGATGATGAGAGAAGCATGAGAGGACAAACTAGCAAGAGACCATCCAGGCCACGACGGAAATTGGGCATCACTGACTTCCAGCTAGGGGAAAGTTCTAAGCCCTATGATCTAACATTGGATGTGGCAGAGCAAGGACCGAAGATTACATGGCCACAGCTACTACATCTTGCACCAAAAGTAAGGCGACAATGGTCTAAAATGGTAAGTACAAGACGCTCCAAAACAAAGGTAGCCGGAGCAATTTCGGGATGCAACATGGATGACATCCTTCCAATTGTCGACGTAAACATAAAAGGAAAGAGGGTTGGAAACACCTACATTGATGGAGGTGCACAAATCTGTGTAATGAGCGAAGCTATGATGCTTCGATTAGGGCTCGAGGTTGACAGGCCTTCTCCATGCAAGGCAAAGATGGAAAACAACGCAAAAGTAAAGTGTGTGGGTGTGGTAAGTGCCGTGAAAATCAAAGCTTTCAACACTGAGGTAGAGGTAGATGTTTTTGTAATGCCTACTAAGGGTAACGGGCCTATTGCATCAATCCCCCACTTTTCAAACACATCAAACGCCATAATGGTTTTTCGTAGCTCTGGCTTCAACACTCTCTTCCCAAATGCTTGACACCTATTGCAAGACCTACACCAATGGTGAACATCCTTGTGCAAACTAGGCCATACATACCCCTCTTGCAAAATCTTATAGAAGGTGATCTTTAGAGCAAAATGGCCACCACATGCGCCTTCATGATTCTCTTCCAACAATCTGTAAAGCTCCTCCCGCCAAGGTACACGTCTCAATACTAGATAAGCCCCTTTCATGTATAAGACATCACCAATCAATTTGTACCTATATGCTCTACGCACAAAGCCATACTTCTTAGACTTCTGAATCTCCTTTGGAATGATTCCTGTTAACAAAAATTCCTCTTCTTGAGCCAAACTTTCCTGGCCATGATAAAGAGGTAAAGTGGTCCTCAACACAAATAGCTCCCCAATCATGCCTTGAGCTGCTTCATGTGCCTCTCCATTTAGAGCACGTTCAATGTGTCTGATGCTCCATGCTTCGAACTTTTTTAACAGGCCTTTAATTCTGAAGCACATTTCCTTCAATGAGGTGTTCTTGCTCTTCCACACACCCAGCACTTGCTTCACCACTAACAAGGCATCGCCTTTTATGCTCAACCTTAGAACCCCATGCTTCAAAAAAATGTGTAATCCGGCTTCCAGAGTAGCATATTCAGCCTCATTGTTACTATGAGCATCCAATTTGAACTCGCTCTTGCATACTAGCTTCCCCTCTGGATCATAGAGTGCTATACCCCCTGAAGCTGCATCATGGCTCTTTCTGTATGAACCATCAAAGAACAACACATGTGCATTGCTTATATGTGGCACTTCTTCAAATACCTTTCTCACCACCTCTTCCTTAACAATAAGGGGATTCTCCTTGTAGGTCAACAAATCAGCTAGGGTAGCCCTTGTACTATCTTCCACTAGAAAAGAGAACTCAAACTCTTGCAGCTCAATTACCCATTTCTTCACCACATTTGACATGTTAGTACCATTAATTAACTGTGGAAAAAAAGCATAGCTCGTCAAGAAAACAAAAGGTCGTGGTAGCAAGTAATGACGAAATCGTCGACAAGCAAATATTACACTAGCCATCACTAGCTCTACTTCCGAGATCTTTCTCTCCGGTACCAACTTTACTCAGCTTGCACAATACACCGGCCTCATATAATGGCTGCCCTTCCCCTTTTGCAATAGCATGGCTCCAATGGCATCATCCCCTACTGATGGATTTACATAAAACACTTTCTCCCAATCAGGAGCCTGCATGGCTGACAACCCCCCTAACACCTCTTTCACCTCTTGAAACACTTCTTCACACTTGTCATCCCATTGCAATGGATCATGCTTTGCCACTTGTTGTAATGGATAAAGAATCTGAGAAGACAATGGAATAAACCTTGCCATGCACTTCACTTTGCGTATAAAGGTTGCCAATTGCTTTGTACTCGTAGGTGATGGAAGAAGAATAATAGACTTAACCTTGTCTGGATCAGCCTCAATGCCATTTTCTGACACCATATGGCCAAATAACTTCACCCTTGGCTGTGCTAGATGACATTTCTTTGGATTTAGTTGTCCTCCACATTCATTATATCAAGCCAATACCATCTGTAGCTTCTCATGATGTTCAACCCTACTGTTGTAGACACAGAAGTCATCCATGAAAGCTTTAACACAACTACCAATGAATGGTTTCAATACCCAATTTGCTCTCTCTTGATAGAAAGATGGTCCATTTGACAACCCAAATGGCAATACTGTGTAGCAATAGCAGCCCCATGGCGTAATAAAAGTGGTCTTTGTGCGGTCTTTAAGAGCAATCTTCAATTGAAAATAGCCTGAAAAACCATCACACACACTGTATCTCTCATAACCTGCCACTGAATCCAAGATCTGATCGATGAATGGAAGAGGATATGAGTTCTTCTTAATGGCTGCGTTTAAGGGTTTAAAATCTACACAAATTCTCCACTTCCCATCCTTCTTTGGACTGACTACAACTGGACTCACCCATTTTGTGGTCTCCACAGGGACTATGAACCCTGCCTTCAATAACTTGTCCACCTCTTCTCGCAAGGCTTCCATTTGCTCTTGACCCATCCTTCTTAGCCTTTGCCGCACTAGCTTAGCACCTTCTTTCAGCTCTATATGCATCTCTTCGCCCTTGAACCCTCTGATCTCTTCATATGAAGTAATGAACAAATCAGGAAAACTAGCCAGCATGTGCAAATATATATCCTTCTCCATAGCTGAGAGGTCTCCACTGATCATTTGTGTCATCAATTCCTGCTTCTTTGACAACTCAACCTTGGTTTTCATCAGCCCTTCAATCACTTCATAAGGCTCTTCACTTTCATCTTCAACCTCATTCGCAAATGCAACTAAACCAAACTCCTGGATTTCTTTGTCCATCAAAAGAAATGCAACATCAGCTGGTAGTGCTATCACTGTCCTTATCTGTCACCGTGGAAGAGTCTTCATCACTAGACTCATCCTCATCTTCATAAAGCTCCTCTAATCGTTTCCTTGTGTCCATATTATAAAGCTTCTTGGTACCTGTCTTTCCATACAGGCTAATCGTACCATGTCGCCAATCTTGAACAGCTCCCACTGCACATAACCATGGTCTGCCCAGTATAATAGGATATGCTCCCAACCCTGCTGGCATCACATGAAAATCAACCACTGCCTTTGCATCATATGCCTCCACTTTTAAGCTCTTTACAACACCCAAGCATTTTACTTTTTGATGGTTTGCCAATCTAATCCGGAAAGCTGACACCCCAGCCACTGTGAGACCCATCTTCTCAACGCATGAGTGTGTTATGACGCATATTTGGGCTCTGCCATCCACATAACCTTGTCCCAAATTTTTCCTTTTATGCCGCACATCTACTATTGGACAAATGTCTGGTAGCTCATCCATTGCCAACACCTTTACTGAACCTCTCTCTGGCTCTTTCTCCATTGGGTTAACCATCCTCTTCCACTGTCGCTTTAGATTAGGCACCATCTCTATAAGGTGCCCAAAAGTAACATCTGCCTTCCTACTTGTCAGATCCTCCTTCAAGTCATAGCTTAATTGCCCATCCCCTAGTGGAAAATCTGAAACATGAAACTTTCGACGAGCTCTCCTTTTCCTCTTGGCCTTGACATCCTCGCCTTCATGGCTCTTTCCTTTCTTCTTACTAGGACCTGGGGCACTTCTTCCTTCCTTATCCTCTGTGGTCCTCTTCCCAATAGGCATCACTAATGTATCCTCTAGCTTTGATGCCTTCTCCAAGGTGACTACACTTAGCACTTTTGTCTTTCCCTTTTCCTCTTGGGTTAATCCACTGGTTCCTTCATCTCCCTTAATTTCGATGCCATAATCATTTGACCTAGTTAACACCTGTCTTGGCAATGGATACATGTCTCCCCCCATCCTTGGTGGCTTATCACATTGCGGGCTGATGTGACCCAACTCTCCACAATTGTAACATGTGGGCGTCTGCCTCCAAAACCTACCATTGCTTTGTCCAACACCATTCCTAGGTCTTTCTTCACCTCCTGGCTGATTTGCATACCTCCCTCGACCTCGATTATTTCCCACTTGACCTAGCATGTTTAGGCTGCGATTCTTCATTAAATCTACCACTTGCCTCATGTCTTGCCTTAGCCCATTATCTTGCACCGATGTAGTGACCACTGCTGGCATAACCTGAGTAGTAACAGGAACCACTGGTTCATGATGAACCCCTGACATGCGACCTTGTAAAGTCTCTATAGGCTGAAATTCAGACCTCATGGGCAAAGACTCCACTCCTAACTGGCTCATTTTCCTCAACTTCCACTCTTTGTTCCTTGCTACCTCTAGTGCATCTTCATATGTCCTAGGCTTCTTTAGCTCCACTCTCCAACGTATATTCTCCCAAAGACCAGCCAAGAGCCTGTCCTTCTTCATCATGTCAGGCGGGGGTACCTGTGGTGCTAAGGCCTTGCACATCCGCTCCCATGCCAATGAGAACTTACGTATGTACGCATCTATTAGCTCACCTTCCTTTTGCACCAAACCTTGTACTTCTTGCTACACTTTGTCAGGATCTTCTATCTTCACAAACTCCACTTTCAACCCATACCTTAGATTGTCCCAACTCAATCTTACAGGTGGATCCGCTGCACGCAACTCCTCTTCAAATGTTTTGAACCAAACTCGTGCATCACTCTTCAAACAAATTTAGAGAAGACGTAACATCTGCGCAGGGTCATGAATCTGGTTGCTAATGCAGGCAACCTCCATCTTTTCCAAAAAATCTTCCACATCTTCATCACTTCTTCCATGAAACTCCGGATAAGAGAAAGATGGCTACCCAAGTTACAATGCTTTGAGAAGCCCTTTGAACACACGTGCAAGAACCCAAAACTTTTGACTACCCAATCCTCAGAAACTTCAATGGAGCTCAACTTTAGATAAGGACAAACACATGCACATCAAATGAGTTTTCATAGTTGATCATCGGAATTACAACAGGAAAAGGACATTCCAAGATCTCTCGTAATCTTCTTGGCCCGAACATAAAGACTATGCGCTGCTGGAAAAAAATCTTCCTGGACACATGAACATTTATCTGGATTCTTTGAGTTAAATGAAATGGAGTGAATTGAGGGCGATTTTGATCATCCATTAAGGCCAACCATGAAGCTCCCAAGAAGGCACACCTGACTTAACCTCTGATTTTGCCAAAATTTCAGCAGCATAACAGCATAAATGGCTCAAAAGACCAACAAACCAGCCATCATAACTTGGAAAAATTTTGGCAGAGTTTCCCCATAAATAGAGCACTAGGAACCCAAAATATAGACTGTATATGTATGCATAAACTGTCAACAATAGAACCCGAGCATCAAGTAGGACTCACTAGTACATAGCCTATGGCGAGGTCACAAAAAGGGTGCTCCAGCTACCTGTATCACCGAAAGGATCTCCACATTTGAGAATCCCCCAGCTCAATAAAAACCTCACGCTATCGACTCTCACACGAAGGCTAATGCAAATCGCGTATAGTCAAGTCTCAGAAATGACTATCTTCCAGACCAAGTCTCAGAAATGGCTGGGATTGCCAAATACAACCAAGTATGGCTCCACAAATGCGTACAATGGCAGTTTCCACAAGTAACGTACAATCCAGCAGACAATGCGCTCAAATAGGCACCAAGTGATGCATACCCACAACAACTGCAAGTGACATCACTGCTAGTATATCACTGTACTCCAGCTACCTATACCTGTGTGAATCACCTGTACCTGTACCTGTCCCTGTAACCTGTAACCTGTAGCCCCGAATCTCGAAGCTTGAAGCTCGAAGCAGAAGGTACTCGAAGAAGATCCTCCGTGGGGGCGCCAAAAGAATGTGAGCGGGATGGAAACACACACAACGCCTCTATAATGACCCAACACACACTCTTGGGATGATACACACACACATTATGGGGCACCACTCGGCTTACACAACCAGCCTGGTCGAGACAGGAAACACACAGACGGAGTGAGAAGAGAGAGATTTCCCACTTGCCCACTCAACACTCACACATACACACTCACACATACACACTCACACACACTCTCTCAATTCAGCTCAAAGGAGGCAAATTGCTATTGTTTAGACTCAATGAATCTCAGCCCAACACTAATGGGGCAAATAGTTTACACAGTATTGAGGAAATATACCAGATACAACCACAAAGTTAAGCAGAGGCTTCACTCACCGGAGAAGATTACACAGAAAAATAGCAGAAAATATGTGAGGAATTTGGCAAAATGGACAGCGCCATTGCGTCCGGAACGCCCAAAAACCCCAGTCTACAATGTCAAAATGCTCAAATCCGACCTCGGATGAGCAGCTTAGGGCCAAAAAATGCTCCCAAAACATCAAAAACACACTTGCGGCTGTTCCTCCTCTCTTCTCCACGTTTTTTCTGGTCTTCTCTCAATTTTTTCAGTTCCCACACTTATCTTTATTAGTTGGGCACCGGTGGCCTTTTAGATGACCTCAAACAGACCCCGAACAGGCCAAAAACTGACCTCGCAGTGTATAGTTGTCACCTTTTTGCATCATCCGCACACCTGGCACTCAGTTTTTCCAAATAATGCATCCCGCAACCATGTGAAGTGGCCCCAAAAAGTGGTCCTCATGATGACCTTTCTGCATAAGTATCACAAGAAAACACCCACGTCGTGTCCATACTTCTCCTCGTGCAAGTATTGACCCCGTTCGACCTCCTGACGCCAATAGCACTACAAGAGGCTATTCATATTAGCGACACTCACACAGCGACGCTCAAAAAAAAAACTTCCCGGTGTCGCTATGAGCGTCGCAAATTTACTTGTAAATTTGCGACGCTCATAGCGACACCGGCTAGGCTAAAAAAAATAACAGAGAGCGCCCAAAAACTCAGATCTCAGATCTGAGTTTTTCGGCGCCCTCAAGCAAGGAGCAGGTAATGCTCTCCCTCTCCCTCTCCCTCTCTCTCTCTCTCTCTCTCTTTCGTCTCCACACACACACACACACACACGAGGAGAGGAAGGAGAGCCAGGTATGCTCCTTCCCTCTCCTCACTCTCATGTTCCCTTCCCCTCTTTCTCTCTCCCTCTCTATCTCTCTCTCACACACACACACACACACACATAGTGTTTTTGAGAGAGAGAGAGAGAGAGAGAGAAAGAGTACAAACATAAACAAAAACGCACACACACATACATAAACAAAGAATGCACACACACATTGAGAGAGGAAAAGAGAGAGAGAGCATGCATAAACAAAAAACGCACACATTGAGAGAGGAAAAGAGAGAGAGAACATGCATAAACAAAAAACGCACACATTGAGAGAGGAAAAGAGAGAGAAAACATGCATAAACAAAAAAACGCACACACATTGAGAGAGAAAGAGAGAGAAACTAATTTAACGTCGTAGGAAACTAATTAAAATTAAAAGACCTAAAGATCTAGCCGACGAGGAGTTGAACGCAAGACCTATTATTCAAGAGGAAAATGGCATAACCAATCTATCATACTTGGCATGGGTGATAGAAAGGTTATACCATTTATCTCTTTTTATTGGCACACACATCCACACACGCGCACACACACAAGAAGAAGAGAGTTATAACGTCGTAGGAAACTATCCTAAAAGACGTTAAAGATTAGGTTAGATGTAGACTTACGTTAAATTAGATTTAGGTTTATTTAAGTTAAATTAGATTAGATTTAGATTTATTTTTAGTTAGATTTACGTTTATTTACGCTAGATTTAGATTTACGTTATATTAGATTAGATTTAGGTCTCCATAGACTGTGATGCCTGCATGAAGCGGGTGAAGAAAGCCGTCAATGGAATATAGGGTATTGCTGCCTTCACTCATGGTGGGCTCCGTCGATCCAAAAGTACTGGTGAAATGTCTTCAGAAGATAGGGAAGAAGGTAGATCTTCAGGGCGGCAAGAGTCACTACATCCCCGACAATGACCATCTAGACAACCTCTAGTCATTCAACAGCAACTTCAAAGTTAGTAACAAGAGCAAGAACGGTCCAAAGGGCCAATTGCTATCGTCAGATGTGGATGGAGATGAGGCAGCGTCACCGCCGGAAGTTAACTCTCACATCTTTAGTGATGAGAATGCCAACTCTTGCCGAGTTATGTGAAAAATTATGTGTTAAATCAGTTTTAAGGTTCTTGTAATCCCTGTTAGTTTAGTTCTTTGTTTTTAATATGACATAATTTACGTTAGATTTAGATTTATGTTATATTAGATTAGACTTAGGTTTATTTAGGTTTACCCACACACACACACACACACACACACACACACACACACACACACACACACACACACATAAGAAGAAGAGAGTTTTAACGTCGTAGGAAACTATCCCAAAAGACGTTAAAGATTAGGTTAGATGTAGACTTACGTTAAATTAGATTTAGGTTTATTTTTAGTTAGATTTACGTTTATTTAGATTTACGCTTATTTACGTTAGATCGAGTCCACGCAAGAATTACTTACGGTTTAGGGTTTAGAGTTAGACGAACAGTGAAAAGATCTACTGTGAAAAGATGTTAAGATGCTGTGAAGTGCTACAGCTAGAGAAGAGGCAAAGGGGTTTTGTCCACTACATGCAGTATCATGTAGACGTGGGTCTGTAGATTTCTTGTACCCACAAATATAGGTATTGACCAATAAAGACGAGATTATAACCCGGTGGTTCTGATCTCCGTGCACCTCTAGACCGAGGTGTGCGGGGATTGGACATGACTAGAGAATGTGAGGTAGAGAGAGAGAGAGAGAGAGAGAGAGAGAGAGAGAGAGATAAGACGAAGAATGCCAATAGAATATTAAATTTGTTGTCCAGGTTATAAGATTTTTATCCTCATTATGAGTAGTGACGAGGATGTGGGACCGTCCAACCGAAACACCTATCTCTCAACGAGGGTCTTATGTCCTTGTAATCAATGCAAGCATGCTGTGCGACGGACAAGACGTGTTTCTTTGCAGCACGTTCGTGAATTTGACCTTAGAAATGTGGATCGTATGGAGCAATATTGGGCGCAAACAGAGTTTGATGGATCGATAAAACTCCCTAAAGCACCATGGATTTCACAGGAGCCCAAGAACGCAAAGTAAAAGAGACCATTCGATCTTTGCGGACCCCCACTGGCGTAATGCACTCGCTCCGAACGTGTTTTACTAAAGAAGGAAAGCTTACCGGTTTGAAGTCACACGATTGGCATAAAATGTGTCAGGTACGTTCATAGTGGACTTTAATATCATTGCATAAAATGTGGACTTTAATATCATTGCTGCTCATACTTTACAGTTTATTTTACCGGTTGCCATTGAGGGATGTTTGTCTCTCCACATCCGTAACACAATCTACAAACTTGCAAAGCTGGTGCAATGGATCTCACAAAAGGAGATCAACGTAGACTCCATACCATTCGCCAAACTAAATGCTGCGGAGCTTGTGTGCATGTTTGAGAAACATTTTCCTACTACCATGCTAACCATTCAGGTGCATCTTCTTGTTCACATAGTTGATGAGGTGGAAATAGCTGGCACAGTTCATTCCAGATGGATGTTCTTCTTAGAACGTTTCATGAAAACGCTTAAGGGATATGTGCGTCAAAAGGCACGTCCGGAGGGTAGCATGGCAAAAGGTTGGTTGGTATCAGAGTCCCTAGTGTACATTGGAGAGTGGCTAGACGGATTTGATAAAGCCCGGGACACGCTATGGCGAACCATAGATGATGAGCGCATATCTGGGATTGTCATGTGCAATCTCGGTGTTGAGAAGAAGATGACGGAAGATCTAGAGGCTAAAATCAACCGATTTTGCATGCTTCACAATCCAGTGATGCAAAAGTGGATTTCACAATATGAGGATGCAAAGCAAAAGCGACAAAGGGCACGAATCGAGTGGAGACGGGGAAGACGACCACCGATGCACTATCCGACGGTTCTGGAGAGCCTACCAACATTCATGAGCTTAAGATGGTTGCACAACCAATTGAAAAGCACACAACAATGCGGTGACGAAGTGACTGAGGAAGAGTGGGAGTACTCTCGGGGTTGCGCGACCAAGGTAAGTTTGCAATGTACGACTAGCTAGTGACTTTATTTCTAAACGTTTGAACGGCCACTCATAATCTTTGTTCGTTGTAGTATAAGTCAAACACAGCAACATGGTGTAAAGGTCGACATTTTAGGGTGGAACGGATCGACAAAAAGCGTTTTACTCAAGATTGTGGAATCATGGCAAAATTTGAACAGTCTAGTCGACGACGTTCCTTTGATGCAGATCCTGTGGTGGCGGAACTCACTTACTTCGGCACGCTACAAGAGATTTTGAGGATCGATTACAGAGGATTTTTTGTCGACTTGTTCGACGTGCAATGGTTCAAGATAATCATGGAGGGTCGCAACGCTACTGTGCGTAGAGGAGAGTCTGGTTTTCTTGAGGTGGATTCTACTAAGAAATGGACTGACCTAAGAGACACTTTCGTACTACCTGAGCATTGTGAACAAGTAAGTATGTAAATAGTTAACATCCCCCTTTTACAAGTTATGTGCTTGAAAGCTCTCATGTAAGTTATGTGGCTCTGGCAGGTAATATTTCATCCTACAAAGTCTACATCAAACTGGTGGTACGTCATAGAGTTAGCCCCTTGTAGTGCAAGGACGTATGAAGGCTACCATGTGCCAATCACAACGGCATCAATGGAGGAGATCAGAGAAGATGCTCAATCAGAAGCCGCTGCGGTGGTGCCAGACGAGCATCAAGATGCTACTACTCTATATGGGGTGCATGCAGAGGAGCTACAAAATGAAACAGAGGATATGTGTTTAAACGGAGAGCTCTATATAGATATAGGAAGTTATGCTGAGTTATGCGAGGATGAGAGAGAGATCTCTTAAAGCCACAAATATTGTATTTGAACAATTTTGCTCCGTGTTGTAAAAGCTCTGGCTCTCTAAGTACCTTCCATGGTGTATAACGCTCTTTTCTACTCGTGCTCACATCTTTTGATTGAAAATTCTGAGTTTTCGACTTTCCTCTTCTATTACTCAATTCATTGCGTCATTGTATTTATATGCGTCATTACGTCATTGTATTTAATGGTCTTTGCGTCATTGTCTACTCTATTCATTCAATATTAAGTTTAAATATTCGTGTGTTTAATGCAGGTATGGATGATGAGGATTTTCTTTCTTCTTTGTCACTGCAGCAGAGATAGTGGTACGTGGAGCGTCATCGCTCTGGCGCATCATCGCGCGTTCCTACTCCATCCGCATCTCCCTCTCTTTCGGAGCATTCGACGCGCTCCGAAGCTTCGGCCTCGATGAGACGATCTTCACACTCGTCTCGACACCGGCGCTCTAGTGGTGGCAGTGGCGGTTGTTGTGGGGATTCTGCCGCCGATGCCTCCACACCGCCTCGTGTTCGACGAGGCTCTTTACCCTCCCCTTCTTTGCCCGCCCCCACACTAGCCACAGCATCGCCATCTACGCCAGGTTTTGCGCGGCTGACTGTTCCTAGCAGCTACACACCTCTACCTACTCCATTAGGGAATTTCGGAGGTCATTTGGAGGGCCTTCTAAGAAAATGTATTTTTTGCACTCTCTCTCTAGAAAAAATGGCAAATAAAAGAGCTGGGTCTTTCATAGTAAAAGTTCAAAAAGTGTACTTTAAGTAGATTCCTTACTCTTCTGAACATTCGTTCGTAGTGATTGAGGGATAATCCTCTTTTCAGTTGCATTGAATGAACCTCGTCAATATGGAGGGAATGAGGCTAACATGGAGGGACGAAGGCGCAGCCGCTATTCACTTTCCATTAAACCTGCACATTTGGCTAATGGCGCACTCCTCAAATGGCACAAATGTTACCCAGAAACGATCCAAATATCACCTTCACATTGATTTGGACAATGAGTACAAACCATTGATTAAGCGCAGTAAAACAAACACACATATACCTCCCGCTTCCATAGACACGCTCAGAGCTCAGGGAGCTAAACACATAGATATCTGGACGAGAGGCTCTCTCTACCCTAAGAATCCAATGACTAATGCGTCTCCACCGTTTGTCAATCCTACAAGCTTATTGACCTTTGCTGGTGATGGAGAAAAGGGCCTTCTGGGTTATTGTAAATCTCTTACAAGAGAAGCTGAAACTTACAAGAGCATTCTCCAAGCTCAACAATGTGAGATTGTTCGCCTTTCACATTTACATTCTACAGATCAGGTTACCATTTTGCAACATAAAATAGAGGTACAAGAACTGAAAGGAAAGGTGCGAAGTTGTCAAATGAAGGACACCATCTTGGGTGGTCGTATCCGAAAGAAGAAATTGCGCAATCTTGAAACATTGCAGGTTGCATCAGGAGGTCTCAAGAAAAGAATCCGAGCATTAATGTGATGCTTCTTGGTTGGCTACATTGTCTTAGTTAAGTAATCTTTTTGTTTTTTCTTGTTATGCATTGTTTTCATGTGCCTGAATGGTGTTAGTGAAGCAAATTTTCTGTTATTTACTTATGCATTGTATTCATGTAGAGATTCAATCTATCCTGACAAGGAAAACATTGACCCCAAAGCCAATATAGGAAAGAGATTGAAGCCACTTATAAGTAGAAGCCTAGCAGCAGATATAGTACATGACAAGAAGTTTAAGGTCCTACAACGAAATATAGTGGACCGCTTGATTTCAGAGAACTCAGTGCCTGCAAAAGAGATACAAGGCACACTTGATTCACTTGGTGTAAAATATTCGGCTATCCAAAAGTCTGTCTCATTCATCTTTGTTAGGAAGGGTATAAAATCCAAACTTCTACCATCAGCCTCAAGTGTTTGGAAAGAGAGGCTTCAGCTTAACAAGGCACATGGAGACTATCTTGGACAACCCTTTCATATTAAAGCAACTTACAGTGGCCATGGAGCAAACATGGCATATGATGAGTTCAACAATATTTTTATGGACCTGCGGATATTACAGAAGAGAATGGTGGAGTTTTACAACATCACATTTGAAGAGTCACGAGGGGTATTACATTTTGTGTTAAAACTGGATGAGTGTGAGCTTGTTAAAGAGAAAAAGCTAGAGCGTGTTACTATTACTTTAATGAATAGAGCCCTCTCAAAGTGTCCCAGTGATGATCCTTTATATTTTAGTGTTCAATCAGAATCTAACATATGGTGGCTTGGTGCGTTTGAGGTAAGCGAGATTCTCAGGTAAGCTCAAATGTTCACATCTACTTAAGTCTCATTTATTTTGTGTTGCAGGTAAAGAAAGAAGATCATGAGATTCTATATTGGGTATTCCATCAAACTAATATTCCGGAGGTGATTGATCGACAGACTAACCAGGGAGAGGTACTACGTCTAGATGGAAGGGGAGACTTTCAAGTTCAGTGGCATCTTGCAGGTGACCTCAAAACATTAAAGTGCATGTATAATTGTGGAATGGGTGCAATGGCAAAGTCGCCGTGTTTGTTCTGCATGGAGCCTGCAAAGGTCATGGACCCAAAGTGGTGGAGAAAAGATCCAACACGTCACATTGAGGATCCTGCTTTTCGACCGGTTTTGAAAATACCACTTGTGAATGTCCACATTTGTACAATGCATGCCCTTTGTAGAATTGTGGAGAAATTGGTCTACTTATACATCAGGTTTTCTTGGAAGATTAAGAACTCCGCAGAACGACAAGTAGCCCTGCAGTGCTTAGAAATGGTACTGTCGGATATGGGGCTTCATGGTGGCAATGTGAAAATCCAGCGGGATGAAAAGAGATCAACTGCTGAGAAGGATGTCCCATGCAAACCATCCATCGGTGGGGTGAAGGCACGGAGGTTTTTATCTAAGCCCCAAGGTACAAGAGATCCGAAGCTAACAAAACATGGAAAAATATATAACACATCTTATGTTAGCAAGGTAGAGTATCAGAGCTGGAAAAAGCTACATATTGCAGTCAAAGACCAAGAACCAACTACTCGTAACGCGAAGGCTGAGGTTTGGCGATCAATAGACATCCTATTTTTGATGTGCGGCAAAGATGACTGGTCACAAGGTGATATGAACAAGTTAAAGGAAAATCTCAACCTTCTGAAAAAATCATTCAAGACAGCATGGACAGACACCCAGATTACTCACTACATGGTATTATCGTGTATTTCTTTCTCTCTTATGTGCAAATATGTGACTGTAAAACATTC